>NC_135480.1:84933196-86261196 GCF_052094955.1 Ictidomys tridecemlineatus | reverse complement strand
TTAGATATAAGAGTTAAAGGATCAAAGGCTAGTTTCTCCTTTTACAGAACTAAGAAAAGACAGGCACACAGCATTTATAATGGGAATACACTGAACATGCATTTGGCACCCAGAAAAATGTGTAAGCCTTTCTGGAAACTGTCAGGTTAAACGAGACGGGAGCAGTTAAATGGAGACTTGAAAGATAAGTAAGGTTTTGCAAACCATATTAATAGAGAAAAAGGGAGCACAGTCAAAGACAGTAAGAAATATTGGGGTAATACAATGATATTAGTGCAGATAGAGTGTAAAGAACATAAAAGAGAGTAAGTAACTTAAAAGGCAGAATAATACTCACCCCATCTTTTTCCACCCTAAAACAGACAATAGGTGTCCCAAGGAGAAAGAGAAAGCATTGTGCTCCATTATAGAGTTCAGTGAATAGTTCTTCAGGTTTTGACAGGGACAGATATACAAACATTAAAGGCAAGAGCTGGACACTATCTCATATTTGAGTGAACTCTCCTATTTTTCATCCTGTGCCATCCATCCTACTTATAGTAGCTTAAAGCTGATAAATACTCCTGGATACTTTACAACTCCTGATAGTGACAGTGTAGGTAGAGAACAAGGATGCTAGCAAATGAATTGCTCAAGTGGTTTAATAGAGTGACTTAGGATACAAGTAGAATTGTAAAGTCACGTTGTTATGATGGACTGAAGGGAAGCAATAATGTGCAATTAATAAGGACTAAGCAAGAGGACCTGGGTATGGATGTATTCTTCAAAACCAGAAAATAAGTTGGGAACTGTTATCTGAAGAAAAAAAGGTAGAAATAGACATTATGCTGGATTTATAACCCCAAAGTTTAACATTTTACAGATTTCTAGGATAATGTCAAAAAGTCAATGCATCTGTGCATAAATTGCCTTCACTTGAATATCAATCATCCTGACGCAATGACACATGTAATGGAGTGGCCCTTATGTTTCTCTTTCATTCTTGGTGACTGAGTCCTTTGTGGTACAGAGGCAGTACTTAGAATCTATGCCAAATTATCTCAGTCAGCTATGGATGGAATTTCCTGGCTGTAGAATTTTTTTAACCAAAAAACAAAAATTGCATAAAGAAGATTAAACACTAACTATACCCCTTACATTTTGCTTGCATGGGGTCTAGTTTATAGTTCCAGTGGACCAACTCTTTGTGTTAAAGATGGTCATAATTTATAATAGACTGAGCTTCTAGGTTTCCTGCAGTCATTCCAGCTGTTATGGGCAGTTCCCAATGATAGGAATTGTGCCAACCCTTCAAGGAAGTGACTTCGTGCCAGTGCTCCCAATATCAGAAATTTTCCTTCCTACTCACACTTCAAATGTTGAACTGCTAAATTTTTTAATCCCTTATGGCTTTTAAGAATTGCATCCTACTTGGTAACTATAATATCCTCTTTTATATTTGAAATGTGTTTGAATTTATTTACTACTTTTCATTACCTCATTTAGGTCCCTGAAGTCACAGGTACTCAGAGTGTTGAGCAGGTTTGAGCATGACCAACATTCAGTGATGCCAAGCAAGAGATTGGCTTAGAGTCATGGACTTGCTATTGTGTGTTGATCCTCTGTTCAGTCATTTTTGAATATAATTTTCAATGATCTTAGATATTGCAAATAATTTTTACTTTTTCACTTTGTAGGACAGCATAACTATTTATGTGCTGGAAGAAATGACTGCATTGTTGACAAAATCCGCAGAAAAAATTGTCCAGCATGTCGCCTTAGAAAGTGCTGCCAGGCTGGCATGGTCCTTGGAGGTAAAATTGATGTTTTCCTTAATAACATATTTATGCTTTAACACTTTGGGTCAGAAATTCCTAATTTTCTTATTCATCTTTATTCTTGCTTTATTTTTTTCTGTCTTGATTATTGATGTTGACTCTTCACACTTGAGTGTCTGAATGAAGCATATGGATGGGTTGTCTTTTTTTTCTAGATTCATGAAATTTTCCTACATATGATGCATTAATAATACTTTATAATATGCAGTCTATATCATGTCTTTTTATGTTGTTGTTTATGGTATCTTTTTTTAAAAATTAAATAATCACACATTAAATCCCACTTAAATAATCAATGTTCTCCCTTTATGCTCTTCTCTGCCCAGAAATAATATAAATAATATATTCAGAATAATCTGAGTTTTTCACATTCATTTCCTTATCCTACTTACAAATAGTTTTTGTATTGAGATAGGACTCTAACTTCATTTTCCATATGGATAACCTATTACCATAGCATATTTATTGACACAATGGTCCTGAACTTTTTTTTTAAAGTACACCACCTAGATTAATAAAAACGTTTGAAGCCTCCAACCCAAAATGTAGGTTTGTTTATAAATACACACATACAGAACTACCAAATTGTATGTTAATGATTTTTAATGATTTTTATTTTTAGACTAAATTATAAATATAAATTGTCACATTTTTCTAACAATACTCAAGTTAAAAATTCCAGTGAAATTTGTAATACCACTTCTGTTGTACACCAAATTCCTATATTTGTTCTTTTACTTAATTCTCTATCCCTGAACCATTACCACAGTATCTGAAGTGCTGTAGTTCCATATATGTTGATACCTGGTGGAATAACTATCCCTAAATTATGTTTCTTTTTTCAGCATAATTGGTGCTTCTTGTTCACCTGAATTTTCCTCTTAAAGTAACGTTTAAAGGCTTATTCTCAGTGGTTTCTAGTACTTGAAACCCTGCATGAGTTCATACCCCAGGAATAATTAAATACATTTTTAATTTTCTTGCCTCTCTTTTTACATCAGGTAATATTTCCAATAACATCCTACACTAACACTAATTGAAGTTGTTTCAGTTTGTCTTCTCCAAACAACATATTGCCATCCAAAATAATTCATTTAAAATTCATTTAGAATTTCATAATCTGAGATGGCTTGTAAGGACTAACATATGATGCAATATATTTTTGAAGGACAATTCTAGAATTAAAAACAAAATTTATTGTACTTCAGGTTTACATGATAGATTCATTCAAATCTAGCGGTGTCCTGAGATAGCCATCACAAACTGAGACATAGAGCAGTGGTCACTGATTTCATAAGTGGATCTGCACAGAGGCTTTTTAGAAAGAAATGGACTGTGCACTCTGATAGGCCACAGTTCTAATGTTCTTCTGCCACAGAGTCAGTGGCAGGAGTCTGGGGAGTGAAAAATCCAACTCCTATAAACTAGGAAGAAGATATCAAATTTGTAGGATTAGATTCAAATTGCTAGGACCATATTAAATTTCTGGAATAAAGTGGAGAGTACTTGTGGTCTGTTGAAAATGAGAGTCCTCCCGAGAGTGATAATTTTGACTGCTCATGGTTGGATTCTTCTGTAACTAAGAAGAGAATATCATGCAACTACTAAAAATGGAGCCCATGTCTCCTTCCTTACCTTCTTTCCTTCCCTCACCTTCGTCCCTTCCCTCATTCATTTATGTTTGATCCTCTTTTTTTCATTTCTGATACACAGCCCCTTTAAATACATGGGATAACACTGAGAAACTTTTAAGATTTAATAAAACCCTAGGGTGGGATATCAGAGTTCAGAAATATGGCTTTGACATGTCATGACATAGAGTTTGTTAATGGGCAGTTTGTTCCTATCTGCTTCAGTGGCTGTGTTCTTGTAAGAATTATGTTTAAGCCGTTTGGTCTTTTTGTTGCATATGATTCTTATTTTTAATGAATCACTTCCCTTACAGGTCACAGTGAACTTCTGCATTTTAGTTGATTGCTGTGCAGTACTGAGTAGGAAGATAGTTATATCCTTAGTGATGGTAATATATCTTCTAATTTAGGTGTTCTTCTAACATCTTTCCTTTAGACAACATTTTTGTTTACTGACTCACAAAGTTTTTCTGAAATGAACAGAGCTCTGTATTTTGTATTTGTGGTAAGAATGCTAAACTATTACAAAGGTCTTTCAAAAATAAGTAGCTTTCTACATGATGGGATGATTAAATGAAGAGTTGTGTTTGTTGAAATCTTTTTTAAAGCCAGAGACTGTTTATGGGATTTTGGGTGGCGGATACATTTTTAAAAGTTGTGTTGAGAGCCAGTTTGTCTTCTACTCATCCTCTCCCTCCTTTACCTAAATTCACCCCTACTTCTCTTGGCCAAGAGAATAACTTCCTGGCCTATAAAGTATGACTTCTGTAGTAAAACTTTTTAAAATCTGTTTTGTTTTGGTTTTCTTTTTGGTTGTTTTTTTCCTGAAGAATTCCACAATTTAAAAATTTGGGACACAACAATATTATTGCCGGAAGGACAGAGACCTATTCTGTGCCTTTACTGTAGAAACTGAAGCCATGTGTCCTGTCTTTAAGGCAAGGATTGCTATATGCGATGGCTGCCACCTACCTCCTTAGACTTCACAGTCTTCCTCTTGTGCACCTTTCCTTTTCTACCCACACCTTGGCTTTCCAAGTAGCATCTTTTATAGACAATACTTCTGACCAGTCCCCAGTTCCCTGAACTGAAGGCTGCAGCCACATGGTGTTTTCTGACCACCAAGTGTTCACCCAGAACACCCTCTTAGACTCACCTACAGACGATGGTCCTTAGAGGATTCATTTTCACTAGTTTGCTTAAATTTTGTTGTTGTTGTTGTTTATAGGGAGCTGCTTTTATGGCTGCCAATTAGAACTGTTCATTAGAGCTACCAGTATCAAGTATTTTCAATTAAAATAGCTCAATATAAATTACAGATTGAGGGGTTCAAATATCTTCTCCAGTCGCAGTGTGACTTTATTTGAATGACTGAAACATAAAGACACATATTTTAAAAATCAATTCTAATATAGTTTTTGGTACATACTTTTACTTTGTATTTTCTATGATCTAGCATCTATGCTTTCTTTGAAGTATATATGCAGGTATACTCTGCTTTGACCTGGACAACAGAGGTGAAGCCTAAGAAAAGGAAAGCAAGACATTTCAGTGCAATAGTGGTTGTTAGAGCCTTGTCCAAAGGGACCAGTCCCATCACTGCACAGTGGTCATCACCCTAGACACACTTCCATAATCCCATGCAGGCAATTGAGATGATCGTCTGCAAATCCACCCAAACTACAGCCGTGTTTATTATGAGCATCGTAGTATAAAAGGATTTACACCAGTTCTTAATTGCCTGTTGGTATTTATCCTCTTTCCTCATTCATTTCCCAGAAAGCTTCTGGCTGCCATCAAACTTATGTTTTAATATTCAATATAATTATTCTTCCTTTTCTTCCATACAACAAATTAGTACTATCACTTGACCATCTTGTGTCATCCATTCAATATAAAATATTTTGCCAGAAATAAAGACAAATAGCAAAAGAGGGGACAGCAAAGTAAACAGCACTAATTTCAAACAGTTTTCAGAATTAGCTATTATGACTTTTTTATTGTCTGCTTACCCACATTTGAATACTAGGAGGATACCAGCATTATTCAAATATTGCTTCCCTCCTGTTGCCTCTCTCTACTTCTAGAACACTTATTAGATAGATATTGGACTAGCGCATTCTATCCTCTATATATCTTAACCCTTTTGACTATTTCTCATGTTATGATCTGCTAGAGTATATATAATTTAGTCAGTTCTGTATTCCAGTTTACAGTTTTTTTGCACTATGTTCTTTAATAATTTTTTACATTTTAGTGGTAGTATCTTTTTTAACATTTTTAAAAACATTTTCACATATTTCTTTTAGAGTAGCTTTTTCATACTTGTGTTCTTAATTCTTAAACAATTGTATACATTAATGTCCCAAAACTCACCATTTTTGCATACTGGTAACCACATATATTTTTCTAAATATAAATAAATAAATAGAGTAAAAGAATCCTGATTATTCACAGTATTCCCAATTATGTTGGTGTAAATACTCCCATTTGACTTTCATTGGTTACAAGTATTTGAACAGCAAGTTTCAAAATTCTGCATATTTAACACAGTTCTTGAAAGTCAGGATAAGCCAAACCCAATACACTGTTTATTGTTTCTGCTATTTCTCATTCATTGAAACATTTGTCATTTTGGTTAATTAGCTTATATTTGGAAGAGTTTAATTTTTTAATCTTGTGTGGCCCTAATTGAGGGTGCTTGTCTCTAGTGAGAATCTACATTTCATTATTCAAGCCACCTTAGCTGTTTTTTTTTTTTTTTTACAAGAGAAGGACCACTTCTATTTTTTTTAAGAGATAATAGTATAATGTTTATTGTGGCAAAGACTTTCAAGTGATAAACCTGAATATAACAATAGGGAAAATTACATAAAATATAATGAATATAATAAGTCAAGTTCTTTAAAAGTTTGATTTCTTAAACTATAATATAGAATAACAGTACACATATTTTATTATATATTTAACATAACCATAATTATGTTTTTTTAAAGAGAGAGAATTTTTTTTTTTTTTTAGTTTTCAGTGGACACAACATCTTTATTTTATTTTTTACGTGGTGCTGAGGATCGAACCCAGCGCCCCATGCATGCCAGGCGAGCACGCTACCACTTGAGCCACATCTCCATCCCAACCACAATCATGTTTAAAATAATAAATGAGATGCACTAATTCTGATTCTGGTAATTTTTAGTTTTCTATAATTGTACATGAATTATTTAAGAAACTAACATAGGAGCGACACAGAAGAGGAATTTGTTCAATTTGGATCTTCTGTGTTCTGCTCAGCGATTTCTGTAAGTTTTTTTCAAAATTGTTATTCTAATTTGTTATATATGACATAAGAATACATTACAATTCATATTACACATATAGAGCACAATTTTTCATATTTCTGGTTGTATACAAGGTATTTTCACATCATTCATGTCTTCATACATGTACTTAGGGTAATGATGTCCATCTCATTCCACCATCTTTTTTACCCCCTTGCCCCCTCCCTTCCCCTCCCTCCTCTTAGCCCTATGTAGGGTTCTATATTTACTTTATACTTGAGTTTTCCCACACACTGCAAGTAAATCACTGCAAGCTGCACAGCTGGATAAGGGAGAACTGTGATTAAGAATGATCAAAGGAGGCTTTACCCACACACCAAGCCAGGACTAGAACAGATATACTTCCTTTCCATGTTTGTTTGTCAGTGGATAGAGGAGTTCTTTATTTTTGACCCTTTGATATTACTGGCTTTGAAGAGTTTAGATATGCACTTAAAAATGCTGATTCTTTTCTATTCATCATTTTTATTTTAGGTACTCTGGAAAAGGAGATTTATAAGGTATCTAACTGTCAGTAGGAGAGTTTATCTACAATTTCATTTTGAGTTTAACCAAATACATTAACTCTACTCTTAAAAGTTTAAATTTTTATCAATAAGTTAGAAGAGGACTTTAGGACTATCTCTGTAAGAACTGACATCGCACAGCACTGTAATAAAGAATAAGGATGCAGAGTCAGAAAATCTGGGGTTTGATTTCAAATTCCACACTAAATGGCTGTGGAATTTCAAACACACATCTTAACCTTACATCTGTGTTTTTTCCCTGTTCAAATACATATTGAGAGTTATTGTGAAGGTTAATGAAATTATATATCCAAAATGTATAGCATAGTGTTTGGTGTACAGAAATGCTTGTTGCATGGCAGCTTCAAATATCTTTAAATATATATATGTAAATATATATATATCTATATCTCCAATAATTGAACTCAGGGGGACTTAACTACTGAGCCTCAGCCCTTTTTTATTTAGAGTCAGAGCCTCACTGAGTTCCTTAGCACCTCACCATTGCTGAGGCTGGCTTTAAACTTGCAATACTCCTGCCTCACCCTTCCAAGCCACTGGGATTACAGGCATGCGCCACCACCACCATGCCTGTCTTCAAATATCTTTTATGTTCTGAAGCAGTTTGGCAAATATTATCATTGGCAAAACAATTATTTAATTTTAACACAAAGCACATTCTTATGTCCTCACAAAATTTTTAATTATTTATAAGAGCTTGAAAAATGTATGCATACATCTTGGAGTTGAAAATAATTTACAGAATCCTAGCTGCTAGAGGTATAATTAAAGTAGCAGTTGCTAGATATTGTTATTATATATATTTATGTTGTTAAACCATATGTGCCTATAGAAGCATAATTGGAAACACGTCTTCACATAGTAGAAAACAATGCTTCTAAAGGTAGGAATGTATTTACTAGTTGAATTTTTCCTGGAGAGGAGATCATTTTAGGAATTTTGAGTTAGAAGTGCTTTGATAGCTATTTGAGAGAAGAATCTGTGATTCCAGGAGCATGCTGAAGGTACAAACGATACTTGCTAATTTGATCTACTGAAGATGAGAGAGAGGGAGAGGGGAAGGAATTTGTGTTGCTTAGGATGTAGGTAGGAGAAGTGAGGTAAAGAAGCAAGGTGACAGTGAGAGGTCTACAGTACACACCACTTCCTTGACTTCCTAAATCTTCATCACAGTTTTACTAAAGCATAGAAAAACGTGGTTTTGGCCTTCCCCATTCCTCCTAGATCTGTGCCATTGTCTTTGGGTACGTAAGACAACTGAATGGAAACCTGAGATTCTCAACTCCCTTTGGTTTCCTTTGGTTGATGACTGGTTTCTTCTGGTTGGATGGCTTTATTAATCCTTAGAGTTCAGTAACTAATCCTTGAAGTTCAGGATTTAGCTTTACCTTAATCTATTAATTTTTCTTGAAACAGAGTAAAACCATTTTTGTCTGAAAATTTAAGTCTTCACATGTATTTGACATGCAGTGGGATTCTTTGAAATTTTTGTTTCACATTTTTTTTCACATTTTTCAAAATTCCTCTTCTAACTTACATATGTTTTACATCTGATTTTTGCTTTTATAATCTCTTTTTATTATTTCTATTTTTTTAACTGAATTCTGATGGTATATGTTTGATACCTATTACACATTTAAATCTGGGCCACTCTTGTCTTCATCTGCTATTCAACTTAGTGATTGTTAGTTGGTTTTCCTTGTCTTCTTTTCCTGATTCACCAGGCCTTATTTTGTTTAGCCCCTTATTACTTGAGCTATAAGATGTGAAATCTCAGCCATTTGGATGGATGTAGAAGAGAAGGAAACAGTGATTGGAGATATAAAAGTAGCTGTCATGGAAAAGTATTAACCACTTTGCAGGGATATGCTAATTCTAAATATTCTATTGGGAAATATGCTAAAGTTCCTGCCCTTGATTGTATCTTTTACGGAGGGGAAATTCCCTTTGGATTTCTTCCCAGTGTTCAGGGAACAAAAGGTCTATGGCAGGAGGCCAGGTACTTGTGGAGTCCTTGTGGCAAACAGGATTTTTCTTGCTGTACACTTATTATTTTATTCAACAAAATCACTGTACGGGTTGTGGTTTTATAATCAAGGAGCTTATGCTTTAATTGAGGACAGAGATGAACACAAAATAGATACAACAGAAAATATTGTTGCCTGATACAACATTCAACAAGTTCCCAGAATAACATGGTATCAATATGAATGCAGTGAGGGAAAGAATAGGAGAGACTGGTTATGCAAGATTATGGTGGGCCTAATAGGGCTTGATAAAGAATTTGAAGTTCATTCTAAGTACAATGGAAGTCACAAAGTATTGAACAAGGACTGGCATAGTCTGATTTAGGTTTTTAAAGGCTTACTCATTTGTGTAGAGAATGGATCACAGAAGGTGAAAGCAGGGAACCCACCCAGGACATTTGCGATTGTTCATCTGAGATAATGATGACCTGGATTGTGGTGGAAGAAGTGGAAATGACTTTGGTTATGTTCATAGTATCCTTTAGGAATTCTGGTGAAGTGGACATGATATAGGAGAATAAGTGATGGATGACTCTAGAGTTTTGGGCCACAGCAGGTGCATAGATCTTAGTTACAAAACTAAGCTGCAATTTTGGAATCTGTGTATTAAAGTTCTGCTGTAAAAAAAAAAAGTTGTGTTTCAGGAGTTTATGAGGTGGGGATGCTAAGTAGACAGTTGGGTAGTTGAGTCTAGAATTCTCAGAAATAAAAGGGGCTGGAGTTATACATTTGGTAATTTTCCTGTCTTTAATATTAAAGACCCAAATACTTAGAAAGAGAAAATAGATATCTAAAAGAGCTCACATAACTGAGCTAGGTGAACTCCAAGATATGTAAGTCAAGAAGATGTAAAAGAGCCAAGCAGAAAGACTGAACAAGTAGTAACAAGGGTGAGCTATGTGAAAGCCAAGTGAATAGTGTGCAAGAAGGAAATGACCTACTCTGTCCAGCATTAAAAACAGGTTGAATAAGACAAGGACTGAGAATTGACCATTGTTCTTTTGTTTTGTTTTTGGTTTTTTGAACATGTGAAAATCATCAGTGACCTTGCTGAGAACAGTTTGTTGGAATAAGGTGAAGAATAACTGGATTGGAGCTAGGAGAATTGGAGGAGAGGGTGCACATCTCTTCACATGACAGAGAATACTCAAGATGGATTATTTGAGGATACAGATGAGAACGTTTTAAAGAAAAGTCCTTGAAAATGAGAAGTAATAAGACAGTGCTGAAATGAGAGTAACGAGCAGTTCCTGTATTGTAACAAGAGGAGAAGCAGAGTACAGGGTCACCCACACTAGAGATTAACTACAAAGAAAGTTTTCTCCAGATTGACCTTCTTTTCCCCTAAGCTTCCAAAGATTGATTCCTTTACTTCCATTCCTCAAAACCTCATGTATTGGTTTGAATGACAGACAACTGTTAAGCCTCTCTGTCCATTGACTTTCTTATCACTTCATACCTATTCTTTAGCATCTCAGTTCAAATCTTCCCTCTTTCCAGCAAAACTATGGAAACTTCCATACCCGTCATCTCCTTTTCAACAAATGATAAACTTATAATTATATGAAGTTCTATAGATATGTTTATTGTATTATTTAACAGTGGTTCTTCAGTAGTAAATTTAGCAATCCCTTCTTTGAAAGGGTATCATATATAAAGTTTTTTAAATCAATAAAAGAGTCACATTGCTGTCTACCTTCTCTTTTCAATACTCTTGCTGTAATATTGTTTTCAGAAGCTTTTAAGTGAGGTCAAAACAACAACTTCAATAACTCAGTAAATATGAGTTGGAAGTTCAGTATGATGGGCAGTTTGTAAAGCTTCAGATGTTTCGTTGATGAGTAGAGCAGACCTGTCTCCTGATGGGCAACTTGCTGGTGGGGGAAGCTGTAGGTAGTGAAGGGAGCAAACACAGCAACTGAGGATGCTGATGGGTAGGCACTCAGAGTGGGAGGCCAAAAGACACAATGCCACATTCTCCCATTCACTTAGCACGCATGTGTTGGGGCACTGTAAGATACTATAGACAACATGCAAAGATAACAAAGAAGCACTACCTTGAATGAATGTCATCCAGAGGGCAAGAAAACTTTGACCCTTTTCTTCTCAGTATCCTTATTCCTTAGGATCTGATTTGTGCCACAAATGTGTATGTGGTTTCTGAAATTATATTTCTAACTTGAACCTCTTTTGAGCTCTAGATTAACTTAAAACTACCACCTATAGCAGGAATACTGGAAAACAATCCTTTCTATATTTCACTGTAATGTACATCTAATGTTAGGTCAGCACAGATACACATGTAACTTTGTGGTTCATATTTCGTATGATACCAAAGATAATGGTTCATAACTAGATGTTATTAAATACACAGCTAACCAAATGAATTACAGTTTCATTTAATTTGCTAAGAGAAAAATCTGTGACCAGATACTAGATAATGGAAATAAGAAGGTCCAAATCATAGGCTTGATCTTGAAAGCAAAGAAAACTTTCTAAAGTAATGCTTTCAAAGATGTTACTTTTATGAGATGGCAGTAGGTTTTAATCAAGTGAAGAGGTAAGATATACTTGAGAAATGCTACATATTAATATTATTGTCTTAGAAATTCATGATTCATACAGTGTATTAAAGGCTGTGAGATGCACTGAGGAAAAGACATGTCTTTAATGGTGACAATCCAGCTGGTCTTATATATGGTCATAGATGCCATTGTGCGCTTAGATTGGGGGAAAAGGAGAATATATGATTAGGAACACTTATTTTTTACCAGATAATGAAAACTAACCAAAGGTATAGTTTCCTTTTTTTCCTTACTTCCTTCCAATCAAGTTCCAAAAGTCCTGACTACCATTTGTGTCTACTGTAGTCCAAGCACTCTACTATGTGGCTTTACACATCATCTTTCCTAGGCTAACCATGATATTGCAAATTAATTATTATATACCCTAATTGAAAAAAAATGAGTAAATTGATATGTAGTCAAGTAAACTAATCTGGTCAAGTAAACTAATCTATACCAGATAAGAAGTTTTTATATGACAGGATCCATACCCAGATATGGCCAACCCCATTTTTTTTTTTAATACTTTCATAAGCTACAGACAAAGGCATGGTTTACTATGTCTTCTACAAGTATTTTGGAAGAACAAACTGGTAGTCATGATAGGAGGTAGATGATAGATGTGGCAAGATTGTAGCAATTTAATACTTTAGGAAAATATGTCTTAATAATACTATACATTTTTAAAAATTATTAAATATGATTCTCCTGGTGTGAAAAGTTCTCCTTTGATGGCCACTGCTTGATTAGCTCCCAAAGAGTCATTAGTCAATGGACTTCAGGAAATAATGGCCATTGAAAGGGGCAACCGTAGGATCTAATGGAAACCTCCAGCTTTGAAGTTAACCAATTTTCCCCCTGACCATACATGCTACACCATTCCTTCAAGTCACTTTCTATTATAGTGCATATATTTTATCTGTAACATGTACCATTGTTTAGCACTAACTCACTCTTTCATCAAGGACCCTCTCTATCTTCTGCATCTTACCACCAGATATAGATGTCCCAAAAGGAGACACTTTGTGGTTACTGCTGTGGTCTCAAACCTTAGTCTGTGCCTGGCACAGGAAGCCAATAAATGTTTCGTGTTTGAATAAAAAAATAAATCAAGATAGCCTTTGATAAATGGCTCTTCTCTGTAATCTATTATCATTAGGAATTTGGCCGGTTAACCTCTATGATTTAATCCTTCATCTTTAAAATGCTAATCTTTATTTCAAAGGCTTAATCAATTAGATAAGGTATATAAGTGACCTAGCTCAATGTTAGTTCACTTTTTAAAAATTTTTTAATTCTTAAAATTGGAGCATTATAGTTAAACATAGTAGTTGGATTCATTTGACAAAATCAAATATGCATGGAATCTGATTTACTCCATTTCAGTCCACATTCTCCACCACTTACCCTCCCTTTCTCCCTCCTGCTATTCTTCTTCCTGTACTCTGCTGATCTTCCTTTCACTCATTATTTATTTTTGATTGCTGCTTTATACATTTACTATACAGATGAAAGCCCCTATGGTATATTTATATGTGCATATAGCATGATTTTGTTATATTTATTCTGTATTTCCTTCCTTTCCCATCCCTCCTTCCTCCCTCTTGACCTACTTCTTCTACTCCATTGATCTTTATGATATCTGACCCGCCCCCCTGCTATTTTCCCCCTTATTTTTCTCCAGCTTCTGCATATGAGAGAAAACATTTGGTCTTTGGTTTCATAAGTCTGGCTTATTTCACTTAGCATGATGTTCTCCAGTTCCATCCATTCCCTGGCAAATGCAATGATTTCATTCTTCTTTATTACTGAGTAAAACTCCTTTGTGTATTATGTATCACATTTTTCTGATCCATTAACTATCAACAGGTATCTGAGCTGATTTCATAACTTGGCTATTGTGAAGTGCTGCTATGAACACTGAAGCAGTAATATCACTATAGTTTGCTGATTGTAGTTCTTTTGAGTAAATATCAAGGAGTGGGATAGCTGGGTCAAATGGTGGTTCTATTCATAGTGTTTTGAGGAATCTCCATACTGCTTTTCCCTGACAATTTGCTGTCCTGCTGACAATATTTGGATGCACCACTTCCCCCACATCCTTGCCAGCTTTTGTTATCATGCATATTCTGGATAATTGCCATTCTGACTGGAGTTAGTTCACTTTTGGACTTTGTGTTTATTGTGTATTTTCATATTTTCCCTGGCACTTGTGAAAAGACTTGATCATAAGCAGAACTGTTAGTAAATTGTCTGGGGATTTCATTTTATTTTAGAAATACTTTCTAAAGTTTAATCGGTGCTTCTGTTTTAATTTGCTTCTGTTTTCAAAGAGACTCCAGCATTTCATAATGTAATAAAATCCTGATGAAGAGAGCACCCTAAGGGTGTAAAACAGAGAAAGGAAGTTAAAATAAATTAGAGTAAGAAGAAAAGCAAGGGAAGAATTGCTGCAGGAGGCAGGCTAGTTATGTCCACTGAGGGTCAAGGTTCAGAGGGCTTCCTGGGGTGCTGCACCATTCTACACCTGGGGCTGGGAATTAGCTTTACAAAGATGTGCTTTAGCTGTGTGCTTCAATTGTGTTATGAATCACAATAAAATGGTTTGTAAATAATTTTTTAATATCTAAAAGATTGCAATGATAATAGGACAACTGGAAGGGGTGGGTATGAGTCTTTTAACCTTTTTTTCTGTTTTTTTTTTTTTTAACTGCAAGCAAAAATTACTATACCACTTGAATTACTATACCACTTGAATTACTATACCACTAAACTATAAAATGACCTGGTTTAGATAACTGAAGGAAATTTTGATTTTTTATATTCAATCTGTGTAGCCCTCTAGAAGATACAAAGATTTGTTTTTTATAAATATAAAAGCAGTACATCTTAAATGTAAGTACTAAATTTGACTTTTCTTTAGAATCCAACTTTCTGATTTAAATTACCCTTAGGACATTAAAGACTAAGCATTTCATTATTATGAATAAAATGCAGAATATAAAGAAAAAAAATAAATTGGAAGGAAAAACAGTGTTTGATTTCAGGTGGGTGTGTTATGTTTTCTGTTAATCATATTATTTGGGGATTGGAACCAACTTTAAAAATTACTAATTCAAATTTTGTGCTTTTTCCTTCAGTCTCTTGCCTAAACTCTCTGCCAGAATCTTACCAAATAAAAATGCAGCCCATGGCTGAAATGTCAGTGAGTTAGTGTCAGGGGTTAGGAAGGATTGGGGTTTAGGAGCCATATAATCTGAGATTTACTACTCTTAACACTGTGCAAGACGTCGTCTCCACTTTTCCTTTTCCTATTCTACAAATGGAGTTAATTATTCTTACTTTGCAAGACTGCTATAAGGCTTAAAAGATACACATATAAAATTTTTACCATCCACTAGTAAATGCTCCCTTCATAAATATTATTTCCCTTTCCTCGAGTGACCCATTCCTTCCCCAGGAAACCCATTGGAACTCTGTTTACAGTTCTGAATTCTTTTTGCATATTGATCCTGACAATTGTTCTACTGTTACCTAAAAGTTCTAGCTCAACTCTTTAGAGCTTTATAAAACAAGTAGAATCCTTTATCTTTATGATAATACCTGAACTCAAAAATCACAAAGACTCATGTTTACATAGTCCAGCAAGTAGCTTACTTAACTGGGTAGAGTGATGGTAAAACTTCAACTAACCACTGGGCCTATGGTGGTGGGAATTGGGCAGTCTGTAATGCCCATGCCTCATCTAAAAGCAGCAGATGAAACAGCTTTAACAGATTGCTGCCACCTAACTAATTCAAGGATGTTTTTATAACTCTGGCCAGCATTGTATGAGCCATACAAAACATGTCTGTGAGCCAGACCAGGTCTAGATTATTGTAAGCAGTCAGCAAGCAGCACAGTTGCTTCACACTGGTAGGCAGTTCATGCATGGCACAGAGCAGGTGGGGGGGCTAAACAACATATGCCTTCAGGTCTTCATGACTTTCTCTAATTCATGCTAGGACATCTGAGAAGTAGCAGCAGCTGGGATCAGCATCATGATCCCCTTCAATCTGTCCTAATGAGGCAAATTCTACTCATCTCACCATCAGGCATTTTGTTCTTCCTAACACTCTACAATTGATCAAAGTAGCAATCCTGGAAATTGTTTAGAAATGCAAATGTGTCTGACCAGCATGGACTGCAAGGTGCAAACTCCATCTTCCCTCAATTTAGAAAAGGTGTTCTTAATTTTGGTACCTTCCGTCTCAGAATAGTCCATGCTTTGATTTCAGTACATCTATGAACCTGCTAAAAGTGAATAAAAAATTTTGTGAGGTTTGCATATATGCATATATTTTAAAAGTTTCTTAAAAGAATAAAACCCCAACAACTCCCAACAACTTCTATGAACTATACTTCAATTAATGTAGTCTGTAGCATTAGCTTCTGGGAAACAGTCCTGTCAGAAGAATAGTGAGGGTATTTTCTACTAAAAGCTACTTGTCTTTTCATTTCTTTTTTCACACAGAGCTTCAAAAACCCCTGCTGGATTCTTGTGTAATTACCCATAACCCACTAACCCAATGGACACTCATGTCATTTAATTCAAATCTAAGATGTAACATTGGATTTTATTTTATTTTACTGGATTGATGCTAAAATCCATAATGCTGTGATTCTACAGCTTAAGAAAATCATTATACTGCGGATATTTAGTTAGTATGTATTTATATGTCCTTCTTTGTTCTTCTCATAGGTCGAAAGTTTAAAAAATTCAATAAAGTCAGAGTTATGAGAGCACTGGATGGTGTTGCTCTCTCTCAGCCAGTGGGCATTTCGAATGAAAGCCAGGCCCTAAGCCAGAGAATCACTTTTTCACCAAGTCAAGATATTCAGTTGATCCCCTCACTGATCAGCCTGTTGATGAACATTGAACCAGATGTGGTCTATGCAGGACATGACAACACAAAACCGGACACCTCCAGCTCTTTGCTGACCAGTCTTAATCAACTATGTGAAAGGCAACTTCTTACAGTAGTCAAGTGGTCTAAATCACTACCAGGTAATCATAATTTATATGTATTATCAGGCATTAAAATTTTTACTGTTAATTAACTGCACAGACTTTTTAGCATGTTAAAATATGTTTCAGTGGCTCAAAATATTTGTTAAATATTATGCATGTGCTATAGAAACACAAAAGTAGAGAAAACGTTGAATCCTGTTGATAAATTAAGAATTATATATATGAAACAGGTAAGCAACAGTATATTTTTGTTATAGTTCAGGAAAATATATGTTGACTATCTTTTTCTTTTTTTTTAAATTCTAAACCCTAATTGAATCAACTTCATTTGGTGGAAAATAAAATGGAACACATTTACTCATATAACAAATCAAAATAGCATTCAGAGTATAGTAAGCTGTCAAGTCAATTAATAAAACAAAATTAACAAACATAAAAAGAAATGAACTTCCAATCACCATTTCCTCTAATTCATGTAGGAATAAAGGAGGAATTGCCCAGCAGCGGAGAGAACTGGATTGTATCATTTTGAAAGTATTTCAGTCACTTTCTAGCTGTCTTTGCTCCCTCAGCATAGCTCCATAGGAGCCAAGAGGGTTGAAAGAATAACAAGGACAAAAATTCTCATTTGATTAAATCTCAGACTGCAGATCCAGAAGACTTGTAGCAATTGCTATGGAGGCGTTAATCTCTGATTAGAAATAGAACACTTTTTCCAGTAACTATATGCTCTTCACATCAGTGATATCTTTATACTTCCTTAGAACAATTTATTTTTCTAATATCTGATCAAGAATGAAACATATTATGTCCTTTTTGTCCCCAAGAAAATTCAATAGATTTTTTAAAAATAATTTCTTCCTAATTTGCCTTAATATATTTCTCAGTTATTATTCTACCTGAAAGATTTGAAATATAATACATGAATTGTATTGAACATTCAAGGTTACATGAAACAGAAAAATAGATTCCTGTTTGTTGAATCTTTAAAAAAAAATATGTTTTAAGCAAAGTTAATAAAATTCAGTATATTAACAAAATGATGTGATTTTAAAGAAAAATCAAAATGCCAGGTTCTTGTTAGCTTCATTGTAGATGAAAGGCCTTGAACAGATAATATTTTTCCAATTAGAAAAGTTTTGAAAACTTAGAACTTACTGTAATAAGATTATGAAATTCAATAAATCTTTACTGAGCAAAATGTCATAATACATTGATAAAATTGTTTAAAGATATGTATTTTAAAATGCTTTTAGTTTTTCTGTTTTTCTATTATTTGGGAATGGTGATTTCTTTGATATTTGCCAATATACAATATATTCCTTTTGTTTGTATTTTGGAATTTCTTCAATATTTAAAAATATTCTATCATTGATGCTATAAAAATAAATAGGAAGAATATCAGTGAAGAAAGTGGTTGCGGGAGGGAGGAAGGGAGAGATGGGAAGTTTTGGGGATTGAAATGAAGCAAATTATGTTATATGCATTTATGAGCATTCAAAATGAAATTAACTGTTATGTATAACTATAATGCACTAATGAAAATATTTTTAAAAGATTCTACCATTAGCTGGAAGATTTAGAAAATAATCATAATTTAAAAGATAATTTATTTAATTTTGATTAAAACTAAGTAAGCTTTTTTGGTTGAAACAGGTAACTACCAGGAAATTTTGGCTTGCACACAATATCAAAAAAGAATGAAAGGAAAGTTTTAAATTGAATTTGATGGCAACTTTTTTAATGTTTCAAAATATAATTTACATGTAGCAAACCTGAATGATTGCAATACCATTATTATACATACTGTTTTCATTAACTATAAACAAGGAAATCATTGACATGCTCAAAATACTATGCAGTCTGTGGTCTTTTTAAACCACATTTGAAAAGACTGCTTGCTGGGAATAGCATTACTGAATGAATAGTGAAAGTGGTTCACAAATAAAAGTGACTATATTGACTTCTGAAAAAGGACTTTAATCTGGTATTATTTGCTACTCCAAACTGATTTCAGTTGATATTAATCAAGGTTGCAGTTTTTATTCACTGATTCACTTCATAAATGTTGCTTACACACCTCCAGTGCGCAAGAGACAACAATTAAACAATGGTGGCAATTAAATAATGGTGCAGTGCTTTCTAGCTTTTAGCTGTCAGTTTTGCACATAAATTTATTTTATCCATTTTTTCATGTGTAGTAAGACTAAAAGGTCGATGGAAGATGGACTTTTGTTAATGGATCTTTTATAATAAGTCAGAATGTGAACTTACTTATTTACAGTGCAATATGTATACATTACATGTAAGCATGCGTGCGTTAGTGCGCGCGCGCGCACACACACACACACACACACACACACACACACATACTAGATGTTAGAAAATCATGTTAACAGATCAGGTCATTCTTTCCTAAGAGAAAGTATATTTGGGATGTCAGATTAAGATCAGATGCAGAATGATCTTCAGAACAAAGATCATTGCACTCATGAGTGCCCCTTGGTATAAATCTGCAGGTGCCCAGAGGATTCTTATTGCCTAATCAAAGCTTCCTCATTGCTTCTTTGTCTATATTCTGTTGTCTATATTTGACCTGTTAATCTTAAGCAAAGTTACAATAACCACAGCTTTTCTTACTTCTCTCCACTAGTATTTCAGAGGTATACTTTTTCTATTCAATGGAGACTTGGAAGATGCTCTAGCCTCCTGACAGCATACTTACAAACCATCTCTTAGAATATATTGCTTCTGTCATTTAGAACTTGTATATGAATGATTTTACATTACCTACAGTTTTGGTGATTAGTCTCTTCTAATTTAAAGTTTGAAAGAACACATTATCTGTAAAATTTTAAAAATGAATATGAGAGGGCTGGGGTTGTGGCTCAGTGGTACAGTGCTTGCCTTGCATGTGTGAGGCACTGAGCTCAATCCTCAGCACCACATAAAAGAATAAATAAATAGTTATTTTTAAAAATGAATATGAGATATTTCTGCTACTAGGAAATTTTTTATCCAATGAGAGAAATAAGACATTAGACAGTGTAGGTACAGATGACATAAAATACAGATATAAAGAAAGTAGGGACAGAAAGCACTTTGATAGGCACTAGAGAAATGAGAAACCATAATTCAGTTTATCTTGATTAGAAGAGGAAGCCATCACCAGTATTAAGAGTAATTGTAATGCACCAATAAAAAATTTTTAAAAAATGAATAGATAGCTGGGCATGGTTTCACACACCTGTAATCCTAGCAACTCAGGAGGCTGATGCAGGACTGCAAGTTCAAAAGTAGCCTCAGAAACTTAGCAAGGCCCTAAGAAATTCAGTGAGACCTGTCTAAATAAAATACAGAAAAGGGCTGGGGATGTAGCTTAGTGGTTAAGTGCCCCTGAGTTCAATCCCCAGTACCAAAAAAAGAAAGAAAGAAAACAACTTTCCAGATAGAAAGAGAAGTGTGGTTGATGGCATAAAAAAAGAAAGCATGAGACATACTTGGTGAATAATGAATGAAACCAAAATAACACAGTGGCTTCCAATCTTTTCAAATGCAAGGCTCCCTTTTAATAACATTAAAATATTATCATTCATTCATTTATAGGAGCTTTTATACACACACACACACACACACACACACACACACACACACACATATATATATATATATATATATATTTTTTTTTTGGTGGTGCTGGGGATTGAACCCAGGGATTTGTACATGCAAGGCAAGTACGCCATCAATTGAAATATATTCCCAGCCCTTGATTTTTTTTCATTTTTCATTTTTTTATTTGTTTTAATTAGTTATACATGAAAGTAGAATGCATTTATGCACTTTGATATATAATACACAGATGGGATATAATTTTCCATTTTTCTAAGTGTACACATTGTAGAATCACACTGGTTTTATATATATATATATATATATATATAAAACGATAATGTCTGTTTTGTTCTACTATCCTTCCAATTGTCACATCCCCTCTCCTCCCCTCACTTCCCTCTACCTCTTAGTTATCTAAGGTAACTCTATTCTTCTCTAGTCCCCCCCCCAACCTTGTTGTGAATTAGCATCTGCATATTAGAGAAAACGGGCCTTTAGTTTTTTAGGATTAGCTTATTTTGCTTAGCATGATAATCTCCAACTCCATCCATTTACTGGCAAATGCATTAATTTCATTCTTTTTTAAAGCTGTCATGCATAGGATCTTAATTTAAGTTTTTAGTAGCTGCTAATTGAGAAAACACATTTGTGTATGCAAATGTTAAAACATTACCACAATTAAGATGGACCTTCTGGAGGTTTCATCACACAAGTATCAAGAAACCACTAATAATATATTGATATTGAAGTGAGTAGTGGAAAGTAAACTTAGAGGTATGAGTTGTAGGCTGATCAAGGAGGGTGTTAAGAGTCAGGGTAGATTTTGGAAATTAAATTGGTAAATATTTATTACCCAGTTTCACTTTGAATAGTCTTCATTTTGTATGTCAACAGAGAAGGCTGGGGAGAACTTTTCCTTTTTATAAATTTTTTCTTGATAACTTCTATTTGGTGAAATATCTACTCAGGGCAATGTTTTCACATTTTAAATATTGCATTTTTGACACCTCTCTTTTTTCTTGGTTTCAATTAGCCAGAATATTTAAAGTTTTATTATCAGAAGACTGAAATAGTACTTTTTCTTGCTTTCTGATTTGACACATGCCAAAACATCTCTTGAGTCATTGGTAGTCATTGTATCTGTGACAAAGGAAAGATTTTTTTCCTTTCTTCCTAAATCAAATGAGCAAATTGAATTATTGCCTTTTAAAAACGTGATGAGAGAGAAATGAAAGTGACTTACTAGGAGAAAAGTTAGGTGATGAAGGGCTTTTATGAAGGCCTTCATAAACGATTTTTCAAAAACCCCATTCTACTGAAATTACTATTTTCAATGTTGACAAAAATTTTTACTTGTAAAATAAATGAATATTTTCAACTCTTAACATGCCTCATGTGTCAGAGGGTTTGTTGGCAAAGTAATCATTTAGTGCTGAAAGTCTTTCTTTGCATTTATCATTTTCTTTTCAGGTAGATATGTTTTGTTCCAATTGCACATTGTTTGACTCCTTATGTACATGCTCTTCCACCCACACCATATATTCGGCATGTCAGAGTTCTGTTCTTTGTTCCAGTAGTTTCTTAGTCTGCATGGCCTGGGTGAGCTCATTCTTAGTCCTGTCTTTACTGGCTTTCCACTCTAGTGCTCTACTATTAATATACACATCAGCCCACACCCCCTACTAAGCTACTGGACCAAATATTTTAAGTGCTTACTCTACATCTCCCACCCAGACGAATTTCCAAGTCAGCATGACCTTCTACTCCATAAACCTAAATCCTCTTTGTTTAACTTGACATGACAATTCAGCCAGAATCTTTAGTAGCATTTTTACCTTACTTTCATCTTCAACCCTTGTCCAGGGTACTCGTCAAAGTCTCTCAGCTGTACTTATAAATATATGACTCATTATTCATCCTATTTCCATTGCTCCTGCCTAGACTTAGTTTGGTTGTCATCCTTGATTTTTGGCCCTCTAACAATTCTCTATTATACCTTAAGAATCATCTTTCTTAAGCAATTATAATCAATTATGTTTTTTCCTTTTCTTTTCAAAGTAAAGTCCAAACTCGTTAGCCTTAACACCCAAGGCCCTCTGGGGTCTTGCTCTTGATTTTTGCAACAATATCTCTTACCATTTTTTTCTTCAAACAACTCTAAATGCAGTTTTCAAAATGCCCTTTTCTCAGTTTCCTGCCTTTTGCTCAGTTTTCCCCTCTTGGAGGCCTGTCTGTTCTCTTGCATCTTCCCCTGGCTGGCCCCTTAGGAGCTATCAAAAATCACATCATCTAGCACTTCCTTGGGAAGATTCCACTGACTCTTCCGTGTCCACCTTGCATTTGTCAACCATAACACTATCACTCTTAGTTAAAATTGTGTTCTGCTTTTCTGTCTGTACCACCAGAATGTAAGTGTTAAAGGCAGAAAAGGAATCTTTGTAATCTTTATGCTTAGTTGTGAGCATAATGCTTCACTTCAACTAAGTGTTTAAAAATGACTTATAGAAATTTAAAGTATGGAATTGATACAAAAAGAACTATTCTGCCTTAGATCATTAAAACATCAAATCATGTTCATAAGTCATCAAACATGTGGTGATTACATGCATTATAGTGAAGCTACTCTATGCTCCTCAAAGTTCATAATTGTGTATGAAAATTTGTACCTTGTGTCTAGAGGTGCTCAGGTAGAGAAGGTAGAGAAATATAACCCATAGGTAATTTACCAGAAATTATCCAGAGAACCTAGCAGATCATACAAGCATCTCTTTACTATATATGTCTTTTAATTTGTTTTAAGCATTAACAATTGTATTTTTCAGGAATTATCAGGTAAGTCACTTGAAGGGAAAAGGTATTTTTATACCACTTGTTAAACACAATTAACAATCATTCATCACATCTCTGTGTGAAGACTTTCCATTTTGATATCAGCTCAAATGTGCTGTTTGCCAGATCAATAGCACCACTAGGAATTTTTTCTCAGCATTCCCGTCTTTATTTCAGTATAAGGTGATGGAATTATATTACAGTTAATGGAGGAAAAAACACTGCACTTCTGTACTAAGCATGTTCCAGTTGGTTTAACCTTGTGCATTTATCACAGAGAAGCCCTCTGAAGGTGGAGAAAATGTAGATTATCTGAGTTCCATTCTATTAGATGGAAATGTGCTTTTTATTATAGATATTGGGAATTGGGTGAGTTTTAAAGTATTTCAACAAAATTACACTTTTTTAATATAATAAAAGTGTCTCTTCATTTCAAGACATTAATAACCCCAAAATGCAAATACAAAAAGATGAAGAGTGAAGAGAAGTGAATATAATCATGTAGATATAAACAGAATTTCTGTGTTTAATAAAATAAATGAATTACCTATTAATTTGGTAAAGATGTTAAAACCACTCAGAAGTTAGCATAAAACAAAGACCTAAAGTGAAAAAATACAGCATAGTTGTGCCAGATATTTATTACAAAGCACTTTCTTTAGAAAGTTATAAAAGTGACCAAGAAAAGTATAGAGACAAATAAATATATTCTTTTTTTAAACATCAGAAATTTATTTGTTGCTCAAAACATTACATTGATCTTGACATATCATATACCATATATTTGTTTCAAATGGGGTATGAATTCTTATTATTCCCCCGTGTACAGATTGCAGAATCACGTTGATTATACAGCCACGTTTATACATACTGCCAAACAAGTGTCTGTTGTATTCTGCTGCCCTTCCTACCCCCTTCCTATACCCCCTCCCCTTCCCTCCCCTTCTCTCCCCTCCCCTCCCTCTACCCCATCTACCAAAACTCATTTGTCTAACTCTCTTATTTTTTTCCTCTCCTTCACCTCACATCATCTTATATGTATTTTTGTATAATAATGCGGGTCTCCTTCCCTCTTCCGTGCAATTCCCCCTCTCTCTCCCATTCCCTCCCACCTCTCGTCCCTGTTTGATGGTAATAATCTTCTGCTCTTCCTCCCTGCTCTGTTTTGAGTTGCCCCCCCCCACCTTATATCAAAGAAGACATTCGGCATTTGTTTTTAAGGGATTGGCTGACTTCACTTAGCATAATCTGCTCTAATGCCATCCATTTCCCTGCAAATGCCATGATTTTGTTGTTTTTTAATTGCTGAGTAATATTCCATTGTGTATATATATACCACTTTTTTAATCCATTCATCTGTTGAAGGGCATCTAGGTTGGTTCCACAGTCTAGGTATTGTGAATTGTGCTGCTATGAACATTGATGACACTGTATCCCTGTAGTATTCGCTTTGTAGGTCTTTTGGGAATAGTCCCAGAAAGGGAATAGCTGGGTGGAATGGTGGTTCCGTTCCCAGCTTTCCGAGGAATCTCCATACTGATTTCCAAATTGGTTGCACCAGTTTACAGTCCCACCAGCAATGCACCAGTGTACCCTTTTCCCCACATCCTCACCAGCACTTGTTGTTGTTTGACTTCATAATGGCTGCCTTTCTTACTGGGGTGAGATGGTACCTTAGAGTGGTTTTAATTTGCATTTCTCTGACTGCTAGCAATGGTGAGCATTTTTTCATGTATTTGCTGATTGATTGTATATCCTCCTCTGAGAAGTGTCTGTTCAAATCCTTGGCCCATTTGTTGATTGGGTTGTTTGTTTTCTTATTGTTTAATTTTTTGAGTTCTTTGTATACTCTGGAGATTAGGGCTCTATCTGAGGTGTGAGGAGTAAAAATTTGTTCCCAGGATGTAGGCTTCCTATTTACCTCTCTTATTGTTTCTCTTGCTAAGAAAAAACTCTTTAGTTTGAGAATGTCCCATTTGTTGATTCTTGATTTTAACTCTTGAGCTACAGGTGTCCTATTAAGGAATTTGGAGCCTGCCCCTATGAGGTGGAGATTAGAGCCAACTTTTTCTTCTATTAGACTCAGAGTTTCTGGTTTGATTCCTATCTCCTTAATCCATTTTAAGGTAACTTTTGTGCATGGTGAGAGACAGAGATTCAATTTCATTTTGTTGCATATGGTTTTCCAGTTCTCCCAGCACCATTTGTTGAAGATGCTATCCTTTCTCCATTGCATGCTTTTATCAACTTTGTCTAATATAAGGTAATTGTAATTTTATGGACTGGTCTCTGTGTCCTCTATTCTGTACCATTGGTCCACCCGCCTGTTTTGGTACCAGTACCATGCTGTTTTTGTTACTATTGCTCTGTAGTACAGTTTGAAATCTGCTGTCACTATACCTCCTGATTCACACTTCCTGCTTAGAATTGCTTTTGCTATTCTGGGTCTCCTATTTTTCCAGATGAATTTCATGATTGCTTTTTCTATTTTGGTGAGAAATACCATTGGGATTTTGATTGGCATTTCATTGGATTTGTTGCTGATATACAGGAATGCCTTTGATTTATGTATGTTGATTTTATATCCTGTCACTTTGCTGAATTCATTAACTAGCTCTAGAAGTTTCTGGGTAGAACCTTTTGGGTCTGCTAGGTATAGGATCATGTCAACTGCAAACAGTGCTAATTTAAGTTCCTCTTTAATTTATTTCGTCTGTCTAATTACTCCAGCCAGTGTTTCGAGAACTATGTTGAACAGAAGGGGTGAGAGAGGGCATCCCTGTCTTGTTCCAGATTTTAGAGGGAATGCCTTCAATTTTTCTCCATTTAGAGTGATGTTTGCCTGAGGCTTAGCATAGATAGATTTTACAATGTTGAGATAAGTTCCTGTTATCCCTAATTTTTCTAGTGTTTTGAACATAAAGGGATGCTGTACTTTGTCGAATGCTTTCTCTGCGTCGGTGGAGATGATCATATGGTTCTTATCTTTAAGTCTATTGATGTGGTGAATAACATTTATTGATTTTCATATGTTGAACCAGCCTTGCATCCCAGGGATGAATCCTACTTGATCATGATGCACAAATTTTTTGATATGTTTTTGTATCCGATTTGCCAGAATTTTATTGAGGATTTTTGCATCTATGTTCCTTAGATATATTGGTCTGTAGTTTTCTTTCTTTGAAGTGTCTTTGTCTGGTTTTGGAATCAGGGTGATGTTGGCCTCGTAGAATTAATTCGGAAGAGCTCCCTCTTTTTCTATTTCCTGAAATAGCTTGAAAAGTATTGGTATTAACTCTTCTTTAAAGGTTTTGTAAAACTCTGCTGTATACCCATCTGGTCCTGGGCTTTTCTTGCTTGGTAGTCTTTTGATGGCTTCTTCTATTTCCTCCTCTGATATTGGTCTGTGTAAGTTGTGTGTATTCCTCTTGACTCAATCCAGGTAAATCATATGACTTAAGAAATTTATTGATGTCTTCACTATCTTCTATTTTATTGGAATATAAGGTTTCAAAATAATTTCTGATTATCTTCTGTATTTCTGTGATGTCTGTAGTTAATGAATTCAGCAAAGTGGCAGGATATAAAATCAACATGCATAAATCAAAGGCATTCCTGTATATCAGCATACGGGATGAAAAAGGCTGGTAATTTGAGTTCTCTCTCTTCTTCTCTTCTTTAGCTTGGCTAAGGGTCTCTCGATCTTATTTATTTTTTCAAAGAACCAACTTTTAGTTTTGTAAATTTTTTCAGTTGTTTCTTTTGTTTCAATTTCAATGATTTCAGCTCTGATTTTAATTATTTCTTGTCTTCTACTACATTCGCTGTTGTTTTGCTCTTCTTTTTCTAGGGTTTTGAGATGAAGTATGAGATCATTTATTTGTTGGTTTTTTCTTTTTTTTGCAGAATGAACTCCAAGCAATAAATTTTCCTCTTAAAACTGATTTCATTGTGTCCCATAGAATCCAATATGTTGTGTCTGTGTTTTCATTTATCTCTAAGAATTTTTTGATTTCCTCCTTTATGTCTTCTGTAACCCATTGATCATTCAGTAACATATTGTTAATTCTCCAAGTGATGCAGGATTTTTCCTTCCTTCTTTTGTCGATTTCTATCTTCATTGCATTATGGTTGGATAGGGTGCATGGTATTATCTCCATTCCTTTATAATTTCTAAGAGTTGCCCTATGGCATAATATATGGTCTATTTTTGAGAAGGTTCCATGTGCTGCTGAGAAAAAAGTATATTCGCTTGATGATGGTTGATATATTCTATATATGTCAGTTAAGTCTAGGTTGTTGATTGTTTTATTGAGTTCTATGGTTTCTTTATTCAACTTTTGTTTGGAGGATCTGTTTAATGGTGAGAGAGGTGTGTTTTATTGAGTTCTATGGTTTCTTTATTCAACTTTTGTTTGGAGGATCTGTCTAATGGTGAGAGAGGTGTGTTGAAGTCCCCCATAATTATTGTGTTGTGGTCTATTTTTCTCTTGAACTTGAGGAGAGTTTGTTTTAAGAACATAGCTGTGCCGTTGTTTGGTGCATAAATATTGATAATTGTTATGTCTTGTTGGTGAATGGTTCCCTTTAACAGTATATAGTGTCCTTCTTTATCCCTTTTGATTAACTTAGGTTTGAAGTTAATTTTATTCCATATGAGCATGGCCACTTCTGCTTGTTTCTGAGGACCATGTGAGTGGTATGATTTTTCCCAGCCTTTCACCTTCAGCCTGTGTATGTCTTTTCATATCAGATGAGTCTCCTGAAGGCAGCATATTGTTGGATCTGGTTTTTTTAATCCAGGTTACTAGCCTATGTCGCTTAATTGGTGAGGTTAAGCCATTAACATTTAGGGTTACTATTGATATATGGTTTGTACATGTACTTCCAGACATGTTTATTTATTTATTTATTTTATTTGGCTTGTTTTTCCTCTTTGATTATTTTTTCCCCTTTACTGAGTTGCTTCATACTATTGGTTTTGGAAGTTGTTTTTCATTTCCTCTTCTTGTAGTGTTTTGCCCAAAATGCTTTGCAGTGCTGGTTTTCTGGCTGCAAATTCTTTTAACTTTTGTTTATCGTGAAATATTTTAATTTCATTGTCAAACCTGAAGCTTAGTTTTTCTGGATACAATATTCTTGGTTGGAATCCATTATTTTTCAGTGTTTGAAATACGCTGTTCCAGGATCATCTCATTTTCAGTACTTGTGATGAAAAATCAGCCGTTAACCTAATTGGTTTACCCCTGAATGTAATCTGCCTCCTTTCTCTTGTAGCTTTTAATATTCTCTCCTTGTTCTGTATGTTGGATAACTTCATAATAATGTGTCTTGGAGTTGGTCTATTAAGGTTTTTTATGTTTGGGGTCCTGTAGGCTTCCATGATTTGGCAATTCATTCCATTTTTCATATCTGGAAAGTTTTCTAAAATTATTTCATTCAACAGATTGCTCATTCATTTGGTTTGAACCTCTAAACCTTCCTCCATCCCAATGACTCTTAAGTTTGTTTTTTTATGATATCCTATATCTCTTGGATGTTTTGCTTGTGGTTTCTTACCAGCCTTTCTGTGTTGACTAGACTCTTTTTCAGTGGATATACTTTGTCTTCATTATCTGATGTTGACTTCTACTTGATCTAGTCTACTTATAATACTCTCATTAAAGTTTTTGATTTGGTTTATGGTTTCCTGCATTTCTAGGATTACTGTTTGATTTTTTTTTAAATCTCTATCTCCTGGTAGAGTTGATTTTTTTGCTTCTTGAATCTGTTTATTTAATTCATTTTCAAAGTATTCTTTCATTGTTTGGATTTGCTGTCTAACGACTTAAGATTCCATTCCATCTGAGTCAGGTATGCCTTGAGTTCTTTATCTGACCATTTTTCTGATGCCTCTAGGTTCTCCTGTAAATTTAAGCTATCCTGCATTGTTTGTAATCCTTTTTTCCCTTGTTTTTTTCATGGTGCTCATGTTACTTTCCAACTCTATTTGACTGCTGTGTTTCTGTTTTCTCCTATAAATTTTTTTTTTTTATCTCTTGGGGATCTCTCTTTTGTGATGGGAGAGTATGTCTGGAGATGTTGGGCTTTATTGTAATTTACAGCAAATTCATTTGTTTCATAAAAGGCATACGGATTCTGAAGTCGTATAGCAATCTGCGGTTTGGTCTTAAAACTTTATGTTTAGGTCGGGTGCTGAGATGGTATGGAGGTTGGTATGTCTTAGTTACTTTGGAAGATTGCTCTACTGAAGGGGGGTATTAACAGGCGAATGGACCAGGGTATTAGATGGTGGCTAGGGACTTAGGAGTCTTATATACAGCCTTGACACATTCACCTATTTGCAATTAGAAAATTACACATAATGAAAGTCGTAATGCTTGTGATGAATGGTAGGGGAAGGGGAAGAAAGAAGTCCTTAAGGAGAAAGAGGGAGAGCAAAATAGGTAGAATACAAGGAAATGGTAAGAAAAATAAAAATTGAGAAGAGACAAAAAAGAAAAAGATAAATGCAGTCTTAGAGTTCTGTTTTCTTCTCTTCCAGTAGGTGGAGTTGTGCCCTCCTAGCCGAGCTTCTGCCCTCCATATGCAGGGAACAATCCCTGTGCAGTGGCTCCTCTTCCCCTACTGGGCAGCTTTCCAATCCTGGCCGCCCAGGGCCATTTCTGGTCTCCAGCCTATTACCCCCTTCTCCTGCCAGCCAGGGCCCACTCACTGGTGGGGTTCTCCACAGATCTAGTTACACTTGCAGCCCGCTGGGAACGCGACTAAGCACTCTCTCTCTTAGCCATTCGCCCAGACCCCAAGGTTGTGGAGCCGGTGATTTGGGGGCCATCAGCTTATTTTGCCTGTTCCCTTTCGGTAGCCATGCCCTGGGAGCTGGTGGAAAAAAAAAAAAAAAACTCGCCTGTCGCCTCTGGTGGTAGGGGAAGTTGGAGGTCAGGTGTCCCCTCTGTTTCCCTGGGCTCCTACAATCACACCCTTGGATATCTGGGGATAGATTATTGAGATTTCCCAGCTGTATGGGGCTGGTGAGATGGGAGTCACACACCTGTTGAAGCTGATTGCGCTAGGAAGGGATCCCAACTGCAGAACTCTGGTGATGTCGGCTCTCTCTAATGGTGGTATGTCCGATGGGGGCGGGGAGAGTCTGGTCTGTCTCTGGTCTGTCTCGCTTCAGTTCTTGGTCCGCTGTCTCGTGGAGGCTTGGTTGGTAGCCTCTTCCAAGGGTCCAGTTTCTCTGCCCAGATGCCTCCATCTGTCTTTAAGCTGCTCACGGTCTCTGGCACTGCTGAATCGCCTCGGTCTGCAGGCTGCCAGACAGTCAGCAAGCACCTCCGTGCGCGTGGCTGAGATTTGCCCATGTCTGAGCAAGCAGCTGCCTGGGGGAGCCCAAACTCCCCGCCTAGGTCTCACTTCAGCCAAATTTTGCGGGGAGTTTCTCAGCAGGCAGAGTCCAATTGTTCTGAGGTCTCACTCTGTCCACGTGGCTGAGGAGGTGGAGGGATCGCTGCCTCCCCACCCACCCACTGCCATGTTTCCAAATAAATATATTCTTGGAGAGTACAATGAACAATGTGTTAATGTTTTAATACATCTAATTACTTTAACTCTCTACAAGACTGCCATTTTATATATTTACATACATGAAGTACATAATTTTTTATATAAAATAATGTGAAATATGTTTTCTGGAAAATATATATTCCCAATCACTTATTTTTATCTTTTGAATTTTACTGCCATTAATAACATACTTTAGCTGTATTATACAGGTTGTATAATTGTTGAAAAATGTCCCCTGACACATAATTTTTATTTCACTGTGTTTTAAAATAGAGACTTCCTATTGGGCTGATTAGTAGCCTTCATAGGAATATTATTCTAATAAGCAATTCTGTTATAGGAGCCATTCATAGACTAATAATAAATATCTCCATAGTGCTCCATGATATGCATAATTATCCATTTGAGTCTTATAGCAACTTATTGAATTAGTTCAGTGAACTATCAGTGTGATTTTACCCATGAAAAAATTTAGATTCAGTCATATCAAATAACTTGCCCAAAGTGGCATTTATCAAGTGATAGAACCAAGACTTCTTTTCTCCAAAACTATTTGTAATGTAAGAAGAACAGCTATAGACAGGTTAATACTTGCTTCCCTTTAGGAAGTCTTCCTTTTCACAAGTTAGGCAAATTCATCACTATAAGTTTTATCAGAGAATTAATGTTCCATTTCTGTAAATATTCAATTGACAAGATTTTGTGTTCTAGATTTATTGTGTTGATACTCAGTTTTGTTTCTAAAAGACACATTATATATAGACATGTACTTGAAGGTGAGTTTAAGTCATATTAATATAAAGTACTGTGAAAACTGCATGCCAAATTTTTATTGGCTGGTTATGTAGGGAGTCTTTCTGCACCTGAATAAATCAGAATTCTTGGAAGCCAACAACAACAAAACAGTTATTTATAAAAACAAACAAACAAAAACTCTATTTTTAAAAAAGGGGGGAAAATTACTGGGAGATCAATAGGGAGTCATTGAATAGAAACTAGAGAACAAACTTGGAATATGGTAGAAACTGAGGCATAAATTAGCATGACAAACAAACCCTTTGGATTCCTCTATCACTTAGTGCCTCCACCAGGCACTACTGCTGTCAAGATTTAATAACAGTATGTTTTGTCTTTGCTTTACTAACCCTGATTTACTAATCCTGATTCAAAGTACCTTATCCAGAGGCCAGACCCAAGCCATAAGCCCAGGGAAGCAGAGCTTTTAGCCAACTTCCTTTGTGGAAAGGTGGGGCACATGCTTTCACCAAACTGCAACCAGGGTGATCTGTACTGCACAGAGGAAGAAAGGAAGGAAGTTAGACAATGAAGAGCCCATTCCCCAAGAGGAAAACTGCTGCTCTAATATCCCTAGTTGTAACATGCTCTAGATTTCTTTGCAGTCCCAGTGAGGTTAATGAGTTCTCAAGAGAGAGCATCAGCCTTCCTGATGTTCACATGAGATGGGACCATCTTGAGTGTGTGAGAGAAGATAGCCTTGATAATTCCTTGAAATCAAGTTTTGATAATTCCTTGAAATGTCTAATGTAGTCAAGACATGAATTTATTTTGCTCTTAGTATCAAATAAATTAAGTTTTGCTTTAATATTACTTTTGAATTGAGTAATTTCAATGAATTGAGTGGATTTCAATGGATTTTTTAGGTAAAACAGTTATTAGTCAAAGAGCTTTAAAGAAAGTGGTTGATGTTTATATCAAAACATATTTTCCTCCTAAAATTTAATAAAATATTTCATCCACTTTCTTGTTTCTACTACAATCAGATACAAATAATCTCCAAATTTATATTTCTAGCCCAGATATCTCCCTATCCTAATTCACATGCTCAACTGCTATCTAGATATTTGTGAGGTTCCTCAAACATATTCATATTTACTATTTTCTCCCTATCCTGTTTCTTCTCCTTTATCTCAGCAATGCTGCCACCACTATAGAATTCAGGTGAATATGCTGATACATGTATTTGAGTTCTTCTTCACCCTTACATACAATTAGTTGCCAAATCTCTTTGATTTTGCATTTTAAATATCTCTCTGAAGTATCTCTTTCTTTCAATTCCTTCATATCAATTTAAGATAAGACTGTCATCATCTTGCCAACTGCTTTCCCTAATTTGAGTACTTGCTCCATGAATCCACTTTCCTCATAGCTACTAAGAATCTTCCTAAAACACATGTAGGCCATGTCTCTCCTATTGCTACTGATTGACATACAAGACCCTCCAAGCTTCAACCCCAGTCTACATCTCCAGAGACATCTTTGCTTCTCCCTCTCTTAAGTTCTTCAGTGCTGAACAGATGCTCTTCTTCAAAGAAATGGGAAAAGATAAAAAGAAGAACTACAACCACTAAGTCAAAACACATTTTGCCTTTTGCTACCATTCTCTCTCTGCCACCAAAACCAGACAAGGGCCTGAAAGAGGGTGAAAGATCAAAGCATTTGTGCATACACACATATGCACAACTCTAAATCACATAGATGTTTAAATTAAGATAGGATTTTAAAAAATGTGAAGAGAGAACCTATAGAATCAGAAAATTTTTGCCACCTGCACCTCAGATAGAATATTAATCTCTAGGATATACAAAGAACTAAAAATCTTAACACCACAAAACAAATAACCCAATCAATAAATGCCCAAAGGAACTGAACAGGCACTTCACAGAAAAAGAAATACAATCAGTCAACAAATATATGAAAAAATTTTCAACATCTCTAGCATTTAGGGAAATGTAAATTAAAACTTTACTGAGATTCCATCTCATTCCAGTCAGAATGACAAATATCAAGAATGCAAGTAACAATAAATATCAGGGAGGATATAGAGACAAAATTTCACTCATACATTGCTAGTGGGACTGCAGATTAGTGCAACCACTCTGGAAGGTGGTATGGAAATTCTCTAGAAAAGTCAGAATGGAACCACCATTTGACCCAGTTATCCCACTCCTTGGCATATACCCAAATGACTTAAAATCAGCAAACTACTGTGTCACTACCACATTAATGTTTATAGCAGCTCAATTCATAATAGTTAATTATGGAATAAGCCTAGTTAACTTCAATAGATGAATGGATAAAGAAAATGTGGTACATTTACACAATGTAATACTATTCAGCTATAAAGAAAAATGAAATTATGGGATTTGCAGGTAAATGGATGGAACTGGAGACTCTCATGCTAAGTGAAATAAGCCAATCCCAAAGAACAAAAGGCCAAATGTTTTTTTCTGACAGGTGGATGCTAAATCACAATAGGTGAAAGTGGGTAGGGAAAATAGAAGTACTCTGGATTAGACAAAGGGGAATTAATGAAGGGAGGTTGAATGGAAATAGGAAAGATAGTAAAATGAATCAAACATTACTTTCCTATGTGCATCTATGAATATATGACCAATGTAATTCCATAATATGTACAACCAGAAGAATGGGAAATAATTCTTCTTATATGCATAATATGTCAAAATACATTCTACTGTCATGTATAACTAATAAGAACAAATTTTAAAAGTATAAAATAAAAAAATTTGACCCCAAACTTCTGGAATCTATGATATATAAGCATTGCTAGAAATTTAGATATACTGGTTTTATAAACTAAAACCAATTTATGTTTAAATTCCCCACAATTGAGATTACTCAACAAACTGAATATCACTCAGTCATCAGCTCTTGGTCTTTCAGGAAGCTTTGCCTGGCCTGCCTTCTGATTGACTGGTATGCTCCCTCTTAGCTTTCTCATCACTGCTCCCCTATGCTTGTCTCTCCTGTTGAGTGGTGAGTTTCTGTTAAGGGTGAAGATTGATCTTCATCTTTATAACCCCAGCATTTTAACAAGGTGCCTGGCACACTTACAGGTCTCAATAAATGGGTATTGCAAGAATGAGAGATGAGTGATTGATGAGTTCCTGATTTTAGGAAAAATTATATTAAGATTTGAAACCCTAATTATATCTGTTTTTAAACTTCTATGTATTTTCTACATTTTTTACATAAGTGATCATTTCATTTTAAAATTGTTTTGTAGGTTTTAGAAACTTACATATTGATGATCAGATAACTCTCATTCAGTACTCTTGGATGAGCTTAATGGTGTTTGGACTAGGATGGAGATCCTACAAACATGTCAGTGGGCAGATGTTATATTTTGCACCTGATCTTATACTAAATGAGTAAGTAGTAAATATTGTTGTCTTGTTATCATCACAAGTGTGTTTGCAACATAATCTTCAAAATTAAATTTCAGTAAATGACTATACATTTAGTATCTTAAATAATGGAATTTCCTTAAGTATTTTTCAGAATTACTTCAGGATACAACTTGATAATACAGTCTTAATAAAAATCATATCATTTGTATCAGTAATTTGATATTTTTTCTTTTTGTTTCAATATTTATTATTGTTTCAAATAAAAAATTTTAAATTCTTCAAAATTATGCCAAGAAATAGGCTTTAAAGACAACATCAAGTATTTACTTTATAAAGTTAAAATTTCATCCCTTAGTATAATGAAGATAATGAAATAAATTAGAAATATTTTTTAAAGTATTGACTTAACTTCAAAAAGTAAAAACATCTTTTTTCTTACAGGAAAACTGGGCTTGTAATTTATTTTAAAAACTGAAAAGATAAATATTTAATTTTGCCTTATTATACATAAATAATCAATTAATTTTCTACATATGACCATATTAAAAATCTTTTCATCGCAATACTTGTGATGTTCTAATGGTGAATGATGACTTATAAGTATTTAAATTAGTAACTTATACCTTGTGTAAGTTTTCATAGTTTATGGTAATTTTCATATTTCATTCTGTTTTATCTTACAAGGCCTTGATTATAAGAAATTAGCATCCTTCATTGTATAGTTCAAGAAACCAAGGCTTAGGTTAAGGGTCATATTTTGCTCATATGCAGAAGTTAGAGAGGAAAAAGAAAAACAAAGTTGGAGGTAGATCTCCTAAAAATGAAGGGGAGATCAATAGAGAAAAGGGATCCAGATGTGAGAGATACAGAGGGAGGAAGGAAATGCTGGGGATCGATATTGGCCAAATTATATTAGTAGATTTATGTCTGTACAAACAGATAACAGCAAATCTCATCAATATGTACAACTATAATGAATACACACACACATACACACACACACCCTGCTAAAGAATCAGGATTAATCTCAACTCTTTTGAGTCAAAACCTAGTATCTTTTTCACTGTTCCTGTTAGCATAATTTGATTGATGTGAACATTATAAAATAGCACAGGGTTAAAAAATAAATGTCCTCAACCTTCAGAATTGGTGTTTGAGCTTATGAATTATTATATGCTTGCTAACATTCTCTTTTATTCTCTATGTCACCATACATTTCCCCTAGAAAAGGTCACAGAGTGGTAACTTTCTGCAAACTAAGGCAATTCTCATGTGAATTACACACAAAATTATGTGTGTACACACACACATACACACACACAGAGATATGCTTTCATAGAAAAAAATCAACAGTAAATAAAGCATTTCTGAGCATTCTTTGCCTGTACATTTTCAAATTCTACAATTTTGTTTTCCTTTCTTGGTTTAGGTATTTAAAATTTTATTATAAAAGAAACAATATTAATTTTGGTCTATGTGCATCTAATAGGATTTTCTAATTTTAAAATATCATAACACCAAATATTTAGTATTGTACTGTAAAAAAACTTAAAGATGTTGAAAACTCCAAATATTTATTGCTTATTAAAAAATATTAGTCATAATCAATAATATGAGAAATAATTGTCAAAATCATATTCCCTGATATATTACATGAACTGGCAGAAACACTGTTTTTTTTCACCTATTGCTTTTTCTTTTATGTGTTATGTGTGGTGCAAGGCAGCGGATGAAGGAGTTGTCCTTCTATTCTTTATGCCTTACCATGTGGCAGATCCCACAGGAATTTGTCAAGCTTCAAATCAGCCATGAAGAATTCCTCTGTATGAAAGTATTGCTACTTCTTAATACAAGTGAGTATGAGTAACTTAATAAATGATATTTAGTTTCTTAACTTTAAATTCATTAGGAAGGTCTCAAACAATATCATATAATATATATGAGGTATAAATCTTAGATTGTAACTGTAAAGGAACAATATCTAATATATTGTCATAGACATTAATAAAATGACTTCATCTTTTGTCACATCTTACCTACCATTATAATATAGAATGAGCTAACCAATTTGTTTATTTTAGATAAAATATGATTAGATTTTTTTATGTTCACCTAATTTAATATTGTACTCTGATTAACATTACATAAACACAACCTATGCTTCCTTTTATAACCACTCACAAAAGTATTTACTATATATAAAATATACAAAATCTATTTTGTATGTAACTATTCTCCTTATATCAAGATAGACTAACCATTGCAACAAATAGATATGAAATTCAGCAGCTTAGTACATTCACACTGTGTTTTGTCGTTCACACACACACAGACCAGTGGGGTAAGCAGAAAAACCCATGCTCCTTCCATCAGGCGGCTCCACCTTTCTGTGGCTTGGAGTGCACCATTGCTTCTGACTAGAAATTAGAACTGAGTGAGCAAATTTGGAGGTATGATTTGAAAGTGTCATGCACCATTTCCACCTTCATTCCATGGTCCACCTGCCTGCAGCAAAAGCTGGGACATGCTGCCTGGCTGGATGCCCTGGAGCCAGAAGGAATGACATGAAGCCGAGTATTGGTCACCAAAGAAAGGGCAGATATCAACTTCATTTTTTCTCATACACAAAGAATACATTCGCCTCTACCTCAGTAGATTCCTAAGGGGGTGTGGTTAGGGAAAATTTTAAAAAATTAATGGAAAAAGAGCTGTTTACACTTTTCTGTGCCCTTTCAATGCACAGGGATGTTCAACTTTCAAATGTACAAATCTATGCTTCCTTATTGGAAGTGATTGGAAGAGAACCACAGGGAGCTAAGGCCTTGGGTTGAGTTGCACCAAGTGTCTTTCTCAGCAGCATTTTTGCAGTGACTTCCTTCTAGTGGCACAAATATCAATTGGCTGGGAGAATAAATTAGCAAAATTATTATAAATCCATCTTTGAATCTAGAAGGATAAATAGATAAGAATTATAAACATATGAGGGAAAACAAACTAGAAGAAATATAAATTATTTTCAAATATCAGATAGGAAATAACTTTGTAAAATTAAATCCAGTGGTAAAAGTGTCAATGAAAAAGTTTCAATGATATGATGTTTTAAAAGTTTAACCTCCTATTTGCCTCTAAAAATTAAAATACAGATCTCCAGGAACAGATGACTGATTAAAATGCATATATTTACTATTGTTCCCCACAAAACTACACTTAATCTTAGTAAGTGGATTTACCAAGAAAATATCAAGAATAATGGTTTATATTCATTAAGAGTGAGGGAGATACAGGATTGTTTGGAAACCTTAGAGAGGTGTCCAAGTTTGAAAAAAAACGGTAATATGAAGAAACTTGAAAGAAGAGTTTATAGATGAACACATACTATTTACATATATGTGTCATACAGGAATTTTCACCTGAGCAAAAACTGCATATTGCTGTCACCTGTCCAGAGACCTGTTTATATTCAGAATCTGAGCATTTGGAAACTCAAAGTTGAATAATTAACTTCTTGGTTACCCTTTGGCTTGTATGTGTGATATTCTTTTCAGAGAAGAGTGGACTTCAAGGTCTGATTGGGATGCAAAAGATAAATAGTAGTTTTTAAGAAGTATTTTCCTTCTTGCTGAGCACACACATTTACCTTTAAACCAAGATAATTTCTTTATAAAAATATTATTAAGGGTCAAGATCATGGATGTATAGTAACATAAATTAAGAGATTTTGTTATTTTTCTTTCAGTAATGGATATAGCTACAGGAAAAGCAGATGATACACTTAAAGTTGAACATTTGTTTGTAGGAAAAGTATAGCTAAAGGAAAAAAAAATGAAGCAAGGAGGAAATTGGTACTGGTTGTAAACAAAAATAACCAACACGGTTTTGGTACCATTATGAAAACACAAATAACTGGGACAGAAGCAGACCTCAAATGGATCAGCAAGCTTTCTTGTATTCCACAGCAGAGTCAATCAGTCAGGCACAGGAGGGCTCATTTTCTGGGTACAAAAATGACACACCAGTTACAGAAGGAGTCTGAGTTTTATAGTTCACAATGAGGGTGAATTTATCATTGGAGACTGAAACAGAATGTGTCCTTTGGGCAGTCAGGTAAAAAGTTGTAAAAAGTCTGAAACTCATCGTCACTGGGCAAAGTTCAGAACTCAGTGTTCACTGCTTATCTTCTTCCTCCGGACCCGCTGTTAGCCAGAGCTTCCCTATTTCTTGGATTTTCCTCCTTCCAGGACTCATGGGCAATGGTGAAAGGGTAAAAGTCCAGGGCCCTGCATTTCAGTTTCAGTATCAACCTCCTCCCTTCAGGACCCATAGTGGTTAGGAAGGGATGAAAGTTTGCTTTCCTTCCCTGAGGGCCCATTGTTACTGGGAAAAGATTCACTTGAGAGAGGTTTAATGTTTGGCTAATGTCCCTACCTCCTCCGGAGATGAGATAAATTTTATAGGAATATTATTTTCCATAACCCTTCACTGGTGGTATAATTGCTAGAGAAATCAACCAGGGTGTCTTAGATCAGTGATAGCAGAAGGACCTAAAAGATTTATGAGAAAACAATGGTGGAATTGATAATGAAGTGAAAATACAAGAACTAGTAGTTATGCCTAAGATCTGCATACAGGAATTACAGATTTCAGAGATAAATATCCAAGTTATTAGTTGATATTGTAAGGAGAATAATTGGCATTTTCATTAAATCAAGACTAAAATACTGAGTTTTCACACTCAGTATTTAATATTGTTCCATAAATGTTGAAACAATGCAATGAACTGTGAGGCAGAAATGAGAACTACAACTATTGGAAATGAAAATGAAATATTTGAATGTTATATTTTTGAATACCAAGAAAATCAAGATTATCCACCAAAAATTGCTTGAATTAAAAATAGACTACAACTAGGTGTCTGCATCTAAGAGTAATATTCAAATGTTAATAGCTTTCTCCCTATATCAGCAGATAGGCATTAGAAAATTTAGTAAAGCAATGTTAAAATGACAAAAAGAGAAAAAGACAGCTTATCTGGGAATAATCTTAATGAAAAATATTTGAGATTTGCATGAAGAAGAAATTTCAAAGAAACCCAATCATTTGTTTAAAAAAAAAAAAAAAGAGCCAGAGTACATTTATAAACCAAATCAAACCATGTATTTGAGGTAGGATGATAGAATAAATTCTGGTGCTTTTCTGAGTAAATGCTAAGTTAAATTCATAATACAGGTCAGAAACAGGTAAGCTGAAATGTTCTTTAATTTGCCTAGTTGGTCTTATATTCTTTCAGAATTAGAAGTTTACATATACTGATGTTATCCATACCACTGTCTTTTCCCTACTTGAGGTGGTTTTATTAGGATTACATATAAAAGAAATCATCTAGCTCAGAAATGTATAAGTTGTTAGTGTTATCTTTTTAACATAACTGCCACTTGTAATTATCTTCCTACAGTTCCTTTGGAAGGACTAAGAAGCCAAAGCCAGTTTGATGACATGAGATCAAGCTACATTAGAGAGCTCATCAAAGCAATTGGTTTGAGGCAGAAAGGAGTTGTCTCTAGTTCACAGCGCTTCTATCAACTTACAAAACTTCTGGATAGCTTGCATGATGTAAGTATTTTGCTCCCCAGGATATCAGTACTTGTTCTCTAGATTTATCTAACTTTTTAAAATGTTAAATCTAAATTTTACTTGATATGTTTTCATCAAATTTGTATTTGCGTTCCTGGTTTAAAGAGTTCTGATATCATACTGTTGATATGATATTGAGCTTTTTTTTCATTTTCAGTGTAGATCACTGAAATAGCCCTTTATTAGTATTTATATAACCTAAGAGTAATTTAATGGCTGGTAGGAATTAGGATACATTTCCCAGAATATGTTCTAAAATATTTTGCTTAAAATTAGCAAAGTTTTTTATATAGGTAATAAAAGCAAAAGTATGGATGTAGAAAATAATAATCTACCATTGATGTGGAATTCTAAATAACATGGCTGTTGGGAAATCAGGCACTATATAGCAAGAGCTAAAATCTGCATGCTTTTCAAGGTTTTATTTTTCAGAATTTACCTTAAAGACATAATTAGGCAAGAATTTAAGTTTTTAAATTCTTTCTGGATTTTTTTTTCTCTGCTGTGATGAACAACCCAAAAATGTCCAACACCAGAACTGGATTATTAAAACAAAACATATGTGGTTAGTCAAGACATATTGAATAGAAGTTTTTATTGCTGCAATGCTCAGAAACCACATTAAAATGACAGTTAAGCCATAAAAAATAAGGCTATCTACTCACCAGGTCAACTTTTGAGTCCTTACTTCTGAATATGAATAGATTGCCAAGAGTGTGAGCTATTCAAGTGAAGCCTCTAAAATGCAAAGCAGACAACTAAATAAGCAGGAAAAAAGCAGCTTGAAGGAACAAACATCAGTACAGACAACAAAAGAACACTTTTAAGCCCCTCAGAGAAATAAGAATGATATTTTGTCTAAGAAAGGAGAATATTAAAAAATGAACATTGAGCAAGAAAAATGCTTTTGGATGATTAAATATAGAGAAGAAATTAAAAATTCAACAAGAGGGATAAAATATAAACTCTCAGAAAATAATTTAAAAATTAATTCAAGAAAAATTAGGAGAGAGAGCAAATTTAAGGAATTAATCTGGGGATTTCCACCCCCAATTAATAGGAATTTCCAGAAGACAGATAAGAGAAAAATCAAAAGAGGAAATTACATAATAATCAAAGTTACTGGAACTGCAGAATATGAGCTTTCTAACTCTATGGGCATGGTGTACAGGCACTGCATACTTGAACAACGGTACATTATTATAAAATGTGAATTCAGAATATCAGAAATGAGGAGACTATCCTAAATATACTAGAGATCAAAAGAAAGAGTCACAAACAAATTCTCCACATTAAGAATGACATTGGACTTCTCAAAAGCAACACTGGAAGCCAGAAGATGAAACGATGCATGAGAAATGCCTCTAGAATTTTGATGGAAAAGAAAAATTATTAAAGAATTAGATTTCAAGCCAATTCACCAAACGAGGCAATGATAATATAAAAGTAGTATTTCTATTCATGCAGTCTCAGAGTTTATGTCAAATATAACCTGTCTTGAGAACTACCACAAAATGTGTCACAGCAAAACAATAAGCCAAAGAAGTACAGGATCCAACCCAAGAGTGATGCCAAAGATGCCCTAGTAATTGTACAGAGCAGTTTAGATAGGAACAGCAAGACAAAGTATTCTGGGATACCAGCTTCAGGAATCATTATTGGGAGACCGCCGGTAGGCATAACCATAGCAAGGTGAATTTTTTCATTGCTATAAGGAAAATTTGACTATGGCTTTGTACCAATATGAAGAAACAAAGCAAACAAGAATACTACGGGATTGGCTCTTATAACTTAAAAACAAGCCATGTAAAGAAGGAAATGTAATCCAGAAGGGAAACAATACAAATCTTTGTAATATAACTGCTGGAAACTGATTTAGCCAAATATTGAAATGTATGCAGAGAATGGGGAGAAGAGAAAATATAGTTGAGGAGCAGAGTATGTAGTATAAGAGAACTAAATCCTCAATTTTCACAGCACGACCTCAATAATGTCAGAATGAAAAGAAAATGTTTATTTGAGATACAGATATAAACGTCAAAAGACACAGATTTTAAAAATACAGAAAGTTAGTTGTGTCTGGGGAACTGAAATAAGAAGTGCATCAGGGAACTGAGGAATTTTGTTGCTGCTGCTGCTGCTGCTGTTGTTTTTGTTATAAACCTTGAAGTTCTTTTTAACTTTCAAAATCACATGCATGAGTTACTTTAATAAAAATTAAAATTTGATTAAAATGTTGAGTTATTGATATAAAAACATCAACATATAATTATATGAAAAAGCCAGATTGACAAATAGAATTTATGTCATAATTTCAGTTAAAAAATATATGTGTAATATTGTCAATAGGCTTATGTGTGTGTGTGTGTATATATATATATATATATATATATATACATATATATATATATATATAAAAGGGGAAAAAACTTGAAACTGTTTTGAAGCTGAAATGTTCACTTTAGTTATTTTGTGGAAACATGGATAAATTTCATCCCTTTAAATCTTTCCTTAGTATTAGAATGTCGCATCATGAGTATATGATACTTGCGCATTCTAGACAGTGATGGGAATTATTTTGAGTTTGGAAGGGAGAAAGTCTTGACAAGTATTTCTATTGTTAGAAATATAAGTTATGTTTGCATAGCATACAAATCTACTTATCTATTTATTTTTTACATTTCCTACCCATTTGTTAAACTGACAGCTTGTCAAACAACTTCATCTATACTGCTTGAACACATTTATCCAGTCCCGGGCACTGAGTGTTGAATTTCCAGAAATGATGTCTGAAGTTATTGCTGCACAGTTACCCAAGATCTTGGCAGGGATGGTGAAACCTCTTCTCTTTCATAAAAAGTGAATGTCAGTTTTCTTTCAAAAAATTAAATCTGTGGTATGTCATTGTTTTGGTTAGGGTTATGAGGTCTTTAGTTTTTATATTCTTCTGAATGCCTTACATTTATAACATATCATATTGTGTAAATTTTTGAAAAAAAAATGTGAGATTCTAACTTTCCTTTGTTAAGCATCATTCAAATTTTAAAAGTGTCTTGTGTACCCATAGTTTCTTTTAGAGTTTTTAAGACTGAAAGATTGTTGAAGTAAATTATGTCTTATCCATATTATTTCATACCATTTAGGTGAGACTTTTTAACTTTTGCATCAAACAAATCTTCTACTTTAGAAAAAAAAATTCACATGTAATAATAAAAATCTATTATATATACTACTTATGGATAACTCACTTTACCTTCCTAGTTATGTTTAGAGAAATGAATCTTTAAATGGCAGGCAAACTTTAAACAAAAAATTTATAATCTTAACTTGATTTTCAAGAATTTTTTAATGAAAAAAATATAGAAATGGAGTATAAAACCAAAAAATGGATTGATGTTTCTCAAAGTAGGCAAAACAACTCACATGTTAAGATCATTGTCCAGGCCAGAAATATGGATCTCTAGTAAAGAAATTAATAAGTAGCCATGTTATAGTAACAGTATTGGGGCTTTTGTTGGCTTTTTATTAAATATTTTGGGGGAGGGAATTGTCCTCAAATAAAATATTGCAATTAGAAAATAGAGGTGAAAAGATTTTTGTGACCTAATTCCATTCCTTATCATTGGTGACATGCAGAAAGTCACTCGATCTTACTGATTTTCAATTCCTTGATCTTTAAAAGTAAAATGTAAGAATATCTTTCCTGCCAAATGCTTCTTTTGGCCAGAGTTTCTTATTAACATCTTCTCAAACCAAAGATAGAAGGAAGGGAAGGAGAAAAGGAGGAAAGAAGCTTAAAAGAAGAAAGGGATAAATATATATATATATATATATATATATATATATATATATATATATATATATATATATATATATATATATATTTCCTTCCCTCCATTATTCAAACATTTGAGGATGGTGTTTTTCAGTGAAATATAATAGATGATTCTCAGGTTGAAAAATTTTGTGAGTGCCTCTGATCCAAATCTAAAGGATACTTCAGGAAATAGATGAACTCAGGTTGAGAGCTTCTGACCCAATTCTATGAGAGCTGCTTCAGGAATTACTAGATAATGGCTTAAAACAGTACACCCAATTACAATAACTAGAAAGCACACAATTCACATTGTTACTTGAATTGAAAATATTCCTTTGGAAGACAAACAAGAGTAATTTTGTCTGTGGTGAATCACTGGAGATACTTTTTTTACAAAAGAAAAATATATAAAAGAAAGTATATACATATATGTATATATACACACACACATATGTATGTGTATATATACATATATATATTTGGTACTTGGTATATGTACCAGCTGTTCATTAGACCTATCTGGCACATAGAATGTGTACGTATACCAAGTTCCTACTGCTGGTGAAATGCAATCAAAATCAATTATTTCCTTTTATAAAGTAATTTATATCAATTTTAGGCATATATATATGTATGTGCAAAATTTATAACAACAGATTTTTTTTCCTAAGTTTCTTCAAAAGAGAAAATATTGCTATCTTACAAATAAAACCTATCTTCTTGTGTAAATTAATAATTGCTAATGTGAATATTAAACTTTAAAAATATAGAAAAAATTTCTATATGTAAGTTTCTGATTTCCAAATGCATTTTGATTATCCTATTTCTTCAACTGGTAAATACAGTTTAACCCAAGAATTCCAAATAGCCTCAACAAAATAGCCTATGCAAAATGGCCTCTTCCTTACAATATAAGGAATACTTGTCTTTTTCTGGAATTTATGTGTAATACATTATACTCTTGACTGATATTTGATTCTTCCTGGTCTTCATACACATACATATATCCTCTCTCCACTCTTCAAGCCAAATGTATCTTCCTAAAACAGATCTAATTATTCCATTTCCTCATTTAAAAATGTTCACTGACTTTCAATTACTTAGCACTCAGAGTTGCCCATTAAAAATTTAAAGTGAACCTTTAAAACTATACCATTACCTTAAAAAAAACCAAAAAACTGGACTCCATCCTCAACAATTATATTTTAATTAGTCAATTTGATACATTCATCTTGTGTTCCAGCAATGCCAGTCTGTTACCAACAGGGTTTTTTTGTTTTTGTTTTTGTTTTGGGGAGTGGTTTTGTTTGTTTGTTTGTTTTGTTTTGTTTTGCCCAGATTTCCCTCTTTGGGCAAGAATTCCATGATTTATTAACCTTTCAAAACTCAGTCAAATATCATTTCTATAAAGTTGTCTTGAGTCTTTCAGAATGATTTAAATGCTCTTAAGAGTTCACTACCATTTTGTGTACCTCAGAGTTACAGTAGTGTGTTGTTCTATGATACTGACTCTTGTGCAAGTCTGGGAGGCACTTTGAAGTGGGGCAGTAGGGCTTGTTGACTTGAGAATTAAGTGACATGCTTTGTCTTCCATGCCCACCATGGATCTCTATTATTCTTTCGTTACATTGCTGAATGGCTTTGTACTCATGATGTCATCACTTTCTCACATCTGTTCTCATGATGTTTCCATCTTCACTTCTTTTCATCATTTTTAAATTTGCTACCTTTTCCCTACTTTTTTCAGATCTTGTTCTTTATTGACTATAACATAGAAGAAGTGCATTCTGTCTATCTTAAGAATGATACTTTTGTTTGCTCTTCTAATTTAAAAATTGAATGAATGGAATATTATTTTCTTCCCTAAGAAAAATTTCACAATTGCAATTGTTTTTTATATTTAATTAGCCCTAAACTATGTTGTATTGCAAGCTCAAAAATTAAAATTTTCCTTATTTAGGAATTCATTCAACAAATATTTATTGGGTACCTACTCCAAGCATAAGAAAATGTGTTAATAAGCTTTATGAGAATTTGGAGCTGAAGAAAGACTATAACTCAAAAACAAAGTTATAGTATAGTTGTAGGTATAAGTCAGTGTCTGATAAATAGTGGACAATCAAATTTGTTGTATTTTTCTTTCATGAGATTTGATGAGGGAAATTATATTTACATATATTTTTGCTGGGACAAATACAGACAAAGATGCCTCATTTAAAATAAATCCTGCAAGGCATGATAGCACATCTGTATAATCCCAGAGGCTGGGGAGGCCGAGGCAGGAGAATTGCAAGATCAAAGTCAGCCTCAGCAACTTAGTGAGATCCTGTCTCAAAAGAAAAAAATAAAAAGAACTGGGGATGTGGCTCAGTAGTTAAGCTACTTTGGGTTCAATAAATAAATAAGTAAAATCTTAACCCCTCAATTTTGTAAAGTGTGACCTGTATTAAATCAATATGTTCATTTACTGAAAAATCTTTCAGTATTTTCCTGCACAAACGTCATCCAAATGGAAATATTTTTAATATAGGCCATATATTAGTTAAGGGAAGTCTACTAATTGTGTGACATAAGTAAATGTGTTTAGGTATGTCAACAATCAAAATGTCATTAGCCTTTTTACTAATGGACCCAAGGGACCGGTTGATGTGTGATAATTTTATTATCCAATGCTTGTTACTTTGGATTAAAAAAAAATCTGATAGTACAAATCCTTTTTCAGATTAATTTCTAAGATAATTTTTAAATTTCCTAGTTTCATTCAACTATGAAGAAGTAGAATGTGTTGGCCACAAGGTTGGGTTTTATTTGATAGTTTGTTTTGCAGCCTCATAAGAATGTTTGATATTTTGATGTTGATTCCAGTCCACAATGTAGTTGTCTAAACATTAGGATTTAAGGCTAAGTTTTGAAAGGAAAAGAAAAAAAAAACATTCCAAAGAGAACATGACATTACCAAATAGAAGATATCTAGTCTCTAAATCTTTTACTATACAAGTCCCTACTACTAATGTCATCATTACTATGTAGTTATCATAACCTTTATCTTAATTTTTTAGGTCATGTTCCTTTGGGTAGCTCTAAAGTAAAATTAAATCCTAAGACATATATCAGGAAATACTTCATGGTTGATGAAATAGATTGTTGAGTTAATTAAAATATTTCCCTTTATGAAAGTCTGAAAAGTCATTTGAATCTGAAGCAATTATACTTCCAGTATCAATTGCGATGTGATAATTTTTTAATGTTTAAAGATATAGCACTTTTTGATTAGCCAATACTAGGCTTTTTATACATTTAATATGAAAATAATTTATTGTTAGATGGATGACATGCTAATATAATAGATAATGTGTTTTCTGCACAAATCATAACTTTTCAATAGCCGTGTCTGGCTGATCTATGACTTTTTAAATTATCCACAGCTACAGTGGTGTATTTAATGATGGGACCTGGGGCTGTGTCCCACTTCTCCAATCCTTCTGAGCTGGATGAGTGGAGCCTGTCATGTAATCTCTCTTATTAAATCTCTTCCAACTATTTTGCAATTAATAAAAATGGAAACAAACAAAGTAAACAAGTGTTCAGAAACCAACAGTAAGTGTCATCATTATATTTTCATAAAGCCATGATTCTGGCTATACTTTTTTTCAAACTAATCAGTTGTATTTTTCTAATGAGACCAGAAATCTAGAAAATCCAGTTGCTTCATTTCTATCACTATGTACTATGATAGATTTGATTGATTCAATTTGAAATTAGGGCTAGAAGTATTCAATTGATTTCTTTCCCTGAAAAGATATACTATTTATTTTTAATTTGCGTTCCGTTCTGACATTTTCAAATCACTTGTGACATTCACTCAACTAATAGACCCAGGGAACAGTTGATGTGTGATCCTTTATTATCCAATTCACATTAAGTGATTTTATTTTTCAAATATTAAGAACTTAACTAGAACATAGGCCCCTCAAAAATTTGTGCTATGTACGGCATGCTTGAGTTATTTTTACTGTGGCAATAATTCTACTCAAGGAAACAATGGGGTCTTGAAGCTGTGAGAAAGTAATCAATTCCAAAATTAACATTTCTATCCTGAAGAAGTAACATTATGATAAAAGAGATTTTCATATGACTTTTGATTGATATCTTGTATCCTTTGCCAGGACAGCTATTACATTTTTAGATTTTGCTGTGAATACTCAAACAATTTCTCTGATCTATACTTAACATTTAAGCAAAAGTTTTCAGGCTACAGTATGAATCCTTTTAAATATTTTTAAAACTCCAGAGCCTGTGTCAAAAAAGACCTCAACACTTGAAAAGTACTTTTTTCCCCCTCAGATTTAAAGATATCTTCTCTTGGTATCCAATAACTCACCAACCATGTCCCCAAGAGATGAAAGAGCCAAGAGAATGACTCTTTTTCCCAAAATGTGCCTTTTAAGTAGCCAATAGATGTGAAACATTTCCATATCTCTAGTTTTAAAGGAAGTACATAGCCAGATATTCTAGCTCAAGTTTGCCAAGTCCTAAATGGCTTACCCTCACTAGACTGAGCCATGAAATTATTTTAATTAAGAATATCATCTGGGAACTATGATTTCACTGTTTTCCTTATTCAAGGTTGGACAAAAAGGACGATCTTTATCTCTACCTAGCATCTGCCATCTATTTAATGTAGCGTTATTCCACGCTTCCAGGTCCGCAAACTCCCAACTGAGAACTTGCAGTATGGCAACTGACTGCTCACCCATATTGTGGAAGACAGTCCAACCTGGACTGAACTGCATGCTATAATATGAATCCAAGCTGCACTGAGCCTAAATAATTGCATTTAGGTTGGGTCATATCCTTATTCAATCTCAGAAAACAGGTTCTACCAACCACTAGTTACCTGGGCTAATAGAACATACACTACCAGAGTTAGGCCTAAAGCAATGTGGCCTTAAAAGTTGAAAATAAAAAGCCAAGAGTAGCTTCTTTTACTAATCTATCCTATCACTGGAGAAGATTTAAGAATTTGGCAGAAGGGCATGGTGACAAGTTAAACAGCAGCAGTTTATAGCAGCAACTGCTTGATTGCTGCTAAGGGACGAAAAACATAAGGAGATCTGCTCCCTCCTGCAGTTGACCTCATTGCAAGACCCAGCCCTGGGCACATGCCTGGAGGCTGCGCCAGGCTTGTCGGAGCTTCATGCAGCTGTGGAGTTTGGAAAACTCTTGCTGGATTAGTCCCAGAATGTCAACCTCATTTTCAATTTACTAGCTCTCATTGCTTTATGTCACGCTGACCTTATTGTTAAACACAGGTTTGTTTGCTTTCTTACCACTCAGAGAGAAAAGAGGAGAGCATTATTTTTAAGGTGGCTGAAAGCTTTAACTGACAAAGCATCTTAGGAAAAATGTGAATTAGGCAACTAGGAAAGCATCCTACACCTATTACTCTAGAGAAAATTTACAGCTTTCTAAAGAAAATACGTGCTGTACTACAGTGATATCAGGTCATGATCTATATTTAGACAGATATAAGTAACATATTTAAATAACATTGTAGATAGTTTTCAGAACCTACACTATTGCTTGTTATTATCTTTTAAAATTGCTCTTAATGTATCAACTCCAAATGTATCCAACTTACCAAACCTAAATTATTCTAAGTGAAACCCTTGTAAATAATTTCTTCTTGTCAATTATATATAAAGTTTAACATTTCCTTGTCTATGATATTTACTTACCTCTGAGTTTTTATTAGGAATCAATTTTAAACAGCAGTGGCTTTAAGCTATTTGCCATTAAAGATAACTTCTGTCACCCTCCTCCCCCCAGAAAAGCTTATATTTAAGATATCTGTCTACCAAACTGCATTCTTATTAAGATATGTTGTTCTTTTCCTTGATGTTTTAGATTTCAAAGACATTTAAAGCTATTAAGCCAGGCAACACTTATGTCCACACTAAGTTCACTTGGTAGGCACAAAATTTTATTTTTTAATAATAGCAAAGCAATCAATGGACTTCTGTTATAACTTTCCTAAATGAGGTTCTTAGCCAGAGCTCTGAAATCACTATATATTATGTAACAGTTTTCTTCTTCTAAGGGCTTTAAAATTTGTAAGAAAGACCAAAAAGATTTTTGAAGAATTAGTACAACCCTACCATGTTCTTGTTAAAGCAAAGATACACTCTGCTTGTTTTCCATTGGGTAAAAATACTATGCAGAAAATAGTTAAATTGGTAAGCTAAGTGTTGGATATGAACAGGAATAAAAAGAGATTTTCACATGGCAGCCTTAAGAATTCATCTCTTTGACCAATAAAGTATCTCCTTTTAACTTTAGTATTATGTGTGTATGTTAGTTTTCCTGAGATATGTATGTTCACAAGAAAAAATCAGAGCAAAAGATTTTTTATGAAAAAAATACTTTTAAAAATGAAAGACAACTTTTTTTGATATTAGGAAAATAAAAGAAAAAATATGAAATTTCTTTGTATTTTAGAATAAGCAGATATACTTTAATGTTAAATGGAGAGCTCTGGTAAATAGTAACAAATATTTTCCTTGATTATTAAAAGCAACAGTCATTATAGGATACAAAACCTGAAAGATTATTTGCTATGCTAATGACATGCTAGTTACTAGAAAATTTATCACTTAGTACCCAAACATAAAAAGTAAATATGCTCAGAGCTTTGCTTTCTTTTTAAAAAGAAAACTCTTCATTTTACAGTTTGAGGCTAACAGGTTTAGAAAAATCTAGTACTAATCTTTAACCTCTGTTTAGCTGTCAACTGAGTGTTTTAAGATTTTAACACTTTTACTTTAAAAAGAAAGAAAATGGAAAGATCAGTACCAAATTGTCCCTTCCAACTTTGAAAGTAGAATCAAAATACCACTTTTAGCTCTGAAACTATAAACTTCCTCAATAGTTAACATAAACATATCATAGTCATCCCTTGGTTATCTATGTTAAGATAAGAAAAATGTGTCATAAAACATCAAAACAAAATAATGTGTTCTTTTGTTTGTTTGTTTTGGGTACAATTGAAAAGTATTACTTTAGGTTTCATTTTATTCTTTAGCAACTAACTACAAAGCATTTACTGTGTTGTGTTCCAGTCATTCTGCCAGTTTGTAGAGATCACTGTCTAGCATCCTAGAGTTGTCTCTTCTCTGAGCTTGCAGTTGGATGGCAAATAGAGACAGGGAAATGGTCACCATGTTGTACTGTGAGTGCTATGATGGAGGAGGTACAGGGAGCTAACTATTGGGGCACCTGAGAGAAGCACCAAGCTTAAATTTAAGACTGGGCAAGGGCATCCTGAAAAAAGTCAGTTCTAAGATCTAAAAGTGGTTGATTGTGTCGGGTCAGCAGATGTCTGAGGCAGGAAGAGAAGAAGAGTGTTCCAAAGAAGTTAACAACATAGCAAAAATAAGAGATGAAGCCATGTGCACAAGGTGGTGAGAGAGAGTGGGACAGGATAATGATGAGTGAGGACAAATCAAGGTCTAGGTCATCAGTAGCCTTTCCCAGCATTTCAGGAAGGAGTGTAGGTTTGATTCTCTTGTAAGCAAGAATGCAGCATAATTTATATAAATATGGTAGCAAATTCCCTCCCACTTTCATATGGAGAGTTGAGCTGGAGATAGCTAATTTGGGAAGCAAGAAGAGCTTTTTGAGGAAGTTGTACTTATTAGTGAAAATGATAGTCATAAACATGAAGAACTAGAGGTGATCATGACCTCCTCTCTAATATCCAGACAGGTTTTTATCAGACATAATTTTGAAGTTTTGACTGAATGATGAAAGTAGATGAAGTACACAAAATAAATTGCACAAAACAAGGCCAGCTCTCTAACTATTCAGTTTGTGTTGAAATTGCAAATTTTTCATCAAGAAAGAAAACAAAAACTAAGAAACAAGTTTTACCAAGTAGGAAATCCTATCTAACAGTATCTACCCCTCCACCAATTTCCCACATTTGCATGTTCTTCCAACCTCAAAATCCAGACCTGTGCACAAGATTCAGTCCCAGAATGTGGGGATTTAACCTGCTTATCCTGCTTTTTCCTTCTTCAGAACCAGAATAGCCTCTCATTTCCTCTTTCGTTCAGTTTGAGGCTTCTTTCTATGACCTAGACTGAGTTCTTGTCATGTATTCTTAATCATTTCCTCTGATTAATTAAGATGTAGACTCTCTTGAGGAGACCTTGGAAATTGAGAACAGCATTTTTCTCTTAGAAAGCATCAATCTTCAGACTTGCCTTGCACTAGTTCTCACTAACTGCAGAGTCAGGGGCTGAACGTTGACCATAAGCATTTCTACTATAATAATCCTAGTTCTCCTCAGAGTAACATGCCTTCCTTCAAATGATCTGGAGAAGAAAAACACAAAGATTACTGTATTTCAAGAAGCATATACTTTAAAATATCCTGGAAATTTATATGAGGTTTTCTGTCAAGAGGGAGAAATCTACCTCTCCATCTACCTAGGCCTAACGGTCTTCCTGCACTGGCTGGTACAGATGAAAAACTATAAAAAGTGGATGATTATAGAATCCTAGTGTTATCGTCACATAAGAAATGTGAGGCTTTTTTGTGGCTATAAAGTCTGCAACTTCTTAGAGAACTCTAGGTTCTGCATGGTGCCACATAATTTCTTTTCAAAATAGTGTCTTATACTCCCCTTACAATAATTTGACTGGTTTGAACACAGATTACTCATGTTTTATACTGAAGTTGAGGCAATATTCAAAGCTATCCACTCTTGCATGTTAGTTGGCAAGAGGCACAGGGAATCATTTTTTTCTCATGACCCATGCCCTCTTGGTTCTTTCTGCTACTACCCTGTTTTGAGTAAACAATGTCACTAAGTACATTCACTACTCTTTTAAAGATTATTTACCCTCATGTGATTCTTGAATCTATTTGAATCTAATTCAATACTCTGAACTCCTCATTTATGGGTGTGATATAAAATATTTCAAAGTATGTTATTTTGCTGATAAGATGAAATGCTCCTCCCAATCTATGCCCCACCCCCTTGACACTGGCCCCTGGAAATGACTAAGTGAAAAGTGCAAAGCTGTGAAAATTAGTTGCTAGTGGGTACCTAAGAACATCATCATATACTTATTTTCCATTTAATGTTAAAAATTCCATCTTGGCAGAGATTGTGGCTAAATGGTAGAGCACTTGCCTAGCATGGGCGAGGCCCTGGGTTCAATCCCCAGCACCACATAAAAATAAATAAATAAAGATATTGTGTTCAACTACAACTAAAAAATAAATATTAAAAAAAAATTCCAGGCTGGGGATGTGGCTCAAGCGGTAGCATGCTCGCCTGGCATGTGCAGGGCACTGGGTTCGATCATTAACACCACATAAAAATAAAATAAAGATATTTTAAAAGTTCCATCTCTGTTTGTAAACCAAAGGTGTATTTCAAAGGAAATATTTTGTGATTCACACAACAAAACTGAGTAAGTCTGCTCAGTTTGACAGGAATCTTACATTAAATTAGCTAAGGGTTTGAAATGAATAATGTTCAAATAATATGTTTCTCAAAAAATGTTAGGAATTTAGCTAAATAACCCTTATACTATGTGATAGTAAAGAATAAACTAATTTCCATCTCTATTTTTATTAATGAATTAGACACCCCAAACTTCATTAAAATCGAATACAAGATGCATGCAAATCTTTAGTATCTTATTCTTAAGGCTTACTTTAAATTTTTAATCAACATTTCAGTTTGTATAACACTGTATGTGACATAAAGTGCGATGTTAACAGGGATGGTTTGGCAGTATATACCCTTGACTACGTATGCATTTTAATGAAGCAAGGAGTAATCCTGTCACTGAATTTGGAACCAACAAATTATTTAATCATAAAAGCAGAATGCAGTCAACTCCTATCTAGCAAGATGTTGTGATGCACTGTTTTGGTTACTCACATTGAAAAGTTTGATCTCTATTCTATAAATATTAATTTTCATATGAAATTTGGTGCACTTATCATTAAAGAAAAAGAGAATATAATCTATTTGTTAATAACAAACTATTTCAGACTTATTGTGAACTGGTTTCATAGTAGGAATATAATTTACTATTATACTGGGAATATACAAATACATTTCTTTAGTAAATAAGTACCTTCTTTGGAGAAACAAAAGGTAAAAGAATAGAACAGATTTCTTGTTCTGTACCAGTTGCTAAGTTGCCAGATATTGCTAATTGTTTGAAATGTAAACATTCTTGTTTCTTAATCAACTAGATCTGGAATAGTTGGAAGAAAGAAGAAAGTTTTATTGAATCATTTGGCCATGAAAATGTTTCTACATCAGAGAAAGTTTATTTCATTTATTCGTGGTTTTACTGTGTTTGACATTTTTAAAATAAACATGCCCCATATTCTGATTTACACATTTAAATAATGTTCAGACACTTCACATCTACCCATAAAACATTATGCTATGCCTTTTGTAAATACCTGACTTTAATTATTGATGGAGTCTAATTTACAGTTAATTAATGAATAAAGAAAAAATGTGGTGTCTATGAATATAAATGCACATGAGACTATTCCTTGGTGATACTGTATGCCACTATATGGTGGCACTATACCATCCTAGAATCTAGATCTCTTTACACTATTAATGTACACATACCCAAACTCTAAATATCTATATTTAAACCAATATTTAATGTAAATGGTAATATATTATATTTACCTGATCAGGACAAATTCATCTTTATCCTCATCTACATTGAGGACAAATTCATCTTAGAAGTGACCTAATCCAAACAAACAGAATAACTTTATAAAATGCAGAGATCTGTGACCAATTGTTTATGAACAGTTTGGAATTCACAATGGTTAAACAACTTAAGCACTATATGAAAAAGCAAACTATTTTTATGCCTACATTATATCAGTTTCCGTTAATATCCTGTGATATAAGACAAGCAGTATAGCACAGCACTCAAGAGCATTTGCTCTGTTGCCAGACTCAGTTTGAATCCAGAGGCTCTGTTTCCTTACCAGGTGGTCTAGCAACCTACTACATCTCTCTACCTTAGTGTTTTTTTCCCTGTAAAATGGATATTTTAATAATAGTACCTCTACCAGAGGGGTGTTATGAAGACGAGATTAGAACAAGAAATTAGAGCAGTAGTTGGCATAGTAGCACTATATAGGTGTTTTGTCCAATTCAAGTGGCTTTTTCCTTAACAGATAAATAAATGTTTAAGGTTATAGAAGATACTTAACCTTTGTCTTGCATAATTTAGGAAAAATAATTTTTAATATTTTAGATTATGAGAAATTCAATGGCATCAAAGTTTACTTATCAAAATAATTTTTCAGCAAAGATCAGAGTAGATTATAATAAATCAAAAATATCATATATAAGTCATAAAACCCTCAATTCAAATAACCACATTTTAAAAAATTTCCTAGGTCTGAAACAGTTTCTGCATGAGGCAGGTTGGACAACCAAATCTATTTTATTTTTAGAGATCTAGTCCCTCCCCCACACCTTTTTTTTTTTAATAAAAAGAAGCATGAAGGAAGAAATATTTTTCAAATTTATTAGGTATACTTAATAAAACAATAATAAAAATTCTATTTGTAAAGTAGTTAAGAGTAAATTATAAAGTCAAAGTTTATTTTGTTGTTACCAAAGGACTTCAATATAATTTATATCGCAAAACTTATTACAGGAACTACAAAGTAAGTCTTTACTTTGACAAATACTGTTTTGTGTAGTTCTTGTTATAAACATTCTAGAAATTAGAGATAATTCTATTTTTCCAAATAAAATTTGAGTTATATATGTGAATGGAATATGTTTAAAGGAGAATAAAATACAATCCAACAGTAACCATTTTAACCATGCTACATCATAATGTGGGTAGCCCATTTCTTGATTTGACTAGTTTATTTTATTTTCTCTTGGCTGAAATTATCTCATTTATTTGCATTGACATTTTCACATTTGATGGTCTGTTAAACCAGGCTTTATCTTATAATTTTTTTTTATCTTAAATCCATTAGCCAAGTGAAGTCACACATAGTTGGGCAAAAAACTTTTATTATTGGTGCCCCTGATAAGACCAAGAGACATCACTAGCCTTTAAAGTATTTTGCAGTCAATAAAATACAGTATGTATACTTATTTTGCTTTAGTAGAATTTCATTCCTTCTACTTCTTTTACCCAATGTTCATATAAATTCCTATTTATGAGACCAATAAATTTTGCTTGGCCAGTTTTCTGAGTGTTGGTGCAAGTGTTTGTTGTGTTGATTTTAAGAAGTAATTATCACTGACAATTTTTTAAAATAAAATATAATAATAACCTGGTAAGAAAAGAAGTATTGAGTGAAACCAGACTATGCCTACTTATAAATCACCTACATACCAATTTCAGACCTTCATTAGCCACACACAAATATTTATTTGTAGTAAAACCAACTGCTGTACTCCACCCAGACTTTTAAATCACTACTCTGAAATATAATGTATTGTGATGTTAGTAATCTGTCTTAAATTCTCAGTGTCTCAGAGCCTCAGTGTCTCCACCTAACAAGCAAAAATGAAATTTCAACAAAGAGCTTTGCATTTACATGAAATAGTGCCTAGAAAATAACTTTGCAAAATAGAAAACCCTATACTAACATGATATTTTTCTAGGTAATTGGTAAACACAGCCAAAAAAGTTAATAATTACAATATAATATTCTACAACATAGGTAGATAGTGTTAATACATTAACCAAATACATTTTCTTGTTTTTGTGGTGCTGGGAACCCAGGGCTTCACACATGCCAAACAAACACTCAACCAATGAGCTATCCTCCCAGCCCTATACAAATTTTAATAACCAAAACATACTAAGCTTACTGGCATAGCTATCTATCTATTTATTTATTTACTTTTAAAAAGCTATATTCAAAAAGTGTCCAAGGCTAATCTGGCAAAGAAGCCATGGCACAAGAGAAGGCAGTTTTGTGTGGAATTCCAAGTCCTCCAGGGACCTTCAACTTGTCACTCTCCTGTGCAGTTTGAAAGGTGATTGCAGTGTACATCTGTGCTCTGCAACCCCTCCCCACTGCAATGGGAGATCAGTGAGGAGCTGCTCTTTGGAAAATGTGATATTGTTTGGGAAAACTGGTTGTTTTCCCACTCCCATGACATTGTATTTTCCAACTTCCTAATATAGAACTATGTTCACAACTGTTAGAGGCCTTCAGGTTTTAGTAAATTTTATGAAAAGCAAAATATTGTATATTTAAAGTTTATGTGTAACTACTCTCCTCTACTAATAGGTCAGTTGATAGAGTGCTTTCTGGACAATAAACATGTATTTGTAGCAAGGAAACTGGCCTAAGCAGAGTGACCTGGTGACAGGAAGGAATTAGTGTTTGTTCTTAAATTATCTGAATTGGCTATCTAAACTGGGCTGGATTCATTAGATTCTTGCCTGATAGTTTCTTTCACTTTTGCTGCATAGCTACACAATGCTATGTTTCTTCCTAGAATGAAGAAAACACTGAATTTATATTCAGAGGCTCCTCACACTTAACACCCCTTACATATTTTTTTAAAGTGTGTACATTGAAGTAAGTTACATATATCATGGGTAGCTATTTCCTTAACATGTTATTTCTGTTGATCTAGGATTTACTTTGAAATTATTCAGGGACAGTAAATGTCTGTTCTTAACCCTGCAAATGTACATGTAAGCTGATGAACACAAGCAATCCAGAGAAAAATGTAGCCAAGCCTCTGTTACAAAAGAGAGTAGAAATTACTGTGAAGTCTAAAACACAGGGGAAAGAGCTTAGAAGCTTGAAGGAAAACACTTGAGTTCTAAGCTATGTGCTGACACTTGCTACTGGGTTGGTGTGGGTTACTTTACTTCTTGGAAAATAATTTCTCTATCTGAAAAAGAGGACACGTGATGTATGTATACATTAACACATTCAGAACTTTTGCAAATTGTAGTACTATTTCACTTATTTTAAGCTCTATGCCTTATTCATATTCTTATATTGAAATCTGGACAGTAATGGTTCAATATAACTTGTGGTAGATCTTGGTTTAATTTTGTTCTATAAGTTGTTATTAGTTACATTTGTTTAACTTCATGCAATTTGAACTGGAATGTTTCCATTTAGTTGATAGAAAAAGGTAGAAACATCTAGTTCCTTTCTATTCCTTACATATCTACCAGCAATCTGAAGTAATTTCAAAAATTCCCTCAAATAATTTTAGCTTAGGCTTCTCCATTCCATTTCAAAGTTGGATAGAAATAGCATATAACACTAACATCTTAAAATACTGACACTTTAATTTGTGAGACTTCCAAATCTAATGCACTTTTTCCTAAGTTTTAATTTTTCAATATTTTTTTCAGTAAATTTGAAATATTTTTTAGAAATATTCCTTTTCAATCTGCAGAAAAATTTTTTGCCTTTCTTTCCATTTCCTATTTACTCATTTCCATTAATAAAACCTTGGTTCTGAAAAATGAATCATGCTTTCCATTATACTTTCTTAAATTGAATTTGATGTTACAATTCAAAATGTTAATCTGTACTTTAATTATTCCCAGCTATATTTTTTAAAAAACATCTTTTAACTGCTTAAAATAATAATCAAATAGCTTCACACTATACTCAAGGGATGAACTGTTCAAACAGAAATATGAAAATTTTCATTGATTAAACCAAAATCAATTGTGAAATAATTTCAAATGAATGTTTTAACAGTGTGCATGCTACATGTAAAAACGTTATTTAAAAAATCATGTTCAACATACATATTTCAATTTGATAAGTTCCTCTGTATTAATTGGAAAGTCAATATGTTTTGGTCTGATCTTTGAACTAGTATATTTCTCTATATGGAAATTTTGAATGGCATAACATGTACTGCCAGAGGACGCAAGTTAATCATCTTGTAATAAATATGGATTTGTCATTGAAAACATTCCTGTTAAAATGCATCATTAGTGGTACTTATTCACTTATGCATATAAAATTCATTGTTATTTTAATCACATCCAAACATCACAACCCAATACCTAAACTGAAACTTCTTACCCAGATCTGTATTGCACTTGAAATATCTTACTGCTTATAAATATCCTGTTCCTTTCTTTGTGTGGTGTTTGGTCTCTCAATATACTATTTAAGCCAATTTCAAATAAAAGTATAGTCAGAGTATCATTGATGTTATTACACAAGTCTCTAAGAATCATCGGGATCATGAACTTTTTGTTTTTATTAGTGCATAATAAAAACATTAGTTATACACGATAGTGAGGTTCATTTTGACATAATCATACAAGCATGGAATATAATTTGATCCAATTCAGTTCTCAGTACTTCTCTTTGCTTCCCCTCCTTCCACTCCCTGTTCCCTTTCCTTTACACTGCCATCTTCCTTCTATTTATAGTTCTTTTTAATTTGTGGTTTACAGATATACATAAAGGTGAAATTCACTGTATAGCATAATTTGGTCAATTTCTTTCCACTGTTTCTCCTTTCTCCCATTCCCTCCTCCCTCTCAATCTCCTTCCTCTGCTCCCCCGATCTCTCTTCTATTTTCATGGACTCCCCCACCCCTTTGGCTCTTTATTTTGTTCTAGTTTCCACATAAGAAAGAAAACATTCAATCCTTGACTCCCAAGTCTGGCTTATTTCACTTAGCATGATGTTCTCCATTTCCATCCATTTATCAGCAACCACCACAATTTCATTTTTCTTTATGGCTTATGTGTGTATACCACATTGTCTTTACCCGTCCCGGTGTCAATAGGCACCTGGACTGGTTTCATAATTTGGCTGTTGTGAGTTGTGTTGCTACAAACATTGATGTGTCTGGATCACTATAGTATGAAAGTTTTAGTGCTTTTGGATAAGTACCAAGGAGTAGGATAGCTACGTCATATGGTGGTTCCATTCCCAATCTTTTGAAGAATCTCTATACTGCTTTTCAGAGTTATTGTACTAATTTGAGGTCCCACCAACATGGATTCTTTACCTGTGGTCTACAGATTTTGGGGGTTTTGGCAGCTGAAATCCCACTGCAGTCTAGCAGAACTTTAGTATCTGTATGGACATGTATTCCATTGCTCTCATAAGCTTCTCAGAGGTTTCAGCAATGAAAAACACATTAAGAAAAAAAATCATCTCTACCATCTTATGTTACAAATATTGCACTTGATACTCAAGAGAGTTTATGACTTATCCAGGGTCACAGAGGGCAGGAGTGTGATAGCTGGAGCTGGGTGCTAATTTGTAAGTTATGGAGAAAGGGAATCTTGTATACTCATACCTCCCTTCTGACACCAAATGTGTGTGTATGTATTGCAAGGCGGGGATTCTCCCAAAATTTAGTTCTCCAGTTCACTGCAGACACCAGCTGGGCACTCTATAATTTGATTCAAAACTATCTACTTGGAGTTAGTTCAGATCTCACAGGTTTAGGGCTCAGTCCCACAAGACTGCTCCCACTTTAAGTAACAATCACAAGTGGTGGGTATCCAGGTCACTTACAACTACTTTCTCACTTGGCTGCACATTAGAGGTTCCATGACCCACCCCTTCCCTCTGGTACATTCTTTTGCTAGAAGCGCTTACAGACTCATGGAAACATTTCTGTTCACCAGCTTATTATATAAAAAAGAACATGATGGAAATTACAGACAAGAGGCCAGAAGAAGACGTATATTGGGTAAAGTTGGGCAGAGTTATAAGTTCAGGAGTTTCTGTCTCCATTGAGTTAAGCTATGCCTCCCTCCCAATGTGTGAATGCATTCACCAACCCAGAAGCTGAACATGATCTGACTATAAACTCAATATACAGAAGCTCTCTGCATCCTCCACCTCCAAGAATGAGAGGTGAGGCTGATAATTCTAAGTTTTTCTTTTTCCTTTTTTTTTTTTTTTTTGGTGGCACTGGGGGCGGAACCCAAAATCTTGTGCATGGGGAGCTATATCCCCAGCCCCACTATTTTTTTTTAATTGTGGTTTGCCTTTCTAATAACCAGCTTCACCGGAAGTCACCTCATTAAAACAAAAAATGTTCTTATCACCAAAAAATTTTCAAATGATTTTGGAGTTCTGTGTCAGAAAACTGAGTCTGAAAGACCAAACATTAGAATGAAAAATTCTTCTAGCACCCCTTTCACCTAGGAAACTATGGGATTTTAGGAGCTGTATTTCAAGAACTGAGGGCAAATACCAATACATACACACACACACACACACGTGCAAACATATGTGTGCACAAACATACACACTTCTTATCTCACAAGTCTGACCTCAGAATGCTATAGATCTGGAGGTGATCCCAACAGAAGTCGATTTTCAGTAGACACAGACACTGAGAAATTGTGGGTTTCCCCTAATTTATTCCACATTAAGTCAAAACAATTTGACCTCCCATTTCAGTTAGTGCCACAATATTATTACACCCAATCATAATATAATTGTAAATTATTATCCATGTTTTAACCTTTAAAATATATACTTGAGGAAAAGTTTAAGTGAAATTCTCCTATTTCTGCAGATGAACATTTGTGAACACAATAATTTTTCCAAAAATTCTTTTTTTTCCTCAATGAAAACAAATCATAGAAGTGGAATTTCTGCTTCCTTGATCATGGTCTTTAACTATTCACTAATAAATAATGTGTGACATTTCATTTTCTTATTATTTGGAATTAGGATACAAAATAAACGCAAGAGTCAGAATAAAGTTTAATGAAGAATTTATCAATTCTGGAACTTAACATCATATCCATATCTCATCTCCACGTTGTATAAATCCCAGTGAAATTATTCCAAATGTGAAATGAACAGAAGATCTCTGTAAGATACAATTTCTTTTGAAATGTTTCAAAGCATGGCTTAGTAGGTTTGGGAGTAGCATGAACAATATTGTCTTCTAAGAGTTACCATTATCAGAACAAAGGAATCAGCTTATCATCCAAGTGCTTGATCCAATAATCATTAACATAGAATTCCATTTTAAAGAATGAAGGCCTAGATTAGCTGAAAATATTCATGGAGAATGAAATAGGAAATAATCTCTCCGATTAAAATGTACCTAAAAATAATGATAGAAAGGAATGCTCCCCCATAGTTCCTTAAGGCACTAACCAATATACATTGAGCATCTATTATATGCCATTGAAGAACATGGAGGGTTATCAAAGTAGAAGCCAAAGTCACACTCAATTAAATCAAGGTCTTACTAGAGATAAAGAGTTTTGCACACATGATGTCGAGCATAGTGGTGCAGGCCTGTTATACCAGTGACTTGGGAGGCTGAGGCAGGAGAATCACAAGTTCAAGCAATTTAGTGAGGCCCTAAACAACTTAATGGCTTAGTGGTGAAGTACCCTGCCTTCAGTCCCCAGTAACCACCGGCCCCCCAAATAATATTATACACAGGAGAAGAGTTCAAGGATATTTAAGCTAATATATATATATATATATATATATATATATATATATATATATGTGTGTCTTAAATCATAGGCTTCACTTCCAATGTTGGAATTCAGAGAAGAGAGAAACTGGTACAGAACTAAGGAAGCCAGTTTGGAGCTGACAGGGGATGGAGTTGAATAGGCTGACTAAAAAGAAAATAGCAAGTCATAGCTACAGTGTGAAACTGCTTATAGTTGCTCTTTTCCTTAAACCAAATCTTTGGAAAACAAGAGCAATGAAAAAGCCAATCAGAACAGAAAAAGTGCTTAAAGCCTGGCTGAGAACTCTATATTAAAAACTACAGTGAAGTTCATTCAGTAAGGAAGAAGTATTTTATGTAGGACATAAATCACCATGGTTTCAGTATGTCATTAAAAGAAATTAAATGAATAAGAAAAATGGGAAAGATTGTTGAGTGAAAAAAAAAAGAACTTACAATTTCAAAAAAATTAAACATGTAATATAACCTTAAAATACTGTAATAAATAAATCTTGTCCCTGCAATAATCTGCAAGGGCATTTCATGGAGGAATTATTGAATTGCTAATTTTTTCTCAAAACTCTTATTTTTGAGAAAGGATTAGCAATAACTTATCTTTGTGTATCTTTTCTAAATAAAAATCCCAGCTAGCCACAGAACTCAAAATAAATAAACAAAGCAGGACCCCATTTCATGAGGGCAGCCCACCCTAACAAGGGAGGAAGACCATACACACACACATACACAAACACACACACACACATACACACAAACACACACACACACATACACACAAACACAAACACACACACACACACACACACAGGTTTCAGTGCCTTAGCAAGTCATGGGCTCTTATAAGGTCATATTCAATTTACTGCCAGGAACAGCAATTTAAAGAAACAAATAAATCAGCTTCTCAAATCACGTTAACAAAGGTTACAGTTTCTTGTGTATAGTACTTTTGAGAATTTTCTATGTTCTATCTCGGAAGGTCAGTGAGCATTCCTATGTTCTCTCTGTGTTTATACCAAAAGTACAATGTGAACTTTGGCAAAATAAATAGCTCTAGGTTAGCTATGCTTTTTAGGTTGATACTGTAAATACAATTGAAAGCTAGCCAATTCCACACTATTGCTAAGAATTCAAGAAGACTCAGAAGTGATTCAAATGACTTGTCAAAATGGAGATTTACCTTCTGCATTGTTAACAACACTTAGAGCATCTGCAGATGTCTGCAGGGTCCTTGAGAACTCAGTCATCCCCAGGCTGTACTAGCTCCCCCCCCATCTCTCCCCCACACCTCCTGCTCAGGCTCTCTGGGCACTGTCCCTGTCCATGCAAACACTTTCAGCAGACTGCCTCAGTAGGAAGTACCTCCAAGGAGTAAATCACAGTAGAGTACAATTTCCTGCAACATGAGCCTTTTAAAGGAAAAAAGCAAATGGTGTGATTTTTGTTATGCAACAAAGGTCTCTAGGAGAGATTTTTTTAAAAAGTAGAGTCTTGAGATTTAATAGTTTTTTTTTAAAGGACCATATTTTGGAACATGATAGAACCAATGTTCCAATTAAAATTATGAGAGAAGATACAAATATATTCCAGTGAAACTCAAAATGTTCACATATCAATGCATCCAGGTTAACAAGTGGGCCCTAGTACTACTTCCATATAAATTTCCATTTATTTCTTAGAGATCTGTTGGCAGGTGAGGCAGTGACTGTGTTTAAGAATGCAAAATTCTTATTTATTATCAGAAGCCTGCAAACGTGTTAAAAATACCGTCTTCCATTCTTTGGGGCAGGAAAGGGTGAAAGACCATTCCTCTTTGCTGTTCGAATAAAGAAGTTAAAATACACACCCTTAGAAAGTTTCAAAGGGAACTAAAGTCAAGTCTTGTATTTCACCCTTGAGAGAGTTATGGCTGCAATGATTTTGATGGGACCAACTGTAGGGCAAGGTGAATAGCACATAGATCAGAATTAAGTAGGGTCAGCCAAAACCTACCATCTGCTGTATCCTTAGAGCTTTTGAAGAGTTGTGCATGTTTCTTTCTTTCTTCTTAAAAATAAGAAAAAGCTGCCTTAGTTAGAAAGAGGCTTTTAAAAAGCATCTTAATTCAGACAATACTTGTGTTCTGTTCCATAATAGAAAGTTTTAGCATATGACAATTTTCTATGTGACCAGGCAACTGTGCAAAGTGGTTGTGATTCCTAATTTTGAGACAGGTAAAGAGGAATAATAATAATGTAATTAATGATAAAAATCATGGCTCAGGTAACTGAGGTTAAAAGAATCAGAAATAAAAACAAAATAGGTATTAATTCATAAAATGAGACAGAAATAATAATTATTAAACAATATCTATGGAATCATATGGTTAGAATAAATTAACTTAGCATATGTTCTTCATCTTCTTCTTATATTTGTATGATCTCCAACATTTGAAAAGCTTCCTCCTTGACCATCTGTTGTGCATTACCTCACCTGGAAAAGCAAGCCTTGTGGAAAGTAGGCAATTTTTTTATGTGCATGTTTGAGCTGGAGAAAATGAAGCTCAGGGAGATATTATTATGCTTATCAAGGAGCAATTGACTGAACTTGAATGGGAAATGGTGGTCTCAGCCACTCTCCTGGCCAATTTCCCTACTTTTAGCTCCCCACTTACCAATGCAGGTAGTCCAACTTCTTTCCTTTTAGAGTAGGTCAGTTTGGAAAACAAGAGTAATCTATTCTGAACTGTTCTAAGGCATTGACTGACTGTCAAACTTTTTTTTTTTTATTGATTGTTCAAAACATTACAGAGCTCAAGACATATCATCTTTCATACATTCGACTTAATTGGGTTTTGAACTCCCCAAATACATAATACAGACTCACTTCTGTTACATACTCACATTTTTACATAATGGCATATTAGTGACTGTTGTATTCTGCTACCTTTCCTATCCCCTACTAAACTTATGACTGAGATATAATGACTATTAAATTGGTTTCCAGAATTTATTTAAAAACATGAGAAAAAAACATGCTAATAGTACTGTTTTCTTCTACCATGAAATAGAAGTTTCAAAAGTCTGGAGTTTGAAATTGTGTTCATTCATCATTGCTCTCCCATCCAGCAGAGCCATCAACTGCAAGGTTCTCATTTGATATTCTTCAATCCTGTACCTGAAAATGCAGAGATACTAAGTTTATATTGTGTGATATACTTTCTACCTGAATCTCTTGATGCAATCAAGAAACCTAGTGCACCTTTAGGATAGTTCCAGCATCATGATGAATGTGAAAATTATTATCACTGTCTATGGAAATGCTATTTGCTAACTAGGTCTAAAAAAGACCAACAAAACCCTCTCACTTCCCAGTAGAATTTAACTGGTTCTAATGAAAAAAACAAAGGCTTTAGGAGTATTGTACTTTCTTATCCCTGCAATTCTTTAAATTGTCTTCATGTCTATAACATTTAAATAATTATTATTTCCATGGTTGAGATAGGAGGCAAATAGTAATAATGATGGCTTTTTTTTCTATTCAGGACTATTTCATGTAACATTAATAATCTGATTTATCTTATTAGTATCTCATATTATAGGGCAGAAAAATTAAACTTTTGAAAATCAGGATTTAAATCTAAAAAGCACTAATTTCATAGTTTAGTCACTACTCCATAAGCCCTGTATAAGATAATCTATAGACATGAAGGAAAGCCATCAATACAGGGCAAGCCTTTTTTGTTTTGTTTCGTTTTTAATCAACAAATTTTGTTTTATTTATATAAAAAGGTGACCCATAATAAGTTATGCACAATTATTATGGCCTGACATGTAAAATTGAAAGTTTATTATTTAAAAAATATAAAATTTATTTATTTTCATACTACTATTACTGACAGGAGTCAGGATCACTAGGACCTACCTCCTGCTTTTGGGGGCAAAAAAAGGGGAGATGGGTGATCCTTAAACTCATTCATGGGGCCTTGAGTTTAGAGGTCTTGGTGTTATAGGATTGGAGCCTGCTTCTGGGAGTTGCTGAGTGGTCTGTGTCTTGGAACCCCATGCTGCTCAGGCAACTTCAACTTTCTGTAGTTGCTCAAGTCTCTGGTTTTCAGCCAGGGTCTTCTGAAACGAATGATAATAAAGAGGAGGAGGGGATCACAATACAGGGTGACTCTTGAAAGAGGCAAGAAACTCAAGCGAGAGAATCCTAATCCAGAAAACAGAAAGGTTTTCTTTTCTTTCCTTTTATTGAAGCTCTTCTACTGTATGAAGTAAAAGACAAGCAGTGAACTCACAGCTTTGCTTCTCTTGAGTCAAGAGTCCAGAAACCTATGCCCCTGAAAGAAGTGGCCAACAGAGATAGACTAGCATAGGGCAAGACCAGAGAGAGCAGCCAATAGACCTGATTGATCCCTTCTGCCCATGCAATGCCTCCTTCCTCTCCCACCCTGCTTCAATCCCATTAAGAAATAAGCTGACCAGCCTTGAGTCCTCAGAGAGCAGTCTAATGACATTAACCTGTGAGTATCTCCCTTGTGCTAGAGCCCAAGCCCCAGGACAGCCTTGCTTGGATGGCATTTCTCACGTTTTTATGATTTCTCTCTTGAATTGAGCAAAAGAATCCCTAGATGAGTTGGTAACACCAAAAGAAGCTGGTAACATCAAAAAAGAGCTGAACTTTTTGATGTTACCAATTGAGCACAAAGCCCTATGCTGATTGGTAACAAAAGCAGCAGAATAAAAACATCTCTTCTACTACCAGATAATGCTCCAGAAATTCAAGACTAAAATTGGAGACTGAGATCACAATGTTCAGACATAAGATTCCAATGCAGTTTCATTTTCACAAAGATCTGTTACTAATAACAATGCTTCCTAAACTTGAAGGTCCAAATTAAAAGTGCTGGACATTGGGTAAAAAAATTAAACATTTCTTTTCTGATGCCCAGATGAGCCTGTTTTAGATGATCTTTTTAAAATGCTCAGGTTCTTGGTCATTTTCTGGTTGCATCCAGTCTTTCTGAGGCTACATATGGAGCCAAAATTTTGTTTGCTCACTCATTGTTCCAAAGGAATAACAAAACTTTCACTAAAGCACCTTGAATTCTGCTGAACTCTGTTTTTTAGCAACTGTGCGCAAAACTCTGCCAGGAAGAAATTTTTCTCACATACCAGGGTAGAAAATTGAGGTGTAGGAAATCAGGATTTAAAGCCAGAAAGCACAGCTTTGGAGTTGAACCACTACTGCTTAGTTTTAAGTTAAATGAGGCAGGTATATTTGTGACAGGAGCCTCAGATATTTGTAAGTTTCTTCACTCAAGAGCACTCATTCTTGGCTGGGCATGGTGACACACACTTATAATCTCAGAGACTTGGGAGGTCAGCCTCAGCAACTTAGTGAAACCCTAAGCAAATTAAAGAGACCCTATGAAAAATAAAAGTGCTGGGGATGTTGCTCCGTGGTTAAGCACACCTAAATTCAATCCCCAGTAAAAAGAACTCATTCCTCAGCCTGGTGGGAAGGGAAGGGGAAAGCAAAGATTGAAAATTAAAGTCCCTCTTCACCTAAAATTCATTAGAACCCAAGCATCACCAACAAGTGGTCCACTAGCTACATCTAGAATTGTGTTATTTGGTCCAACAGATCTTTTTAACACACTGAAAAACTTGCTAATATTTTGAAAGCAATGAACATTCAGATTTCTGGCATCATTTTAAATATCAGAAAACCTAAGCCTATACGTTTAGGTGGCAACAACCAGTTGGAGCTTAACAGGTCTGTGTCTGTCAGGCTAGTGCTCTCAAACCATCACAGCCTTACAGCCTTATAGACCCACTTCATGTAATGAAGATGACATGTAAAATGTGCATTTTTGAGCCGCCTGGTCTAGTTGGCATCAGAGTGTGAGACTCCTGCTAAGCAGTAATGTCTTGGCTACTCCCCTTCCCATGTTTCTATCTTTCATCTCAATTGTGCTGAGAAGAAAAAGTGTGCAAGAAGTAGTACACTATTTTATAAAAGCTTCATGACAAACTGTTCTATCTGGGTCTATCTAATGTGATCTCTATTTTTGATGAGGGAAACTGAGGCTTGCAGATTAAGAGTTGCAGCAAATGGTACAGCTAAGTCTATGACAGCACCAGGATTCCAAACAGGTTTTCTGATTCCAAGTCCAGCCCTATTTCCACTAGACTACAATTCCTGTTGTCCAATACTCCATCAGAATATATTCCCTAAAATAAGCATGTACATTAGACTACAACTTACACTTAGAAATTAGCAAATTTAAATATTACATAAGGATAAGAAGAAATGTATGCCTTTCCTGTTGCGGGGTGAACAAAGGGTGGACGCAATTGCAGAGAACAACAATGGACTGGGAGCTAGTTGAGAGGTAGGATTCCATCCCAAACTGTGGTATTCTATGGTATTGTCACTTGGAAGGATCTCCTGTTCTTCCAGAGCCTTCTATGTAGGCGCAACATATGACAGACTTTGCTATATGTGACTTTTTCTGTTTAGGGGTCTCCTACAGAACTTCTCATCTATGTCATTATGCTACCCCTAAGTATTGTCTTCCTTTTCCCTAACTCCCATTGTTCCCCAAGTCTGCTTTTTCTGACTCCAATGTTTTCCTTTCCTTTTTGTACACAAGTCCTTCGAAATAGAGTAGCCCTATGGAAAGTGAGCATTTAGAGACAGGTGCAGAGAATGCAATTTCCTATGTAGAATACACTGTATCTAGAGGAACTGTGTTCGTTGGTGCCATTTACTATAATAAATAAATAATTTTTACATAAACCTATTGTATTTTCATGTAATTATGACTGGAACTCGTTATTATAGGCAAAAATGTTCCTAGTATTACAAAGTTTAAAAATCTGTAACATGGAATTGGATTGGTTATTTCAACCACTAGAATATACAAATGGTTTGTCTGTCCATTACCTATTTTTGGTCCACCAAACTGAATTCCATAGAACCATATTCTATGAGCTCAGGGAAGGATCTCTGTATCAATTGCCCATCCAAGATTTGGAAAGAAGGAAGAGGATATTCAGCAGTGGCCGAATGACAAAAATGAGGAGTTCTGCAGGAAACTCCTAAACAGAAGAGAGTACTTGTGGCCAGAGTCTGTCATAATAAGTTGAATCCTCCAGAATCTTTTATTACATGTAATTACATGTATTTAATTAGATTGGTGACTTAATCAATGAACTTATCAAGACAATTCAGTGGAAATCTGAAATGTGTACATTTGCATATAACCATAATTATATGTCCCTTGAAAGACAGGCAAAATGAGCAGTTCTTAGCCACCATCTATATTAAGTGTGGCATTGCTCTGATGATAGATTATTTTTGGTTATAAAATGGCAAAGTAATGAGGCAACAGGATATTTTATTTGGATGACTATAAAAGAAACACTAATAAGAGCTCTACCAAAAATGGATTCTTCCACATTAAGCAAGTAATTTGGACTTAGCCATTTTGAGTTCTATGATAATATAAATGTCCCAGGACCTATCTTGCTTTCATTCTGGGGCAAAAAACGGTTGGTCCACCTTTAGCCCTTCTTCTATTTTCTAGGCAGGAAGAATAAGAGGGATCAAAGAAGGAAGTGGGTAGCACTTACTACAAAGCAACAACAATTTCCTGGAAATTTCCCGTTTAGGACTTTGACTCACACCTCATGGGCAGGAACTGTATCAGATAGCCCCTATATTGCAAGGGAGGTGGAGAAATATAGATTTTTTAAAAAAACTGGAAATATATTTGCCCTAAACAAAATCTAAGATTCATTAAGAGGGTCAGACCAAATGCTTTTTCTGTGTCTATTGATATAATCATATGATTCTTATCTTTAAGTGAACTGATGTGATGAATTACATTGATTCTCATATGTTGAACCAACCGTGCATCTTTGGGATGAATCCCACTTGATCATGGTGCATGATCTTTTTGATATGTTTTTGTTTTCAATTTGCCAGAATTTTATTGAGAATTTTTACATCTATTTTCATTAGAGATATTGGTCTGAAGTTTTCTTTTTATAATGTCTCTTTGCCTGGTTTTAGAATCAGGGTGATATTGGCCTCACAAAATGAGTTTGGAAATTCTCCCTCTTTTTCTATTTTCTGAAATAGATTAAAGAGTATTGGTTTTAGTTCTTCTTTAAAGGTCTTGTAGAATTCAGCTGTGTATCCATCAGGCCCTGGGCTTTTCTTGGTTAGTAACTTCTGATGGATGGCATCTCCTATTTCGTCACTCATGTTCAAAACACTAGAAAAATTAGAGATAACAGGAACAGATCTCACCATCATAAAGGCTATCTATGGTAAGCCCCAGGCAACATTATTCTAAATGGAGAAAAATTGAAGGCATTCCCTCTAAAAACTGGAACAAGACAGGGATGCCCTCTTTTACTACTCCTATTTAACATAGTTCTTGAAACACTGGCCAGAGCAATTAGACCAAATAAATTAAAGGGATACACATAGGAAAAGAAGAACTCAAATTGGCACTATTTGCTGATGATATGATTCTATACCTAGAAGTCCCTAAAAGTTCCACCAGAAAACTTCTAGAACTAGTAAATGAATTCAGCAAAGTAGCAGGATGTAAAATCAACACCCTAAATCAAATGCATTTCTGTATATCAGTGACAAATCCTCAGAAAGTGAAACAAGGAAAACTAGCCCATTTATAATAGCCTCAAAAAAATCAACTTAATGAAAGAGGTGAAAAATCTATATAATGAAAAGTACAGAACCCTAAAGAAAGAAATCAATGAAGACCTTAGAAGATGGAAAAATCTACCTTGCTCTTGGACAGGCAGAATTAATATTATCAAAATCACCATACTTCCAAAAGCACTATACAGATTTAATGCAATTCTGATCAAAATTCCAATGACATTCCTCATAGAAATAGAAAAAGAATCATGAAATTCATGTGGAAAAATAAGAGACCCAGAATAGCTAAAGCAATCCTTAGCAGGAAGAGTGAAGCAGGTGGCATCACTATACCAGACCTTAAAGTGTATTACAGAGCAGTAGTAACAAAAACAGCATGGCATTGGCAACAAAACAGACTGGTAGACCAATGGTACAGAATAGAGGACATAGAGACTAACCCACAAAACTACAACTATCTTATATTAGACAAAGGTGCCAAAAACAAGCATTGGAGAAAAGACAGCCTCTTCAACAAATGGTGCTGGGGAAACTGAAAATCCAAGTGAAATAACATGAAATTAAATCCCTATCTCTCACCATGCACAAAACTCAACCCAAAGTGGATCAAGGACCTAGGAATACAACCAGAGACCCCGCGTCTAATAGAAGAAAAAGTAGGCCCTGGTCTCCATCATGTGGGATTAGGCCTCAACTTCCTTAAGAAGATTCCTTTGGTGCAAGAATTAAAATCAAGAATCAATAAATGGAATGGAATCAAACTAAAAAGTTTCTTCTCAGCAAAAGAAACAATCTGTGAGGGGAATAAAGAGCCTACATCTTGGGAACAAATCTGTACCCCTCACACATCAGATAGAGCACTAATCTCTAGAGTATATAAAGAACTCAAAAAGCTAAGCTCCAAAAAAATAAATAATCCAATCAACAAATGGGCCAAGGACCTGAAGAGACAGTTCTCAGAAGATGATATACAATTAATCAACAAATACATGAAAAAATGTTCAACATCACTAGCCATTAGAGAAATGAAAATCAAAACTCATATTTCATCTCACTCCAGTCAGAATGGCAGCTATTATGAAGATAAATAACAATAAGTGTTGGCCAGGATGTGGGGGAAAAGGTGCACTCATATGGCTGGTGGGACTGAAAATTGTTGCAGCCAATATGGAAAGCAGTATGGAGATTCCTTGAAAAACTAGGAATGGAACCACTATTTGACCCAGCTATCCCTCTCCTAGGTCTTAAAAATAGCATACTATAGGGACACAGATACATCAATGTTTATAAGTAGCATAATTCACAATAGCTAAACTGTGGAACCAACCTAGATGCCATTCAATAGATGAATGGATAGAAAAATGTGGCATATACACAATGGAATATTACTCAGCAATAAAAGAGAATAAAATCATGGCTGAATGAAGTCAGAGAAGATAATGCTAAGTGAAGTTAGCCAATCCCCAAAAACCAAATGCCGAATGTTTTCTCTGATATAAGGAAGCGGATTCTTGATGGGGTAGGGAAAAGGAGCCTGGGAGGAATAGATGAACTCTAGATAGGGCAGAGGGGTTGGAGGGGAAGGAAGAGGGAATGGGGTTAGAAATGATGGTGTAATGTGATGGTCATTATTATCCAAAGAACATGTATGAAGACACAAATTAGTGTGAATAGACTTTGTATACAACCAGAGATATGAAAAAAATGTGCTCTATATGTGTAATAAGAATTGTAATGTATTCTGCTATCATATATAAATAAAAAATTAATTAAAAAAGAGAGACAGACCATATTTTGAGTAGACAACTTCTGTGAAGCTCCATCTCTGAACTCAGAATATAACTGTATGGAATATACAGTCTGGTGGACCAAAAATAAGTAGTGGACAGATACAATCCAAGCATTATATGCTTCAAAGAAATCATAATGCAGGGACAAGATGCTATGTAGAGTCCTGACGGGGATGATTTAGAACTTTGTTTCTGATTTAGTATACACTGAAATTATATATACTCTGTAGGACACAGTTTCTTGCCTATAAAGATTATCCTTGCTAGTGACTAACTTCCCAAGCTAAGTAGTCAGTACTTCCAAGTTCCACCCTTGGTAGCTATGTATCAGGGCAATTTCTAGTTAGAGACATAATAGCTCAAAATAAATATTTATTATGGTTTGGGTCTTAAATGTCCCCCAAAGACTCAAGTGTTGAAGCCTTGTTCCCCAATGAAACAATGTCCAAAGGTAGGGATTTGGGGAATTGACTGGATCATGAGGAGTCTGCCCTCATCCATGGATTAATTCATTGAGGGATTCAAAGCTAAGTAATTACTGGAATGCGGTGAAAATTACTGGAGGTCAGGCCTAGTTAAAGGGAATGAATCTTTGGGGTCATGCCCTTGGAGACTAGATCTTGTTCCTGGCCCTTTCCTCTCTTTCTGCTTCCTGGCTGCTATGAGGTGAGTCGCTCTGCCAAGATCTCCCTGACATAAGTTTATACCTCACCACAGTCCCAGAAATAATGGAGCCAAGTAACAATGGACTGAAACTTCTGAAACCATAAACTACAATAAATCTTTTATCCTGTGTTTTTATTACATATTTTGTCACTCTGTCAAAAAGCTGAGTAACACAATTCCCTAGCCTCTTCTGGTGCAGAGTGTGTCCAAGGTGATAAGATAATAAATATGCACAGCTTCCTTGTTGGTTCTTCAAGACAGGAGGCAAGCACTTCTTCCCATTCTTTCATCCTGCTGCTTGGAAAAATGAATGACACCATACCACCAAGATAAGCATACTCTCTGATGGAGCAACAAAATAGGAGTCTGGGTCCTTAACTGATTCATGAGCATCTAGAACATCTGCTTGTGACATGAAAAGAGAATCCTCTATTTTGTTTAAAATCCCTGTTCTCTGTTTCATGTAGCTGAATTTATATGTTAATTGATATACTGGGAACCTGCAATCCCATGGTCTTAGAAGCAGAGATGCCCAGGAGGAGGCTTACCAAGGCCTGGGCCTGCACATCTGAAACTCTTGGGGGCTCCTCTCTATGGTCTCTTCCTTCATGCATTCCCATATTGATGAGACTGCCCTAATCATCTTCCGATCACAGAGGCTGGATTCTTCAAACTGCTAAAACTCTTAAAGACTAAGACAAATTAGTAAAAAAATGACTAAAGGTAGTCATAAGGCTCTCCCGGATACAGAGGAGGCATTTATAAAGCTCCAATTCTTGATGGGTGGAGAGACATACATGCATAGGAAGGAGGATGAACCCATGATAAAGACTGTCATTTCTTAAGGATTGACTACCATACTTCTCAGTTTTAATTTAAGATTTTGATTCTCTCGCCCCCTTCTACCACACTCAAAATTGCAGAAAAAGTAGAGAAGAGTTGAACCATAAGCAATACTCCAAGTTTCCATTATTCAAACTTCATAATTACTAAGAAAAGACAGCTCTTTAAGCCTCCATTATGAGAGGCATTTGGTTTAAGGCAATGTTTCTCACCTGAATAGACCTTATAGTCATGCACTTATTTTTTTACATGTATTGGAGGAAAATAGCTATCACATTAAAAGTATATTTTATAAATATGGTATAACAAGATTACAAATTAGTAGTAGTATAGATTTGAGTTGATTGTTTTAAGCAAATATAATTAAGGCTACTATTTGAACATAACAAAAATTAAACAGGGATACCCAACACCTGAAATGGAGAAACATTGGTTTAGCAAAGACCACGGAAATCCATTTGAAAATACCTTAGTGAAAAGTCCCAGCTCTACCACATACTAGCCATGTGACCACAGGCAACCATTAAATATCTATAGGTCTTACTTATACTTATGAAAAGAGATGGCTACATTTCCTATCTTGTTAGATTTTGTGTGAATTTTAAACTTGTAAAGTTAAAACACTGTATACATTTAGGAAGTTCTAAGTTAAAAAAAAAAATTACCTGTTTCCTAGCTTGGGCAGGATGGAAGTAGGATGCAATCAGTTGCAGAAATAAGAACATCAGATTCCTGGAAGATGTCACATTCCCCGGACACATCATGCATCTCCTAGCAGCCAGAGGCTAGTCTTGTCTGCTTGTCTGTTCTAACCTTTTCAGAAAAGTCACAACCATCACATCACTCAAAAGAAAGAAGCTGCACATGGGCAGGGGATAGTAATGTTGACCAGTAGAGGTACTTTTGATTCTGATCTTACTTTGTTTGGTAGCATTACTGTTTTACATTTGGTGTTTTTATCCTGTTTCCTCAGATGACACAGACACACACTCTTACTCATTCGTGTCCCCTTTTATGGTTCTAGTTCTGTCTTACTTTAAGTCTCAGCTAAAATCTCACCACCCAAGACTAGAGGTTAGATAATTGCATCTACTCCTTTTTTAAAATTGCTTAACTAAATTTATCTGAAAGCATCAAACTGTCTTCCAGAAAGCAAACTGGAGACAAAGTTTAAAATTAAAAGTTAGGTCTGCAAACTATGAATATTACATTTGAATTAAAAGTTCTGGAAATTAAGAATATTCTGAAAATTAAGAATATGTTAAATGTCCTGAACATGTCTTTAATGTGGTATTTTTATAAGTTGCCTAAAGTTTGATTAGTGAGGTTGAATTATAAGAATCATGACATATGTGTACTTTTAAATTAAATTTTGCCATTTTGGATCAAAATATTGAAAATTCAATTTATACAAAAGTCATGAATAAAGGTCCTCATTTCCCTGCAGCCTCCACAGAACTGGATGTTATTTCTATCATCTAGGTGAGAAAAATGGCATCTTATTGTATTTTAATTTGCACTTCCCTAATGGTGAGGCTAAAACCTCTTCATCTGTTAATTTGCATCTCCTCTTCTTTAAACTAGTCGTTGGTGATTATTGGCCATACTTCCATTACGCTAATTCTTCCTGTTATTTCATGAGTGTTTTGCATATTGAGAATATCCTCTGTCTCATGTTAACTTTTTTCCAGCCTAAAAGGTATCTTGTTCCATGATGTTTTTCTATATAAATTTCAATTTTTTTTTGTCAGCAAGACTATCCTTGTGATTTTTATAATTACTTGCTTGAGATAGTATCCTTTACACAGCTAAACTCCTAATATTTCTTCTATTTGTGTTGTTTTTGGAGAACTAATATTTTTATTTATCTTTACATAAAGTATGAAGAAAAGGGAATCTATTTTTTTGCCCTTACAGCCAATTATTAACCCCATCAAACTTTAGTTATTAAATTTAATAATTTCAGCTTCCTAAATTTCAGTTGTATCACATGTTTCCTTTCTGTATATGCTGGAATAAACTTTCCTTAACAGCAGTAAAGTTGTATTAAAAACTTAGGATTTGTCTTCTCAATTTTGGGCCATTTCAATTTTAACTGCACAACTCCTCTGACCCAAAAACTTCAACTGTAAAGTTTAACATAGTTGAGGTTTTCAAATTATGACAAACAGGACACATGTCTTACACACAGAGATCATGATTTAATGGGGGGAATCAGACTAAGTATTTAAGCTATGAATAAGAGCATTATGAATTACAAATAATGGTTAAAGTGGCTCCAGCAAACTGCATCACTTTGAGGACAGTTTTTATTTTTCTCTTTTGCCATTAACATTAGACTTTATTTGGACCTCATTGGTTTTCCATTGTCTTATTTTTTTTTCCCCCTGGGATCCAATGCAGTCTTCCATATTCCCTTTAGTATGTTGTCTCCTGGGTTTCCTCTCATCTGAGACAGTTTCTCAGTAATTTCTTATTTTTCATGACCTTAATAATCTTGAGGAGTATTGGGCTTACATACATCCTGAAGAATGTCTTCCACCTGGATGTGTCTAATGTTTTCCTCATGATTTTGCTGGAGTTATGGGCTTAGGAAAAGAACACCACAGAGGTAAAATGCTCTTCACATGTCTTGGGGTGCAAGTCAAGGACATGTTATAACTGATGATGTTAACTTTGATCACTGGGTTCCGACAGGGCGGGTAGGTTTCTTTTCTGTGAAGTTATGATAGTTTCCCACACTCTGGTATTTGAAAGTGAATTACTAAATGTAGCCCATCTATAAACAGGAGAGGCTTAAACTCTACCTTTTAGAAGGGAAAGTAACTACATTTCTAATAATCATTTGGAATATTTCTCTAAAGATTTGGTTCTTCTACCGACTTATTTTATATAAGCTAAATTTATTACCATGTTTAAAAAAATATTTTTAAGTTGTTAATGGACCGATATTTTATTCATTTATTTATATACAGTGCTAAGAATTGAACCCAGTGCCTCACACATGTGAGGCAAGTACTGTACCACTGAGTCACAACCCCAGCCCCTAAATTGATTACCATTTAATCAGTGTGGATTCATGGATATCTATTTTATAAGCAGGATTACAATCTAAACTTCCAATACCTTACTTATTTTGTTGTCTAAACCATTTCACATTTGATCACTAACACCTAGTTTATTTCTAAAATATTAATCATAAGGGATTCCATTATGTCAATTTCTTCTACCCCAACACTCCTAAAAGTCAGTCAACCCGTATGATCTCTCTATATCTACTAACAGTTGTTCCAGCTTATTCATACTGTAACTGACTACTCTTTTTATCGCAACAAATCTTTTGCCATGAATTTATTACTTCTGATATTGATGAAAACTATAATCTATTTGGCCAAACCAAGTTAAATGCTCAATGACCAATTTGACAGGCTTAGTTTTGGCAAGGCAATTTGCTGCACTTTAATAATCCATTTTATACACAAAATACATGCTTTTCTTTCTTCAACATGAGAAAAGCAACATTTTGTGAGCTGTCAAATAGTGATCAAGAAGGTCAATAAACCAATAGATGATTACATGTTAATACTTCATTCATAGCACATAATGGTTTAGATATATGGTGTCCCCCCAAAACTCATGTATGAGTTGGAAGTGAAATGATGGTGCTATGAAAGCCTTAACCCAACCAGTGAATCAATCTCCTAATAAGGACTGAGTGATAAGTGAAAGCAGGTAGAAAGTGGATCACTGGGGGCGAGCCTTTGGGGTTAATATTTTGTGGTGAGGATAGCATGTTCATTCTTTCTGCTTCCTGGTGTGATGTCTGGACCTGCTTTCCTCCACCACACCCTTCTTCCATGTTGTTCTGTCTCATCTCGAGCACTGAGGAATAGAGCCAGCCTTCTACAGACTGAGTGAGACCTCTAAAACTCTGACCCCCAAATAAACTTCTCCTCTAATTGTTCCTGTCAGGTCTTTTGGATCACAGTGGTGAAAAAGCTGACTAAAACAGCCCACTTGTAAATGTCTGCAAACATACAAATTTCAGATAAGCCGGCTTACCCATTATTGTTGATATTCTGTTTATGGCCCATTTATCTTTCTCCTCTGTGAACACATTATTAATATCATATTTTCCTGATCTTTCATAATATTAATCTTTCAAGAAAAGGTCAACAAATTCTGCTATAATTTTCTACTTATACAAATGACAAATAACCATTTGCAGTACTAGAAATCTTATTTTAATCTTAGTATGAAGCCAAGAGCGCTGTGGTCCAACACAGTGGGTCTTTAAGTACGAAGACTAAATTAAAACGTGCTTATATAGTTTATTTTTAAAGTAATTTAAAACACAGTGTAAACATACATTACAGATATCATGACAATTTAGATTAGGAATAACATGAAGTTATTTACATGTTGGCATATGCATGTGTGTATGTATGTATGTACACAAAGTGCAGATAAATACAGAAACACTACAAAATAAACAAAAAATTCAATATAACTTACCAACAATCATTTTCATCATATTTATTACTTAATTTGTCACGTTAATGGCTGCAAAGAAGCTCCCAGTACTGAAATACAATATCTAAATATCCAACTTTTATATAAACTATAGTACCTCAAATTTTAACAGTATATAAATAGAATTCTGAATTAAAAACCCAGGCGTCTTCCCTGCCAAACTTCTGATTTGTAAAGGTTTCTGATCAGAGTTCAAAAAGAACTTTTAAAATTCCAGCCTTCAATACGTGGTGATAACGTGGATTTTAATGTAACTCCTGTGCAGGCAGTATTCTTGGGTCGGCTCGAGAGGCACCATTCTTTGCAGAAAGGAGGCGGCTGAAGATATGCTGGTGAAAGTCAAACTTGTCACATGCTGCCACACAGAAAACAAGGCATGCTTTTCACCCAAGAGTCTGAGTGGATTCAAGGCACAACTGTGTTGCTCTCAACCCTAGAAGATGTGGGAGATGGTACAAAGGGGAGAGAGCAGTCATCTAACTGAGGTGGTTTTGGCATTCTCAGCCTCCACCCCGCTCAGATACTGAAGTTCCTCAGGCTGCCCTGTACATGAGCAGCTTGAATGGAAAAGAATATTTATGCTCATAATAACTGAAAATAGTCTTTGCCTTTTGGAACTTCTCAATAAATGCACGAACTCCCTATCTCCATTTAGCACCAGTAGGTATTCACCCTTGACATTGGCCTCTCCCTCATGAGTGCCTAAGGTAAAGTGGTGACCTGCTGGACTTCCTCCCCACACAAACAGCTTGTAAACATTGGTCTGGGACACACTGATCTGTTTTCTGCCAATGATTTACTCTGAGTGCTGTCAACATTCCTACTTCAGATTATTAAAGCAATGGGTACAGCTGCCCTAAAATTATAAAAAATCTTATTCATGTTTATTATCCTCTAAAAGTTCACAACCATTCATAATCCTGAGTTTTCCCAAGGTTATCACCAATAGAATCTGCACATCTGAAGCAGGAAGGTAATAGAAACGATGGAAGCAGACAGTCAATGTGCTCAGGAAATTGAGACTAGCTTATAAATACCTGTTATTAAGTCTGTGAATCAGCAGGAGATAGGCTGACATGGATTGTTCAGAAAGACTAGCCTTGTTTCTGAATGTGTTTGGATTTCAAAAGGTAACATAAAAGTAAACGAGGCCAAATTACAGAGCAATTTTACTCTAAGTTGGAAACCTTTGCTCAAGAGCAAAATAACTTCTGGACAAGAGTCAAGCCATTGCTTCTTACCAGAAGATATGATTTTGGAGTCTCACCCAGTGACTTGAGGTCATAATAATAAGTGCTGTAAGTTGCAAATGTATTATGAAACCAAAGAACAAAATCTGCTCCTAAGCTGGTCTGCCTGACTTCAGCTGATAAAGTATAAATCAGGCTGGCACTCTTAATGCTAATTAAGGTATTATCAATATATAGTTGGGCTATTATGGGTTGAGTATCCCTAATCCCAAATCTGATACTTAAAAAAAAAACAAACAAACAAAAACCCCATGCATTTATTTATTTATTTTTATGTGGTGCTGAAGATCAAAGCCAGTGCCTCACATGTGTTAGACAAGAACTCTACCACTGAGCCACAACTCCAGCCTCCCAAAATCTGAGACTTTCTGAGAAATTATATGACACCAGCAATGGAAGATCCCACACCATGAAACTATTTTATGCACAAAGTTGTTAAATATCAGATAAAATTAATTTCAGGCTAGGTTTATAAGGTTTATTGTGGAACAAAAATGAATGTCATGTCTCACCTCCATAATGTTTGTGTGTATATGATATCTTGTATATATGTAAGTATTGCAAAAATATTGAAAAAATTCACAATATTTCTTGTTGAAAGCATTTTGGATAAAGGTACTCAACCTGTGTTAAAAACTGAAGTTGCCTAAGGTGAGGGTCTGAGGAACTCTTCTAAGGCAACATCCATGTGAATGACACACAATACTTTCCACACAGACCTGAAGAATGATGCTGAGAGTAAGAAGACTGGCAGATGTCAATTTCACATGATTATAGTAGAAGACTTGTTTTCTTCACAACATAGTAGATTTTTAGAAGGCATGTCACAATATGTAACTAATTATCACAAAATAAGACTCATGTATCTTTATTTTTTTCTGTTTGGAAATCAGATAGCTTGGGGTTATGGAAAATAGAAGGTACATTTTTTTTTTCTCTCCATCATTCCTCAAAGAACCAGCAAATGAGCCATGGTTGAGAAACCAGGTTATGCTTATACACATACACAGCACAGAGAACCAACATAACAGACAAGTGAAACTACTTACACCACACAAAAATGATTCCCCCTCATACTTCATGGACATTACAGGAATATAAAGATTATTATTTACTTTTCATATATTCACACATAATACGGAAAAATCCTTCAGTTGAATGACTAGTTTCTATAAACTAAACTTAGAGTAATGGCATAACAAAAGTCGCCTGTGAAATGCATATTCTGTACTCAGGGATATTTTCACATAACATACAGGATGATTAATTTAGACCCTCAATCTTATCCTCATACCGATAGTACTGAAAGAAGTGGTTTGGGAGCACATGCCGTGTGTTTCAAAGATTTGACTCTGGCAATTCTAAGGAATCTTCAACTTCCAACACCATTATAATTCAGACTGTGATGCTGTTTCCATGAGTGCCGTTATTTACTTTTTTGACTAATATTCCACATGTATTAGAGAACCTGTTTTTGGTGCTCAAAAACACCTTTCCACAGGAAACTTAACTTCAAGGGAAAAGCAGTCTTAGCCTCTCTCCAGTATATGGCCACGACTTGCTTCTACATGTAATCAATAGGAAGAAAAATGAACCATCCCTACAAATCTAAAAAGTCAAAACTTCAAACAAAAGTACATGAACCAGCATGTAGTTTATTTCAGGAAAGAGACCATATGTTATGCTACAGTATAGGTCTCTCCATTAGAAAGGAGAGCCGGATGTCATACCCACATCCTGTGCAGTTAATTCCTTACTGAACATCAGTGGAATTAGCTTACAGACAACTCAGAAGCAGGGACACCCTGTGTTAAAAATAAAATGTTGAAATAAAAAGTTGAAATTTCTTTATACAGCAGCAAGTGAAATAAGATTCTGAATCTTTTAGAGTCAAGTTGGTCTTGGAAAGAAAATTAATTTGCTTTGAGAGGTCCTAATCTAGCCAGATGCCAGATAATGGTAAGGGTGCTTAAATTGAAGGGGGCCAAATAGACCAGGGGACTGGTACATTGCAGAGACCTTCTGTTCCAGCAGAGGGCAATTATAGTACCAGTAACACTGTTACTACTACTGAGAGTCACTTGACCAAGAAGTTCCAGCAATACCTCATTGTAGTGCAGAGATAAACAGCAGGAGGAAAAAGAAAAGGACAAACTCATCAGATTTTCACAAACCATTACTGATTTTTGTAACAGTGGAATTTTTTTTTTCATTCATTTATTTCAATCCACTGATATTTTTCCTGGCTGTGACTGTCTCTCTACGATTACTCTCTTTACTATTTAATTATAATCCATTATTTTTACTTTTAAAAGCATAAATGCTCTGAGGCATAGTTGTGTGCATCTTTATTAGCTCTAGAATATTAACTTAAAAGTAGGTGGAATTGATATTATAATATGTAAAAGGTTTTACACAGTAAATACCTGAGTGTTTCTAAAGTGGGGGAAACTGAAGTAACCAATAAGATGTCAAAGCCAAGCACAGCAGGGCTGTGGTAGCTGGTGGCAGGCAACCAGCTTTTTGGAATCTCATGAAGAGAAGTTCTTTACCATAGATATTCATAGAAATAATATATTAGAATTATTAAAATAGGATTAATAGAAAATGGTTGATACATAACCAGTTGATGATATGCATAATTTGATAGTAAATACCTATTTCTATGCTCTATAAATTCAGTGAAATTCCTAGTAATCTGAATGCCATAATAGGAAATCATGTATAGATTTTTTGTTCAAGATGATGGCATAATTTCAAACTTTGTTGCTTAATATAATTTAAGAATCGTATATATTTGTATTTATTTTGTTTCAATAACATACATACTTTAGAAGCCAAACAGCTTCCCCGTTATTGTTTTCAAGAACATGAAAACACACCTCATAAGCCAAAGCTGGATGTTATCAAAATACTTTATGACACTACAGTGTCACAAGTGGAATTTCAGTTGCATGCCTCTGAGCTGCACTTATATAATTTTCTCATTATTGTAATTATTCTCTTGTGATACCACTAAAATGTTACTGGTAGAGGATATGTGCATATGATTTTTTAGTATTTATGTTTTAATGTAAAATTTTGTAAAAATCCAGAAATTATGAAGATAGTTTTACACATCCTCTAAAATAGGGGTCAGTAAATTATGACCCACAAGTGAAATCTAGCCCACCACAAAAATGTTAACTATCAGGCCTTTATAGAAACAGTTGCTGGGCTTGGGATGTGGCTCAGTGATAATTCTTGCCAAGCATGTGTGAGGCTCTGGGTTTGAAACAGCTTGCTGATCCCTGCTCTAAATTCATGAAAGTTGTCCAGAATTCTGAGTGGATTGTTTACAGAATCAGTGTATGACATAATTTGACTTTTTTTTTAACGGACATTATATACATCATTGCTTTTGAATTATTACTATCTACTTGGAAAACAAATACAATAATGTTAGAACAAAGACTTATATTTCCTTGAAATGTTTAGGACCAGCAAAACAATCATATATAAAAGTAGTATAATTTTTAAGAAAAAAAATAATGAACAATTTAAATTACACTTTAAAGTATTGATCTCAAAGTTCCTCAGAGAATGACAGGCAATAAAGGACAAATCTTAAAATCCATATAGCAGATTTCTGGTTTCCAAATTTTGGGGAATATAGTATCGAACACAATATTTGAGATTCTATAGGTGCTATGGAAGAGGCATTGTGGAGAACTATTTTTACCATAAAAAAGCAAGGTTTTTTAAGATAAGAAACCAGCCAAAAAAAGAATGACCACAATTTAAACATTTTTTTTCCTTTTCCATTAATAGGGAGCTACATAGTCCGCTGGTGAAGAACTTGATAGAAATTGACTGTTTTTATTTAGTGGGCTATCCCCATATCTGTGTCAGATAAAAATCATAGCACTTATTATTTGTTACCATGGATACCATGAAGATACTGCCATCCACTAAATAGTATTAGAGGAAGACAACATAATTTTCTGGAACTAGTCCTGTTTTGCCTTCATAAGTTGCCTTTAACCATCCTGGTTCCACTGATGGGTACACTGGCAAAATAAAGAAAAAAATACATGTCACTCAATCAACATTAGCTTCAAATAATTATATAAACACAAATCCACGTCAGATTGTATGCATAAATTCACAAACAAATCAGTTTTATGATCCCTTTAATGTTGAAATGCTCTTTGTTTTCACATAGACAATCTGCATATGTTTGTGTATGCACTCATGGTGGGTATGTTTCTTTCACCTCTGTACAAGTAGGCACAGACACAGGTGTGTGTACACATATTCCTGCAGGGGAGAAAGTTGGGATCTAGATCTCATAACTCATTCAGGTTATGAGAGGCAGGATCTGGAACAGAACCCAGGGTGCCTGGCTTCTACTTCAGACTCTTACTGCCACACTATTTCTTTGCCCTTCCATGATACACTAGTGAAGGGTACGGATGTACTCACCATTAGAAAATATTGCTCCCTGTGGGAAGGACAGCTCATGGCTGTGCTCTGCTTTACAGGAATACATGGCTTTGGCTTGGCTGAAAGATCAAGACAATTTATAAATAAACACAACACTCAATTTGAATACCTCTATACTTAAAACTATCTGAAAGAGTGCCATTAATTCCAGTGATAACTGGAATATAATACATACAAAGAAAATGCACATGTAATTCTACATCTATGTACTTTCCACAAACCAAACACAGTCATGTAACTAGATCAAGAAATTGATCAAAAGCCCTTGTATTTCCAGGCAATGCCCCTCTACAGGAACCACATGGTTTATACCAAACAATGTAAGCTGGTTTTAAAGAATGTGTATTTAATTGTTAGGAAGCTACTGAACAGGCTGTTTTTCAAGCTATACAGGAACCAAGGTTCATGGGTACCCTACCAATTTTTTTTTCAACTTTAATTTTCAGAAAAACTGAGGTGGTATCTAAAAGTTAAAAGGTCTAGAAGATATGATAAATAAGTTGAGTGGGTATGATGTAAGAAGGACAATTGGATAAGCTAATGAAAATGGTAAACAATTTTGGCCTCAGTGTCAGTGAGTTGGTGGGGATGGGTGAAGGCTTTGCAAACTAGAGATGCTTATTACCTATAAAGGGAAGCCGACACATAGCTTCTCATAGTCATTTCTATATATGAATTCGTGATCAATGTAGCCAGTTACTCTAGCTTTTAAAGAGAAACCAGAATCACAGGGGTTTTTGTGGGATCTGACTTTAAAATATTGGAACCAACACTACAAAGCCATCATCTGAGGCTGCTAACCACGTAACTGGGCAAGTCCCCTTTACTCTACAACACTGAATGGCCTCAGAAGGACTTGCAGCTTCCCTAAGTCCACTCACTTACGTCTTCCACAGGGTCTAAGCCAATGACACCTCTGGTCTGGTTGACTGAGTGACTTTCTAAACATCCTAAAAACTCTAGGCTTCCCCTTCTGCTTGCTGACAGTCTACCATCTACAGAGCAACCAGAAGGCAGTGTTGAAGCAGTCCATTAGATCACGTTACTTCCTGACAGCAACCCTTCAACAGTTTCCTGACCTGGTCTAGAAACCATACCCCTCCACGTGTTAGTTTGTTTGTCTCTCCTATCTCTTTTCATATCTGCCTCAGATCACTCATGATACTCCAGTCACATGGGCCCTTTTTCTCTTCCTCAAATATGCCAAAGTCATAATGGTTCCTGTGAGATGCTTTCTTCTTGATCTTAACCTGGCTGTGCACTTCATATTTACATGAATTTTCAAGAGCTTTGCTGTAGGTCAGGCCTTCCCTGAACATGAACTCCAAAATAGCCATTCATGCAACTATCATATTCTCCTGCTCCAAATCTGTGCAGTATTGATATGTGGTATTCTGTTGTTTCAATTGATATTTTTGTTATTTTCTCCCTTAACTGGAATGTAACCTCCATGGATGATTCTTTTTTTTAAATATTTTTTAGTTGTCAATGGGCTTTTATTTAATTTATTTATATGTGATGCTGAGGATCGAACCCAGTGCCTCACACATGCTAGGCAAGTGTTCCACCACTAAGCCACAACCCCAGCACCCCCATGGATGATTCTTGATGCTCAGTAGCAACTCAGTAATTATTTGCTAAATGGTAAGTCAAGAAAAAAAAAGGGAAAGAGTTGGGCTCATTGTCTATGTGATGGGTCCTTTTAAAGACATAGGGAGCCTTGTCTGTTCTCCCTGAGGTTCCAGCACTCCACCTGCCAAAAAACATCAGCTGTACTTGCCATCTTCCCCAAATCAATAGCATTACCTTATAACTGCATTTCCCCATTGGAACTAGATCTTGGGTTTTATCTAGACACTTGTCAAATGAGGGTTGGCCATTTTAACTCCAGTACCCAAAAAGTATCTGAAAATTGAAAAATTATGGAGGAAAGTTCGAGTTCCGCCTACAGAGTCTCTTTTCTTTGAGGCAAGGAGACTTAGGCTGAGGTGGTATGTTCAAACATCTTGCTGGGGGACAGGTTTATTAATGACCATTGGCCAAGACAGACTAACTTGTCAGTGAAATATTGTCTAAAGTAGAAATGAGGAAGTGGAGACACCCAGGGAAAACCAAGACTTTATACTGAAAAACAAAACAACATAAAAATCTCTATGTGTGTATGTTTGTGAAAGTGTTGATTACAGATAGGTGAGAAGTGGAGAAAAGGGTGCTATCAAGTTCTGAAGATTTCTAAGATTTAGATTTTGGTAATCTTAAATAGAATTATCAGTTTTTCCTATAAATCTGGCTACTTGTAACCATTTGAGTTAATCAGAATACAATTGAGAATTGCAGAACCATTTCCCTAAAAAATATGTAAATATTTTTTTTAAAAAACTCACATTTTCTAACATGAACAATTCCCTTCGGTAATACTGCCTTATTTCTTTGAATGATTTTGATAAATTACTTAGAAATCTACACAGAAACAATTTTCAAATTTGTACAAATTACTGTAATCATCTTTACAATAATGTAATTTTTAAAAGTACGTTTTAAAATGCAACTAAATCATTTTTGTTAGTATTTCAGACACAAATATTCTCTTTGTAGTATTTTATGGCCTGTGTGGGGGAGGGGAGATGCACACACACTAATATTATTTTAAAGAAACCAGGTATTTTTAAATGTGTCAAAAATACAAAGCACAAAATACTAGCATGACTTTTCAATTATTTGTGCACATAACTAGACAGATTTTCTTCTGCAGAGAGCTCTGTTCACCTAGCAGAGAGCTTTGATGATTTAATGTGGACTTCTGTGCCAGTGGTTTCCTCTTCAGGTGCTAATGCTTCCTCTCACTGTCTTGTGTATTGAAGAGGATGTGAAAATAACACTGTCACTTCTTGTGTATCTTCAGAAGATTCTAATACCTCTTTGAAAAGTATTTTGAAAATCCTGCTTCTTACTACACAGAAGAGTAAGGTAATGACACCTATGGTCCTAAAAGCCATTTCTTCCCTTTTCATCAGGGAAAAATGGCTCACAGTCTTATTCCTAACTCTAAATGCCATGTAATGCTGATCAGTCAGTATGCAAAATTTGCCTGTCTTATCTTAAAGAGAGGAGAAATAAAAAACTCAGTAAAATCCATATGATGTTTCCTAGGGCTATTAAACAATAATAAACACACATGCACACTTTGTATACTGCTGGGAAGTAAGTGCACATAGATAGAGGTAGAAAGAGGCCAAAAGAGTACCATATATAAAAGCTAAAAGTAAAAAAAAAAAAAAAATCTCAACAATCTAAGTGTCTAAGTGTTCATCAGTACAGGACTTAACGAACAAAGCAGAGTACACCAGTTCAATTAAAAATTAGGCAGCGATACAAATAATGCTAGTGAAGAACTCGGGCTATGCAAAAAGCATGTGAAGCAAAAATTTTGCTATATTTGTCTTTGGCAAGGTCCCTAAACTGCCCAGACAGTTTGCCAATAAACAATGCATTTACTTAAATTTAAATACATGTTCTTTTATACTTTTATAGTTTGTTTTCCCACCCTCCACTCCCCACCCTCCCACCCCCCTTAAAAAAATAAAATTGGCTGGTTCTGGCTTGAAAATGAGTACTCAATGATTAAAAAAAAAAAAAACTTCCATATACATGTGCAAAGTTAAGCTGCTTATGTCAAAGGTAGATATACTGCCATTCCAAATTGAGAATGAAGTTAAAGAATGAGTACTAAAGGTTTTTTTAATGTTAAAAATATATATTTTATCCATTCATTCAAACACTTTGCTGATCCATCTATTTTGTGTTGGGTATTATGATGGACCAATAATGAATAACAACTCCATAGATCCTTTTCCTGTGTTGTGTTTTTTCTTTTTACATTTCTGAGATATTTTATTAGTGATAATAATTCTACACAATAGTATAATTCATTGCTACATATTTGTATATGCACACAATACGACAATAGTAACCCCCTTTCTTCTCCACTCCCTGCTTTTCTGTGTGTTTAGCACAGAATAGTTCTCAAAGTGTACTTAGGAAACTCTCAGAGGGATGGAGAACAGATGGGACCCTAAAACATCACTGCTCAAATAGCGATGAAATGTGTGTGAGAATCCATTTATTTTATATGTCAGGTATTAAAGATATCTGCAAAAAATGTAAAATAACGCAACCCTTTTTATTTTGGAAAATGTTATATTGGTAAAAATTATGTAATTTGTGCTAATATACAATGAGTTTATATTCATTTTAATAATTAAATATTTTAAAACTTCTCAGTTTAAATTTCTTTCTTTTTTTCTGATACTGGAGATTGAACCCAGAGATGCTTATCCACTGAGCCACATCCCCAGACTTTTTTATTTTTTATTTGGAGACGGGGTCTCGCTGAGTTGCTTTGGGCTTCACTAAGTTGCTGAGGCTGGCTTTGAACTCATGATCTGCCCATCTCAGCCTCCGGAGTCACTATGATTACAGGCATGTGCTATGGGGTACCCAACTCTCAGCTTTAATTTCTAAGACAGCAAACAGTGATAGATATAACCCACATAAATTAAAGTTCTCTTGTGATCTTTAATGATTTAAGCTTCTAAAGGTGTTCGAAGAACAAAAGTTTGAGAAACACTATTGTAAGCGATATGCAACAAAGCTGAACAGTAGTTATCTTCAGGTGATGAAATCAGCAGTGGCGTTTATTCACTTTTTTAGCTTATTATTCTCCCCACATCCTAAAAGATGACAAATTTAATTACTTTCAAAATTCCTGTCCTTTCCCCTCTTTACAAATGCCTTGGGTTTTCTGCTTGTGTGTCTTTCATGTGTCACTGTTCCACACCAGTGACAGTAACTCAGTCTCACTGGATAGGACTTTGTTGGACTTTGTTTTCTGTGCTTTGTAAATATAAGCAAAATATTGGTATTTTTAGATTATGATACCTAAAATATTTGGTGGTTTATAATAAGGCATTTAATTCATATCATTCTCAAGTGCTTATTTCTCAATTCAACCATTAGAAGATGTCTGTGTAGTCTGCCTGCATATAGGACTTCAAAATGGACCTGGACCTCCCCACTGAACATAACTGGTTGAAACCAAAGTGACACATTTCACAGGACAATTTTCTACATGTCTTTAAAAGGGTGAGCCTAGTGGCACTGTCCCTTGGAGGTGTTTTATAGAAACAACTATAAATAAGCGGTGTCTGCTTAGGGACATTTTTCTCTATTCTGCTGGTTCTCAAATGTTCCTGTACAATAATAATCACTTGGGAAAGCAGGCCAAAATTAGGAATCCATAGGCCTCAGTCTCAGATGTTCCCGTTTTTGGGCTCCGTGGTGAAACTCCATAATTCACTGTCACTGATCTTGTAGGGTGGACACCCCACTCCAAAAATCTCCAATGATGTCTCAGAGGCTAACAACAGTGTCCTCTCCTGACTGCCTACACTTTTCAGCAGCTTCTACTTGTGGCCATGCCTTCTCCTGACCACTGCTTTCATTCTTTTCCTAATACTTATATGAAATCATTCCTAAAAGACCAGGGCTGGGCCATTTTTCCTTTCTCAATAAATCTCACTACCGGGGACACTCACCTTCCCCCATGCAAAATAACTGCAGTGCAGATGTTTCTCAAATGGCATCACACTCCATGCTCTCTCTGGTTACAGCTGCACATTTCTAATGGCCTCACTTGTTCCTCAGGCTCCACCATTCTGGCCAAAACTCTTCCTTCCCCATCACATCCACAAGCTAAGATCAGAAGCTACACTACCATTCTTTCTGATGCTTCGCCTCACAAAATTGGGAGTCTTTTGTACCTGTCTCTTACTCCCAGTATCAAAGTGGTTGCCAATTCACGATCCTATTCATACAAAATAAATAAGCAAATAAATAAAAATTAAGAAAACCCAACCAAACAAAAGACAAACCTGGCAGCTTTTTATGTTTTTGTACTCTTCCAATTAAGTACTTCTAAATTTCACCAATTCCATCTAAATTATTGACTATTCTCTCCATATCCTTCTGAAAAAGCTACTTGAATAATCTGTGCAAGTCCATTACTGATCTAATCACCCATGTGCTGGATGATAGAGTGATTCCCAAAAGTTTCCTGTTGCTCGAGGTCATCCACTAAAAGCAGTGAATGGGTCTCTTCCCCAAATATGGGTAAATGTTCCTGCTGCTTCTATGATTACATCATCCTTCAAGGTCCAAGTCAAGGGTAACCCTGAGCTTCCCAGACAGAACATGAGATAGGCGAGATAGGCATTATAGGAGGTTAACACTAGGAAACGTCCTCAAGTTCTGCATTATGCAATTATATTTTAAGGCACAAAAAATGTTCATGTACATTAAGAATAATGACCTCTTATGACTCTTATATATACTCAAATCAAGTGACTCTTATCTATACTCAAATGGCATTAATACACTAATTTGAGGTCTGAATGTCTTAGGCAAGCAATTCCAACTGTAATTATAACAACAATAATAGTTATGAATGTACATAGCATCTATAGAGTACATACCATATATTTCAAATATGTTGTTGTACATGTTTACAACAATGTAGAAAGTTCAGAATTATGATTTCATTTTATAAAGAAAACAGATTAGCAAAATGTATAACTCCAAGGTTATAAAATCAGGAAATTGCTAGACCCAAAATTTCAACGAGGGTCTCTCTGAACCTACAATTCATTCAGTGCCCCTGTGTGTCTGAGGGAGAAATAATAATGTTGTCCACAGTTCTGCGAACTGGCTAATAAAGGAAGACCAAACTGAATGTATTATAGAGTGAGGTCTAAGTTTATGCTGTTGCCTATTGAAAGTGATTTGAAATATTTAAAATGTAGAAGCATATAAGAAATGGGTTAAGGTGATTATAAAACATCTGAGTTCTGAGTATACCTTAAGTAATGACAGCTTTCTAATTTATTTCATTATCAGCTTATTTTCTTAAAGCTCTGTGGGATTACCTTTTTTGATTATAGTACAATTGGTCCTCTGCATCTATCTGCAGGTTACTCATCCACCAGGTTGAAATAACTGGTAAAAAATGTATTTGTACTGAAAATGTACAGACTTTTTCTTCTTTTTATTATTCCCTAAACAGTAGAGTCATAACAACTATCTACAGAGCATTCATACTATATCAGATATTATAAATAATCTAGAGATTTTTAAGTATACGAGATGATGTAAATAGGCTATTCGTGAATACTGCATATTTAATATAAATGACTTGAATGTCTATGGATTATGGAATCATGGGGTGGGGGGATCTGGGAACTAATTCCCTTGAATACTAAGTGAGGACTGTTTAGAGCTTCCTAATAAAAGGGCTCCATCTAGTGGAGCAATTCAACCATCTAGCAGGACAGTGTCAAGATTAAATCCTGCACACTAAGGGCTAAAACTGACAATCTCAGAGAAATGATATTTGTGCTGATCTGCAACAGCTTGCTTTTCATCACATCCTGGTAAAAAGGAAGAAGATAAACATGTTGTGCACATGGGTAAAGTGCATGAAAATGCCCTGGGTTGACTATGTGAATACAAGGAGCCACTGACCATGCACTAGTAAGATACCAAAGTGATTCTACTCTGTAGAATTAAAAAAAAAAAAAAAAGAAGAAAAACCAAAAAATCTAAAAACTAATATGTGAAGGCCCTGTTCAGCTTTCTATAAAACTAAAAAGAATTTGAGGGTCACTGTTATCCTTAATAACTAGCTCATACCCTGTACTGTGTTAGTATTTAATAAATGCTTGCTGAAAAAGTCCATATATTTTTATAAGATAGATAAAAATTTCTTGGGTTGATTTTTATAAGAAATAGCTGATTATCTGATTCCTTTACTCCAGAGCTTCAATTACCAGACGTGGAAAGCTGAAAAGTTTCTTAGTACAACCACACGAAAAAATCAAGTTTGCTCTTCAAGTTCTGTCATTTACATGCTCTTTCAACAACCTCTAAATATAAAATATTAGAAAACCCCCAGCTTTATGAAATGTCATTATTCAAATTAAAAACCAAAGCCCACTATAGATTAAAAGAATCCATTAGGAAAGGAAGAAGAAAGCAGGATCTTGAAAAGTGAGCACATTAATAGCAACAAGATGTAACAACTCATTTCCTTTTAACAATGAAGTGGAAAGTAAAGTCTAGAAACAGAATGAAGTTCTGCACTCAGAAAACAAAGGTGCCTGGGGCAATTAGCTCTACAATACCTCAGCAGTCCTTAAGAATAACCATATTTCCCAATGGATGTCCATGAAGATTCCTCCAGAGAAACTTTTATAACTTTTAAAAGCTAAGGATGTGCTTCTGAAAATAGTCCCCCAAATGAATGTAATCAAGCATGTATAAAGACTTAAGGCAATTTTTGTCTTTTAGGAAATCTGTTTAGAATTCTTTCACAGAGACTTTAGCAAATGAGTCATCACTGTAACAATAGGAGACCCTAAAAGCTCTTTGCACACAGGGTCTCCTGGTAAAGGGCCAGTACACATGGATGTGGCCAGCTGCAAAGCTCAGGGCAGAGCTGTAACGGACAATGTGTCCCATCAACACATGACAACAATGTCACCACCAGTTTAATATTTTTTTAATGTGTTTATAGTTTTTGAGAACTTACCGCCCAGAAGAAACTGGCTTAAGTGAACCAACATTTTCAAACAGCTGGGCCTTTGCTGCCACTCTGAAAAACAATTTTAAAATGTACGTTTCATAAAGTCAATGAGAAAATCATTCTGCTCAATGTGAACTCAGGGTTATCAATTAAACAAAATAACAATTAAAAAAAGACTAATTGACAAAAGACTAATTCACAAAACTGAAGCCAGATTTTGATTGTTTTGTTTTAATGTGAAAAATATTTTTAGCTCTACCCTCCAGCTCACAGAGTATCAGACAATAATATACCTATAGCTACCTCCCATGGGGCTTGTACTGTTCTTATCCTTTTCACCTCAGAAAACTGAGGGAACAGTAAAAGGACCATTTTCTTCTCACTCTGCTCCCCTCAGGCAGCATGTTATTGACTCCTATGGAGCCACAAGGAAAGAATCAAAGAATGAAATCAACAGGACAGGAGAGGAACTACTGTTCGTTCTGAGAGCTAAGAAAAAACAATACTGATTTCATGTGTTTTTTATATGGGAACGTATTTCTTACAAAGTGGAAAGGATAAACCTGGAAAATACTTTCAATGAATATATCTGTGGACCCAAACCTCGTTTTGAATCCTGAGGTGTGTGGGAGAGGACAGCTCCTACCTGAAGAGGTGAGGCTACTAGAGATAGAACAAAATCAGGGCACTCGATGATCCACTCTGCATTTACCAGAATAGAACACTGAATTTCTTAAAAGACATTCTAAACTTGATTTTTAAATCTCTATTATTCCTTTAATTGACAAACTCTTCTCACAGAGCCAAGCCATCTGATAATCTCAAGGCTGACTTATACCTAATACCGAACACACACTCATTTAAATTTCTACAGTAACTAAATCAGTAAAATCAAAAGATAGTTATTCTTGTCTTTCCTTACAAAGAATGGAGTTTATACTCTCTCATCTTCTTGGACAGATTGGCTTAAAATTTAATTTCCTTTAATGGTTAGAACTATACATACTAGGAAGTATATGTATATGTACTGTGTGTGTGTGTGTGTGTGTGTGTGTGTGTGTGTGTCTGTGTAACAGAATTTCTGACAAAGAGCGATAACAGGTATTGAACTCGATCTGCAACTAAAGGTTTTTGACAAAGACAAGGATGGACAAATGAATTTAGGACACTGTTCCTATGGGAACAGGCTTAGTACAATGTCAGATTGAGAAAAGGGTATCTTTACCTTGAGCACTTGCTTAGCATGAGCAAGGCCCTGGGTTCAATCCCCTAATAGTGCCAAAAAGAGAGAGAGAAAAAAAGAAAGTCTTACTGGACAATTAGTGAATAATTAAATGCCAGGAATACCATACTAAAAATGAGTTTGATGCATAGAATTAAAGTTAGAGAGCCCTGTGTTGGGATCCTAGCTCTTCCACTTATTAGCTGAGAGTGTGTGGACCAACTTTGTTTTTGTGTGTGGTCCTGGGGCCTAAACTTAGGGACCTGAATTAGGCAAATGCTCTACTTCTGAGCTACATCTCAGGCCCTGGACCAACTTCTTAAACTTTCTAGGTATTAGTTCTTATCCTCTCTAAAATGGGGTTTATGTTACCTGTTTCAGAAGGACACAGTGGACTTCAAAGAGATTACATAAGTAAAGATACCCAATAAGAGTTCACAAAGCATTAGAAAATGCTCAACATTCTCAGGAACATAAAATGAAAGAGATGGAAACTTGCCCCTTTCTGTTCCCGGCTATGCACCTTGTCCTTTACATTGTTGGTCATTTCTTTTGACCACAAATACTGTCTTCCCTTTGTCTTTCATGTCCCTTGTTCTTGAATGTTTTTAAATCAGTGAGAACTCAGGTAGGGGAGATTCAGGGTAGACAGGAGAGAAAACCAACCCTCAAGCTAGAGAGCAGCTATCCTGATAACAGAAAGTGGGGAGCTGGGAAATAGATGCATAGCTTTTTATAGGACAGTCCTAGTTTCAATATGCTTGACTATACATGTATTTTCATGTCCTTAAATTAAGCCATGGTTCTGTTCAAGGAAAAGTGCTTGAACTGCTGCCCCCCTGAGGTTGTTTATATATTCTAAGCCCACAATAACTTTCACATCACTGTTAGAAAAGGATGGACCCCTACAGAAGTGGACTAAACCTATTGTACAGATGGGGTATTTAATTATGAACTCCCAAGGTTCTTTAGAACGAACTCAAGCCCCATGCACTACTGGGAGACCCAGCAAATACAAACTCTCACTTACACAGAGCCAGGTCGCTGATAGCCATTGCTTGAGGCAGTGTCTAGCCTTAACCGCCTGCACATTTTTGGAGGCAGCTCTGGGTTTGGTGTGGCTTTGGCTGTTTCCTTGGAACCTATAGAAGTTAAGCTTTGAATGGATCCACTGTAGCTCTTGTTTCCTAAAAAGAAAGCCCAGGAAAACAGGCAAGGTGCTATTAGACAAAATAATAGCAATAACACAGTACATGTGCATAACAAAAGGAAGCATTTTTCTCCAAGACTAAACGGGAAGATACAGAATGTTCTTTGGGCACAGCAGCCCATCACTCAAGGAGATCAAAATCTACTGTAATTACAAAGACATCACCTCACAGAGATGGAAAGTTTCAGGAAAAGTACAGTGCACCGAAGTTGTAAAATCCAAGCTCAGGAACAAAGTAGATAAGCATCATTAGCTTCCTCCATTAACTTTATCCCTGCTTAATCATGCTGAGTAATCCAGCAAACGACACTAAAACAATGACGTCTTGTACATGCTCCAATCTGGCTTACCTTCAGCTGCAGAGATGGATCTGAGAGAGGAAGCAGAGGTTCTTTTTAGTCCTGAAAGACCATAAGGCCCCTTCTTGACCAGGTCTATAGGTGGGGAAACGTCTCCTGGGGTAGTGACCGAGGCAACACTCTGGCAATCTGATTCTGCATCCGTTTTGGTTGCATCTTCTCTAGAACTTGATTCAGGACTAGTTGTCCAGAGAGCAAGACTTTTCTGTCCATTGGAAGATGATGGGGTTGCAATCCAGGGAATCCCTCCAGATTTCTCCCTGGGTTGGCAGGAGGCTGACTTTGTAGTGCTGTTTTGTTCAGATGAGTGAGAAGAGAGCGACTCAATGCTACCCATGGGTGTGCTGTCTGGGCTGCTGCTGTAGGAGTCACCTGAGGAGGAGCAGGAGGGAGAGATGGAAAAGCAACAGCAGCTCTCTGTTGGTAACATGCCTCCAAGCTTTCCTTTTCTCAGCTCACCACAAACTCCCTGGCCACCTGACCCCTTTGATGTATTAGGCCACTGCTTGGTGTGAAGAGCAGTCCTCAGTACTGGAGAAAGGCTTTAAAATATGCATTTGGTGAATGCATGTTTCAAAACTCTTGTAGAAAGATTCTGCACGTACCTATGAACCAACTCCCCATATTGAATAACTTTACTTCTTGAAGATAAGTGAGCTGACTTGAATTCAGACAAAATTTGTCATTGAAATAGGACCCAGAAGTAAGAGAAATAAGATTCCTTCATGATATTACAAAAAAAATAGAAGGGAGTATATTAAAGACATATTTCTGCCTTCTAAAGGCACCATTAAATGTTGTCAGGAAATTACAAATTGCTCACAATTTTCAAAGAAAGGATATTTCCTTTTTCTTGCTAAAGTATAGCAACATAAGAAATTTGCTGCTTAAATACTTTTGTTTTTTAATGTTCCTAAAGGAAAGTATAACAAAAAATCAGAGAAACCATAATAAAGCATTTAAATACTTCTGAATTAAAAATTACTAGACTCTATTCTATTACATATTGGCAGTAGGAAAAAATTGGGGGCTTTGCGGGTATGAAATAAAATGAGAAAGATCACATTTAATGTATGCCATGGACTCAGGCTGCCATTCATATTACCTTGGGACACTGCCCCAAATAAGAAGTTAGTGATGATATGTGGTGTTGATATTCTTTTTATTTCTTCTCTATCATACACTTTGACACCCAAGAGATGATATTCTAAGAACATAATGTGAAGGAAAGAAAGAAAATGACTGTGTCAGTCCAACTCTCTTGCTTTCTTATCTACCATTTTGACAAAAGGACAAAACCTGCTACAAAGTAGCACCCAATGTACTTAATCACAGCTACAGAAAAAAAAGCATTAAGCAAACTATTCTTTTCTTTTGAAGCAATAATGAATTTGCTTATTCAGGGAACCTTATAACTCTGCTGACAGTGTATCAATGCTAGAAAAGGGAGTATTGGGGGAAGAGTGTGAGAGAGAAGATTTTTCTCTTTTTACCTAATTACCAATGAAGTGAGGTCAGGATGAACTAGACAATGAACAAAGCAGCTCCCTAAAACCAGGCACACTTACTATCAGGTTCTGCCAGGCATGGTGTATACCTCCCTCTAGGCTTCCGGGAGCCCGTGGAGAGGCATATTGCTCGAGTCCTTCGGGATCCAGAACGAGACTGAGGCTGAGGAAGAGGAATGCTTGGGTCTGGGGCAGTATGAAAAATCTACATAGAAGAAAAATGAACTGAGGTCAAAAAAAGGGTGAAATTGCCATGTGCATCATCAAACAAGCTTTCAGAGCTACTTAATCATCTTAGAACTACAAGAAATGCTTGAGACCAAAAATATGAGTGTCCTGGAGGAATGATAACTTCCTATCCCTTTGGCAAGTAATGTTTCTTCTTTAGGTTTCCCTTTTTATTCTGGTTCATATCCCAACAGTGACATTCAGAGGATCTTCCAAAAGCTTTAAAGACTTTACAAATATGAATAAATACCTATGTCGAGACATACCAATTCTTTTTACAGTCATATTCTCTTTCCACCTTTATCTTGGAAGAACATGTCTTGAGTAAAAGATGCTCAATCTGTGTCATTTCTCTAACAGATGGTTTCTTGCTTCCAGGACAAGGTGATGTCAGCCTGTTGGCTCTGCACTGTCAAGGAATGTGACCAGCTGCACAGAGGAGTGAGCACAGCCACTGGACACAGCTGTGTACTCTTGGATTGCGAGAGAGTTTGCAACCTAAGTTACTAAGGACTCTTGTTTTTGATACTGGGACATTTACCCAGGGAAGCTCTATCATTGAGCATACCTAGCCCTACCCATTTAATTTTTTTTTTTTTTAATTTTGAGACAGGAGCTCACTTAGTGGCCAAGGTTGGCCTCAAATTTGTACTCTCCTTGCCTCCTAAATAGCTGGGATTACAGGCGTGTGCCATTACACTTGGTTCAGGACACTCATTCTTCTGTGGGTCCAGGAAGGGATCCTGGGAAGTAGAGGGATGTGGTCATTCTCTCTCACAAGGCTTTTAGTTTGTTTTCATAGTTACTCCAAGACCTCACTTTTAAAGGAAATGGTCCTCAGAGGTTAGAAATAGAGGACTTCAAGTATTCCCAACAAGAGGAAAAAACAGAATACTAACTTTACCAACAGGACTGAGAGTGAAGGTTAAAAGAGACTTAGCCATAAAGTGGATTGTAAGGCACTTCTGAATATAAGTAAGAAACTGACTACACAAATGCTAAGACAACATCAGAAAGTGAATGATGTAGAAGAAAAGGAAACAAGCCCCTGAAGGATGTAAAGAAGCAGTAAACTACTGAACGACAACAACAAAAAATTGAAGTCCTTGTGAAAAAGCGATTTCTACAACACTGATAAGGTGGGCAATTTATAGAACTCTCAAATCCCAATATAAAACTTACACACAATACAAATGCCAAATCTGTTTTAAAAGCACAAAATATAACTTTCTACTTGCACGGAAAAATCCAGCCTACCTTTTCATAGTGCTCTATCAGAATTTCAACCACTATATTCTGAAATTTTATGTTCATCATGGCAGCTACAGTTTCCTCCTGGGCTCTCATCAGTGTTGGGCCAAATATGACGCCAAGATTTGAGACAGTCATGAGATTTTGTTGGCTGTGTAGTGATACTCTGCAAATTAAGAACAAAAACATCTTAAGTTAAATGTTTAATAATTAGAAAATATTCTATTCAGCTTATGACAAAAATTGTAAAACCTGTAAGTCATCATGGGCTAATATTCCCAGTCTTGGTTGGTATGAGAAAATAATAGGCTAAAAAGAGGTGTAAAAAGATCCTTCTAAAATATGTAATAAATTGTTGCAAACTGTAGTCACATTATTTTGCTGTAGAACATTAGAATTTATTCTTCCTAACTGTATTCTGGTACCCCTTATTCCACCTCCCTCTATTCCCTCTCCCCATTAAGATTCCTAGCACAAAGAAAAGAAATGATAAAATGTATAAGGAGATGGAAAGGCTATAATTGCCATGATTTGATCAGTATAGATTATATACACTGAATTGTCACACTACACCATAAAGATGTATAATTACTATGTGTCAATTAAAAAAATCTTTAGAATATGTAAAACCTTAACATTAGCCCAAATAAAACTAATTAATACTTACAAAAGGTAATCTATTCAAGAGAAAGAAATCTTGATCTCCTAAATTGAGTAAAATTACCACAGAAAGATCTTCTTTGTGGGATTTTCTATTATATTCTATTTCTTTTAGAACAGATGGTTAAGAATAGGTTAGCTGCCATTGTATTTGGACTCAAGAATATTATTGAAAACCTATTTCAGGCTTCTTCACATACATTATTGCATTAATCATCACAGTCTGTATCCTTACTAGACAGAGAAAAAAAACCCTCACACACTCTTAAACTAAAAATTATATACAGAACGTAACATCAATTAGGAAGAGTTACTGTTTCAATTCATGTCGTCTGATTGCAAGCCAAGGGTTTCCTTGAGCTTCCCAGATATATCACTGGACAATACATGGATTTGTTCCCTCTTCCTTTTTCTTCTCTTCCATCTAAAACTTTCCTGATTGCCACAAATGCCTCCCTAGTGTCAGGTACTATTTGAGGGAAAGAGTGAGATAAGGAGATGTGGCAGCATCATTTGTGGCTTAAAAATAAAAATGAAAAATCTAAAATATCACTGACTGGAGACAAGAAACTTCAGCAACTATCAAAAATGACTTTGAATAGTTCAATAATTTACTCTGGAATTTGGATACATTATTAAGAGGGAACCTCATTGAGATTTGACTAATCTTTTAGTATTATCACTGTTTTTTCTTCTTATTCCAGCCAGGATGTTGAAATGTAAAGCTTTAGGGAAGAATAAAACACAATTTCAAGTTGATGTATGATAACCAACTGGGTTCCATGACCAAAAGTAACATTTTATGGAAACTATAGGCTTTTGAATCATCCATGTAACTCCAGACACAAGACTGAAAGACTTGACTTCCATCACGTTGACTAATTTTTCCCCTAGAGCCCAAGAAAGCACTAGCTAAGCAGGGCTCAGTGGCACATGCCTGCAATCCCAGAAACTTGGGAGACTGAGGCAGGAGTATCAGGAGTTCAAAGCCAGCCTCAGCAAAAGGTGCTAAGCAACTCAGTGAGACCCTATCTCTAAATAAAATACAAAATAGGTCTTGGGGCTGGGGATGTGGCTCAAGCGGTTGCGCGCTTGCCTGGCATGCGTGCGGCCTGGGTTCGATCCTGAGTATCACATACAAACAAAGATGTTGTGTCCGCCGAAAACTAAAAAATAAATATTTAAAAAAATTCTCTCTCTCTCTCTCTCTCACTCTCTCTTAAAAAAAAAAAATAGGGCTTGGAATGTGGCTCAGTGGTCAAGTGACCCTGAGTTCAATCCCTAGTACCCCTCTTACCTCCCCCTACCCCACAAAAAGCACTAGCTAAAAGGGCTTTAAGTTAAAAGAAAGAGTTTCAATCCAGGTTTCCTTTTTTTCTATAACAGACTATTACATATTAATTTCTAGATATGCATTAGGCAACTTTCTATGGAAAGCAGTATGTAAACACAGAGCCTGTCTGGATTCAAAGTTTGGCTCCATTTCTTAGAAGCTGAGTCATGTTTGGCCAAGTTATTAAATATCTCTTGGCTTTGTTTTTCTCACCTTTAAGTTACATATACCAATTCTTATTAGGGCTGCTGAGAGTATCAAATAAAATAAAGAATTTAACTGAAATAGGATCTCAATAGACTATTCTCCCTTAATATAAAATTGACTTTTGGCATATTTACCACAACATCATAGTTGTATAATGCAAATAAAATGGAAGAACATTAATATTAGGCTCAGGAGTAAATTTGGAAAACTTAAAACCTTGATGTATTTTGAAGAGCAGAGTTGATGAATACGCTACATACAAGAAGGAGCATTTTGATGACCAATTTTCTCTTCATTGAACATTCCTTCTCCTGGGTTACTTAACAGCTACAAACACCTGTACTACTGGACTACAACATTTAGAGATGTCATGAAATGACAATAAATGCATAAAGGAGGTGGGTAAGAGTGATGCTGTATAGGACTAAAAATAACACAGGGGGTAACTCAGATCCACGGGAAGAAGTAAAAAAGAAGAAACAGTAAATAAGAATGTCATATTAAACTCTATAAATGTATACTTGTTCTTCTTTCTTCCCTCAGCTCCTTTATAAGGCAATAGATTACATAAAGTAGTGATTATCACAATAAATTGTTGGATTTGTTAGGGTATGTAGATATAACATGTGCACAAAAGCACAAAAAGGAGAAAGAGGAAATTGAATTATATAGGAATAATTTTTCTACATCTCACTGGAATTAATATGTCTGCAGTATATGTTAAGCACTGTATATGTTAAGCACTAGAATATCCACTAGGAAAATAAAGCAGTAAACATGAAACAGACTAACAAAAAACACAATCTACAGAGAAAAGAAAAAACCTCAGACATAGGTCAAACTGTGCCATCATAATCAATAACAATAACAACAACAACATTAAATGTGAATGGATTAAACAATACAATCAAAGGACATAAACTAATCAGCCCAGATTAAAAAATAAGGTCCAACTGTAGGCATTCTACAGTGGACAGCCTGAAAAAAAAAAAAAAAGGATTAACGATCTTAAGTGAACAACAATCATAAGCAAGTACGAGTGGCTACACTATTGTCATACAAAATAGATTCTAAAACAAGAAATATGATTAACAATAAAGATAAAATATAATGAAAAAAAGGTCAATACAACAGGAATATATAACAATTATAAACATATTTGTACATAATAATAGAGCACCCAAATACACAAAGCAAATCATGTGCTTTAGAAGTTGTTCCAAAAAGAACTAGGAGATGTGTTTTGTTTTAGATTTGCAGAGAGGTAAAAATTTTTGGTTACCTGACTATTGGGAGTAAAAACATCTTAAAGAGAGCTATACATTTAATACCACTAGCAAATATATATGTATAAAATTCAAAGGTTTTCATTTAGGAGGTATCTATTTTCACTTTTATTTTGCATTCAAAAGAAATTCCACAACTATTTTTTGTTATATGTCTCAATAAATAATTTCCCTTCAAACACGATATTAAAAAAATTTAAGTGATGATATTTTTAAATGTGAAAAATCAGTGTAGAAATGACACTATAGCCTTTGTTTTAAAGACCACCTCCCGCACCTTACACACAAGGGATTTTTAAAAATGAAGTAATAATTTATGTTATTTCTCAAATCTAATTAATGAAGATTTGGAATTGGTGCTTTAATCTTTAAAATCTCAACTTAGTTCCCTGGTTTATTTGTTATTGTTTTGTTTTCAACCATGGGAGGTTTTCAGCTACCAAGGGTTCTGTTGTTTATTTGCAGTTTCCACAGCAAGTCAGCACAGATCTGGAGACACATCCCACAAGGGCTGCTCACTCAGTGGGACTTAACCTTTTAGATCCTTTTCCTCCACTCTTCAGAGGTAATGGGTAGAATCCATTTGTGCACGCCAAGAAAGTGTTCTACCACTGAGAAACCATCCCCACAAGCTTTTAAATTTGATTTTCAGACAAGATCTTGCTAAGTTGCCCAGGCTAGTCTCAAACTCTAGCCTTGGCCTGCTGAGAAGTTGGGATTACAAGTGTGCATGTGTGCACACATGCATGGTGTTGGGGAGCAAACCCAGGATCTTATACATTTGAATTTGACCTATTGTAAGTTCAGGAAAGACACAGGAATGGTGGTAAAGGATGGACAATTTCCAAACACTGTTTTATGGGCAAATACTCTTTCCTGCTACTCCCAGGATAAAAACTACACATAGACAAATTATGGGTAAAGCTTAAGTTAATCTAACATTCTGCCTAACTAAGAAAAAACATTTTATGTGACATTCATGTAGCTTTTAAAAGCACATTTAAAAATGCTTGCTAGAAAATTACCTTAAATACAGGCAAGATAATGCATAATAAATAGTGTGGCTGAATTTCATAAAGAACTCAAGGATAGTGAGTCCTTTGCTCATTAGTTAAGAGAAGTGCTGCTGTGGGTCAATAGTTAATGATAAACTTTGAATGATTCTGTTTCTAGTGAATTTCCTTTTTATTTCAAGTGGTGGTGGTGTGTGTGGGGAGAGTTCACATCTCAAAGCCTGAAAGTTAGATAAGAATTATTAATATGTTTATGCAATATTATTTCAAATGTGCATGGCTCAAATGAGCATAAATTAGGGAAATCCTTGTGGTAAGCAGGAGAGAATTTTTTGATGATTTTTTTTTTGGTATTTATTTAGATGAAAACTATCCTTACTAAATGGTCAATGGTGTTGTTAAGGTAATTTTTCAGTAAGTTTAAAACTGAATTTAGACTTTTGTTTAAGAAGCATAGTAAAAAAAAAAACTTCTTTGCTATTAAATGTGTGTTGTATATGTCTAACTTTCAACTCCAGAAAGGTAGATACATCTAATGATTAATTTGACCATGATACCCAGATGTTTGATCAAAAATCAACCCAGATGTTTTTGAAAAAGCACTTTTAGATGAGATTAACATTTAAATGGCTATACTTTAAATAGAACAGACTATTGTCCATAAGGTTGGTGGGCCTCTTTAAATCAGCTGAAGGTCTCAGGAGGAAAAAAAAAATGAATTCCCAAAGAAGAAAGGAATTCTGTCTCCTACTGCCTCTTTATTTGAGCTATAAATTTCTACTTTTAATTTTTAATGTTTTTAATTTATATGTAACATTAGGATTCATTTTGATGTAATATGAAAGCATAGAATATAATTTGCTATAAGTCAGTCCCCTTTCCCTCTACTCCTCCCTCTCCTGTTCCCTTCCCTCTATGCTATGGATCTTTCTGCTACTGAGCTAAAATTTTAACTCTTCTCTGAAGCTCTAGCCTGCTAGCCAAATCTACAGATTTCAAACTTCCAGTTTCCACAATTGCATGAGCCAATCCCTTAAAATCAATTGCTCTCTCTCAATTTTGCTTTCCCTCCCATTTTCCTTCCTATTTCTTCTTGTTTCTCTGGAAACCTCTGACTAAAAATAATATTTATTAAACTGGTTATCTATCTCCTATTGACAAACATTTGATGAACTAACAGCCAAGTCAGAAAAGTTTTCAGAGAACAAGAGACACTGAATCCAGAGAAGAAATCTAATATTTGACCTAGGAACTTTGCTAACTTTAGTAATGCAGTCATATTACATTAGTAATAGCACTGGTCTTCAAAATCATGGTTACCATACACTTAAAAGAACTAGGCAAAAACTTACATACTCCTTCACACATTTTGAAGTTGACACATAAGTGTTTTATCCTTGGCTTAACAGTTGCAAAGAACATACTCATTTGCATATTAGAAACATAAAAATATACACATACATACATGTCAATGGACTGATTATAATGGTAATGATACTGTACTACCATATATCTTATAAAGTCATAAACAAGTTTAACTTTGAACAAGTAGTTAAATAAACAATATAAGTTGGAGAATTACTTGACCAGGTGCTTTATTAAGATGTCCAGCATCTCTCTGTTCTTCTCCGGCAATTTGTGCACCAGTGCATGTACAGCCTCCACCCTGTAGTTCTGGTCATCTGATTCTATGATGTAAAAAAGGTTGCAAATGCTCAAGTTTTAATTGCATTCAAATCTGTACATAAATATTGGTAATTTAACATTATTGATACTCCCACCTCTCATGCCTTATAAGCATTTGTTCATATAGTTCTATTTTCATCACTCCTAAGGCTTAGAGAAGAGGAGTAACTTGTTCCTGGTCATGAAGTCAGGAAGTAGCTGAACAAATTCAGTTCTATGGATTCTACATATGTGCTCTTAGTCACTGAACTACATGCTTTAGTAACTGAACTACATGCTTCTGTATAATTATAACTCATCACCTGCTTGGGTTTGGCAACCAAGGGCAAATACAACCTTTACAAATGTGAATTATAGCAATTAGTACAGACCAATTGTGTACGATGGTGCTTGAAACACTACCACATAGAAACCTCCTAGAGATCAAACCCCAGGCAAACAAAGAAGGCCGAGATTCCTCTCCTAAGTTTATAGATTCAAAGACAAAAAGAGTGCCTTATCTAAGATATTATTATATAAACAGAGGCCCAGATGATTCTGGGTACAGCTATTTAGATACCGGGTGAGGAAAGGTACATGGAAAGGTAGATCATGTATAAAGGTGAGTCACTCCAAGGCTAGGTGACCAAATGTACCATAAGAAAATATGAATGGAAAGGGAGATAAGAATGAGACAGAGGTACAACAAAGATCAGAGAGGAGAGAACCTTCAGAAAGAGTGAGAAGAAAAATGATAACTTCCCGACTTAACAGTTCCTGGGATATATTTTAAACATCATAGTACTGAATATATGATTACCACTGCCACAGAAGCAAGTAGACAAAAACTTGTGACCAAAAGTTTGTATCCACACAACCAGTTCATTTTAACCACTTTAGCCAAATTTTAGCCAACTGGCTCAAATGCTACTTGTTGTGAAACAAAATCTCTTTGTATAAAAGGGTTCTATGTTAAGAGTCAGAAAGGACAATAAAACAAAAACCCCAAACAAACAAAAACCATAGACAACTAGCTGGAAGTCCGTGTTTTGCCATAAATTTACTAGCATCCTTGGACAAGTCACCTGCCCACTCTAGATCCTGATTTACTTGTCAATAACATGAGGGGTTGGGGTTCTATATTTTATCAGGTCCAGTTTATCTTAAAAACATGGGTTCCTTTGGAGGAAATGCAGCATGGAGAGCTTTCAGAAGAAAGCTAAGCAGCGCAGGTGTTTAAAGGTTATGGTGCTGGTCATGAATGCTTAACTGAAAACCCAAGTTGCTCAACTTTATCTGACACCTTCATCAGCAGACAACATCTTCTGTGACATTATAATATGTGGCAGAAAACTAATGCAACTGATTTCTTTCTTGGACTATGAAAAATACTCTTAAATACAGTCATGACTCATAGAATCTAACAATAGAATGTCAACTTAGAACTGTTACATGTAGTGATGGGCTCAGATGGCAATCTGCACTTCAGTCTCAGTGGATGGAAAGCACATTCTACTACTCGGGTTACCAGTTTGTAACTCTCTTCCCACCCCTATGCCTCCAAATTTTTCAATATAACTATTCATTTTTAAAATCTACCTATTCATATAATATTGTCATAGTCAAGATCTAAGAAAATGTGAAAAGTATGTGATCACCACAAATACACATAATGCCAGAGAAATGGGTTGGTGTGAGTACTGTGGCTGGCCCCAAATATTGGACGCTTCTTTCCAAATTTAGGAATATAGCACAGAAGCGTTTTTTTAGTGGCATAACTGTCTGTACACATTTGCAGTTTCTATTATTTAACTATAAAGTTGCCCTCACAAGAAGTTGCCATTGGTCACTCAAGTAAAATGAAATCAGCATTTTTCGTGGCCTTTTCTAATCATACCAGACTGTCATCCCAGTGAGATCTTAGTAAGTGACAAAATACTGAGTTCATTCTGCAATTCTTTTTGGCTTATAAATCATACTATAAGCTATTACATATCATTTGACAACTTTAATAGTTTTATTGGTGCATTTATAATTATAGGTAACAGTGGACCTCGTTTTGACATAATCATTCATGGAATATAATTTGCTTTATTTCCATCCCTGGACCTTTCACTTTCTCTTCCTTCCTCTCTCCCTATATTCCTCTTCCTATACTCTACCGGTCTTCCCTCTATTTATTTATTGTTTTTTTAATTGTTGCTTTATAGATGTACATAATGGTGGAATTCACTGTGGCATACTCATACCTGTACATAGCATAATTTGGTCAATTTCATTTCACAGTTCCCTCCTTTTCCCATCCCTCCTCTCTCTCTATACCTTTCTTTCTTTAGGGATAAAAAAAGAAGTCAATTAGGGGATTTAGATCTATATGTCTAAGTAATACAACATAGAACTATATCAATCATATGCATCAGATGCAAGTGTACTTACTAACAGCAACAATAAAATCTTTGTGCAACTTGTAAGTCATCAGTGGTTCTGCAAGGCACCTATAACAGAGAGGCAAAGTGTGTTTAGAATGGCAGTGCCTTTTGTCCTCACTGCTGCCCCCACCCCAGAAATTTTTAATGGTTGATTATATTTTGTTAACTAAAAATTAATAAATAAAAATATAAAATGTGGGTGATTAGGGAGTATGGCAAGGTCTTAGTAGAGGGATTCCAGGCAACCCTAAAATGCAGACCTCAAAAACATGAATGACTCTTAGTGCTTCTTACCACCGTTGTATTAAAAGGGGAGGTGGGGAGAGAAAACTTCCACTTCATGAGAACTAACTTTAGGAACAAAACCAATCTGTTATGTGAGTAATAGTTTTTGTAAAAAAAAAAAATGATATCAATTTGCTTAAAAAAAAAAAACCTCACATACAAACTCAATCTGAAACAAAAAAATCTAACTCACTGGTATCACTACTGCAACAGGCAAATGCCAGTTCCAGAATGCTGGCTGCAGGTGTTACGGTCTTGTGCAGTTTTACCTTAAGGGAAGACCTGGTGCTAAGTAGTGGAGCTGGTGAACAGTCCCCTTAAGGTCATGTGGTTGCTGCCCTCAAAGGGGAGTGAGAGCAGCACCCAGAGTGCCAGAAGTTCAACCCCCTCACCTGAGGTAGTTTTTCAGCCCACTCGTTATGGTCTTATTGTCCCACAGCTCAATATCAATGTCGATGTCAGGAGGGGACTTTGGAGCTGGAAAGAACAAAAACAAGATGTTTAACCTCTACAATTCAAAATATTACTTGCACCATCATAAAAGTGGACACTGGAATAAGTAGGTAAAGAGAGAGGCATTCTGAGGACACTGATAGTTAACTTCAGGATCACTAAACGAAGCTCATTCTGAGCCTACACCTCAAAAATATCTAGTGAATAGGAGTTCCCTCAATCAAATTATTGATCACCGTTAACATGACAGAGTGCTTAATAGGTACCTAGCATGTTTTTAAGTGCTTTGTATAGATTAACATATTCAATTCTCCTAACTCTTAAGAGGCTCTATTATCCCCAGTTTATAAATGAGGAGGCAAGAGAAGTTAAGCAAATTCCCTAAGGTCACAAAGATTTCAAGTGGCTGAGCTGGAATTTCAAGTCAGGTAATCTGATTCTAGAATCCATGCATCTTACTGTTATCTCTTGCAAGCTAAAGAACCCTGGGGAAAAAAGTCCAACTTTATAAAATTGCCCCGAAATTCTGACTATTCATATACTTATAGGTGAATACTAAGAACAGTTCAGAAGTTGGGGTATAGCTCAGTGGCAGAGCATGTGCTTAGTAGCTGTGAGACTTTGGGTTCAATCTCCAGCTCTGTCCCCTCTCTGCTCCTGCCACTCCCTTCACAAGAAAAAAAAAATGACTAGAAACATTAATTTTAAGTATCTGAAAAGACTCAAAGAAAAACAATCATCTATATTTCAAGGACACTTATAGTTTGGGTTGCCTATAAGAATACAAAAAATTAATTAAGAGCTTTTGTTTCATTCAAAACTTACAAAATGTGGTGTTCATGAGTTTTTGAACTTTGGAATTCACTCCTCCTATTCGGTAGAGTCCTAAAATGGTGATGCCTAATGGGAAGGAAAATCACAAGAAAATGGCTTGAGACACAGCTTCCCAAGTACAGAATGTTAAAAACTCCGACATATGCCTATACAGCATTTGAAAGCTACTTATTCAATTTTGCAGTCTAACCTTAGAAAACTAATCCTGGAAACATCCATCAGACATGTATTTCTCAGAGCTGACACTGAATAGTGATTTGAAAGTCTCTGAAGCTCTTCAAAGTAGCAAAGTACACCTGCTTAGTCACCATTATTTGAATATATATATATATAAAAAAGCATTGGTGATGGGGAGAGATGACCAGTATTCCTCACCTTCCACTTCTTCAGAGTCAAGGAGTCCTGCGTGTTAACCAGTCCTATGGTATATATATCTTCATTTTAAAGGAGAGGAAACATTTTCAGAGAATTCAAGGAACCTACTTAACCTCTCAAAACTTCTAAGTGGCTACACCAAAACTGTGAACATAAGTTTATAGAACTTCACAGCCCAATATGATTTTTGTTTTAGACAGTTTTTCTGGAAGTGAAACGAACTGGAGTGAGCTTCAAGAGAGGTCAAGATCAGTATGAAGAAGGGTGCCAAAAGGAAGCACTGACTTCAATCACTAAGGGAAAGAAAATAGGGCAGAAAAGGGGTGAAGACAAGCTCCTTACACATCTCACCTCCCCAGTGCTTGAAAAAATTAAAGAGGTGCTTAATGATACCTAGCCCATTACTAAGAAGTTAATTAGGAAAAATTACAAAAAAGTAGTGCAATATTAGTAAACTAAAGTTCAAAGTACACCTATTTATGTATTTATGTAAACTTATACTTGTACATCGTTCTTAAAATTAATCTCATGTTAATGTTTAAAAATGCACTTTCATTTTCTCCTCTGAGAAATCTCCATGTGGGCCTGGGGCACACAACAGTAATGGGGTACCTGTAAGACCACACTCACCTCTTGCTTCCACAGCTTGAATGCATTTTCTCACAAAGTTGAACCCTGCTTCATTTAAGTACACTGAAAGAGGAAATCAGGGTAAGTGCTGATGTTGGATTCAGATGGCCTTTCAGCTGGCTGTGTTCACTGTGCCTTCTCATCTCAACTGCACAGTGGTTGCAAGAATTTGTCAAATATTTTGGCTGAAGTCTGACTTTTAATGTTGGGGTAAAAGTGGAATAGGGAGGTTCACAAGCATAGTTATCACATCAACCTGCTTACTAAGAAAAACAGATCCCTCACAGAAAGTACATTACATTGATCCCAAACATTACTCCTACAACGAATGTTATCCCTTGCTGTGTGTCTTTCTCGGATGACAGAAGTGAATGCAGGAGAATAAATCTTGATGGTGAGTACAAAATTATGTTAAAGCCCTTCATATATCCTTTCCCAGGGATTCTCAAAACAACATTATGAGGATTTTAAGATGATTCATTGGGTCACAAAAAACATCACTTCTCTGTTGTAAGCTCTACGGTTAGGATTTAACTCATGTTACATTTTGTTTCATAATCAGAATAATTCAAAACATGCTCAGTGCACTAAAATATCCCCAAAGGTTCCTAGATTACTAAGATAGCAAATGATGTTCATTTTTAGTTATGTTTCCTTTAAGTCTGTTTTATTTTTATTTTTTAAGGTGGTAGAACATGAATCAAATTAGATTACTTACATAAAGAAAAATCTCTTAAAAATGCTAAGTGACACCTGGGGAAAATTTTTTAAAAACTTCTTATTGCACTAAAATGAAAAATTTCATCATAATGGTATAGTTACAATATTTAAAAATATTCCCTAATAATAACAAATGAAAATAATTGAAATTAATAAAAATTTAAGATGGGCTTTCATTTAAAAATGATAATACCAAAAGCATTGAACAGATGCAATGCAATCCCCATCAAAATGTCAAAAGATTCCTCACAGAATTGGAAAAAGCAGCACTAAAATTGATACAGAAAAATAAGAGACCCAGAATAGCCAAAGCAATACTGAGCAAACTGAGTGATGTTGGAGCATCATCATCAATACCTGATCTCAAATTATACTATAGAGCTATAGCAACAAAAACAGCATGGTACTGGCACCAAAAGAGACATACAGACCAGTGGAAAAGAAAACACAGAAACAAACCCACATAAATACCATTATCTGTTACTGCAAAGATACCAAAAACATATGTTGAAGAAGAGGTAGTCTTTTTAACAAATGTTGATGGGAAAACTAGACATCCATATGTAGAAGAATGAAGCTGGATCTCTATCTCTCACCCCGCACAAAGTCAACTCAAAGTGGATTAAAGACCTAAGAATTAAGACCTGAAACACTACAAATGTTAGAAGAAAATGTAGGCCCAACATAGGACACAGGAGCCAATTTCCTTAACAAGACTCCCAAAGCACAAGAAATAAAATAAAAAATCAATATGGGACACTATCAAACAGAATGCTTCTGCACAGCAAAGGAAACAAGAGTGTGAAGAAAAAGCTTACAGAATGGAAGATCTTTGCCACCTGCTTCTCAGATGAGAGTATTAATATGAAGAATAAATAACTCAAAAAACTTAAAGTCTAAATAGCCAAATAATTCAATAAGTAAGTGGCAAAAGAACTAAACAGACATTTCTCAAAAGAAGAAATATGAATGGTCAACAAATATATGAAAAAATGATCAACATCTCTAGCAATTAGGGAAACGCAAACGCAAACCACTTCAAAATTTCACTTCACTCTAGTCAGAATGGCAATTTTCAAGAATACAAATAATGATAAGTGAAGATGTAGGGGGAAAGGTATAGTAATACATTGTCAGTGGGATTGTAAATTATACAACCACTCTGGAAATAATATAGAGATTCCTCAAAAACCTAGGAATACAACCACCATATGATCTAGCTATCCCACACCTCGGTATATATCCCAAATATCTCAAATCAGCATACTATAAGGATGCAATCACATCAAGATTTAAAACAGCAAAATTCACAATAGCCAGATTAGAACGAACATAGGTGCCCTTCAACAGATGAATGGACAAAGTAAGTATGGTATACATAAACAAGAGAGTATTATTCATCCTTGAAAAAGAATGAAGTTTTGTCACTTGCTGGTAAATGGATGGATCTGGAGACTACAATGCTAAATGAAATAGACTCAGAAAGTCAAGGTCGAATGTTTTTTCTGACACATGGAAACTAGTCTAAAATTAGGGAAGGTGAGGAAGGGAGAGAAGAAATTGAGGGGGATTTCATCAAAATAAAACAAAGATCAGGGAAATAGAAGAGGTTTGATGGGGTAGGGGGAGAGAGACCAGGTCAGGAAAAACATTGGAATGAATCAGATCTAATTTTCATATATATATATATATATATATAGATAGATAGATAGATAGATATAGATAGATAGATAGATAGATAGATATAGATATAGATTATACTACAGTGAATCTCATCATTATGTACATCCAGAAGACACTAAGTGTAAAAAACAAAATGCAGGGCTGGGGATGTGGCTCAAGCCGTAATGTGCTCGCCTGGCATGCGCGGGGCGCTGGGTTTGATCCTCAGCACCACATAAAAATAAAATAAAGATATTGTGTTCACCGAAAACTAAAAAATAAATATTAAAAAAATTCTCTCTCTCTCTCTCTCTCTCTCTCTCTCTCTCTCTCTCTCTCTCTCTCTCTCAAATAAAAATGTAAGTAAGTAGAAAGATCAGTAGAGAAAAAGGAATAGGGGGAATAGGGGGAGGGTAAGGGTAAGTACTGGGGACTTAACTGGAGCAAACAATACTCCATGCATTTATAATTTATGTAAAAATAAATCCTAATGTCATATATAACTACTATGAACCAATACCAAAATAATGGATTAAATATATTCATGTAGCCTACAGCACTGAATCATTGATAAAAGTGCATATCAGAAAAAAATTGATTAAAATCAAGAAAGACAAAATAAAAATTTTGAAGAGATCCTATATAGAGAAAATCAGTGAAGCTGAATTGCTTAACAGAAAGATTTGAGAAGTCTGTGTCCCTGAAATAAGAGACAGTGACATAGGATATTTATTATGTGTTGTTAAGTGAAAAAAGTAATCTACAGGATGATATGACCTATTTTTTAAGTAGAAATTTGAAGGTATGAGTATTTCTGTTATCCTAGATAAAAATTTCAGAGGTGGATGCAAACTGTTGATAAGAATAAGAGGGTGGAAGGTTCAAATTGTCTTTTATATTCACCAGACTTTAGAATCATTGCAAATAAATCTATTTAGCACTTTAAAAATACTATAGTACTCTAGAAATAAAATTACCTAAAATTAAAATGTGCATGGCTATCAAGAGGAACTGGTGTGTGTATTTCTTTGTCCCTAGCATCCTAGGTTATGAGAACAGAGCTTAGTGGGCGCTCCATGTGAACTCAAAATACATGAATAAATGGCCATGCGAGATATATTAAGAGGAAGAGGAGACTTTTAAAATTTTTCAATAAAAATTGACTGGCAAAATTAATGAAAAGAGTCATAATATATAAAAATTAGAATTTCTTTTTAAAATATTCATTTTGAGAAAAATAATCAAAAACAAGACTATTTCTCAAAGGTATAAAGACATTTTTGAGCAGCCATACCTCATTCTAATAAACCAATATAACAGGCTCACTATGTAGAATAGAATAGAACTTTTATAGTCAGTTGGTTTTTTTGCAAAATCATTCTAAAGGTGCTGTTGCCCTGGTGAATAGGTAAATCCTACACTTAGCGTCTTTTACATGAGTAAACACAACATTACCAGTCAGTTCAGAGATGTGGAAAAAGACAAAATACACTGTGTTGGCAAAAATAACCATGCATGTTTGTCTGTTGCCTCTGACCATTATTTGACTGGCTCAAAGAGCATAGTCCCATGATGCAGACACAGGGTCCAGCTGGGTTTCGAGCCAAGCCACTTAGGGTTGGTCTTCACTTCACTATTTCTGATGTGTGGATGGGAGGTGCCTATAACCTCTATGAACTTGGTGCTTTCATTGTGTAAAATAAGAAAGTGAGGGTTTGGGGTTATGGCTCAGCGGTAAGAGCACTTTGCCTAGCATGTGCAAGGCCCTGGGTTCGATCCTCACCACCACATAAATATAAATAAATAAAATAAAGGTATTATGTCCAACTACAACTAAAAAATAAATATTTTTTTTTAAAAAAAGGAAGTGACTAAACATGTGAAGAGTCACAGTAGGATGAAGACTAAACCAGATGAAGTACTGAAGAACACGTAACAGAGGAGCAAGCCAAAGGAGTGCCAGTTTCCTTCTCCCTTTGCTCCTGTCCACACATCACTGCCAAAGAGAAATGATGAATGAACCCACTACTTCTAAAGAGAGAGAGAGACCCAAGTTACTCTCCCACTAAAAAACTGTGTTACTGGGAATGGCTTTAACCTCTTTGTGCCTTAGTTTCCTGATCTATAAAATGAGAATAACAACTATCTCTTCCTTATAGGGATGTTTAAGGATGAAATAAATTAATATCTGCAAAGCTCCAAGAATAGTGCTTCAAATATAGTAAGTGCTAATGGAGTGTTGGCTAAATGCCTGCATAGAAACATTTGATGATTAACACATGCCTTATTTCACTTAGCATGAATCTCACCATCATTTATATCCATAAGTAATTTTAAAACAGTAACTCTGTAAATGGTATAAATAGAGGGAAGGGAGTAAGGGGTCAGGGAAGGGAAGGGGGAAGGAGAGGTACTGGGATCTGAATTAAAACAAATGAGAACAGGATATATTCCATACTTGTCTCATTATGTCAAAATAGATTCAACTGTCATGTACAACTAAAAAGAACAAATAAAAAATAACAATCACACTTCCTGCATTAAAGAAAATGACACACTTTATTTGGCATGGCTGAAATCACTAGAGCTTTAGGGATATCAACCAGGAACACTATTTTTCAAAGAAGCATATTACATTACTTTTTTTTTTTTTTTAATTTGGGGCCAGAGCAAGGATTTATTTCTTTAACAGACATAGCTCAAGCATAAAATGGTGAGGCCATGTGTGCCTTGGTGGCCACTAAAGATAAACTAGATATTAAGAAATGTACTTCTGTGTTCATTATAGTTCAATAAATCTACAATGAGCACATTTTGCTGGGACTGAACAGACCATAGCAAAGTGGGATTACTGCTCACTCATCTCTGTTACCTCTTCCTGCAGGAAGATTTTATTTCTCAGCATCCTTAAAGACAGGCATGGGCATTTGACATATACTATCCAATGAAATAAGAATAGAAGTGATGTGTCACTACCCAGCAGACCCTCAGAGCCAAGAGATAGCTTGCCATTTCTTATTTTGCTGGCTCAGGATCTGCAATAACAGAGAAGGAGGTCACAATATCAATGTGAGTTGCAGAGTGAAAACTATGAGACAGCTGTTGTTGACCTATGTGGATGGGTACTATGAATAAGAAATGAGCCTTTACTTTCCAAGTCTCTCAGATCTGAGGATCATCTGTTACCATAGCCTAACACAGGCAGTTCTAATTTAACTATAAAAATCTTAAGTAATTCCCTGTAGCAGTAAATAAAGCCAATCCTACACCATTAGTTTTGCCTTCCTTAACTGGAAAATATCCATTTTTTCTGGGACTTCTTTGATGTTGATTCACATAACAAATTATAGAACAAGAGCTGGCAGCACCTATTTGTGGATTCTTTGCAGAGGACTATTCAATAGTTCCTCCATTTGAGTACCAGAATTTTCTGGTGAAATCTGAGAAGAGGACAACATGATTTGGTTTGTGTCCTGATGACTTGATGTAAAAGGTAGTCACATAGCCACATAAATGTTTATAGCAGTACAATTCACAATAGCTAAACTGTGGAACCAACCTAGATGCCCTTCAATAAATGAATGGATAAAGAAACTGTGGTATATATGCACAATGGAATATTACTCAGCATTAAAAGAGAAAAAATATGGCATTTGCAGATAAATGGATGGAGTTGGAGAATATCACGTCAAGTGAAGTAAGCCAATCCCCAAAATCCAAAGGCTGAATGTTTTCTCTGATAAGTGGATGCTGGGTGCTGTCCGTAATGGTTGGATGGGGGTGGGGGAAGATGGCGGGTGGGATGAGTGGAGGAACTTTGGATCAGGCAATGGGGAGAGACAGGAGGGGGGCTATGGAGTCAGGAAAAATGGTGGAATGAGATGGATATCATTACTCTAGGTGAATATATGATTGCACAAATGGTGTGACTTTACTTTGTGTACAACAAGTGAAAAATTGTGCTCCATGACTCAAAGTGCATTCTGCCGTCATGTATAACTAATTAGAACAAATAAATAAATATATTAAAAAATTTAAAGAAGAGGTAATCACAAGGAGTGTCATTTATTAGGAAAGAAAGAGGCAAATTAAACTGCAATGGAAAATGAGCAATTTTTCAAAGCCATGAAGGAATTACTACACTTAATATATTATTAATGAGAATTCAACTAAACAGGTTTTCTATAGCCTAAGAAAGAAAAATGAACTGTTTACTCTTCAGTGTTCATGAGATGTTCATGGAAAGAGGTATAACTAAATCAGTTTGTACCATTAAAAATGGAAAAACATTGTCATAATTGTCTTTCAGTGGAAGATAAGGCACTCCTGCTGCCAATATGGAGAAATAGGGGAGCTCCCTACACAGCAGAAATATGCATTGCTAGTTCAGGGCTCAGTGCCTAGTGCAGAGCAGGCAACTAATTATGCTTATTTACAGATGGTTTGACAGTTAATTGTTTGTATCAGGCCTGCTTAAGTGGCTTCTCTGATATCTTCTATGAGGATTCAAGTTTATCAGCTCTCAGAAGATACTTTTGTGAATTCCTTTCTAGGTTTAGCCTGGACCCCAACCCTGTATTTCCCTGTTTTAGAGAAGACCAGAGGGACTCTCTGAATTCAGCTACTACCAAACTCCTAGGAATTTAAATCCTATAATATGAATGGTATTTGGCCTCCAGGGATAGAAGCCAAAGACAGACTAACTTAATGAACTTAATTTATTCAATCAAAAGTTAAGTTTAAACATATTTTCCCTCCGGAAACTCTTCAGGGCTAAAGCTTTTATTGAAACTCAAAGAAAGTTTCCATAAGGCAGTTTTGCAGCACAAAAGCTATTAATCTCAACAGAATTCAAACAGCCATGAGGAAAAGAAAAAGAATAGAGCTAACAAAGCAAAAGTCCTTGTATTTTCGATTTCCTGCTCATTCAAAACCCAGCAAGTCTTTTACAGATGTAATCTACTTGGCCTTACAGTACATTCTCAGGGCTGACAAAACAAAGCAACACTTGAATTTAATTTATAATTCACTTTTGTAATATGCCATTTCAGATTAGGATATAGTCCTCTAATGTCATATGAGTACATTCATGGGTATTCACAGGGCCCACGGGGACCTTCTTCCTTCTTCTTAAAGGATAAACAGGTAGAACTCTACAACACAGGCCCAGATTGTTCTCTCATCTTGGTCTGCCCATGAAGAGCACCAGAGCCATGAGTCTCTTTGAGGGAAACAAAGCTGTGTTAGATCAAAGGTCTAGGGGAGGATTAGACGAAGGGCTATGTTACCTAGGATGTTTGAGAACTTTCAGAAATGAACCAAACAGCAGTAGAAAGCTGCAAGAGATTTCAACTGCCTACAACAAGAAGAACAAGCTTAATTTTTCTCTTTAATGTTGAATATATAGAATATAGCCAGTAGACACACATAACCAAAGTCACTGAACGGTAGCCAAAATTTAGAGTTGTTCAGAAATTTTAAAATTGCCTTCTGCTCCAATCTCTTCAATTCCGTATGAGAACTGAACTCTAGGTGACTTTTCTGTTACATGCCTAAATAGTGACTCTTATTAGCAGACACAGAGTAAAAAGGACTTCCTTAATCTTATTCACAATACCTGGAATAAAGCAGGTGCACAATGAGCTATGATTAAATTGATTATTTATAAAAGAATGAGATCTAAGTACTTTTTCTTTCACAAATAGTCACTTTGTGAAAGAACCTAGGGGTAAAGTACTAGTTAAAAAACCATCATACAAAACTCATGTTTGAGTGGGTACAAGGCTCATGGCACCAGGAAAGAAGGATATAGAAAGAAAACCTAGAAAAAATACTAAGTGACTTTGACATTATAAAGACCAGTTCCAAGAGGGAAGTCTTGAAAAGTATGTCAAGAAAGATGCTTTGTTTCCTTGAAAAATGAGTTCAAATAGCATAATTACGAAGAATGACTGGTGAGCTATTTTTTTTTTTAACAAAATATCCTCAACAGGCTGGGGATATAGCTCAGTTGGTAGAGTGCTTGCATAGCATGCATAAGGTCCTGGGTTCAATCTATCCCCAACAGCATGGTTTGAGATGTTAACTCTTTTTTTTTTTTTTTTTTTTGGTCCTAGGGATAGTAGAGAACCTAAAGGTTCTCTACTACTGAGCTACATTCCCAGCCCTTTTCATTTTTTATTTTGAGACAGTCTCCCTAAGTTGCCCAGGCTGGCCTCACACTTGCAATTCTATTGCCTCAGCCTCCAGAGTAGCTAGAATTACAGGTGGGCACCACCATGCTCAGTGCTAGTTCTAATCTTAGATGAATAGCATCTCTTGAATATTGATAACACATGTTATACCTTGAAATGAATTAATTCCCAAAGTCTAACAATTTTAAGAAAAGTACACTGTAGTCTATCATATAGCCCAAAGGACATTTGTGGATTTAATATCCTATAACTGGCCAGTACTTTGGTGTTTTACATAAAAGGTACCCAGTGATAAAGTCTTATCTCTAGTACCTATATTCTGAAAATGATGAATTATGAGTAACCACAAGGCACAGAGACTTTTTCATATTAGGCTTCTAAGGATTCTCATGACTCTACCGGCACTCTAGCCTAGATTCAATCTTCATTCCATGGCATGTGCTCTCTGTGCCATTCACAGTATGGCTATTTTAGGACACAAGATAGTTCTTACTCTGTTGTTTTTAGGGTTCTCATGGAAAGCATAGCTGTCATGACCACTTTGAATGATTGGCATTCAAAACAAACTTGTAGTTGAGTTTCATGGTTTATTGTATAAAACATCATTATTATTTTTAGCAGTTCAAAAATACAAATACATATCACAAAAAAAATCCCTGAGTTTCCAAAGGATAACAAGAATATTTTAGTATAAGCAGAATCCATCTGAATTATTGAGGCTATAAACAAGCACTTCTCAAGCTGGCCTATGAATCAAGGTAGAGATTGGCTTCAAGTACCAATTATGGAGTCTATGACACTTGTGGGAGAGTTGAGTACCAAAAAGGGACAGTCAGTCTTAAACATAAGGTGACATGTAGAGAGGAAGTAGAACGGTGAAAAGAAGCCATGAACTGCTCAATAGCCATACTTCAATGAGCTCACATGGCTTAATTAAGACTTAAGAGGTTTGAGAGTTTCACAATCACTAGAATATAATTTTGAACTGAAACAAAAAATTTTAAAGCACGTATGAAAATACCCTAATCAAGGATAAGAGATGGCAGAAGGTGGCAGATGATTAAAGAAGCTCAGGACATGATGAACAACACACAAACTATTTTTAAAGAATGAGTTGATCCTAGTGATTCAGAAATAATACTAGGAAAAAACATGATTTCCTACATATATATTATCTCCTAAAAATGGTGAAAAACACTCATGTATTAATTCTTGTATTTCTAGAAAAGTGAGGCAGGGAAAATAAGATAAAGAAGCCTCTAACTGCTGTAAAAATCAAACAAGCAAGCAACACCCCCACCCCCAACAAATCAGCACCACCAACAGCAGAAAATACAAAAACAAAAACTGAATATTAACAGCCTCAAATCTCTTTCAGGGGCAAGACAGAGCATGTAAATAAGTAACAAAAGCCAAAGAAATAAAACTTAATTGTATTAACTGAAATAAGGGTGTAGTTTATGGTTTTATCATAGGAAACTTCTTTGATTCAAGATTTCAAAATTGCTGCACCATCAGATCAATAGTATGGGAGAATATTTCCCCAGAGTTAATACCTAATATCACATAACACTTGTGTGATAAAAATTTAAGTCATTGTTTGAATGACTTACATGAACACATATTAAAAAGGCAGCATCTCAGCCCTCCCCTGGGCCTACATGGGTGCTGAGTTTGGGAATCTTTAGACCTGTGGCTGTTTGAATTAGAGATGTCCAGAATGCTGTCTGCCACCCGCTGGTGACCCTGTGCTCACTACGGATCCCTCCAAACAAGCCTCTTCTATGACCTTAGGCATGGCCTAGCCTCTTTAACCAATGTTAAAAAGAACCACCAGTGATCCCAGGGCAGAGGGAAAGATGCCTAATCTTACTTTACTTCTACAGCCTGCACGGTGGCTAGCTGACAACTTTACCATAAACAATTAGGTTTTCCTTCAGGCCTGATTGGGAGAATGGAATAAGGCGAAAGTACCTCATCAGCAAAACTCAACTCTAGAATTGAGAATGTTCCTTCTGTTTTCTCATCCATCTGTCAGGAAATGTGTCTCTGGTTTTATTTTCAGCTTACTTCAAAGGGTAAGCTTGAAAGTAGAATTATTTCTGACTAATAGAGAAAATGTTTTTTGAACTCAAATATATAAGGTCTCTGCTCTTTCTATATAATCTCACAGCTAAGTCAAGAGCCAGCAACTGTTCATACAAATAAAAGGTTTTGGAGGGAGAAAAAAAAAAAAAGACTTACTTTCTTCTTTCTTGCTAATAATGGCAGGCAGGGTATAAATCTAAAAAACAAAGGATGTCAATAAGTTACTTGCAGTTAATGACCCAGCACAGAAAGATTGGCAAGATGATGTTTGCACACAAAGACACAAAGGAGGTACCTTGACTTCAAGGCCTATAACTGCTGTGTCCACAGCGCCATCTGCTTACCTTGTCAACAGACCCACTCCTCGCGGTGAGGCCAGTGTGGCTTCCCACACCTTTCCATCCTGGCAGTCCTGCCCTTGGCTAAGCTTTACCACTTTATGCTTCTCATTCTTTTCCCCAGTGTGATGCATAATATACCTTCTTCAGGAAGTGTCTCACACACCTGTCACCTGACTGTTCCTTCCTCAGACCATCTGCTTAGTACCTGGTTCTCAATGTGCATAATGGAAACTTGTACTTGCTGAGCTCACAAACTGTCCCCTAAATTTGCTGTAGGTAAGGGCTCCTCAACCATTGTGGTAAAGAGCCACATTAAAAGAAAAAAAAAGGAACCTATCAGTAACGTTTTAGTAAAATATAATAAAATTGAGATAGAAAACAGTTAAGAATAGATGCAGAATCCCAATTTTTTTATTATAATTATTAAATTCAGCAGACCTAAAATGAGTCCTTCAAGTGACTATGTGATTTTGCCAAAGGCTGAGTCATGACCTCTGTGCTCACCCTATCACGGGGCTGGCGCCATGTGAGGGAGGCCACTGAGTCTGCAGAACCTATTGTGATATCACGGCTGCCACAGAAGCACTTTACTCAGCATTGTGGGCAGGTTCTCTGCTATCTCAGGAAGGGTCTCAAGTGACAGGAAGGCACTTCCTGTTCACTCTGTGTGCTCACCTTCTACAGAGCTATTAACAGTGTTCACCAAGAAAATTAAGTGATGAACGACCCAATTCTTTTTTATATAAGCCTCTCTATACTTGTAAGTAAATTATCACATCAGTGTCAAATAACAGAAAACAAGGATATGCATGGCAGAGGATATATCCTGGCTCAGACAGTTTTACCAAATTATACTTCTTTACAAATGGACTGACTCTGAATCCTGTTCTTTTCTCTGATCGCAATGCCTAACTCAGGTCTTGCAACAATTGGGCGTACACTAATTATTAATTGTATAAAATAGTATGAGTGCAGCCCAATTAATGATTATAAATATTTTTAAAGTAATTTTTGGGTTTTAAATTATTCCTAGAAGGTCCCTGAAAGGCAAGATGGAAGGTTGGAGTGATGAGCTGGTTACTGAGTCAACACTAGGAACACAGTGCAAGTTGCCACTCTTCTAACAATTTCCATATTTTCAATTGTCCAATAGACACATGAAAAAAATTTCAGATGCACTGTGAAATGTTAAAATAATAAAACCTAAATTATAGAATGAGTCAAATTCTTACCGGTTCCTTCCCATCCATGGCTTCAAGCCAAAGCTTCCTATTAGCTTCAGAAAAGGCCTGTAATGTAATGATCCCATGCCTGCCAAAAAAAGACACTTTATATATACATTTATTCCTGTTACGTCTTTATACATTTGCTAATGTTCAAATTCTTACTTAACAATAAAGGTATTACATTTTGAAGAGTAAAAAGAAGAGAGAGAAAAGCTAGAATAAAAAAATAAAAGGTTTGCAAGAATCAATAAACGGGATGGATTCAAACTCAAAAGCTTCTTCTTAGCAAAAGAAACAATCAGTGAGGTGAATAGAGAGCCTACAGAATGGGAGAAAATCTTTACCACAAGCACATCAGCTAGAACACTAATCTTTAGGATATATAAACACTCAAAAACCTTAATACCAAAAAAACAAAAAACCCAATCAATAAATGGGCCAAGGAACTGAGAGACACTTTTCAGAAAAGGATATACAATCAATCAACAAACATATGAAAAAATGTTCAACATCTCTAGAAATTAGAGAAATGCAAATCAAAACTACTCTAAGATTTCATCTCACTCCAGTCAGAATGGCAGCTATTCAAGAATACAAACAACAATAAGTGCTGGTGAGGATGTGGGGGGAAAAGGTACACTCATACATTGTTGGTGGGACCGCAAATTGGTGCAACCAATATGGAAAGCAGTATGGAGATTCTTTGGAAAATTGGGAATGGAAAAACCATTTGACCTAGCTATCCCTCTCCTTGGTTTATACCCAAAGACTTAAAAACAGCATACTATAGGGACACAGACACATCAATGTTTATAGTAGCATAATTCACAATAGCTAAACTATGGAATCAACCTAGATGCCCTTCAATAGATGAATGGATAAAAAATGTGGCATATATAAACAATATAATATTACTCAGCAATAAAAGAGAATAAAATCATGGCTTTGCAGGTAAATGGATGGAGTTAGAGAAGATAATGCTAAGTGAAGGTAGTCAATCCCCAAAAGACAAATGCCAAATATTTTCTTTGATACAAGGAGGCTAATTCATAGTGGGGTAGAGAGGGAGAGCATGGGAGGAATAGGCAAACTCTAGATAGAGCAAAGGGGTGGGAGGGGAAGGAAGGGAGCATGGGTTAGAAATGATGGTGGAATGTGATGAACATCAATATCTGAAGTACATGTAGTAAGATATGAATTTGTGTGAATATACTTTGTATACAACCAGAGATAAAAAAAAATTTGTGCTCTATATGTGTAACATGAATTGTAATGCATCCCACTGTCATATATAAATCAAAATATTAATTAAAAAACCAACCAAAAAAAAGTAAAAAGCAAAATTCAAACCTTTCAACTACTTCAATGTCAAAGCAGAATCGTTTATCAATTGAGTCTGTCTTTCGTCGGATACAAGATTTTAACTTAAACATTTCTGGTGAACTAGTAACAAGGCCATTCTGAAACAAGAGGAGCACCACATTATTACAGGACCAAGTGAACTAAAATACATTAAGTACATGGTAAAGTAGCCAGATTAAGATGTTAGCTTAACAATATAAGTTATGCATAAAGGTCATAATCATACTTTTATTCCTCCCTAATGTTGGCTGCCCAATTATAATATATCAAACCATTTATTAATTAATTGCACATTGATGTTTTATTTCAAAGAATTTTGTGACAGGCCTGTCCAGTACCTTGCAGCACATTTACTTATAATGTTGTTATACTGTACAATATCCTTAGGACTTTGGGTTTCAAAAAGGTATGAAATTACAGTTATTGTAACATCATAGTTGTATATGGAGAATGTTCAGATAGAACACTGTTGTTCTTAATCAAAATTCCTTAGATTGCCAAGAGATTAGTATCAGGTGAGCACATCTTTATTTTAGAGTCTTACTTTATAAAATGACAGCTAGCTCAAAGTCACAGAAGAGCTACCAAAACAATAAAGTTACAGCACACACTTACTATACCACTACTGCAGCATACATCCACATGATTGCTTTGCTGGTAACCAACCGTACTCTACTACTAAATCAGAAACTCTTTGAAAGGGACCAAACCTGGGCCCAACGCATAGGAAAGCTCTTCTGTGCCTGGGATGCCAATCTTTTCCAAGGGGAACGTTTATCCAGTGTCTAGTTAATTCTGTCTTTGGTTATAAATATCAGATTTATGAACAGACTTTGGCTTGATCTATTTGCATTAACTGCCCAATAGTCACCTATGTTGAATTTCTGGCAATCGTTATGCTAGAGAACAGAAACTAACTGTGATTATGGCACTGAGTAACTTCTCATGGTGACAGTGATTCAGGGTTCCTTTTTCTCTGGTATTTTCTCCTTTATTTTACATCTTTCAGTTTGAATTATTAGACTCCAGTGAATGCCCAAGCACAATAAGTTTCGGCTGACATATTTGAATATGTGTCTAACTTAGATCAACATTTACCTCTGCCATGATCTATACTAGAAATTAGCTGGGTGAGTCACTTCTTTCTAAAAACTTTCCTGATCTGTTAAAATAAGACAAAATTATCTTTAGGATAACTCTCAGCCCCAGGATTCTTAGATCATGGCCTAATGATGTAATTCACAAGTTTAACTATTTGCCATATTCATCTGTTAACTCACAAGTACTGTATGAGATAAAGCTCTCTACAACATTTCCTCAAATAAAGTATACAATGTCCTATACTGTTGACTAGCCATGCAAGACATTCAGGGACCAAATTACTTTAGGGATAAATGAGCATCAGTTGGTTTCTTCTGAGAAACTCCTTGGCCAGCATTTTGGTAAACAGTAAACAGTGCAAAAGAGGTAAGGACAGTCAAGTGCACATGTAGCCTCTGCAGGAGCCACGGAGGGAAAAATGCAGAATCCTCCAGCCTGGTTCAGTCACTGACAGTCCCTTCCTGGGCTGTTAGCCAACCGGCAGTGCAGACCAATAACTCTGCTGCCAGGGACACGAGATGACACCTTGATAATCTATTGAAGGACCCCTACATTTAACTCAACTGCTTATAAACATTTCATGACCAAGTATAGAAAAACTCTGCCCACTCTTTTTAAATTATTAAGGTCACTAAAATTCGAGGAAAAAAAATGAGAAAGGTTTTTGAATTTTCAACTTTAAAAAACTTGTATGTTTTTAGAAAAGCAAGCCTATGTCTATGTTGTTTTATTTCCATTACCTACATAACAAGCTTAGTTAAAAAACAAACAAATAAACAAAAAGCAAAACAAACTCACCATTTTCCCACTGGATTTCATTTCTGAAACACTCATCGTAAATGTTTTACTTCCCTTATCATAAGTACAGTAATGTTTAGTCCATGTGAAGCCAAGTGGTCCTAATGTAAGGAAACAAAAATATTTTGAATTTTAACAAATGCTTTGAATCTAAGTTTGTACACTGACACACAATTAAGTCATCTCCTTACACCACGGAAGGCTGGGATATTTACTGTGAAAAAGGCCAGTAAAAGAAGAGTGGGAGAGGGTACCGCATATAGGAAGCAAACAATTCGGCTTTCCTGGAGCTCCCACACTGGCTCTGCAAGCTCAAGGGCAGGTTTAGATCTGAACTGAGCTGTCTTATCTGAAAAGGTATTATATAACCAGCTTTCCATATCTGCCATTCTGAATCTGCAATCTCAACAGACTGCAGACTGAAAATATCTGGGGGATCTGGGGGTGGGGGGGAACCTACCTGCATTGAACATGAACAAAGTTTTTTCTTGTCATTATTCCCTAAGCAATATAATATAACCACTATTTACACAACATTTACATTGCATTTGGTATTATAGTCTAAAGATAATTTAAAGTGTAAGAAGGATGTGTGTAGGTTATATGCAATTTTATGTAAGATTTGAGCCTCATTGGAATATGCTATTCACATGGGATCCTGGAACCAATCCCCCCCCAAGATACCAAGAAACAAATGTACTTGTCCTCCTAAGATGTAGAAAGAATAATAAATAGTCCAAGTGATTAAAAATTATTTCCCCTACATCTACTCTTGTTCTCTACTCTGGAAATTGTCAGAAAATATCCTGCTAAATATTAAGCCAGGTCAGTTCACTCCTTTGTTCAAAACCCTCCCATGGTTTCCCAGATCACTCCAATTCAAAACCAAAGAGCCTATTATCCAGTGGGCTCCATATAATATGACCTCTCATTCTGTTTTTTTTTTTAATTTTTATTTTTATTTGCTCTTTTTAGTTTACATGACAGAGGATGTATTTTGACATATCGTATATACATGGCATATAACTTCCCCTTCTGTGGTTGTACATGATTGGTCATGTATTCATATATCTCATGCTGTTCTTACCTCACACCCAAATGCCTTCTGCCTCACATAGGCTGATCCAGCTACACTGGCTCCCTTCCTGGTCCTTGAGCACAGTGAATGAGTCCTACCCCAGGACACTTGCACTGGCTACTCTCCCAGCCTGAACTACCTTTCCTTCAGGTATCCGATAACTTGTCCTGTCACTTCCTTCAGGTCCCTTCCTTCATGTCACCTTCATAATACACATTTTCCTATAGAATAGCTAACATCTCAACACCCTCAACCTTGATGTTTCTTATCTTTCTTTCTTGTTTTCCTTTCTTCTTAGCAGTTATAACTGCTAAACGTGATAAATCTTACTAATCTATGTATTTCCTATCTCTGTCATGATATTGTACAAGTCTCTAAGAGCAGGATATGATTAGCTGAACTAGAATATTCATAATCCTTAGAACATGGTCAAAAAAAATATTTGACCAAAGAATAAAGGAATGATTGATTGCATCCTGCTCTAAGACCTTCCTGACCCTGGAGTTGTCTCCTTCTACCACTAACATGAAAGAAAACAAATTCATTTTACTCCTTAAAATGAAAATAATTTCCACCATTTATATTTTAAGGAACTTATAGGACTGGGAATGTAACTCAGAGAGAGCTTGCCTAGATGCAGGAGGCCATGTATTCAATCCCCAGTGCACCCCCCCCCAATAAGTAAAATATATATTTTTAAAAAGGAAGCTTGCATCTGTGTAGTGTTCACCTTGCTTTCCCCACTGTGCAGACTTCTCCCTTGGCATACCATGGTACAGCCCAGTGCTCTCCTTAAACAATGTGGATGCTGCTGCTTTGCCAGAGGATAGGATATATTGTTAGTTCAACCTTTTTAGGACCAAAGCAGAAGTCCTTCAGTTTTCCCACAGGGTCACTAAGTGTTCTGTACTCAAATGCCACAGTGGGCTGAGTGGCTGAAAATTGAGCTTATTTTCTATAAAGCTTCTTCATCTAGGGACCCATCTTGCTTAACACCTGGATTTCTCTAGCAACAAATGTGCACAATTGTTATTGCTGGCATGATTTCAGAACCACAGATTTAGAAGCAAGAAATTGAAATATTAAAAAATTCACCTCTTTAGAAAAGTATTCCATGAGCCATTTGCATTCTTTTTCCTTAATAATGGTGCCCTTGGTGACAAGTTTAACATGAATACTTAAGCCACTCCAGATTTTCAAATTACAGGGCACAGCCATATACTTTATAATCACAAGCGATTATTGCAATTAACTTCAGTTCCGTTTTGAGATCATTTTATACTATAATACTTAACGATACTTGTTGATAACTCTGTTATGTGTGATATAAATACTTAAAGACTTAGAATTGATTAGTAGAAAATGGCTGGATGGAAATTCATGGTGACTTTAGTACTTAGGTAGCAACTTCAGAAGCATTATTAGCTATAATTTTAAAATAAGCTCCTGCAATGCTCTGATGACATTTTAGACTTAAGATGTTTTTTTCCTGCCTCCATCTTACGTTTGAAACCTCCCGCATTTAATGGCCAAGTTTGCTGCACACACATGCTGCTTCCCTTAGAGCCGCCTGGCAGTCAGCCAGGACAGATGTTCTTAGACAATCAATTCTGAACTCCCTGTAAGTGTCTGGGAAAATAAAAATTTACTGTAGCTCTAAATTTGCAAAATAAAAGAAGTTTAATTATCTTACCTAGTCACCATCTCAGGTTGCCGAGATGAGTGTCTGAGGAGTGGGAGGGGAATTAATATTCACCAAATACCTACTAGGTGCCTGTAATTTTATCTAAGAACATTTTGAGTCAGACATTATAAACAGCATTTTATGTACAATAAAACTGAGCCTAGATGCTGCAGAGAATAGTTTCTTCAACAGGACATGTGATTACATTTGTTCCTTTTGGAGAAATGATACTCTTAGTTGTTTCAAGAATTAAATGAGGGCTTGGGGTTGTAGCTTAGTGGTAGAGCGCTGTCTAGCATATGTGAGGTACTGGGCTTCATTCTCAGTACTGCATAAAAATAAAAATAAAATAAAATAAAGGTCCATCAACATCTAAAACAAATTTTTTAAAAAAGAATTAAATGAGATGAATGTACATTGCCTAGAATAGTTAGGACTCCGGTAAGCATAATGCTATTTTTTGGGGGGGTGATTGAACCCAGGGGCACAGGACCACTGAGCCACATTCCCAGCCCTATTTTGTATTTTATGTAGAGACAGGGTCTCACTGAGTTCTTCGGTGCCTTGCTTTTTGCTGAGGCTAGCTTTGAACTGGAGATCCTCCTGCCTCAGTCTCCTGAGCCACTGGGATTACAGGTGTACACCACCATGCCTGGCCCTAATGCTATCTTTAATACCATCACTGAAAATAGAGACATCTTATAAACATTATCTCTAATTCTTGCAACACCATTAGGAAATAAGAATAAATATCCCTTTTATGAATGGAGAGACAGCTCAGAAAAAGAGGGAATATGCATTTCAAAAGTCAGAGTTAGTGAGCAGACATGGAATTCCAACAGAGTAATGACTTTGGGACTCCTGCTTTTTCTGGTAAATTGAAGTCAGTTCAAATGTGATTTCACACATGTCTAGAGGCAGATAACATAAAATACATACCCAGATAAAGTGGAGATCTGTTTCCAAACTATAGTGATCTGCTTCTACCCTGTCATGCCCATCACTATTTACCACTCCATTTAAGACCTTGATATTTTAATGACTGCTAATTGTGTGAGTTTGTCTTATGCCTTCATTACAAACAAAACAACAGCAGCAGAAGAAGCAAATCCTGAAGCCAAATTCTTTATCCCATTTTCTGTCTCCAACAGAACTGACATGTTCAGTGAGAGTGAGCACACAATCCATGACATCTTAATTAGATTCTCTTATCATAAATGCTCTCCAGTTGGATGGGGCTTTGAATTTTTTCCCCTTACAGAAAAATAATTCCCAAAGCATATAAACAGATACACTCTTCTTTTTAAACCCCAGGCAAGGGGAATTGGGGAAGGCGGTAGGTGAAAAAAACAGGAGAAAGGGATTGTGAAGGTGATGAGTACTTTTATCAGGTTGGATAGTGGTGTGGATAGAGAGATGCAAACATGGTGAGACTTATCAAACTGTACACTTGAAATTGGTGTGATTTATTGTATGTCAATTATACATAAAAAATAAAAAAAAATATGTGGGCAGATAACAGAGAAAGTCAAGGTGAAAACTGTGTTGGGGATACAATATCAAAGAAGAGGTGTTAATATTAAGAATTAAGAGTCTGACTGAGAGCTTTCAGCATCAGGCAGGGCCCAGGCCACTGCAGCAGGGCAGAACTCACCAGCACTTTAGGAGGACCTGCTGAAAGTTCTAGAGGGGACATATTCCAGGGTGGGGAAAAGAAGTCAAGAAATAAACTGTTATCAGGTTAGAATGAACAAAAATTCTGTAGACACAAGGAAGGAACCTCTTCTACCCCTACTGCAAGTCTGAAGAACCCTTACTGTCAACAAATCCTTCCTCCATTTAGCCAAAGTCATCATTAATGAAAAAAGTGACTCTTCCCAATAGACCCTTATACCAAGGTTTGCAAACCAGAAAGATTTAAAATAAATATTTTAAAATTCCCTTAGAGACTCAAGCCAAATCTTTACACCCTATATGTGAACCAATGGATTGCTCCTTCTTCATGAACTCGGGGGTGGAAGTTACACATTATGCTCTAATTATAGAGCAGCTAGGAATGGCCAAAGTAGATTTATGAGAGAAAAAAAATTAGGAGCCCAGATCTCCTAAGCCAGCATCTCTTTGCTGAGTCTGTTGATCAAATTATTTGCTTGTAAACGATATCCAACAATGGAGCATCAACTGGGAATCTCAAATGCAAAAATTATTGGCATTTTAGTGACCACGTTGCATATATTTAAAAACTTTTCATGGCCAACCCAATATCTCTGGGAATCCTCATCAAAAACCCTTTAAGTTGTTATACCAACCAAGAGAACTTCATTGCTCTTTAGCCTACTGACATGGAGATGTTAAAGAAGTGGTACTCCATGTGGTTTGTGAGTTTCAATGTGTGAGAAGAAGGAATGTGCATTTCAAAATATTTGTAGCAATTTGACCTTGATGCACAATCTAAGCACATGAGTTTGTATTTAACAAAGACACTGGTCCATGAGAGACTGAGAATAAAATGATTGTTCCTTCAATATGAACAGTACAAGTACAGCACTTTAGGGAAAATCTAATTTGAAACAGAGTTAACTCAGTCAAAAGAGGCAAACTGGTTTCCACTTAAGGGAAGTAACATGCAGAAAGGAGCCTAGTTATACAAGTTTAAATGGCTTTTAAAAATTTTTTTGTGAGAAAAACCTTTGCATGAAGCAATTATAATAATGCTCTATTTGATCTAGTACTTATTTCTTAACCTCAGGAAGTAAAGAGTGTCAATGTGACATGACATAATTACCAATTTTACTCCTGAAAACTGGCAGAGCACAGAATTAAACAAAATAATGCCGCTACAGGAGAAAATTATTATTATAGTCACTAGGATGACTCATCCTGACAAAGGTTTTGATTTTCAATTTTCCATGCAACTTTAAGTTGAGATGAGGTGTTACAATTTAATTCTAAAACTGAACTCAGGTAACTGTATCATCAGTACAAAATGCAAGTTCCACATTCATCACGATATCAACTTAGAGACCCTGATGCCAAAATGGGAAGAGCTTTGTCACTGTAGTGGTGGTGATGGGAGAGCAGGCTATTCTAAACATGAGGGAACTACGAGAAATTTCAGTCTTCCTACAAGAAAAAAATGAAAGCAACCAAGTCACATCATACAAAAAGAGCATGCTAAATCACAATATGTAAATTATGCCTTTCAGACTCACGTTTCTCCTGGACATAAAGATAGCCTTCCATTGTCCACTGGCTGGGTGGTCTGTAGTCTTGGTTGGCAGATTTCATCCTCTGCATCAACCGTTCTACTTCTTGGCGAGTACTTTCAAAATTATTTCTTGTCTTAAATAAACAAACAAACAAAAAAAATAAAACATTTTTTTTCATTGTTTCCTACCAGTTCTGAGGAACCCCACCACTAAAATCTCAAAACTGCAAATGGTACAAAAAACATAACTCAGATTCTTTCAGTGTCATTTGCCACATCCATGATCCTGGTTGATGTTCAGTCCTGTGGTAAATTTAGCAATTAAAAATAAGTACGATTCATTAAATACAGTTTTGAATTCCCTACTCTCTATGACAAAAAGTAGATACATAGGTATTTGATTCTTTAGAGGTTAAAAAAAATGATATTTTTGATTATAAGTGGTACTGAATAAATCAAGAAAACAGTTCACCGTTCTTGTTCCAAAAGCTTTGATGAAGAAACATCATATGGTGTGGTTTTCAGAAATACTAACATAGTTATTTAGAGATTAGTATATGAATTAAGTCATAAAAATTAATAGTCTTCCAAGTCCTGACATCTTTTGCAAGATATAGTTTACTTACCTTACAACAAGTTTACTTAAGCTGTAGAAAGCATCATGCTTTTCTCTATAAAAGTCTCTTTTGCATTCAGGATACATTACCTTAATAAGAAGTGTCTGAAAATATAAAAATCACCACCTAACTCTAAGATCTTGTTGTGGTACATGATAAAAGTACTGAATTTTAAATCAGCTTAAGAAATTTTTCTTGTGAATTTTCGGCTACTTTTCTCTTAAGAATACAGAATTCAGTATTTTTACAATTTCTTCCTCTTCTTCTATCCATGAATCACTGGAAACTTAACATAATTGAATTTAATATGGAAATAAATCATAAAAATGCTATGGCTTTTATAATTTTCCTTTTTAATATTTACCCCCAAAGTCCGAATGTATTCCATGTTGAAAAACAATAGGAAAAAGTGAAATTAATTCTTCCAGAAAATCTAAGTTAAATAAAAGTGAAAACTCAAAACACAAATAGAATAAATCCAATTATATATTTCTCATGGGACATTCCAACTCTGTATTTTTACTTATGAACATCTCTATAATGGTAAGATCCAAATAAGCAGAAAACCACTTTTTTTTTTTTAATAGAAACTTAAGTACAATTGTCCTAAATGATTCTGGCTAGAGTAACAGTGTTTCAGTTACAGAAAAACCTCAACCACCGGGAGGACCTCACTCTTTGTGAGGTTGGACAAGGCAGAAATGGGTTGGCCATTTGCTCTTCTTTAATGGCTATTGCTTAGTATTTGGAAATCAAAAATTATAAAGTTGTGAAAGCAGAGATTAAAAGGATTGGTTAGACTACTTCACAAAATAAACCTCAGCGAAATGGGCTGTTTGGAAATAATTTTTGCTTATGCTTTAAAGCAGTTATTTTGAATGTTTCAAAACCACATTCACTATTCATATTATTTGAGAATAATAAATATCACATATTTTTATTCTCCCTCTTCACAGAGAGATGGGACCTGAGAGTATTCATGTTTAATAATATCATTTCACAAATGTAGAAATGTTACTATCTCAACAGATAAGACTTGCCCAAGGTCAATCAGTATCTTTTCTTTTTCCAGCTTTGAGGTACAAATGACAAATAAAAATTGTATATATTTAAGGTGTATGTGATGTTTTGATAAAGTATACACCATGAAATGATTTCCACAATCAAGTTAATTAATATACATAATTAACATTTGTGTGTGTGTAGAACATTAAAATTCTACACTAACAAATTTTCAGTAAATTCTAACAATACTGTTATTGAGTATTGTCACCATGCTGTAAAACAGATCTCTAGAATTTATTCATCCTGCATTAGCCAGTAAATTAACAAGAACATTGAATAAAGGCAGAAAAATTGCTGGCTTAAATATTTTTTTAACATAAACGTTGTTCTTTTATGCTATACTTTTTACCTAGCAGCTAGAAAAAAATGTATTTTTAATACAGTGACTTTTTTAAATTATTGAGGTTTACCCTACCTAGACAAGTTTTTGAAAGATTTTTCGGTTTGACTTGGTTACAAACAAGTTCTCCTGTGATCATCAGATTCACTGAGGAAAGGCAGGAAGAACAGCTATAAACTTACATTCTGCAAGTTGAACTGTAGCTGTTGCTTATATGGTGCAAATTCTTGGGCGAGTTCATATCCCTCGTGGTAAAAAGTAAATAAACCCTGAAGGAATGACAAAAGCTGCAAAGATAAAGAGATTTTAAAAAGCACGAAAATTTGTTTTTGAAAACATGATCAACAATGTAAAATACTGAGGAAATACTATTTCATTGTAATTTCTCAATCGAACAAATGTTCAACCTTTTTGTTTGGTAAGGCAAGCAACATAGTTATAGTTGTAAAACAGAAACCACAAGAACCAATTTTCATTTCCTTTTTATAGATAGTGATTTAAATTTTTTTGAGTCTGATGGTATCAATTGTCATGTTAACTACTTTGCTATTCAAATGTACTGAAGAAATATCCACAAGAGACCACAAAATGGAATAAAGAACAAAATGCCACAGGTTTTACCCTGGAAAAGCTTCTTACCAAAACAAGCAAGTAAAACACAAATGTAAGGAAGACTCCATCAGTAAATCACAGATAAGAAGTGCTCAAGGGAAGAAATGAGTTTAAGCCAGAGAAAAGTTAAGGAAAGTGTCACAAGGTGGCAGTACTGATTTTGCTATGGAACTGAGATCTTTCAGCAAGGAGTAAGAAGAACCCCTAACAGTCTGTGTTAAGCAAAAACATGAAAGTGGATTACACAGGTCTTTCCTATCAGACTTAGAGTAAAATCTTCTTTAGAAAAACTATAATTTCCACCCAAAGTTCCAGCCTTCTAATAATCAAATACACTGTTGTTTATTATGTTTTTATCTATAAAAAAAAAAAGACTGGCTTTCCATGGAATTATGGGATATTTATGTTTACATAGACTAAGTTACATTTGAAAAATAGTTGATTTTTTAAAATTGAATTTGCTGAAATTTTACTCTACAGACTCATCCACTAAGTTGATCTCTCCCACAAATACTTCCTGGTACAAAGTTAGAAATATTTTTGCAAAGTAGCTTGTAATATGTCTGCAACTTATTAGTTTATATTAAGGAGGAAATGCAGCCTGTGGCCATTTTCATATGTGAATAGCATCTTGACACTTCCTGGACTTGGGGAGAACTAGTTTAAGCATCAACTGGTCTGTGTGCTGTGATTTCCAACAGAAGTATTGATTCTATTGGAAAACATGACCTAATACTTTTCTTCCAATAGAAAAGTCAACATCATACAAAATCAGTAAATTGTTTTGTAGTTTTAGTTCAAGGATCTTTCTTCTCTTATTCAACAGTTCCCAGTATCATGATGAACTGTACTATTTGCCAATTTTGGAATAATTTTATATTGCAGTATTATATAAATTAATAATTATTATCAAAACTCAGTACTCAATAGATTATCCTAAATTGATGCTGTAATCTGTTTGTCAAATTATTCAATAAGACACATAGTCTAGCCGGGAGCAGTGGCTCATGCCTGTAACCCCAATGACTTGTGTGGCTGAGACAAGGAGGTCAGCCTCAGGGACTTAGTGAGACTCTCAGCAACATAGTGAGAGCCTGTCTCAAAATAAAAAATAAAAAGGGGCTGTGGAAGTGGCTCAGAGGTAAAGTTCCCCTGAGTTAAATCCCACCATCCCCTGCAAAAAAGGCATGCAGTTTGCCCAGATGTGTATACTATGGCCCAGGTAAACCAAAATGGAGCTTAAAATACCTTTAATTAGACTTTGAATATGTAGATTTAAAGCTTTTTAGAGATAAATAGAAAAATACTTCTGGAACACAGATAGCACTAGTCCTCTGCATATCCATTTAATAGCTTATGAAGCTGCTGGAGGAGTATTATTTCATTTTTTAATATCTATAATTAGTCCATGATTAAACTGCCTCATTATGAACTGGATGCTGTATGAAGCAGATGTTATTTTAAAATCTTCATAAGCACAAAAGTTAATTAAATTTATAAAGAAGATACTTTAAGAAGACCTGTGATAAATCTTTCTATAAAATACCTAATGCCCTGAAATTCATCTCTTAATATTCTGAGAGCATTCAGAACATGGGAAAAGACAAAGCACCTCAATACTTCAGTAAGAAGTAAACCATTCTGAATGAATAGAAGCAAGAATATTACTGAAAATTAAACAAATGGGCAGTTCTAATCCTTAGGCTTATAATGTATGTGAACTGCTCTATTCTGGCTTGACACCCCAATCCTAAATTTATGTGAAATTTCAAAAGAGTAGACATCTGAAGAAGATACTGGGTGTTCTCTTTTGAACTCTGGCTGTGAGACACCCCCTCAACCCAAAGGGTCTCCTGATGCTTGCTGCTTCATGGAGCAGCACATGGATCCCCTAAGTAAAACTCACTTATGCAAGTATTTTCACATGAACTTTAACAAACCAACATTTTCCACTGAGCTCTACTGTTTAATGCTTAATTATATTTTTAAAAGAATGATTCTGGCACCTCCATTTTATTCAGATTATATCCTTTTAAAGGCAGCAACTTTAGTCAAGATGGAAATAGAGTCATTGGTATCTTCTAGGATTCAGATTCACTTAGCAGAAAAAAATGTTTTGATAACAGCATAGGCTGAGTACAATTCTATGGAAATTTCTAGGTAAAATTCTATGTACAATTCTATGGAAAGGACATAAAAATTGTAAACTAAGAAACATCTACCTTTTTATTCCATCTTCCATAGCTTTGGAAACAGCTTTTAATGAAGGTAGTGCATGTAAAATAACTGCCTCTAGATGGCAGCAAAGTGAAACTTTTTGTAGTTTTCCATCTCTACTAGTTCATTTTATCTTTGACAAATTCCATGATGTTAAACCACAGGAACTTAATAGGACATTCTGAAAGTTGTCAAGAGTTGTACAATGTCATATCTATTTGGTCAATGTGTCTAAGTGGCTAAGGTGTTGTGCAAAATACTAAGGTATCAGTTTACCTTAAAGTAACATCATCTTCAGGATGTTAACAGTAATAATGAAAGCAATTGTAACAGTTTTTAATACTAAAAAATTTCATCACTGGGAAAATATCATTTAGCACTTTATTACTCCCAAGTGTTTTAGAATCACCTCTTTTTCACTTCAATAACCGGAACAAAAGTAAAAGTCAATACTACATTTATTGATAAATAATCGTTTAAAAAGTGAGCCAATGAACAAACCTTCATAATTTCCCAGTCCATTAATCACTGGACTACTAAGTGCAGTATGGATGTAGGCACTTTCAAAATGTTCCAGCTTAAAAGGCCCACAGAGAGCCGCAATACATAACAGAGAAAAGTAAGAGCTGAGAAAAGGGACCAGAGGTGGCACAGAGGCTAAGGGAAGGACTCTGCAGCAGATCACTCTTCCAGATCACTGTTGCCAAAACTGAGTGGAACTGGGAATGTAAACAGTATTAAAATGATGTGATTCATTCCTGCATGCTTGCCTTCTTTCCCAAATGGTAATAATTATGGTAAGCAATCATTTTCTTTAGACTATTAAATCCTAAAAGTCGTAGAGATGTCCCAGCTTCACAGAGCAACACTGCCAATCATGCTCCAAATTTGTCCTTTGACTTGAGAGACCTCACAACCAATACGTATAGAGCATTCCTTGCAGCCTTACCAATGGGGTAAGAGAAGCTATCAAATATAATTCACTGCTTATCTCTGAAGACTAAAAAAAATATATAGAACACATTTTATTACTAAAGATTACTCGCTGACCTAGTGCCCCTGTAGTTGACATCATACTTAATGCTGAAAGGCTGGATGTCCTCCTCCCTCAAGCTTGGAAACAAGACAAGAATGCTCACTCTTTTTTTTTTTTTTAAATTTTAATTTGTTATATATGATAGCAGAGTCCCTTACAATTCACATTACACATGTAGAGCATAATTTTTCATATCTCTGGTTGTAGAGTCACACGATTTGTGTCTTCATACATGTACTTAGGATAATAATCATCATTTATAACCCCATGCCCCTCCCCATCCCTCCCTCCCCTTCGCCTTATCTAGAGCTTGCCTATTCCTCCTATGCTCCCCCCGACAACCACATTATGAATCAGCATTCTTATATCAGAGAAAACATTCGGCATTTAGTTTTTTGGGACTGGCTAAATTCACTTAGCATTATATTCTCCAACTCCATTCACTGACCTGCAAATGCCATGATTTTATTCTCTTTTAATGCTGAATAGTATTCCATTGTGCATATATACCACATTTTCTTTATCTATTCATCTACTCATGGTTAATACTGCACTCCAGATTCTCCTTATGGTAAATAGGCAAGTTAAAAAACAAACAAACAAACAAACAAACAAAAAAACATCCAGACTAGAATGAAAACAGCAAATCTGTAAATGCTATAATCTTGTATATATAAAATCCTAAGGAATCCACTATAAAACTACTAGAACTAATAAGCTAGTTCAACAAGATTGCAACTTGAAAAAAAAAATTTTAAAGAGAGAGAGAGAGAGAGAATTTTAACATTTATTTATTTATTTATTTTTTTAGTTTTCGGCAGACACAACATCTTTATTTGTATGTGGTACTGAGGATCGAACCCAGGCCGCACACATGCCAGGCGAGCGCGCTACCGCTTGAGCCACATCCCCAGCCCCAAGATGAAAGATTAATATATAAAAATCAACTGAATTTCTACATACTTTGCAATGAACAACCTGAAATTGAAATTAAGAAAATTCCATTTTAAATTGCTTTACAAGGACTAAAATGCTTAGGGATTAATTTACCAAATATTAATTACTTAAATGCATTTCACAAAGGAAGCACAAAAATAAAAACTTATATTCTGAAAACTATCAAACACTGCCAAAGAAAATTAAAAATAGTCCAAATAAATGGGAACTGTCTCACATTAATGGACTGGAAAACTGAGTAAACTGAGTTAGTAATACAGGAATATTCTTCAAATCGATATACAGTCTCTAACAGAATTTCAACTAACACCTTGTAGTAACTGATGTGCTGATTCTAAAATTCATGTGAAATTGCAAAGGACACTAGCCAATCAAAACAATCTTTAAAAAAAAAATAACAAGATTTCACTTCTTGATTTCAACTTTTAATTCCAGTCACCGTAATGAACAGAGTGTGTCAGTGGCACAAGAAGAGACATATAAATGAACAAAATGGAGCTGAAAGTTTACAAATAACACCCATACATTTCCAGTCAACGGATGTCTCATAAGACCACCAAGGCCATACAATGGAAAGAGAACAATCTTTTCAACAGAAAGACAATGAGTTCATGGGATAACCAGATAACTACATTCAAAAGAATGAAGTTGGATCTCTATCTCATATCACAGAAAAAAAATGAAATGAAAATGGATCAAGGACCTAAATAATGTTTAAACTATAAAGCACTTAGAAACACTTGAATAAAGCTTCATGATCTTGCATTTGGCAATGAATTCTTAGATATGACATCAAGAGCACAAATACAAACAACAGAATAAACTTGACTTTAATCAAAATTAAAAGCTCTTCTGTTTCAATGTAAATTGTCAAGAAAATTGAATTGAATGAAAGTCCACAGAATGGTAGAAATCATTTATCTGATAAGAGACATATTTAAAATACAGGAAGAACTCTTATAACTTCATAATAAAAATACAACCCAGTTTAAAAACAGGCAAAAAAATTTGAATAGATATTCCCCCAAAGAGGAAATATAAATGGTCAGTAAGTATTTATAAAGATCTCCTACACATGATCTACATCAATGTTCAGGTCTCATTTACATATTTCTCCCTACTGAAATGGATACTGCATAAAACTCCATGTATGACACCGTAAGGCTAGAAATGAGGATGAGACTAAACTGACACTATTATTTGGTTTGGCCAGACAGTCTAACAGGAAAAACACAGCAGCCAAGAAAATACTGTGCAATGACAAATCTAACATCATTTCTGATTGTGGTGTCAGAAGAAAGGCATGTTGCAGAGGACTTGTCAGAACACCCTGGTTTGGGATAAGGTAGAAGAAGGAAGAAAATGCATTTCAATTAGAGACAGCTTCCACTTCTGTGCATGTATTTTCACAGGAATTCATAAATTCTTATCATTCCTTCTGCTGCCTGTGAGCAAATGATTTTACCATCTTCTCTTTACACATTTGGTGTCATGTTATAGAATGGTCTAGTTCACTGTTCGCACGCAGACAGAATGGGCTATAAAGAGACTTAGGGAAGTAGGTTATCCCCTGTCACTCTCTGGAAGAAAGGAAGGTATACAGATGTAAAGAGATCATTCCAGGTGTGGGGAGGAATAACAGCATGGAAAATGAGCCAGGTCTGAAGGAAATGGGACACATAAGGAAGAAATATGTAGGAAAGTTGTCAGAATTAATGGGGTCTGACAGTTTGGTGTCAAAAAAGAGCTCAGATTCCAAAAATACCAGGAGGGAGGCACTAGGGAAAGCAGTTTGCCAACAAAAAGTGGGGGCTGAGAAGCCACAGTGGGATTCTGAGGCAGTTAGTCCATGTGAAGAGACCAGGAATCGTAAGTAATGGTCTTCATCCTAGAGCTGAGGATTGTTAGGCTGACAAGTTGTCCACAAACCCTCCATGGGCTTCCAAAGGCCCCCTAAATTGAATGAAGTTTAATCAGATCCTCAAAGGGTCTAGGGCCTGAGTTACCAATTCATTCTAAGGGATTTAAGGACTTAGCTGTCTGGCAAACAAAATTTGGACTTAAGTCTGTTATCCCCAATAAAACATAAAAGTGAAATCCTAAGCCTGAGTTATGGCCTGTAGTTCTTTTAATCCCAGCTCAGGGAGTGGCCTGACAAACTTGCCAAGCACCAAGATTCCAGAAGAGAGTGAAATGGCTCCAGCAAAGCGGAAGTCCTGGAAGCCAGGCAGGGACCAATGCTTCCCACCTGTCTTGGCTTTATCTCAGTTTCTCATATCTTTAGGGCATCACAGGTGGGTTCCCATTAGGAAATAAATTATGTCAAACACATTTTAAAATGTTATCATCCCTTCCCTTCTCACTGTCACCGTCACTGAAGTGGGAACAAGGTATTTCATTTTTATTTTAAATGACATTTTAAAGACTGGCTCAGGAAGAAAAGAACGGCTGAAATTAAATATCTGATTACTTATAAATTTATTAATCCTTGCTTTTCATCTCATGAGAATTGAGATATATCTATAGCAAAAGAGTACCCTGACTCCTGAGCCCACCTCTACTCCTCACTGCTGCCACCTTACAGAGATGCTCATTTAAGCAATGCTGTAACATATCGGGGTGTCACTTTTAAAAATGTCAGGAAAATGAAGTAAGCTTGCAAAGACCAGCCACCTGTTCTTTCCTCTAATGTGCTTTACACTAAGGAATCTGTTACTTTTTACACTGACTTAGGAAAATAAATGACTTCACAGGAAAAGTCAGGCAGATTCCAGTTCTATAAGAAAAGGGAGAAAGAACAAAGGGAGAAAGGGGCCTCTGTTTTTTTTTTTCTTTTTCTCTTTACCTAAAGGTTGGGCAAATGGGGCACTTTACTGGTGGGGTTCATTCGTGTGCAGGTAATGTACATCATTTTTTAGAATAATGTACTTCATTCTTAGAGCAGTTTTAGGTTTACTGAAAAAAAAAAAACTGAACGGAAATACAGAGAGCTCTCCCATACACTCCTTCCCTGGCACTCCCCCACATATATAGCTTCCTTTATTATTAATATGTTGCATTTCTGTGGTGGGCTGATTACACTTGATGAGCCAATACACATATATTATTACTATTATTAATTGAATCCATAGCTGACATTAGGGATCACTTTTTGTACAGCACTTTCTATGGGTTTTGACAAACGTAAGACACTCACCAATTATCACACTATCAAACAGAAGAATTCACTGCCCTAAAAGTACCCTGTGCTCCACCTATTCATCCCTCATGCACTCACCTCCTTTTATTTTTACAAATAATAATTTTTTTTTTCAGTAACAAGGATTGAACTCAGGGGCACTGGACCACTGAGCCATAACCCCAGCCCTATTTTGTATTTTATTTAGAGACAGGGTCTCATTGAGTTGCTTAGTGCATGGCTTTTGCTGAGGCTGGCTTTGAACTCACAACCCTCCCACCTCAGCCTCCTGAGCTGCTGGGATAATAGGCATGTGCCATCGTGCCCGACTACAAATCATAATTTTTAATAAGAATACACTGTAAAGGTTTTTTTTGTGTGTGTTGATTGTGTTGATCCTATTAATTTACAGGAAAACTAAGCACTTACCGGCTCAACAAATTCAAACTTCTTCTTTTCCTGAACTTCTTGAATTTTAAAGACATACTCTAATGATGCTTCGTAGAAGTTTTGATGTTCACGGTCAATCTGTGTATCTGCCTAAAGAGTGAAAAATAGGCAAAGCTTGATACAAGGAGTGATTACTGATGGACTGTCAGTATATCGAGAGGAATTCAATTTATATATTACTCCAAAGTCTTCGTTAAAAGCTAATTCCTGCAAAATGTGTTAATATAGCACTTATTACAGTCCTTGCTCACAAGCGATTATAGCATATGGAATTGAGAAGCATCCAGAGACACAGCATAAAACAGTATGATATATAATAATCTAAGACATATTAGTAAGTAAAAAAAAAAGTATAGTAAAAAATTACAAAAGAGGTATTTTAAAGATTGCAGTAAAAGTTAAAACTGCTTTGCCACTGAGCCACATCCCCAGTCCTCTTTTTTAGACCGGGCCTTGTAAGTAGCTGAGTTGGCCTCAAATTTGCGATTCTCCTGCCGTAGCCTTCCAAGTCTCTGGGATTATAGGTGTACACCACAGTGCCCAGTTTAAGTTGAATCTTAAGATGAATAATTGACAGTGAATCATCCAAAAAAAAAAAAAGTAAAAGGTAGGAGTCATTCTCATAAAAAACAAGCATGAAAAAATGTGAAGAGTTGGCTACAGAGTAAATACACGAAGGAAGCAGGGAAAATCAGGTTAGCATCACACTAAGAAAGATCTAGCACACTGAATAACAAAGATAGATCTTAATCAAGGAAGAAGCATCTGAGAATATTAAGCAGGAGGACTACATCACTAGGTAAAATCTTGGAAAGATAATTCAGTAGCAGAGCCAGAATAAATAAGTAAATAAATAATCAATGGATATAACCTGACGAAGTGTACTCCATCATTGCTGGGCACATTTATTCTTTCTGATTGCAATAAGGTTCTTTTGATAAAGAGATCATTTCAGTTTCTTTTTGACTTCGCTTCTCCTTCCCTTTTCTAGGATGGCTAACATCCTCAGATACACTCTTTTGTTGTGTGTTTGCGTGTGTGTGTGTGTGTGTGTGTGTGTGTGTGTGTGTGTGTGTGGTGTGTGGGTGGGTGTATGTATGTATGTATGTGGTGCTGGGGATTGAATCAGGGGCAGGCACTCTACCAACTGAGCTATATCCCCAGCCCCTCAGATGCACTCTTGAGAAATGACTTTAGTTCTGTGGAGAGACAGGATTCACTTTTCCTGCCCAGCTTCATACTCCTAGCTGCCAGCTGAGATTACTAAAAGTAGATGAAAAGGATGGGCTCTCTGGAATACACTGTCCATTAGCAATCTGGGAAGAGAAAACTGCTTTGGAGCCATTTACAATGCTAATTTCACAAACAAAAGCTAAAAAGGAAAGAAATAAAATTAAGTTTCTTAGCTGGGGACATCATAGCACCACAAGACTTCATATGTAAATCCTTAAAAAATTACATACTTATTATGCACTTATTTATATAAAAAATAACCCAATATTATCAGCAACTTGTTGGGATTTTTAAAGTTGAGGATTCCAAGTTTATAAACTAATACATGTGAAATTACATAAATCATATAGAATATTTGAAATAAAAACCTTCTGAGCCCTCAAAGATCATTTAGGAAAGGCAGGTACCACTAAAACAAAGATCAGTATTTCACATAAACCATCTCTTTTCTTCTTCCCATCACTTAGGGAACCAAACTATATATAAGGATGAATTAAGTGAATAATGAGAGGTGGTGGTACATATAGTACATGTTTAACAACTGCCTCTTTAGACAGAAAAGCCTGATTTGAAGTTAGTTGCTGTTTTTTTATGGGGCAAATTGTCCCAAAATGGCCAGTTTCCAACCACAAACCCACTATCACTGAATGTAGGAATTAGAGATTGGGCTCTCCAGAGGAAGCTTCGGTGTACTACTAGGTGAGAGATGTAAGAAAATTCTCAGTTTCCAAGGCAACATTCTATTATGCAGGTTATTTTATTCACTTTAAAAAGATGTTATTGATTGTGCTATGTAGCACATGGAAGAAACTAGAATCCGGAGACACCTTTAGAGACTAAAGTGGTTATTTCTAATCAACAGGTTGTCCAGAAAAGAGTTAGTACATCAATCCTGTCTGCAGCCTTTTGAAAGGTCTGCTTACGAGGTTGGCTGGTGTCCCATGTCTGGGAATATGAATTTCAGGATTCTCATCACTAACTGGTAAGAATGGCTCATGTGTCTAAACCATTTGTGCAAACAATATGGTGTATACTGAACACCTTCTTTCAAGAGCCTGAAATTTGGGTAAATTCCAGGCAGAGTGCGTATGTGATGTTTCTCCAATAAAAACCCTGGGCATGGAGCCTCTTGAGTAGTCAGAACTCAGTGCTGGGATGTTGAGCACATTCCATGAGCCTCTAATAAGAGAAGACACCTAGAAGGTTGCATCTGGCTTCTCCCAGATTTTTCTCCATGCATCTTTTCCTGTTGCTGATTTTTCTTTCTATTCTATTGCTGTAATAAATTCTACCATAAGAAGGACTATACATGTCTTTCTATGAGTTCTCCTAACAAATCACTACTATGGTGGGTGTCATGGGACCCATGAGACAAGAGTATTATATAATTTCTTCAGAAATTTATTTGCCAAGCACAGTATCATTCCACACCTCTCAAAAGATGGGGGTGGGGTAGAAAACAAAGGATTAAAGAGAAATAATAATTCTTGCCAATTATACAGGTTTTCAAACACTTATAATCTAGATAGATAATGGAAATTCCATATACCAAAGGTGCTCGAAAAGGTCATCCAGAGTGTACAATGTTTACGGAATATGACAGTGTCATTTCTTTTTGTTGTAAGATTTTTAAAAAAAAAATCTTATATAAGTGCTGTTAGTACATAAAGTAACGGCAGTACACTAGCCAACACTTGATTATAAACCTTGTAGAAAGTGGTAGTTTACATTTTGTATTGGATTAGTAAGGTAATAATATGATTTATCATGTACACTGGGAGAATTTTAAATACAACTAGCAATAATTATACCAGAACAACGGGTGTATACTGTTGTTTACACCTGTAAAGTAAGAAACCAAATTAATTTCATAAGAAAACCATACAGTTCTACAGATTACCTAAATTCCTCCCTAACTACAATAAGCTCTCTGATTCAAAATAGGGGGAAAGTCTCATGTGATAGTTGATGAATCATCCCCAAAGGAGAAAAGATTTAAGATGGGCTCTTAAAAATAGAGATATTTAGAGTAGGCAGAGATAAATGACAGGAGTTTCAAGGCAGAGAGTCGAGAAATCAAAAATTATGTTTCCATGGATCAAAAGGTTTATAACTTAACAATTGGTATGGAATAATCAGAAATGGCAGATAAGGTAGCAAAGACAGAAAGCGTGAAGACTACACCCTTTTGACAGTGCTAAACCTTGAAGAAGACTTTGACAAGATCCATGCTGCATTTCAGGAGGATTAACATGAGCTTTGTACAGAATAGCTTGATAAAATGTGTGGCAGGGTACACATGAATGTAAGATGTCTTACTGTTAATGGTAAAAGCATCTGGTGCACCCCCACAAGAAAGCTAAGTAGAAAGAAGTGAGCATGAAAAGCAAGGGAAAAGTCAATGATAGCTGACACAGAAATAATAACAATATTAACAGATAATTAAGGAAATTGAAAATAGGAGCAAATTTGAGAAAGATGGCGATGTTTAAGATTTTGAATGTGTCACCAAGTGGTAATCTAAAGTGGTAATCTGGGCAGTGCAATCTGGTCACGCATAACATTGTGACCTGAGAGACATTATAGGAAAAAAGGAAGAAGGAGAAACTTCAAGGGCAAATTGCAGGATAAGAACAGGGGTACAAGAACTGAATCTAAGGGATTTGCTTTACTGAGGCAATGGGGATAAGAGGAATCTCTTCAAAGGGTTATCTAGTGATACCCCTTTACTTTTTCTTCTACCTATAAAGGAAATAAAAATCCATTATTATAAATTCATTATTCATTACTATAACACAGAAATGTTAAGAGTTATAACCCCATTCTTAATATTTTGATGTGTAACACACAATGATATATACAATACACCTACCTTACAACAAATCTGGGGTATTACTGTATATTCTGGTTTAAAAATTATTTTCCAATGTAAGATGGATAGTTCTACCACTTTACAAGGTTTCTTACTGAGATTTTATATATAAATTACAAAATGTACATCTAATAAACATTACCTAATAACTTTCAGTGACTGTCCTTAATCATATCACACTCAATTTTTGGTCACACTATATTTTTCTATTTACCCTAATTATTCTTCTGTGCCATTTTAGATGTTTCTCAACTTTTGCATTATGAATAATTTGTTTATGTATATAATATTTACATAGTTTTTATACTCACCTCTGATCATTTCTTTGGAGCAAATTCTTCCCAATAGAAATCATCTTATTTATCAGATACATCTCAGGTTTGTCGAAATATATCAAATTTACCTCAAGAGTGATTAAATCTTTTTATGTTCTCCACAAGAGAACAAAAGTATGCACAGTTTCCCGTGTCTCCACTAACAATAGATATTACATTTTTAATAAACTAATAAGGACATCTTGTTATTAGCTTGTATTATTTAATACACGTAACACTGAAACAAGCTTCATTTTAGTTTATATTTCCTCTTTGATCAATTCCTTTTTGTATCCTTAGCTCATTTTTTCCACTGATTTCAAACACTTCCCATGTGTGAGAGATGGCAACACTATGTCATAAGTTGTACAAATTTCCTAATGCATTGTCTTTAATTTGGTTTAATGTCTTTTTGAAATAATTACTTATATGCATGTAGGCCTTTCTCTATTTCCTTTATGATCTCTATATTCTATCCTCAGAAAGTAATTACTCATTCACATACTGAATATTATTTCTTTTCATCCATTATACAGCCTGTAAACTTGATATGCTTGTTTTCCATTTAACAACCATTCACTTCAATGACCTGTCTAACGGATGGCCCTGGAACTTCATCAACACAAGCTGACCTTTCAATTCAGGGCTGGAACTGGCCAGCCACTTATTTTCTAGGAGCAAAATGAATAAAGAGACAGCTATGCAGGTGAGCAGGCACAGAGGGGTCTTTGTGAGAACAAACTAATGAGCTTGGTGCTGACAGAAGGGCCAAAGCTGCTCTGGAAAGGAACAGATGACATTTAAAGCCATGTCACAGGACTAAATGCAGTTGTGGCAGAATCTCCTTGTAACAGGTCTGACTCCTGGAAGCGTGGGGGGTGAAACTTCCCAAGCCACATTTTTCCTTGTCTATATTATATACCCCCAAGGAGCTGCTTTAACACAATTTAAGTTAAGTTGTGTGGGCGACTGTGCCTCCTGGCAAAGAAGTGTGTGTATTTTTTTATGTTTGCAGAGTGAGATGAAGAGGCAGACATTACTAACAATGCTATAATCTTTTCCAGCCCCCAACTAAATACAGAGTACATATTCTATTATGTCATAGCCTAAGGGACTGAGGCCACTAGCAAGGAAATTAATAAATACTAAGCTAAATTGTCAGGAGAAATTGAAATACAGCCTTTAGGGGACTTTAGAATAAAACTATCACTTCCTTGAGATGGTTTAAGAAGTGTCTTAACTAAAAGGGGCTTCTCATATTCACCAAGCACCTGAAGTTCAATAGGAACTCTAAAAACCACCTTTGATTTTGAGGCAGGCAAGTTTTTAAATGACACCTGGCCACTGTCCTTAGTATGGCAGATACCAGGTACTGGTGACAATTAAGGAGCCTCTGTCCACTGCCATAATATAATCTCTTTCTCTCTAAGGTTTATGCTAATGATGTATAAATAGAAATATAAGCACTTAAACATTTGGAACATGTAAATGAAATTTTAAATAACAATAAGCAGTACCAAACCCTTGTAAAATTAAATGTCCAAGAAATTTAAAACAGAATCTATTTACTTTAATGACAGATTGTCTTTCATTTCACTTTTGTCGCAAAACCTTTCCATAAGCACACAACCATATACTGAATTATGCTCTTTAAACAGCATGTTTTAATAATAGAAGGCATAGGTTAAAATTATGTGTAAACATTAAGCAAAACCAAACCTCTCAATCAATATTAACCAGCTATAAATGAAGAAATGGGGTGCTCTCAATGAGAACATGTACATTTTTTGGGGAAAAAAAAGGAATCAGAAGAACAAAAATAACATTCCTAATCCTTTTTGACACTGTGAAAACTTTGTAATACTCCTAACTTATTAAGCGTGACTTCTGGCTAAATTTGAAGGTATGGGAATTAAGTAAAAGAGTAAGGAAAGCAGACGTCTGGGTTGAATTTGAAAGATAGTTCAGGAAGGGAGGAGGCTCTCCTGGGAGAAGGACCTGGAAGATACATATAGAGATGCACAACTGGGATAGCTAGAAGTACAGTACCCAGATTCCCTATGAAGTTCTGGATGGTAGCAGTGAGCCCCCAGTAAGCCAACTTCACAACCCCAGCTCCCTCCACAGGACATGTCTGAAAGAACCTCAGGGTGGGGCTTCAGGATTTTGCTGCTCTAATGACAAGGCAGATTTTCTGACATGTCCTATCACTGAAAATGAAACTGTACTATTCCTTAGTGAAAGGACTACTCTTGACTTTACTAAATTACTATTAGTTTTCAGCCATGAAAAGATACTACCAATGGGAGGAACAAAATGTAACATATTTCAGACAAAGGGAAGAAATAGCTGCTGGCAGGTATATTTGTTAGTAAAATATTCCTGTTCATTTGTTTTTAAAGAAAATTGATGTAAAATAATTGAGATTTTAAAACAAATGGTTATATAATGTTTTCCTTGAATTCAAAAGCAAAGCTTTAAAAGCAATGTGACAGATATTTTCAATTTAATGTAAAGGCAATAACATGAACTTGACAGATCCTTTCTCCTTAAAATATGTCCAACAAAAAGAAAGGGGAAACGTCTTGTTTCAGTTTTTCTCATTGTTTCGAGAAATACTAATCTCACTTGAAACCACTAATATTAAATGTCATAATGTATCTAAAGTAGCTGTCCAGAGTAAGCTCAATCAAGTTAGCTAGTGTTATTGTTGTTTTATTAAAAGGTAGATTTTAAGGTACTTCTAACTTTGAAATTTTTGACTTTATAGGACATAATGTTAATGTCCTTTTCTCATTTCAATTGGAAAAGCTTACCTCTTGCAAATGAGATTCCTTTTTCTTTGCTGACAAATTCAAATGCTTGTCAAGAATAGAATAGTATTTTTCACTCTCCTTGTCAAACTTCTTCTTTCCATCCTAGGGAATAACAATGACAACAAAAGAGATTCAAATTAGAGCATCAAAAAGCCTTCATTTTCACCATTCCCTGCAAGTGTCCAATAAAATCATTTAATAACAATTTAGTGAGTTACAATTGTATGCAAATCCTTAATCCAGTAGAGAAGTAAGAAGGATATGAAGCATATCTTTTGAGTATGCATTCAGTTCTCTAAGCAGCTTTCCAGCTTTGGGGAAGAAATATATGTACAAACATGAAAAGCTGCACCTCTGTGGGCACAGGAACTGATGTGGATAAGTGTAGCCTGACTACAGCAGACCCCTGCGGAAGTCCTGCAACCAACACCCCAAAAGATACTCTGATCTAGTTAAGTCTGGGATGTGACTAAGAGGAATTTTTTTTTTTTTAATCTTTGGTGATACAGAGGAGTTAATAGATAACCAAAATACAGAACTACTTTCATTGACTCTTTTCATAGCATAATATTAGTTTTCAGCCATGAAAAGATACCCAATTTTCAAACAACTTATTCTTAACAAGGAGAAAAACAGATTTTTAAAATTCTGGTAGCTTTAAATAATTAAGTAAGAAATTCAAAGTCAAATCAAGATAATTAATAACATCTTGAATCACATACTCTGAATATAACTAATATCTGACTTTTACTTATTCCTAAAATCTCAGGGTTGTTTTTTTTGTGGGGGGGCAGGGGTAGGGAGTGTCAAACTGGGGGAAGATGTACCTGTAAAAAGGCAGGTCTTCTATGGAGGAAGGGAATAACTTTACCTATTAACTTAAGGCATGCTTTCACAGAAATACAAATGTAGGGAAATACTGAAGGGAACAGGACATATCTGGGAATGTAATCTTCTCCGATTATAAACATTGTACCCACCAGGTAAGTCTTTTCCACTCATGAGTCCATATTAAACAAACATTATAACTACACTCATGAGTTTCACTGGCTAAAGAAGTATAATTCCTTCCTTTTATTTCAGTGTCTCTGGAACTGCAATCTCTGTATCACCTGAATCTGAGTCAAGTGTCTGCTTTTATAAAACACAGATTTCTACCTTCCTTCAGGAATCACTGTCTTTTAGAAAACAAATTATATGATGGTTATGCACAGTGCTTTGTTTCTTTACATGCTTGAATTCCTAGAAGGGTTATTTTAAAATGACAGATGGATGAATGAAGGGAGGGAAGGATGGAAAAAAAAAAGAGGGAGGTAGAAAGAAAGACCTTTAACTTAGGGGGTCTTCCCCACTATTCTGAGGTTATCAGATCCAGATTGATCTCTTAAGGCTATTTTCACCCACTGGCATTCTGAACTTTCTTCTCAATCCTATCTCCAGGAACACATCAAGATCTATTTCCACATGTGGAACTGTAGCAGGTGAGCTGGTAGAATTGAGTTGAATAAGAGTAGTAAGTATAGTTTTGCTCTAAAAGTTGTGAGTTCTAGGCTATTTAAGAAGCATAATGTCAGTACTCTGAATCTTGTTTGTATATTGAAGCATTACATCTATAAAAAAAACAAGGGAAATGTAAAAATGCTCAGGGAGTTTTATTAACTAAGGAGAAAAGGGTAGTCTCACAAAGAGAAACACAGCTGGTCCTGCTGGCACACACCTGTAATCCCAGCGACTGCGGAGGCTGAGGCAGGAGGATTGCAGGTTTGAAACCAACCTCAGCAGCTTAGTGAGACCCTTAACAACTTAGTAGGACCCTGTCTCAAAAGTAAAAAATAAAAAGGGATGGGAATGTAGCTCAGTGATAAAATGTCTTTCCATCCAAAAAAGATGATTTAAGGAACTTACATAGCAAAATATGAAGTAGCAAACCCTACTCCCTGCAAAAAAAAAAAAAAAAAAAGAACAGAAGCTCAAGCATTTGGATAGGAAGACCCATACTCTGCTGCTGAAGCAGACATCCCCGTGAACATTTCATCTTTTGCTCAGTGGATATTCCTCTTTAATCTGATATTTCGTGTCTACAACTGACTTGTCCAACCTTCCTTTCCAGAGGTTTCTCTGACTAACTCCTTTTGAGCTCCCTATTCATGCTCCCCACCCCCACTAAAAGCCACTCACTCCCTGTGACATCAATGCTCATTTCTTCCACTTTCCACATACTCAAATTATAGCTACTTTTAGCTTCCAAGTTCAAACAGACCTCATGCACAAGTCCCTTCTATTAATTCTCCCCCTTTTGAATGCTCAAATATCTTTATAAATGGATCTTTTATGGTGTCCATTTTCTACATTGTAAGAGGGAATTTCATGTAGATAGCCCATGTACCTCAAACTGAATATCTAATAAGTGCTCAATAAATATTTAATGAGCAGTGGAATTCTTTCTCTAATTCTATTTGCTCAACAAACTGTTACCCATGGTACAGAGGACAAACAGCCCAACTTAGACCCAATGGCACTTCTTTGGGGAACCAGCTGCATTTCACTTCAGCAGAGTGACTCACTTTCATCTGACAATAGGCACTCACAATTTCTCACTGGGCAAAGAAGTAGAAACTGGTTTCAGAAGAGGACACAGCTGTACTGACGACACTTGCATCTCTGTTTTCAGTTAGAGTTTGGTGAAATTTTTGGAAATGCTAATTCAGCACCAATACATTAGCATTTCTGGCAATACAAAAATCATTCCTAGAACCATTTCCTGGCCTCTTATTCAAACCTTGGCCCTTCACACAACCAGACTAGCAAAAGAGAACTACTCAAAGCTTCCAGTGATGTGGACAACAAAAACCCACTCAATTGGAGCATAAAATTAAAAAGTGAGATGAAAGGCCAGACCACACAAAGGACAACTGTAATCTAGGGAGGCATGCTATAGAAAACAAAAGGCACTTCTCCCTGCAACTCTCACCACCCTCAAAGACCAGGATTTAGTCTCACATAAGCCAAGTCTTATTTGGACTCAGTAGCAGAACCCTGTACAGCTACCTCTTCTCTCTATTGTTACTTGTTTTAGATATCAAACTAAGACTTTTCTGACACCAGTAGTGTTCAAGGAAACGAAAAATAACCCATGAATATTTACTTCATGATCTGCATGATCACTGTCTTCTTATTGCTCTGGCAAGATCTAAAAGGATGGGGAGGAGTACATATTATCCTGGTGTGATCTTGTGCAATCCACAGTAAATACATTTGAAGTAGGTAACCACTTGAAATCACAGTAAATTAATAAACTTGATGAAAAGAGAAAGGAAATAAAGTAGCAGGGGATACTCTAAGACATGCAAACATATATAAAGTAGTACTATTTCTAGTTACATGTCTATGTAGATACATAAAGACATTGAGACAGAGGGCAACTACTGTATAATATAGTTCTAAAAATGGTAAATTAATCCCCAGACCTAATTGTATCCAGTTAAAAGTAAGTTACAGCTGGGTCTATGATCAGTTGGTTTCCCAAATACACTGCAGTTACCCTGAGCACAGTGATCATACTATCCCTTAAGCACTGTGGTCATGCTACACCGTCATTTCATACACTGCATTGAAGAATGGGAGGAAAACATTACAGCACAAACTACAACTAGCAACTGCAGTATGAGAATTGCTGCTGTTAACAAAAAAGTCAAATATTTATAAAATTTTAGGTACAGAATGTGTGTGTGTGTGTGTTAAAATACACATGATTATTAAAACAAGACTAACCCAATGCCTTCCACTGACCACAAGAGGGTACCAAAGATGAAGAACAGACTCTACCACAATGTTTAGATAATTCAAACAGAAATCCTTAAAATGTTTTCTAATCACAATTTTTTCATTGTTTTTTAGTATAAAATACTACTACATCATGTACAACCACAGAATGGGATTCTAATTAGAATAAGTTATACACCATGCATGTATATAATGTCAAAATACACTCTACTGTCATGTATATCTACATGACAAAATAGTATAAAATAGAACAAATTAAGAAAAAAGATTACTATAAAGCTGTATTTTAAGTACCAGTACTAGTAACTTTTATCTTAATGTTAAATTATTTTAAAAACAAGGAAGTAAATAAATGTTTTCTATATTTCTTTATAAAAATAGAACATACATTCAGGATTTATTCATCATAGTTTCAGGAAGGCAACAATGCCATAATTGCCACTCAGATATCATGAATTTCCCCATGCAACTAATAATGCCATTATGTTGGTACAATGATGATCTACACAAGCATTATTTATGTATTTTGAAAAATCAACTTAATATATAACACTAGAAACAGTGGTATGAAAAATAATAATACATACCAATAGGTAAGTTTCTACTTCATAAACATAGGAAATTCTAATAAATTAGCACTAGACACTAAAATAAAGGAAAGAATAAGAGGAAGCCCCAACAACCACCCCAGAGTAGATTTCTCCCTCTTCTGAGTCTGGGATCTATTCCCTTCTTAGAAGGACAGCCTAGTGTGGCATCAACATCTCTCATTCTCAGAAGTACCAGCTTTCAGGATGTTCCAACCACATGCTGCTTAAGTAACCTGCAGCCAAAGAGATTTTCAGAAGTCCCACTGGTTGAGAATCTCAGTGTAACTTAAACAGTAATGTCCTTCCTTTGGGTTATTACACTCAATGGTTCCTGGTCTTCTCAGCCTATTCTATATCAACTCCCTATCCACAATCTGCTTCAAAACAGTCAGTCATCTTAAAGAGCTTCTTCTTAGGTACTTGTGCCATCACAGTCTGTCACATCTCCCTTTTCCCCATCACTTCACAACCAGGTGATTAGATTCTCAGGAATCAAAAGATTCCTATTTGTATAAGGCATGACTACAAAGTGGACAGAATAATATGCAAACAGATAATAAGGGCATATTCAAGGGTAGAAAGAGACAATACAAAGAACAGGATACCCTGTTTGTTGTGTACCAAATTGTATAACATATGAAGGGCTGCTCAAAGCCATTGGTAACTGGAGAGGAGCAAACAAAAATCAATGAGCTATTCGTGTTTTATTTATTAGATGCTGCCAAGAGTTAGAAGGCTGATTAAAGCCATATGCTGAGCACATGTGGAGATACCTTGTGTTCTACTGGTGAACTGTGCAGAGGTGCAACACTCCTAGAGAGAAATGTTGCACTACCATGCAGCAGATATGGGTGTCCTAAGAGTCAACTTCTGAGAGCACATCTCCAAAAGATGATCCCAGAATGTCCAAAAGAAAAGATGAATGCAGGTGCTGATGAAGGCATTGCCTTTGGGCCATAAGGGCAGCTGGGGTGCTCATTAGTAGAAACATAAAAAGTATTAGATGTAAACCACAGAGTTAGAGGGAAATATTAGATGTGAATGGATCTTAAAACAGTTCTGGGTAGAAAAATTTAATCCAAAAAAATTAGCATATAACACAACATCATTTATGTAAATTAAATGTAAGTAAATAAAACAGGGCTGTTAATTTAAAAAGAAAATTAGATTTTAAAAGATGAGTAAGGAAATAAATAGGACATCCATGTGAGTAATAAATTACTGAAAGAAAGTATAGGGAAGCAATTACTAAAATACAATACAGGGAAGTTCTAGAACTGATTTTTTAAAAAAGTTTCCATATTAAACTGGATAATTATATATACTAAACAATGAATGAGAAGATACCATCATAAAATATTAGGAAACCAAGGAAAAAAATGAAAACCTAAAAGCAACCAAAAACAGAGCTTACATAAAAACCATTAGAAATCAGAATGACAATGGATACTCATTTGCTTTGCAAGAAGCTATAAATCAAAGAATTATGTGCCTTCAAGTTTTTGAGTGAAAACTAATTCCAACCTACATTTCTATACCCAGCTGATACAGAATTGAAACTGAGGGTAGAATAAAAATATTTATAAAAGTGAAAGGTCTCAAAACTTTTACTGTCCCTGTACAATTTCTCAGGAAGATACTGAAGGAGGTACTGAGGGAATAAACCAAAAAGTGAGATATGATATCTGAGGAAAGGGGAGCTCAAAGAGGCAAAGGGAACTCAGAACTTCCAGGAAAGCAGACGGACAAGGAAAGCTTTGAATCTTAAAAGAGCCTGTTAAGATTAAAGCTCTGGGAGGAACATCTCTAAAAAAATAAATAAAATAAAATAGATCTGATGTGTTTAGACATATTAAGATGTTCTGTGATTTTATCTGTGTGTTCGGAAAAAGAAAATGAAGCAAAATTTGGGTATTAGGCAATTATTAAACTTAGGAAAAACAAAAACATGCAAAACAATGTAATCATAGACATTATTATGGCTTATCTATAAACTATAATTAAATTGTTATGTGAACAGTGAACACTACGAGCAAACTGGTCTGTGTATGAAGGAAAGTTATGTATGAAGTAGGGGTGGTTACTGTACTATAAAAGGATGCTAAATCTTCATCTGTCATAGTAGAAAGCTAATTTCATAATGTTAAAATTGAAGAAAAAAAGAAGTAGGAAAGTAAATATGGTATTTAGGAAAATGGAGATAAATGTGAAATGGTAGCTAAAAGAATTTCGAGTGTTTGCCTGGCGGGGATTGGGGGAGAAGCAGGATTCTGGAATAGAGATGAAGTAAAAAGCTATTGAGATTAGAATTTATGTACCTTCACATTTTACTGAATTTTTTTTAAACTCTGTGTTTCTTTGGTAATTAAATTCTTTGAAATTAAATTATATTTAATAAGTGAGAGAAGAAAAGGAGAAATAATTAAAGGAGATGGGACACACAAAAATTGGAAAGTCTGTAAAAATGGATTAAAACTAGAGTGGAGAGAAGAAAATGTTTTCTAGGGGTATGCTGACATCTTGCTCACAAGTAGTTTTTTACCAATTCATCCATTAATTTGAATCTGTTAACAACATTGACACTCTTGGATGACCAAGATTAAAAGAGTAAAGAAGAAACTTTCTTAAAGTGGTTGGAAAATAGTTTGCTTACCAGATACCCATACAGAAATCCTAAATGGTGTGCATAATTAATCCTCATTTTATAAGCATGAAAATATAATCCAAGATATAATCTGAACAAAATCACTGAGGCTGGAAGGAGCAGAGTGGATAATCAATATCAAGCCCATCTGGTTCCCAAACTCCTTCTCTTTGCACACTAAAATGCAGCTTGAGGAAGTAGCAAATTAGCTACAGAACTTTGTTTCCTTTAAGAGGAAAAAGTGGGGTGAGAATGGGGTGGTGGGGAGAGAAAGAAAGAAATGGAACAAAACGAGGAGAAGAAACAGAAAAAGGAAATAAAAGGAAGACAGAGGTTGAAAGAATTCGAAGAGACAAAGGAGGGGAAAACTGGAAGCACAGGAGGTGTGGGATGCTGGAATGCTACGATGGCATTGGGGAGAATATGCTGTTGATGGATATGATGGCACAGGATTCTCAGTCCTTTTGGTCTGTGTGGGTCTGGAATTGGGAAGGTGGACAAGATGTTTGGAGTGACTATAATTGGAGCAGACCAACCAAGACATTATGAATGACCCTAAGGTTACATAACTCCTCGTTCCAGACAGGATATTTGGAATATTACCCCTGGGGAATGGAATTAGGACATTTCCTAATTAAAGTTACCCAAACATTTTTACATACTGAACATTTCAATGTCTTTGCTCTTCTGGAATGACAGAGGACTTAGCAGAAACACTGTGGAACAATAAGATACTATGACAAAGACTACTTAAGAGTACTCAGAACAAGCACTGTGACTGAAAATGACCGATGTAGTTTTTTTCTACTTCCTACAGTAAAAGCAATAGCAAGTAGATATTCACCTTAGGAGAGTACACTAGGTAAACAATAAGAAAGCAACTCCATCAGTTCCCCTATTAACTGACCAATATTTGTCTGTGGATCAGGAACTGTCCTGCACTTCACAATACCACCTGCTCCCCAACATTTGGGGGAGAGCCCAGAGTTGACAGTTTGGTACTCCAGAAAAAGTCCAGGTGATAACAGTAGCTAAGATGCTATTAAGCCTCTCTATACAAGAGCAGCTGCAATTTCCATGACTGCAGGCACAGTGCAGGTGTGGTTGGAGTCAGGCCCTGAGCATGTGAGAGAGACAAGGAGTCTGTCCTAGGCCTGGGTTCCCCTCTCAGCAAGACCCAAAGGCCAGGGAAGGAGACCCATACCAATACATATATTCCTAAAATATTTATTGAATATGTTATAGTCATAATTTTACAATCGGGAAAATGAGGCATATGATTTGCAGGTATATAATCACAACCTTATTCTTGAGTCACCTTTTTATATTTTTCTATCATGGGTATTTCTGAAATATCACATTTATAGGTAGAAAGAAATAATGTATTATCATGAATCTCATCCTAAAAAGTGGAAAGAGGTTCATGGAAAATAACTATTTCAATCAGTCAGCAAGACTGTAGAATCCACATTAAAACCCCAAATTAACAAAAATAGTGCCACTATTTAAATCTTTAAAGGAAATATCTCTCTCTCTCTGTCTGTCTGTCTCTCTCTCTCTCTCTCTCTCTCTCACACACACACACACACACACACACACACACACACACACACACACCACTAATCCCCATAGGTTGAAATGTCTTGGTTACTGGCACATAATAAGCCACATGGGCCAATTCTAGGAACTCTCCATTCCTGAGTATCAGCTTATGGAATCCTTTTCTTTTTAAATAGTTTTATTAAAAAAAACCTTTTTTGACAGAGTTCCATCCTTGATCACAATAACAGAACCCCTGAATTACAACACTGCACACAGTTGCCAATAGTAAAGAGTGCATCGCCCAGTCTCTTAGCAAAGGGACATACCCAACTCAACAGGCTTTCATCAGTAAACATGAGGAGAAGAATTGGGGGCAACTTCCAGAAGACTTCCCAGAACACCTGTGCTGCCATGCCGTATCCTTCCCCCTCACAGGGGCAGCATGTGGTCTCACCTGTACTGCAGAATGCCCTCTGTGGCCTTCCTCTGACCTCCTTCCTTGACTTTTGACCATAGGATAGACAGATGTGTTTGTGTTTTGAAGAGTTATGTCAAAAAGACTGAAGCATCAGACCCCAACCATGAAACTACTTGAGTAAAACATGGAGAATGCTTCAGGCATTGAAACAGGCAAGGATTTTGGGACAAAAACTTCAAAGCACAAGAAATTGAACCAAAAATGGGATTATATCAAATTGAAATCCTTTTGCAAAGCAGAGGAAACAATCAGCAGAGTACAGAGACAACATACAGGAGAAAATATCTGCAAACCATACAGTTACAAGGGGTTAATAACCTGACTACAGGAGGAGTTCCAAAAATTTGATAGCCCCCCAAACTAAATGCCTTCATTAAAAAAATGGGCAATAGAAATAAGGAGAGACTTCTCAAAAAAAGACATAAATGGCCAATATGTAATATAAAATTTTCAACATCACTGATTGTCAGGGAAATGCAGGTCAAAACCTATATGACCTATATAACAACATAGACAGAATTAGGAATCATAATATCTAGTGAGGCACAGAAAGATAAATACAGCATGATCTTGCTCCTATATGGAATCTAAAACATTGATCTCATGGTGGTTGAGTTTAGAATGGTGGTTACCAGATGGTATGGAGAATAAGTAGAGGGAGAGAAGGAGACAGGATGGTTACTGTGTACCGGGATGCAGCTGGATGGGAAGAATAACTTGTAATGTTCTATACCACAGTAGGAAAAACATGGGTGATGATAGTGAATGGGATATTTCAAGATGTTGAGAAGATTTTGTATGTTTCCAGCAGATAAATGTGTGAGTTGACAGATATGCCAATTACTATGCTTTGATCATTACACATTGTATACATATATTAAAATGTCCTGCTATACCCATACGTGTGTACAATTACTATGTCAATTAAACAAAATATATTTTTAAAAATAAAAACAAAAATACCAAAAATGAAGGCAAAAAAAAGTTGCCCTTTTATGTGAGTAATTATTATTACTGTGAGTGTTACTGCAGGTATTTCTACCTAAGGCCTAATTTCTACAACCACATTGCAAGGCACCCAAAAGTAAAGATATGACAGTGAGAAGCAGAGACATTGATTTTGATTGATTTACCCAGACCAAAAGTTTAGTAGTGCTGAGGTTCAGAAATCCCATGAGTGTAACATTACTTTTCACGTAAAAAGGCTCAGTGTGTAATTGCTCAATGAATGAAGGAGTGAATTGGAGTGAATTATGTTCAGCCAAGTCTATTAACACTGTCAAAAGGTCACAGTCATCCTCTGGGTTTTATCAATAGTTTTCTAACCCTAGACATTTCACTACCCCAGGGCCTTGGTCCTTTTGCTGTCATACAAGAGAGGGAAGTAATTTGCAGCTTAAACATTCTGCAATTGAGTAGTATAAGAAAGACGTTGAATACTTAAGGTACAGGCATGGTTGTTTCTCCAGCAGTGCTCTGTGCAAGCTTTTTCTATGCACATTTACCCCCCTGAGAAGCATCTCTGCAGGATGGCCATTGCTGGTGTGGCCCCCACAGAGGAAACCCTGCTGCAAAAAGATAACCTACAACATCAGTTAGGAAGGTGGAGATTCTAAGAATATCTACTTTTGTACTTTCAACCAATGCTACCTTAGCTGGCCCTGTATTCTGTTTCATTTGGGGATACTGACACCAGTCATGAAATTCCATTCTCAAACTTGCATGCTAACTAATGACAACAATGAAAAGCTGTAAAGAAGGAAAGAGTAACAGGCTGCTAGCACTGAAAACTTGTCAGTTTGTGGCTGAAAGCAAGGGCTGGGAGGTGGAAGTACTACTACTTCGCTACCTCAAGTCATTAGGTTTAAGCCACAAACTTTAGAACAAATCTTAGTTTCCATTCACGTTAACTGATACTTATATGTACAGACATCAACTGTTATTGTAGACTTCCATTCACTGCACTATGCAATTTCTGCATTCAGTGAACACTGACGTTCCATTGTCACTGCCGCTTTATAATCAAGAAGTTCTGTTACAGCACATAAACATGACCAAAACCCTTGTGAAATGTTGTTCCTGCAGCCCTGAGCCACAATCTGGCCTCCTGGGATTTTACCAAGGTCATCACTCCAACAGCTCACAGTCTAGACTATGTTTATGATCAAGCCAACCAAGCCAGCACTGGGCACACCTTTCCCTGTAAAACGGAACACTCTGAAGACTGTTTGGCAGAATAGAATTAGGTGCTTATTTACAACACAGAAGTACAAATGACTGAAAATATTCCTTTATTTTCTCTGGAAGACACCATTCTAAGAATCAATCCTCATTCTCAAACTACGCTTACTCCTTTTGTATACTTGCAAGAATACCAAAAGAAAAATAAAATGTGGGCTATTCAGTAAAATGTGGGCTTAATTCCTAGGCATGGGTTTTTTTTCAAGAAACAACTAACAAATGTTTTTAATGATGATTTTAATTCAGGTTTGAGACTTGCAACAACTAAGTTATAAAAATGTACAGCAATGAAATGAAGCAGAAATAAAGGTCTGCTTCATTTTTTATACTTCTGGACTTCAGTGATAGTGTTACATTTTACAATATTAATTACATTGAATAAGGTGGCAATCGGTTCTTTTTGTTATTTGTGACTCGATATTTCTCCTCATCTAAGTTCTTATTTATGGCTTTTTGGTTGTTCATTGTGGCTAGATAAAAGCAAAATTTTAATCTGATATAACCTATCTGAATATTATTAAAATACTTGAAAATTTATTAAGTAGTTCATTTTAATGCAAAGGCTAAGGGTAGGCATTATCCATTTGTTCTTTCCTCTGCTCTGAAAATTTTCTTTCCATATCATGAAGTCTAGTTTCAAACAGACTAGAAACACCTGAATAAAATTAATTTACAATAATGCAAAGCTGAAATTTAAAATATAAAACTCAAAAGCCCTAACTCAATCTCAAAAGGATACATGCACATATACGCACACATGCCCCTAAATGTTTCTGTAAGGGGCAATGTTGGTTAAGGGCTGTCATTTCTCATAAGATGACCCCTCAATTCTCCGTGGAAATCACACTGCTCAAGTACAATACTCCTGGCATTCTGATGAACACATGATGGGCACCAGAATGGAACTCCAAGGTGAAGGAAGTAACTTACAAGTTTGTTTAGCTGCTTGTAAAATTGAATTATGTCACATGGTGACCACCTGTTCTCCATGTCTCAAAAGGAAACAACAGAAGGAAATGGACCAAATGTGAGACGTTTGCATTAGTCATAGGGTAGAATTTTTAAACTACTTAGTATACCATATTATTCTAGTAGACATGGGATAATAATAATTAACAAATGTGATCAAGTGAGCCCAGGGTTTTCCTAAGAGCTCAGTTATTCTATATATGGAAAACCAGAAGAGAATATGCTTCTGTTTTAAAGTGTAGACAGCACTCAACACCTAATGTATTTGGGAATTATAGCTACTGAATAACAACCTGATATTTTAAGATTTTTTTTAGAAGCATCAATAAGGTTTCTTTCATGAATGCAACTTTTTTATTTAGTTATAAGCAGACATTATACATAACTAGTTCCATTTATATTTATATGGATGGCTTCTTTTTAATTATACTTTCTAAATACAGGTCTAAAACACCAAATTTTATAGCATGGATTAAAGAAAACAATAGACTATAACTTTTTAGAACATACAACTGATTAATTAGGAAACACAATATAAAAGAAGGAGAATGCTATTCATTCTAATTGGATCCATTAGTCAAAGTACCTTGGTTTTCAGAACAACAGACTTCTGCCAGGACACAGTTATCCTCTTTCATGATACTAATTCTGGATCAGAATGCATAAAGTGAAAGGCTTATCATTCAGGTAGTTAGATTATTGCAACTAGTGTACTCTTTCTCCATACTTCAGAGGTCTTTTGTTCAGGACATAGGTAAGGGTGTGTGTGTGTGTGGGGGGGGGTTGTGTATGCGTGAGAGCAAAACAACACCAACAATTTGATTAATTCATTAGGTGAATACTAAGAACTCAGGACACTAATGGTACCTGAACAAGACACACTTCCTTTACTGGAGGCTCTCAGACTTGGTGGGAGAAAGAGACAAAATACAATATAAAGACAGTAATATATATCAGTCAGGTATCAGTGACCAGTTCATGATCAATGAAAATCAGGATGTAGGTCATAACTAAAAATTATTAGACTACTTCTAAATGCAAAAGTCATTTTGCAAGATAAAGTTTGCCACATTATGACATCTCAGTGCATCCTGATATTTTTTAGACCTTGCATCCTCTACTTTGATTATAGAATTTGAAAATATTTACTGAGAGAGGGACTGGGGATCAGAGCAAGATCCTATCTGGTGTTTTAAGGGTGACTCCTCTGGTAGTAAAATGCAAAATGGATCTGAAATAGAATGTACAAGCAAGAGATCGTTGGGGCCTAAAATGAAGCAATAAAAAACTAGGAATGAAGATATTCATTCACAGAACCTTTCATGAATTGATGATGCACAGACACAGGGGTAATGTTTCTAGTTAGGATAAAACATTTTTATGGTTTGTTACAAACTAAAAGAACCTGTCATTCATTCTGACTCTTCCTTTTCCCTATTCATCCACATTAATTGATCAGTTTATGATTACAGCCTCCAACACGTGTTTTTAAACTTTTGTCTACTTCTATATGCCAACATTACTGAAATAATTAGTTTTGTTGTCTGCAGAAAGTTTTATGAATACCTACCTGATATTCTTGAAGGTCTTGTTCCTTCTCCCTATTCAATATCCTCACTTTCATTAGACTGATTAAACATGCAGTTCTTATAATTGTATTTCCCTATGTAGATGGTTCTCCAAAGCTGCAGAACCAAGACCAACATTTTAGCCAAGCAAACAAGACCTTCCTTAACCTAGCACTCTCATATCTCTTTGGTCTCACTCTAATATTTCCAAACTCAAACATCATGTTGTAGTATTCTCATGCTTAAAGCTCTTCCCACATAGCATCACACTTCCGCCTACTTGGCCTATTCTCTCTGCTCTGCCTACAGGAGCCTTCTTCCACTGGCTAGTAGCAACTCATTCATTAAGACTCACCTCAGGCATCACCTCTCCTGAGACTGGACATCCACATGTGATCAAGTGCCCTTTTGTCTCCCTGTATGCGTATCGACATGACATATACTTTAACTTGGCATTTACCATGGTGTCAGCTTTCTCCTCTAGTTCAACCAATAATGGCTGAGCACTTTTGACTTATTTCCTACAACTTACTGATCTCTGAACCTCCAGATCATTTAAAAAAAAAACAGTCTACTAGCATGTAGAAGGATTAATAAATATTTTCAGACTGATCAATATGAAGACTATATAAAAACATGAGCAACTGGAGGGAGAGGTAGAAGCGAGATAAGAACAGAAAGATACAAGGCAGTTGGTATGGACCAGACACAGACTTTAGATCTTGATTCTTTTGTGAATAAAAGCCCTGGGAAATATTTGCTTAGAATCCAGGCAAAACCATGTTTTTGGTAATGCTTCTTTTGATGGGGGGTGGGGGGTAAGAAGACTGTTAGGTCAGTGGTGGTGACTTGGTAGTGACTTAGTGGCAACTTAGAACAAAGCAGCCCAAGCAGGAAAAGAACATCAATCAGATGCTGGCGGAAACACCTGTCAATCAGCCAGATCTCCTGACTAACACCTGTCAATCAGCAGGACCTCCTGGCCAATCCTGGAGTTCAGCCAACTCCCCTGACCAACTCCAAGGGGGCAAGGGACCCTTGAAACACCTTTTCCTGTCCCAAGCCCTTCCCTTCCTGCTGTAAGCCCCCAAAAAGTCCAGTCCGGTGGAGCTTCCACGTGGTTTCTCCTCAGACCCTTCCCCTGTTCCCTCTGTGGGTCTGATGGAGTTCTGCCCGGGAGTGATATCTCAATAAAGCCTGTTCAACGGCCCTTTTAAATCTGCCTCCTTTGGTCTGCCTGCCCCGCCTGATCTGACAAAGACTATATCTCTTCTCATTTGTCTCACATACCTCACAATATCAGCTCCCTGATTTGTCTAGAAAATAACTGGAAAGTCAGAAATGACAGGAGGAAAACCAAGAGCATTCTCCACTCATCTACCTCGTCTGCCTGGAGACTCTGAGTACCATTTATTATCAAATGGAGGAGGCAAAGAGATGGCTGGGAAACAAACACAGCTCCTGGAGCCTAGGAGTGCTTCCTGGAAAAACAGTGTCCTTCCCTTTCCCTCAGGGCACTTGGGAGTCCTAGATCACTTTACCAAGTATCCTTGACAACAATGGAAAAGCCCATTCTTTAACTACGAGGACTATGTGAAAATAAAACCTCCCTAAAACTACTATTAGTCCCTGCTACACACAGTAGCAGTTAGCTCAGGTAACATTTGAACAAAGAAATTAATTTTCCTAATTATTTTAAGAAAATAAAATATTGCTTAAAATAGTAAATTCTATCTATCTCTATAATGTAAACTGTATAATGTATCTGTATGATGATATATTTAGTAATAGTCTCATGCCAAGTCCTGATCCCACCACTTAACGTCGATGGAGTCCTTAACAGGTTATTTGATTTCTTCGTTTTCCTCATCTGCATAATAGGAACAAACACAGTGCTTCCAAAATAAAGCTGGTAAAAGGACGAAATGACAGTAACCTTTTGTAAACTGCTTATTGTATTTCTTGTCATGTTGATCCTCATGGAGTACATAAGAAAATACAAAAATCCATTAAAAAATGGTAAACTATGAAAGAAAACAAAGGCAATAGAACTTCTGAAAGATTCCTAGTCCATTCTTTCCTATCCAACACTTTACAAACTCCACTTTTCTCTAAAACGAAGATCTAAATTCTCTGTTTGAAATCATTTCATAAAGAAAAAAAATCACTTACTGACAAGTAGGACCAATTTGTTCAGGGCCTTGGGATACATGTCAAGCTAAATTATGAAAAACATTTTTTTTTTTTTTTTTGTCTGAGGAGATTCTCCTCTAATAGATGGTCAGGTGCTGGCTGAGAGAACCAAGTAAGTCTTAGACTATGAAGGGACATCTTCAGAGGCGGAACATGGACCTTTAAAAGATGTGGCTGTGTAGGGAAAGACTGCCTCAAATCCCCCAGGACTGACATCTTCTGAATGTCCCTTAGACTCTATATTTGGATTACAGACCTACACTTAGATTTTGTGCCTTACTTCTGCATATTTGTTCTTTAACAGCCCACTCATTTCCCAACTGTACTTCTGCCAAAGAACACCAATCCTTCGGCCAGTCCACTGTGGTAAAGTCCCAAGAACTGGCCTGGACTATCTGAGACTGTGGCTCAGATCTTAAGAGCTGGACCTTAAGGAACAGCTAAGAGTCGGAACAGTGGACAAAGAAGGGCAAGAATTTAATCAAGGAAATAAGAAAATCAGCAGAAGTGCATGATCAATCAAGGCATAATGCCCGAATGAGAAAAGCCTAAAGAGAACACAGACACTCAGTCAGGACTGGTCTGCTGTTCTTACAGAAAACAGATTCCCATCTCTGAACACTTCTGGCTAATAGAAAGAGATAGCTAGACCACGTGAGAATCCAGGGTGTAAATCAGACCACTTACTAAATGTGCTAAGATGGGAAAATGTTGTTTAACCTGTACAATCTTTACTCTCCTCATGTGTAAGAACAGGAATGAATCTAACCCTCCTTGTTCAACACAAAAGATCACCTTAGTGATTCATTAAATACTTATTGAACCCTTACTTTGCCCTCTGAGGTACTATTTAAGACATGGCTTTTGTTTCAAAGGTTTTATCCTTAAGTAGATGTGAGAAAGATACACAACACTAAGCAGAACATACAGAAAGTTTTATAGAACAAGTTTAATTAATACAGTGATTTGGAACTCAAAGGATCAGAGAATGCCTTCTGCTGCAGGGAGGCTGAAGCCTTACTTGGAACCAAATGGGAAACCACACGAAAAAGGACCACACTCAACAGATTCTAATGCACTCTAGTAGCAAGGTGACATGGGACCCTAACACCACCATCATCTTACCAACACCACTCCAACTCTGAGGTTTAGAAGATGCTCCTACTTCTTCAGCAGTGAAACACAGTCAAGGACCATATAAGTCCCATTTCCTCTACAAAGAATGTTAGGATCCATCAGCTTTATGATTTTAAAAGCTCAATTATCTGGAATGAATTATTTTAAAACTTTTTTGTGACAAAAATGGGAAATTGGTTTCCTTTGAACAATAATATCATTTTAAATGTTATAAAATGAATAGTGATTTATTTGTTCTACATGCTCTTAAACTAGATCTTAGTAACTAACCAAAGAATATCAGCGCTGGAAGGAAAAAAAAATACACAGATCCACACAAATTCATGTATACCCCCTTCATTCCTGTGCCCCCTCCCTATTGATTTAGCTCAACTACTCCATTCTTTCCTATCCAACACTTTGCAAACCCCGCTTTTCTCTGAAACAAAAATCTAAATTCTCAGTTTGAAGTCATTTCATAAAGAACAAAATCACTTACTGACAAGCAGGAGCAATTTGTTCAGGGCCTCAGGATACATGTCAAACTAAATTATGAAAAAAAAAAACTTTTTTTTTTTTTTAAAGGGAAGGTAAAGGCCATGTGTCAAAGTTGTCAAAGATATTGAAGCTATAAACAATATTTGGAGCATTCAGCTGCATGGTCAAATGTACTTTCATATCTGAAATTCTGATGAATCTTGGTATATTTACACTTTTCATTGTCAGAAAGCTTCTACTACTCTGAAAACGATTTTCTTAAAAAAAAAAAAGAAACACATTTTAATAAAATATGGGCTTAAGAGAGTAACAAAGAACACTCTTATAAACCCCCTTTTGGTGTTGCATAGTTTCTCCAAAGCAGGGCTGAATAAGGAAAGTGACAGAACTGTGATCCAGGGAGGTAATGCCAGGCTCACTCAGGGGTGAGCCCTGGTGCCAACACTGCATGTGAGAATCACCCTGTAGGGAGCTTAAAAGACCTGGTATGTGGGCCTTTGAACTGTGGCATGGCCCAGGAGAGATGTGCCCTTGGAGAGGCAGCTATGTTCATCTGAGGCCAGTTCAGAAGGAGCTGGCAGCTATAAGCCCTGTGCTGACTGCAGCACTCCTGGTAAATAGCAGAGGCAACAGGGCCTAAGGAAGGTCAGGGTGGATAAGTCTCTGTCCATCACTTAACTCACACAATTACATTACATGATAGCACACATCTTGGGAAGATGAATACTTATTTTTTTTTTCTAAATCAGAATCATCATTTAAATACTTCAGGGATTTTTGAAGTAAAAAGGCCCAGGGAAATTATCTAATCTCATTACTTCAAAAAATACAAAATGAAGATGAAAAGGGTCAAGTCGTTTTAGATGAAAGCTGTGTAGTGATCTATAAACACTTGATGGGTTATCAGGGGAACAGCATTATATGCCGTCTGTTAGTTCCACATGAGCCATCTTTATAGGAAAGCTATGGAGAACCAGAGCTGAACTTCATATAAGCTGCTCAGAAGTAAGGATGATATCTTAATCATCAGTGCACCTCCAGTGTCTGCACAGTGCTGGTCCACAGTAGGGATGATGAAATGCTCAATAACAAAGAACTGTCACCCAAAGCTGTCAACAGATGAAACAAATGGCCTCAAAAACACTTTCACCCTCACCAGCCTAAGACAAGGTAACTGTTAAGTGAAGTGGGTGGGAAGAACTTCAAGTGTCAGGCAGAGAGCTGGACTTCACAATAGTTCATGACTCCCTGTCAAAATTCCAGGCCTTACAATTTCTAGTAAGTATTTTTCTTTTAAACTATTCAATTTAACTAAGCACAGAAAGAGACTATAATTCATTTTAAATCAAGGATGGTCACTGTAAAGGCTTAACCTAATTCAGTGTTTCTCCTACTATATTTGATATCTTCACAAAGAAATTAAATGGTTATTGACATTTTAATTTATTTTTATTTTGGATGTGTGTGTGTGCTGCTGGAGATCAAATTCACAACCTTATGCAAGGTAGGCAAGTGCTCTATCAGCAAGCTTCATCTCCAGCCCAATCAAGACAATCTTGCAAATATTTACAGTCTTGTTGCTAATGTTTTCTTAAGTGGGTGAGCTAATAAAAAGGTGCACTGATGAGCTGTCATTCCTTAAGAATTTAACTTTCACATAATACATAAATTAATGAAATAGTATATAATCTCCAAACAGTGACATGGACTTCACTGTGCTAAATAAAATCAGTGCAGACACAATTGCTAACTCTCTGATTATACAAAAAAACTAGATTAAATAAAAAACTAATTCTAAGCTTTGGGAAAATATCCAAATGGTAGGATAGTAAAAAGGAGGATATTTCTCAATAACTAAGAATTTACAAAGTTAAGCAATCACAGAGTTTGAAGAAAACTAAGATAAGGTCATTTAGTTCAACCTTATAAAGAAATGTATTGTTGCATATTCCTGACAGATGGCTCATCAGCCCTTTCCATAACTTTTTCTTTTCTCACAGATTTTAAAGGAAATCTGTTCCCTGAATGAGAGCTACATTTTGAGATTAAAATAAATCAAAGAAATACTTGTTTTGAAAAAGGATGAAAAATAATCACATTATGTGTAATACTCGCGGTTTCACAAAAATTTCTAACCAGAAATTTCATCTGATTTTCTCAAAATCCAAAGAGATAGTGTTATGGTTTGCATATGAAGTATCCTCCAAAATCTCCTGTTTTGATGTAGGAATGTTTGGAGGTGAAAGATTGAATTGTGAGAGCTGTAACCTAATCAGTCCACCCTAATTTGAATGAATTAACTGGGTACTAACTGTAGGCAGGAAGGACAGAGGTACAGATGGTGGATCACTGGGAGCTGGCCCTGGATAGATTCACCTTCCCTAAGGCCATTTTCCCTCTGTATCTGTACTTCCTGGCCACCATGAGTGGAGCCCTGCTCCTCAGCCACCCATTTCCATGGTGCCTCACTGAGGTCTAGAGCAATGGACTTGGCCGACCATGTACAAAATTTCTGAAACCATGAGCCCAAATAAACTTCCTCCTCTAAGTTTTTTCTTATCTGGTATTTTGGTCAGAGCAACACTACACTAACACAGATAGGTATAAAGAGTAAAGCTGGATACTGACTTACCCAAGTTTACCCACTTACAAAGTTTTAAAATAAAACTTGTAGACCTCATGCTTCTAAGGGTCTGAGGACCTGCAAAAGATGGCACCCACTGAACGAGGTAAATGAAGCTCAACTTGTCCTCTTGGTTTTAACTTAACTCACTGAGAACTGTTTATGACTCAGTGTTGTTAGGATGGAACAGTCACTTAGTTTTCCAAAGTACTTAGTTCTTTTTGTGGAAACTTAAAAATAGTTTACATTTTGTTATGTGAACGCTACATACCTATGCTTCATTTGTTTCCAGTCACCTTGTTCTATTTTAATGTATTTTATTATTAACTTTTGCAGGTGTACTTAGGCATGTGTAAAAAAACTATAAAATTTCGATCTGAAGTTCAGTTGGCAACTATAGCTTTTAGATAATGATTTCTTTCTTTTGTTTCTTAACATTAGCTAAACTAATTACACATGAATATCAGCAAAACGTCTTTAAAAAGGTTTTAGAAGTATAATTTTGGGTTGGGGTTGTGGCTCAGTGATAGAGCATGTGCCTAGCATGTGTGAGGCACTGGGTTTGATTCTCAGCACCACATAAAAATACATAGATAAAATAAAGGTATTGTGTCCACCAACAATAGAAATTTTTAAAAATATATAGTTTTGCAAAAAAGATTTTTATGAACCAATTTCAAATTTATATAGAGGCATACTCAAAAGCAAATAGATGGTTTTCTGAAGTTAGAATGAAACCTGATAGTCCAGTAAAAACAATGAAATTGACTTAAACTGATTCCTGGATAAGTGGAATCTGATTCTTTGTTTTGCACAATTTGTTGTTGTTGTTGTTGTTGCTGCTACTGCTGTTTTGGTACTGGGCATTAAACCCAGGGGTTCTTATTTATTTTTTGAGATAAGCCCTGTATAGAAAGTGGTTGTGAAACTATTTCCTTCCCTTAAGCCAGGGCCACAAGGCACAATGGAGGAGCAAAGGCTTCAGAGTCTGACCAGAATCCACATGCCAACTGCACTATTTAATAAGTACTATTCACCTACCTGTGGCCAAACCAGGTCATCTGGCAAATATGTATGTACATATGATAAGTGTGAAAATAATTGTGTTCTGAATTAAGCCAGTCCACATCTCAGGCTTACAGTCTGGGAGGAACAGGCAGGGAGAATTAGGTGGATTTGAATCTGCAAGGATATCCACCCAAATACGCAACCCAAATATGTTCTATTTTCCCTCTTATGTGACCACCCAGGCTCTTTATCTATTTTGACATTTTAATAGTCACTGCTTTCTGCATTATGTCTGGGGTGTGTCTTGGAGAACTGAGTTCCATTTGTACCTCCCCAAAACAAAATACTCTACATTTTTCCTGAATCCAAGATTTGCCTTGTCATACTATTAGTTCATTAGAAGAGAGTGCCCAAGAAGGATTTGGAAATATTTTGGAAATATTTTGAAATATAAACAATAAATTTCATTATGGTAAAGTCATAGTGGGATGAGAAAACTGAGAGAAAAGTAGGACAAGGGGATAAAACCTGAAATAAATTTCAGGCAAGTGCTGCAGCTCTGCTTAGTTTCACCAATCACATGTTCATTTTCATGACTTCATCATTAAGTGGCTCCATTTTGGCTCCTATCTAACATTTTTGAACCAATGTGTTAGCTAGCATTAAATGATTCTTTTCAACATCTTTTAAATTTATTAGAGTTATAGGATTGTTTATGGAAATGAATCCCTAGCTACCAAATGTTGGCCCCCCCCATAAAATAAATATGACAAACTAAAAAAAAATATATTATACCAAAGTCTCAGATTGGATTTTGGGACATTTAGAGTAAAAGGACAGATGCAGTTTATTCTAAACTAATAGGAAGAACAACCAAAAAGAAATTACTACTTTTAAAATAAGTTGAATGGTTTAATTACTGTTGCTATAAATTTTGTTGAAACAATAACTTGAGAAAATTCTTAGTAATCAGAAAAACTGATACCAATTGCAGACAGTAGCTACTTTTATATTATGATCATGAGAATACCACTATATAGGGAAATGATTAAGGAGACTTAGGAGGACCACATACAATGGCATGACCACAGGGTACAAGGGGACAGAATGAAAGGCAGTGCAGGAGTGCAAACACCCACTCTTTGAGACTTTGTTCTAATTTTGCCTAAGTGGCATTACGCATAAAATTAATTTTAAGGATGAAACCCAAGCACAAACTGTAGTCGCGAGAGTTAAATGACAAGCATCAAATTGTTCAGTATTATCCACACATCACCTTCTAAAAACATAAAGAGGTCTCAGAACCATACTCACCTCTAGGGTTATCACTGACCCCACAAGCACTCAAAAGGAATACCCTGTTCCTTCTTGGAAACCCCAAGGACTAAACCTGTCAGTCTTTCTAATCTTCCTATTTTTCATTTGCAGTTCTCTAAATCAGCCAGCCACACTCTTTATTTTTCAAAATTCTGATATTAAAGAAAAAATAGACTTGATATATACCAATATGGACATTTAAACTGTGCTGCAATAATGCCAAACACTGGGATTATCAAAATGACTAAATAAAAAACTGCTCTCTAGGAGTTTAATTGAGATATTAAGATGAACATGTGAAAAGATAAAATACAACCCAGCTCTGAGGCAGCACATGGTAGGGGAAGATTGTTCATCGAATGTGAAAGTCCCTAGGGAAGACTAAGTCATAGGCTGGTTCGAGTCCAAGAGATTTTTTTTTTTTCCTTTTGCCAAATAACTTTTAATCTGAAAACCACAATGAGGACAAAGTACTGACTAAAAGGGGAGGGCGGGTAAGAGACCCAAGGGAGATTAGCAAATGCAGGGTGGGGAAGCTGAAAGAGAGGAGGAAGAGGTGGTTCTCACCAGTTAAGGAAGGCATGAATAGACAGAACAGAGGGGCAGAAGAAGGGCTCCTATAGCGGGGGCTTTCCTTCATAAGCAAGAAGACTGAAATTAAAACAAACCAGTGGTTACCAGCTCAAATTCTGATATAAGTGGCAAGGTAGATGACAAAATGACAGATCTGGGTGTGAGAGATGGGGATCAGGCAAACAGGAATGGTGATACCAAATTCTGCCATTTCTTGATCCAGAAGGAAACCACTGCAACATTGATGAGCAAAAAACAAACCAACAACAACAACAACAAAAGACAAACAAAACTCAGAATAGAAAGAATGCCTGTATCTGAAGGACTTTACACTTAGAATCCAGCAAGAGAAGACGAGTGGGATGGGCAGAATTATCGATGGACCGGTAAGCAGAGTCTTTAAGTACTGTCACCTCTCTGTAACCATTCAGGTCTTCAAAACCCAAGGAGAACTACCAAGATAGAAAGGACCACACTCCTCATCAGAGCTGTGCACATAATACAGAACAATGCTTCTCAAACTTCATGTACATTTGCATAAACTAGGGTCTTGCTATAATGTGGATACTGATTTGATTAGATTGGGGGGAAATCAAAGATTCTGTATTTCTAGTAGGATGCTGGTTGGCGTTGCTGGCCCCTGGACCACACTTCAAATGGGATGTCTACAGAGGGCCCTTTTCCTCCTGCTACCACATGGAGAATTGATAACAGGCGAAGAGAGCACCGGTCAGGTCATACACACACAATTCAGGAGGAGACAGCTGAAAGCCAGGCCAAGGAAAAGCTGGATTTAGCCCAACAATGGAACAGAAAGAATGGGAAGCTGACATTTATTTTCAAATTGGAACAAAGAATCTTCACACATGTTGACTCTCATAACCCTTGGAAGGATCAGTAACACCTTTCACTGGTCTTACAGTCAGGAACTGTACCCAAATCACCAAATTCACACCAAAAGAGCCAGGATTCAAACCAAGCCCTATTTGACTGAAAGTCTCTGTATTTTCTTCTGAAACAACTGATAAGCTAGACCCAGGAAACAGTCAAACTTGAGGCAGGAATTTTAAAAAGAAGCAGTGAGAAGCTGCAGTCTTTGATTTCTTTACATGATACTTACAGGAAATGTAATGAACAGGTTTCTACCACCACCCCCCACCCAAATCTTAAATGTGCAGAGAAATCTTATATGAGCAAAGAAGTACAGCAAAGTCCCCAAAATACACATGTATTTGCTTCCCAAAGGAGTCTTGTTCTTCAAGGAATAAATTAAATCCAAGTTTCCCCAGAGATTAAGCCAAGCGGAAAGATCAGAAAAGGCATACAAGAAATTTTAAAGTGTCGATGCATTTGAGCTTTAAGTTTCAAAACAGAACTGTTATTTCTGATTTCATTCAGCCTATGAAATATCAAGAAAACTAAATAAATACTACTTAATTCTCTAATTCTAATGAGGTAAAAAAAAAAAAAAAAGATACAAGAATGTAGCTTACAGAGACAATACATTCTCACAATTCTCACAAAGAGCTCACCAGCATTACCAGCTGGGACCAGTTAACCACATTTACCAAATAAGGAAAGTTTTTTCAATGCTTGGAATCCTTGTACAGTGAGCTCACTTCACTTCTCACTGGGTTTCTACAGTAACTGTGGAGGTCATCTCTTCAATTCAGAGTCAGTAAATCACCAGGCTCTCCATGCAAACGTGGGCTGCATGGTCTCTGGAGAGCGCTCAGTTTGGCTCCAGACTATTCCTGACTCTATATAGAAGAGAAAGATGCAAAAATCAACTCTAAATGCAGAACAGTAAGAAGCTATATTAAACCAAACCTATTAATAAAATCAATGAAAGCTGAATACTGTTGTGAATACAAACGGCAGACCTTATCTTATTTTTCACAGTACATTTGTCCAGTTGCAAACATACTGCTTGTTCTCTTAGCTGAATCTTTGCAAACATATTAACAAATTTAAAATTTTCTGATCCATAAATGAGTCCATTTATCTACACAATCATAAAAAAACTTTTCTCGTTTTTAATTAACTCGTTTTATATACCAAAAAAAGTATAAAAAAATTTTTTAAAGAAAAAGAAAGCTCACAGAGATAAAACAAAGTTAAAACTATGATGAGATATATTATATTCTTAAATAAGAGTGTTAGGAAGAGGGCTGGGGTTGTGGCTCAGTGGTAGAGCACTCGCTTAGCATGCGTGAGGTACTGGGTTCGATCCTCAGCACCACATAAAAGTAAATAAATAAAATAAAGGTATTGTGGGGAAAAATTTTTTTACAAAAGAGTGTTGGGAAGAGGGTTATCCACCATGTTCAGTGGTTCTGCTTGAGATGCGAAACCTAAATAAAATTATGCAGTTGTAGAGTGAAGTGGTTTTTACTTGACCTTCTCTTAACTATTTAAATACTTCCTGCTACAGAGGTAAAAATGATTCTTCTTCTTTCTCTTCTAAACTGCTTGTGTGCCAAACCACAACCCTAAACTGAAAAATCTATATTTTGCTTGGAAAGTAAAAGATTTTCATGAAAATAATATACTTAAAAATTTTTGCTGTTTGTGTTATAAATATTATTTTTAACCACTAACATTCAAAGTTGCACCCAGTTTTCTCTTACTATAAATTCTGTGGTTTTCCAACATAAATTACTATGGTCTGAATATGGCTTGAGAGTGTCCCCAATGGTGCACGTGCTGAAAATTTGATCCCTGGTGTGGTGATGTTGAGAAGTACTGAAACCTTTAAGAGGTAGGTGCTGTGAGAGTCAATTAGGTCTTTAAGAAGGAATAGTGTATTTCTCTCAGAAGTGAATTTTCACTATCTGGGGAAATTCCAAAAGAATAGGTTGTTCTAATTGAGTCCAGCACCTCCTTTGAATTTCTAGAGTTTCCTTGCTCCTACATGCTGCCTCTGTACTCAACCAGTTCCTTTTCTACTACTCCACCACACTGTGACATAGCCAGGGGATCTATAACAAGTCACCAACAAATAATGCTGTTTGCACCTTCTAGTCACCAGCATCAAGAGGCAAATAAATCTCTTTATTTATAAGTTAACCTCTGGTATTTTGTTATAGCAACACAAAACACTAATACAGAAGCTAAATCAAACTAATATTCAGTCTCTGATATCAAACAAGGTGTACTGCAGAGTTGGAAACAATTTATTTCAGGCATTTTTTTTTCCTGTAAGAGGCCAGCAATAAACATTTTATGTTTTGTGGACTGCAATGCTCTCCTACACACCTACTTAGCACTGCTGATCAAAAAGAAGAGCAACTTTACAAAACATATAAACAAATGTGTGATTCTGGGTTCCAATAAAACTGCATTTATGAACATTTAAATGTGAATTTTACATAATTTGCTTTTAACACAAAATATTATTATTTTAACTTAAAAAAGCATTTAAAAGTCTAATAGGCATTTGTAGCTCATTGACCACACACAAATAGACAACAGACTAGATTTGAGCTACAGATTGCCAACCCCTGCCTTGAAACCTAAAATTTACATTTTCAAATCAGCCTAGGAAACAAATGTCTACTTAATTCTGCAGCATGGAAACTCACCCTGCAATAAAAGAGAGAACAGTAGCACCAAAATCCTTTGCTAGGATATTTGCTCTGGACTAGTAAGTAAAACTCTAAAAATACCAAAAGACAGAATGCTCTCTCCTGTGCTACTCTTCCTTTGGGAATCTGATACAATAGAATTCAAGGATAGGAGATAAAACTTTCCTAAGAGCAATTCAAAGAGAATGACAGGAAAGTTTTAAAAGGAAAGCAGCTACACCTTGAATCTTGAACATCCCCCAAGAGCCTATGTGTTAAAGGCTTGGCCACCAGTCTGTGGCAGTATTAGCAGGTGGTGCAACCTTTAGGAGGTAGGGCCTAGTGGAAGGAAGTCAGATCATTGGGAATGTGGCCTTGATGCACTCCTAACCATAATGAGCTGCCACAGGCCCAATTGCAATGGGGCCAAGTGATCATGGACTGAAACCTCTGAAACTATGAGCATAATAAACCATTCTTCTTTTTAAGTCAATTTATCTCAGGTATTTGTTACTGTAACAGAAAGCTAACATATAAGTCTAAGGTAGGGCAGAGACCTATATGGACAAAATAGAAAAACATAACAATATCAGGAGCTGCTGGGTCAAAGCAGAGAAAGTAGGGGTACCTGAAGAAAACTGGAGGACCAACATGAGGCTTTTCTGTGACCTCCATGGAGAAGACAGAGAACTCTAAATGTCTAATTCACTTGATGGTATTCAGTGGGATCTCAGAGCAAAGACCTTTGTGATCTGACATAGGCCTGATGTTGCCCATCTGCTCTCCTGCTGGCAGGATGTTCTAGTTACCAAGACTCACTTGGCTGGGAGGAAATAGAGAAATGGCCAGATCCCCTGAAGGTAGACAGTTTAACTCAACATTTTAATGTAACTGATGATGAATTATTAGCTACTACCTGGACTCTTGATGCCACACATTGCTCATAGACTGTCTTCCTGAAATGTACATTCAAGACTCCACTGGCCACAGGAATATAGTAGCAAGATTAAGAGCATGGGTCTGCCTGGGTGCAATCTCTGTCTGTTATTTACCAGTTACCTAGTCCTGGGCAGAAGACTTACCTTCTCTATGCCTCCATTTACTCACTCCCAAGAATAGGATGAAAATAACAGGACTTACCTCACAGGGTTATAATTACATAAACAGGTATATGTGTGCTGCCTAGAACACTAACAAATGAGACCAATGCCTATCATACTCTGATCATCATTAATATACTTATTAATTAAAAACTCCCTGATATGCCACAAAACTCTCCATGATTCCACCCCAGCTGGCTACTTCCTGCCTCATTTCTCATAAACTCCATCTTTATGTTACACATACATACACATAGTAAGTTCTGGCCTAAGTTTTATTCATTCTTCAGGTTTGATGCTACACTTGTGGGTTATACAATTATATGCATAGTTTATGACCAGCATTTATTTTAATTAAAATATAAAAGAAAATACCAATATATATTCCATGTAGTAACAGAGGTTATTAGCACATATACTTGTTAAATTGTGATGGAAAACAAATTTCTTAATGTGGTTCATGTTCAAAAATAAACAAATAAATAAAAGCAGTAGGTATAATCCCACCAGTGCATATCAAGCTTCTAAGTCTGTCACAAATTGTTTCCACCACGATGTTGTTTCCTTTGCCAGTCTTCTTTTTGCCTGAGATGCTGTTTTTCCTCAATTGACTGAAAAACTTTCACCAGTCTTTAAGTTGTACCTGCTGAATGTCTTTATCACCCTCCCTGGCTAGGCAGAAGAGACTTTTCCTTTCACTGTGTTTGGAAAATAATATGAGTGACTGAAAAGTACTTCAAGAACAGCACTAATGCCGCTGCACTATAATTGTTTCTCCAGGGTTTCTTCTGCTCTAGTAAAGGCCATGGGGGAAAGCAACAATATTATCTTTGTGTCCCCAAGGTCAAGCAACATGCCTGGTACAATGCAGATCAACACTGTTCACCTGAACATTTCAATGATTCAAACATTTTAACCAAACTTCCAATGACTCAAAACTGAGATGGAAGGATGAAATAGTAGATAGCAGCTGTTAATATATTATATGATCACACCTACATGCCTAAAGATCTCTTTACGTTGCAATAAACAAACTAACCCAAAATAAAAGTCTCACCAAAAAGTCTGCTAGGCTAGCATGGAATGAAAGGGCTATACCTGAGGAGCTTGTGACATTTTATTTTAATCTGAATAAACAATATGACATTAAACAGCAAAAAAAGTCAATGATTTTATTGGTCAATATGGAAATTTACTTATTTTTCAATGCTATAGTAACCAGATGTTCTTTATTAGCAAGTGCTGACATCGCCCATCGGCTGACAGTGACAGCTCTGACAGATGAGTGCTCAATACATTTTATTGGTGGATCACACTCATGCAACAAAAGGTTTTAGTTAATTTTGTAGGGGAAACAGTCTGAGGTGCTTCATAATTTAACTTTTAAGACTATAAAAGGTTAGTAAATATTTACCTCACTGATTTATAATTTTTAGAGGGTTTCTAATTATTTCAATGTATACCATTAAGGTTTTTTTTAATTTATTCTATTTGTTACATATGATAGCAGAATGCAGTTCATTTCATAGAACACATATAGAGCACAATTTTTCATGTCTCTGATTGTACACAAAGTAGAATCACACTATTCATGTCTTCATACATACACTTAGGGTAATGATATATAATACTAATTTGATACACATAAAATGTAAACAAGGATAGAAGGAACAGCCTAGTACAACATTGTTAAAATTCAAAGGCTGGCTTTTGAATGAACTTACAATAATCCCAAAGAGTAGATTACAAGTTGAAAAAAATAAAGTGTACTACCCAAATGATTTCTAAAATGCTTCATATTTCCCCCTTTATTCCTAGGTCATCCTGATAATAAACTCTGATATGTACATGTTTTTTTACAATGACTTAGTACACAGAGATGCTGATAGGTTTTACGTGTCAAATACAGGGACACCACTGGCTCCTTATATCTAGAGAATGTCATCTGGTTTGTTTTACTAGTGGTACCAATGGGGTTCATCAGAAGAGGCAGATATTGTACAGTAGCAATATTACTGAATTAGGTTGCAAGGCGTGGACCCAGGTCCCAGCTAAAGGATGTATTAGCTCTGGGCAGCTGTCAATGCCTCTTGTTCATTCAGGGACTTATGTTAGTCATCCCCAAAATGATGGTGTATTCTACTTTGTAAGACTACTGTATGTAGTAGTGCTCCACAAATTGTATAGTGCTATTCAGTTTAAACAATAGCCATCTGAAGTCTTCTTACCAAGTATCCCAGTGAACCATTCTAATCAATGTTCTGTGATCAACACAGATCTGTCTCTTCCATGAAACAAAGTAAAGTAAACTAACCTATATACATGAGGACCTTACCAACTTTATAGAGATAAGGTTTGTTATAAGCACAAAAAGTACACAATAGCAGTAATTATTATCAATTATAAAATAAAGGCAACTAACATCTTTGGTTTATATTATGGAGAAGGAATTTGCTAATCAAATTTTACAAAATTAAGTTATTGGATCAATCCAGAGAAGACAGTTTTATTCTTTTCTCTACTTTTTAGATGGGGAAGCTAAAGCTCAAAAAAGTTAAGCAGCTTTAGTTCATTTTTCTTAAAGTGCCAAGTTTTGATTTCAAATTTGTATGACAACATAGAATATCCTGCTAAATATGGTAAAGCACTATATCACACTCTTGAAAGGCGTTCACCAGCCATTTTTCTGTCTGAACAAATAAAGAGCCCTAAGCAACTTAGCAAGATCCTGTCTCAAAAAATAAAAAGGAGTGAGAGGGTAGCTCAGTGATAGAGCACTTGCCTCACATGGGCAAGGTCCTAGGTTTGACCCTTAGTACTGAAAAAATTAAAAATCAAATTCTAGTGGCTTACAGTTGCCACAAGAATTCAGCTCTCAATACAGCCATTGCCAGAGAAGACTTTTCCAGTAGTTAGAGACTCAGTTTAGCAGCTGTCAGTAGTACATGAAAAATCATTTGTGACCATGCTCTGTTGGGTCTGTTGACAACAGGAACAAAAGTTAAAGTGTGATCTACTAAATGCAGAGTCTAACTCTATAAACCACACTCTTTCCAATAATTCTCATCATAAGCCCAAAGTATCACAGATTAAAATAGATCATTACCTCAGTTGAGGGGCAAAAACTTTGTAATTTATAATATTTATAATCCTGCTAGATTCTCTACACCATTTACATATGAGTGACTGTAGTAATGTTCACATGAATAAAATCTAAGGCTATAACATGAATTGTGACAATTCTCTATAGATTTTTTTCTGGATACTACATAATAAAATAATTCTATGTGTAAGGCATGTTTAATATTAACTCACAAATGTTCAGAGACAGGACCAAACCCTACTATGGACAGAACAAAGGGGGATTTACTGGGCTCCATTAAGCATTCATTCAACATGAAATCAATGTAAAAAAAAAAAAATCAAGTTCTTCTTTGAAAATGACTAATATTATACTCATTTCCACATTAAAACCATAAAAGAATGTCATATGATTTCTATTAAAGTCTTATTAAAAACAAAAACCATTGTCTTGAAAAACATTTCCCACAGAAATGAAAATTATCCTTCAACTTTTATAGACAGTATTTCTCAAGTCTCTTTTTTTAATCTCCAATTAAACAAGTCAGTGTTAAGTACCTACTGTATGCTGTATGCTGGAGAGCTTTCAAACTTAAGGGAAGCATGTTAACTAGGCTGGATTTGAATTGGGGAAGTTATTCATAATTGAAATATCTTTACAATTACTCTGTATTTTATAAAAATGTTTATTCACTAAACATAAAGAAAATGAAATATTTCATAAAAGAGTCTTCAAAAGAGCAATATGAAGGACTTCAAAGATGACTGATCTGAGCCACTAAAACAGGGTCTCCCTGAGTTGCTTAGCGCCTTGCTGTTGCTGAGGCTGGCTTTGAACTCGTGATCTCCTGCCTCAGCCTCTGGAGCTGCTGGGATTACAGGCATGTGCCCAGCTTGAGTCACTGAATTCTGATCTTTGCTGTGCCACCAAGGTGCCCCATCTGTGGAAAATGAGATCTTGGCCTGCTTAAAGTCAGCTCCATTTCCTAAAATACATAATAATCTGATACATATATTTGTTTATATACATATATGTTTTTCCATAATGTCTTGTCATTAAGGACTCTGACATGGAACTCTACCTATGTTTTGGAGTCAGAATCTATGTAGAAACAAGTGTGAAAGGAATAGACATGACACAATCAATTCCTTCTGTGAGCAAGGAGAAGATTTCCAATAGGATCACAGAAATATAGTAGTAATTCATTCCAACAATGTCCAACAAAGGGTTATAATCCATCTTGCTCTCTAATAATATCACTCTGAATATATTCATACAGTGGAAATTCTAGTTGGCATTAATTGTTCCGAATACCTGCTTTCCACTCATCTTCTAGTATTTAAACCAGCAGTGTGTTAGGAGATAAACCAAACATTCAATTAACTCTCTGACACATGTAATATGCTGTAATATGTCTGGGCTGTAATACAACTCATATATTATTAGACAAAGAACCTTTAAATAAATACATTTGTGAGAACTGTTTATAGATAATTCTTCTAATCTCCAACTACTCAAACAAGCAGGACCCAGTGCTTCCTGTCCCTTAGTTCAACAACCCCATCATTAAGCTTTTCTAATGCTTCTCACAGATGCACCATTCTTCCTTCCCACACTGGAACTCACTGAGCACCTCACTTTCCATGGGATCAGGTGTCTCAAACTCCATGGTGCGCACAACAAAAGGAAATGTTTGGATTCTATCCACTTCAGCTAAAGAGTATCATCTGGTTGGGAGGCTAGGGCCCCTTGACTCAGCATTTTCCACTCTGGTTTGCCGTGTGGACAAGCTGGAGAGGTCACTGAGTGCAATGAAAGATCCTGCACTTAACTGACTCCTCATTCCAGCAACAAAGTGTTATCTGTAAAATTAACTTTATGTACCAAGTAGGAAAATACCAAAGCAAATGGGTTTAAAGAGATAAAAAATGTTAAATGTTAAAGGTTATGTTAAAGGAAAATTGACACATATTAAAGGAGAGATGCCTACTTTTAATTTGCTTTTCACTTTACTTAACTAGGATTAGTTAGCAGCTGAGAAACAATTTAGTGCTAAAAACATCAGGCAGATAAATACACCGAATCACCACCACAGACAGACCAAGTTCAATAATCTTTATGCTCAAGACTTTATTGGTTTCATTTAATTACAATTGCAACCTCTCAGTGAGTAGGCAAAGTAATAATATCCTACTGGATATTCCCAATTGATCTGTCCAGCAATTGACATGTTTACAAAACAAAATAAAATGGGTGTTACTGCTCCTACTACTGCAATGTTAGGTAAACTAAACCTTCCAATGAGAAAGCAGTAATCCACACACAAACAAAATTTACTGCTTTTGGATGGGCCAGGAAACTTGGAATACCCTACATCTGGGAAATAATTTCTCACAAAGTTCTGTAATTCAGCTTTATAGATATCATTGAGGAAATGAAATATTGTATATTGAAGATCAGAAGGAAAATGTTTCATTTCAGCTCCACACTCTTAAACTTCCTAACTGTGACTGGGTGTGAAATCCCCTCATCATTTGCCTCATTTGTAAGCAGGTGTTAATACTAGTACTCAACTCACAGATTGCTTGTGAATAATTTTTTTAATTGTTTAAATTTGTTCTAATTAGTTATACATGAAGGTAGAATACATTTTGACACATTTTACATAAATGGAGCACAAGTTCTCATTCCTCTGGCTGCACATGTGCAGTCACACCAGTAGTGTAATCATCCATGTATATAAAGTAATAAAGTCTCTCATTCTCAAAGATGTAATAGTTCAATGAAAGTAACTGCTACGTATCTCTTACTAAAATCAGCTTTTGTTAAATTTTTTAAGGCTCTTTCAAGGACAGAGACACCACATTCTTATAATGTTCTTCCTTTTTTTGTACCTTCTCTCTCAGTTTCCGTTCCTGTCATGTTTTTTCTTTCCCAACATCAAACTTAGAGAGTTCTCAAGTTATAAAGGCCCTAGGTCCCCTTCACTTCTCACTCTATTTTTTTCAGGGGTATCTAATCTACTATATCTTGATTTTAGTTAACATCTGGAGGACTAAATTCCCAAATGCACATTTCTACTTTAGATCTGAGTACACACTTGCCCACTCAATGTCTCCACTTAGATGCCTGGGAGAAACCTCAAGTCAATTAATTATGAATAAATGATCATCTCACCATCATTGTCATCCACATAGAAATGATGTCTATCTCTGTGTATAGTCCAGCAACTACTCCATTATGTAACCTGGAACCCGAGGAACATGGGGAAACCTCCCAGTCCACATTTTGCATTGTGTAAGCCATTTTCTACTGTCTCTATTCTACCCCTGAGACAACTTTCTCACATCTCCTGCAACCCACAGTCACCTTATCCAGTAGCCTCTGGGATTTGCCCGTAGGCAGTCTTGGCTGCCCCAATACACATATGTCATGGAGTGATATTTAAAAATATCAAGTGTATTACTCTCCTGCTTACAACTGACCATTGCTTATTGGCATCATTAGCATAAAGAGTAAAACACTGTGGACCATTACAAAACTGTGCATATGACCTCTGCCTCCATGGACCTCTGTACTCCAAACATATAGGACCATTCTTCCTCTGAAATGACTAGATCTTTCTCCATCATCAAGACCTTTATTCATTCCCATTCTGTTCTCTCTTCTGAAACATTTGAAAGCTTTTTCTTTCCCATCATTGTATACACGATTACTAGCTATTTCTTTCTCCTCATTTTGCTTAACCAAGACTTCCTGCGGATGGCATTTCCTGATTCTCTGAACAAAGTACATTAATTATATCCTTGCAGAGCATCCTGCACTTCTGCATCCCAATCCTCAGTGCATTTGTAATGACTTTAGTGTCTGTTTTTAACAAACAATGATAAGGGACCTAAGTGCAAGGATCATGTCTCTCTTGTTTACAGCTGCATCCCTTAATCTTATCAAACAGTATGCCTGCCACATGTAGACCAACTGTGAAATTGATAAATATTCGCAGAATTAACACTAAAATTATCTGGTTTATTCCTTGATCTGAAAATTTCTCACAACTGGTAGCAAAATGCACACACACACACACAAAAAAAATCTAATTAAAGGTAGACTATGATAACTTACTAGAGGAAATAAGTATAAGAACTATTCTATCCTATAAGAAAGGGGAAAATTAATTCTGGAAGGAAAATGGATATCTAAATGAGAAAAGTCTATATAAAAAAAGGCTTCTTTCTAATTCTGGGATATGAAATAAGCCTTAGAGGGATTTTAAGACTTCAAAAAAAGGCGAGGTTTTAAATATTCCAAGGAAAAGGAAAGGTTTTGGCAAAGGCAAGAATGGAATCAAGTGTGTACAGAGACCAGAAAACAGACAACTGTGCCTGACAGTAGGATATACTAAAATGTAGCAAATGGTTAACTTGGAGAATGCTTTCACTAGGAGGACTGTCTGGAATTGTGTGTCAGTGGTGTAGTGCTCACCTAGTACGTGTGAGGCACTGAGTTCAATTCTCAGCACCACATACAAATAAATAAAATAAAGGCCCATTGACAACTAAAAGAAAATATTGGGGGCGGGGAAGAACCACTGAAGGTTTTATCACCAGAACAAGAACATGATCAAAGATGGCAAACATTTGTTAGCAGATTACAATGGGGGTAGGGAGACCAGTTAGTACACTGCAGAAGAAGAAGGAAAAGTATAGAAATAATTATGAGTAGAACGAACAGCATTGCTGGAAAAGGAAAAGGGTCTTGCCATTGACTAAATTGAAACTCAAAACAGAGAAAGGATGGGTGATAATGAGTTATTTTAACATGCAAACATAATGTTGAACAAGGGGGCAAAATGTGGTTCTAGGAAAGAGGATGCAAGTAAATTTCAGATTACTAGGCTCACGGGTAATTTGATTGGTTCATAATAAAATGTTAAGACAAAGGCTTTATGACATTTTAAAAGCTTTTCTCACAAAACATTTTTTTAAATGAAAAATACCAAAGATAATAAAGTTCTTTTATAATGACTGACCGAATTTCCCATATCTCTTGTGTCTAATTTTTATTTTATTTAGATATTAGAAACAAAGCTGCTAGTAATTTTACCATAATCTCACCTTCTCTGCAAAAGAAGTCAATTTCCTACAATTATTGGAGAGAAAGGAACTCACTTAGCAAGTAGACTTTTCTCCACTCAGTAGAAGAATAATATCATTTGTGTTTAAAAGAATTCCAGTCTTTGCAATAGACTCTATGCAAAAAATCTAAAGTGAAGTATGGAATATTTTAAAAGAATATTCTAATTTCAAAAATGTTAGCATCTGAGATTATGTTATCTTGAATTATCAAAATATCTGAAGAATAATAGAAAAATAATACTTACTTTTGCTGCACCTATTTGTTCTTTTCGAAATTTCTCAAGTGGTGCAATTAGTACATCATTAGCATTTTGAATCTGAAATTAAAAATGTGCATATATTAAGTTCTGTATAACTTAATGCCAACAATATTGAAAAATGGCTCCTTTATTCAACTTATTGAATATACAGTTTTTGTTCTATTGTCTGCATCTATAAAAAATATTTTCCATGTTGTACAGTATTTCTCCACTTTATAATTAAGCTGTTTTCACATATTATTCCACTTGATCCTAACAAGAATGTGAGTAATGTGAAAATAAGCACTTATTGTGCTGAAATCATAGCTTGTATGTTTGCATTTCTGCTCCTAAGATTTAACTAAGAAATGGTACATTAGGTATTAAATTTACAAATACCTTTAATTACACTGGTTTAATGTAGCCAGTTTAAGCAATGATTTAAAAATGAACCACACAAGTGCTCATCCATATTGCCATGAGCATGCTAGAATTCCACAGCTGCAAAATAAAATAAGGTTTATTTTCCCCCCTATTTAATTAGATTCCTCACACTTGGGATTTGCCTGAGCTCATAATATTTCCAACATGAATAAAAGAGTATGTGATTTTACTTCACTGAAAAATATTTTAGTTTCATGTTTCAAATTGGAATTCACTTAAACTTTAAAACAGATAGAACCTTCGATACTGACTTAGAAGAATACTGAAAGGAGGTATAGGAAATAAGAGCCAAAAACTAGATGTAAGGGCACAAAAATTTCTAAGGATAGCATTACTCTGAAAGAGAATATTAATTTTAAAAACAAAATAAATACCACCTTTGAGGAGCATTCAAGTAAGAATGAAGCCCAGTTAACAAAAATAATAATTTGTTCTACTACTGCATACTGAGCAAATGCTAAGATGAAGAAAAAAGCCTATTTTTAAAACATAAAATTGCCCTATTTTAAAATAGGTTAAAGAGTAAATAGGAGTTATTTGAACCATTCTGATAATTTCTATAACTGTGAAATCAATCACATTCTTATAACTTTTTTCTAAGCTTGAAATCATGTAACTTTTCTATAAGTGTGAAAGCATAAATAAAAAATGTCAAAATGTTTTCATTTGCATATATTTTTATTTTTACTCTGGTTAATCATTAGGTTTTATTTTTTAAATGTCTTAAATCCATAACCTGAATGAAGAGATAATATATACAAAAATAGAAACTAGAATGTTGATGCCAGTTCTCACGAATGTAGAGTTCTCCAACTTACACAAAAATGAGACTTCAAACCTTATAAAGAGGACCCAAAGTACTATGCTGTGAAAACAGAAAACAAATCAATACTCAAGTTCATTTCAAAGACATCCAGGGCCAATTGTAGATACCTCTGATACCCATCACCTAATTCCTGCTTGTGAGCTCAGACAAGCATGCCATCAGATCCACTGGGTGGGTCCCACAGTGCAGATATGATCAGAAGTAGTAGTAAAGTAGCTCAGTTTTAATTCTCACTCTCTAAAAGCTCTTTGTGGTCATAAACCTCAAGCACAAGGGCTTACAGAAACATACATTTTACAGATGTAAGGAACAGCTAATTCATCCTTTAAAGTTAAGTTTGCATTAGGGGAAAGGCCGTATCATGAACACTTTAGTGTAATCTGGAGAATGCCAAAAATAAAGGCTACCCTTTATTGGATGTTTATTTGTTGCTTACTTCACAAACCACAGTACTTCACAAGCATGATCTAATATATTTCAAGTCAGTGGATTTAAACAGGATGATACTTCTCAAGTGGTGAATACCTCAACAATAATGAGACTGAACAAGTTTGGCATTAAGTACATGTATTTAAAATTGAGCATACCCAGGTTTTACTAGGTTCTTTTGCTTTAGGCCTGTTATTTAACCACTCAGAGAATCAGCTGCATCATCTACTTAACAATTTAATTCTAAGGACTTAAGAAATAATCAATATAAAACAATTAGCTCAATGGTTTATATATACTGAGTGAACAAAAAGAATCAAGTAGTATTTCCAAATACACAGATTATGAATCTCATTCCATATTTACCTATTTAATACACCTTTAAGCCTGATCCATTGTGCTACCCTTTTGTTTGGACTATTCTATGTGCATAATATTAGAAGGTGTTTTCCTATAAAAGTCCTGAAAGACAAATGCCCTAGGTTCTCCCATCTCCAAGCATTTGCACACACACACATGTGTGTGTGCAGTTCTGAGATCTGTGGGGCAGGGTAAAATTTAGGTATGGGCTAATACTTCCAGAATGTTAAAATCTACTTGAAGAGAGAAAAAAATCAATGTAGTCATTCAACAAGTTTTGGCAGCTTGTATACTCCTGAACAATTTTGGGAAAATTGAAAGACAAAAAATGATTAAATTCTGAATAGTTAGTTAGGTGATAGATTATGCAGAAATCTTTATAAACACATTAGGATTTTGACAACAAAAAGATATATGAAAACTAAATGAGTCCTGACAATGTTTGGATGGTTGATGTTAACTGGATATACTGAAAGAAAAGAATATTCTAGAAACAAGGAACATGATGACTAAAGGTAAAGGGGAAGAACTAAGCATAGCATGCAGGAAGAAGGAATGCAACACAGAAAACGTATTAGCACTAGAGTCAACCATGATTGTGACTGCACTGACCAAGTTACAGGACTTCATATCAATTTTTCTAAAATAGAAATAGTAGAATGAACGTGAACTCTGCTGGACAGTGCCTGGCACACAGCAGTCTCCACAGAATTACTGTAGTTGTTCAAATTATCCAATAAAAACATTATTTAACTGTAAAAGAGTCTGGATAATATAAGCAGGAAGTTCCACTGAACTAAGTGAGGAAAAAAGACTGGTTAATACCAGAAGCAAAGAAGTCTGAATATGAAATATGAAACTGCTGGTTTCTAAATAGAAGAAGAGTGTAAAAACTTTTTCTAAGAAGCTAAAAATATGTCAGATGGTTTTGAGAATGAAGAGACAGGTGGCTGGGAAACGAATTCCATCCTGAAGAGGTAAAGGGGTAAATCAGGTGCCTGCAGTGTGGACAGATGCAGTTCCAGAGACAGTTCTAGGGAAGAATGGAAAGGAGCCAGCCAGCGACAGATTAACCCAAGGAGGGAGGAGAATCGGTAGGGGACACTATGGGTTGTGCTTCAGAAGCTGGACTGTGGCACCTAAGAGAGTTGGGATGAGTTACGAAGCCATGTTTGGTATGAAGGAAAAAATGACAATGAATTTTACTTTGAATCCATTCCATCTGATATGCTGGGAAGACTCAAAGAAATACTGTCAGAAAATCCCATCTCACAATGATAGAACTAATCCATATGAAGGGATTTTTCTTAACTGGGGAAGAAAGGATTAGAAGAGAGAATAGATGGGAAGATACATTCATGTCCAATGGTTTGCGTTTCTGCCAAAGTCCTTTTGGAGCTCTCATACAAACATCACCTAGGAATAAAGCAAAAGCCTGAGGAGACAGCAAAATAGGGTAATCAACAACCATCCTTCTGGGCAAGTATTATTTCCTATCTCTATTGCTTTATATTTCATAGTTCATTTTTCCTTTGTTTCTAAATTTGTTCCAATTTCTCTCTTTTATCCCCCTTCTCACTCTGTTCATGTGAAGCTGAACAAAAACATAAGATGTGGCAAAGATATTAAACCAAAAAAATGAGAAAAAAGGAGAGAAACATCCAAGAGAATAACAGAGATAACAACAGGAAGGCTTTGCTGTGTGCTTCAGATGTGCCACAGACTGCACTAAGCTCTCCACAACACAGAGATTAAAGTCCACTTTACATGATAAGTAATGAAGTCAAACATGGAAAAATCCACTGGAAGAACATGAGCATTAAAGTCAATAAACTCAGCTTCATCTGAATCTCAGCACCCCAACTGATGATACTCAGAGTCTTCATTCCTAAACTCTTTAAGATTTTTATAAAAATTAAAGGAGAAACAGATATATTTTCAAAAACCATTAACAAAGATTCGGCAATAGCAGGCTCTCAATAAATGTTACCATCTCCAAAGAGTTAACTGATCTGTGTTCATTCCACAGTCTTATAATTTCTCCCAAATGATTAAAAATGTAATTATCGAAGCTAGAAATCAAAATCCAAAGTAACTTAACAAAACTGTACTCCATTCAGAAGCCTAATAGTAGATAAGCATGAACCTAATTTTTTCCATAAGCTATTATTTGTGTGGTTTTATACCCGAAAAAGATGGTCCTTTTGTGTACACTGGGTGACTACTGTTCATAATATATAGATTTCAATTCAAAAGATCAAAATGTAAATGCCAACACCCAAAGGGCACAAAGTGGATTTGAATCAGATTTGGCTGCTTCTGACCCTTGACTTTGTAATTCCCCCAGGGAATGTGTGACTTTCGTCTGTATAGTAACTGGTCAATCATGTGGATGGAATTCTTCAATTCTATTCGATTCTAAATAGTCCAGTATGAAGAAAAGAAGGTATTAAAATTTTGGAAGGATTAAAAGTTACCACTCCTCCTTTATAATAAAGGAAAATTATTTCCATAATGACAGGAAATATTTACTAAAAATGTGAATTAGGGAACAACTCTGGTGACAAAACCTTGTATTAATTTTTAAAAATCTAGATAAAGAAAATTTGGGCTCACATGAAATTCTCTCTTCAGATTTAGAAAAAAAAAGTTTGATGAAATTCCCTCTAAAAGAGTAATTATGTAGGGAAGGAAAAATCAAGTCACAGCATTCAGAAGATACTAGATATCACAATATTTGTGGATTGTGTGACTTTGAATGAGTTTACTAAAATTCTTTAGGAAAAATACAAAAATAATTTTAAAACTCTTACTAGATAACAATGATAATATAAATTCTTGAACACATTTTAGTAATTTAGAACACAATTTACTTTAATTCTTAGTTATTACCTAAACCTTTAAGCAATGTTCGTTTTATAGATATTGGTCCATATTTAAAGTTAAAAAATATTTACCAATGAGTTCACTTATTTTCAGAAGAGAAGCAAATCTGATATAGGTAATGCTTCAGGGTTCTCTATTTACCACATAGACACACTTTAACTGTGAGGTAGGTTACATTAACCCTAGAAACTAAATTTCCTGTTGCTTTTAATTTTTTTTAATTTTTTTTTCTATTTCAAGTGGTTCTAATAAACAGCCACAAGGGAGTGCTCATAAATCACTCAAAAGTAATGGCTAGAAATGTTTTTATGTGGTTAGAAGAATGATTCTCCAAATATGTTTATGTTGCCTTTTCTTTCCACATATACATGATAAAATTTTCCATAGACTGGATTTTAAAGTGCTATCTTATAGGAATTTTTAGTTGTTTGTGTTTTACTGCTGAGAATCCTACCACAACTTGTTTGTCAAAGTAGCACTGGAAGAAAAGGAATCTGAAAAGTAATTCCCTTTACACTTTTAACTCTTAATATTTCTCTTCCCTTTCTAGGTTTTGGTTAAAATCCAGTGTTGTTGGTGACAATCACAGTTCAGCTCATTGCTGTTAATGAGTATGTGTCTCTTTATCTTGAAACTCACTAGATCACATTAAGGTGCAAGAGATATTATTCTCTATGTCAAACTTCCCAAGACTGAAAATACCCAAAGTTTTGATTCAAATATATAAAGATAGTCTGTGGCAATATCTATCTAAAGTAGTTACTTAAAAGGCTAATATAGATACAAGAAAAGATGAATGGTATAAATCACTGCACAAATAATTTCTCATTGAGATGTACATGTAGCCAATCTATATAAAGTAGAAAGATTACAAAGATATGTAATAAAAAGAAGACTGAGCATAGTCAATGCAGAAGACATCTACAAATAGCCTCCTATATAATAGTTATTTTTCCATTGTATATGCAATTGGAAACAATAACATCAGAATTCTAATTTGGAATTACATCCAAGAATCCATCCACTGTCTTGTCCCATATTCTATGCAGTTCTTCTGCATAGATTTTTTCCTCAGGAAAAACCTCTAGTAAGGGATGAGAGTCAGGGGGCTAACCTGGGGTTCACTCATTCCTGGTCACTCATCAATTTAACTTTCCACAGCTACATGGCACAGTCATTTTCTAGGTCAGTAAACCAAACTCACAGCATTCTAATCTAGAAATCAAAGGCCAAAACTCACACAAGGTGTAAAAGAGGGGCATATGAACTGAATTTTACTGTATAATCTTCCATTTGAGCAAATTACTATTGAAAACCCTATCTTTGTCTTTTAAAAAAAAACAGTGCTATATGTAAAGCTATCTGGATAACACAGTCACCCATTTAATTCCCATTTAAGTGTAACTTGCTGCTTCCATAATTGAATGTTTTGATTCTATACATTAACTCTGTGTTCCACTATGAACTCCCATTGGATCTCATCTGTTTAGATGGAACAGGAACTTACTATTATTTTCATCTTTCTCTATTTTTACCAATAACAATATTTTATGTAATAACATATTTGGGAAAGAAATTTAAGTTAGTAGAGAAATATGTTATAGTGAATCCCATCTTTTTCAGAAATGGAGTAGCATACTCTGGGAGGGTACAGCAATTTGAACTTAATACTTAGGCTATACACTGAAATCTACCAAGTCTTGGTCAAGTTATTCAAATTAAGTCTCAGTTTCTTTTTTGGTATGATGATAATAATATGTCTATCAAAGCCTGTTTATAAGGGATAAAAATTTTAATTTATATATAATGATCCTAAGAGCTTATTAATAAATACAAAGCACGAGTTGCTTCCTATTAAATTCAATCTGTTGAACAGGCCAATAATGATACAACTAGTTATCATTTTTTAAAAAATAACTGATGAAGTTGCTGCTCAAGTTTTAGTATAAGAGTAAAATTCTCACTAGCACAAACAGGATATAAAGGCTCCTGAAGAGGAAGAAAATGTGGTCACTGAGGCCAAAATGGCAAGCAAGCAATTCTGTTTCTAGCAACTATGACTGCTTTCGAATAGGATTCAAATTAGTTTTCTAATTCTTAATACAACTATCTATACTTATGAGGTAGAGAAATGAAAATCATTTAAACAAGGAATAACTGACCATTATCACAGAATCAAGAAGAGAAAGGGGTAGAGGGAAGAAGATCCCAAAATTTCATATACTATGACTAATCATGTTATAACTCTAATTTAGACAAACTGAAATTCCAAAAAAGATGTTATTAGATCAAATTAGAATTAATATCTTGAAAGCTACTTAAAAGTGAGTGAACCCCAGGTTAGCCCCCTGACTCCCATCCCTTACCAGAGGTTTTTCTTGAGAAAAATTCTATGCAGAAGAACTGCACAGAATATGGGACAGGACAGTGGATAGATTCTTAGGTGTAATTCCAAATTAGAATTCTGATATTAATTCTGGTGTTCAGCTACGTTTAATACTCTTCTTTTGATTTTGACCAAAAAAAGTTTGCATTTAGAAAAGCACATATAGAGATATTCTTTAAAGGCTGTATTAACTCAAAAGTCATACAAGGAATATGTTTAACTTTCATCATTCAGAGGCCAAGTTCTCAAAGGTAGACGCAAGAAAGGCTGCTACCATAGTTCTTTATCTTTAGTGGGCTAAACAATCACTAAGCATTTATTTACTTAGGTAAAAAATGTTCTTGGACACAGGTAAAGCAACTTCAGCCAGTCCACTACTACTGGACATTCCAGGATCTACTGGACTTGTGAGCCACTTGAAGGCACTGCTATTAGATTCCAGTTTGCTAATTCTACAGAGGCAGCTAAAGATATGCCCCATAACGCAGAGACCTGGAAGACTGCACCTCGTGCTCAAGAAAACATACCTCCTCCCCACACCCAAACTCAAAAAATCAGACATACCATACATTTTGAGATGAGTTAATTGCAGCCTCAAGAAAAAAAAAATCTGTTTTATCCCCTACCTTGGCTGGGAAGGGAGGGGCTCTGAGGATGAGGATGAGAGAAAGGAATTTGGCAAATCAATGATTTATGTAACTCACTCTTCATTGCCCCTCCTTAATGTCATTTCTTCTTGCTGATATTATCTACCCTTTTTGGTATTCATCACAAAGACTATCTTTGGACAGAGAAATGAAAATCACTCATCTGTTTTAAATTGTTCACTTATGAACTTAAGCCAACTTCTGGTAGTTTTTGCAAGTTAATTAAAGAAAAGAAAATTCACTAAATTCCCAGAGTCATTGTTATAACAATTACATTTTAGTAGATGGATATAAATGTATTTTAATCGTAACTGTACAATATTTAGGTAATGGCAGATTGCTAAAATCTTAGGAAAAACTGAAGATATCCCAATACATATGCAATTTCTTAAACTGTTTATTGCGGTTTTGCATTAATGTGGACAGGATGGATGTGAAAATTTATATCCCAATATATATGCAATTTCTTAAACTGCTTATTGTAGTACTGTATTAATATGGAGAGGATGGGTGTAAAAAAGGAAAAAAGGAGAAAGGAATATGCAGAATTGAGATGCATACACAGAAAGCAGAGATTGACCTAATACAGAGAGCAATTAAGAAAGATTAGGCAAACAGGCTGGGTGCTGGTGATGTGCTGAAGCAGGCACATACATAGAAGCTCAAAGAACCGCTGGGCTCACCTTTATATGAAGACAATTAGCAAACCTACAAATCGGGTTTCTCTCACACTCAGACACAGTGAACCTGAGTGCCACTGCTTTTTCTTTAACAGCCTGGAGTCAAAAATATGTTTATTTGGAAACCACCAATATTGCAAATAATGGTGAAAAAATACTAACTAAACAAGATTTCTTAAAACTAGTTATTAAAACATCTCTTTTTAATATGTAGTTATCTGCCTATAAGTTTCCAATTCCTAATACACAAAAGAATAAATTATTTTTAAGCATAGAAAATACTTCTGTACACTTAAATTTACTTTTACACAAAGCAAGGCTTTCAAACTTCTAACCACCAGAGCAATACTGAACAAGCCTGAAGTACTAATACATAGTTCTAGCGTCCCAAATCTGAATGGAAGCAGCTTCCTATGCTCCTGGGTTGAAAAAGATTCTAAGGCTGAACTTGGAAACTGAAGGAATGATCACAAAATGTTAGCTACAAATTATCACATGCTAATGAAAGCAACACGGTTCATGCTGGAAGTTATTAATACATATAAATTTGTACAACCAGGTCTTCCAGTCCTGCAAAGGTAGGGATAATTTTATTGATTTTTCAAATAGTTGCTGATTAATAAAGTGTCTTACATTGGTAGAAACTCAATATGCAATTGCTAAGTGAATGGAAAAAGTTTATTGTGATTGCCTTAATCTGTCATAAATTAATCACTCATGATATTATTGAGGATGGCAACCTGCCTACAAGAAACTAAGCATTTTTGAAAATGAGAAAAGCATTTCAATTGCATGTATTATGATAAATGCTATGTGATACAGGTAGCGATCTCATAGGAAGCTTATTGATTTTATCCTTAGGAAATGATCAATCCCAGAAAAAAAAATAGTTAACTTACAATGACTTCTTTAAATTCACAGAACATACACTATTGTACTGAGATATAAGAGACAAAAGGAAGGACAAGGAAACTGTGACTTAAATTTGAAAGTCTTATAGTAAAGTTCCATATGCCTTCTTTTTTCCCCTGAACTAGTGTTCTCTCTCTCTCTCTCTCTCTCTCTCTCTCTCTCTCTCTCTCTCTCTCTCTCTCTCTCTCAGGTCTGTCTCTCTCAAATTTCTGGGAAACCTACCAATCTTTATTCACAATCTTAGAGTTACTGGAAATTCACCCACTTAAGGAAATTGCCCTGTGCACTGTCAATTAGCCCACTAATACAAAATAGCCCACTATTTTTGGAAAAGATTGAGCAGAAGGATCTACAAAACCTATAATATAGGGTAGTTTCCCAATGTTATCTATTGATCAGATAATGGAGAAGACAAGATGTCAACCTAAGGATCCTGAAAATTGCCAGACCACCATAAACTGTCTTGTGATCAGCAGACTGATGTCATTCTCACATACCTTCCTGCCCACTCCTCATCAAGTTCCCTTTGAAAGAGGCTGAGAACCCCCAAAAGAATCTCTCACTTTAAAGACGGCCTGAGTTTTTGCTTGAATGTGTTTTCTTTGCCTTAACCCAAAAGTGTGTCTCGGTCTCAAAATAGCCTACATTTTTCCCTGGAATGTCTCTGCTTCACTAAATAAATGCCTGCGTTTTGATACACTCTTAAAATTCATTTCTGCAATATCTATGAAGAACCTCAGTCATCCTGAGTTGAGTTCTCCCTCTTCAGAAACTGCTTGTACCTCCTTTGGTGGCAGTATTTTAAACCCAAACTTCACAGAAGGCAGACCATTATCATAGGAAGAACCACAGTGGGCTAAACTGGAAAGACCAGTAAAATTTAATTGTGGGAGAACATCTTCCAAATTCTGCCTATTGCTTCTCCCTGGAAGTTGGTTCCACTGCTATATTGAACTGAATACCAAAGAAGGAGAAGGAGAAGGAGAAGAAGAAAGAAAGACCCAGCCTTGACAGATTTTAGCTGGAAAACAGAAAAGGGATAGGATGAGAGGATGAGTAGGGAGCTATAGAATATAAGATCTGAAAGCATAAAGGGAATGATAAAACAGGTTGTTCCCGTAAGCAAAGTGGGGAAATAGTTCTAGAGCACAGAGACAACCATAGTTATTGAGTGCTTACTATGGGGCACAGGGGTTCTCAGTCTTCATACCAACCCTATGAAGAAGGTAGTATTGTCAGGTGCAATGGCACATGCCTCAGCAAAAGGGAGACACTAAGCAACTCAGTGAGACTCTGTTTCTAAATAAAATATAAACTAGGGCTGGGGATGTGGCTCAGTGGCCGAAAGCCCTGAAGTTTAATTTCTGATTACCCACACCACCCCCAGGAAAGAAGGTAGTAGAACATAGTATTATCATGCCCATTTTGTAGATGAGGAAACTGAGGACCAAGGAGACTAAGTAATTTGGCCAAGGTCACTAATACCTAATAGGTCACTAATACCTAATCAGACCCTAATCTACTAACCACTCTATTATCCCACATTATACTAATTTTCTGATAATAAAAAATAGGCTACAAAAATAAGTTTTACTCTCCAATAAAGCCATATGAACTGTGAGTATGGCTCTCAAAAGAAAGTTGAAAAATAAAAGTAAAAAAAACAAAAATAGCTGTAGAGTTGAGTGAAGAGATTGCATGTTATTTTTAAAATTTTTACTTTCTAAAACTTGAAATATAGATATATTTTGCCTATTACAAATCTTTTTTGAAAGATGGTGTGTGCACTGCTTACTGCATCTCAAACCAGTTTTACTACCATGCTGCTGCTGTATTTATGTGTAGGATAAAATGCCAAGATGCTCATAATAATGATGATTTTTCTTGGCTAGTAGTATAATGCTCAGGTGAGAACCTGCATTGCTACAGGAAAGACTAGAGAGATTTCAATAATTATTCACTTAAGTAGGATGATTTCCCTCACATAATTCTGGCAATTAAGCCTGGGAAATTGAGAGGAAGAGGGTATCCTTTCAAAAAACTAACCATACTTTTACAGCCTTTTCCCAGTTCGCTTTCACTGAAAGAGGACTAACACGGGATGTTTATGTCACATACTATCTTGATATAAATAAACACAGGAATCTTTGTAATTGGAATAGCACCAGAAGCTGATACACACACACATACACATACACACACACACACACACACACACACACACACACACACACACAAACACACAGTATGTCTTTGCTATAAACTAACTCTATAGTGTCTGCTCAGATGTGAGTATTTTAAAGATCTCTGGGGGTCAGTAAGAAGAGAAAATAATCTTTTAAAATAAACAAGTTCTTAATTGAATAAGCCATCAAATTGAATCACTGTGTTGTTAAAAATAAAACCAGGAAAAGGTAATTAAAAGAGAAAACTTCAGAGCTTTAATAGTGAATTACAGAAGTCCATGAATAAGCAAAAGTTATCTAAGTCCTACAATTTTGCAAACAAGAGATATGATTTATTTTGCAAAGATTTTCTTTTAAACTTTCCCAGGCATATAAGCCCAGGCTCTTAGTCATAGCTAAGAATTACTTCCCAAATAAGTTCCATATGTTATAACTCTCGTCCCTGGTCTTTTCAAAATCCAGATCTGGTCATAAACTATCAGCCAGTTTTCCACACCATACTGCTGTCAGAATCTTTTCCTACCCAATGAAGTAAAAAACTTCTCTCAGCCATTTCTATGAGGTCTTATGTATGTGAGAATATGAGTGGCATGTCAAAACTGGAGACATTCTCTTGACAACACAAGTCAAACAACATAAAAAAATATATGCTTTTCTTAATCTGCGAAAAGGTATGTCCCCATAGGAAGCGCCATCAGTTCCTAAATCATTAACATTTAACGTCTTTTGGTCCTGCCCTCAGGCCATGGTGTGAATCACTTTCAGTTCACAAAATATTTAAGACTCCTGCACAAAATGAAGCTTTAAAATACCTTCCTTCCACAGGGACTGGAACATGTATACTCTCCTGCCCTCATAATGATGCTAGCCCCCACATGAGCCAAAGCCCTCACACCGTGCTATGGACACCCACATCATCCCATACAATTATGAAAGATTTGGAAAAATGAAATCTCTCATTTCTCTTTTTCATTTTTCATCCTACTGAAAATCTAAGAGACACTATGTTTAGTGGGGGGAGGCGGGAAAGACACTATGTTTATCCAGCTTCTTGGATAATCGGTTTACACAATCAGGAAGACAACTGCTAGTTGTAAAACCTCATTTCTTATCTCAGTGTTACCCAGGTCCCCAAACACAGAATCCTGACAACAAAACCATCCCAGATACTCCTACTTCAACAATCACATCCTATTTGGAAACTTTTGCTTCTAGTAAAGTCCCAAGACATTCTACCATATGAAAAGTTTAATGTATTTTAAGTAAAAACTAGTCAAGCTAATTAAGTTAATTTAACAAATTAATTAACTAATTAGTGAAATACTGAATGGAAAATGCATCTTTTCAGATGATTTGCAAACATAAAACTAGACTGCACATTACATCCATAACAGAAATTCAGCTATGCATGCTAAGATACAGACACAAGGCTAATGAAATCAGTATCCACACCTTGAAATCTCCACCCAACTTTTGTTTTATGTCATCAGGAGAACATCTAGGTGTATCTTTTTTTTTTTTTTTTTTTTTTTTTTTTTTAAAGAGAGAGTGAGAGAGAGAGGGGGACAGAGAGAGAGAATTTTAACATTTATTTATTTTTTCTTAGTTCTTGGTGGACACAACATCTTTGTTGGTATGTGGTGCTGAGGATCGAACCCGGGCCGCATGCACACCAGGCGAGCGCGCTACCGCTTGAGCCACATCCCCAGCCCCATCTAGGTGTATCTTAATGGCCCTTTGACCTAGGTGTCACAGGGGTATAGACAGACTCAACTAACTTGCACTTATCTTAAATTTCAAGATAAGAGCAAACTCAACGCACTACTCATGATCAACTAAGGCATTTTCATGCATCAAATGTCAGATGAAGCAAAGGCTTAAAATCCTGTCTCCAACCCAGACATTTCTGCTAAGCTTCTTATCTGTAAAGTGTTTGTCCCACTCCCAGAAGAACCTCAAACTCTCACCCTCAAAACGGATCTCAACCTTCTCCATTCAACTGATTTTTCTTGTTTCAGTAAATGGTACTAAATTCAGACAACTAACTGCCCATCCTAGGCTATGGCCTATACTTCATCTTCCAAATCCAATCCAGGATCTCCAGGCTGCCATAGCAAGCACCCCATCATTAGTCTCCAGGATTACAACAATGTCCCCCTTACAGACTTTCTACTCACAGTTTCAAAAATCACCCATATTTAAATTCCCACAGAATGTCAGAATGAACTCTAAAAATGAAGACCATGTTACTTCTCAGTTTTGATCATCTCTCCACAATCTTCAATGTAACAGACTTTCCCTCGGGGGCATCAAAGATCCTTATAGCAGGAATGTCTCCTTGTCTCCTATTAACCATTCTGCTGTCACTTACACATGAGCAGCCTTCTGCCTACACAGAACATGACTTCTAAGCCCAAGTTCACACTGCAACCTTTCCCATGGTTCTCCTTCCCTGGATCACTTGTTCTATTCACTACCTGAAAGAATTCTTACTCATCCTCAAATCTCAACCCAAGTGTTACTTCCTGAGTGAGCCTCCTATAACTCTCCCAGTTTAAGTCTTAAGGACCTTCAAATCCCCATAGGATACTGATCATTCCAGTATCCCAGAAGATTACAAAATTCTGCAGAATGCAGTGTGTCTATTTATCTTCCCTACTGGATTGTGAGTCTTTTTGTGGACGTGCCTACACATTAAGCTTTCTTTTTATATCTCCCAGGCCCATAGTAGCATTTGAGGCATAGAGGTATTTGCTATACAATATATACAAGTCTATTGGTTGGAGGTAGGGGAAGAAGTGATAGAAGGATTTTGAAAACAGGAAGGTACAGAACAGAAAATGCCACAAATCAAATTTAAATGATAACATGCACAATATTGGACTTTGAATTCATGGGCACTAAATGTCATTTCCCTTTTTATATCCCACATTGACTCTTTCAGTACAGGTTTTCATTACATATATAAATAAAAGGTTAGTGATCTCATTAAATTTTCATTGCTCCTTTTTAAAGGTGAAGAGATGGCATTAATTTACTGAAACTTACTCTGTTTTATCAACTTTTGGAAATGAATCTTGAATAAGCAGCAGAGGTAGGGTGGGGAGAGCAAGCATGCTAAACACTGTTTGGCAAATAACCTATCCCTAGACATTTATTACGGATGAATGAGCAATAGTCTGTGTCTTATCACTGGAGGATGCCTTGCTACCCTGTGCCAAAAATTCAATTAGGCTTGTAAACAACTTTGGAAGAATGAGTAATCAAAGAAACAGCTTCTTGTCGCCTTTCAGTTCACTAGCCAGGGAACATGCTATCTCCGTTACTAAGGTACTACATTATGCACCTAGTTACAATTAGAATACATAGGCAAAAAGTAAAGCCTAGCCTAAGTCAGACTATAAAGTGGAAGAAACTTGCTTTTAGAAACTTCCACCTCTTCAGCTACTCCTACGCACGATTTGACAGCTGTATTCTTGGTGTACTTATTCAAACAATACACTACTATCCCCTTTATCTTCTTTGTAACCCCTCACCAAGAACTATGACCAGAAACCTAAGGATTTAACCATTGCCACACTCTAGCTCACCAATGAAATCTCATTTCTCTATGGCATCTTTCGTGAAGGACTTGCTGCCAGATTTCTAACATCTAGTCAATCTGATGACTTATGCTGATTTACTGTAGTGTTCACTATGCTTCTGGTCCTCTGAAATCTAATTTCCTTTGGAGCATGTGAAAAAGTGTGATAATCTCATGAGCAGAAGCTCAATGTCATGGGTGGTCAACAAAGCACGAAGCTGATAAAAAAAAAAAAAATAGTTGCTTGCTCTACCTACCTGCACGGCAAAACTTTAATAGGTTCTTATCTGAACTAACTGCAACTTCATTATACATCAAATTCATATCAAGACAACATAGTAATAATGCTTCCCCTCTCAATTTGCACACTGAGATGATAGTAAGTACAAGATCAATAGATATTTGCTTAATACAAGTTATTATCCAACTAGAAGCAACATAGACTATATTTTTCATAAGCTTTCAGGTGAGAATTTAAAACAAGTCACAAATGAAGTGACTGCAGACTAAAAAGCTAGCACCTTGGAACTATGGCATGAATTAAGAACACCTCGATCTCCAAGCCCTAGTCAAAGATCTGGTTCTCCAGAGTTTCATGCACACAGAGCAGATTCAAATGCTCTAAGTCATGCTAGCATGCTTGCATCACTGATGGAACAGAAAGAGGGCCAGCATGACAGAAGGATGCGTGACAGTGACAGGGAAGAGTCCGAGATGAAGGCAATGTCCAGGGCTGAAAACTATGGTATGAAATTTAGACTTTATTCTATGTCAGCTATCACAGAAATGCAGAATGTGATCATAATGACAACTAAATGCAAACTGCATTTTAAATAGGCTCCACACTTTGTCCCACATGCTGTTGTTATTCATGAAAGGGTCCTACCTCTTGAGGCTTTTAAAGACACTGTCACTACAAAGAAGAGGGAAATCCACTGAGAGTTGAAGGGAAGTTCTGCCCCCAAACTGAACTCAATTCCTGCACAAAGCAAAAAGCTACAACAAAAAGAACTATGGAAAAACCCCTTGGGTACTAGCTGCCAAGAACTTCCCATCAAATATACCCAGACATTTGTAGCTTTTATCTATGACTCTATGCAGACAAGAACTAGCAAGGTTAAAGCAACTCCTTTCTGAGGTGAAAAGTGAGATTTTTTGTGTCTGAATTAACCTCAGCGGTGCCCTGCATTTATCATGTTATATAATAACTGTTTACACAAACATGGATACATATTGATTTGTCAAGAGACTATATTTCATGGCAAATCTATAAATTATTCTACTTCCTAAATTCCAAGGTTAGACTCAACTAAAAATTAATCTCGATTTAAGGGAGAACACTGAGCTTATCATAGCTACTATTGTCCCTTCTGGAAGCAGAGGGATTAAAGCCCCAAAAGATTAAAATTGCACAAATATTTGAAAGCAGGCCTTGTAGTAACACAGTTCCTTTTGCCTAGTGCAGCTGAAATAAACTCATGTCTCTTCTCGCTATCTACAATTTAATACATATTTGGGGACAACTTCTTTGGTAACTCCTCTATATTATCAAGAAGCAGTTCTATACCTTGTCAGAGATGAGCTTCAAGAGAAAATATTAGAATCTTACAAGATGAATGCCTCAGATACCTTGCTTTAAATTAATCCTCCCTCTCCATCTTTGGTTAATACTTTAAAGCACATGGGGGTGGGGAGTAACAGGGTGATCTAGGTCAGTTTCCCTTCTTGACATATTCTACAATTACTTAAATAATCAAAGAAGTGAAAGCAAATTATCATTACTACTAAATTCTTCTTATTATTAGCCTCATGAAACTTGATAATTCAGATTTATACACTATATTCAAGTGGATATCAAGGCCGTTCTATTATTAGTGCTTAAAAAAAGAGAAATCATGACCAGTCTCTTGAACCACTCATGGAAGGAAATGTTCTAGGGACTGAAGAACATTTTCAAACTTGAAAATTTCAAAGCTTCTTCTTTGAAAATCCCTGCAGTAGAAAACCACTATTGACAAGAGTGTGGCAAGGACCTCGGGTGAGCTGAGACAAAAACAAAGAGAGAACTGCTGTGTGACATTACTTTGTAAGGAATACATCATCATTTTGTAGCAAATGTTGGAAAGGTCTAGCTGTTTTGAAAGATAATTGAGGGCATGTTTTATATATACAGTCAATATATCCTTTCAAAGGCTATTTCCTCCTCTCTAGCATTAAGCTAACTTCTTTGTAAGTATTAGGTAATTTGTAATTTTAAAACTAGTTCATATTTTAATTTTATTTAAATTATAAGTAGTAAATCTAAGGCTTTGGGGCCATTTTGCACACATAATAGTTGACAGAATATTTTAGCATCGCGTCCTCCTTCTAGGTAGAGTCTGGAAGTCGTTCCAGCCCCTGATTAATACTTTGTATCTTAGGAATCACAAATCTCTTTGACATAACCAAACCTACTGTCTATTACCAGCCAGTGTTCGCTGGTGGTGGTTCACAGTTCTCAACCCTACCCATGGACAGTAGTATTGCTTCTCTATCAGGACCCTAATCCAAAGAGTCTCACTTTAACTCCTTTCCATTTTCTTCATAGCAGATCCTGTCAACAGTGTTTCTGTTTGGCTGAGTAGAAATTATAGTACATTAATTCCAAATAACTAGAAAATGGTAACTCCAACACCACTAGGCTTAGAGTCACTTATATTCATCTTTATTGGATACAAAGAAAGTTGTCATCTTTTTTTTAATTAAGAAAAATGACTCTGGAACTTTAAATCATGCAGGAACCTTAGGACCTGATTGCTATGTGGTGTCTGGATGGGTTTCAGTGAAATATCCCTAACCCAGCTGCTAAAAGCCAGGGGTCATGAAGTGACACTGGTCTGCTGACAGCCCAGACCTAGTTAGATCATGTGAGATGAGCTCAGTAGATCCAAGCTGCCCAGCTACGATGCTGTCAACCTGGTCAGAGAGAACATCCTCAACACTCTTGGAAGGTAGAATGAACCCTTCCACAAAGAAATTCTCAGCAGCTGCCTGGAGACCACACCAATGCTGGCTAATGCCATCACCAAAGCCCCATACCCCCAAGGCATGAGTCTTAGTCATAGGGGTAGCTTTAATACCAGCCCAGTCTGAGTCGCAGAGTGTGATGATATCCCAGACTTCTCAATGTTGCAACCAAGGGAAAGCTGCAGCCAGGCTTGCTGGAGATTCTACACACCAGGTGGTAGTACATTCTGGGGTTTTGCCAGGCCATGGACGTGGAGCCATTGGCCACATGCTATTGACCTTCTGTCTAGGCCTGGAGGCCCTACCAGCTCAGGCCACCAGTCCTTCCCCTAGATTTACATGAGGGACCTGGCAAGAACCTTGCCTCATGCCTTTGATACAAATCACATGCAGGAGGTCCTTAATGGAGTGACTCCAGCCCCCACACTGCCAATGCTGAGTTTGCCCAGGCCTTGGACACTGCCCTGTGCTGACCAACCTTCATCCCTTTCCCCAGCAGGTGATAAAAGCTGTCTTTGTGGGAGAGGGTTTCATCATGCTGCTGGAGGGAGAAGGCAGTCCCATGGTAAACAATAGCCACTGGCTATCAATATTCCTTCCCGAAGCTAGAAGTTGCCTTCAAGTAAGTTGTATGTAGCCCAAGTCAGGAGGTACTTGGCAGGGGCTGAGGACCAGAGACTTCCTGGTCAGAGACTGTGAATAGGCTCTGGTAGTCCTCTACAGAAACCAACTGGTTCTTAAAGATTCCTTTCCCAGCCTTTCTTCTCCGTTGTTCTTCTGCCTCATTTAACTGAAAAAAACTCCCCACAATCCAAAGGTTATAATCTTATCAAGTTAAGACCGTAACTTTTTTACTCCTTGTAAAAGAATTTAAGTGCACTGTTGTCCCAGTTCTCTGTGTTAAGAATGTCCTGAGGTTTTGACAATAAAGATAAATTATCACTCTAAAAACAAATGAACAAAAACCTTTTTTGCATTACTCATTTATCTGAACGATCATAAAATCTCAGTGAGATAGATTTAGAATTTGTACACAGTGCTAGATCTTAGTAAAACAAGTACCATAAGAATGGTTGAACTATCATTTCACTTTCCATTTAACTCAGTAAGAGCTCAGCACTTGCTAACTGCTTACCACCTTGCTACATACTAAGGAACATGAGGCTACCATAGTATAGTTGTGTTTGGCAGTTGATACATAATCTCTATAAGTACACCAGAGCATACAGTACAGAAGAGTACTATGTTACATATGGATGGATGGACTTTGTCCTAAAGGGAGTGATAACTTCCTTGGGACAGTAGGAAAACCAACAAATAGTTTCAAAGCAGGGAATGTCAGCATAAGACTAAATAAAATGAAGCAAGAAGATTTCCTAGGAATGGAGCAGTGCTGCCAACCAGTTCCTACAGCCATGTGTCACTTAAAACGGTCATACTTTCTGAGAAGTGGAGTGTTAGGCAATGTCATTGTTGCGTGTATTTATACTAATCTAGATGGTACAGGTCATTTAGACACAGCCTCTTAATTCAATCAAGAGATGTAGTAAACAAAAAATGTATGAGGATGCTGTCGGTATAATGCTGCACACCTTTTTTTAATGAGTAGGAGTATAGTTTAAAATAATAAAAAGGTATAGCAAATAAATAAACCAACAAAACAGTCATTTATTATCATCAAGTATTATGTTCTATATATAATCACATGTGCTATAATAGTTTATAGAACCAGCATCACCGAAAACATGAGTCCTGTGTTGTATTGCAACTCTATATGATAGTCATGATGTCACTAGGTCACAGGGATTTCTCAGGTCTGCTATAATCTTATGGGACCTCCATCTTAAGCTTATATGTGCTCATCTTAAATGTGGTCACTCTTGACCCAAACACCATTACATGGCACATGGCTGAATGTTTTTGTACTTATCAATAACTAATGACTGAACAGCTCATCCTCAATGAAGAATTACATGTTTTAAAATAGGCTAAATGGAAATGTTTTCCTTTGTTTTTGTTTTCTTTTTGTACTATTGTGTTCTAAGAGGATCCATATGAATCTTATAAAGATGCTACAACACAACAGATTTTAAAAATTAAAAAAAAAAATAGTTTTTTAAAGAAAACAAAAATAGAACAAAGGTAGGAAGAGAGAAAATGTGGTGTGAAATAAACTGACAGAATGCATGCCTGAGGCGGTGCAGGTGAATGGAGGGTGCTAGAACTCTGGCTCTGCACACTTTGGAAACAGAGAATCAAGCTCCATCCTTTGATCTGATGTGACATGAACTGATATAACACTTGGCGTTGACCAGCACACCATTACCAAAAAAGAGGCCAAAACTGTTAGATGTTTCTTCCACTAAACACTATTTCTTCAGCCTTTCTGGTCATAAATTAACAGAAGGGACATCACAAATATCAGATTTTTAGATTATGAGAAGTATTTTAGATTATTAGAAGTATTACGAGATATTCAGGTTGGTAGGTAAATGTCTGATGGGAAACAGGATGTTCTAGCTGACTGTCTTTTCTCATAATGGATTTACTAATTCCCAAGGGAATGGGGAAGCTTCATAGTGGAGAAACCTGGTAGTCACCCTTCAATCAAGCAATTAAAGTTTACAACTATAGTAATAAAAAAAAGCCTTATTCCTGCCCCACATGCACATCTTGAACTTATTCTTAAGAAAACATCAGACAAACAAAAATTATGAAATATTCTACAAACTAGATAGACTAAATGCTTCAAAATATCAATGTTGTGAAAAATGAAAATTGAATTTCACATCCAAGGACAAGAGAAAAAATTTCCATCAAGGACACTATTGTGTCAATTAGCAAAATTTGAAGAAACAAGACTCTGGTAACATATTTACTAGTTTTAAATTACTTAATACAGATAATGGCACTGTAGCTATTCATTATGTAAGTGAACTCCTCTGTCTTAGGTAACGCATACTTAAATATTTAAGGATTTTAAAAAAGGACATGGTGGTTATAATTTATTCTCAAGAGAATAAAAATCTACAGCAAATTCTGGAAAAAAAATGTTAAAAACTGATGAGTCCTGGTGAAAGGTATATCAAAGTTTGTTGAACTGTTCCTCAAACTCTTCTATAAATTCGTATTTTAAAATTGAAGGCTAACTTTTTCAGTAACTACTAATAATATGAGTACCTTAAAATCTTGAACACTCTCCTTCTCATGAAGTAAGAATTATTTCCATATTCCCACAAAACAAAAATATTTTTCTAGGATCAATCATTCATTCATTATTTATGTATCTCTAGACAACAGGAAATAGAAAGTAGGCAATGACATTCAAGTGTTCTATATACAAGAAATAGGATAAAAAGAGTAGTGAGGTTTAAGTTACAGGCATTATATGTATGGGGATTTTTTGAATGCATGGAAATTGAGATCTTTCATTTAGTTCCATTTTTAAACAAGCTTGAATATACAAAAGTTTTACAGAATCATAATTTTATGGCAGTTATCTGTAGTTTTAGATTATGATAAAAGGTATAGGGAACAGCAGAACATAAATTATTTATGTCCTAAACTTGATGTTTTCCAGCTATATTTCACATTTCTCCTTTAACTTAGATGTCACAATGTAAATATTGTATGGTCAATTTCAGCCCTAAAGAATGTCACTGAATCTGGCATAGGGGCCAAATGTTCAGAATAGAAAATTTTCTTGGCTGGCTTTATAAGGTCTGTAGACTACAAAATTCCAACTGTGCTTCAGGAAATAATATCAGAGTTAGTCTACTGCTTTGTACTATAGAGGCTAGCAAAAATCCATTCACTTAGAAAATCAAAAGTCGATCTGTGAACATTTTTGGACAAAAGAGCTAGATTAGAAAATTAGAAGGTTAAACTCTAGTAATTAACAACTGGCTACAGGATCTTGGGCACATCACTAAACCTATTTGTTACTTCATTAAAAAATATTACATTTGATTAACTGTTGTCTTGTGAATCATCTCAAAACTCTGATGACTTATAACTCTGTAAGTATGCTGTTACCTACTATTTTTATCTTGGTTTTGATGAATAACACAAAAATCTCAAAAAAGATTTCCTTGTTTAGTGACATTCATAGTCACACTAACTAGATAATTACTGGAGCAGGGTGAGCCTGGAACTCCATGGTTAACCACATAATGAGAAATATTCAAACACACTGGCAAAATTCAAAATGAGTCTTATTCCTGGCAAATACTGGCTCAAATAAGGGAGGAAGAGAAAATTACAGCAAAGAGCAATTCGCAATTACATCAGTTGGGAATATGACAAAATATATATAAATATGTACTATATTACTTACAACAAAATGAGGACTAAATATTTAATTGGAATGAAAAAAAATATGAACACACAATTACGATGAATATTATACACTTGTACACTTTCCTAAACAAAGTCCCTCAGATATATGTAACAGTAAACATACTATGTTTTTGATTGACACTGCTACTTTGAGTTTCCCAGACATCTTTGGTGTGTCTGAGAATTTTGTGTTATGAAATGAATCTAACCACAAAAAAAAGAAGAAATCTTCAGGAAATTTACAATGCAAAGCAGCACTTAAAAATAACAAGCACCATCAACACAACAAAACTCATGTACAAATATGCTGAGGTACAAAGTCAAGGTCATCTTAGACCTTATTTAATAAGGTGTTATTACCAGAAACCTTTGGGTTTAAATTAGAAGATTACAGTGTCCACATGTAACTGTGAGTAAAGGTAGTGTATATATACAGAATATAAAATAATAGAAATCACTTAAATTTCTTTTACGCGCAGTAATAAATGCAATACTGGCAGTCTCTTGGGAGGTATTAAACCGGAATAACAATACACAACAGAAGAAGAAAGATCTCATAGGTTGATTTCTTAACTTTAATACCCAAACACCTTGGGTACAGGGGCTTTCCAATAAAAGAGTTAAAATATATGGGTATAAAGACTAGCCCTTACACCAGTTGACAAATTTCAAACTTTATGAAAATGTGCAATTTAACATAAAATATCATTTTGCTTCAAGAGTTTGGTTTGTGTAACTGAGTAAATAAAGTCAACTCAATATGAGTTAATGAATCTTTAGAAAGTTTAAAATCAACGTTACTGGATGGGAAGGCCCACTCAAAAATCTAAAACCATCATTTCAGTATATTAGGTTCAGGACACACACAATAAAAGGACTCCCTTCTCAAAGCAGAAGGATGGCCCTATAGGCTGGGTCACTGCCTCCTTCCTCTGCTCATCTTCCTCCATCACTCTGTTCCTATCCTGGTCATAAAATCTACTGCCTTCTATTATGGTTTATGCAGCTTCAATTTGCTGGATTCCTTGTCAATTTTCTTCTGCTATTAATGGTTTTTGTTTCTCATACTTATGGGGTCTCTCCATGCTGTAAGCTTGAACTTCTGATGCCCGGTACTGCGTTGGCTCTGAGGATTTAACTCTACTGTGTTTTTCCAATTCTACAGTTCACATCACTTTGCTTAATTTGAGTGCTCCATGACAACTCATGTTTTCCCAGGTATGAAACAATAATGTAGCTGCCTCCTGTACAAACCGAAGCTGGATCCTAGCCCAGACTCCCAGACTTGTCCTGGACTTGGCCTCTATAGTTCAAATTATACTATATGGATCAAAAGAACATAGGCAAACTATATTTTGATCTATATAAAGGAAAATATCTATTAATCAAAAACAACTCATAAGGTCGGGTGCAGTGGCACACGTGTAATCCCAGTTACTCAGGAAGCTGAGAGAGAAGGATCTCAAGTTTGAGGCCAGCCTCAGCAACTTAAGCCCTAATTCTCGCTCAACTTTGTGAGATCCTGTCTCAAAATAAAAACTAAAAAAAAGCTGGGTATATGGTTCAGTGATAAAGCACCCCTGATTCAATCACTGGTAACAAACACACTCCTAAAAGGAATGCTCTGAGTATAGTACAGTGGCTTCGAGAGCTAACTCTGGAACAAACAAGCCTGGGTTCAAATGCAGTTCCACCATAGTGTACCTAACTGAGCTTATTATTTAATCACTCAAGTGAAGATTATGTCATTTGCCAAATGGAAATACCAATCATCTAAATAAAAATAGTACATAGCTGCAAATGATGGCTTGAGGTTTCAGTGAGACTATGGCATACAAGTGTTAAGAGTACCTGCCACTTAGGAGGTGGTATTAGAAATTAGATAAAACCTAAGAATATGCTTTTTAAAAACAGTGTCAATCTTCTAAAGATAATTTTATAACATGCCTGCAAATTCATTAACAATCCTCCCATCAAAAGGTGTGGCCCAATTCCCTTCCTGTTGCATATGGGCCAGCCTAAGTCACTTACTTCTACCATATAATAAAGCAGCAGTACTGCATTGCTTGAGATTTGAAGCTAAGTTAATAAAAGCAGTCGCTTCTCCTTGGTACACACATACGCTCATTCTTGCTCAAGTGTGTGTGCTCGCACTCTTGCACGTGTGCTCTCTCGCTCTCTCACCTGTACCATGAACCTTGGAAATTCTTGTTCTACATGTGCGAAATCTGGCTACCTTGAAAGACCATGATGGAAAGAATACATAGAGAAAGAAATGCACAAAGAAATCAAGGCCAGCCAAAAGGCATCTGAATGAGCCTTCAAAAAATTGAAATATACTTCAAACCACCTCAGCTGATGACCAGCAGCACAGGGACAAGTCCCAACTGAGCCTTAACCAAAGTGCAGATCCATTAACTGTGATATAAGTGGTATCACTTATTAACTGTGTTGGAAAACTAGGACACTACCTTATCCATTTCTCCTTAAAATATTGGATAGCAAAGTTATAATTTTTAGAATGCATAAAGTAGCATTCTCTATTAAATCTGAGAAGTTTTAGCAACAGTATGGTCCTATTTGTTCTAACCAAAATGTACAAATCTCAACTCCTTTTCTTGATAGTAACACTATTTTCAATGTTGAATTTGATAGCAATATTAAAACATTAAGAGTCAAAATGACCTTTAGCAAAAAACAGTATATATTCATATAGCTGGGGATTTGGCAATATGCTGAAACATGGGAGTTAAGATTTTTGTTAGCAGTCTGTATTTAAAAGATAAAACCCACATTCTAGTTAGCTGTGATGCCATCCAGCACACTTCCTCCCTGGCTTCCTTCCCACTGAAAAAAAAGGAGCCCATTCTTGCCTGTGCAGAATCCATCCATATCACCCAGCAGGACAAATTACAGTTCAGCCTTTTCTTTTTCCTCTTCTTTTTATTCATTATTTTAAGTTTAGAAAGCTTCCTTCCAATCCACATCTTGTGTTTCTATGGAGCCTAAGAAGATACCACATCTGGTAACTTTTTCAAGATATCAGTGACTGGGATAGGGAGGGAACTAACCAATAAGAGTATAATCAATAATGTATAAGAAATTACAAACTGCACATTAGCTGCAACATCCAAAAACATTTCCCAGTCAAAAGAGAACTCATGATCTTCATATACAATAAGACCCCAAAAGATTTTGTCCACACATTGTGTGAGGCAGTTTATTCAAATTTGCATGTCAGTTAGGAAGCTTTTAATGTTAAGCAACAGAAAACCCAATTCAGAGTAGTTTCAACAAAAGAGAAATACATTAGTTCAAGTAATTGGAAAAACAGAAGTAGGGGAAGCCTCAGTTTGGCTAATCCAGAAATGCAAAGATTTCAAAGATCTAGGTTCTTTTAGTCTCACTGTATTGCCTAGGATGTCAGCTTCATCCATGGCCACTGGAGGAGCGCAGTCAGGAGACCATTTCCCTCCTTGTTCCAGTTTGTCAAAGTAAAGATAATGCTTTTGCACACACTAAACCCAAATCCTTGCTATTTCCCCAACTATATCATCTAAAGTTATGTGCTTAAGAAGGAATGGCATATGTTCAGTAGTTTGAGCAGGGGCTTACAAGGTTATCTCTGGCAAGAAGGGACAGATTACACGATGGACAAAGAGTCATCTGGTCAATCCTCCAGGACACATGGGTACTTCACCAGAAGAAATGCACCCAATGAATGCAAAAACAGAAATCAACTCCCAGGTCCACCAAAATTCAAATCATGTACTAAATGGCCGATTCAATCAACTATAAAAGAAATTCCTCACTTTCCAAATGGATTTTTGTTCTCAAACTTCACCCCTATGTCCGCTTTTATCTTGAAATATGATTACAGCATGAGAGGCACAGAATGCATTTTCCCACTGAAGTAATGCATTAGTTGGGTACCCAAATTAGCTCTTGGTATATATAAGCCATTTATAGTGGACACATTTAAGCTGGGAATGCCTCTTTCCCTCCTCTCCCACTAGATCAGAAAAAGTAGAAACTCATCTACAGGCCATCGTGCCCTGGCACCAAGAGGACAAAAAACAAGACTTTCCCCACAGTCGACTCCCTGCAAGAACAGCAAAAATAGTAAGAACAAAATCTTCCGCAGAAGCAGCAGCTCAGATGACAGGAATGTCAGCTTCCCCATACAAACGCCCTCTGTGCCTATGGAACAGTCATTTATGTGAAAGTATTTTATCTGATATTTTATTGATCTGAAACAAAAACAAACCAAAAGAACAACTCTAGAACTAATTCTTTTCTAGTATAAGGCTATAAACTCCTAATGATATGGATGATCCTGTTACTAAAATTTCACTACTTTTGTGCATTCTACTTGAACACTTTGGTTCCTTTCAGAAACTCAGAAACACATGGTGTAACTGAGACCTTATTTAATAACCCCATGATGATGTTTAAAACAACACTGGCATTGGTGTACTGAGCTACCTCATAGGGTACGCTCCTCTGTCTAATCCTCACAACAGCTGTGCAAGGTAGGTGTTACTGGCCTCAGTTCACACACATGGAAATTTAGGCTTCAGGCACTTTGATGATGTGCCAAATTCACATGATTAGAACATAATGGGAAAAGGATTCCATCATAGTAAACATGAATCCAAAATCCAAGCACAGAAAATTCCAATGAATATAAACTGCAAACAATTTATTAAGTTCAGTCAAATTTTTTAAAAATACCCGTCTCTCATATTTCCCTTGCCCCATACATCACTCATGGTATTTTGAGAAGGGAGGAAACACTATGTTCCAAGAAAAATGTTTCCCTTTGCTGTTTTCCCTTTGGTTTTGAAAGACTATCCCATGGTACCCACTACAGTTTCTCTAAGCAGGATATTGACCTATCCACAGCTGACAAATTGTCCACCTGTACTCAATTTCCTAACAATGCCAGATGAGAGTTCACTAGGACACTTATCATGACAGTTGGAACTGAACTATGTAGAGGCATGAATGATTCTCTGCTCACCAAATGCTGAAATTCTACCCAAACAACACTCTTACAAAAATGTTGGTATGAGAGATGATTTGAGATGTCACTCTCTAGATCAGGACTTCTTAGACTTGACTGAGCACAAGAAACACCTGAGATTCTGGTTAAACACAAGATCTCCTTCAGAAGGCCTGGAGTCAGCCTGTGATCCTGCATTTCTAGCAAGCAGGAGGTGAGGTCCACACTCCCAAGTCCACACTCACTGACAGACATTCAGTTCAGAGCAGAACTCGCTAAGAACAAGGAGAAAATGTGCTCTTTAGATCCCAGTGGTAAACAAAATACTCAAATTACAGTCATGAGTACCAATTTTAATCTTAAGGTATGGCATCCTATTCTGCATTGCTGCTATCAATTGGTATTTTTTACTTAACAACTTCTTTAATATTTATTTTTTAGTTGTAGTTGAACATGATACCTTTATTTTATTTATTTATATGGGGTGCTGAGGATCGAACCCAGGCCTCACACATGCTAGGTGAGCACTCTCCCACTGAGCCACAACCCCAGCCCCTACTTAACACCTTTTGCCAAATTTATAGATGCTTCACAGATACTATTTGGCAAAGAGCATCTAGTATAATATTGGTCATACTTGGGGAATGTTACATGCTATATATTTCTCTTTTGCAAGGCACCTGATCATTTGAAATTAAGATATAATATAGTATAAAAATAAGTTATTTAACAGTTTATCAAAGTAAATTTGCAGTGGAACTTTCATTTATTAATGTTGTTAATACTGTTCTATCATCTTACAGAACACAGATATGGAAAAAACAAAAATATGTTTGGAGAATCAAAAGTACATCACTTTGATCAGAATTTCTGCCCTAGCTCATGCTTCCAAAGAATGAACTCAAGGATTCAGCCCTATCATCACAAACTATTTTTTCTTATAAACATCTTCTAAATCTGATTTGAAGTTTTTTTTTTGTTGTTGTTGTTGTTGTTGTTGTTGAAAATAAACTTCAGAATAAGGAAATAGCTAATTTTGCTAATTTGATTTGCAATCAAGGTATCCCTAGTAATTTGGATATTAAAAAAACATTTATAATGATCAACAATCAGACAAGAAGGAGGGAGAATAGCATACAATCATAAAGATCAAAAAATAAAGTATGCACAATATTAAAAAAGGTATTTTATATTATTGAACAAGCTGGAAGTCACTGGTTGAACTATGGCAAAACAGGATCCCTTAGGGAAGAACTGACTATCACACAGAACAAGTAAAGGTCTTGAAGCTTAGACGACTCCTTATAGCCTCTGGTGAACACCAGTAGACTTGCCACTGTGTTCAGTTAACATACACTTTACCCCCATTTGTAACTGTGACCGGCCCTGTGAATGTCATCAGAATTAAATAATATATCTGAAAGTGCTATTAAACTGTAAAGTAGTATATGTCAATAATTAATCATAAGTTGACCCTTTCCACTTTGAAGGTATGCTTCTTGAATCTGAATGTTCTGCAGGAACATCTAGGCAGCTCTCGCCCCCTATAAAGATGAGCCAGAATTTACTTATCCACATCCATTGTTAAGTTTTTTTTTTAGAGGAATAAAATGACTGAGTTTTGTTTTTTTCTCTTCCCAAGCCACCCTTCTTCCTCCCTGAAACATCGACCTGACACCAAGAAGTACAACTGCCAGAAGGTGAGCACTACATTATGATTAGCACAAGAACACAGGTCACAGAAGGCAGGAGAGAGCAAAGGAGCCCAGGTTCCTTCAGGCATTCTCTTAGGCTGCCTAACTCCAGATTTCCCCTTGCAAGAGGCCAATAAAACCATTCCTGATTCAAGCCATGGTTAGCTGGGTTTCCTGTCACTTGTACTTGCTGTAATTTTAATTCGACTAGCTTTTCTAGTGCGTCCAGAAAAGTGACAACTATTGAGTCTTTTTTTTTTTTTACTTACCTATAAGCTGGTGAGGAATATGTCCACAATCCAGAATGAATGATATCAAAATTCAATAATGTATCTGAAAATGTTACTAAAGACAAAAAGTATTCCTATAAAAAAATCTTAAAAAAAAAAAAAGACAAGCAGAATCTTTCAATAGCAGGTTCCTGATATATTGCTCAGGTCAGGACCACAACCATGGCTTGACACACATCTGAGCACACTCTTCCACAGAAGTATAGCCAGAGACAATGAGGTAGTCTCCAAACAAGACTTGGTCATCAAAGAACAGGGGTTCTGAGCACAGCCTGTGTGGTAGAAATTTTACAAATCTGCCTCTGGTTCAGCTCTGACAGCCTGGAATAAAGAAAGTCTAAGTAAAACCACAGAAGTTCTTCCAATGAACTTTGCAAAGTATTAGAATTAAAAAAAAAATTCTTTGGGATCCTTCTAGAGGGTATAACACATAGGGAGATAAGTGTTACTCTCACGCTTTTAGGCAAGTGAAAAAGCAGAAGATGAACAGAGTCAGAGACAGCAGACCCCTGCCTGGTAGGACTCTTGGAATCTTAAGAGCCATAGATTTTTAATTCCATTGTCCCTCTACATCTGCTCAGTGAGAACAGTCCCTTCACCTGCTCTCAAGGTGAGGCTGCAGGCAGTCTCTCAGATTCTTCTGGGAACTCAGGAAATGAAAAGATTCTAAATCTCCACCCTGGTTGGTGTAGGGAAGAAGCTATGTTTTATAAAGGGTTAAAATTCTACTTGGCTTATCTTTTCCACACATCTCCTTTTTCATTTACTTCTTCGGTTACTAATCATTTCCAAGATTACTGTAGGGTCTGAGATAAGGAAATTCCTCTTGCTTGATACTTAAAGATGGCATCTTGTTCTCTAGCCATGGAGGTGCTTAAAGCTAACTTTAATGGGAATTTTCACAGGCTCTTTAGAGATTCACTTCCCTAGTAAGCTTCTCCAGTGTGGGTAGTACCTCTTCCGTGGCTAACCACTCCTGACCCTTCAGCTTCTGTGCCAGTGGTATTCCCTACAACATCTTCCTGGTGAGGTTCTCTACCTTCTGAGCACCATTCCTTTAGAAAAGGACCCAGGTGGACATTTCAACTGGGGGTTCCTGAACAGGTCCTGGGGTCCCTGCACCTTTGGCATACCATCAGTTAGGAATGAAGCCACCACTTCCTGGGAACTCTGCTTCTGCTGCACACATCACAGGACATCCCAGCTTCCTGAAGTAGAGTTGGGCACTAGACCTCTGTGTCCCATAACTATAAGAAAATCATACTGTGCTCTTCAAGTCGTTCCAGAGAAGGGCCCCACCACTCTATGCAAAGATGTTAAGACTCACAGCAAAGCTCAAAGGATCCTTTTCTCCAAATTCTTTTTTTTTCCACAGCCATACTCTTTTTATCAAATGTCAAATATAAGAATTAAGTAATTATTTTATGCAAACTTCCTTTGAAAATCTGTAAGTCTGTCTGGTAATGTACCTCTATATAACGTACCAATGGCAAGACATTTTTCCCACCTGAACAGCAGAAAGAACAACATACTCCAGAAAGGAAGAGGTGATATTAGCAGGAGAGAGTTCTCAAAGATGCTTAAACAGTATCTAAAGAGTCCCTCAAATTTCTAGATGAGAACAGGGACTTTGGGGGTCTGGAAATCTTGCAAATTGAAAATTGAACCAATAACCCAGTAAAACATAAGCAGCTACTGTTATGCTTTCATTAATATCTAATAGATGATTAATTGGGTTTATCAAAATGAAATGATAATGAAATCTCAACTATGTTTACCAGTAAAGGACACAAATTATCCAAAGTTGTACTTATTTAGTCTTAAAATATATAAAGTGACTCAGTGTAATTACCAATCCTTTTCTAATAATATTTTCTTTAGGATAATATTAGGGTTAATCAGAATACCTAGAGTGTATACCTCTAAATTAAAAAGAAGATGAGTAGGGAAGGAGTAAATACATTCAGAGGTACCCTGAGTTGCCAGGGCAGTTAATCAAACTATAGAAAGGTCACAAGATGGGTAACATACACATTCAATAACCATCTTGTCTGTTTCCCCAATAGGCAATTATAGAATGTATTTCTACACCAAGCCACAAAAATATTTTCTCAAAATACTTTGCACAGAAATCATAAAAAAGCTTGGCATAAATGTTTGGTGGCTTCTTTCAATGTTATATTTTTAAGAAGAGGGGAGGGGACAGGAGGAGAAGACAAAAGGAAGAAACAGCATTTCATCAGCTAGAACAAACAACAATTTATCCACCACTTGGACCATGAATCCTGGATATAAGTTTCTAAGGTACAGATCAAACACTTTAGTAAAGTGAAACATTTGACAGCCACAAGACTGCAGTCACCATATGGTTCTCCTCATCCCATTATGTTCAGAGCTCTCTAACAATGTTGAGCATTTCAAAATAAATAAATAAACACAAAAGTCTGTGCCTTTAAAAATAGCTTCCTAAATTGGAGACACAAAACACATGCACACTGACTGTGGGTACATGCCCACACAAGCCGGACTTGGAAAGACTACAATGAAAGAATGAAAAACAGAAGGAGAAAAGTGGGAGTGGCACTTTCAAACAAGATTTAAGAAACAGGCAGCATAATAGAGACACCACATCCTGGGTTAATCCGTGCAGAAACGACTGTACAAGCAGAAGATAAGCTTGAGAGGAGAGTTTCCTCATTCATGGTTTCTCTATCCCAAGGTAACAACAGCCAAGTACCCAGGATCCAAATATTCTTCCCCAAATAGATTAAAGATTAAAAGAAGAGTACGAGTGCTTTTTTTCTGGTATAACGAAAGTTTAGTTGTCTTTGCTAGGATGACTAAAACAAAGAAAATACTTCAATGCTATTACATTTTAAGGGGTTTCCAAACACTAAATAGGAAGACTTCAATTGCCCTATGAAGTTAAATTATGGTTAACTCTTTATATAATTAAATGTCTATGTCTTCTTCTCATAAACTGTGTTATCAGAAATAATACCCAACTGGATTAGAAAAGGGTATAGAATGAGAAACAAATCTAGAGTATAATATGAGCACAAGAGTATTATGTGAAGCCTGAAGTTTATTGATTATTAAATGAGAATGAGTAGTCTATGCAATGTAATTAAAGGTACATATTTTATTTTTCAGATTTAAAACTATTTTTTATTCTCAATTTCATCAATGACGATGATGCTTCAAAATTTTTCCCAAGAAATGACACAGTACAGGGAGGCCCTTATCCCTCCACCCAGCCTGCCACAGTTTTCATCCATGACGTAAGTTGTTTTCAAAAGATGTTTCCACTGATGACCAGGTTCAGGAGCTGCTGACTTCCTCCACTGCTTGCCAGATGGTTTCCCACAACACTCATATGCACAGAGTGCCCAAACCTTCCCACCACATAACCTTCCTGGAGAGGCAGGAGTGAGTACCACATGTTTTGCCATCTAAGCACAGGTGGATCCAAGGGGTTTGGGTAAATTGCCACGTAAACTACAAACCTGGGTGCCAAGAAGAGAAGACAGGTGGAACATGTGAAGGGATCCTAAGTCATGTACCACAGCCACCAAGTGTACCTGCGCAAGGCAGTGGAAGGGCTGAAAACCTTTACCTAAAACTTTCTAGGAAAGCTAGCCTGAAAAGTTTATTCTGTGGGTGGTCTCCCTCATGCTCAAGAATATGCCCACAATAAAGTCTTGTTTGGGTGACACTGCTTGCCTCTTCATGAATTCAATCTTAACTGGAGCACAAAATCCTGCATTGAATGGTAACACAGCACTTCTCTTACTGTTATTTTCACAACTGTCATGTTATTGCAATAATTAATATGAAATATTCCCAATTTTATTACCCACTTTCCTTCATTTCTCTACTAATTTATTCATGCAAACATTCGCTTGTAATAATTATTGAGCCCACTTATGCTATGCACTAAGGATTGTGAAATACAAAAATACAGCTTTGAAAAGCTAATAGCCTAGAATGGGAAACAAGGAAGCAGTGGCTGCAAAAAGAGGCACGTGTGCAGGATCAGGGGTAGGGGTTATGCACAAGTTCTCATTTCTCCAACTTCTTTTGTAGACATAATCCTAACTCATGGAGCAGGGAGGAAATTATTAAAACCCTAATATTCTGAGCACAGACCCCAAGATTAAATCTGTCATCCCTGATGATATATAGTTGATTAGTGGCAGAGTAATGTGTGCCTTATATTTTTTCACTTCACTGAGCTGTATTTTCCCATTCACGAAGATTTTTGATCAAAAGTCACCATCGCCCCCAACTAGTTATTGAATTCATGTGCTTCCTATATCCACATTCAGAATTCCAATAGGACAGCTAGAACAATACTCTCTACATGCTGATCCTCAGAAATTTTGATGACTTTCTGTCCTTTCTTTCTCATTTCTAAACTGTGTCTCTTAACCTTTCTTGTCATTTCCTTCCAGTGGAAATGGACTTAAGTCATTAGTAGTCAATGAATGAAAACAAAAAACATGAAGGCAACCTTAAAGAAAGCATCCTTAAACTTTAACTGGAAAGAGAGGCCAAGGGCAGACCACACGATCTATGTAAGCATGTGCAGAAAGTATGTGGTTCCCTAACTGTGAAACCCTTAACTCTATGCTACCCTGGGAAACTTTTCACAGACAAACATTCTGATGGCTTCACTTCCAAAGCTATGGTGCCCCTCCCCCAATTCCATTCCACCTGTGCGTGGGGCTATGCATATGCTTCTACACAGCATATGGATTCTCACAAACTAGTGTATAAATTCATGGCCTAATGATGACTTGATTTTTTTTTGCAGCAATGCTTACTTGATTAAAAATCTTTTTTAGAATTTTGCTTTTAAAACCTTTCAAAACCACACAATTCTATTCAAAAATCCTCCATGGTGATATAAACTTTAAATGTAAGTGTGGTTGCAGAGGCACTGCCTTGTTGCAACCAATGACCTCATCACAGGACTAAATGCAAGAAGAGATCCATCAATAACAGCTTATAGTTGATAATCTAAGGATCTTGATAATTCCTATTGACAATCTGCAAGATAGATGAGTGAAGGGTTAATAAAAGAGCGGCTTTTTCCAGTTAGAAAACTATCTCAGACTTCACTGGTTATTGCTTAGTTCAAGGGCTTGCAGAACACTCCAAAGAAAATATTCCCTCTAGTAATACTTGGAACAAATTGGTGATTTGGATGTTTCAGCCAATTAAGACACCAGGGAATTACAAGCCTCAACCAGACACAGCCTCTGTAATATAAAGCTGAACCATATGTGGTGTCAATTTCTCAATCACATCAATTGGGTGGAAGGAAGCCAACTAAAGAAGAAAATCTATTGTCACAATGATTTCTGCACTGACTCCAGTTGCTAAAACAGCTCTGAAATAGCCCTTTCCAGAGAAGGTTCCAGAGCAGGAGGTGGCCTGCCACCAACTCGGGGAAGCCTGGGGAAAGGAAGGCAGACTAAAAGAAACAACTCTGCAAGCTATCTTCCAGGGTAAGATCTTAACAAGTTTTACAGCAAAACAAACCAAATTAAATGAAGCAAGCTGTGCTCCCAGAACTAAAAGGAATATGTTAGTTCCTGGTTCTTTCTTCATCAAAAGGATTTCAGTGTGAACCCACCAACTATCTCAGCTTCCCAAGTTTCATTTCTAAATTTTATTTGACATAATAATGTTTGCTGGGAAGAAAAACAGAGCTCCAAAGCGGTAAGGCAAAGGGGGCAGATTAGGCACACAAAGTTACAGTGTTGGAGATCTGGTGGCTCCAATCATGGTTGTGTGGCTGTCACCTGTGTGGGTGCCCAGCTCTATACCTTGAGGGAGAACCAGTGAGCACTGCATTCCCAAAACCATATTTAACCCTCTCACTTTTGAATGACCTCGTAAATATGTAGATTTTCTACCTTAGGCTGTTATACATGAATAAATGTGTCTGTCCATTCTTCGAGAGTAGTTTCTGGTGCTAAATTATGTAAAGCTTTCCTATTCTTTCTTGAGAAGTCATTACTCCATTATATCCATACTGGTAGAAGACAGGGTAAGAATCAAACTATACATTGCACAACGAGACCACACAGTCCACCCGGGCACAGAGCAAAGCCTTCTGCAAAGACAGAAGATCACGACTCTCCAAGCGTCTGGAAGTCTTTAAGATTAAATCACCACAGTTTATAAACAGTAGAGAAATAATTCACTCATCCCTACCAAAGCTGATGAAACTAAAAGGATGACGAGTCTTCAGAAAGAAATTTGGTAGTAAGATCCAATTTACTTACTAAGGTTTTCTACAAGAAAGAAATGGAGTTGTAGTTACACTCAAGTAGTAATTCGTTTTACTTATTACTCTTATAAAAACAGACCCAAACTTGATGCATCCATTTACCACCCACATTGATAATCCACTCATTCAACAGAAATTCACTTGGACACCAATGAATAAATAAATAAAGGAAGAAATAATTCTTCAAAATGTTGAATACTCAACCATCTGAAATTCTTAGATTGTCTCAAAGATATACCCTAAAAATTCAAAATCGGTCAAAGTTATGCATTAAGGAAATCATAAATTATTTTCTAGAGCCAAATTATTGAAAACATTTGTATCCTATAAAAGTAGTAAACTATCCAGCCTCATCTCAAAGAGTATGAAATGCTACCCAACAGAGTTCTTGCCCCTATCTAGTGGTCTTGTGGAAAGATTCCCTTACAGACATCTGTTGAAACATCACCACACAGATGAACATTTTACTCATAGATGTATCTGTGCTTCAAGGACAAGGTCATTGGGTACTCATTATCAGCAGGAGTATTTTATCTAGATAAAGAAATTAATTAAAAAGTACAGTTCCTGCTCTGGAAATGAGTTAAATCTAGAGTCATTACGAACAAGCCTGTCACTTACTGTTGAAGAAATGTGGTTTTAATTAAAGTAAAATAAGAATGAACACACAAACACATTGCTCAAGATGTTTCAGATGTCATAATAAGGTATTGCTTCAAATTGCATTGGAAGGAAATGTACATACAGAGAAGGAAAATATTATGTAGGAAAATAAGATAGTAAAAAGGATAATTGAGTTACAAGAGAGCAATAAAAGAGATGGAAGGTGTCTGCTGTTTTTTTGTTTGTTTTTGTTTTGGTTTGGTTTGGTTTTTCTCTTTCACACTTTACTTTTACTTTTGGGGGAGGTGTGCTGAGGGAAGAAAAGAGAGGGCAGCTTGCCTAGGCATTCAAGTACTATTTCATGATCACATTGTATCCTGGCTGATAGAACAATGGGATGATTCTTTTAAACTGGCTGTCAAACCAGGCTCCTCCATCTCCCCCCAACAGTTTACCAGCACTCAAAACCTGATGATCTGGAATCTCAACTTGCTTCCTTCTAAGGAGGGAGAGGTTGTTTCCAAATCATGTAACAAACCAACACTGCTATTTCTTCCCCTTGGCCCCTCTCTGTTGGGGAATTAAATCTCTTTACTATCAATCAATAGGCTCCCTATTCATCTCAGATCTCTGGCTCCTTCCACCTGAAAGGACTCAAAATATGCTTATTCCAGACTCAACTCCTACCCATTTCTGGTCATCACAGGTCTGGTTACTCAAAACACACCCACCTCTTTCTACTTCCCTATTTACAGGGAGTTCATCATATTCCAAGAAGCCACTGTTTTCTTTAAGCTCTGAGTTTATGTTAGGCTTTTATACCTACCTACATTGTAAACCTTATTCCAAAGCTACATCAGACCTTTTTTTCCTATCTCCCAAGAGAGTAGGAATGGGAAGCAATTATTAATAATAATAAAAAAAATTCCTGATGTTTGACAGCAAATAAAAAAATAGTTTCTCCTAAAACAGTCAGCCCTTGCAATTGCTGCAGTGTATTCCTGGCAGGGATAGGGTAGACTTTATTACTGCAGTAGACTAATACTGAAATTAACCATGATGTTGATACTGAAAAACTGAAGACAGTTTGGGCATGGTGTGTCCACCTCTTTATTCCCAGGGACTCAGGAGCCTGAGGCAGGAGGACCAAAAGTTCAAAGTCAGCCTCAGTAACTTAGTGAGACCCTGTGTCAAAATAAAAAGTAAAAGGTGGTAACCAGAATTACATTACAAAAGTAATATAGTACCCACTCTAATCCTCTACAGTCATTGAAAAAAAAGTCAGTCCATATTCTAAATTTCAAATATCAGTATATAACATATATGTGTGTGTATGTATGTATGAATACACATATATTCATACACACTCAGGACCCAGAATGCTAGAAGGGAGCATGGATACATTAAAATACCAAAAAGAATGTTCTGAAATATTACAAATTTATCATCAACTCATCCATTAGATATAATTAACATGATTTAATAAAGTTCTCTTTCCTTATATGTTTGTGTGGGGTATGGGTAATAACCAGGAACTGGATTCAGGGGTGCTTTACCACTGAATTACATCCCTACCCCTTTTTATTTTTTTGAATTGAAACAAGGCCTCACTAAGTTGCTCAGGTTGGACTTGAATTTGTGATTCTCCTGCCTCAGCCTCCTGAGTTGCTGGACTGACAGGCATGTGCCACCGCACCCAGCTTGTTCTCTGTCTTTCTAAAGGACCACTTGGATTGTTTTCTTTCACTTTTTTAAAACTTCTTTAAAACTTTCCAAGGAAAATTTGCTTTCAGCAACTTTCCAAGTGATACCAAATTATATTCACAAGTCCTTCTACTGATGAGAACAATGTTCTCCAATTTACATTATTTAGCAAATGGGCAAATAAGGCCAAGGCATCCTCTAAACATCCTAGCAGCACTATATGATGACTTTGGTACTCATCTGTTTTGGGGTTTATCCTATTTGACTCTTCCCCTTCAAAACTACCCAATAACCTCAGGTGTAACCCTGAAAAAGGAATGAAAGTGGTATCACTAATAAAATAATTAAAAGATATCTAAAAATCAGGGAAAAGAAGCATTCACACTCCTGTGATCACTCATGGGCATTGTGTGGGGAATACTGATGTGAACACAAAACTCAAGACTTTATTAGACTTTCAGCACCTTTTCATTTTTAGTGCCACCAAGAATGATGGCAGTACTGGCAGGCTGGAATCATACACCAAAAATTATTAGATGAAAATATGAGAAACGATGTAGGAACTTCTAAAACTTAATATCCAAAGAGAAAGAGAAATACCAAGGGTGGTAAAGCAATACTGTGCTACCAATCTCAAAATGAATACTCTTAAATCAAGAATTCCTGAGTATCCAGAGAAAATGTACCTCGCTGGCTTAAAATTCAAGCCACTCATATTCTATCCTAGATCTTCCCTGCTATTCTGTATTTGGATATAGCTCTCTAAAGCTCTCTAGTGATTTGATTTTATTTAACAAATAATTATATAGCGTTTATGTGGCAGGCACTATCCTAAGAGCTTGACAAATATTAGTCCAGTTAAGCCCCTCAATGACCCTAGATCAGTCCTCATATTACTAACGGGGAAACAATAAGACAGAATATGATGTGCTCAAGGTCACACAGCTAATGAGAGGCTGATCCATAATCCACTAAGTTCAAACTCTGTTCTCTTAACACTATACCATGTTTCCTCTCCTAAAACATCCCAAGCTAAACTCAACACATTCTCTCCACACACACTGACATCCCGTTCACTTGGTCAACTACAAACCACACCCATCCCTTCCCTCTCACCAGCCTTTTTAACCGTCATACTCTCAAATGATGCCCTGTCAATTCTATTTCCAACCACCATGTTTACATCCAATCTTCTCCATCCATTACTAGAGTTATCCTTATTTTTACTCAGCATTAACACAATAGTCTTATCACTAATCCTACCTGCATGTCCTTGGAGATGTTCTAAATACTACTAGTGAAATTCATCCAATTTATATTTATCCATACAGGTCCTCTGCTAAGTTCTATGAATGCAAAATGAACCAAGTCTCTGAGAGAGTGACAAAATATTTCCCCAAACTCTGATCATGTCACCAGAAAATATTCATTAAATCTAGGCTGCTTGATAAGCCTGTCTAACTCTTTACCTTGGCTTCCAAGTTTTCCATAATATACATTTTTTCCCTTTACTTCTCTATGTGAACCAATTTTTCCTAATCAAGCCACCAATATCTTCATCTCTCTTTATGTTTCCTCAAGTCTTCATGCTGTCTCCATGACCTCTCTGTACTGTGGCTGAAATCCTGTCAAGGCTGGGCTTTCTTAAGATATCCCCAACCAGATGCAAACTTCCTGCAGAGAAAAAATTATAGCTATCTTAATCAGATAGGAAAATACCAGTTTACAAACCTTGCATTTTACTGTTTACAAACAAACTCTGACTTCTAACAGCAGATGTGAGTTTTTGTACTTTAGGATGAAGACATCCTCTGATACTCACCCCAGGAACAGATAGCTAGTCTCCTCAGTCCTTTCCTCCCACATTTCTCTTCCTTCCTTACCTCCCTTTCTCCTCATCTATTTAGCAGGCCTTCATTATTTAAGACCTGATGTGAATGCTACTCCTCCAAAAGTCTTTCCAAATCCTCCCCTCAGCTAGTAGCAGTTCCTCTCTCCTCTGAACCCCACAGCACCTGGCCTGTGTGTGGCTTCCAGAATCCCTTACAGCCTGTACTGTTGCTGATATTAATGTGCATCCCACAGATAATTCAGTACCTCAAGAACAGACACTTGTCTTACTCATTTCCTACCACAGCTTTTTTCTAGCACAGAGGCCATCGGAAGTGAGGACAGAGGGTGAATGAAGGGTCAGTGAGTGATTGCATTTACACATGCTGGTTCAGGCTAAGAAGCTAACAAAATTAAAGAAAGTAAACAAGATAACTCAGAGGAAGTAGAATGATAGAACCAAGCAGAAACACAATACAGATAAAACATCATTCCTAGCTTTTTTCAGAAATACAATTCCCTTCCTCTAAGGTCTCATCATGGTATATCTGTCCTTAGACTATTGGAGGCAATATGGGCAATATGATTCCTGGTAATATATTGAATTATTGCTTTGCGAGAGCCATAAATAGGAAGAAATAAAAATCCTTGATCTGCTAAGCTGGAATGCTGATAACATTCCCAGAGGCAGATTGTTATATACAGATGTGGATCTATGAACTCTTAAGTACCATGTTCACCAAAAATCTTTTGCAATTTCCTATGAGCTACTGAGGATGGATATAATTTAAAAATCAGTCTCCTGTGAGGTTTAAGGCCACACTTCTGGATGCTGACTGGATTTTCAGTTCCGCTATGTATAAACATTAACAATAGGTAGGACTTTATATATATATATATATATATAATTTATTTTTAACCTGTGATATCGGGATAATAGAACTTACCTCATACCATGACTCAGGGGATTAAACAAGAGTACATATGTAAGGCACTTAACATAGTGCTTGGCATACAGGAAGGGGTTAAACAATACTTATTACCCTACAAAAATATGTAAAAAACTGTTATTTGACTTTAAGAAACTTATAATCAAGTTGCAGAAGACGATACACATACAAATACATCATGGGAATTCAAATACTCATCCATGTCTTGAGCTTCGACTTATTATATAAAAAGACACAAGGTTAAGCACTAAAGAGAATAAAGAAACTGACCTTATCTTTTGAGAACTTCAGTCTACCAGCCCAGACTAATAATTACCCTCAATTAATTGTAAGTCAGATATTGTTAAGAGATACACTAGAAAGGGCTCCCCAGAAAATACACTCTGCCAGTGACTGCCAACTGGGGCTGTCTGGCAACATCTGGGGACATTTTTCATTGTCTGAACTGAGAGATGGGTGGCAGGAGTCTGCTAATAGTTTGTAGTGGGTAAAAAACAGAGATGCTGCTAAATATCCTACAATGCAAGAGACGGCCCTCTGAAATCAGGAATCCTCCTGCTTAGAATGTCAACAATGCAGGGATCCAAATCCCTGCTCTTCTCAACTGTGCAGGGACTCTGGAGTGTCAGCTCCCATCCCCACGCGCTGCCTGATTCACCTCAGTGAGACAGCTTCCTGGGGCTCTAGCAGCCTGGAGCTCTGCCAGAAGTGTCTCATGGTTGTTTCTCTTATGAACTTATCTTCCATTTGCTCCAGGCCTCCCTTTCCACTTGTCACCACATGCCCAGTCAGGCCACAATCAGACCTTATAAAGCTGCTTAAATTCCCAGCTTTACCCCCCAAGCTCCAGTTACAACAATATGAGGTTTGCTATGGAAATATCAAGCTATTCTCATTTTTATAGCCTGCTTTTCTGAGGCTGGCAGTAAAATCTTTGAAACATTTGCCTAAAAAGAACAAAAGGCAAAGGAAATTACTATTACCTAACTGCAGCCAATTAAAATAATGAAGCTTCAAATGACTAAATTATCCAAAGCACAAACATACTTTAGACTCTTGTTTCCACAACGATCATCACTCTTGACCACTTAACATCTTTAAATGCACGGTAAAATATGTTTTTTGATGTTTTGACACTACTGGCCCTACCACAAAGCATACTCCAGCAGTGGTATACTCTAAAATAGTCAATGTTTTCTAATGATTTAAAATACTCACTGTTAACCCTATAAATTCATAGATAGAAGCCTATATATCCCCCATCCCAACCATGTGTTAAAGCAAATTTAAACCACAAAGTTGTCACACTCCTTATGGTGGCTACTTTTAGACAAAAGGAAATAATGTTAGCAAACGTAGGGAAATTGAAATCCCTGTGGTTTATAGGTGGGATTGTAAAATGTTTTAGCCACTATGGAAAACAGTAAGGTAGTCCTCAAAAAAATTTAAAAAATTACCACAGGATCCAGAATTCCCATCTCTGGGTATGTATCCAGAAAAATTAAAATGAGGATCTCAAAGACTTATTTAATACTCAGGTCCATAGCAGCATTATTTACAATAGCTAAAAGGTAGAGCAACCTGAGTGACTATCAGTGGATGAATGGCAAAAGTAAAATATGGTAAATGCACACAATGAAAGACTGTTAAGCCTTAAGAAGGAACTTCGGAGACATGCTACAACATGGATGGATCTCGAGGCACTATGCTTTGTGAAGAAAGCCATTCACAGAAAGACAAATGCTGTTATGACTCCACATCTATAAGGTATCTATAGTAGTCAAACTGAGGAAAACAAAGTGGAATGGTGGTGGTTGCCAGGAGCTGAGGGTAGGGAGAAATGGGGAGGTGTTGTTCAACAAGTACGGAGTTTCAGTTTTGCAAGATGATAAAGTTCTGGAGATTGGTGGCACAATAATGTGAATATACACGACACTGCTGAATTGTTCATTTAAAAATGGTTAAGAGAATAAACAGTATAATGAACTTTACTATAAGTAAGGAAATTTTAAAAAGTCATTCTACATATTCTCTTCTTGAAGTCACCTCAAAATTTTCTGCATATCTAAGAAGTAACATCTACACTTCTATCTGAAAACTAAGCTCAGTGCAATATATTCAGTTTATATCTTGTTTTTCAAAGAAAAATAAATTTTTTAAGTGATGCAGAACAGAGTTTTCGCAATATACATGGCAAAAGTGACACTTCTGTAGACTATTTATCTTTGCATGATCTACCACAAGAAGAATGATTTTGGAAGGCAGTGGAAACGACACAAATGTCTGTGAACACGGACATGGCTGGGTCGGTTATGACACATCCACACAATGAAAGAGTAAATGTATAGTCGTGCAAGGATGTCGATAAAGCAAATGTTGAATGGAAAAGTAAACTGCCAGGTAACACCCTTCATACCTCTCAAGTCACCATTTAAGCACTTAGGACCAGCAGTATAAAACAGTGTGGGTTCTGCTCACAGAAAGTATACATATCAATCAAGTATATGACTGCAAATAAGTTCCATGAAGAAAAATGGTGGAAGAAAAAAAAGTGGAGCCATACAAGGAACAAATCGTAGTAGCGGAGCACAGAGGATTTGTTTACCATGGAGCAGATTCACAACTTACACAAACTGAAGCCTGAATAAGCAAGATTATTAAGCCAGGTGATGAATCAAAATAAACAACATTTGTGAAAAAATACCATGCATGATCATGTGTGAAGGCTAGTAAGTATTCCACAACTGGAAGCTTCATTAAGCCTATTTATAACAGCAAACAATCTCTTGGCCTGCATCAGGGGTAATTCCCACTGGCTATATGGCTGACGCTATAGAGTCCCAGGACCTCATCACTTCATTTACTCTCACTTCTGCATAATATCATCTGGCCTCAAAAGGGCATTCAACTACCATCAATATACTGATGATTTCCAAAATTTTTCCAGCCCAGACCTCCCACCCTGTTCCTACTCAACAGTTCCATTAGCTAACATCAAATGGTTCCATTAGTTACACCTGCAGCCACACACACACCCCAAAATTCTTGAGAAACTGACCATGCTTCCTGTTTACAGTCCCTCTATCTCAGGATCCCATCAGACCAGAAACCTTAAATACGTGGTTTTCATCTGGCCAACTCTGCCTACCAGGGACAAAATGTCTAGAGAAACCTCAGAGTGAACAGGGGCTGGGATGTTACTAGAGAGCCTGCAATGCACAGGACAGACCTCCATGGCAAGAATGTATCTGCCCCAAAGCATCCAGAGCACTGAGGGAGAGAAACCCCACCAATGACACTACATTGTTTCCTATCCTGATTCAGGACCTGTTTGGTCAATCAGCAAATCCTGTTGGCATCTCCTACAAAATAAGCCCTTATCATTTCAACCACTTCTCTGCTTTCATCCTAATACAAATAATCTTTTAACAAAAAAAATGGGCTCACCAGTTAGGGTATAGTGCTGGGCCTTATTTCATACAGTCTATACAATATCACACAGTAGTCATGCAAGCCTCAAGTTTCTAAATCAGTTTATGTCATTTCTCTTCCAAAGATCCTTCTACAAAGCCAAAGTTCCCATTCCTTGTGAGGCCTAAATGGACCTACATGGTCTCCATGTGTCTCGACCCCCCTCACTACACTTCATCTCTGTACCTTCTCATTTACCCCTGTACTTCAACCACATCACCCTCTTTGCTACTCCTAACATACCCCAAGCCTCAGGCTCTTTGTACTTGCTGTTAAGCTATTTGAGCAAACTGAAAAGTATTTGCACCAGAGATCTGCATGACTGACTGACTGCTTTCTTACGTTTGTTGGGTTTCTACTCATATGATAGCTTCTCACTGAGGTCTTCTCTAACCACCCCACAGCAAATACCTTTACCCCTTATACTACCTATCGTGCCTTGTCTTCCTTTTCTCAGAGCCCATATCACCATCTGATAACATGCTTTGTCTTTCATATTTGTAATGTCTATCTCTGCCACTTAAGAGACAAAAACCCCTTTTTGCCCATAGATGTATTCTCCACTCCTAGAGAAATTTCTAGCCCAGAAAAATATATTAGGGAACATTTTGTGAATAAACCACTGCTATCCTGCCCAACCATTTCAACGTAGAAAACCCACCAAGTTTTATTTTGCAAATCAAAATGAAACTTTGCTATGCATACTGGTGCACCACCTGCTTTGCTATCGAGTTTCCCAAATGCTACAGTTGACAGATTGTATTGTTCAGCGTAAGAAATAAACAGAACCCGGCTTAACCTGTCACCAATGTGGTCACTATATGGAGGCTTGTTCATTCACTGGAACAAGCTTCTGGGACTGGTTTTTTTGTTGTTGTTGTCTTTAATATAACCGTTATAAATGATGTGAACCCAGATCCTGCTACAGAGAATATCCAGCCAAGTACACAGTTACAGAAGTATACCATCACAAAATCAAAATCAGACATTTAAACCAAGTTTATCACCCATTCCATGAATTCCTGAGTTCTAATCATTCACATACCACTTCCATGATTTAGGCTATATCCATGTCCTACATTTTTCCTCATAAATTGATTCACTCCTTTAATAAGCTTCTTGCAAAGCAATGAGTCCCTTTAAATCTGGAGTTATTCTCTACCCCATAGACATTGAAATAAATATGGTACTAATAAAATTTAAAATGTTCACTCATATAATATTTAATACCTAACACATTGCTGGTGGTTTGCATTTTATACTTTGGGAAACACTGAACACTCTTCATTTATGAAAGAGAAAATAAAGTCCAAAGGAGCTTAATGCTTTTCTGGATGTCAGCAGTTAATTGGAATCTAGACTTTTCGCCAATTTTGTGCTTCACTTTCATGCTAACTCTGGAAAACACATTTTATTTTATTTGTATCATTTCAACAGCATTCTGTTATATGTGGGAAAAGGAAATAATACTGTAAGTGAAATATAAAGTGAACAGAATTAAAATACTTAGAATCTACATGGATATTTTATTTTGCTGTGAGAAACAGTGATAGAAATAAATTAATTTACTATGCAGAATACTTTTCTGCCACCAAGGTAGTTAGATGTGGCTATGCAACTGAAGAGTACATCAGTTTTTCAATCGGCAGTATTTCTGTGCTAGAAAATATCTGAAAGCTGCAAAGTAGATATCTAGAATACGACAATAAGGTCTTTGCAGGATAACTACGTTTTCCAAATGAAAAGAGGAAATGTATAGTCTTAAAGACCAGACTGAGATTTACCACTCCATGGGTAAAAACTTAATTGCAGTGCAACTAGTTAGATTGTTCTAATATATTATCTTGTCTACTACAGTTGAAAAAAAATGGCTAAAATTGTTCTTTTGAACTGACTTACTCTATTGGTTTTTTATTTCTTTAAAAGTTCTCTTTTGATAGCATTAAAAAAACATTTTAATTTCACACTTGAAAGTACCATGTATCCTTTCCTGTGTTAATATTGAATATTTTATTTTACTGTCACATTTCAGGTGGTATACAAAAGTATATTTAACTTACATCTATCAAACTGGCTAACCTCCCACTTCTAGTAATTTTTCTGTAGATTCTTAGAGATTGTCTATGTTGAAAATGACATAAAAACAATAGTTTCATTTCTTTTTATTTGTTTTGTTTTGTTATTGCATAAACCATAGGCCCTCTAAAAGAATACTGAATTCAAACAGTAATAGTGCACATGCATTCTTGTCTTATTTCTGAATTTTTTAAGTAAATGTCCAACTGAATTAATGTTTTCTAAGTCCTATAAAATTTCAGATATAACTCACTATCTTAATATTCTGTTGAAATGACAATGTTAACTGGAAATTTCTTAAAGCCATTGTCATATTAGCATAGACAAGAGCTGGGGTAATTGCCCAATTCACAAAAATTCTTGTTTCTGAAAATAACACTTATATTCGGAGAAAAGCCTATGCCACATATTCTGTCCCTTTGCCTTGGGTAATTGGTTAAGGCTTTTTAAGTGATCTTAGCTAGGCCAATCAGAACCTTACCCAAGTTTCTCTTTTCTTATGTTTTATTTTAGCTGTTGTTGTTGTTGTTTCTTTTTTCAAATGACCATGGGAAACTGAACAAGCCTCTCTAGAAACAATTTCTGTGAGTTATACTGACAATGTTTATGACTCACCATGCGAAAGAAGCCAACCGAGAGTGAAACTGACAGCAAAGGAGCAGCAGAGACAGAAAGCCTCTTGGAGCCTCAGAGTCTGTGCTTCTGCCCCTGAGTCTCCATGCAAGATGGCCCTTCCTACAGACAAATGAGATGCCCAGTGCCTTCCCAATCAATTCTCTGTCTGCCTTGCAAATGAGTATTCTGAGTGATGCGTGAATAAATCACAGCCTGATCTCACACAGGGCATCTTGATAATTCACTGAGTCAGACTTCTCAAGTTATGAATTTGGATTCTAGGACACACTAAAAGCTTATGAAGAGCTTATTATTTTTAATTAATACTTTGACAAAAGAAAATTACTGAGCTATTTACTATAATTTGTAAGATGTTACCATTGGGATACATAGGACAAAGAATATACAGTCTTTCTAATCACTATTTTTTATAACAGATTCAAAATTTTAAAAAGCCTTTTCTCTTTTCCCTTGATGGCTGTCAAATTAGATTTACAATCTCTTCTCTAGTGCATGAATATTATGACCCTATGGTTTAATCAGAAACAAAGACAAACATTTTGCTCACTAAAGAATACTTCAACCGCTAATTTCTGAATATCTCGCTGATATTTTTCAACCATCCATAGCTTTGATGTGTTATATAAAACTTCCCTTTAGGGTATCTTTTATGGGTGTTTTTCTAGTCTACCCCATGCCTACTCAGGTTGATTTTTTTTTGCCCTTTAAAATTAAGTTCCCCATCCAGGTTTTAAAGAACTTCTGCAGGGTGGTTACACAATAACTTTACAAACACCTACCTTTTATAGTATCCGGTAACTCTGTGTTTCCTAAGTATCCAAGACTGCTGAATGTAGTAAAGATTAGCATGTCTCCAACTCTACCAATAGTGCAAAGGTAACAATGGAAAGATTTAAATATTATATACTTTCATGTATTGTGTAATTGTAAGCCTTCAAAGTAAAAGCTACAGAACTATATGATACTCAGCAAAGACAGGATGAAGGAAGTAGAGATGGGAGGACAGAGACTACACCCAGGTGCTGTGTCCAGTTGCTTAGCTCAGGAGAATATTCACAGCCATAGGCAACAACAACTTTGCCCAAAGAATCCTGACAAAATAGCAAAACCTAAGAAACATTCAACAGTTTATATTTTGACAGAAAAAAAAATCAGAAGAATGTGAAAGCACTTTATTTAGAATTTTAAATTGGTTGCTTTTTTAATAGTACTGTATAGTAGAAAGGTTTCCTTAAAATCTTTCCTTATAGTCAACACAAATCATAAAAAGGGGTGGGGGTATCCTACAAAGCATGAAAGTATAAAGATTTGATAATTACTTTCATTTATCCACTAAATGAAAGATTTATATCCTATACATAAAATTTAGCAATTTTATAGAGAACCATGAAATATCAGTTGTATGATGTAAATTGTAAGGGAAAAAAATGTGCAAGTGTTAATAAAACTGGTATACTAAAATACAAATACATTTTAAAATTAGTGCCAACACAGTTCTCTCTGTTGATGGCCAGCCACAAGCAGGACTTCTAACAGCATAGGACCTGAGTTTTATTAAGGAAAAGTACAACTTTTTTCCAAGTATTCTTCCACAAGAACACCCTGGTAGGGGTGAGATTGTGGCTCAGTGGCAGAGCACTTGCCTCAAGCATGTGAGGAACTGTATTTGATCCTCAGTACCACAAAATAAACAAAATAAAGATTGTGCCCATGTATAAATAAAAATTTTAAAAAAACACCCTGTTAAGGAGCACCACTGTGGATTACCAATTTTATCTATTATTATTCTACTTTCATTTCCTCCAGGGGGAAAAAATGTTAATGAGCAATGAAATGATAAAAGGCAGCTGCCCAAGAGGCTTTACTGTTTGACCACAATACTAGTTCTATTCTGAGATAGTTTTAGAATGTTAAGGACATTTGTCATTAAGTGTCTTTTTCAGTTACACACTTAAAAAAGACATAGTTCCAAAACATCAACACTTTAAAATATTTTCTGAAATCCTAGAAATGTTCTTTTAAGTCCTTTACTCAAGATTAATGAGTTCTACTGGAAGAAAGTGTGCCAATTAGACTTACCCATAATGAATTAGTTCCAACAATCTGATAAATGGTAAATAGAAGGTTGTAACAACTATCAACCAACATCTTCTTCTGTCAAACAGTTTACTAAACAATATAATAAATTTTTAACAACAAAGATGGTTTTCAGAATGCCTAGTAATAAACCCTATAGTTTAATCAGAAACAAAAACAAACATTTTGTTCACTAAAGAATACTTCAACCTCTAATTTCTGAATATCTGGTTGGCCTGTCAGCTGATACAAAAAAAAGAACAGGTGTCTGACATTAAATTCTAAATATAAAACAAGAAGACAGTGAATATTACATATTAATTATATCTTTGGAAGCCCAAAGACCTGTAAATGGTTCCTACATCTTTAGTTTTATCGATTATTAATGGTCTGCATCATAATAACTCATTTATTTAGAGGCTAAGCTCAGGTTGTTGTGGGGACCCAATAAAAACGTATATTGAAACACTGCACATTTTTAAAAAGTACAAATGAGTACTATGATTATTAACATTTAAAAAAACACTAGTCTTTCATTGTGAGAGATTGTGGATGAACTACCACTGCTCAATCCTATATAAATATTTCACCAGATAATCAGGAATCAATAGACAGGAAGCCATCATAGGTCAATAAAGGAGAAAGTCAGAACTTTATGCATTCAGAACACTGAGATTTTTACCCTTTACTTTTGTAAATTTCAGGTGAAATCACTGCACAAAAATGTTGGTATGAAGGCCAGCATACCTAAAATTTGTTTCTCATAAAAGTTAACTGAAAACATAACAGAAATATCCATATCCATATCCGTTCATGTGAAATGTTGGCATACTGTGCCTCATTTATCTGAAAAAAATAAAAGAAACTGGATTGTTCACAGGTAATTAGACCTACGTATATAACAGCACCAATGCCAAAAATTTAGAGATTTAATCGCTATAATCTAATAGTGGCTTGTCTATAAAGAAAAAAAAAGGCAAAATCATAAACAGAGAGAAAATTCTTTCATGGAGAGCAATGGAGATATGTAGTTTCCTCAACATTTATAATATGCTCCTATTTCATGAATTCTTAGAATCAGATGCAGGGTGGGACTCAGACAAGCTTATCAGATATACAGAAATTAGTTAGCTTTTACATCAATGTTTTAGCAGCAAAATTCACAGTAGCTAAACTGTGGAACCAACCTAGATGCCCTTCAATAGATGAATGGATAAAGAAACTGTGGTATATATACACAATAGAACATTACTCCGAAATAAAAGAGAATAAAATCATGGCATTTGCAGGTAAATGGATGGAGTTGGAGAATATCATGCTAAGTGAAGTAAGCCAATCCCCCAAAACACAAAGACTGAATATTTCCGATGATAAGTGGATGCTAATCTATAGTGAGGGGGGAGGGGGTGGGATGAGTGGCGGAATTTGGGATTGAGCAAAGGGGAGGGAGATGAGGAGAGGAGGCATGGGGATAAGAAATACCGTGGAATGAGAGGAACATCATTACCCTAGGTACTTATATGATTACAAGAATGGTGTGACCCTACTGTTGGAAGGTGCCACATAGGAGTTGTGGGCCTCCTCGCCTTGAGCAATGGAAATACGGAAACTGGTTTCCACAGTGTGTAGAAGCTGAGTGTCAGCAGGGGAGTGGGTGTTACACAATGGGAATGGGCTGTCCTCTTGCTCCTTTGTAATAACTACCCCTTACCTTTTTAGGATGGAATATTCTACCAAACAGTTCCCCTCAATAAATACGGCTTCAGAACATGCTCTTCTTTCTTTTTTCTCTGCCCCTCTCACTTCCCTTGCGGGCACTGGGGCCAAGGAGCTATCGCTGAACCCCAAGAAAAAGGTATTTTCTCTCTTTGTGTGATTATTTAGTGCTGGCCCAGTTCACCTGGAGTGACCCTGAATGATTTAGTCCTGTGTCGCAGCACCTTACTTCATGTACAATAACAGAAGAATTGTACAATAACAGAAAAATTGTGCTCTATTTGTGTACAATGAATTGAAGAGCATTCTGCTGTCATGTATAACTAATTAGAATAAATAAATTTTTTAAAAAACTTGATCTGGGAACTGTCAAGGAAATGATAGATGAAGTTTTTATTAAAATATGTGCCTATATGAAAAAAGTATTTGAAAATTAATCTAATATAAATTTAATGATTTTAATGATCCTAATTTTTGTAAGATACTGAAATAATACACTTAAAGTAACTGAAGATGCATCTCACACTATTTTAACAATGTATGTCAGTGATTGTTATTAATTCAATTCTAATTGAGTCTTAATTTGCAAAATTGTGAAATAGAAATCAAACAATCTGGGTTCAAATCCCTGCAGGTAGCACTAATAGTTATGTGCCTTTGAATTTCCTTTGCTTTCAAATAGTTATATGGGTGAAGTATCCCTTTTCCAAAATGTTTGGAAACAGATGAGTTTCAGGTTTCAGAGTTTTTCAGATTTGTAATATTTGCAGAGATTACTAGTTTAGCACCCCTAAAACATGCTTCAGTATCTGAAACTTTTTGTGAGTGCTCAGTAAGCATTCAAAAAGTTTCAAATTTCAGAACATTAGCTTTTGGGGACGCTTGGATTAGAGATGCTAAATCTTCATTAATGGCATATAACTCAGAGGGTTGCTATGAGGATTCAAGTAGCTAAAACATTATTGACACTTTCCTGGCACCTTGAAAGTGCTTAGCATCAGCTGTTGCTATTATCTGTAACCATGTTGTCCAACAGAAATACAAAGCAAGCCACTTAACACATCTCAGATGCTGGATGGCCACATGTGGCTAATGTCTAAAGTACTGGACACTATAAACAATGACCAAAAATATATTTCTGACACATTTTTTTCTTTTTTTAATAAACATCTAAATCAATTCTGATTTTGTCATTAACCTTTACTTCTTATATTTTTAAGTGAAAGAAAGGTATTAAAGGCCTTAATTTCATATAAAGTATTATTGTAATTGAGGTTATAAATTTCCTTGTTAAATCACCCTTCAATTTTTTGTTCCAAAATAATATTCAAAACACCTATCCCATATCAGAAATGTACCTTTATTGCTTAAGGATAAAGGACTTATGTGGGCATTACATAAAAAGAATATAGACCCTGAGAAACCCAAAGAAAATCTGTAGGTTACATAGGTCAAAGGTGAGTACAAAATGATGGATTTAAAAAAGAAATTTCTCAGATCAAAATGAAAATAAAACAAATAAGTTCAATGTATAAATTCTTCCAGATAAATGTTAGATAAAATTTTCTGATATCAAGCTCCCTCCACTGATGACAAAGATACTATCACGGAAAAACACATAGACACACATGAAACATTTGTCAAGGTCAGGGACTGAGTACCTAGAATGTGAGGGACTGCACCTGGGGAAGAGGGATGATGGATGGTGGAGAGGAGCAGTATGGGGCAGATGACATCATTTAGACCCTCCACCCTGAGCAATGCTGCGGCCACTGGGTCCACATCCTGTAAGCCTCTCTTTATTATGGTCCCACAACACTACCATATGCAAGTAAAGAAACCAGGCGTGGAACAAGCATCTTCCTCTTGGTATTCCTGCTGATTTAATCTCCTTTGTTGATTCTACCACATCCAAAATACACTAGACTCAGTATACCTTAAGCTAATCTCCTCCCATGTTTTCTTTTCAGTCTGCACACTCAACAAGGCTGACAACATCCATTCCCATCATTTTAAATACCCTCTAGATGTCAACACCTTCTGAGTTTGTATCTCCAACCCAAGCTGCTTCCCTGAACGCCAGCAACTTAAATTGGAAATCTATATACCTAGCTGCTCCCTAGAGAAGGTGACATAGATAATCAGTGAGCACCTAAAAAGACCAAAATCAGGGGTTGGGGTTGAGGTTCAATGGGAGAGCACTCGCCTAGGATGTGTGAAGCACTGAGTTCGATCCTTAGCACCACATAAAAAAATAAACAAAATAAAGGTATTGTGTCTATATATAATTTAAAAAGAAATCTTTAAAAAAAAAAGACCCCAAACAGAACTCTGTTTCTCCCTTAAGTCTTCCTTTATCAAAATTAACATCAGCCACCAGCTGCTCTGATTTTCTTTTTAGCAATTATCACCACCAAGCATAATTTGTTTTATGTCTGTTTTTCCCTAGTAGAGTACAAGCTGCATGAGAGCAAGTATTTCTGTCACAATATAAAAGGACAAAAGGGGACTAATTTGTGCTATATGGAAACAGCAGAACTCCAGGGGAGCTATTTGGGATAAAGCTTGAATGACACCATGGAGCCAATCAGGACAGAATATGAGTCAGAATGTTTAAGGCAGAGGAAATGAAAATGCAAACTTAGAAATTTAAAAGAAGCTTGTAGTGAAATAGAAGGAACAAAAAAGAAAGCTGTGGGACTGGAGAACAGGGAGCAAGATGGAGACTACTGACAAGGGAGAAAAGGGTAGCAGAGGATGGTTCCAGAAATTAAGTCCCGAGGACTAAAGAGTCAAATTTACTATTTTAATATAAATGAAGAAGTGTCTGCCAAGATTTTTTCCAGAAGGCCACAACTGAGTATTTCATATTTCCCTATGGAGTTCTCTTGTTATGTTAGTATTGGATCAAATTATTTTTTAACAGCCTGTATAAAGTAGTGGCATTTGTACAAATTAGCTGTTGATCTAAAGAGAAAGGGAACTGTTGCTGAGATGGTGTGGACATTGAAGAGATGCTGTCATGAAGCTGATATAGCTTAGAAGCCCCTCTTTGTATTAAGGGTAGTCTAAATCTTTCTACAAGGATACCTCTTTATCAAAATAATTTAAGTATGACATTTTATGGAGAAAAAATCATTTCCCATAAAATATACATCTTTTTGAAAGACTATGTTAATTTTTAAATTTGAAAAATCTGAATTTTAAACTAATAATAATTTTCTTAAGACCAATACAAAAGACTGATAAATTATTTCTTATATATGTGTCATTAAACGTATTCTCAGGGCACAGTGGTAAATACCTATAATCCCACCTACTTTAGAAGCTGGGGCAGAAGGATAGCAAATTCAAGGCCAGCCTGAGCAATTTAGGGAGACCCTGTCTCAAAATAAAAAGGTCTGGGAATGCAGCCCAGTGGCAGAGTATTTGCCTGACATGTGCAAGGTTCTGAGTTCAACCCCAGTACTTCAAAATAGTTAGCTAGATAGACAGCTGTTCTTAGAGTAACCAGGAGATGGCAGGTGTCAGTCAATATCTTAGAAGATGCTGCATCATGGAAGATGATTTTTCTAATCAAAAGTATGAGAAAGGATAAATTCTATTTTCAACAGTTTCTGAAATACTATTCTTTGATTCATTTTTTGTTTTAAAAAAGTGCATTTTTAGTTGGCATTAGTAGAAATTTGAAAAAATAAAACAAAAAGTAAAAGCCTCAATACTTGAAATTAGAATTAACTAAGAAGGGATTCCATTTATAAAATCAATGTTTCTTTGGGCTTCTTTCTGCTAATAGTCATTAAGTTACCAAGATGACATATTTATTCATCTTACTCACTACAGCCAATCACTGGTAATAAAAAAGAATTTATTTAAACTGTTAAGTTCTAAGTACCCTCTTTCATCTTTATGAGATTTAATATCTTGTTTACTTACTACTCTGACATCCTTAAGACTTTGGTCAAATCCAATTGATATAAAATACTCATGATTTATCAATAAAAGACAATGATTAAATGGTCTTATAATTAACTTAAATAGTTCCTTTACACTTTCTCTGTGTATCTGAAATATTCTACTGTACAAATAATAATTTTTGAAATACAAATTCTTTGCCATGTCTTTGTATACAATCTATTACCAGCTATACTATTATTCAATTATTACAGCATCATTTAACTAAAATGTGGATTTATCACTCCAATATTTAGATTTGTGTGCTTAAAGACTGTTGTGCATATGATCATTGTTGAAATATATTCTGATGTGCTTTTATCTTATAGAGACTTTTTTGTCACTTTGTACACTTTTTATCTTAGAACTTTAGAAACAACAGCAATTAAAACAATCAAAACCCACAGTTTGACTTCATTCATGAAGTTGAATTTTTCCCTTGCCCCAACATCATATACAGGGTGGAAGGCAGAAATGAAGACCTCTTGGACACTAAGTCCTGAGGCAATCTTTGTCTCCAAGGCTTAAGTAACTCTGTATCCCTCAACCATTTCCTCTACCTAACCCCTGTCCTTTACCCTGTCATCACACCAGATGACCCTGGTCTCTCACCTGAGCCTTCTCCATTCCTAAGGCTTGTAACCCAGGTCAGCCACATCTGCCCTCAGCACTATCTGGACCAGCTCCACAGTTATACTCCCACTTTTGAGCCCAAATTCCTCTGGCTTCTCTCTTTCTCTCATTTTGTTCCATAAACCCTCAGCATAAGGAAGTAGCCATGATTGGCCCCTTTGCTTTTGAAATCTATCAGTACCCTTCTGCTTCAACAATTCCGGTCATCAACCAGGCCCAAATTTTATATTACACTAATCCAAGTCCCTTACCCAGGACCACGTCTTTTATGCCAACTATTAACTTGAATCTGACCTCCCAACTATACTTACTGCTCACAGACTAGCATTGTGAGCATATTATCAGAAAAACCCAAGACAACATGGTAACTGGTCTTTTCTGAACACATTTACAATGTCTAACTTTAGTGGCTCTTTTTTCATTATTTTTTATTTATTTATTTAGTCTTTTTGTTACTCACTGACCAGCAGTCCTTTTACTCTTCTCTCAGCCTCTGGCTGTTGAAAACTTTCTACAAACTCTTGTCACAGCAGACACCCACTCCTTCCTCAGCTATTCTCCACCTATCCAATCAAGCAGTTTACTATTCCAAATTTCTATGAGGTTTTCATCAATCCCCTCTTTTTCTCCCATTTCAGAGGAAGAGGTTGGCCCCTGGTGCCCATGAAAGCCTCCTCGGTGCTATGGGAACATTCCCATGGTCTTCTTTCCCCACACAGCCTACAAAACCTTCTAATATTTTTCAATATTTAAAAATTATAACCCATGCTATTTGGTTTATTGTTCTGAGCCATTTTTCACAGGATTTGAAATATAGCTTTACCCACTGAGAACTGTATATTCCTTGGCTTCCGCACCACTTCCAACTTAATTTTCACATCTCTGTAATTACTCTTTCCCGTTTCTGTCATCAGCTCCTCTTCTGGGCCACAAGGGCACATACTACCCAGGTCTCCCTATGGAAGCTGGATTTCTGTGCAGCTCATAGAGCTAGAGTGTGTGCATGCTTAAAGCACTTAAGACAGTGTCTTTTTTAGGCTTCGTACCTCAGATCAAACTCATCCCCGCAGAAAATCATTCTCTGACCTGAAAATATATAAACCTAAGATAAGTTACATTATATGACTGTCTCTTAGACACTGGGACAAGACTCATGGTATTCTAATGCTTCCTAAAAAATATGGGAACCCCCAACCACCTCAATACACCAGGGCATTTCTCCCCTGCCTTATCTAATAATCACATGCCTGCCAAGTTAATCTCTCCTGAATCCATTATGATCTTGTCATTATTCTCTTCAAAAATTTCTGGCAATTCTCTCACTGCCTATAGTAAACATCAAAATGTCTTGGTCTAGCCTCCATCTGGCTACAACTCTCAATCAACCTTCTATTAAACCCTTCTAAGAACCATTAACTGATTCCATGTACTTTTTCCTATCTTAGGGCCCCTGTCCAAGTTCATTTAAATGACTGCTGTGCCCACAGTGTTATCCTTCTACAGCTGAGGCAATGCTCCCTGTGAGTCAAGACCCCCTTACAGGCACTCTCCTTTTATCCATTTAGCAAAATGGCACCACATTCCTAGGCTATTTAATCCACACTTGAGTATTATGTGTGTATATCATCCAACAACATCAAAGATGACTGAAGATGTAAACAAGTCTTTAACCCTCACTCTAACTGACAATCAGTAGCAGCATCACCAACTGAACATGTTTAGTAAGTTCCAGGTGCTGTGATAAATGCTTTATAACAAATGAGTACACACTGTTATTCTTTCCATATTACAGATGAAAACAATGGGTCATAGAGAGGTATCAAAACAAAAATGTGAATACAATGAGTCCAAAATTGCATTCTGAAGAGATGAATGTATTACCAATAATTCTGCCCTGATATTTCACAATAATAAGTTAATCTATCACTTGGAAAGCTTTCCCCATTATTCTCAGTTAGCAAAATCCTCTCCACCTTCACAATCTAATTCAAATGTCACCTTTCAAGAAAGCCTTCTACTAACAAGCCGACAAAAATTAGTTGCCCCTTCCATGAACTGCTTTTAATGCCTGAAACATGTCTTTATCATAAAACTAAGGTTATTATAATATAACCTGCAAACATTTGCTGAATTAGAATCTGTTTCTTAGTGGCAGTTTGTTCGATATTTTTAATTCTTGGAGCAATTATAAATGGCAAGCAAATAAAGACAACTTACATGTGTTCAACAAATGATATAAATAGGGCAAATATTATCTACTAGCAATATTTGATAATTACAGTCACAAATCTTTTCATGAATACATGCAGCATTTAGTACCCATATCAAATTATAAGGTCTAGCATGGCTAATTCAGGAAATCTACTCATTCTTTTAATATGCTGAAACAAAGTGATATCATTAAGAAATAGAAACAGACTTACCAATCTTCGCCTTTCTTCTTCTACTGCAATAAGTAGCCTTGCAAATTCTTTTAGTGATTGAGCTATTTTTAAAAAAGAAAGAAAATCATTAATTAGAAGATTTTCTTTCGTTGCTAACATTTAATTACACAGAAACAAACATTAAAATTAAATTAGTTATTAATTTGTGTATATGTGGTTTTATTTGTCTAGCATAAAAATGATGTGTGTGGAGATATATATATATATATTTTATATATATATAAAATCCTAACAGCTATACATAAGAGTTGTATGTTTCCCTGCATGTTGCAAATGAAAGTTTAGCAGATAAAGTATATTTTTCTTCAAAGACACTAGAAGAAAAAGTTTATACGTTAATTACATAAAATTTAAACACACCAATAAAAGTATAGTAACAGAATCACTTCTAAATAGTGACCCACAAATATAAAATATTTTAAATATGAATTATTTTTAAAATTTAAAAAAGCAATAAATCTTGCAGTATTTGAGGTACTTAGTGACATCCAGTAAGCTTCTGAATTCCAGAAGCCTAAAGATTGTAGATATTTAAAAACAATCTATATTCTGAAGGGGTCGCTGCTCTTTCACATCCATTTAGGTCTTTGCCATTCAATTAAGTGTGGTCAGAAGGATGAGTAACATGAGCATCTTGGGAGCTTGTTAGATAGAAATGCAGACTGCCAGGCCCCATCCTCACAATCTGCATTTTAACAAGATCCTCAGGTTAACTGAATTATATTAAAATTGAAAAGCACTGCTTTAGAAAACTACTTGTACCTATATTGTCCTGTCTTTAATAGCAATTAGACAAGGAAAATCATCTAAATTAGAGGAGGAAAGAATCAAGTATTCAGAAACATTGGGAGAACAAATCCAAAGTAAATTAATTAATGGGGAGTAACAATAGTATAGTCTTCAAAAATGCATAGCTCAAATGGTAATTATGAAAGAGTGATTCATCCACATCAGTGTTTACACCTAGACTTCAACATGAATTCTTAACTAACATCCGAATGTCTGGATTATAAAAATGGCAACACAAATAAAGTCAAAGCAAATCTTTTTTTTTTTAATTTAAAATTAAGCCTTCCCTTTTATGTCCTTATTATTAGGCTCTTGGTCTCCTCCTTTTCCCATACAAGCAATGAAAACATTCTGGGCTACTAGAGAGGTCTGGTTAGTCTGGCATAGAGTCTACAATAAAGACAGACAAGTGAGGAAAACAAATCCAGAGTCAGATCAGAACTCATTAAGGAAGAGAATGAATGTTTTCCACTCAAAATATTAAAAATTTCAGGGCTGAGGTACGGCTCAAGTGGTAGAGCTTTTGCCCAGTATGTATGGTTCCTGGTTCCATCCCTGGCATAGCTAAATAAATGAATAAATATAAAATTTTAAACAATTAAATTCCATTCTAGGGTTTTTCTCTTTTTGGAACCACCAGGCTTTAACTCACTCATGGGAGGCAAGTGCTCTACCACCGAGTCAGCCTTAATCCCCAATTTTGATGACAGTAAATGGACTAGAAATATATTTTATAGGTATAAAGATTTTCAACTGAGTACCTAATAGCATATTATAAGTTTTGTACTTTTTTTGGATAAAGAAACCTGATGGAATAGTGTTGGAAAGGTGTCAATTGCCACCAAAGCTCTCTGAGGAAAAAGAGGTCAGCAAAACCCTGGATGATGGAAATATTAAAAATATTAGAAAGCCCGCAGAGAAAAGAGGCCAAGAGGTAAGCCAGCTCAGGCTGCAAGTCTGGAGGCAGCAGGAACTTTGAAGGGTTGAAGAAATTGGAAGAAATAAAATTAGAGACTAGCTGAAAGTCTGTGTAAGAGGCATGTCAGGACCCCAGACTTTTAACTTAGTGACTCCCAACTTTTCTAATGAATGTCAAAACATTTAACCTCAGATGCCTCCTTTTACCAGAAGCTATTGGACAATGCACTCTAACTAAACACGGGCATGAATCATGAGAAAAGAGGAGATGGATTCCAGGAAACAGGAGAACCAGGATAGCAGGGAAGCGGGTGGAACTCCCAGAGGACACAGAGGGCACCCAGGTCAACAGCTGCATCAAGGCCCACAGAGAATCTTGTGCAAACTAGAGTAAGAGTTGGGGGTTCTAGAAACATATGTCCAGAGAAAGGAACAAAGATCTGATCGATGTTCTGATGTATCTGAGGGTAGTGAGGGGAATTACAACACTGGAAAAGAGTTTAATTATAAATTAGCAAAAAACACATTAAAGGAAGAAAGGAAGGAAAATTCAACATCTTTTATTAACTCCCAGGAAAACAAATATATACAAATGAAACAATCATAATAAACTAAGTAGCTGAGTACTAAGTAACAGGGATGTACTATAATATAAAAACTAAAAATGAATTTTAGCAAAATTATCTTAATTGAGAATGGAGGGAAAGAAAAAGAAAAGGTAGTGTAAAGTTGAGACATGTGTGACAATAGGATGGCATCCAAAACTGGAAAAGAAAACTCAAGAGGCAGCAAAGATAATCATGGAATTGGAAATAACAGAAATGACAAAGTTCAAAGTGGTCTTTCTGGAAAATTTTAAAAAGCAGTAGGGACTAGGAGTAACAATATAGGAGACTGCTAGTTTTTATAAAACCTAATAAAATTTATAACTTTTTAAACAAAAAAAAATATTTTTTGCACTCTGTAGCTTAATATCTGTGAGGGAGTAGATGATATATGATAAAATATCCCAAAGTGTTAAATAATGTACAGCACATAGAAGTCTGTTGACAGCTATTTTGGAATAAAAATATAACTCAATTTTGGATTGGCAGGGGCATACCAGAACCTCCCACTTGGTCAATCCAGAAAATTAGGACTGGACAATGCAGTCCCAGGCACTGTTGCCCTGGCTGCAGGGTCATGCCTGTGACAGTTTCCCAAGTCCACTGGCCTCCCCAAGAAACTTCCTACTCCAAGAATAAATTATGGACTTGCCTTAAATCAGGTTTTTGTAATAAGCAAAGACACTCAGGTTCTCATTTTGCTCTTCTCCCTTCTTGTCCAAAAACGAATGATGTTGTTTTCTACTTTACTTGAATGGTTTTCTGGTCTGTTTCCCATATAAATACTATTTATAGCCTCAGTAAGATATTAGTTGATTATAATGGAAATGTCTGAGGAGAAAAATTTTAACATGCAAAAGCAATTGAATGTCTGGTTCCCCACAACAAAAAAACTACTCTCCCTCCAGCAGATTTTTGGAACTGGACCCAATTTGACAATTATAGTCCCTCTTTTTCTTTTGTTGGTTCTTCTGAGAAAGGACTTCAAAAAAATTGATTATTCTTTTTAAATATTATAGCCTCAGTTCTATAAAAGTCAAAATCTAGACATTCATGCTCATCATTTTTTTTATAAGAAAATAACATAGCCAGGAACCCTAAATATTTTCCTATGAATTAGTAACAGTGGCCTACTAATTTCTTAATCCTATAAAATTTTCTCTAAAATATTTTTACACTGATTTCAAAGTACTACATTCATAGTTTACTAGGGACAACTAACAGAAATTAACAGTCCACATAGTAGGCATGAAAGATTCAAGGTGTTACCATGTAAACTGAATTTTAGTAGAACAGGCTGATGGGGATCCCTAGTCACTTCCCTGCCTTCATAGTATAACAGGAAACTACCAGAAGGCAGGCAGATCCAACCTATCCAGTATAACCCAACAACTCGCTAAGACAAGAGGCCAGTGTTAGCATGTCTGGTGCACAGGACCCACAAATGCCTTATAAAAACCAAGAGAATTTCAGGGAATATATTCCACACCAGACCTTAGGCATGAAACAAATGGAATAACTCTCCTAGCAACTATCATAATGCTTTACATGGAACAGCTACTGGGTGTGTGTGTGAATGCTTGAGGTATTCCTTCTAAGACAGTTAGGAAAACTGATAGAAATTTGTGTCTTATAAAAAAATACTAACAGTCAAGAACAAGCAATTTTCTGTGATGTACCACATTTTATTAATATGAATAAATAAGGCTCTTTACTATCCAATTTTGGGAATCCAGACTGACAGTTGGTCCTTCCATTACAGATTTTGACCCTATGTGTGTTAAATGACAGGAGCTTGAGTTAGCGTGAGCCATATTCCAAAAACAATACTTAGAACACAGTGGATTTTCAACAGATGTTCCTTAAATGAACTAATGAGTTTAACAATACATTCCCACAGTCTATTTGCTCTACGAGGAGAAACATGCCAGCTCTTACTCTAGAATTCAGGAAATACTACAAAAAGGATAGGCAGATACTTTGGAAAATTATGTCGGCTATCTAAACTCCTGCCACCTGCATAAAACTTTCCTGGCTAAATTCATCAATAATAACCTCTCCCCTTCCTGTCCATCCAGAGCATGCAATTATTGGAAAGCAATCAAAATACAGTTTCATATATAAATGGTAACTTTCCAACAAATTATTGGGGTCAAGAATACTGTTATAGGTTTCTTTTTATGTCTACAACATAATATTGGAAAAACACTTTCAGAAAAAAAAATAAATCTATACATTAAAGTGTATTTATGACAGGTCCTGAGAGTATGAGCACTCAGGAGGATATCAGTTGAACGGCACCCTAGACGAGAGGAAGCATGCTGATGGCTTCAATATTTGCCAAGAACATAAATTCTGAAACATCCTTGGACCGTCTAAAATACCTATTTCCTAAATTAATAATTCTCAATGTCCTGACTTAATCTTAAATTCACCCTACTGCTTCTGATTAGAAAACCTGTTTAATAACTGAACAAGGAATAGGAGAGAATAAAGAAAACTTCTCTCTGTTCATTGTTGATGTAACTCAACTATCATATACTAAGCATTACACAATTAAATGTTTCAAATCAATCAGCTTGAGCTTTATGCATTTTAAAACTCAGTGAGAACTGAGAAAGCACCTGTCTCATAGCCAATCAACATTTATATCATAATCAGAAAATACTGTATTAAACTCTTCTCACAGAAGTCTTTCCTCAAACAGTCTATATACCCAAGCACAAGTGCAGATCAATCACAGCATGCTTTATTTATTAGAGTAAGCAAATCACTTATGACCTCCAGATATGCTATAGCAGAGAACTGGGTCAGCCACTTTGTTAAATCTCAAAGAAAACACGAAAATGTGTAAAAATCTATGAATGCCTGATTGAGCCAATGCAATTATATTTTATAAGTTCAGGTGATATCCAATAATAATCTCACTTCTCTATTTGGAAGCAAGATGCAGGCTCTATCAGGTCCTTTCTTAGCATCTGTCTAGATTAACTTTTCATAAATAGTAGGAAACAGACAGTAAAACATCAATACAATTTCACCAGAGTAGGTGGATTGGTCATATTCTTCTGGATTTGGCACACTGAGAAAAAATAGACTAGCATTAGTATACATAGCCAAATGACACCTGGCACTGCACTGTAAGTATACAGTGATTTAAGAGCCATCATATCACAAGCAGTTCATCCCTGAAACTGACACTGATGAGAGAATTTTAATTCTTTGAATTTTTTTAAAAGAAAATCAAAGGTAGATATAGACTGCAGTAAACAACAGCTTTGAGAAATGATGTAAGCCATACACAAAGCAAGAAGAACAATCAGCTTATAGTATTCCTGAGTAATAAATGCCAGGCACCTACTTGGATGAAGTGGCATTAAAGTGACACTAACTTTCCCATGAAATATCAGGTGACTTTGATAGTAATTAATACCCCCAATGATAGGCCATCCACTTTGTCTGCTTCATGGCAGAAACACAAATTTTTCTTGTTATTTTCTGGGAGCCACAACTTCAAATAAGACTTTTCCACTCCATTTGTGGCTTCAAGTTCCATGGATGCCTAGTTGCAAAGCTAATAAACCAACAGAAAAGAAAAAAAAAATCATGGGTTTGGTGAACACTGGCAGGTCACTATAAATACATAATATTTCTCAGAGGCACCCATCTCTCATCTAACACTCCACAGGCCCTGGGAATCCAAGGTCTCAGATAAAAAAACATATGTAATTTAGTTATCTTTGAGGTAATTAAAGCTGGCTCTCCATAATGTCCTTTTTGTTGTCAGACATTTTAATTGTCAAAAAGCAAAACTTGCCAGGCACAGTGGTACAGATGCCTGCAATCGCAGAGGCTCAGGAGGCTGAGGCAGAAGAATTGCAAATTCAACCTCAGCAACTTGGAGAGACCCTGTCTCAAAAAATAAAAAGAACTGGGGATGTGGCTTGGTGGTTAAGCACCCCTAGATTCAATCGCTGGCACATTCAAAATAAAACAAAACTCATCTTCATCTTGAAAACAAGTCCCTGAAAATGAGGATTTAAATTCCATTCTTGCTTCCTATTGATGCATCCCAGAGTCTCACTCATGCAAGTGAACTAAGTTCAGGTAAGCAAGACATATATCAAGTTGAAAGAGCCTGTTAGTCATTACTTGAGAGATTATTATAACTTTGTTTTCTAATTAAGTATTATAGCTCCATATGAAACACACAACCCACAAATGAAAAGGGTAAAAGAATTAGACTTTTATCAAGCCAACTACACTATGCAGAGTTCAGAACAACCTGGTCTCTACTTGGGACTTGTCTATTACCATGACATGTGCCATATTTTGTCCCAGCACTCAGACTGCACAGGACACATGTAAGTAATCTGTAATTTGCACTTCACTGGTTTATTATCAAGAGATTTCTTTATGCTTTCTCAGTTCCTGTGTATCCTCTAACTATACTACCCAGACCCTCTGCAGGGGTTATAACTTATAATCCAGTCTCCTTTTGAACGCTCAACTCCTGTTCTTACTGCCTCCCTCAAAAGCTGGGGTCTGACATTTCATAGGTTCTCAGGCACCAAGATATCCTTAATTGGGTCTGTCAACATTGTTCCCAACATTGCCAATGCAAGTGTGGGATGAGAATCAGAACCTGTGACCCAATCTTCCACCTCTCACTCTCTTCTGGTCGTGGATATTCAGTCTGGTTTCTCTCATCCTACTGGAGAAAAAAAGAAGAAAGAAATCTCCTGCAAATCAGAGACTTGGTCTATAAGAGAGCACAACACTACTGCTCCAGACCATTCAAATTATCCATGAAAACTAAGAATTATCATCTAGGGTACAGGTAACAATGAATGCACAGAAATAATTCTAGGCTATATATCAAATAGTTTTTCCTTTTCCTGAGTGGACATAGGGCTTTGTAGTATAAATATATGTTTACCTTCAAACTGCCAAACTACAAGTTGGTTTGAGTATGTGTGTGTGTGTGTGTGTATGTGTATGAATGTATATACACACACATACACACACACACACATATGTATGTGTGTATAAATATCAGAGTTTAGGCATATATATTATATATTAATTGGGCTTATATATGTTACACATAAGGACTGAAAGTACTGTTTAGCAACAAAGTACTTGCCTTGCATGCACAAGGTCCTGGGTTTCATCCACACAAAGGTGGAGTCTGTTTTATATGCATTTACACAAAAGCACACATTTTGGCAAATCAATAAATATAAAAATAAAAGAATCTCCTTTCAATGTCACACCAAACTCAACTGGCATTTCCCTAGATTTTATCACACCCTTAATACTTCAGAAGAATTTCATTTGAATTCTTGAGAAAACCTTTGACTGAGATCTCATCAACATAACAAGTCTCACTGTGCATGCCATTGGTACAAGTTGCTTCATTTGCTTTCTTTGAAAGCACACACTTATGTGCTAATGAAAATCATGCAATTTTGAAGTTACCTTGCTTTTTTGCTTGTTTTGGTTTTTTGGTACCAGGGATTGAACCCAGAGGCACTCAATCACTGAGCCACATCCCCAGCCTTTTTTTAGTTTTTGAGACAGGATCTAAGTTGTTTTGGGTCTCATTAAGCAGCTATAGCTGGCCTTTGACTTGTGATCCTCCTGCCTCAGCTTCCTGAGCCGCTGGGATTAGCTTTGCTTTGTTTTTGTTTTTGTTTTTTGTTTGTTTTGTTTTGTTTTGTTTTGTTTTAGGGGTGTTTCCAGAAGCCAAATCAACACCCAGTTCAGGAACCATTCCCTCAAGTGGGAGAACACTCACATTTTGGAGTACTTACAGTGGTGTTTGTTACATCTATTTTCTAAGTTAATGTCCACACAATGACATGCAATATTGAAGCAGAAACTGTCTTCATTTCACAGAGAGAAGGAGCATCGACTAATTTGACAGCTTGCCCCTTGACCCCAAAGCAAGTTCAGGAAGAAGCGCGCATTTAATTTTGATTGTTGAATTCCAAAGCCTATTCTCTTCCAGCAAACCATATTACCAAAAAGAAAAAAGAGTAGCGCCAGCCTACTGCCCTTCCACAGTTCAGGAGGAAAAGAACAGGCTTATCGGCTTTAAAGGCAAACAGTCATAGAGCTGTTTGTGCTCCAAGAGTAATCAGGCGCCAAGTCTCCTGCCTTTATGGGAACAATCAGTAATTCGTTGCTGACAGAAAACCACTTACACCTCGCAATCCCCCCAGACTCACAGTCATCGGAACTGACCTCCCAGCACCATTCACATTCCACAGCCTGAAGCACCCCATTCATACTCCTCTGAACCCAGTCCTCTTGCCACCCCCCAGTGAAGCTTCAACATCCGCTTCCTTGCCCAGCTTCTCTTTTCTACAACCTCTGAAACTCCAATGACCTCCTGGCTGTAATTCGCACACCCACAAGGACACTAAAAGTTCAAGTATCTAACCCCTTTGGTTTTGCTTTTTTGGCAATCCTTTCATTCAACTCTAGTTTACTCCTAATCTCATTTCCCACAGCGGCTATCTTAAAAGAATGTTCTTCTTTCTCAAGAACCTAACCCCAAATTCCCCTCATCTTACCAGATGTACTGGTCTCCTGCTTCTCTGAGAGAAGTTCAAGACCCTCAGATCCACAGTCTCTATTCTTTCTCTTCACTTTGCCTCCCTCACACAAAAGCCACCCTCTTACTCTCTAAAGCCAGGGACTCTTCATTAAGCTTCTAGTCTTTGCCTCTCTCCCTTCCCCTCCCCTCCCTGTTATTTCTATCATTGTTCCTTCCTCCTCACAAAGTTATTTCTTTGTCCTCTCCACCTCAAACTAATACCCAGGGACCTAGCATCCTAATAGGTAAGAGGAGAAGGATGAAGGCGTGCGGGAGGAGGTTTAACTGATTTAGGTCCTAGCACTGTGCAAAGCTCTCTGATGCTCCCAGCATCCCAAGAGAAAAATCACATATAAAATGCCCAATCCGGTCACCATTCTATTCATTTTATAGAGAGGGAAACTGAAGCATACCGGTTTGATAAACTGCATGGTCACAGAACTAATGACTTGGAGAGTTAAACTTTGAACCCAAGTAAGTCACCTGAAATGGACATACTTTGCCACTCCTTGAGACAGAGCCCCACAGTCACTGTCGTAAACTAATAAATCAATTACCTCCTGGGAATTTCTCCTAGGAAGTCTGTCTGGATCTCAAACTTAACAGGCCTCCCAGGTCGGTTCCCAGGTTCATATCCTGACCACATAAAAACAAATAATATACTCACAATCCCATTCTCCTAGTAAGCTAAGTGATGAATTATCTTCAGTTCTTCCTTCCATACATCCAACCACCAAATGCTAATTTCTCTTCTCCTCCCTTCTTACATACCCAGTCACTTTACCTCTATTGTATTCCTTGGTTTCCCAGTTTCTGTGGCTCTAACTCACTGTACGTATTAATGCCATACATTAATAAAGATACATACAGAATAAAATTCCTAGAGGGCATCTTCCAGTATGTCATTTTCCAATCCAAAATCTCTGATGGGTAAATAACATTCAAACTCCATCCTGCAAGTGCTTCAGGGCCTCCATAATGTAATCATAAGGTACCTTTGCAAGTGACTTAATCCAAGATGCTACTACTTCTAATCTTGAACTTCACACTTTGAAACTACTCAACAATCCTATAGCTTCCTATTTCCATGTCTTTCCATGTATATCCTAGCTGCATATTACGGTAACCACTAGGTCCCAGTTCCTCTGTTTGGACATGTTCTGGTGTCCCCAGCCAGAAATCCCTTCTCTGGTTTGGAATTCTCACAACATTTTTGTCCTGACTATACCTAAAGTACTCAGCATGTGTTCCTTAGTATACAGTGATTATAACATGAAACTATTTTTGAACCCTTTTACTGAGTCAACAATAAAGATAATATTTTATTCAGTTTCACATGTTTTACAAGGTTTCTTTATACTCAGAAGACTTGTCATTGGTAGAGGATTCTAGAGAATCTAAAGTCCACATCAGTATAAACCACAGTTTGAAAAATCTGAGTTGTTTTGTTTTCACTCCTGGGAAATTTCTACAATATTTACACTGGCCCATGAAAATAATCTCAAACCTTTAAAACAAAGCCTTTTCTCAAGCTCTGGCTGATAAGAAATGACTGGGTTCTCCTACAAACATATGTGGTATCTACAGATTTTGTGGTTCCACTGGCACAGCACTGGGCATCTGGTGATTCAAAAAGCATGTATCTGGAAGAGACTAAAACTCTAGCCCCACCCCCACTCCTATCCAACTGTGCCTCTGCATAAACCACAAGTCTATCATTTAAAGTGATGGTTTGTAACGGGCTGCATGAGACACCAACAATTCTCCATCAAATGAATGGCTACTGAGGCACCAAGAGGGGAGTCCACCTCCGTTCAGTTCTGAGATGAAGCTCAGGAGTCAAACTCTTAAGACTCTACACAATTGATTGTGATGGTAGGTGGTCTGGCAATTTCTAACTTTGGGGAAAAAAATAAAATATAAGCTTTGTATAATAATTAAAGGTTCAAATTACATTTAAGAAGGAAACAATACATATTGCTATAAGATTTGTAAGGATCATCTCTACTTCCTTGCTTGAAGCTCATCAGTATCATAATGGCAAAAATAGCACTTTCAGCTCCCAGACATCTTATTTGAATGAAGCAAGACTCAAAAGCTCTTTTCTCCATAGAACCTTGAATCATCACTCACCAAGTGTCCTAAATTTTATCTTTAAAACAGAAATTACTCTAGATTAGCCCTTTTTCTTAGTCACAAATTCCTAGATAAACATCTAAGGCAAACTTGTTTCCTTTAATTTTTTTTTAGGCCTATTAGTCAACTCTGTTCTTCTTTTCCAACCTCCTCCACCATATTCTGTCTCTGTCTCCAAATCTCTTCTCCATTGCATATATATTTCTCCTTGATTTTTGCCAGTGAGTTCCATTAATTTCTGGGAGTCCTGCCTCCCAACTCCTTTCAGATGCAATCTCCATGCCTATGATCTTTCTGGTCCAAACATTTTATGTCAAAAAAAAGTGAAAGTATATTTTTAAAAATATTGTTTTGGTTGTCAATGGACATTTATTTTTTAAAATTTATTTATTTATCTGCAATGCTGAGAATCAAACCCAGTGCTTCACACATGCTAGGCAAGCCCTCTACCACTAAGATATAACCTCAGCCCCAGAACTATACTTTTTGTCTTTTCATTCACATTTAGAAAAGTGCTTCCTTGATACATAAAGAATTTGGTGATCAAGGTAACCCCTGGTTCACTCTGAACTGGCAAAAGCTGTAATCCATTTTATATGGATGCCAGGATAAAGTTCCCAAAGGGCAACTTCAATCAAATGCCCCAAGTGTCTCTCAAGAATCTACATATTAATTTCGAGACTATAGAACAAAGCCCTCTATAATGTTCTCTGGTTCTTATTCTCCAGCTTAGAGGATATTACATCGAAGTTTTCTTCAGTATTGCAATGATCAAAACAATGAAAATGAACATGCAGTAAGACTGAACCAGAGAAAAGAGAAGATGATCCAGAATAGGAGGGCACACAGAGAAGCGGAGAAATACTCCAACATTCTAAATGCTTCTGAAGAAATCTAGTGCTTGTACAGTACAGCCTATATGACTCGAAAACATTTACTGCTTTTGCACCAAATGGTTTTATTCCTGGAATTGGATCAATATCTATGGAGTCATGTAAATTTGCTAACACAGGGAATGGCAGATAAAGCAAGGTTCATTTTATGGATAGTTTGCCATAACACTACTCTCTTGAAATAACAAATATCTACATATTAAATTTTTAGAACAAAATTTAAATAATCTTCATTCTTCTTGTATCTCCATAACATAAGTGAATATATAATGAACTTACATATTTTGTCATATAACTCCTCTGACAAGAATGCAAACCCCATGGGGGCAGGGCTTTTATGTTTTGTTTTTTGATCTGTTTTGCGCACTGATGTGTCTTCAGAATCCAACACAGTACTTCACAAAACATAAGTGATTGGTAAGTGAATAAACAAGTAAATCAAGAGTCAAATTCATGACTTAGGAGCCAGGTGGTCAGGGTTTTAGTACTGGTATAACTTCAAAAAATCATTTCACTTCTAAGTCTCATGGAAAATGAGAGTATTAGCTTTCATGTTTGTCAAGTTCTCTTCCTACTCTAATAAGCTAAATTTAGGGTTCTAGGAAATCACAGCCTCAGGGCTAAGTCAGAAGCATCATTTGTAATCATTAAGAGAAACAATACCTCATGAAATTCCCTCCTTGTCCATACCATACTACCAAAAGCACTGTACAGATTCAATGCAATCCCAATCAAAATCCCACTGACATTCCTCATAAAAATAGAAAAAGCAATCATGAAACTCATCTGGAAAAACAAGAGACCCAGAATAGCCAAAGTAATCCTTAGCAAGAAGAGTGAAGCTTTGGACATTACTAGTCCAGGCCTTAAACTATATTACAGAGCAATAGTAACAAAAACAGCATGATATTGGCACCAAAATAGACCTGTAGACCAATGGTACAGAATAGAGGACACAGAGATAAACCCACATAATTACAGTTATCACATATGAGACCAAGCCACCAAAAACATATATTGGAGAAAAGATAGCCTCTTCAACAAACGGTGCTGGGAAAACTGGAAAATCTACATGTAACTAAATGAAACTAAACCTTTATCTGACACTATGCACAAAACTCAACTCAAAGTGGATCAAGAACCTAGGAATTAAACCAGAGACTTTGCACCTAATAGAAGAAAAAGTAGGCCCAAATCTCCATCATGTTGGATTGGGCCCCAACTTCCTTAATAAGACTCCTATAGCATAAGAATTAAAGCCAAGAATCAATAAATGGGTTGGATTCAAACTAACAAGCTTCTTCTCAGCAAAAGAAACAATCAGTGAGGTGAAGAGAGAACCTACAGAATGGAGCACATCTTTACCACAAGCACATCAGATAAAGCACTGATCTCTAGGATATATAAAGCACTCAAAAACCTTAGCACCAAAAATAAGTAACCCAATCAATAAATGGGCCAAGGAATTGAACAGACACTTCTCAGAAGAGGACATACAATCAATCAACAAACATGTGAAAAAATGTTCAACATCTCTAGCAATTAGAGAAACGCAAATCAAAACTACTCTAACATTTCATCTCACTCCAATCAGAATGGCAGCTATCAAGAAAACAAACAACAATAAGTGTTGATGAGGATGTGGGGAAAAAGGCACACTCATACCTTGCTGGTGGGGCTGCAAATTGGTGCAGCCAATCTGGAAACTAGTATGGAGATTCCTTGGAAAACTGGGAATGGAACCACCATTTGACCCAGTTATCTCAGTCCTCAGTTTATACCCAAAGGACTTAAAAACAGCAGAGTACAGGGACACAGCCACATCAATGTTTACAGAAGCACAATTCACAATAGCTAAACTGGAACCAATCTAGATGCCCTTTCAGTAGATGACTGAATAGGGAAACTGTGGTACACATACACAATGGCACATTACTTAGCATTAAAAGAGAATAAAATCATGACATTTGCAGGTAAATGGATGGAGTTAGAGAATATAATGCTAAGAAAGTAAGCCAATCCCCAAAACCAAAGGCCAAAAGTTTTCTTTGATATGAGGATGCTGACTCATACTGATGATGGGTGGAGGGGGTACTATGGGAGGAATGGAGGAACTTTAGATAGGACAAAGGGGAGGGACAGGAAGGGAAGGGGCATGGGGGTAGGAAAGAGGGTGGAATGAGTTAGACATCATTACATGTATGAAGAAACAAATGGTGTGAAAATAATTTGTGTATAACCAGTGCCTTGAAAAATCGTGCTCTACATGTGTACTATGAATTGAACTGCATTCTGCCATCATATATCACAAACTAAAATATAATTTAATTTCAAAAAGAAAAAAATCAAAAATTATGAATTATTATTTATATAATTAAATTATAGTTTAATTATTTGTATGATTTTGATTTACTAAGACCAATCTAGTCATACATACACTAAATGAAAGATTCTACCTATGGTTCTCTGGTTTGTGTGCAACTGCATAAAACGAACACAAATATCCACAGCTTACATTTAAAGTCAGGCTGCCTAGACCCAATTTTCTTTTGGTGATGCACACAGAGAAATGGCCAAATAAACATTTTAAGGAAGCTTAGGCTAAAAAGACTTCTTATATTTTTAAGATTAACCTTTTGAAAATGCAAATATGATCATCCACTTCTCTAATCAATGTTCTGCAATGACTTTTCAATGCCTTTAGGTTAAAATAGCCTTTTTCTACCTGCCATCCCCTTAACATGCCATTTTCCCCTTGGCTGTCCCCCTCCAGCTCAAGGGCTGCACTCATCCCTTCCCTAGATCTGGAATGACTTCTTTCCTTCCCCTTCACCTACCACCTCTCTATGGCTGCTTTAAACATCACTTTCTCAGAGGACTTCCCTCAACTTCTCACTCACCCAACCTGGATGTGTCTTGAATGTGCTCACAATACAATATAATTTGCTTCTGTAGCATTCAACACAACTGTGAATCGGTTGTTTAAGGTTGGTCTCCCCAAGGAAAATACACATTACCCAAGTTACAGATAGTGTCTTAGTACTGGCTGGCATTGGAGTACTTATTTGAAGAATGAATTTTCAGACAAAACAGGCAAGCACAGGTAGGTACAAAAGAGTGGCAAGAGAAAGCTACAAAGCAGGTTTCTGACTCTAATCCCTATGTCTTTTGTTTTAGCATATTGGTCTTCTAAAAGAGCAAAAAACTATACTCTGATTACTTTTCAGTAAATCTCAGCCACCATACTGCACCAGGCTTTATATAGTCACGTCTGGATGGGTCAGCCACTCAACTTTTTCCCACATCTATACATATCCAAGAAAGCAGTAGGAATATGGATCTGGGGTAACCCATCAATTTGAGTAGGTGAGTTCATAAAATATCAGAATTTGAAAATAATGAGGGTCGACTGTATGTGACTATATCCAATTTATAGTGGGCCACCATGTTTATTTCACTCTGTAACCTTCTGTGTTGAGATTGTTTTTTGAGCTATTGTAAAATCACTAACCATAGATGAAAGTTCTTGAACTCCTTTTCTACTCATTCTAAAATAATAAGCCTTTTGTTAAAGTTATTTTATCCTAAAAGAAGGATGCTGTTACCATCTTATCCATGAAGGAAAAAGCTTTGCTACCTTTTACCCTCAAGTCCCAGGAAGAAACATAACAGGAAAACAGGGGCCTGGAACATAACAGGGAGTCAGAAAGCACTGAACAGATGAAAAAGCAGCAAAAAATATTTAATTCCAGTTTGAAATTGATTTTAATATTTACAAATACTAGAAAGCTCACAAATGTTTCAAATGTATGTGTGAAAATTATGTATGTGTACATGTGTGTTTGGGTGTGTGCATAAATGTATAAATTATTTCTCAAACTTCAGTCCATTATAATACTAAAAGGAATCATGCTAGGCATATCTAAATGAGTACATATTTCACTTTACTCTTTAATATGACTCTAAAATTCTATTTATGTACCTTGAAGTGATCTCCTCCTAGGAAGTTAAGGAGGTTTTGCAAGGAGGCTAGTCACTCAACAAATATTAAGCTTTGGCTACAAATAAAGCTGTAAAGCAGTATGCAAGATTAGAAATGTGAGTAAAATTTACTTTTTGACTCAAACAGCACATAGTTTGCTGGAGGAGATAGCCTGAGCACTCTGTGGTAACAGCCTGAGCTACTTTAAAAAAAAAAAAAAAATCATAAAAGAAGTTTCAGGCAACAAATGTATACCAATAAGTGAAAAGACAATTTTTTTTCAGGCTTCTAAAATGACAAGTTTTCATATTATTGTTTTTCATCAAAGCCTGAAAATTTCAAAACCAATTCATTTAACATTTAATTAAATCGTCTCTTTAGAATACTAGATGATATGATAAAAACATCCTTCTCAAGTATCATAGGAAGAAAGGAATGCCACCTAAAATGTGCAACCTTTCCAGCTGTTTCAGTTCATATGTGTGGGTGGATTCTGTGTGGGTGCAAAAATAAGGGTGGTTAAAAAATAAAGTGGATAACAATAATTCTATTGTCCAACAGAGACCTATTAAAAGTAAAGTATGCTTCCTCTGTCAAGTTCAAAAGAAAATGTTATTTATGTAAACAACTTAGGCATTTGGAAATGCTTCACTTTACTAGAGGGCTTCCTGATTTATATAGCCACATTTAACTGGGGAATAAGAGGAGGGTTTGCATGGACTGATGAATTTTCTTTCAATTCCACATGAGTAGGTACTTTGTTTCCTTGAATTAACAAAACAGCACAAATCTCTTCAATTGTTGTTGATAATGGTATTGTTTTTGGTTTACAAATCCATTTCCAAAAATATGCCTGAAAAGAGTTTCAAGGCCACATAAACCTCTCGTTTCTGTCATGATTATCACTTCATAAGTATTAAGAGTAATCTGAATGGATATTTATAGCTTGTAACCAAATTCTGAAGAAAGTCTTAACAGAAGCATTTTTCAATAAGTTAGCAGTTTAATTTTATTAGCTTCAGTTGAAGAAGAAACTGGGTTTTTATTTAAATAGAAACTAGTTCTTTTTAACTAAAATTATTAACAATCTTTTAAATGCATATTCTGGATGTATAATATACCAGTTATTTTTTAATCTAAAACACAAGTTATTATTTCTTAAAATATTTCTACACTACATCAGAATTCCTTCAAAAGACTCAAACTATTGGTTGCACCTCCCACCCTGGATTACAGTCTATTTATCATTTGGAAAACAGAATCATATATTTTTCCAGACACCTAACAGATGCATTCTCAAAGTGAGTACATTTATTTGGCTAAATGTTTGTGCATTTGTGCATTTTCCCCACACATATGTTCATATATTTCCATACAAAATTTATCTTTTAAAATGCAGCATGCTCTTGACTCTTAATGACTACTGAACGAATGAATGACTATTAAGTTGTTGCTATGTCTGCATATTTGCATTCAAAACAGAGTAAACACAAGAAGAGGAATATAGGAGTTAGGTCAGAAATAGCTGGGTGATTATCACAAAATGTATTTTGATACAAATTGCCTAATCGATTGCCTCATTTCTCAGCTGAGTTTAGAACTGTAACCTCAGTTGACAAGTGGTAGTATGTTGCCTATCACTACCACAAGAATGTTCTGTTTAGGTGTGTCTGAAGGAATGAGGTCCCCACCTAAAATATTTACTAGCAAATTGACTCTCCTTCTTGGTAAATGTTTAATCTCTTGAGTGCAAAGCTCATACTGTCCAAGACTTTCCTAAGAGTTGCCCTAACTATCACACAACATCACTGACCAAGCTGTTTATGCACAAAGGCAAATGGACTTTCCAATGGTTTCCAAGATTACACAGAATGAATAAACTTTGCCTCATATTAATGACTAACATTTTAATTGGCAGGAGTTCAGCTTGACTAACAATATATGATTTAAAAAAAAAATCTAGACTTGGTCTTATAGTGATTTCAAACTGTAGGCTATAAATACAAGAACAACCCAGAGTAAGTTGCATGTTCTGCCTCTGGTATAGGTATAAATTCCAAAGAAATATACTAAGATGTGAAGCTTTCACAGTAATATCTTTGAACTTCAAGATGTTTGAACTGAACCCCTGTAAACAGTGTTTTCAATAGAATAGAATTTCATTTTCTGTATAGGTAGCCTTTTGTTTCCTACTAGTAAGATTTAAGGCTATGCACATGATTCGTGTTGGAACATTATCAATTCCCATGCATGCATCTGTATCAGCACTGATGAAATAGGTACTGAGTTTTCACACTGGCATGCATGTTACTGTGAAACTACAGTTTAATAATGGGACATTTTATATCTAATATATCCCTATAAATATATTATTTGAGTAGGATTGAAGCTTATACCAGTTTTTCATCACCCCTCTCCCCTCTACCACCAATTTCCAAACCCCAAGTATCTAGACCTAGCTTAAGGTCTTTTCTCAGTTCAAAAATCCAAAGCAGTATAAAAATGGGGAGTGAGAGCAGCTGTGGGAAGTTGGATGGACTCAGCAGGCTGCTTCCCCCTCATCCTGAGCTGCAGTGGGAAGATGAAAAGGAGCCAGTGAACCCTCACCTGTAGCTAATTTATGCTTAAAGAAGAGAAAAGCAATGGCCTCTTGGTGCTCTCAGATGGAAAAGAGAGTGCTAAAAACAGAGACAGGATGCCTCCCTGCTTGGCTCTTCAGCCCTGGAAACAAGAGACCTGCTCTGAGGGCCACAGGAATTCCCCACTGGGTTCTGGACAACTAGTCCCATTTTGCTTCCTTCCTAGCCAGCAATGTATCACTGGCATAAAAAAATAAAAAGCAAAAGCAAAAAAAAAAAAAAAAAACCAGCAAGCACAAGGCCAAAAGAATATGGTCTAAAAGGCAAGGAAGATTGACAGTTCAGAAACAGGTCTACAAATCTAACAGACTCCAGAACAGCTTCCACTTCCACCAATGAGAGAATTATGCTAATAGAATAATACCGCCTACTTTTTGTTATTTCACTCAAAATCTATATTTCATCCCCTTCTACTGCAAGTATACTGAAAGCAATCATCTTATCTTAATAGGCATCTTACTAGCCCTCTAGTTCTTCCACTGCCCTTTCTATTCCCACCACCACCATATCCATCAGCAGACTGACTTCACAAGTCATTTTGCACTCACATGGCTTACTTAGATGAGCTTTTTTGTAAGTCATCAAGTTTTGTACTTATGTCATCTGTAAGTCTCAAGACTACTCTGGCTAAGAGTTTTAGATATTACTCAATGCTAACAGGCACAGCTGTCTTACTTCATTCCTCTTTCATTAAATCAGAGGAATAAAGAAACAGCTGAAACTGGGACTTCGACAAGCTATAGTAAAGTTAGCTGAAACTCTATACCTTCTCATGCAAAACTGAAGCTGATTACTATGGTACACTGGAGTAATCCTTGCACTTCATCCACACCAGCCTTACATATTAGTGAAACATTTCTCCCAGCTCATGGTTCTTGAACAACAGGCTAGGATAACTTCATAATTCCCCCATGTTGGGAATGATTATTCGGAGTCTTCTATTATTTTATTATTATAGAATTTTTAAAAAAAAACTGTATACAATGTATTTAGAGGCTCCGTTTAAGAATAAGAATGCTGGATGGTTAGGTTATAGGAACATATCTGTATTTTCACATTAGTTGTTCCAAGAATAATTTTTGTTTATAAATCACTTTGTTTGTAGCCAAGGGTGGAGGTCAGCCTATGTTAATGTGCCAGGCATGCATAAGGCCCCAGTTCCTCAGCACTGCAAAAATAAATAAATTAATTAATTAAATTGCTTAGCTCTGAGTTAGGTTTTCCTAACAAAGTTTTGGTATTTAAAATCAGATTCAAGTACACAGTACTTAAATAAGCCTCCTGATCTAAAATTAGTAAGGAACTTTACTCCTGTATATTATTCATCATCTGATCTCCAAACTATCATCTAGCTTCTTGAGGCCCTTAAACATTAGAAATTAATCTAATATTAATTGCCTATAGGAAGCTTTCTGATCCATCCAGACCTTTCAAAACTAACCTGAAACACTTGCACAACAACTGTTCATTTAGCCAAAGTGGAAAGAATCAAATAGACCACCACAAGATCATCGCAACCCAGGAAAATCACCTGACATCTGCCTAGAATACCAAAGAGAAGAGTGACTAAAAACCCATCCTCTGCAATGGCTACAGACATGTGTGATTTCAAGAGAGATTTTAGTAAGATGCTTGAAAGAAATTAAAAGAATATGCATAAAGATATATATTGTCCTCTTAACAATAACAGGTAGGAGATCAACCAGAAGCAATCTGGATGTACTCCAGAGATTATTTCATAAATTCTTATGTATGAACCTGATGAAATACAGTCAGGAAATACCACTAAAAATAATATCTGTGAAAACCCAAAAGTATTCGCTACAATCTTCTTTCCAAAGGAAAAAACACATAATTTTATGTCTTATTCTATTAAGACAAATATGCATATAATGTGGAAAAAATTAAAGTTTGTACTGAAAATTATATCATTTATTCAACAAAGTAACTTAAGTTCTATGATGAGTAACTTAGGTTAGGTTAACTGCTAAAGTTTAAACAGCTTAAAAAAGAAATAGATCTGGCCTCAAACATCGTGGACTTTAGTTTTGCAACTAAAAAAAAATTATTGTTATATGAATCTTGCATTTTTTTAAAATAATAATGTTAGTGTATTATTCTCTTATCAATATATCAAGGCTTTTATCCATCTATGTTGGGGACTAGATAATTATGTCACAAATATCAAAAATCGACAATCAAGGATTGGGTTTGTAGTTCAGTGGCAGAGCTAATGCTTAGCATATACCAGGCCCTGAGTTAGATCCCCAGCAGAGACAGAGATGGACATGCAAAATGTCACTGTTGCTCCAAATGTTGATGGTGCATGATCACTAACACTGGTCTTCCCCAAGCATCCTGTGGAGACAAAATCGTCATTCAGCTTAAGGATCATGTGGCAGGGCTCTCCCCTTTTCCTGGAGACTCCCTACCAGGTAAGTCTGGGCCACTTTTAATTCCAGACTGAGGTAGAAGTAGCTACCCATGATCCCAGAGACCAGCCACCTCTACAGACCTTCAGAATAACTCACAGTCACAGAGGAATGAGCAGATAAAGTCATCACTGGCAGAAAGACCACCAACTTGTACTTAATCATGTACATCTGATGTAAATTCCACATGTAGAAACTGCTTCTCCAAGGACTGTGCACTCTGCCAAGTGATTTTTTCCAGGAGAATTCTTGGGAATATAAGCAAGCTAATGCCTTGGTGAAACTCATGCAGCTCATCTTCTCCTGACAGCCCTTCTTTTGTAGGACTTTTGTACTTCTTTCTTTTCAGAGCAAATTTTGGACTTGCTACCAAGATTTTTAAAACTAATAAAACACATTGTTTGGAAACACAGACATAACTGGTAAAAGTACAGGAAAAAAAAAATAAAGGTCATAGGAAGGAGAGGAATCTGATTGTGGGGAGGTCTGTCTGGAGGGTGTGCTATTCAAGTATGATCCAGGCACCAGCAGCACTGACATCACCCAAAAGTCTATTAGCAATACAGAACTGTGGGGATACAGATGAAAAGTAGAGTGCTTCCCTAGCATGCCTGAGGCTCAGGTTTAATCCCCAGTACTGCAAAACAAACAAACAAACAAAAAAAGAAATACAGACACCTTCCACCCAGCGTTTATTGAATCGAATCTGCATTTAATAAGCTCTCCAGGTGTTTCATGTACACGTTAAAGTGTGAAAATAACTGTTCTAAGTACTTGTAATTTGTATTTTTATAACTTGGAAAGTGGGCACACTTGGTATTATTCTCTAAAATCTCCACATATATTTGGGACATTCTTTTAATTATGAACCACATCTCTAATCCAGCCTATAAGAGGACCTACATGCATAAACTGGTAAGTAGCAATCTTTAAAAGATGGGCAAAGAATGCTACATGAACCTCATCTTCAAACAACAAAAACTCACATATAGATAAAAGTTTCAAGATCACATAACTGAACCTCTGCTTTTATAGGAAATGAATCTGTGAGATTCAAAAGGAGTATGCCTTCTCTAGGGTAGGATTGCTAAATGACTGTGGCAAAATCAGACTAGGGCTCAAGTCTCCTAATCTGCAGTTATGTTCTGTGTCCTGCCAGAAACCAGTTTAATACATCATCACTAATTAAACATGATTTGTTTTCTTTACAAACAAATGCTCAAGTTAAAAAGGAAATCCGTATTAAGAAAAAAAAAAGTAAGATTACTCTTAAAACCTGTACCAAGCATATTTAATAGTAGATGCCCAATACATGTTTGGTTGAATTAATGACTTACTTTGAGGCAAAGACAAACATTGTTATCCAGATTTTCTCAAGAGGGTTGACCTAGGTTATAGGCTGATAAAGTAATTTCCTTGTGGGAAAAAACAGTCTTTAAATTGAAAAACAATTTATAATATTTTTCCACAACCCCCCTGCTCAAAATCACCCTTAGAGTTTTAAAGATGTTTATTATTTAGGTGTGTGGATTCGTTGGAGCTCAATGAAATAAATAAGACTTTTAAAATCATAACTTAGGATACTGAGGAATGGTAGTACTCACCAATACTAATTTCATCATCTGTTTCAGCATCACCAATACATTCAAACTGGAAGTCTTGTAGTGACTGGGAAAATTTCTGTACTGCCATAGACAGATCTGCAATTAAAATACATGAAAAAAGGTGATAAGGTGAGGAACTATGGAATACTGAAGAGTTTCCACATGTACTATCATGTAACTTTGATCCTAGTATCATATCAACCAAGGCTTTTAAAATACCAGTTTGGTGCCAGGTACAGTGGTGTATGCCTATAATCCCAGCAACTTGGGATACTGAGTCAGAAGGATCACAAGTTCATATCTAGCCTAAGCAACTTAGTGAGATTCTCAGCAACTTAGTAAGCGGCTGTCTCAAAATAAAAAAAAAAAGACTAAGGATGGTAAAGCACCCCAAGGTCAATCCCTACAATGAGGAAAAAAACAGTTAAATTAACTAACCTAATTAAAAACTAGTTTGGCAAACTTAAGCTAAATTAAAGACACAACTAAACAAACATTTTAGAAACTGGATCTACCCAGCTCAAAGAGGATTTGCCTCTTTAAAAAGAGTTTTGGTGCCAGAAGTATATTTTATGGAAGCCAATTTATCAAATCAAGGAATTAGCCATCATTATAAATGGACTATTTATGAAAAAAAAAAAAAGGAATGTCACTGAGGTTGTCAGCAAAAAAAAGCCAAATGTTGATTAGAAAGAATCACTAATGATATGCTGTACAGACTGTGGGGAAGGTAGGAAATATGTTTTTAACCAATAAACTACTAGCTAAATCTAGAAGGTGAAAGGTGCCCAGGAAGTTTATTTACAAATACCTTTGTGATTTACAGAGACTCAAGCTAAACACACTCTCCTGACTCTCCAACAAGACGCAGAGTCTACCACAACTCACAAAAAGAACTCTTTATTCCTAGGCAGAAAAAAGAAAAGCCCGGAAAAGTAAGACATAATCCATGAAAGGCCAACAGCCTAGGATGTACCCCAGTGGGGTGATTCAGAATACACAGCCCAGTCTGGAGCCAGGCTGCCTGTGTTGAAATCCACCACCCCTACATACATTTGCTTGGTCTGTAACCTTGGCAAATTAGTTTATTCTTATAGGCCTTTGTTCCATTCTGCACAAAAACAGAGTAACAATGGCATAACCAACTCATAGGACAGTTTTCAGGATTAAATGAAATAATCATTGCAAAGGATTTAGAACAGTGCCTGGCACTTAATAAGCAATATTTAAATTTGTTAAGAAAATTAAAAATAACAAACATCCTGTGCGACAGAGAAACTTTAAGGGTCACGTTTCTCAGAACTATTCAGATCTTTTATGCTTACCCTGTCAAAGATGTCTACACCAGTAATAAAATGTATTTTTTCTAGAATTCACTCTATACTTCACTTAATAGCAGCCTTCTTGCATGAGTTCAAGTTCAATACCTGAACCCTTGTATTTAACACAGGCAATAGGAACTGATAAAGACACCTTCCTTGATCAGTTTTGGTCACACCTATCTGAGCTCTCTTCCAGTAGGCCTCCACCAAGGTTTCCATCCTTACTGGGTCGACATAGCCCACTGCAAGAGTCCTGCTAAGTTAGTTTATAGAGAATCCCCTTCAATATCTGCTCTAATTCCTCAGCCCCCATCTTTGATGTATAATCCTTTGCTAAGACTTGATTCAGCTAGAACCACCCTTACCCTTGATGTCTCTTCTAGGTCATTTTTTTATCTACAAACTCCCCCCACACACACACCTGCTCTAAAGGGGCTATAAATCCCCACTTGTTTTTGCTGTATTTGGATTTGAGCCCAATCTCTCTTGTCTATTGTTAAAAGTCTTGACGCCTATTGTGATAGTCTTGAATAAAGTTCTTCCTTGACATTCTAACAAGTGCCAGAATAATTTTTTCCTTCACAGAACCCTTGAGGCCCCACGCCTCAGGACTTAATGTGACAGTCCAAGGACCTGAAAGTCGGCACTTAAAAGAGTTAACAGGTCTCTGAACAGGAAGATTAACTTTTGCACCACTGTGATCCAAGGACCCATCAACATGCCCTCCAAGGGCAACTGTGAAGACCAAAGGCCCTCAAGCTTCAGAGGCTGGTTGGTTTTATTTGTGTTTGTGTGTGTGTTGTGTGTGTGTGTGTGTGTGTGTGTGTGTGTATGCATGCACGCCTGCTTGTGCTTTGTTTTTGCTAATTTGTTTGTTTCAAGCAGGCATTGGGTGTACTGGAGAGTTTGGGGTTTTTTTGATTGTTTTTTGCTTTAAAAAATGTATCAGGCCGTAGAAAGGAAGCTACTGGCAAAGTAATACCTCCTCTTACAAAAGAGGTAAAACTCTGGCATCAGCTATGCATTCTACATGAGAGGTACTTTCAATTCAAGAGAGCAGGTCTGCTTTAGACTTTCAAGAAGAAAGATGAAGAGAGCCTCCTTAGTGAATAATTAGTCAATGAGAAAAACAAGGGCTTTTTCAGAACTAGACTTCACCAATTAGCTGCAAGGCCTTGGACAATCACTCATCCTTCCTGAGGTCATTTTTCTTATCTATACAACAGAGAATGAATACTTACCTTGCAGGCCTGTTAGGAAGACTGAATGAAGTATTTGCTGCTACATACTAGGAAACTCAATGAATGGCATCAGTCATTATCCTTCAGTCCAGCTCACATAGGTAGAAAAGTTGACTGGGCTTTCAAAGAAAGGCACTGTGCAAAAGTGTGCATTTATGTGACACAGTATACTGCTCTAAGGACAGAGAAATCATAATACCAATATCCAATACTATGAGAAGACAAAGAAAGAAAGCTATCCCTAGGAAATTTTAATCCAAGCTATATGTGAATACTCTGAGACTGGGGGAAAGTGCTCTATTTAACATCATTTATTTTTTAATTTTTTATTTGTTTTAATTAGTTATACATGATAGCAAACTGCATTTATGCACTCTGATATATCATAGATATTTCTCATTTTTCTGTGTGTACATGTTGTATAATCACAACATAACTGTGTCATGCAGTCACATATATACATAAAGTCTGTTTCATTCTACTATCCTTCCTATCCCCACATCCCCTCCCCACCCTCCCTCTTCTTCATCTGAGGTAACTCTATTCTTCTCTAGAGCCCACCTCATGTTGTGAATTAGCATCCACATATTAAAGAAAGCATTTGGCCTTTGGTTTTAGGGACTGGCTTTCACTTAGCATGGTATTCCCCAACTCCATCCACTTCCTGGCAAATGCCATAATTTCATTCTTCTTTAATGCTGAGTAATTTTCCATACATCACTTTATTTTTACTTGTACAATATAAAGAAGGCCTATGCTCTACTGGGTTTGAGGCTACAGATACAATTCCTACAGCAGAGTTGAGGCAGGAGTACAAAGGCAGATAAAATATACAGAGATCCTATGATGAATACCCTTCCTTCTTTCTCCCCTGGTCACCACCAGGAGTCTTTCTGAGCCCTGAGCCGGCCTCAAACTCAAATGAGCTATTTGGACATTCTTTCTTTAGTGAATTCCTGACATAATCCCTCATTTCTTCCTAGACTATTTTTTACTGGATAGGGCCTCCTCAACTGAGAAAAGTATGTAGCTCTGTCCTTTTACAAAGACCCTCTGATCACACTATAATAAATCCTATCCCCAAACAGGAACAGAGTAGCTCACTTACAAGCTACCCTTTCAATATAATCATGGGACTAGAGTATGAGCTCAGGAGGCAGAACCCTGATTGTATCAGCAACCAGTGGCATGATTAAGTTCCAAAACCTCTCAGTATCTGCATCTGTTGAGTGGAACAGAATCCACCTCTTGGGCCATTGTGAGGAGTGAGTTAATACAGAGTAAGCAGGTAGAACACTGCCTGACACCCAGGAAGCACTCAAGACATGTTGGCTATTTCCATTTTAAACATCTCAGAAAAGTGAAAGTTGTCACGAAAGTGGTCTGGTAGACTTTAGATAACCCTGGAAATTACTCTGGAAAACAGTCTGTTGATCACAGTTTCAAATTTTCTCTAGGTGCCCTGCAAAGCAATCAAGTTTTGAAGGTGTTTTTACTCAGTAGGTCTGTGTAAGAGGTGATTCTGTATTTCAACAGTGGATGAAATCAAGAATGCATGAATGAGCCCCTCACAGTCCTGAAGATGACACATAGGATTATACAAGAGAATATGTTTCTCAACCAGTTCAAATGATAATTGCAAAATAGGGGAGGTTTAAAATACATGTTGCCAGTTACAGTGGTGCACACCTGTAATCTCCGCAGTTCAGGTGGCTGAGGCAAGAGGATCACAAGCTCAAAGCCAGCCTCAGCAACTCAGAAAGGTCCTTTATCAAGTTTAAAAAAAAAATTAAATGAAAAGGGCTGAGGATATGATTCAGTTGTAAAGTGCCTCTGGGTTCAATCTCTGGTACAAAAATAAAAACAAAAAACAAACAAACATGTTTTCAACTTCAAGTGTATTCTGGGTTCTTGGTCTTCTTTCTATATATTCTCATTTTCCAAATGCCAAAGTAGTGATGAGCACCAACATACAGAACTTATGTTTTCTGGCAGAAACACAGTTCAATCATACAAAATGAGGACTCTACCTTATGCTTTTCATCTTGGCTCCATCTCCTACTGAGTGTGCAATTCTGAACTAGAAAGCCCAACATCTTTCATTAATTTAAAAATCACATGAGCTGGGGATGTAGCTCAGTGAAAGAGCACATGCTTAGCATGCACAAGGCCCTGGGTTCAATCCCCAGCACTAAAGCCAAGTAAAACAAATGACATGAAGCACACTATTCCCTAATTGCCTGGGTCAAATTTCTGTACTATAATCAGGTGCACACACACAAAAAAATACTGCTTCTCACCCTTTTAAATAAAATCAATTCACACTGTAATATAAAGATCTAATGAAGTCTTTAAAAGTTATTGTTAAATTGTAAAGTATCACAATGAATAATAGTAAAATCAATATTTTCTCTTAAATAGAAAAAGAAAAATTAAGTGTATAAAGTATGCTAAGCATGGAGTCCAGTTGAGACAGGTGTGTTTTCCAATTTCTATCAAACTATTAACACTTAGAGAAAAAACTCCCTGGGCTGGGGATGTGGCTAAATCGATGACGCGCTCTCCTGGCATGCTCGGGGCGCTGGGTTCAATCCTCAGCACCACATAAAATAAAGATGTCGTGTTTACTGAAAAATAAAAAATAATAATAATAAAAAAACTCCCTACCAGTTGGAACCACCAGTCACCTTGTAAGCTGAAGGTGTAGGAATAACATTCATTTACTCTTGAGAAATGTCATGCATGGTGAAGATGCTGCAAGTATTACATAAACCAATTCTTCCCCATTTGCCTAACCTGAAAGTTAAGCACAGATGTCTCCACATGTGTTCACATTGTAACTTGAGAGAAATTATACTGGGCTTTAATTATTCAACAATATTTTGTATCAGAGTTAACCTGTAGCACCCATGATTAGATGATGCTAATGAAACACTAAAACTCCATTTCATAAGAAGAATATAAAACACCTGGTAAATATTTAATTATAACTTTTCTTGTATATAAACTTAAGCATTGAGGTCTACCTATTATTTTACAAGTGTTAATGGATTTACTTTGACAACGTTTGCTATGGAAGTAAGCTATATTTATGTGGGAACAAGTATAACCAGTCAGTCCATTGGTATAAGGCAGTTCTTCCTGAAATTCAGTTTCTCTGGGATTAGATTTAAGCAAGACTCACAGGAGCAGTATGTATGGGCAATACGTAATGTAGTTATCATCTTCACACTACTGTGTACAAGGCAGACGGTCTGAAGCAATGGGAACACAAAGGGGAAAACAAGACAGAGACCTCCTCAAAAAAGGGTGTGGTCATACAGGGGTGAGAGGCCTGGGACTAATCACATCAGAAGCTGTCAGTAAGTTCCCCCAGAGGTTAGCAACAGCAGCAGCACAGATGGTGCTAAGGATCTTATATAAATTAACCCCTTAATCCTCACAACAGCCTTAGAGCTAGATATCATCACTCTTATTTTACAGATGAAGCAGTTGAGTCACAGAAAGGGTAAGTGATTTCCCCATGGTAGCACAAGCCAGTGACATACCAGAAGCAGAATTTCACCCAGGAGCAGCTCCAGAATCCCCCTCACCTTAAAGTCAGGTGGGAAATAAAAAGTTCAGTTCTGTACTGATATGAGGTGGAAAGCCTCTCAGAGGAATCAGAACAAAGACTTGACAATGTAACCATGTACAGCAAGGCTAAGTGGATGATTTGTTCATAATCTTCCAAAAGGCAGCTTCTACCTACATACCCAACCACAGGACCCAGTGAGGTGCTGGCAATTATGTGGAACAAGTTATTCCACTTCCTTGAAAAATATTCATCTTTCATGCTCCCAAGTCAAAGTGGCCCCTTCTTCAAGATCTCTTCCAAGCCCCAATTTCTTCCACAAAGCTGTTCCTGGTCCCTTCCAACCTGACATCACCTCTTCCTTCTCCCTGCCCAACATCACCTTCTGGTGCTTTCTCCACTTTACCTTTCATCTTAATTACATGTAAACCAAACTTAACTTATATTATTCTAACATTACATTAAAGGTATGGAACATTGCCATCCGTGAATACTGCCCAAGCATCCAGCATAATTTCTTATAAGCAACAGGAACTCAACTATTGAAACCCTCAGCTTCTGAAAGACAGGTAAATACTTACAGTTCCCAGATGCCTTTCCCATTCTCTTTTTTGAAACCTTTCACATTCTTGCAAGTACCTAATGTGGCTTTCTTAACCACTTGTAAAAGACGGGTTATCTACTTCCCAAAATGATGATGGTGACGATGCTGTTGTTTACTACTACAAAGCTTTAATATGTTTTACAATAAAGATACCAAGAGAGTTGGTAAGAGTTTTTATTATTTCAAAGTTCTTATATACTGTATTCTAACACAAAGCTACGAAGACTAAATTTCTGAAAAGCTAAGTAATAACTTTTCCTGAGTCAGAGAAGTGACACCAACTTGGACAGGTTTTCTGCTTCCTAAGTTGGATATTCTTTTGTGGTATACCATAGTTAATTCCTATAGAATGAGAAACATTAGGGCAGGAAGGGTGTGAGCCTTTAGACAACATTGAACTACTTCCTCACCTGTTGTATAAATTCTAAGTAAGACATCTTTGCATTGAACTGTATGAGAAAGCATTGGCATGCGTAGTACGGAAGAATCTAGCAGAAAATGTACATAAAATGGACATTATGGAACACCATACTGAAAGCCAGAAGAAATGCATGCTCATTCCTGTACTTTCTAATGCCACAAAATAACTGAATGATATTTTAAGCTTCTTGAAGATAGGTATATATTCTTTGCCTCAGAACATGAAAGATGCATGGGGAGGGTGGGACAGGGCGGGGGGGGGGGAGGGGGGGAGGGAGAGAGGGAGAGAGAGAGAGAGAGAGAAATACCAACTGCCAAAGTGTCCATAATGTTAAGAATTCACTATAGATAAATTACTGAAAAGCTTAAGGTACTGGAATGCCCACAAGTATAACCACAACCCTTAATAAAAACCATACAGTACATTACATAGCAGGATATGTCAAGGAATTACCAAATAAGTCTTGGTTTTTAATAACTGCTGTTATGCTTTTAGTGTTCTTTCAGAACTACAAATGTCAGATTGTTAGATGGAAAAGACTCAGAAGAAAAGAATTCTGGGCGTGGCACAAATGAGAAAAACACAATGAGAACTTGTCGAGAAAAAACATTTCTATGGTCTTTTGCTTGAACACAGTTTTAAAAGGCCAACTTGTTTATTTTTTATTTTATATATGTGGCTAGAAGTAGTGGTTGATATCAATAACCAAAGATGAGTCTTCATAAAGTGGGCCCAAAACAATGCTTAGTATATGGTAGTCATTCAATAAATGTGTGTTGAGCTGAAGTGAAATTAAGCACCTGAATGAAATGGAATCAAGGAATTATCTTTCCTGGGAGGCACTGAGAAACTGGTATGCAGCAACGGAGATGTCTGAGAGTGGTCATCAAAGACCGAATTACCAGTGGGCACAGAGGCCTGACAATTGTTCTTCATTCTCCTTGAAATGCAAAAAAAAAAAAAAAAAAAAGCACATGCTACTCTAAGCCACTCAATCTGCTGCATGCTAGCATGGAACCATATGGTTGTTTTGGAACCTTTAAGATGGTGAAACAATTAGCCTAGGTTGATCTACATATCATCTCATTTATTTCTACACCAGAAGTATATTCAGAGTCTTCTTTCTGCATCCTGTTTTGCAGTAAATATATCTACCCTTCTGGCAGGTAATATAAGACAAAGCATCTGTTTTCAGTGATGAAATAAAGTCTTATGTGATAAAGGTTGTCAGATCTGGAAAGAAGTTCTTCGGTTAAAATCAATCATTCTTTTATGTTGTAGATTAGTATACATAAGAGGTAGACATGGATGACAGGCCATCAACTGCCTCTCAGTGCTATATGTTTCAAGCAAGTATTCAGCTTCTCTGAATTCCAGGCTCCTCGTGTATAAAAGAAAGATACTAGCCCCTCGCAAAACTTCATGAACATTACATGAAATTGACTTAGAATAGTGTCTGGTACAGAAAAGAAACTTGAAATCCTGATTCTCAACAAATGTTAACTATTAAACCACTGTTTATTATGATGGCAAATACAGAACATGAAATATTTTCATTGTAAGCATAACATATTTAATCTGTGTATTAAATTACTATCTTCAGGAGTGCTTCAATGAAAATAAATAGTGGTGCTGGCCCCTAATGAAGACCAAACAGTTCATAATCCCATAAATGATATGTGTTTGGCAAGCAGTTTCAGAAGATTCCAACCTAAAAATAACAAATAGGAACCAACACTTGGCCAGATTTTATCCACAGTTTCTATAAAGCTACAAATTCCATAAAAATTAAAAACGAAAACCCACAAAGACTTCACTATTGCTACAACCCAAGTAAAACTAGAAAGTTCAAAGGATGAAATAAACCACCCATCTTCCTACCCTGGGGAAAAAATTTGAAAGGGTAAAGAAACAGTGGCACACTGCAGTTTCTCTGGATTCTCTTCCTGCTTCAATAACATTCCTCTGCTGCCTCCCTTGATATTTCTCTTCCTCAAACTCTTAAGTGTTCCTCTTCGAAACACCTTGTACTTCAAGGCTTGCTTTCTCCATTAATTCCTATCTGTGTATCCAAATGATGACAACTCCTAAGTTGTGACTTAAGTTTAGATGCTGTCCTTGCCTTTTGTTTTGTTGTTGTTGTTGTTGTTTTAACTGCAAAATACTGAGGCATCCAACATAAAGGAGTTTGCAGCTTTCCTAAGCTTCTCAGTATCAGGGAAGGCCTGACATGCTTCACCCGGGCTTCCTTGTCTACATAACCTTCCATGACCTCTTCCCAATCCATTCACTCATTTCCCACTGTTTGCAGAGCTTACTCTTTCAGCCAGGAATTCAGAAAGCTATAGATCCTCTTAGTACGTTCTTCTTGGTGCTACCACTTACATTCAATCATGGAAAACCCTGGGTATTCTAGCCTTAGTTGCAGTCAATTTTTTCTTGATTACCTAACATCTCTATCTGTCCAAGATAATTATGACTTTGGAAGGGATTTGGAGTCACCTTATCTTTCAGGCCACATATCAGCCTACTGCCAACTCTTACAATTTACTTCCTTTTTTCCATCCCACCCTTCTTAGTATCATAAGCCAAATATGTATTGCTGAATCATGAGTTGACTAGTTTAATATCCTTTTAAAGCACCACATTAATTTGTTATCTACTAGGTAGTTATAGCACATCTTCTTTCTCCCATGCTTTCTAATCTATGCTTTCTCTCAAACTACTCTTTGCACACTCAAAATTCCAACCAGGGACTCTGGTTTTGGCTCAGCAGTAGAGTGCTCGCCTAGCACGTGCAAGGCGCTGGGTTCAATCCTCAGTATTCTAAAAATAATTAAATTAAAGGTATTGTGTCCAATTACAACTAAATATATATATATATATATATGTATATATAAAATAAAATGCAAAATTACCTAGGGTTTTTTTAATAAAAATTCAAAACAGAGGTAGAGTACAGTAACATAGTACTTCTCAAAAATTTCTCTTGGAGTACACCTGATATCAGCACAGGGGAAATATACCTTCAGTAGTGTGTGTGTGTGTGTGTGTGTGTGTGTGTGTATGTATGTATGTATACATATATTTAATTCCCGCCAAAGAAACTAATATCTTCTCAACACCCACCAAGTCATTCTCCAAGTTGGGAACAGCCTTTTGCCTGTGCTGTAACCTTCAAATGTCTTCAACCAGACAGGGAGAGCTCCAGGATGTGAAGCTGCAATATCTCTAAGATATCAAGATCCAGTCTTGGTAGACTAGTTACTTCCTTTTTTAAAAAAATCTTATGACCTGCCTCATTATAGATGGATCCTAAAGCCACCTTATATTATCCTATTAGGACAATATATCTCTCATGTACAGATACCAAATACCATATGCCTATGGTATTAGCCAGGGATTCAGAAAGCTATTGATCATCTTAGCATATCTACCTGGTATTACAACTTTTATTTGAAAACTGGAGAGAAGGAAGCCAACTTATTTAATGCTATTTTGTGTGTTTTAAGATACACATATTGTGGGCAAAACAGAATTCACGGGAACTAACCTAAACCTGATATTTCCATTTAGGCAGACATCTGGAGCTGTGCCTAGACTACTGAAGGTATATTTTCCCTATGCTGATATCAGATGTACTCCAAGAGAAATTTTTGAGAAGTACTATGTTACTGTACTCTACCTCTGTTTTGAATTTTTATTCAAAAAAAAAAACCTAGGTAATTTTGCATTTTATTATTATACTTAATTACCATCTACATCCTGTAGCCCTTCCAGGACAATAAGCCTGTGGAGGGTAGAGAATTTCTCCAATCTCTACTGCATCCAGCGCAGGACCTTGATGGTAGGATTCTGCCAATAAACAGAATTTGAGAATTCAGAGTATGCAGGAAGGGTAAACTAAGGTCTTTCCAGGACTGACAGAGAGCAATTAGAGACAAAAAAAAAAAAAATTCAGGCAACTAGATACAGACTTGCCCCTGCTATAAAAGGTGCTAAGAGGAACAGAGAGAAAACAGAGCCCCAGCAAACAAACACACTTAATCATGTGGACATCAAATCAAACATTAGAGAAGGAGATAATGGCTGGAAGTTTCTTTCATTTAAGATCTTTTGGCAATTGCGGGGGGGGGGGGGGGGGCAGTGACTGCTAACAAAAGCAACTGAGATATGTTACCTGCTAACTTAAAATCTCAGCATTGCCCTTAGAAGAAGACCACTCTAAAAAATTATTCTGGTGGTCTAATCAAGTTTGGTAGAAGAATCATTTTGTTTAAATAATAGTAAAATATTTCATGATCTAGAGTGGGCTCCCATTTCTTTCAACAACCTTCTAACTACTAACGGGTCTCATTAAATATATATATATATATATATATATATATATATATATTTAAAGAATACTCTGGTTTCTGATAGGCTATTAGTTTAGATTCTCAGTTTTGGTACGTGGACAAGTTTCCTAAACTTTCCTAACTTTTCATTTGCTTATCTATAAAAAGTGGATGATGTTAATAAACTACCCTACTGTACAACTATTCTATTTCACAGGATAGATTACCAAAAAAAAACAAAACAAAAAATCAGACCTACAAAGAGTTTAGCGTAGCACACAGTAAGCCTAATAAACTTTTGTAATTCCTATTCTTTAATATTTCAAGGAGGTAATCAAAGACCGAAAATACACATTGGTTCTTGGCTCCTGCTTGTCAGACCTACATATAGTCTATCTCTCTGGACCTAAAAGCATAACAACTCATACTCACATAACGATAACATTTTTAACGCAGCTGAAGTACCAGCCAACTAAACACCAGAGTGATAACACCATTAAAAATTATATCTATCCCAAAAGATAAATTCACCAATTACATATATTTTCCTATCAGCTATTACCATATGTCATTGATATGTAACCTCTACATTTCTTTCAATGATTGAGATTATTATTGCGATTTTGAAAAGGTATCATCTGAATACCAAATAGATACCTACATTTCAGCATTCCCTAAGAAAGACATTACCATCCAGGCACAATGGCACACACCTGTGATCCCAGCAACCCTGGACAACCGAGTGAGACCCTGTCTCAAAAAATAAATAAATAAAAAGGGCTAAGGATGCAGCTTCGTTGTAGAACTTACCTGGGTTCAATCCCCAGTACAGGAAAAATAAAAATGAAATCTATTTAATCAAGCAAAGAAACAAGCTCCTACACATAAAACTTCAAATTTTGCAAGCACAACTTACATGGAGTGATTAGTTTAGCAATGAGCTTAGAATATGAGTACAGCTTAAGTTACTGTGTCTATTGTGACAGCATTTTTGAATTTTACTATTGGGTTTTTTCTATTGATTTTTTTCTTTGACCAAATGAAAGTATATAATATCATCATCATCTTGGCTCTATGAACTGCATAGTTATGGCAAAAAATTTTTTTCATGCAGCAATACGACTAATGTTCTCTTCAAGTTTGGAAATATTTTATAATGAATGGCAATTGAAAAAAGACATAAATCCACTGCCATGGACCAGATGTGGAAGTATGCTGGCATGATGCCTCATTCTTCCCAAAGAAACAAAAAAAGACACTGTAAAACTGGGTAGAGCCTGGACTGCCAGAGAAGTAAGGGTACAAAGATCATTATTCTCCATTTACACAATGTTTTTTTGAGTTGTTTTCAATAAACTCATTATTCCACATGTTTACAGACTTCATTTTTCTGCTATCCTACCCCATTTTGAAACACTAAAGCAATTTAAGACTATTTTGGAAACACTGCCTTTATTTTTTTTTAATTTTTTACTTGTTCTTTTTAGTTATACATGGCATTACAGTTTATTTGGACATATTTATACAAACATGGAGTATATCTTATTCTAATTAGGATCCCAATTTTGTAGACAGACCCAATGGTGAAATTCACTGTGATGTATTCATACATGTGGGAAAGTCATGTCAGATTCATTCCAGTCTTTCCTATTCCTATCCTCCTTTCCTTTCCCTTCATTGTCCTTTGTCCAATCTACTGAACTTCTATTCCCTCACCCTTTGCTGTGTGCTAGCATCTACATATCAGAAAAATATTCAACCTTTGGTTTTTGGGGATTGGCTTATTTCACTAAGCATGATAGTCTCCAGACCCATCCATTTACTGGTGAATGTCATAAAGTATTCTTCTTTATGACTGAGTGATATTCCATTGTGTATGTAAACCATATTCTTTTTATCCATTCATCTGTTGATGGATACCTAGGGTGGTTCCATAGCTTAGCTACTGCAAATTGTGCTACTATAAGCATTTACGTGGCTGTGTCACTATAGTGTGTTGGTTTCAAATGCTTTGGATGTATACCAAGGAGTGGGATAACTGGGTCAAATGGTGGTTCCATTCCTAGATTTTGAAGAGACTCCACATTGCTTTCCAGAGTGAGAAAACCAATTTTGAAGGACTACCAGCAATGTATGAGTGAACATTTTCCCCTAAATCCTTACCAACATTTATTGTTATTTGTTTTCTTGATAATTGCCATTTTTACTAGAGTTAGATGGAACCTCAGTGTAGTTTTGACTTGCATTTCTCTCATTGCTAGAGATGTTGAACATATTTTCATATATTTGTTCACCATTCATATTTCTTCTTTTGAGAAGCATCTGTGTAGTTCCCTTGCCCATTTATTGATTGGGCTATTGGGGAGGGGGGTATTTTGGTGTTAAGGTTTTTGAGTTCTTTGTATAGTCTGAGGTACAGGAGGCAAAGATTTTCTCCCATTTTGTAAGCTCTCTCTTCATGCTCTTGTTTCCTTTGCTGTGAAGAAGCTTTTTAGTTTAATATCATCCCATTTATTGGGTTTTTTTTTATTATTTTACTTTTTGTGCCTCAGGAGACTTCTTCAGGAAGTTAGTTCCTAAGCCAACAATTTGGAGTGTCGGGCCTAAATTTTCTTCTAGTATGCACAGGGCAATTCCTAGGTCTTTGATCCACTTGGAGTTTTGTGCAGGATGAGAGATAGGGGTTAAATTTCATTCTACTCCATGTGGATTTCCAGTTTTCCCAGCAACATTCGTTGAAGAAGCTATCTTTTCTACAAATTATGGTTTGGGCATCTTTATCTATTATAACTTGTATAACAAACTGTCGGTCTGATCTCTGTGTCTTCTGTTCTATTGGTCTTCATGTCTATTTTGGTGCCATTTTGTTACTCTAGCTCTGTGGCATAATTTAAGGTCTGGTATTGTAATGCCTCCTGCTTCACTTTTCTCGCTAAGAATTGCTTTGGCTATTCTGGGCCTCTTATTTTTCCAAATGAATTTCATAACTGACTTTTCTATTTCAATGAAGAACACCATTGGAATTTGAATAGGAATTGCCTTAAATCCATAAAGCACTTTAGGCCATTTTGACAATATTAATTCTGTCTACCCAAGAACACGGGAGGTCTTTCCTTTTCTAAGGTCTTCTTCAATATCTTTCTTTAGTTGTTCTGTAGTTTTCATCATAGAGGTCTTTTACCTATTTTTGTTAGATTGATTCCAAGGTTTTTGCTTTCTTTTCTTTTTCCAGGCTATTATGAATGAGACAGTTTTCCTAATTTCTCTTTCAGGTGATTCATCATTGATGAATAGGAACACAACTGATTTATGGGTAATTCTGTGTACTGCTACTTTGCTAAATTCATTTATGAGTTCTAGAAATTTTCTGGTGAAGTTTTTTGGGTCTTCTTAATATAGGATCATGTCATTAGGAATAGAGATAGTTTGAGCCCTTCTTTTCCTATTTGTATCCTTTTAATTTCTTTCTTTTGCCTCAATGCTAGAGATTCTAGGATGATGCTGAATAGAAGTGGTAAAAAAGGGAATTCCTGTCTTGTTCCAGTGTTTAGAAGGAACGCTTTCAGTTTTTTCCTTTTAGAATGATATTGGCCTTTAGTCTGCCGTAGAGTGCTTTACAATGTTCAAGTATGTTCCTACTATTCCTAGTTTTTCTAGAGAAATACTGCATTTTAGAATTACAAATTTCATTTTGCAATGAAAGTGCTGAGAGTCAACCCCCTGTTCCATTTTTAATGTACCACAAAAAAAGAGTGTGGTTTAGGTGGGATATATACTATTGTATTCCTTTTTCTGTTTTATTTTAATTCCAAGTGTCCCACGTTTAATAAATTGATTTATTATGGCCATCTTACCACATAAGTAAGCATGATGAAATTTTCAAATCACTTTTACACCTCTTATCTCATTGGAACCCTGTTGGAGAAATAACTATCTCAATAATTATCTCCATTCTACAGATGAGGAAACCAAAACCCAAGGTTCAGTGACTTACCCAAGCAAAAATTAGGATGAATTTCGATCTCTATATCCATGTCAAACCTATTTCCATTCCACCATTAAAAGCTTCTCAATAGTCCGTTAAACCAATAATTCTACCATACTGGATTTACTTCAGTACTACACAAAATCTCATTTTTGCCACATCATTTATAATTGTGCTGTTTTAATAATTTTTAAAACTCTCATTCATGTAGCTCTTACTATATCCTCATTATATAATTATTTTAACTGCCAATATATTATACATTTACATGGAACAGTTATTATAAAAACCCATAAGTGGCTTTGAAGAAGATATACATCATACATTTAAAGTATTTCTTATTATGGTGGAATTGTTAATTGTACTAATCTCAAAGCACAATAACAAATCTCAACCTTTTATTTAAAAACTAAACACAAACTAAAACTCATCACCTAAAATGCTTGCTTGTTTATCTGAGCCACTAACATGCTTGCACTTCAATGATCTGTGCCTAATTAGGGATTGCTTGCTGAGACTGTGAATAGTGAAGACTTTGATTTAGCAACCAGAACAGAGGAATTCCAGCTGCGTCAATGTGTGCAACTATGTCTGGGTTGCAGAGCTTCCCACACTGTAGAAGGCACGTTGTCTCTAATTATTTTATTGCTGCAAATAATGAGACCTTTCATAAAAACGATACACATAATTTATGCCAAGCTTTAATTAGACAACACACAGTCAACCTTCGATTAGGCCACCTCTAAACTCCAAAAAACTTAGTAAAGATAAATGTGGCTTTCAGCTTTTCTTACCTGGTACTTTTGGCTTACTTCAAAACTTATCAGTTCCACAAGTACTAAAAAACTTAGGTGTTATAATTTTCACTTACCATTGTTCATGCATTCTAAGATGCTAAATTATAAGACCCTCTGTTCAATTTTAGAGATACTAAAATATAAAAACTATGGAACTTAGGCTGGATGTGTCATGGTATATCTTTATATTTTATACCTCATTGATCATATTGAACAATGGTATCATATGGAACATATGGTACGATCAATTAAAGTAAAGCATAATTCCCAATCTAACCTTAAAGAGCTAAAAACCTAACAACACAAATGGTATCCACTGCATCAACTCAACTGCCCTTTCTTTGTTTTCCAAAAACCACTAACACCATAAAGAGGCTGCTTTTGAACCAGATCCCTGTTGTCTCTGTTAGCAGAGTGGGAAATCAGAAATTGGTTCTCTATAATTTAGCTTCTCATTCCCTGGGCATATATAGGGCTTAAGGCCTTCAAAACACCTATCCCTTGGGTTTGTGTCTGGCAAAGACTCCCAGCCAAAATAAGATTGGGAATTGAAGGTGGCTGATTATGAAAGCCAAGATGAAAATTATAGAAATACTGAGACATGGAATGGGGGCAATACTCCAGATAGATACTAGTCTTTCTCAATATTTTCAGGATGAGAATTTATAGGAGACACACAAATGAGAAATGAAATTGTATACACTATTACTGTTTTTTCCACATGCTCTCCAACCATAACATTTTAGGTACAGAAAAATGCTCTATAAGTCAAGGCTCACATTCAGTTCAGAGGCTACATTTAAGATCAGCAACTTTGATGAAGTTGTCTGTGCACAAGTTGTTACCAAGTCAGCAGCAACAGTGGGGTGGAGGTAAGTATTTTCTTTGGTTAACTAATGCAATGATTTCATTATAAAAGTGGGTTACAATGAGGATCAGGTTAATAATAACAGATAAATAATTAGATCATTTCAGTGAAATTCAATGGCATATTTCTTTAATCATAACCCCCCCACACACCAAAGAGTAAAGAAGTTTTGCTTGCTTTTAATAAGGCATTTTTACAGGAATCAAATGTACAGGCTGTGAAGTGACCAAAATTTGGGAGATGGGAGTTGGTGGGAAGGAACAGGTTTATTCAAAGCCAACCCCTTCAAAACTGTCTTGGAGGCTCAGGAGCATGAAGGATTCTTAGGGGCAGGGAAAGGTAGCCTTGAGGTAGCAAGCTGAGCAAAGTTTTGGACAGCTAGGGTGTGTCTTTTCTGGAACTTGGCAATGGACTATGACCTCCTGCTGCTAGTTGTTAAGGAAGGGTGTTACTAAGGCCATCTGGGCTCTGGGAATCTACAGGGATTGGGGGTGGGCTGCTCTTCAGCCAAAGGATTAGGGGTTAGTGGAAAGGCAAAAGGGAAGGGGTAGCCCAGGACAGTTTAAAGGGAGCCTCTATTAAAAAAAATGAAGAGTAAACATGATACATAATTGGCATATGACATGGTAATGTCTAGAGGCCTGGAGAGATTTTCTTAAATACCTTTATCTACAAACAAATCTTTATGCTATAAACTTTATCTGAGGAGAAATGGTTTGCTTAAACAAGTGTAAACTTTAAGCCTGTATCAGTTATATCTGCAACAAATTCTAAAATATCCTAAGCACAAATTAATGAGATCCTTACTGGAAATCCTGCAATGGTACAAAAGACAAAAAAAATTAACAAAGTAGGTCATTATTTTATGAAAACTTTCCCACATAAGGCCTATTTAATCAATCAAAAAGGTGTTCACTTCCCTTTCTAAGCAAGTTGTACTTCACTCAGTCTACCAAGACCCTAGATCCTATAGTCCAGACACTCTGGATGATGGACACTTTGGCAAGAAAGAACCAAAGTCAATTTAGAATGTCAGATGATTCAATGACTGCTAAGAGATATGTGGAGAATGAATTTCACAGAATTAAAGACACTGAAAAAAGTGCTTTCTCTAACCTCAATCAAGCAGGGCTGAGAAGAGAGTTTTTCAACTTGTCAAACCACATCTTACCATTTAGAATCACCTCCAGCTTCATCAAAGGCGTTGGAAAATGAATGACAGTAGTACGGCGGGTAGTTAAAGTGCGAACATAAGTTAAGAACATACTTCAAATGAAATGTTTTCCCCTCAAGTTAGGAAGAAACTGGTCCTTGATTTCTAAACAGAGCGCCTCATCCTTCACTTCCTTTAAGTCTTCAAATGTCACCTTCTCAGTATGGCTTCTCTCAACAATGCTACCTGAAAACACAGCAGCCTCGACATCCGCAGGCACAAACTTTTATATTTTGCCCCAATCATTTTTCAGAGTAGAATTTATCACCATCTGACGCACAACCGTTTATTAATCTGTCATTCCCCCACCCTGGATATGAATATAAGTTCTATGAAAGCATAAATGTAGTCTATTTTGTTCACTGCTGTGCCTGGTACACAAAAGGCACTTAGTTTTGCAGAAAGAGATGCATGAAACCAAAACCATCTAGTGAAGTCCTCCACTAGTGGCCTTATTAAAATGGATACATTTTTTTGTCTTATGTAGGAAATAACACAGGAAACAGCACTCTTATTTCATATGAAAACAAATACAAACATATTTATAAAGTAAAGAATAAACCTTAAAGAAATTTTGGCTTGGATAGGCAGAATGGAGATATGCAAAGATTAATCTAACAGGGTGATCTACAATGGGGTATGTGTTTCTTTTTTTCTTCCTTTAGGAGCAATTTTATAGAAACATCAGGAGAGTACTCTACTGAAACTAAAACACAAACCGAAACTGTGTGTGTGTGAGTGTGAGTGTGTGTGTGTGTGTGTGTGTGTGTGTGTGTGTCTGTGTAAGAGAGAGAGAGAGAGAGAAAGAAATGTTTTCTAGCTTTTTTGGGGGGGTATATGGAGGGATTAAACTTAGGGGCACTTGACTATTTTGTATTTTATTTAGAGACAGGGTCTCATTGAGTTGTTTAGCACCTCACTTTTGCTGAGTCTGGCTTTGAACTTGCCATCCTCCTGCCTCAGCCTCTCTAGCTGCTGGGATTACATACAGGCTACACCAAGGCACCCAGCCAATTTCCCAGCTTTTTTTCCAAAGTTAAAACAGTTTGTCATTAAAGCTAACCTGGGTCGTGTCAAAGACAAAATGAAGATTTCCCAGGAGTTTATTTCTTACAAGTATAGATAAGAACTCAGCCACAGGGAAAGAGTGAGTTAGAGAGGAGTAGCCTGAACTCAAAGTTCCTTAAAGTACCAGCTGGTTCCTGAGAATCATGAAGTTAGTACTTATTCCATGAAAGATTTTGATTTAGATTTTATTTCTCCACTAAAGATCTTAAATATGTCTGATTTCTAGGCAATGCTTCAACTCCAAATTGAGGAAGATTATTCTTTAGTGTTTCTCCACAAACTAGAAGAATGTTAAAATAACTGGTAAAAATTTGCAATGATATTTAGAGATCAAACCATTGTGGTTAAATGGAGACTTGCCAACTTCGCAAGGAAGATTTTTTTTTAACATCTCCCAAACTAGCCAGTCTAAATTTAATTTATAGTCATTATACCAAGTGGTTATATGTAATTCTACAGGGAGTTAGTTCAAAGTTAAAGATTTTGAGACTAAATGTTCATCTAGCATCATAAAAGTCTGTTCACTATAGGATTAAAAATATATAGATTTGGGATTACTATTCACACAAAACTAGACAGAAAATCAGAAGCCAAGAGTTGTCATCCCAGTTCTGCTGACAATAATTTATTATGTGACCTTATATGTCAACTTGAGTGAAAGCTTCCCTGAGTGTCTAGAGGTTAGACCACAGATGATATTTTATAGGCTTTCCAAAGAAGCAATCACCAGCAGAGGGCCCAGCATGTAACAAGCACTTAGTAATGCAACTAAGAAAGCTCTATAATTAATAGGATCTGTTACTTTAAATGACAAAACACTTTAATTCTAAAGGAACCTCAGAGCACTTCAAATACATTACTACCACCACCCAGACATCCTCACACACCTGAAACCTTGACTGTTCAGAACACTGACAATTGAAACTCGTACTGCTCCTGCACTGTCTTGTAGGACAACCAGCTGTGAGCAACAGTCATGCTATTTCAGTGTCAGGGTCACCTCCCCTTCAAAGTTCCAAAGGAAATGGAGAAGACACTGATGTCAGTTCAACAAAGATAAACTGTTAACACTGCAACACGAGGACATGTATTAGTTACAAACACACACAAAATAAAAGCCTGAATCTCTTCCAAGACTTTCCTGCTAGAGAGGACACACTTTATTTTCATCAGTAGGACTGGTGCAGCAACCGCACTTGACCCACAGCAAGAAAGAACCAGAAGATGGTTTGAAGCATGAGTAGGAGCTAGCTCAGGGAAAGGAGAGGGGAGACATTGAGTTACAGTTTTGTTTAGATCATCTGCCCTTGACTTTTTATTTCTTGAAGAGATCATTAAGATTTCCTCTGAAGTTTATTTATTTAAAAAAAAAAACCCACAAGACTAAATTAGAAAAATGGGGAGTCTCCAGACAAACTTATGGCTTCCCCTCTAAGCCTGGGCATGCCAGACCTGCCCTGCAGTCTCTACAGCAGTGCAAAATGCTATTTGCTCTGAACTTGAATGAGCTAAGGGCAAAATAACAGTTTGCAGATTACAACAAATACTTTTCATACTAGGTTATTTTATTTCACCGAAATTAATTACTACTTTCACAATGAGACACACAATGGGGAAATGGTCTCCCACAGAGGAATCTGCTTCTTAGGCATAACTCAGTGATGGGTGTTCTCTATCACTCGACTGCTGTGCCAATAATTCAGGTTCCTAACTGGGCACTAGGAAGTGAGGTCTTCGCTGCTCCTCAGGCTAGGCTAGGAGCCACAGAGGAGGTACGGAACGTGTGAAGATCAGTAACGTGGAAACACACCCTGACGGGAAACAGTCCACAGCTGAGTTTCCTTTGTCGCACACTCACTGTTCACACACAATCAACCTTCATGCCTTTTCTGACTGCCTGTGGCTTTTCAGGAGGTGCCATGTCTCACTAGCCTAAAGAACAAGATTCCAACTTCCTTTTCTCTCACAGTATGTACTCTGCAAAGCCCTTTTAATCCATCAAAGAAATCTGTCTGCTTCACCCATCAAGCCCAAGGGACTGGAAAGCAGCTGCACGTCCTTGGTCCCGGAATAACTAGGCTCCTATGTAACCCTGTCAGCTTCTGCCTCCTGGGAACAAGGGAAACGAAGCATCACCAGGAGTACCTGCTTCCCATACTCTCCACATTCACAGTCAAGTTACTTCACGATAGGGATACATGCACAGAAATGGGCCATAAGGCAGTTTGGTCATCTTGTAGACATCACAGAGTGTACTCACAAACACACCTAGATAGTAAGATCCGCTGCACACCTGCACCATAGGGAATCACTGTCACATATTCAGTCCTCATTGACCAGATCATTGTTATGCAGTACAAGTCTGTATAGGTGTGTATGTTTAAACTAACCCAGGAATGTCCCAAACCTTCATCAACCTTGTACAAAACTGTTAACAGTTGCTGAATCTTCCTCAGAGCAGCAAAGCCTGGCAGTGGACGATAGGATCTTACAGAAGTGGCAGCTCCTGGGAGTTGCATGTCTCCTCCATCCTTGTACCTTGTACTCGCTGGCCACAGCCTCCTTCACTCTCAGACACCATTCCATGCCAAACTCTACCTTCTAGGCATTCTTTCTCCCTACCCCCTGATATCTTCCCCCAGCACATAAAGCTCCTGAGTAATGTTCCAAGTTTGAACTGTATCGGTGTCAAATGGCAAAGAACAGCGCATTGGTATCTGACAGGCAGGTTTAAATCCCATTTCCACGACTGACTAGCTTTTGCTACCTCCAACAAATGACTTAACCTCTTCATCACAGCCTCAATTTTTCTGTCTATAAAAAAAGAATGCTAGTGCTCTCTTCACAGTGTTGCTTGAAGATTAAAGAAATAAATTCCATGCCCTAGGGTCTACTCAGAAAATATATTTTTCTCTCTTTCTATCCCCAAGAAGTTAAGTGCATCATATAAGAATTGGTGGGGACAAGGAATGCTATGGGTGGTGGCCAACATAGCCAGTCTTTTAAAACTTTTTATATCCATGTCAAAGGTCCTGGAACAAAATAATCTAAACTGCTTCACCGTTTTAGACTCCAACATCAACAGAAAAAGTTGCAGAAATCATACAGAATAAATGAACATGCAAAACGAGCTCTAGTGAATTCTGCCTGTTAGCCATTCTAATAGGTATGTGGTGATGTTCCACGGTTACTTTAATTTGAACTTCAAATTTGAAATTTCACAATGACTGGTAGTGTTGAGCATATTACTTTTCATCCATTTCTGACTTTTGTTGAGATACACAAGTCTGTTGGCCACTTTTTCATAGGTTCGTTCTCGTGCTGTTGAGTTTCAAGAGTTTCAAAAAAATTTCTTTTAATCCCATTTACAAGCTTTTAACTTTTTTTTTTCAGACTGACACCAAGTAACTGAATTTCTTTTAAAAAACGAATAGTCCAACATGCATACAACGCATCAAATATGTTCATGGATTTTCGCTTCTCTAGGTAAAAGCTTTCTCCAGTGGTGTTTTTAAAAGCTGCAGCTGGACTGTGGGTCAGATGGCATTCGGCAGTTGTGTGTGCTGGGGGTGGGGTATGTCAGGAATGAATGTGGTTATCAAGGCATTCTAAGTAGGGAGCCCTTGGAACGACATGAGAGTGAGGGTCATGGGAAAAGAAGCCGTGCTCACCCTACTTCCTGGCAGCATTCTCAGTACACAACCCATAAGCAACTCCTGTTTACAAAGCTGAACTAGAAAAGAAAGATATAATTATTAGACGAAAAGGGAGGGGGATTCACAGATTATGCATTAGTTACTTTACACATCAATGTTTTTAAGAGCTCAAGAAATAATTTAGGCTAAGCACACTTCACTGTGCAAATTATAAAATCCTTACTGGTTTAATGAATAGAATTAGAGCAATTTTACCATGGTTGATACACAAATAAAATTCAATTGGGGAAAAAAAACAATTAGAATATGTCTATCCTTTTCAGAGCAACATACAATCTGAAGTTATTTTTCAAAGTCATAAAAAAAAAACTTCTCAGAATTTCAAACTTTCAAATTAGGCGCTCATCATGTTTAAGATTACCTATTTAAGATCCAGGTGAATGGATCTTGAACTTCATGAAAAATCCAAAAAGCAATTTTAACCACCAAAAGAGTTCCTTATTTTTTAAAATATATTTTTTGCTTTTATTTTTAAGTACATGCTCTCTTTCCACAAGTAACAACAAGCTCTCAAAGTGTGTTTTTTAAAAAAATGCATTGATTTTACAGGGAGTTCCTTATTTTTTAATCACTTTGGTAAAGCTCACAGACCAATGATAGCCAGTTAACAAATCTTAATCTAACATGGCTACCTAAAGTTTTTAAAAAGGACTCTAGGATAATTCAAATTTAGAAAAAAAGCCATTACTCAATCTATATATTTCTATATGAACTTCTCTGGAAGTTCTTAGAATTCTGTAAAAGCATAAGCACTCTTCAAAAAGATCTCAAAACAGGTATGGTCTTGACAAACAGCTTTTTCTCTTGATTTTGAAGCACAGGCTCTCTTTACAGCTATGGATTTCCAGTGGGAGTGCCCTCCTGATTGTGTCTGTTTGAATGTTATTAAATTAAACAGTCACAATACAGAGCATTGACCTTGGCATGGAATGCAACAGGCATAGATTTTTTCCGCCCCTGCTTCTTCTTAAAGAAAAAGAAAACAAAATATTCAAACATGAAAGGTAATAATAAACAGATTTCCACATTTAGATTTTATTTGTAATAAAACATTTCTACTTTTTAACTGTCTTTGATCATTAGTAGCAATCACAGTTCCCTTTAACATATTTTTTCACTTTATTTAAGGGAATAAATTGTTTATAAGCTTCACATATATGACTCTCACTGATAAAAAAAAAAAATGGCCTTTTCCTAAATGAAAAAAGACAAGAGACTAATGAGCAATTATTCTGATTAAGGTGCAAAAATTTTATATATATGTGTGTGTTAGAATTAGAATACATACTGAGTCACGTTTGTTTTAAGTCATTAAGGTAATGTCAGATCCTTTACAGGACACTCTTAAACCTAGAACAAAGATGGTGCTTGTTTGCCGGGCAGACCTGAGCATTCTCTTCACTAACCAGGAAGCTTCAAGGTTCCACATTGATTACAGCTGTGAATTATCACCATCTAATTAGATAACCTGTCTGGTCACTTCAGTGAATTTCAATCCTTTCCACATCTGAATGCCCAATCCACATTAAAGAGATGCCTCTTCCCACCATTACCCTCCTTATAACTAGTATCAAAGATGAAGATGGAGAATATATGTAAATAATTGCCTTGAAAACATTATAATACATATAATCAAATCAATATTTGACAGCTCTAAATTAAAGGCTAACCCAATATCTCTACAACTGTCTCTAGATCACTGGGGGGAAAAAAAATCATTTCTTACACCATTCTCCCAGCTCTACCATTTCCCATCAACATATCCAAAGATTATTTGTGGAACAATAAATGGTCTTTTCTGATATCTAACAACTTCCAGCTGTGTGCCAAACATTGTAAGGATTTTTTTTTTTTTTTTTTTTTTTTTTTGGTACCAGGAATTGAACTCAGGAGCACTCGACCACTGAGCCACATTCCCAGCCCTATTTTGTATTTTATTTAGAGAGAAAGTCTCACTGAGTTGCTTAGTGCATGGCTTTTGCTGAGGCTGGCTTTGAACTCGGGATCCTCCTGCCTCAGCCTCTGGGATACAGGCGTGTGCCACCGCGCCCAGCTATAAGGATCTTAACACAATTTCTTTTTCACCTTACAAGAGTTTACTATCAAGAACTGGTCATGTGGCTACTTTTGAGGAAGAAGAAGAGGAAAAAACCTAATTATGGGCAACAAATAAAGAACAGAAATAACAGACAACAGCAAAGAATCCAGACAACAGCATCCACTGTTGTGCTGACCATGAACTCCTTTGAAATCCTCTCCTAGCAGCTTGATCAATTTAAATCTGTTACCATTTACTGCCAATAAGTTCCATTACAAGTATTTTTTTTTCTGTTATAAGTTTTAAAAAACATTGGTCATCAATTCTCAAATAATCATCTCCCCGGGGCTAGCCAACCACTGGGGCTAGCAGAGAACTGGCTTGTGAGAGCACATGGTGAACAAGGTCTAGCTAGGTCCAGCTACTTCAACTGCATACTGCAGGTCATCTAGAATAACTATCCATGCTGAATGGCAGACACCAATCTGACCACTGACAGATACACAGAAAACTTAAGGACAGGCTGGGGTTAGAATTACAATGATGCAGGAACCTCATATAGCAATAATGATGGCAAAAATAAAAGCAATACATAATAAGCCCTGTCCAGGCTCTGTTCTAACACACATTTTATATTCACATTTACCCTATAAAACTCCTCAAAATAAATAACTTTGTTTCATAGATGTGTGAGCCAGCTTTTTGTTGCTGTGACAAAATACCTGAGATAAACCACTTATAAGGAAGAAAGATTTATTTTGGCTCAAGTCATTAGGCCCCCTCCCTTTGAGCCTATGGCAACACAGTACATCATGGCAGGAGCTCCATGCAGAGGTGGCCTATATCACCTCATGGAATCCAGGAAGCAAAAAGAGAAAGAGGCGGGGTCCCAATATACCCTTCCAGGGCCTCACATCTACTCACTGGGTTTCACCGCCTTCCAGTAACACAATAGACTGGCAACCGAGCCTTTAACTATGGGACATGCAGGGACACTCTATGTTCAAATTATAATGGCAGTAAAAATTAATCTATCCTAAGATGGACTGCCTCATTTATGTGAGTCATTCTCACATAACCATAAGGCTATCACCATTTAGAATAAAATTAAAGTAATTTTTTCATGGAAAGCTAGTCCACATTCAAATTTCCCTTATTACTTTTTTATTTGTTTTCTGCTTGTTTACCAACAAGAACTCTAAGAAAGTCTACTCCCTATAGACACTTATGTCTCAAGTCTCTTTTTAAGTCCTTTTTAATGTAGAACTCTTCTTTCTTCTTTCCCCAGGTCACTGACTCATTGACTAAACTGGTTTAGCTGTCCTGGATTTGGCTACCTCAAAGTATTATTGGATTTGTTCCTCTATCTTTGGTGTTTCCTGGAGTCAGGAAGTTACATGCAAATGCTTGATCAAATGTAGAGGGCACTGAGTAATGTGTTTCTCCTGTCCTTTTTCCTTATTTGACTGAAGACATTATTGTTTACATAGGCCAAACAGACATAACATTTTTAATTGAAAAAAGACAAACTGCTTAGCTTATTCTAACAATAAAACATCAAGATCCTTTTGAAGAAGTTACACTGTACCCTGCTCTTCTAAGTTTTTAAAATCATTCCATTTCTTACAAAGGATGCTATAAAAGTACTTTTGGGAAATCAAATGAAAGAGAAGAAGTGTTCAGAGGGTGGGGGCAGACTCCTGCAGAGATGTCCCCATTTATCACATGGGATAAGATGATGGTAGCAGCTCCATGACTAGTCTACCAGGCTTCTTTGATGTGCCCAGAACCCCGTGATTTCTCAACTCAGGTTTATTCCAAGAAGGCAGCTCACGGGGATTTCCACAAAGTTCTCCCTCTCGCCAGAGCCATCATCAAGTGACAAATGGGAAGCCCCTTGTGTGGATTCACAGAAAGGAAATTCTGAGGCTACTATGGAAAACAGAGACACAGAAGAATGAAAAATTTTAAAAAGCTCGCAAGCTCCACAAAACTGCCAGAATTCTCTATCCTTATTCCTTAAGCCCACACTGAGGTTTCAAAACTAAATAAATAAATAAATAAAATGCCAACCTTGGGCTCAGTGCATTATGTCATCTCCCGCTGCCCTGCTTTAGGTGGTTCCCAGAAGAAATAGCTGAGTCGTGATTTTTAGAAAAATAGGGCCAAGCTCTGAAAATGATTCTTTTCTTTTAGTTGCTTTTCTTTCACTCTCTTGACTTCCCAACACTATACATATTACCTATGGTAAACAAAGACAGCCACTCTAAGTAGTGTATCACACACTTAAATACTACAAGTAAAATATTGTCCTATCATTGACCTTCACCCGGTTCTCAATATGTCTAAATTTGAAAAGCCCCTCTAAGCCTGGAAATCATGGAAAGTACTCTCCTGAGTAGAGATAAAGAAAATGACGTGAAGTGGCTTTGCTATTGGAGTCACTGTTGGCATTTCCTCTTCCAGAGTTTAGCAAGCCTCTTACAAACGGGCCAGAAAGCAAAAAGGGGCATTCCACTCACCAAGAGAAACTAAAGTAGAAGGGGTAGGCAGGGATTTACTGGATCTGGCGTGGGCTTGGTATTTAACTCCAAACACATAAAATGAAAGTAGTCATAAAAATATGCACAGAAGAAAATCAGAGAGATGGGAAATGAAAAAAACTGTTTTGTCATTTCTAACTCTTCAACACACAGTGAGAAAATGTGGATCCCAAAGGGGTCAAAGGGAGAGTTTCACATCCGTTTAACAACTGAGCTGAGCAGACTTGGGCTCCTCCAAACCCCAAACACAAGGTTTTATTTGTTTGTTTTTTAGTTGTAACACATTGTACATTTCAATTTTCTGTATCTGTCATCAGTATAATCCTACAGCATCTTTATTTCAATTATTTCAACACATTAAATGAAAAGCGTTCTACCTTTGATATCATAACATACTTGCGTTCCCACTCTTGGGAACCTGAACATTATAGCTCAAAAACCTGAAAATTTCAGTCTGTTCTGCTACATCTATTTCTGTAATATGGAAGAAGTCACTCATGATTAGTACAGTATAAAATGGAAACGGCACTGATTCAAGCGTGAGTCCCCCCCACCAGACACATTGACATTTTTAGGCCATCAGGGACAGGGCTTTCCATGATTTAAGAAAATGCCTTAATTATACATGAAGACTTTAAGAAAAACACGAAAAACCTTACAAAGAGCTTTCCCTCAGCATAGAGGTGGCTGATACAATGGACTCCATTCCATTACACTTTCCACAGCATGGCGCATGTTATACAGCTGCACGTGCAGATTCTGAGTGTTTATATTAAAAACAAAATAATTATGAAGTCAACACCATGGAGCAGATTTTTCCGAAGGAAAGGAAGAGCCCCAGAGTTGAAGGCTGTGAAAGATCAACAGGTGATAGGTAAAAATGCCAGTGGAGTTTGAACCCAGCTGTTTTGTTTTGTTTCAAATAAAAACTACTCGGTTTTTTTAGATTCTAGTTAAAATTGTAGAGGTTTAAGGTAATCTATCCTTCACCCTATTTATCCCCCCCCCCCATTTTTTGCTTTGTGCTATATCTGAAATAGGTAAGATTTTCCAGGAATACATTATGGTGGAAACATCTGTAAGAAAAAACAAAAGAAAGCATACCTGTGTTGCACAGACTCTAAAAGTGTGCATCATCATTTGACTACCTTGCTATATTTAACACCTGCCCTGACCATACTGTATGATATGCTCAAGGTACTTCTCAGATATCATTGTGCATGTTAATCACCTGAGGGATACTGGCTGCAGGAGATCCTGATGAGCTCAACACATTAAAAAGCTACCAGGTGATACCAGTGCTGCTGGTCCCTGAACCACACTTGGAGCAGAAAGGTTGTGAAACACATAGCTTTCACTCAAAACAAACTGACATCTAGCTATGTAGTCTAACTCTTTTTGAAAAGTGTTGGGCCTACCATTTTCCAAACATTTCTTTTAATACAAACCACTGGAAGAGACAACCATAGAATATGAGAGAACCAGCTAGCAAAAGTACATTTTACTTATTCATCAATACTGGTGGTTTAACCAAAATGATTTTGTACAATCAAAAAAACACTAAAATCGTCTACTTTATTAGGAATCTATTTTACCTCCTCTGAGTAAGTTATATCCTATTTTACAAAGATCTCCCTGAAAATTAAGCTTTTTAAATGCAGCATCAATATAAAATTCTGTAATGTAACCCAATTATAGTCAAAATTCTTGGAAAATTGAACATTTTGTAATATTTACTATTGTGTTTTTTAAAATAGACTTACTTGAGGACTAATCGGTGACTCTTGAGATAATCAGAGAATGCAGCCCCAAGTTTTACCTTCTCACCCTCTGCCTAGTCTCAACATAAGTTAAAAATCAGACAGCTAAACAAAGAACTCAGGATAACATTAAATCCTATAGTTCAATGACAAAGTTCCTTTAAAGAAAGAACAATCTTATAATCTTTGCTTTTGTAGGAAGTTTCTTTACCCTAAGAAACTTTCTAGAAGCCATTGAATGTGTCTAATTTGTTTGAGTACATGTTATATCAGAAGGGATTGATCCCAGGGCTGCTCTACCATTAAGCTACATCCCTAGAACTTTTTATTTTTTGAGACAGAGTTTGATAAGTTGCCCAGGCTGGTCTTGAACCTTTAACTCTCCTGCATCAGCACTTGAGTAGCTAGGATTATAGGTGTGTGCCACTGTGCCTGCACCATGTGAACGCATTTTAAATATACAAAGAGAGATTGATCTCCTGAAGAAATTTGTCTTAACTTCACTAAAAGAAATTTTTTTTTGTTATTCCACTCTGCAATTCCTTCATAAACCAAGTATACACTTAGAATTAATTAAACTTTATGAGTCTTCTTCCTCTTCTTAACCAGACAAGAATACAGAAATTAAAAAAAAAATCTTTGCCAAGTGAACTTTTTGGAGGTGGGGGGATTTACTGGGGATTTAGCCTTGGGATGCTCTACCACTGAATTACATCCCCAGCGCTTTTTTATTGTGCTTTCAGACAGGATCTCACTATATCGCTGAGGCTGGCCTTGAACTTGCAATCCTCCTTCCTCAGCCTTCTAAATCCCTGAAATAACAGGTGTGTACTACCAAGTCTAGCTGCCAAGTGAATTTTTTTAAGCTAACATTTATTGAATGCTTACTATGTGCAAGCATTTTGTCATGGGAATTTTAAGTAATCTTGCCTAATCCTCATGACAATTCTATAAGTTGAGTACTTTTCTACTTGTAGATAAGAAAACTGAGGCTTGGCCATATTAAGTCATACATCTAGTAGAAGTCTGCACCTAGATTTGAACCCAGCAGTTATACAACAGAAAGGAAGTTCTTAGCCACTATTTTTACACTTGGTTTGTGCAAAGTGAAAATACACAATCACTTATAGGCGTACGTACACAAGTATTATACTGGATTTGTGATGATTTACTCTGAAATATTTCATCATGAGTAATATGAAGTGTGAACAAGTTAATCTCAGTATTTGGGGTTAGCTAATTAACATAACATGTGTTCTCACTGAATCAACATCTTGATGTTGGATAATTAGTATTTGAAGTATCTCTCAAATTTTTAGAGCTGTCTAAGTAGCATAGAAAGGATTAGAGATAATTTTTCCATTGGTAAAATTGATGCTTATGGTAAGCATCTAATTTTCGAGAGAGCAGCAGCTCTGAGCCCTTATCTGAAGGAGGAAGACATCATACTATGGGCACCAGTCTTCACGTGTAAAGCCTCTTGGCCTGTAGCCTTCAGAGGGTCTTGCTGCCTGAACTGACCACAAGACCTACCTACCTGTCTTATCCAAGATTATCCTGGAGTCTGCTTTAGAAAAAGACCTCACCTAAGAAGTCAGACAATATGCCTTGAGACCCCAGAAAAGAAATTCTCCTAAGCAAGACAAGCCTGGTTATTTGTGCCCATCGGTAATCACAGGTCCTCAGTTTGGGCTAATTTTAGTAGGAAGTCACATACGTTTTGGTATGAGTTTGCAAGAGTAGAGATGTAAGGACTCAATCTCCCTGTTTCAAACCATCCACAGTGTTATAGTTTGTATATGAGCTGTCCTCCAAAAATTTATGTGTGAGATAATACAAGAAGGGTTAGAGGAAACATGATTAGGTTATAAGAGCCTAACCCAATCAGTGAATTAATTCCCTGATGGGGATTAACTGAAGGCAGGTAGGGTGTGACTGGAGGAGGTGGGCATTGAGGGCATTCCTTTGGTGTATATATTTTATATATGGAGAGTGGAGTGTCTCTCTCTGCTTAATGATCATCATGTGAGCCACCTCCCTCCACCACCCTCTTCCACCATGACATTCACCTTCATCTCAAGCCCCAAGGAATGGAATCAGCTGTCTATAAACTGAGACCTGTGAAATAGTGAGCCCCCAAGTAAACTTTTCCTCCTCTAAAATTGTTCTAGTCAGGTCTTTTAGTCACAACAGAAAAGAAAAACTCACTAAGATAAGCAGCTATTAAATTATCATTCATTCACCTTTACTGAGCATTCATTACCTTTACTGGTGTTAGGAAAAAAGAAAAATGAGACAGGAAGCTGTTCAATTTTCCTTAAAATGGTGAGGGAAGGTCCTCTAAGAAAGCCACTTTTTAACAAAGACCCACTCAATGTTATATTATTCACTAAATGAAACCAGCATTCACATAACTGCTAATTGGATTGGACAAATGGCAACACTAGGTTTCTTCTTACCAACTATATCTTAATATCCTGCCCAATGCACTCAGCAGCCTAAACAGGAAACCCCCAAAGTCCCACAGAATGGCCCACAATAGCCAGTGTCACCAAGTTAAAGAGCCCATTTCTTAGAAACAGACCCCATCATTAAACATAGTTGGACAAGCAGCAAAACGAAAATATCTGCCCACACTTCTTAGAATTACAAGCTGGGCACTACTGCTGCAAACACCTGTAAACTCAGCATCTCTGGAGGCTAAGGCAGGAGGATCACAAGTTCAAAGTCTGCCTCAGCAACCTGGCAAGGCCTTGAGCAACTCAGTGAGACCCTGTCTCAAATAAATAAATTAAATAAATAAAATAAAAATAAAAGGGTTGGGGAAATGGCTCAGTGATTGAGAGCCCCAGGGTTCGATCCCTGATACCAAAAAAAAAAAAAAAAAATTTTTTTTTAGTCTTGACTTTGAACTTTTAACAAAACAAAAGATGGAAATCTAAATTATACCATGAAGTACAAAAGCATCAATCCCTTATTTTTAGGGTTATTTTTAAAAAGCCATTTTATTGAAAGGTAAAACCACTGACAGGCTACAACAGATGATACAAAAGAAAAGCAAAACCAATTATTTAGATGACCCATTTTAAAGAAATAATGCAATTAAAATTTTGCAACTTGTTGGATGTGGCCCATGTCAGCATTTACAGAGGTTTAATCAAAGACACATGCATTCTGATAGTCCTTGAGAAGAAAGGAATTCAAGTTTTGACATGCATATTCAGTGTTTCTGAAAATCTGTGAGAAAGCAGCATTTGCTTTCCAGCTGTAATAAAATCGCAGCTGAAAGAGGCCATTCTTGGTGGGAGGATACCTCCACACTCACCCACACACCCAGACAGCTTTCGTACATAGAGCTGTATAACCATCTACACCTCTATATATATACAGAATGGCTAATTTTCTCCTAAACAGAATTCAGGTGCTGATGCTCAGCAGAGAGAGAAAGATGCACCAGGAGAGTACAAAGCATGACACAATTTGAATTTCTCTCCCTACTCCGTACTTGATGAAGGAAGTCATAGGATCCTTGTAGAAAAGGAAGACACACAATCTAAAGAACATCAAATCTTCCCAAAAGAGAAAACTGCCACCTTGTGTACTTAATCCTATTTGATATTTAGAAGAAATCTGGATGACAAATATCCTAAGCTTACATGCCACTTACACCAGTCTTTGAGAGAAGACATTGTATTACGCTCTGTAAACTCTGCTCCAATAACATAGATGCAAATAACCCATTTTAGAAATATTTTTAAAATTTACTTCTTTTTAAGTCAAGCATGGTGGCACACACCTGTAATCCCAGCTCCTCTGGAGGCTAAGGTAGGAGAACTACAAAGCTCTAGGCCAACTTGGGCAACTTGGTGAGAACCTGTCTCAAAAAAAGTGGGGAGCTAAGGATATAGACCAGTGGTAGAGCACCCTAGGATCTCAAAAAAAATTAAACATGGACTTTATTTGTCTACATGATTCAGATACATGCACACTTTGTTTCCTATTTGTGATGAATAAACTCATTAGCCAGGTTAGGTGTGCAAGACACAGCATCACTGAACCATCTTCTTAGACAGGAAGTATAAAATTCTCATCTACTCCCTGCCCCTACTGCATAAGCCTCTGACACAGGCTAAATTCACAACAAGGGCACAATCCCCTCAACTGGTGGCATCCATGATTTCCTTAGATAAAATTTTCAATTGTTTTTGATATACAGATTTCCCTTGGCCACATAAAATTTATATATATATTAATGAAGATACTAATGATTACTCAACTGAATAATTCATTGAACATCAAGATTCAGGGTTCATACTTTCTAAGTTTGTCATGGCATCTAAAAGGAAACATTGTCATCCTTTGGCCATCCCACTCAATAAAAATTCAAATGTAGGTCTGTGTTTTTCTTAAGGTTAACCTAAAATTAAATGTTTGACTAATCAAGAGAAAATTCACCACTTTGTTTTTTCTCATTGTAACTGGAGATAGAAAAAAATACAACAAGTAAAGAAAGTTCCTCATATAATTTCACTTATTCAATATTCTAGACCTATCATCTGCTAAAAATATTCTAAGGAGTAAACAGGGAGAAAAGCAGAAAAGTAAACAATTTCAAGCACAAGTGCTACAAAACACAATTCCCTTTGAGGGGACAGAAGGAGCAACCATACCTGAAAGAGACAATCAAAAGGTTCCAGATTTTCTGAATTTAAGGTGGCAACTCTATATTCTTCAGTTGCTACAGTCCCTTCCCCAAGGTATCTACATCCTTCAAGGGAAGCCATTATGGTCACTGGATTGTAGCTAAATCAGAAAAAAAAATGGGAACTTTTTATTTATGAGACCCAGCTCCTCTGAACCCATCTGATTAAGATTCCTCCATCATCATCCGATTCAGATTGCTCCACACCAGACCTCTTGCAGGTGGGAGAATAGATATAGCTTTTTCTTCTCAACATAGAACTGAATGATTACAGAGTTTCAATCCTAGCAGGTCTCATTACATGCTGTCTTTCCTCCTTCTTAGAAGGGGATAAAATTTATGAACTAAGCTGAATACAGAAAACAGCAGTGTTTTTCTTTGCTAACTCTCATACTCAACATTTCTGGAAACAGATCTGGGGGAGTTTTCCCACAATAAGCAATTCTCCAACACCAGGTGGGTATACTAAAATTTTAATTCTGTTTTTACACTAACCAGAGTTAACATGGACCCCACAATTAAAGGTGCAGGCTACTCTGCACTTCAGATGCTGACTCTAAGAGTTGGGTCCCTAGGTCACCTACAACTTCCATCCAAATTGGCTACAAATAAGAGGTTCTCATTACCCCTTCCTCAGGTTCTATAATTTGCCAGAGTAATTCACAGGGGTCAGGAAGGCAGTTTACTTATTACGGTGCTGATTTCTTACAAAGGTTATTTTAAATAAAATTATGAGGTACACACAGCGAGGTCCAGAGTGTCCTGAGCACAGGCGTTTCTGTCTCCATGGTTTAAGGTGGCCCTGTCACCCAGGAAATTGTAAGGAATTGGGAGTTAGGAGCTCTGTGCCAGGAATCTGGGTCAAAGACCAAATATTAAAACAAGAATGAACTTAGTACCCCTTCCATTCAGGAAATTTCAAAGGTTTTAGGAATCTGTGCCAGGAACTGGGAATAGAGACCAAGTATATACATGTTTTATCATGTCACATGTACAAATTATATATTTTAGCATTACTGGCACATATCAACCTGTGCTGTAAAGGTTAGCGAAATTTTTCCAGGTTTGCTGTACAATCCCACTTTAAATCAAACTCTTAGAAAAACAAAAACTTTTTCAGAATAAAACAGTAATTTTCTCACAGCCTTCATTTCTTTCACCTATGACTCTTCAAACAGACGACAGCAGACATGAACTCATTCTTATTGATCCCTGTGAGAATCAGAGGACTTATAACCAACATGTGCTTGAATCCTTCCCCTACACCTACAACACAATTCTGCAGCATTCCTCACCTCTCAGCCACCAGGGCCACCTCACTTCACCTTTGGAATCATGATTTCAAATGGAGCAAGGTCAGATGAATGCCAAATGAAGCCCAGATGCCACAGATGTAATCCCAAAGAAAAGTACCAAAGAGTGCACCCAGCTGAGTTCAACCACTTAAGAGAAAGTAACTCCAAATCATGTCCACAACAATGCAGATGGCAGCAGCTCAATCATTCACTGAAGGAGCTAAAATTATTCGAGGCTTCCCTGGTGAGGTTCTGTAATAACTTTCTGGTACAGCTCCATATAAATTAAAGATATGGAAATACAGCTCCCCAAATAACACAGCTTCCTTTTGCAAATAAATTCCATTTTCCTTAAGAGTAACATAAGTTCTAGTCCTTTATTTAATTTGTATTAAATAGCATCTATTAGCTTCCTTATTAAAAGTGCATATTAAAAAGTATCTTTTCTCCCAACCAATTATATGGCACATCACTGAATTTGAGCTTTATTACTATTATTGAATAACGGTCACCCTTTAATGAATACTTGCTATGTAACAAACACTGACTTAATTACTTGATTTCCATTATCTCAATCATCCTGACCCATGAGCAGTATCAGTATCTCCACCTTTATTAAGGAACAGCGGAAGGACTGGAGTTTATATTGGCTATATTCCAATTCCCATGCTTTTATTGGGAGACTTAGAGATTACTTTCTCAAATGGGCACAACTGGAAAGCTTGCTCCTTGCTCTATGACCTCACCTTTTCTTCAGAGTACACTGCAATGTAATAATGTTAGAACCTTTTATTTTTACTCTTTAGCCAGGAGACAACTGTCTATTCTAGAAACTCATTAATTAATCAAGCAAGCTTTTGGTCAACAACTTGGATGAACTGTTAAGAAAGCCAGGAGATAAGTCAGGTGTTAGCACGTTGGTTCCAATGTCATCCCCTGATGCTGAATCTCCCTGACTTGGACAGAGTTCTACCATTTGTCTTCAGTGTCCAGCTTGCTGCCTTCTTCCTCCATCCACAGCCCTTAAGACATCTATTCATCTCCTGAATTCATGGCACCCCCTATGTTCCTGATTTGGTAAACAACCCTGGGAGAAGACATCCCTTATTTTTCTATTTATGTTTACTCAACCTGCTATTGTACCTACTTTTCATTTTTAACTTCAGTATCTCACATCACAAGTAGCAGCTGGCACTCAAATATTTGATTTGACATCTCCTACTCATTCATATACGATGATTTTGCTACATTTTATAATGGAGGGCTTAATGGTGGACCTTTACTTTGTCTTATGAACAAAATATGTATGTAATAGCTTAAAAGAAAATTATTTCAATACCTGTAGGTTTACTGGAATATGCACTTAATGAGCAGTATATGTTCAATAACATAAACAATACAAGCTGAAGTAAAACACTGGCAAAAAAAAATTTAAAGTAGCAAAAACTTGGGCATTCTGAAAGGCTATTTTTCATCCCTCTCAATAACACTAGAGGGAAATATAGTAATGGACAAGAAGAGGTCCCGCTTTCACTATATTTGGATTATTTTTATTTAGTTACTATATTGCTATGCAGAAAAAAATGGCAATGTAAAGTAACAGATTAGATTCCATCTACAAATGAAAAAAAAAAGGAAATGATAAATCAAGCACTCATGTATTTTGTGCTGATAAAACTATAGCTGTTTCTACTCAATTAACTATTATTTATTTAAAACTGCATGAATTCCTCTATTGCCTGTGGACTTTTTGATGTTATCTACCAAATGAACTGAATAGAAAGGTGATTTAATATTCCTTAAGGCCTAAAAATGTTCATACTGTGAATCCCAAAGACAACAAGGGAGAGAAAGGTAAGGACACCACAGGAATGCATAGCTCCTGGCTCCTACAGCTACAGCAAACATTAGACATACTGTAACTCCTAGGCCCATTAGCATAAAACATGACACTAAAAGCCTAATTACCTCAGTTCCTATTAGTCTATACATCATGTCCAGCTTTCAATAAAAAAATTAACAGGCACGCTAAAAAGCAAGAAAAAAGAGTCTAAGAGACAAACCAAGAAACAGACCAGATAAAATACATATTTTTTAATTATCCTGTAGGACATTTAAAGTAACCAATTAACATGCTAAGTACTCAAATGAAAAGAGCAGAAAACATACAAGAATAAATGGATAATGAAAGCTGAAAGGTTAAAACTCTTAAAAAAATGGGAATGCTAGAAATTAAAAACACTGTAATAGAATGAAAAAAAGAATGCCTTTCAAGGACTCATTAGCAGACAAGACATAGCCATGGAACGAAGCAGGGAGCGTGAAGATATGCCAATAGAAATTTCCCAAACTGAAAGAAAAAGTGAAAAAGGAAAACAGAATCCCCATGAACTGTGGGGACAATCACAAAATGCATAAATAAATATACATAATAGCATTGCCTGTAGAGAAGAAGGAATATGTAAGTATGTCAGTTAAAGATTTTTCAAACCACAGATTTAGGAAGCTCAGATAAGTACCAGAAAATCTACACCTAGGTGTACCATGCTCAAACTGCAGGAAACCAAATAAAAAGGGGAAACTACAGCTTACCTATTAGTGGAGCCAGGGTCAGACTTTTATCAGACTCTTCTTCAAAAACCATGTGAGCAAGAAGAGAATGGAATTAAAAACTGCTGATAAAAGAAAAACTATTAAGCTATAATTCTACATCTAGGAAAATTATTCTTTGAAAATTAAAAAAAAAAAAAAGATTTTCTCAATTAAACAACTGAGGGAATGTCACCCATAGATCTGCCTCACAAGCAATGTAACAAGTTCTCTAGTACTATGTAAAGAAAGGAAGATGATTAGAGAAAATAAATAAGTGACTTATAAATGTTTATTCTTAATGAATCTAATAGAAAAAGGTTTGTTCAAACTAATATAGCAGGACTATTGGGTGACTATAGCATAAGGATAAGTGGAAAGAAAGACAGCAATGCTTACAGGAGGAGGGGAGGAGCTGGAACGCTATTATAAGGTGACTGCACCAATGGTAAGACAGCATAGTGTTATTTGAAAGCAGCTTTCAATCTGTAGTGTATGTGTGTTGCAAACTCTACAGCAACTACTTAAAAATATTTCAGAAGAAATACAAACGACATTGCATTCATGGGTAGGAAGACTCAATTTTTTCAAGATGTCAGATTAATCTATAGATTCAATGCAATCACACTCAAAATCCCTGCAAGTAGTTTTGTGACTATCAGCAAGTGGATTCTTGAATTTATATTGGAAGTCAAAAGATAGAATAACTGACACAATATTAAAGGAGAAGAATAAAGTCAGAAGACTGACATTACACAATTTCAAGACTCCCTATAAAGCTAAAGCTATCAAAATAATGTGGTATTGGTGAAAGAATAGAAAAACAGAACAATAAAAAATAATAGACATCTCAGAAATATGCCCATATAAATACAGTCAGCTGATCTTAAGGAAATACAATACAGCCAAGAAAATCTTTTCAATAAATGGTGCTAGTACAACTAGACATGGCCCTTATCCCTTTCATAAAAAAAATTACTCAAGATCCACAAACCTAAATGTAAAATACAAAACTACAATACTCCTACAAGGTAACAATTTAAAAATCTAGATGACCTGAGTTTGGAATAACTTTTTTTTTAATATTTAATTTTTTTAGTTGTAGTTGAACACAACACCTTTATTTTATTTACTTATTTATACGGTGCTGAGGATCGAAGCCAGGACCTTGCACCATCAAGGGCAGCACTCTACTGCTGAGCCACAACCCCAGCCCTGGAATAACTTTTTTAATATAATACTAAAAGCATAGTTCATCAAAGGAAAATATATGGTAAGGTAGACTGCATTAAAATTAAGAGTGTCTGCTTTGTGAAAGAAGTTGTTAAAAGAGAATAATAAAAACACAAGCCATACACTGGGAGTAAATCTTTACAGAACATGAATCTGATAAAGGACTCATATCCAATACAAAGAAAGAATTCTTAATATTCAACAATAAGAAAAACAACCCAAGTAAAAAGTGGGCAGAAGACCTAAACAGATACCTATCATACTGAAGAATATATACAATTTGAAAATAAGCACATTAAAAACAAATTTGACATCAACTGTCATTAAGGAATAGAAATTTTAAATCATTGTAATACTACTATACACCCACTGGGAAAGCTGACATTCAAAATACTGATAACATTATGTTGGTAGAGATGTGGAATGACAAGACTCTCATTCATTGCTGATGAGAACTGAAAATGGCATAGTCTCTTTGAAAGACAGATTGACAGCTTCTTAGAAAGCTAAACATACACGTAAGATATGGTCCAGGAGCTGGGTATGGAGGCACATGCCTGTAATTTCAACAGCTCAGGAGGCTGAGGCAGGAGGATTTTGAATTTGAAGCCAACCTCATCAACTTAGGAGGCCCTAAGCAACTCAGTGACCCCTTGTCTCTGAAACGAATCCAAAAAAGGGCTGGGGCTCAGTTGTTAAGTGCCCCTGAGTTCAAATACCAGTACCAGAAAAAAAAAAAAAGATATGGTCCAGCAATCATGGTCAATATCCAAATGACTCAAAAACTTATGTCCAAACAAAACAGTGCATGAAAATATTTGTAGCAGCTTTATTCATAACTGCCAAAATTTAGAATTTGTCAAGATGTTCTTCAACAGGTGAAGGGATAAACAAACTAGATACATAAATAAACAGAAATATAACAGAATATTATTCAACAATAAAAAAGAAGGAGCTATCAATTCATGAAAAGACTTTCAAGGAATACTGCTAAGTAAAAGAAGTCATTCTAAAAAAACAACATACTGTATGGTTCCAATTATATGACACTCTAGAAAAGGCAAAAGGACAGAGGCAATTAAAAAAAAAATGATGGTCCAAAGTTAGTAGGGAAAAGAAATAGAAAACTACTAGGTGAAGCACAGGGAATAGTATGGCTATGAAACTGTTCTGTATGGTACTATAATGGTGGGTACATAACACTTCACATTTGTCCACATCCACAGAATTACATAACAGGGTGAACTTTGGTGATAATATGTTGATATTAATTCGTTCATCCCAATGAATGTGTCACACGGATGCAAGATGTTAACAGGGGAAACTACATATGTGTGTGATGAGGGCAGAGGTTAGGGAGTTACACTGAAACTCTGAACTACCTGCTCAATTAAAAAAAATACTTATTTAAAGATCTGCATAATTTTAAAACCTGAATAATTATATGGGGTTCTTTGTAATATTCTATTTTTAAAATGTTCTTACTTTGTCCATCATGAACAAATATATATAGTAGTTGATTATAATATTCTATTTTTGAGTATATTTTAAAATGTTCATGGTAAACATAGTAAAAACTTTGTAAGGAAAAAAAGCATAATTTAAGGACAATGTATATATGGTATATTTTAAATTGTTAAAAATATGTGTTTGATTAATACTACATATCAATATTAGGCTTTCAAAAATTATATTATCTTAAGCAATAGAGTCAAAGTTAATATTAAAAGTACTCATTTTAAGTTTTTTGGGATTTTGTTTGCTTTTTGTTTATTTTTATAAAACATTCTTCAAAATCTTGAATTAAGCCATGTTTTTAGTTTTATGAATCTGGAATTTTCATCTTGGAGTTGTTTCTTCCCCCATGAGAAAACCAGTTTCATTATTATTTTTTTTAATTATTATTATTCTTACACAAACAATACTGAAACATTGGAGAAAGTTTGGATAATAGAACAAAAATAATTATATTTCCACCATTAGAACAGTCATTTGTATAAACTGTTTTCATTTTTTCCCAACATTATTAACAATTATTATACAGGTGCCATATAAACATGAAATCTCTGAGGTGTACCAACATATTATCACCACCTATTTGCTTTAAATTTAAATAAAATAATAGATTTAATTTTGTCAGACTACCTAGTTTCTGAGCACTCAAGAAAAGCCTGATGAATACAATCAAGGAGGAATCTGTTGGATTTTCCCATGTCACATATAGCAGACCACCTTACAACGTGGACAGCCACCATGGTTTTTCTGCCATAGATTTTCAGCACCAGCGGATTTCCAATTTAGAAAAACCAGGCTGTGTAATGTGTCACAACTGGAGCATGGAAACCACTTGTCCCTGGTTTCTCAATTTGCCCATGTGGCTGACACCTCCTGGAACAGAGAGACAAAGGAGAAACAATACTCTTGCTCTGAGCAGTAATGGTTAAAGTCACACATGCTGGCTACAGCGCCAGGCCAACTGGGGCATGATGACTCAGCCAACAGCAGGAATTTGGCACCAGGCAAATTCAACAGGGGAGGGAAGGCTGAGGGTGAAACTGCAGCCTGGAATAATGCCCACAGTTCAGAAGTAATAAATACTTTTGCTGATACGCTTCTCCTCCCTTTTCAAGCACCCTTCTCTGTGAATGTGAGATGGCTTCATCTTTATGTAAAATAACAGGCTCAAGATTTACAACATCTGAATGACAGGAAGTGCTGGAACAGCCAAGAGCACACCTTTGCTGCCAGCTTTACCTGTCATTCTGTGCCTGCATTCAGCACATACACACACATGCACATACACACACACACACACATACACACACACACACACACAAAAGGGACAAAGGAGAAAGGAGGCAAGAAGAGAGAAGAGGAAGTCAAAAATGTGGGTGAGGCTGCCTGTGAGCAGATGGCAGAATGTGGAGGCAAATGACTATGTTTGCAGCACAGATTTGACCTGTAGCTTGTTGCAGAATGCAGGCAGACACACAAGCTGAGGGAAATGCTAATAAGTGACCCAGACAAGGCCAGCTGCTGGCTCCTACTAGACTTGATCACTTAAGTTCTTCTGAATCCATCTGTTTGTTTGCCTAGCATTTTTCTTGTTGTTACCATGGAGACTGATGTTAAATAATTATTCTGGCCAAAACTTCCAACTGAGCTCAAAGTGGATACATCCTGCAGTCATAGCCTTCATCTATATAAAATCTATACCTAACTTGAAAAGAATCAATTAGTATTCATTTGTTTTCTGATAATATTCCACATGGCCTGTATTTCATCTAAAAGAAAAGGACAATATCTACTGGTGAATAGAGAACTAGGAAAGCAAGAAATCTGAATTCATTTAACTGTGTCTTGACATTTCTCTCGGTTCATCCAACACCAATTGTTCTTATTTTTAAGTTTTTCCTGACCAAGGATCTTTCCAATACCTTTTCAACAGTTTTCTTTGAAAGATGACTTCCTCTTACAATCTATAAAAGAATCTTTGTGTTCAATAAATCATATAAGATGTGAGGTATAGCGAGGCATGACAACGTCCCACTTACTTTCTCCATCATAAACAAAGCCATTAAATAATAATTTAAACTTTTAATTAAATATGAGGTTTTATCAAATATAACACATTTCAAAAGTTACACAAAGTACCCAACCATTACCTGGATAGGAAACTAATTTACATGATAGTTTACTCAACATAGGATTCATACTTAGTTCACTTTTTTTTTAATAATCTATATGTCCAATATATAAGCATATTCCAAAGTGAGAAATTACAATACACCATGTCATAGATGATTCTAGTTTAATCAAATTCTTGTTCTTCAGAGAACTATTTTTATTTTCCTACTTGAAACCTATTTTTAAATTCCCTATCTATACATAACTTTAATTTTTTCATCTTGATATGTCAGAACCTTTGTCCAATTTATTTACTATTGTCATTTTCAAACCTCTGCTGTGTTTCAAACTTGCTCACTTGAGTAAACTTTCCTTTTTTCTAACAACCAAGCTCTGCTCTTCCAAAACTCTGAAATACTTAGTAGAATGAAAGAAAAAGGCATGGCTCATTTCAGAGATATGAGTTTAAAGAGAAAATATCTCCCTTCAAAACTAAATAAATTCTCTTTCCTGACCCTCATGTCAGTTGATAGATACACTGGCTCTAACCATTTTCCACAGCAAATTACAGTAGGGTTAACCAGATTTTGCTTTGAAGGACTCATAAGATGTGCCACTTGCCACACGGTGACTTCCAAACCATTTCTGTGGCACCAGAGCACTTCTTTTCCCCAATAGGTCAGTTCCCCTCATCTTCTGAAAGACAAATTAATCAAGCTTTACCATATACATATTACAGAGACACCACTTAACTCATGAAATGGTGTACCTCAGGTGTTCTGTTGCTGCTACTGTTGCTTTTTAATTTTTGGCCATGATTCACAGAAACGACACTTCACAATCCAACATTGTATACTGAATATTCATTCATGGGTACTCATAAAACACAAAGAGTGTCATTAAACAATATTTGCCCTCAATACATTTGGTACACTGTGCCATCTTATTTATTCTATTTATTTATACTATTCAACTTACTAAATATATTTTAATAACCCTCTAGAAACACAACCTACAGTTTGGGAACCACTGAAACATCTGAATATATGATATGCTACGTGAGGACAAGGATGAACACTCAGGGAAGTTCACGCAAAGAGTAAATAAATCCACATTCAGCTTGAATTATTGTTCCTTCTCTACGTGCATGGAACAAAACTACAACTGCTTCTCCACTATTTCCTTTTTTAAAATCTGTTCTCTATATAACCCAGAATCATCCTCAAATGATAAATGTTTAGTGATTTGTTACTCAACAGATCTCTAAGCTGCTAAAATCCCCCATGAATACTTAATTCTGTAGCTTTAAGTACCTCAAGAGTTCATCCTGGAATTTTCCTCCCTGGCCCTGCTTCAGTTCAGAGCTCTGAACCAATACCCACTGTCTTTGTTTATTTAATATTTCTTTTTGCTCCACTCAACACATTCATTCTCAAAATAACCTTGAGACAGTTTTAAAAAAATAAAAAGACTTTCCTATCCTTCCTGAAATTTCTCACAAGATTTATCTTACCAAAAAAATAAATAAATAAAAAGGAACTTCTTTCTTACAAACCTACACACCAACAAAACTATTTGCTAAAATTCTATTTTTATGTGTTTTAATGATGAAATTCAGTTCACTTTCTAATAATATTATCCTCCCCCTAAGGAAACATGTTTTTACCTCTACAAAATATAAAATCACAAAAATACAACTCTATTTTATGTAATATAAATGAGAGAGTCAAGAAAAAGAATTGATGCTTCATCAGCAATTATGGGGCTGGGGTTGTAGCTCAGTGGTGAAGCACTTGCCTCACATGTATGAGGTACTGGGTTCAGTCCTCAGCACCATATAAAAATAAATAAGTAAGTAAATAAATAAATAAATAAATAAAGGTATTGTATTCATCTAAAACTAATTTTTTTAAAAAAGAAATCAGCAATTATTAAATTTACTAAGCAGAAAACTTTTATGTGTTTATTGTCTTACCTACTCAATTTCGTTATCTTTATTAATTCCTTATAGTATTTGCTGGATTCAGAATTCACTGATTTTTTTTTCAAACATGCTCTATAATGAATGACAAGCAGATCTTAAATCAAATGTGCACACTGGTAAGGTCTACATTGTTGGGTATTACCTAAATGGGACATATAATTATTCTGCACCATACATGCCCCAGCACAACTCAAAGGGCAGAAACCTCAATGAAATCAAATACAGGATAGGCACAGATCCCCATGAAACTTACACTATGGTTCAAGCTAGCTTTAAAAGACACTCATAGTACCTGTTTCCCATATCTTCCTTCATTTCTGATTTGTTAAATGTTTAATTAAAATAGCAAAGCAGTCTGTCAGTCCTGTCAAAGGATTATTCCATTTCTGCTTCAGTGCCTGGTCCACAATGCCCTGCAACTGGCAGTCTTCCCAATGCTCACCACTTAGTCAGACATCCTCTCCAGGATACGCAGAGTGTAAATCCTCTCATGACCCTTTCTTGTAACCCTCTCTGTTGTTCTTTCCTCATATCTATGTTCTAACAATTTCTAAAAACAGGAATGGTTACTTACTTACTCTTTTGTAAGATTTCTAATAGAGAGTAGGATACCAAGCATGGTTATAATCCCTGGGAAGAGAACCACTTGTACCAGTTTTCAAGGAAGACTCTAAATATCTTGTCAACTTCTGCTAACAGAATTTTGTGCAAACTTAGCTGCTACAGTATAAATCTGGTGCTCATCACACAGGGACAAAGTAGGTAACTTTGTTATTCACAGAAGTAATAGAAGCCTAGGAACCTAGGGAAGATAGCTAAGTCTTCTGAAAGCTGCTTGAGACAGAGTCTCACCATAAATATCTTGCTTCACACTGCTTCTGAGGACCCTAAAAGCAATCCACCTAATACTGAAACTTACCCCAGGGGCCAGTAGGTTCACTGAGCTGAACCATTGCAAGACATCCTGTTTTAAAGACAAGGACAAAGCCTGGGCTGTTCTGGACAGTTTTCCTCATCAAGTAGAAAAGGAAATGATAGGAAGGGAATTTCCCTCAAAGGAAGGTTATCACTTCCACAAAGTTTTAAGTTTTCTTCAGCTCTTCATATATCAGGACAGAAAAGGCAAGTTATCCCATTCTCCAGACAAGAGCTGGCAAGACTACCAGAGTATAATTAATTGAGGATCCAAATTTAACCTAGTTTAAAGCGGAATTCTTTAGATGTATCTGATAGTTCAACTTGACCAAGCAAAAGCATCTTAAAGCCTAATCAGGTATCTCTTCTTTAACTGATGTCTACCACATCTGTGTCAGGTCCCAAAACCGTCCTCTGATGTTAGAGGGTTGGCTATCACATCTGCTCAACAAAATGTGTTTCCCATTGAAATTTTGGAATTTTCTTTTCCACTGGTAGTAAAAGAAAGAAGCACCCCATCAACTTTGGAAGCTGGAGTTAGTGGAAATGGCTGCCTCCAATGGCATTAGATTATCTCAGATATCACACGCAAATACATGAAACACACATACATATTTGTAAGTTTTAAATGTATGTGAATTTAAAATTAAAGTCCTGGGTGATCCTCTGAACTTTTTCTATAAAGTGTAATATAAAGTGGGAATATAAAATGTGATTAACAATAACCTCATATTGCAGCATTAAAGAACTGACTTTACAGGTAAACACATTTTAGCTCTCTAAACAAATCGTTTCATAATCTCAAGGTCATTTAAAAGCTCTGCTAAAATGATTCTGCCTATTTTCACTAAAACAGGATTTCAGAAGTCTCTGCATCATTCTGCCTGCCACAGTCACTCGTGATCTAAATAACAGAAAGTGCAGGATACCAATACCATATTACAAAACCATATCTGTTCGGAGTGGCCAGACAGCCCAGTGGCCAAAATTCTTGCCCTAAATGATTTTTTTCTTTATTAAGAAAAAGAGCAGATGAGACAATTATAGCATAATTTGGTTAGAAACAATGACTGATGAGTAACAATAAAATCAAACCCTGTTAAAAACACAAACATAGGGATCACCAAGGTGAACAAATTTTCAAGTATAAGCTTGGCAATGGAAAAGCAATGAATACAGCAGACCATTTACAATAATACTTCCAAGGGAATGAATTTCTACAGATCACCTGAAGAAATCCCTAAAGTATAGCTAATAAATAACTAATGTTCTACTATTCCAAATTCCTCTTGACAAAATACTTAAAATTTCCATGTATAAAAAAGCAGAAATTAAGGAGAAACCAAATTATTCTTTGAGTTATTTATTTTACATTAAGCTATATCCCCAGTATAATGCTTAATCCATTAATTATCAGTTAAATGAACGAACTTAGTGTCATTATAAATGTGTGGGGCAAATTTAAGGCTATCCCAAATTTAAGGTAGTAAATAGCCTTAGAGAAAGAAAACTTAAGGCTTGCCATAGACTGTGTGGTCAAAGTCAAGATCGATTCCAGGTTGGTCTAACAGATGGTGAATTTTACCAGACAGTGGAACACTATTTCCTGGTCTCTGAGTCTCAAGCTTTCTCCTCTCAACTGTGACCCATCTGCCTCTGTATTTGTTACCTCAAAGATAATAATGTCCCAGGCAAGTGCTCTTGAAAAATTGTGCTTTATATGTATAATATGAAATAAACAGCATTCTGCCATCATGTATAACAAATCAGAATAAATTTTTTTAAAAAATTTTTTTAAAAAATTGTCTAATTTCCTTAAAAAAATTATAATAATGTCATGTTTTCCAATGAGGGACTTCCATAGGAACTGGATTAGTTTTCCAATAGTTTATAAAACATTGCAAATAAATTAAACTCACTATAGGTTCTATGCTTAAACTCTTGCCAGAAATGTATTCTCAACATCCTTAAACCTAAATCTATATTCCAGAAGAACCCTTCTGGTTATTAATACTAGTTATATTTTAATGGAACACCTGGTATACTTAATTTGTCCATGAAAAATATGTGCTTACCACAACCAAATAAAAAGGCCCAGACCTGGATATATATATTTTTTATGACTGCCTTAATATGTTATTTCTAAAAGGATAAAAAGCACTGCTCAAACATAACTGGATAAAAGAAGAGCAAGCAAATTAAACAGTCAGAAATCAGAGGTGGGAAGGCAGGTAGGAAAAGTTAATAAAGACTACAAATTTAAGAGTTGCTAGCGAATTATTTACAGAAAAATGATCATGGATTGGAAAGAAATGTAGTTAAAGAGTAAAGACTAGAAACACTGTATTTATCCCAAAATGGTATTTATCCCAATACCCCAAGTTACTGATCAACTTTCAGTAATTTGCTGAGACTTCAAAATGCATGGTCCCCTCCTTCACAACCACCCCCCCACACACACACACATATGCTGGAAAGCAGTGTCCACACCAGAGAACTAGACTTGCAAAGCCCTAACCAGGAGGGCAACACCTCCCAACACCACCCACTAGGCTCTCACTAACTTAACCTCCCACTAGATTTCACTTAACTTCCTACTGGGGGAAAAAAGGAAAAAGGCTCTAAAATTTCTGTACCTTTCTTTCCTTGAACTTAGATGTATACCAAAAGATTTATATTTATTTGACTAGATAACTAATTTATTATACTTTAATAGCTGTTACTCAAGTCATTTCTAATTATTTCCTGTCTTCAGTAACTTTCAATTCATAGGTAAGGACCAGTTCCTAAACTACCTGCAGTACCATAACTAATTCACAGGGGTCTGCAGGATATTTAAACATAAGACAAACAACCTGGGGGTGGGGATGTAACTCAGTCTGTACAGTGCTTGCCTTGCACGCACAAGGCCCTGCACCACACACACACACACATACACAAAAGAAAAACAACTGACACTCTTACATCTCCTTGGTCCAACATGCCTCTCTGGCAAGGGGAAATGGATTACCATGAGTGACTGACTAACCAGAATTTACCCCTGACTAGGTAGAATTTCCTGAAGAAACTCAGAGATCCTACTGAAAGGATGAAAGGGCAAGGTTGCAAAGAGTAAGCAATCAATATTTCTTGTTGTAGAAAGGATACACTAATTGAGATCACTAAATAGCACTGACACAAACTCCTTAAAGTTCTTGGAAAATATTACTAATTTACAATTCCATTAGAAGCATAATGAAAGTAAGAATCTTGGTACACACTTAATTAAGAAAAATCATTATTTTAAAATCTTTTAGTTAATAGATTAAAAATATGGATGCTCTTTTACTCATTTGCATTTCTTTTACCTCCTAATAAAGGGGATTATCTTCTTATCAGTTAACAGCTGCCTTTATCCTTTGACCAATCAACTCTCCATCATCTAGGGCCCAGTTATGTACTGGCTTCCCACCTTCTTCTCATTTCTTTCACAGATATTAACCATTTGGTTATGGATATCCATTCATCATCAATTTAAGTTTATTAGGAAAAATTCTCATTGGACAATACGAACATGCATATTCAAGAGGAAGAGGTAAACAAATGAGGAAAGACTAAGTGGAAAAGTTGGAAAGTTGATGAAAAAAATTGGTATGAATATGGCTCCACAGAAATCAAGGAAGAAACTTCACAAACCAAGAAGTGAACAACAGGATCAAATACACAACAGTCCAATAAGATGATGGCCACAGTGTCCTTTGGATTTGACAACCAGTCACTCAAGTGTTAACACTTTCAAAGTGTAACACTCAGTGTTTCCTTTTCACAAATTCAACATGACCATGATTCAGTAGTTAACTGGAGAAAAATAAGTATCTGACAAAGTACTAAATATAAAGAAAGAGACAGACCACAGCTTAGAGAATCCTGAGATGTTAACACATACAGGGCTGTGCACACTTGTATTTACTGGGTCAGGGTGGAGCAGCAGATGTAAACAGAACAAGTGGTCAGAAAAAGCCTAAAGCTAAAAGGTGCCCTAAGAGATTAATTCCTCTCAATTTAATGAGTAACTACTTTTAAAAGTACAGTGTTTATAATATATAGAAGATAACATGACATATAATTCCAAAAGTCTAATAATCTAGGACCTGAAAAGAAATATCCACAAACTGGTGTAAACGGATCAAGTTAAGAAAATGAAGCAATCTGAATGTGTGAGCCTAAATATGCTTTGAAAATAGTCAGTTCTGATTTCTAATTTGGTTCAGCAAAGGCTGAGGCTGCACCCCAAGTCTAGTACCAGAACACGCTGGGCCACCCCCTCTCCAAAACCCTGCATCACAATGTATATACCACAGACCTTGTTTCAGAAAAACAGACAAATGCAGATCTTAGGCAGGAAAAATTCTTTAAAAGATGAAAGTCTTATTCGATCACATAGCTGATACATGATCCAATTTCCTTTTGGGTGAACTGTAGCATGCCGCAGATGTTTCTTTACTCAATATGGAACTCACTCTGGTTTCACTTACATTTCATATGTAGACTGTTTTAAATTACTTATACACAAGTATCACCTTCAATCTGAGGACTTTTAGTTATAAATATGCTAACAATAAAAAAAACACGCAGAAGCAAGGAAGTTTTTGGCATAATGGTATAAATAGTATACCTACTCTTAACTGTTTTCATATTTTTATGTAGACATGGAAGTTTAAATTAAAAGTAAAATGAAGGGGCTGGGACTGTAGCTCAGTGGCAGAGTGCTTGCCTAGCACATGTGAGGCACTGAGTTCAATCCTTAACTCCACATAAAAAAAATAAATAAAATAAAGGCATGATGTCCATCTACAACTGCAAAAAAATAAAAAATAAAAGTAAAATGAAGTATCATCATAGAAATGCACAGAAAAGTTTCCCTTTTGGAACATTTTCAAAAATTGATGTTGTTTTATTTGTTCTATTTAAGTATCATTACAATACCAACTCTTTTCTGATTTTTTCATACCAGGTACTATTCTTGGTACAACTCACAAAAGAGAATTAATCTTCATCAAAATTTTTTTTAAAAAGTATGCATTATTATCCTTATTGCAAAAATAAGGAAAGCAAGACTTAATAAGGAGGATGACTTAACTAGGGCCGCTCAACATGCACAGACATGCACTCACACACACACACCTCTATCCACAATACTACTGGAAGTGGCCTAGTGTGTTCTGGTACTAGACTTGAAGTGCAGCCTCAGCCTCTAAACATTTCCTGAATGAATCTGTATGTAGAATGGATATTTACTTTCCCATATGAGATCCCTACACTACATCACCTGCTATCATGAAAGTAGGTACAAGTTACTCTGGGAACAGAGACAAGAAAAGAAAGACTATCTAGAGGACATAAGTGGGTACCATTTGTACACACGAACTCAACATGAAGCAATGACAAGACACATACCATACAATATCAGCAGCAAAACTTGAGTAAAGGTAAACCTGGGAGAACTGGGCCTCTGGTCTAAATTTCCAAAAGCTTAGAACAGCACCCAGCATGTAACTAGTGCTATGGAATATGTTGAACAAATACAAGCAATTGCTCCATTCTCTTTCAACTCCACTTTTCTCTGCCATAGAACTTACCCTTTGAAAAATACAGTTGATCTGCATGTATTGAAAGAGTTGTGCAACCATTATCTAAGTTTACAATATTTTTATTGCCCCCAAAGAGACCCTCTTCCATTAGCTGTCACTGCCCTTCACACACTATTCTTTGCATCTTCTCCCTGTTTGAACCTCTCCAATCCTCTCATTACCTTTGGACATATGTACCTCTAGGGGCTGGGATTGTGGCTCAGCAGTAGAGTGCTGGTCTAGCGCAGTGGGACCCAGGTTCGATTCTCAGCACCACATAAAAATAAAGGCGTTGTGTTAAAAAAAAAAAGGTTGCTCTATTATATTTACATTATCTGAGATTTTTTAAAGTATTTATCCAACTGTAATGACAATTAAATATGGAAATGTTTGCTCTTTAAATATCCACCAAGTGATTCCGTTTTCTCTTGACCAGTATAAAGACCATATTTGAATTTATTATGGTAAGTAATAACTTTAAATATATATTTGCCTTTTAAAATGCTTTCTAATCATAAGGAATAAAGTATAAATGCTTATAAATTTATTAAATTTCTATTTATAGAACTGAGTAGCAATACAATTAGCATGTAACCCATCAATTCCACATCTAGTTATATTCCCAAGAAAAAGAAAGTACATGCCCACAGAGAAATGGGTACATAAACTTTCATAGCAGCATTATTCATAATAATCCAAAAAGAGAAAAACTAAAATGCCAATCAGCTGATAAATGGATTTTAAAAAATGTGGTATAGCTATACAACTGAAAAACAGTTGGCAGTAAAAAGGAATAAAGTCCTGATATAAGCTTAGACATGGATGAATCTTGAAAACATGCTATGTAGAAGAACGAAATCACAAGAGGCCATCTATTACATAACTCCATTCATATGAAGAGTCCAGAATATGAAAATCTATAGAAACAGAAATCATGTCAGTAATAATTTCCAAAGGCTAGGGAACAAGGGAAGTGACAGATAATGGGGTTAGGGTCTCTTGTGGCAATAAAAATATTCTAAACTTAGATAGTGATAATGGTGTCACAACTCTGTTAATATATAAAAAACCACTTAATTTTTAAAAAGGTAAATTTTAAGGCAGTAATTATGTCTTAATAAAGTGGTCAAAAAAATGAATGGTATTTTAAAAGAAGACATCCCCATACAATTAAAATAAACCCTTTGAAACTCTATCTTGAAAATATGACATGCAGTGTTCTGTTACAAATAGGAAACAACCTAAATCATTTGTACAATTTCACTTTACTAGCAATAGGTCTTAAATACAAGTCACTTCATAGAATTATCATTGCTGCACATAAAATTTGTAAATGCAAATATCAATTCCTCAAACAAGTCTGCTCCAATCAATCTCATTTTGCTAACTTCACAATGGTTGTCTTCCCAGTTTTAGAATGGTTCCTGTAGGAAGTAGTTAATGACAACCTACAGACCAACCTCTCCAAATATCAGCTGGACACAACTTGTAAGTGCAGTCATTTAATGAACATTTACTAAAAGTGTCTCATATGTAAAGCTCTGTCGTACCAAAAATGCTGTGCCTACGTCTAGGGAAAGAAACAGGAAGATCATAAAGTCGTCCAAATAAAAATGTGATGAAAACCACATTTTTTTTACAAAATCATAAAATATCAGATGAGGAAAGTTCCTTAAAAATTACCTAAAATATTCCATAAAAGCTGGGGTACTCTCATTGCAGGTCATGCTCACAGGCTAAGCGTAGCTTAAGCATCCCCTCTCTTTAGCTAGATTTCATGTTCAGAATATTTGGATAACCTGGGACCAACATACGTCCTGACTGAAGTGCTAACACTGTCTCAAACAAGAAACAAGTGGAAGCCACAACCTGAGGACTTGAAGTGCCAAGCTATGGCACTTAGTCCACAGCTCTCACATCAACATTAAATATACATTTCCTAGGTAAGATGAAGGTTTTGCTTAGAAACAAAGGCCACTTCACATCATTTTAAAATAAATTATGACTGTTATGGTATTTGTAACTCTGATCTAATTTTAATCCCTAGCCTCAACATCAGCTAGAAATGAGAAAAATAACATTTAATATCAAATGCTGTTCTGATTTGGATGTGAGGTGTCCCCTGAAAGCTCACATGTGAAACAATGCAAGAAAATTTGGAAGAGAGGGGCTGAGGTTGTGGCTCAGTGGTTCAGCACTTACCTAGCATGGGTGGTGCCCTGGGTTAGATCCTCAGCACCACATAAAAATAAGTAAACAAAATAAAGGCATTGTATGAAAAAAAGAAAAGAAAAAAAAAGAAAGTTTGGAGGAGAAATGATTGGGTCAGAGCCTTAGCCTAATCAGTGAGCTAATCCCTGATGGGATTAACTGAAGTGGTAGGGTGTGGCTAGAGGGGATAGGAGTTGGGGCTTGGCTTTGGGTATCTGGAGAGTGGAGTTTCTCTCTCTGCTCCCTGATTTGAGCTGCTTTCTTCTGCCACACTCTCTCTCCATGATGTGCAGCCTCACCTGGAGCCCCCTGGAATAAAGCCGGCCCTCTATGGATTAAGACCTCTGAAACTATGAGCCCTCAAATAAACTTCTCCTCCTTACAGTTGTTTGGTCAGATTCTATAGTCACAGCAGCGAAAAAGCTGACTAACACAAGCATCATGCAGTTTCACTGTACACACATATGTGAAATATCTAACATCATGACAATACGCATGAGGTGAAGATTACTTGCATATGACATAGTGAAGAAACAAAAACCAGGTGATATGCTTACAGTCACATAGCTCTAGGTGGCACAACCAGGACTGAAGGCACCTCTGACTCCAAATTCCAAGCTGTTCTAAGTCAGGCTGACTATTGTTAATGCTAAACCATCAATGAAACTACTGAGCATTACAATGTTCTAATGACTGAAGACAAACTGTTATTAATGGTGCATGGGTTAGAGTGATAATGCTAAGCTTAGCCAAAGAGCATCCCCTCTCTTTAGCTAGATTTAATGTTCAGAATATTTGGATACCTGGGATTCAACTGAACCAACATATGTCCTGACTGAAGTGTCTCAAACAAGAAACAAGTGGAAGCCACCGCCTGAGGACTTGAAGTGGAAAGGGTATCTTGCAACTGACATCTTGGTTCTGCATCCTCTGCCATCCCCTCTTATCAGTGGGTATCATAAAACATTACTCTCAGCCACCATTAATATTCACAGAATTTCCCTTTCTAATAGAGCAGTCTGAGAAATAAAGGTGATACTGGGAAGAAAAGGATATGCACCAAACAGAATTTAGACTTGACAAACTGGGACAACATCCATCATGGTCACTTACTGGTTTTCCTTGATCTGGGTTATTCAGGATCTGTACTCTCTTTACCAGACCTTGCTTCACTCTCCTTGCTGTCCCAAAAGTCCGGGATCCCTGTCCACTGTTTCCTACCTCCCCCAGCCCCAGGCCAGAGCTCCCTTTAAGCTGACAGATCCACTAAAAAAATTAAAAAATTAAAAAAATATGTTTTCAAAAAATAATATTTTATCTTTAAAACCATCCAAATATTCTCTCCTGGAGAGTCTGACACCAAGTCAATTGTATCACCATCCCTATATCGACTTACTAAAAGGCTCAATTCAATTTTCTCACTGAGTCAAATGAATCCTTCTCTTCAATTCATAACTCAATGTCTTCTTCCCCCAGAATTCCCTCCTACCTCCAGCCCCTCCAAGGGTGTGATCTCTCATTCAAGAGAATTACTATAATACATCTGTGCCCCATAAGAAACACCTAAAAAAGCACTTTTCTAAGCTGTCTGCCTTCCAAATACAGAAACCTATGTGGAAAAAAATCTCCCATCTGCAGAGTTTGGCCTGTTAAATTTTGTGAAACTGCCCAAATAGCGATACTACTTCTGAGAAAGACAAGTTGTGACCACAATTGTAAATAATTTTTATTTTTATAGACCTCTGATCCAAGCAGCAGTAAGTATATCTATCTGTAAACTCTCATAATCTATAAGGCCTATTCATTAATCCCCAAGCCAACCTAATCCTTCCATGGTTCCCAAATCAAAATAAATAAATAGTTATTTGTTTTAGGAAAAGGTAAATCAAAACCATGCCCACATGCCTATCATGTTCTACTAATTAGATTCAGTTTGGGCAACAAGCCTATGTTTTAACATTCAATTAAAGTATTTCCATTTCAATAATTTCTCATTTCCTGGGAATATGGTAATCAAATTCACAACAATCTGTTAAAGTTAAATCACAAAAACAAACTGAAATTATTAAGATTACAATGATGCTACCTAAGCCAAATGAAAATAATGCCAATTTTTATGTTATTATGCATTTTTCCATTGGCCTGTATGAATACAAGAAATATGGGGAAATGTTATTCCAATTTCTGAGTGTGGGACCAGTGGCTTATACCCATGCCATTATAGCTAGTGGCAATGCCAAGACTGGAACAAAGTTCTAACTCCTAGTGCTGTCTGCTCTCCCTTGGATTACCCAGTCCAAAAACCACTGAGTTCCATGCAGAATATAAATCCTACTGAAAGCAATGTTGAAGAGCATATTCGTAGTCATCATTCCCTGACTAATTTACTCCACAGATATTCAAAATCCTCCTCCATGTCATGTGTTTCTTAGTAAAACGTAAATTGGTTGATGTTCAACAATCACTGAACATCTACAATGTTTAAGAATTGATTAAATTCAAATATCCTTGCAACCAGCAGTTTATACTCAAAAAACCAGGTAAGATAATAAAGACACAACTTCTATAACCCAAGGAATGCCTTGAATGACCAGCAACCACCAGAAGCTTAAAGAAACAAGAAGAGTCCTCTCCTAATGACTTCAGAGAGAACGTGCGTGGCCCTGATGAAAGATTTATTTTGAATTTATGGTCTCAAGAATTATGAGAGAAGGGGTAATACTAGGGAATGATAGTGGCCAATTCTATTGTTATATTGTATGCATGTATGAATACATAACAAATCCCACCTTTATGTACAACTATAATGCACCAATAAAAAGTGGGAGAAAAAAAGAATTGGGAAAGAATAAACTTTTGTTGTTTTGTGCTAAGAAAAATTTTATATATATATATATATATATATATATATATATATATATATATATATATATATTAACATATTAATGGAAGCAGATATCAAACCTAAGATATTTTATGTATTGAATTGCTGGAGTAACTGAATGGAAAAGTCTAGGCAGGGTGAAAAATAGAGAAGGGTTAGGTGTCAAATATTTCTACATAAAATGACAAGGTGGATGACGATATAAATGAACAAAAGAGAACAAGCTGGGGGGGAGGAGGATGAAATTTGTTTCTGCCAGATCTGAGTCTGAGATTGCTTGAAGCACATCCGGGTGAGTGTATCTCTCAGGCTGCTGAAAATCTGGCCCAGCGCTCAGGAAAAGGAGGTCAGGGCTAGAACCCTAGGAGCAGATGTTATCACACAAGGAAAGCAAACAGTAAAGGACAAAGAAGAAATCCTTGTGTACCACCAACGTTGAGGAGATGGACAGAAGAAATAAAAGGGAAAAGGAAGAAGAGCTCAGCAACTTTACACATAAGAAAAAACTTCAGTGAGGGAGCTGGACTAGAGGAAACAAAGATTTTACAAAAGGTCATTTGTGGAAAACAGGACTGCCTGTGAACTCCCTTCCTCCTTCCTCTTACGTCATATGCTGACATCATTTTCCCAAATCTTCCCCCAGCCATGCACCCCTTACAAAGTCACCTTGATCAGTCTGGGGATGGAGCTCAGTGATAAAATGCTTGCTTAGCTTGTGTGAGGCCCTGTGTTGGATCCTCAGCATCACAGGAAAAAAAAAAGAAAAGAAAGTCACTTGTATTACTATCGACAATTTTTATTGGGAACTATCCTGCTCAAAATTTTCACAAACTTCTAAAAACAAGTGCAAAGCTCCTCTCATGGTCCTTTGATTCTCTAGTGTCACACACTAACCTTCATAGTGAACAAATAAAGTTTAAGTCCCCAAATCATAACATCTGTTTTCTCAAAGAATTCAAAATTTGCTTGCCCTTGCTATCCCTTCCCACTCCCCACGCAACACCCTATTTTTACGGCCACATTTTTTCATTCAGACATTTTAAGGAGTAAGAAAATTAAATAAATGAAGAAGAGAAAATTCTCATAAGAGCAAAGTAAAATCAATCTACTATATAGCTCCCATTTGGAAAGCGATAATATACTAGCTACACGCTATACAGAATACTCCATTTCTATTAGGGGCTTATCATTCCTGTCCACACACAAACACACACCAGTTTTCTAAATTAAATCGTCACTTTTCCTGTGTACTTAAAGCGAAAACTGGAGCTGGGTCTTTCATTTGGATAAGCTCAAGGGAATGCTATTTGGCATGTCTTTCATAAACTAGCAGGCAGTATGGCTTCTGAGATTTGCAAAATATCACAGAAATTCCACTACTTAGGAATGCATCTGATTCTAAATGAAGGGTTGTCATTATGTGTCTACCCACTTTTTCCCAGACTAAAGCCAAGGTTCAGGGAGAGTACTATTAATGTAGCAAGGTTATGTACAGGCAGCATTTTTCCAATTTTTTTCATATCACCTGACATTGAGAACCAACCAAGGATGCTTCCCTGTCCTTCACACATACACACACACACACAAAAAGACACTCTCTGCTATACCAGATAATCAGCTGAATCCGATAAGCCAGCAACATGAAAATTATCATGTTTTAGCATTTTAAAAATACTATTAGGAATAGAGATTTCTACCACAGAATCTAAATATTGGAACTGAAAAATCCACAATCATTAATACAAAATAACTTACAAAGTGTTAAATATTAGTCTTTTCCTTGTATTTTCCTACCACATTCTACATAAAAATTACAATCTAAGAAATTCTTCTCAAGTACAAATTCAGATCCTAGAAAGGCAGGACTTACTTTTCTTCTATGTATTCTCACCTCTGTGAAAAGGAAAAAAAAAAAAAAAAGACTGGAAAACTAGCAGCCGATTAGCTATCATAGGGTACCTTACTATTCCACAGGTCACTTTTTCTGAAGTAAATTACAAACACAAGATTATATATGTGTGTTTACCACAAAACTTTCCTCAGCATTTTAATTGGATTTTTGATAGCAAATTGGAATAGTGCAGATATTAAAAACAAGTATTCTGATTAACCAAATATTTCAAGTAGCTATAATCCTAGAAGAAGGATCCATATGACCAGAAACATCCAGTTTAAATTCAGATAGCCAAAACCAAAACTGTTAGAATAATTACATTTCTATGGACTATCCTGTTATCATCTTGCCCCTTTTCTCTGCTTCAAGGGCCAATAAGATGAACAAATATTATGCAAGTTTTTATACATACACAAAAAATCAGTCACTGTAACTCAACTATATGGCAGCTGCAAAAGATGAAATGCAGGTTATGTGACCTAAACAGCCAGGTGTTCAGCAACTGGTTTTAATTTTCAGAAGGAAAATCAGCAAGAAACAGCCCTTAGCTGTGAGGCCAATTCACTGGGGATACACCATAAGGATTATTAGATGCTGGGCATAGGTTCAGCAGGCTGCAGGAAAAGAGAAAACTGGCAGAGTTAGAAGCTGAAACTGGTGGGTGGCAGGTGGGAATATGGGATATGGCACCTGCCTACAAACCTTAAATGGGCAGAAATTGCAATCCAGACAGCAAGGATAGCCGTGGCCAGAACATGTGGCAATCACTACTCTGGCAAGAAATAACATTCATGAAAGAGATTCAAGGCTATTTAGCCCCCCTTCCCTTCACCCTTTTCTATCTGTCCATCATAAATGTTTCATTGTTGTACAACATTCACTCAGTGCAGTTTAATAATCTGATTTTTTTTTAATTTTCTTTAATATACACAAATTATCTTAAGATACTGTACTATGTTTATTTTTTATTTTATTTTTTTAAAGAGAGAGTGAGAGAGGGGAGAGAGAGAGAGAGAGAGAGAGAGAGAGAGAATTTTTTTTAATATTTATTTTTTAGTTCTCGGCGGACACAACATCTTTGTTGGTATGTGGTGCTGAGGATCGAACCCGGGCCGCACGCATGCCAGGCGAGCGCGCTACCGCTTGAGCCACATCTCCAGCCCAATAATCTGATTTTTAAATCTAATATTTCTGTTTATATATGTAGAGGGAAAAATGTGCCACTCTCTATATATGTATTTCTTTAAGAGACTTGTACTGGACACCAAAGCAATACTAAATGTAGTCTTTATTATTTTTAAATTATATAATCTTATACATCATCGTTTACACAATTAACACTGTTTTATAAGAAATGTTAAGAATTGAAAGGATGTTTGTTAAACAGCTCCATCATAACTATAATAGAAGGCAGTACATAACGTTGCTAGCCTCCTCGTCTACTAGACAGGTAACCATTTTCTGTTCCCACAGCAACACATTTTCTGACCTCCTAACCCAGAGGAGCCTTTCAATTACTACCTGCTGAAAAGGAAATCCAGGAGAAATAAAGATACTATTAAAGGGCACCTATTAAGCTTATATAGAGCACAAAAAGAGGTAGACTGAAGTAATCAGCCAGCCCAATTTAATTCCACTCTGATGAGAGTCAAGGCTCCCATTTAAATTAACACAAGTATAACTGCTTTTACTTCTAACATGGCACTGAAACAGAATCCTAAAGCACCACATTCCTAATCCACCAGCTCCTAAAATTAATTACAGTTCATTTGAAAGATAGTTACTTCTGCTCATTTAACTCAAATTCTAATGACTATAAGCACCAAATGAGTGGTTGGAGTAATTACACACATGCACCTTTGATTAGACTGCCCAACCAAATGAGCAAAACAACCTCAGTGGTCTAAGGAGCAGTGAAGTAGCTCTCTCAGAAGTAAAAAGAATCTACATTGAGTTCCACTTAGACTAAATAAATCCTATGTACAAACTTAAATACCAGAAATAGCCTAAAATAACAGTTCTCACTAACAGCTGAAGGATGACCAAGTAAAGAGAAAACTATGGGAAGAGCTTGGCATGATGGCACACACTTGTAATCCCAGTGACTCAGGAGGCTGAGGCAGGAGGAACACAAGTTCAAGGTAGCTTGGACAACTTAAGGAGACCATGTCTCAAAAGAAACAAATGAAAAGGGTGGGAACAAGGCACACTGGTGAACACCTGTAATCCCAGTGGCTCTGGAGGCTGAGACAGGGTGATCACAAGTTCAAAGACAGCCTCAGCCATTTAGCGATGCCCAAGGCAGCTTAGTAAAACCCTGTCGCAAAATAAAAATAAAATAAAATAAAAAGGGCTGGAGATGTGACTCTGTGGTACAGCACCCCTGGATTCAATCCCCAGTACCACAAAAACAGAAAATGAATCAATTATGTTCCTATATACCAGTGATGAATCAGCTGAAGAAAAATCAGGAAAATTATTCCACTCACAGTAGACTCAAAAAAATTTGTTTTGAGAATCAATCTAACAAAAGAGATGAAAGACCTCGAAAGTGAAAACTACAGAACACTAAAATAATAAAAGGAAGAAGACCTTAGAAAATGAAAAAAAAACTTTCTATGTTCTTAGATAGGCAGAATCAATAGTGTCAAAATGGCCATAATACCAAAAGTGCTATACAGATTTAATGCAATTCTTATTAAAATTCCAATGATGTTCTTCATAGAAATAAAAAAAAATCAGTCATGAAATTCATGTGGGAAAAATAAGAGACCCAGAATAGCCAAAGTAATCCTTAGCAAGAAAAGTGATGGAGAAGGCATCACAACACCACACCTTAAATTATACTACAGAGCTATGATAACAAAAATGACATGGTGTTGGCACAAAAATAGAATTAAAGACCAATGGAACAGAATAAAAGACCAACCCACATAAATGATTACCTCATACTAGACAAAAGACAGCCTCTTTAACAAATGGTGCTGGGAAAACTGGAAATCCATATATAGTAGTTTGAAATTAAACCCCTGTATCTTGCCCTGCACAAAACTCAATTCAAAGTGGATTAAGGACCTAGGAATGAGACCAAGAGACCCTGCTCATACTAAAAGAAAAAGTAGGCCCAATTCTGTATCATATTGGCTCAGGAACCAAATTCCTCTTCAAGACTCTTAAAGTTCAAGAAATCAAATCAAGAATCAATAAATAGGGGCTGGAGTTGTGGCTCAGTGGTAGAGTGCTTGCCTAGCATACTTGAGGCACTGGGTTCATTCCCCAGCACACAATGAAAATAAATATGCAAAATAAAGGTACTAAAAAATGACATTATGTCTAAAAAAATGAATCAATAAATGGAATGGAATCAAACTAAAACAACCAATAACATGAACAGAGAGTCTACAGAATAGGAGAAAATCTTTACCACTGGCACCTCAGATAGAGCATTAATCTCCAGGATATACAAATAACTCAAAAAACTTAACACCAAAAAAAACCCCAAATAACCCAATCAATAATGGGCAAAGGAACTGAACAGGCATTTCACAGAAGAATAAATATGAATGGCCAACAAATATATGAAAAAATGTTCAACATCTCTAGCAATTAGATAAACATAAAATGCAAATTAAAACTACACTGAGATTTTAACTCACTCCATTCATAATGGCAATTATCAATAATATAAATAACAATAAATATTGGCAAGGATGTAGGGAAAAAGGTCCACTCATACCCTGCTAGTGGAACTGCATATTGGTACCACCACTCTGGGAAAGAAGTATGGAGATTCCTTTGAAAACCTGCAATGGAACCACCATTTGACCCAGTTATCCTACTCCTCAGCTTATACCCAAAGGACTTAAAATCAATATACTACAGTGACTCAGCCTCATCAATGTTTATAGCAGCTCAATTCACAATAGGCAAGCTCTAGAACCAACCTAGGTGCCCTTCAACAGATAAATGGATAAAGAAAATGTGGTATATATACATAATGGAATATTACTCGACTATAAAGAAGAATGAAATTATGCCATCCCCCAGTAAATAAATAGAATTGGAGAATATCATGCTAAGTGAAATAAGCCAATTCAAAAAAACTGAAGGTCAAATGTTCTCTCTGATATGTGGATGATAACCCATAGCAAAGGAGTGTAAGAAGGAAAAATATTGAAGTTCATTGGATTAGACAAAGAGGAATGAAGGGAAGCATTGGGGGATGGGAATAGGAAAGACAGTAGAATGAATCAGACATAACTTTTCTATGCTCATATAAGAATACACGACCAGTGTAACTCCACATCATTTTCAACCACAAGAATGGAATCAAAACTGTAATGGCTGCTCCCTATGTATGTATAATATGCCAAAATACACACTCTACTGTTATGTATATCTAAAACCAACAAATTAATCAATTAATTTTTAAAAAGGAATTATGGAAAGTTTTTCTTACTTTTTGTTTTTCTCCTCTTTTTTTCTCAACTACTTCCCATGCCACCCAAACTTCTGGTAGCAAAGAGGGCCCTGAGAGTACACCAGAGACTGGCTTAAAGTAAAACACCAGGAGCAACAAGGCCAGGGTGAGTTTGTGAACCAGCAGACGCAAGATGGGGGTGCTTCACCCTTTTTAAGACATTTCAATGTAGTTGTATGCACTTAGGGTTTTCTCTTCCTATAAACACTTACCTAACCCCCAGATCACAAGTGCATCAGAGCAGTGTACTTCATATTGAGGTCTGTGGCCACAGAAGGTGACACCTTTAGGAAAAACTGCTTGCTCCTGACAATGTTCTTATTAACTGTATATTCTACATCATCCACTTATTATCAACAAACCAATGGAATAGATGCCCTCCTTGTTTGTTTCATGGCTCACTAGTGCTAGGAACTTCAGCTTCCAGAACAGAAGCAGTGTGACCAATAAATAAATAAAGCCTGTGATGGAAGGCCTTTTGACAGGACTAGAAGATTCAGAAGCAGTGCAGGTTCTACCAGTAAAAATAGTGAGAAAATGAAATGACAACACATAAGGTATTATCAGCAATCTCTGTGTGAGAGGAAAATTTGTTTCAGCAAAACATCCATTAGATTAATTAAATGTAGTTGACAAATTTTGTATTGGTTTCTTGATGTTAACTGCATTAAACTTGTAGACTAATTTGCTCTTAAGATAGTATGACTGTCATACACAGAGGTAGAGTTTCATGCTTGTGTATATTTAATTAACTATCATAATAGACAATTAAATCTGTATTACAGTCCTTTAACTGGTTTTTTTCCTTTAAAAGAACTCCAAACATACAGGTTTGAGAAATTCTAACTTCAAGGCAGACCAAACAGCTGGCCAGTCCCAGCTTAAGGCAACAAGAGGAAAGGAAGAAGGGCTGGCCAGGATGCTGCAAGGCAGGGTAGAAGACTGCTCTCCTCACAAGGTCAGTTCTGTCTATGGTGCTACTTCAAGAGACACAGAGGACTGGTTCCAGAAGCCACATGGATGTCAAAATCCCAGGGTTAGCTTAAGTCCCTTGTATAAATGGAGTAGTATTTGCACAAAATCTATGCACTTCCACCCATACACTCTAAATCACCCTGACTGCTTAAGGTACCTACTAAAATATAAATGTTACATAAATAGTTGCTATACTGTACTGCTTGGAGAAAATAGAAAAAGTCCGTATATGCAGTCTTATCCTGTTTTCTCGTCTTTTTTTTTTTTTTTCTGAATATTTTCAACCCATGGCTGGTTGAATCTGCAGATTGGGAATTCACAGATATAGAGGTCTACAGATTTTCAATTAATTTTAATTGACAGAAATGGTATGCATTGAAATGGTACATATTACATTTGGTATATGTATACATTGTAGAATGGCTGATGTGAATTAACTCACAATTGTCATTTTTGTAGTTAGAAAACTTAAAATCAAAAATCACTTAGAAATTTCTAATTCTCTCTATCCCTCCCCCTGATTTTTTTTTTCAGGGAGTCTGTGTATTCTTCTAAGAACAACATCTTATAGATGATTCTTTCAATTCAAAAGTATAAAGATAAAGGGAAATGACAGGAGAGCAATTTTTAGATATTTCTTTGTTGTGATCCTTAAAAGAAGAAAATTAAGAAGTAAAAACAACCTATAATTTCACAGTTCAAATTTTAAGTCTGGAACCTAACAAAGGAATAAAACTCAAAGAATAACATTTGAGGAAAAGTGTGGAGATTTTGAGTCATACTTCATGAACTAAGCTTGATCCACAGATATCAAGAATATTCCCAAATATTTCTCACAAAATATCTAAATGGTATGTGATAAAATTAACAAATAATTCTAGTGGTAAAAATTCTATAGATGTTTTCCTCATTTTGCAGGGAAAATAGGACTCAATTTATTTTCCAACACACAGCACTTGGACAGCACCCGAATTTAAACTCAAGTCTAGGTCATAATACTGAACTATCATTCTTTTTCTTAGAGTAGATGGACACATGGAATATAACAATTTATTCATTGTTGAAAAAATATTAAGTATCTTACGGTATTTTAAAATGGAATCCTGAAGTTTAGGACAGATCATCTAGTTCCATTTATGATATCCTTTCTAAATAAATCTAAATCCTTAGTCATAGATCAAGCAGCATATGTGACTTCTAGTGGAACAGTCAGTCATCCTTGCATTAATCAAACCCTCATCAGAAATTATTAACAAGGAGAGAAATAATAAGACATTAATGATTGTCAGCTAAGCAAGGTTACCTTCATTAGGAAATCATTAGTTACCAATGAAACAACAAAATCAAAAAAGAAAGGGATAACGAAAATCCCTACTGAAAAAGCTGGTATAAAATTAGGGAAGGCCTCCTCAGGCAGGAAGAAAAACAGGAGGGACAGGACTTGGGGAGAGAGTGCTTCCTTAATGTACCTGGGATAGGACTAAGCAGGTCTCAAATCCTTTAGACACTTATCCAATCAGCTTCAGAGAGTAAGCATTTAGCAGCTGCAGGCTGGCCTCAAGCATCCTCCCTAAGGTGGTTTGGTGGGAAAAAAAAGCAGTGCTATCATGTGACTTCAGGATTCCTTTGCTCTAAAACTTCCCATTTTGCAGCTGATGCTGGGAATTCTTTTTACAAAGAATAAAATATTTCCCTTCCACAATGAAAACAGTAATAATCAAACGTTAGTTAGAGTACATATTCTCACAAAGCTAAGAAACCTACAAAGACAGTGGGTTGTATATTTAAGTGCATGAGGCCAAATTAATAAGGCTAGGTCTATCAAGAAGCTTACATTCTCATGGTATCTTATAAATGAAAGAGCATAGCTATAAAGATGGGAATCACCTGATTTTTTACAAAGCCAGATTCAAGAATCACAACAAAGTATGTAACATCACAAGTAAAATAATGTATACGTCAGAGCATTTATCATAGCTATGTAAGCATTTTCAACTTTCAAAACACTGAAGTTAATCTCATACAGAGTGGAGGGAAAATATAGAACATCTGGCAGCTTCAGCAAGAATCAGTCCCACACTTAGTGCTTGAGATAGGGACGCTCTTTTTGAAGAAGCATCATGCTCTCTAACATGAAAGAGACTTCAATGCGGATTCACAAACCAGAGGAAGGAAAGTTCACATGTGTGTCTATGCAACATACAAAGAACTGCTAATAAACTTTATTTCTCACACATCACTGTAAACACCATTACTGTAGCAGCCTCAAATTTAGAAACTAAGCAAATACGGACATAAAACAAGTTTTCTTTACCCTGGTTAAACAGCACAAGTGGAAAGTAAATGTTTTAGCATTTGGGATGGTTAAAACAAAAAGATTTAGGGAACACATAAATCTCAAGACATCTCTCTAAGCCCTATTCTTACTAATAATACATGTTTCAAATACAGATCAGAGGCTAAGTATCTCAGTTTCAGGCACACACACATCTGCATCATGTTGCTGACCTTGCACTGACATAAACAAAGACGCTGTCCCTCTATCTGTCTTTGGGAATACTTGATCGCCCAAAGGTTGCTCCACCTGGTGAAAATACCTCATTCATCCAGCCATCAGAGGCCAAAGATTCCAGGGTTTCATTTCAGAAACTAAAGTGCTCAAAAACTTCCATTAAGACACAAATATGAGACCAGGAGCCATGGCCTTCGCCAGTTATCCCAGCAGCTGGGCAGACTGAGGCAGGAGGATCAAGAGTCCAAAGCCAGCCTCAGCAAAAGTAAGCCGCTAAGCAACTCAGTGAGACCCTGTCTCTAAACAAAAATATAAAATAGAGCTGGGGACGTAGCTCAGTGGTCTAGTGCCCCTGAATTCATTCCCAGGTACTCCCCCTACCCCGCCAAAAAAAAATGCAAATATGTCCTGGGAAAGGTAATTAAGCCTTATCATTAGTCACTCAATTCCTTGTATGGGATGCAAAGTATAAAAAGTTTCAGATTAACTTTTTAGTCTTAGTAATTGAACGTGAAGTTCCAAAGCAGGAAAGAAGAAAATAAAATGCTGTCAGGAGGTATAAGGGTGGGAGGCTGGAGAAGCCCTGAGGGTAGTTACATTCCTCGGAAGTTCTGATTGACCTTTAGCCCCTGAACTCTCACCCTCAAGGCTCTACCAACACCACACACAATGTAAACCAGAACTAAATGAGCACAGGAAACTTGCAAAGGATTTAAACCCACTGGTGCCATACTAACTTTGATCATCTTACTAAATAGCAAAACTCAAATATGTAATTTTTTAAAAGCCGACTCAATGACTGTGGCCAGGGACAAGCTATTTACGTATATGAAAAATTGATAATTGTCTTTGAAAATAAGACTAGCTTAAGTTCATCTTTAAAAATGTTCTTGACCCCCTCCCTCTTAAGGAATTTTTTAAAAGTGTTCAAACTAGGCACATACACACACACACACAAAAAAAAAAATACAAGGAAAGTAAAAGCCCCCAACAACTTTCCAGCGGTGTGATGAGAAAGGTGACTTTGAATGACTTTCCTTAGGATATACTCCGTGTCCCTTAGGAAACTTTCCCTTCTCGGCAGACATGAAAGTAAATAAGAACACCTAAGAACAAACTTTGTTGGCCACCAGCAGGGGAGCTCTTCAGCTTTTGTCCCCAAATCCATTCAAACAAAAGAAGCTCCGTCTCCTCCAACCCAACCCTCGGACCCACACCCGGCGGGGACTCTCCAGATCCTGGCGCGCTCCCTTCCCTCCCAAGCCGGTCTCCAACTTACTCCTCAGCGCCCCAATAAGCAAAGAGCCGTCCTTAATGAGCTCTTTGATGAACTTGTTGGTTCGCTCCAACTCAATCTCGTGACATTGCAGTCGCTCCCTGAAGTCCGGACTGTCCAAGTAGGAATCGCTGAACTCCAGAGTGGGTAGCCCCATGGCACAAGCAATGCCAGCTGCGGCTGAGGGCACGTCGGGGCCGGCGGTCAGGGTAGGGACAGCCGGCGACCGCAGCCGGCGCTGGGGACGCGCGATCGCGGAGAACGCGCCGGGACGCAAGGGGACGGCGCGGAGGAAACGGGCCCCGCGCGCCGAGCCGCCTGCGCCGGGCTAGTCTTCCTCCCCAGAAGCAAGGCGAACGCAGGGGCGGGCGGCTGGCCAAGGCGCGGGTCTGCTCAGGTCGTTGTCATCGGGGCGCATCGTCGCTCAGAGTACTAGGGTGGAGAGGCTCCGGGCCGCAGCCGGGGCAGTAAAGTTTCTCCCACGGCGCGCAGACACTTCCGGCAGCTCCACTCCCGTACTCTCTTGACAGTCGTTGGCGCTGTGAGCCCGAAGCGCCCGGCGGCAAGTCCGGCAGGACAGGGGAAACCCTCCCCCTCCACGAACGCAGGCTCAGTCAGAGAGCTTGCAAATCGGGCCTGGGCTCCGAGACCCTCCTCCCCGTCGCCGCACTCCCACTCCGCCCCCCACCCGCCCATTTACCCTCTTGCCCCCGCCCACCCTCCCGCACTTTGCTCAGGGCTCCCAGCATTGCAGTGGCCAAACAACTCCTGCCTATGCCCCAGGCATTAACCCTGTGCCCTCCTGGGCGCCTGTCTCCACTGGCCCAGGGTGACACCGAGATCCTGCACTCCACAAAGAATCTCCAACTCCTAAAATACATGTCTATCACTTCTCTCCTTCATCCACTCCTTAGAATGCCTGGGTGAGAAACCAATGTTAACTTTCCCCAAAGTTTGAATATTTGGAAGACCCTACTTATAGCGTTAGTTTATATTTACTTGATACTTCCCCCACTGCATGCATACAAATTGCAAGTTGAGACTTGTCTCTTTCCCACCCCTCAATTTCATCAATCCAGACTAATGTAATAGTATTTTTTTTTCTCAGTTGCTGGGAAGATTTTTCAGTCATTCCTAACCTGTCCCAAGAAAGCACCTTGGACTTAGGTGCTCTTACTGATAGATGAATATTTATTTGCATCACAATATTAGTATGTTCTATTGGCATTTGGATGGAATCATCCTAGAAGCAGGGTGATTTTCAAATCACTGAAGTGGGAGAAGTTTCAAACAGTAGTTAGTTCATTCATACTAACAGGCTGTTCCCCATCTGGTAGAGGTCCATCTAATAAATTTCTGTTCTTGCAACTTTGACAGCAAGAGAAATTTCTGATATACATCTCATCTGCTATCATCTATAGGATTTTTGAGACTCAGTTACTTTTCTTAAGTATCTGCTTTTAATTTCTATTTTTTTCATTGCTTTGTCCATTTGAACCATCTGTTAACTCTTCTACAGATCATGGGAAAAAATCCATTAAAGTGCTTTACATTTTTCCCAATTAAGTTTCAAGGGAACTTCAAGACATTTAGTTTCATTTTTAAAAAAATATACATAAACGTTAAAAATAGCATGTAGGGATGGGGATATTGCTCAGTGGTATAGTGCCTGCCTAGCATGCATGAGGCCCTGGGTTTGATCCCCAATACCAGAAAAAAAAAATTGCATGTAAACTAAAACAAATATGATCATGTAAACAGTATGTTTGATGGTTTGGTTTAAATTCTTCTAGACCAAGGAATTCAGATTTAAAAACCTTACAATTCAGATTTAAAAACCTTACATATTTTCACTATTCATTCTCAACATGTTGGCAAAAAGGCCAATCACAATTACATAATTCCAAGTGTTGAACTAGTATCTGTCAATTAAATAAGACTCATTCAGTGGCATAGGGGAAACAATAATATTTGTCAGATAATGGAATAACATGAACAGCCATAGACTGTTTTTCACCTAAGGTGATTTTACAACTATTCATCATAGCCTGAAAGACAAAAAGCCAGTCCAGCCAAATAAATAAGTTTCCTTTCAACTTTTGCCATGTTGCTATTCCAAGCAACTAAATCCAATGCCAACTGCTGAGATATGAAACAGGATAAAATTAACAATCTCTTCTTGTTTTTCATGAAATCAAAGTCCTATGATTAATTCTTTAAAAATGCATCAACAGTCTTTGATAAGTAGCATTTAGTATGTTGGGTGTCAATCTTTGGTTTTCTGTGGAGTCTTACATGTCAGGGCAGATTTATTCTAGATTCTAAGATATGGGTTCTCATTTACCCATTCATGTATGTAGTTGCATGTTTTATGCCTGCCTTCTACATTATTAGGATCTGGATGGAGAAGTGGATTATATAGAGAAAGATACATAAAGCAAAGCATTGTACCTGATCTTAAGCTGCTCTCAGAAATTAAAATACATTGAAGAAGTCCTGGTATAATCCAAGGCAAAACATGCTGTGTTCCACAACTTCACACAGATGTTGTACTAATAATGTCACTGATGCCATTCATCATCAGTTTTTCCTCTCAGGTCCATCATTGCTTTTACGTGGAATCAAGATGTTCCATCTGTCCTTCACCCATTAGTGCATAAAGTTTAGTGTGTTGTAAATAAACTTTTCTCTTGTAGGTGCTTTCAGGGTTACTCATGACTTGTTCCATGATTCATACTTTAATTATACCTGCTAGTCAGGCTTTTTTTTTTTTTAATGCCACATTAACCCAGCTACTTGAGAGACACCAGAAATGATTTTGCTTTGAGGTGGATTTACTGATTCTTTCCAAGAGAAAAGGTTTATAAATAAAAGATTGCCTACACCTGCAGTTTGTCTGAATGTGAGTTCTTAATGGGCTGAAATGTAGGTAGCCTTTCCAAAAGTTTCCACTTCACAATGTGTGGCACTGCCAGCCACTTGGTTAGCTTCACAAATATTGTTGGCTGACATGAGCTTTGGCATGGTAACTGGCACAGAGAAATGACTGTTTGTTTTCTTAATTCTGAATGGGGGTGTGTGGAGTTCTGTCTGTTTTTATTTAAGAGCAAATAGGTTGTAGGGGATAGTAAACAAATACCTGGAATTTGTAAACCTGCCTAAAACTTTTTTCTTCACCTACTAATTGTCTGTTCTGTAGTATGCACACAGTAAATGTTACTGTCAAGTTGTTATTTTTTCAGTTAGTTAGATAGACTTAAGCCTCCCAGCCTCAGATATCCCAAGTTAAATTCAAGTATGGTAAACAGTAACTGAACAGAGAACATCTCAGCTCTTCTTGAAGTGAGGTGGCAGATATATTGTCACTGTTTGCATTCCTACCTGTGGACTATAATGTCCCAAAACATGTTCCTTGAAAGTAGGTTTTATATCATTCTAGCTCAATCTTACATCATGTCTAGAAAAACAATATTGTACCCAAATGAACAAAAACACATGATTTCATTTCTAAAACACTTTTTTTGTGGTTAAATGTACATAACATAAAATTTACCACCTTAACCACATTTAAGTGCACAATTCAGTGACATCAAGTACATTCACATTCTTGTGCCATCATGGCCACCTTCCACGTCCAGAACGTTCTCATGTTCCCCAACTGAGACTCAGTGCCCATTAAACAGTGATTCCTTATTGTCCCTGGTAACCATCATTCTACTTTCTATCTCTATGAATTTGACAATTTGATGCCTTGTATCAGTGGGATCAATACAGTGCCCTTTTGTGTCTGTCTTATTTTCCTTAAGTGATTCAGCCACTAATGAGAGAAGCAAAGAAGACCTAAGAACCAGATTGTGTATTTAAAATCACATACATAACTTTTTGTATTCACAATTTCTTAGAGTCTCTTCTACCAGAAGAAAAGGAAAGTCCAGATTAAGCCTTTAGATAAGAGGTAGTTTATTCTGCCTTATTAAAAGCATTCCCATTATTATTTTTGTCCCACACAATGTTTCTAACATCATTATTTCTTCCAGATTGGTGGTGTATGATATTGTACACTCCAGTAGACAAGCATTCACATCATTAGCAACAGCAGCCTACGTGACTTAGTAACATTATCTTTTGCAGCTAAAAAAAAAAAAAAAAAAAAAAATGCTCCCACAAGTTGCAAAGGCCCTCTCAACATCTGTTGTGAAATACTGACAAATGCTAAAGATAGCTTATGTTGAAAAAAAACTTTGCTTTGTCTGGAGGTTAGACATGGTAGTCTTTCACAGGAAGACCACAGAACACAGACCACATTGTATGAGTCTATGGATTGCAAGGGCTCATTATCCAATAAAAGGACTAAAGAGCAATGATTGGAAGACCAAAAAGCTAAAATCTAAGTGGTTGAGAGCTGAGAAGAGAGTTTGGATAAGGTAGGTAGGTACTCTTGAGATAGCGAAGAGATGAGCAGAAGCAGGTTAAGTAAAGGAAGGAAAGGTACCATGTGACATCATGGATGAAGCAGGAATTCAGTAAAACTCTCAAGATTTGAGCCCACACAACTCAAAAGCATTACCCTTTTTAAAAAATAATATAGATAGGTTTAGTTTTCCACACTGAATTGTAGGTAAATTAATATAACGAAGAGGTGCTGTCCAAGAGAGAAGCACAGCCATGATCCTCAGGATGCAGGGTTGGTTACAGAGGGGGCACTGGTCACAGCAAGCCCAGACCACCAACTAAGCCAGCCAGAGTGACTGCAGAGGGCGCCTGTGACCAGAGGCCTTCCAGCTCTGAGGTTTGTGTTATATTGATTTCTGAGCAAGAGGAACAAGAAAAAGGGCAGAAATCTAAGCATAAAAGCCACATCAACTAATTACACTTATGAGGGGAGGAGAGAAAGGGACTGGGGGGTAGGCAGAGAGAGATGTCAACTGTTTTAAGTTGAGGAAAAACTTTACTTAGGCATAGATTTTGATATGATTTCCATTTAGTATTGCCCCCTTGTGGCAAATTATGATGTTTGGTAACAGAAAACCAGGAAGAGAAAAAAAGACTACACACACACACACACACAAAAAAAAAAAAAAAAACACAGCTCCTTCATGTACTGGGCATGAAATTCAGAGCTCTTACCTACATCACTTCAGTGGCCTCGTTTTCTTTCTTTCTTTTTTTTTTAATACCTTCATTTTGTTTATTTATTTTTTTATGTGGTGCTAAGGATGGAACCCAGTGCCTCACACATGCTAGGGGAGCACTCTACCCCTGAGCCACCACCCCAGCCCCCTCGTTTTCTTTTGTGTGGTCTTGGGAGTGGAACCCAGGACCTTGGCATGGGCTAGGCAAGTCCTCCAAGACCCAGTTTCCCACTAGGTGAGGAAGTTATGACAAAATGGTTAACTTACTTAAATTTACAAAGTTAGAAGTGCCCGGAGTTGAGAATTCAGTTCAGTGTATCCAGCTTAAAAAAGCATCCTTAAAAAAATGTATTTAACAAATATTTATAGGTATCTATCATTGATGGATGCTGCACAGATGCTGGAAATATAAGAGTAAGAAAAAATTAACCTCAATCTTGTTCTAACTAAATTTTCAGTCTAATGAATTTAAGTAAAAACAATACTCAAATGATCACCCAATGGTCATTTATAAGCTGGGTATTTAGGATAATTGACCTTTAAGCTTTAGAACTTCCAAATGTATAAAATTGGGGATGATAGTGGTAGTAAAAATGACTATCGTTTATTAAGTGCTTACTGTGTGCCAGTCACCATCCTGAACTCATGATGAAATAGCATTCATTGTTCTACTTGGGTCATTTTTAGTTCTAGTCTAGACTTGAGCTATTTCTAAGCCTGTGACTCAAAGGTTGGATAATGAATTTCTTCTATACCAAAAGTAAGAATCAATCACAGGTAGAGTTTTCAACACTCCATCCATGTGTGCTCAAAGAGGAAGTGAGGTAGCCTCACTTCTCACTGAAACCCTAAAGGGCGTGGCCTCTCCTGGATTCCATAGCAACCACTGAGTGCACAGGCAGGAAGCAAGCATTAGCCAAGCAACTACACTTGACCTACCAATCTTCACACTACCTCTGGAGGCAGGAGTTTTACAATGACACTGAGGCACCAAAGAGCAAATGAACAAATGAACAAAAACCATCAGATAATTCACCCCAGTATAAACATGATCACACCACAGGGAATACTTGTATTAGGTCACTTATACAAATTTATATTTTTATAGTTTTTTCTCCACATTTACACCCTTTGTTTTTAGACTCCAATTAGATCATATCTAGATTGTCTCTGTAGCTCTTGCACACTATCAACCCATGGAAGATACCTAACAAATGTTATTTTGCATGCCTGAGAACTTTATCACTTTCAAAAAATTGTCCTTACTCTAACAGAGGTGTTGGACAATGTTTGTAGAGAAACAAAGGAAGGCTTCCACCCACTTGTTGAAGAGGTTTCTCTGCTTGGGGGTGGAACACTTCTGAACACGAAAAAAGGAGTAGCACTCTTTATCTGTGCTTCCAGTCCCTGGATACATCTGTGCTAGAACAGCTGCCCTGAAGCACAGGATTATAGTCCCCAGCCAAGGCGAAGGATTTGATGAGGAAAATAACAAGCCAGATGGGGCTTAAGGAAACTCACTTGAATAAATGGCTCCACATCCAGGAAAGAGAAGTCATAATTCAATCAGAGTGAAGCACACTAATGAATGTGATAAGGATAATTGAAAAAGAACAGACCCACAGTTTCTATGGTTCAAGCATTTCAGATGGGGGAAAAATTTTTGAAAGAGCTTCTGCAACCAGTAGTCACAGTGGCAACTTGCTTCAGGAGAAATAAAGCAAAATTCATGGCATTGTCTCTCATAATTTATTCTAACTTGCATTCTGTCCGTATGGATTTTTATTTAGAAATGAAATTAGAAAATTTTATTAAATTATGTATTATAATAACAAGACAAAATTATATTTTCAATTTCTTCAGAAAGAGTTGAGTTTCTATTTTTATACTTGTTAGTGATTTTTTTTTCCAGATACCAGCTTATTAAATTTCTATTGTGAGACAGGCATAGATTGCTGAGATTATACTTGAGTTTACAAGGTAAATAAAAGTAGTAATCTTGATTCTTGGTACTGCTGCAGCACATTTCACCTAGTTCTTGTGGTCTTTAAAAGGATGTTTCAAAGCTTTATAAAGCTTTCTGAATTCTATCACATTATGGTGTCAAGTAGAACAAAATTTACCAAATACTGAAAATCTTATTGATATAACAGATAAATATTTCATCAACTATTATAATTCTTCTAAACCTGCTTTCCCCAAAAACTGTGTATTAAGAAAAATTTTCAAATATGTAGTAACCTTGAAAAAAAAACCCCACATATTACTACCTTCCTGTTCTCTACCTAGATTCAGCAGTGTCAACATCTGCCATATTTATTTTTCTCTCTCTTGTCATTATGTATATTGATGTGTATGTGAATTTGTGTGCATGTGAAACACTAAAAGTAAATTTTAGGTATCTTGATACATCCCTAAATATTTCAGCATGACCAAAGAAAAGACATTCTCTAATATAACTAAAGCTTAAAGAAAATTAATATATGATAAAAATATCGTCAAATATCCAATTATTCCAAAAATTACTTTTATAGCTTAAAAACACAAGCAAAATAGAATCAAACCAAGTTTCCAAATTTAGTCTTAACCAGTGTCCTATTTAACTATTTAAGTCTATTTTGGAGAGCAACAATAATTTCATTAGTCATCACTGCACAAATTTAGAATTTGGAACAACTGACCCTAGTTTAGAATAGGGTTTCCCTTGATACTGTACTGAAGAAAATGTTTTCGATCAAATTAGTGGAAAAGACCTTGTGGAGTAGAACCATTCCAAAATCCCTAAGTATCTGAAATTGCCAGTGGTGGCTTCCAGGACCATTCCAAAATCCCTAAGTAACTGAAATTGCCAGTGGTGGCTTCCAGGAGAGGACTGCTTTAGGGCAAGGGAATGCTGTGTATTTGAAATGCATGGTCTGGCGTGTAGTGTGTGGTCAATAAGTATTTCCTTATAAATTGATGAATGAATACTTGGAATCTAAGATAAACAGCATTCGTATCAACTGGGAACAGGTAAGAATTGCAAATTCTTGGGCTCTAACCTCTACTTACAGAATCCAAAACTCTGCAGGAGATGCCCAATACCCGAATTTTATCCAGCATAATGCCAATGTTGGCTACAGTTTGGGAACAGCTGATCTAGAATAAGTGCAGTTAGACACCAAGAGGGAAGAGCAGTTTTATAAAGAGATGTGGGTGATGTAGGTTTGAGATTGGGCAAGGAGAGAAGAGGTAAGGGGAATGGTCTGCAGAGACCCAGCTAAATGCCAACACCAGGGGCAGCCTTCCTACAGTCAGGACTTCTGCAGGACAACTGACAAGGAAGACACCCTCCTTCCCTTGCCTTGTTCACACCCCTAGAGCTCGCGTTAACCTTCTCATGGTAAAGGTGAGAGCTTTTCGATGCATTTAAGGATTGTCTTTATCTGTAGAAAAAGTTATCAGTTATGTTTTAATAACTGGCACTATTAAAAGTATATATCTGCTTTAAAAACTTAGTTTTATCATAGACCTCTGAGTTCAACTCATACAGAGAGTGGGGGGCACTGAGAGAGGGCAAGGATGGTAGATGTAGATAGGTAACAGGATGGCTTCCTTTCCTGGCCCTGTCCTTTGTGTTGGGAGGAAAACTGAGATAAGACAGGCAAGGAGAACCTTTATTACCACAGTGACACCCCTGGTGTTAGGGTGTCATATCAGAACTGAGAACTTGTTTTACACTGAGGTGCCTGGCTTAGAAAGCCAAAGGACGACTCAAGACCTGAATGACCTGAACTTCCCTTCTTGCTGTGGATAGAGAAAGTTAAAGAGGGGGAAAAACAGGGATCCAAATGGTGAAAGAGCTTGCCTGACAGGAAGAGGGAGAAGAAGGATTTTCAGGTTGTCCTTCCATGCTGGTGGTCTCCATGATAACAATAATGACATAGGAGGAATGAAGGAATCGTTTCTCCATTCTTGAAAACCGTGCCCAGCCTAAGGATCCACCTGTGACATTGCTTGACTAATATCAGTTCCTTTCTTCCATTCCAGAGAGTGAGAAGTGACTGAGGAATTATGTAAGGAGACTGCCATTGACTAGAACAAAGTATTAATGAAAAACACTTTTTTTTCCTCAAATAAGAAAAATCTTAGTTCTTATAAGCTGTTTCAGGACATCCTCAAACACAAGGAAAACAATTAGCAGCTAAATCAGTCTAGAACTGGGTTATAACCAAGTTATGTAGGAGGACCCTTAGCTTGTGTCAAAATGGGAATTATCATATTATTTTGGCCAAGAGTATAGAACAGAAGCAGGCATTCTGTAAAAGCCGGGAACCCATTTGTTATGGTTTGGATGTGAGGTGTCCTCTGAAAGCTCACGTGTGAGAAAATGCAAGAAGATTAGGAAGAGAAATAATTGGGTTATAGCCTTGACCCAATCAGTGAATTAATTAATCCCTGATGAGATTGAGTGGTAACTAGAGGCAGGGATGTGTGGCTAGAGGAAGTGGTTCATCAGGGGGTGGCTTTGGGTGTTAGGGTCTGTAAACAAGTCAGGATGGCGCCTGGCATTTTGCCAGAGGGAGTGATTTGTGAAGTAACACCAGCGAGCCATTAAGTGTGGAGATTCCTTATGGGTTGACTGCTGTATCTAGTTTATGTTAATTAAAATAAGCTGTGTGGAATGTATATATACCCCTCCTGTCCTACAATAAACGGCTCCCACTCCTGCTGTATCAGTCTTCACAAATTGCTCGTCACCTCCCCCCCCCTCCCCCCCCCCCCGCCATTACTTTGCTGCAGCCGGACTGCGGCATTTGGTGTATATATTTTGTATCTGGAGAGTGGAGTCTCTCTCTCTTTCTCTGCTTTCTGATCACCATGTGTGTTACTTCCCTCTGCCTCACTCTCCCACCGTGATGTTCAGCCTCACTTCAAGCCCCCGGAGGAATGGAGCCAGCCTTCTATGGACTAAGACCTCTGAAACAGTGTGCCCTCAAATAAACCTTTCCTCCTCTATTTGTCCTCGTTGGGTCCTTTAGTTACAGCAGTGGAAAAGTTGTCTAAAACACCATTTAAATGTGTAAACTAAATGGTATTAATTTAAAATTCCCCGTCTTCTTCATAAATTTGTTCCCTGATCATTATTCTTACAATTATTTTCACTATTCCCAAATTTGCATCTCCAGGAGGATGCTTGTAGCTGCTATCCCCTAGGTAACTCCTCAATGGGTACTCCAAACAAAACACAAGTTGAATATGGACACGTTGCTACACTTCATGCTTTTTCTTAAACCTACTTCAAATTGCATTCTCTTACCTTAGGTGGCTGGGAAAGAGACTTGATATGCAAACAGTCACGGAGCCACCTCGATATCTCTTATGTCCAACCCCTTCTCTCTATCCCAGCTTCAACACTAGTTCAGCCTTCGCTGTCTGAGCGATTAAAATAAGCCCTAGCTGGCCTCCATGGCTCTGGTCAGCTGTTCTCTAATCCATGGTTGCAGTTAGAGTGATCTTTTTTAAAAAAGCAAAACTCATAGTTCTCTCCAGGGCTTAAAATCCTTCAGTGGCTCCTCATTGATTAATGGATATAGTTCAAACTCCTTAGTGGGCCAAACCAGTTTCTGTTATCTCTCTAACCTTATTGATTGCCTTATCTTTTGCCTCTGGAATTATGCTTCAGTTAAGCTGAGTTTCTTTACATTTCCCTCATGGGCCAGTGAGAGTGATCATCAACCAAGAGGTCTCTATGAGAAGTTTTATTTTTGTTTTAATTTTGATGATTGCCTTTAAAAATAAAATAAGCATTTTTGAATAACCAATAGCAGTGGCTTTTAAACTTAAATGCACCTAGGAATCACCCAGAGGTCATCTTGAGGGGCCAACTTATTAAGTAACTCCTGTGTGGCCCAAGGCATTTCAAGACAGCTCCCAGGTGACACCAGCGCTGCTTCTCTGTGGACCTCGTTTTGAGGAATGAGGGTCTAGAATTATGGCCACTTTCTAATTGTGTGTCACCACAAAACTGTCTTGTTGTCATGGACTAATGAATAAAGAAGAAAGGCAGACAATATTTTCAATGATTTGTTCCTTGTAGAAGGAACATTGCAGCTTACTGTATGAGTAAAGTGCAGGCCATAGTTCTAGTATTAAAAGAAAAGGCAAGCCAGGTGTAGTGGCACATACCTGTAATCCCAGTAGTTTGGGAGGCTGAGGTAGGAGGATCACAAGTTCAAAGCCAGCCTCAGCAACAGTGAGGCACTCAGCAATTCACTGAGACTCTGTCTCTAAATAAAATACAAAATAGGACTGGGGATGTGGCTCAAGGGCTGAGTGCCCCTGAGTTCATCCCTGGTACCTCCCACCTCACGCTGTAAAAAAAGAAAAGGCAATGAAAGAAATGAGTCACCATTTACAACAAGGTAGCATAGGTGGGTCAAATTCCAAAGAGTCACAGCAACCTGAATGATTTTACTCCAGAAAATTATCACTCATACCACAAACTGATATTACTTGAATGATATCAGTTTTGTAATTTTTACAACTAATTTTGGTTTATACTTATATAATAGTCTAACATATTAGGGTTTATAGCAGTGGTATATTTCTACATAGTTGAGAAAACAAAGTGACTCTAAGATATATGAGCAACTTTTTCCTTTATAAGGGGTCTAGGAGCTGTACAAGTCTGGGATATACTAGACTAAGCTTACAGGTGTCTTTCCTCCTTTGCTCCTGTTGTAACTTCTGCCGGCCTATTGGATTACCCTCCCATAAGCCCTTGCCATCCTCACCAACCTGCCATGTCTTCTGTGCAAACATTCTTCCCTGTGGCTCCTTTTCTGAGCCCCGTTGCCAACTTTCTGTGTTCTGTCCTAATTTTTTTTCATAATGTATGCAGTATTTTGCTATAAGCTTGAACCCGTGTGTTTGCTTACTTTACTATCTCTTTTATTCCAAAGACAAAGATCTTGTCTTGTTTGTCATATTTGTAATTGCTGGACATATCATAGCCACTCAGTAAGTATTTTTTTGAATGAATGAATGAATGGAAGTAAAACTTAGTTTGCAATTAAGGCAGAAAGAATATATCAATCTACCATGTGTTCACACTAGTGAATGAAAGAAAATTAAAACTATAAAATATTTCCAATATTCTTCTACATGTAACTTGATTCCAGTATTATAGTTCAAATGCCTTGTCTCCCAAAGAATTTGCTGAAAAGTCTGTATTTACCCTAATTTTCCACAAGTCTGCTTGTTGAGGTTAAAGCTTAGAGAGTTTTCAAAAAAGGCAAAAAGAACATTGTGATTACATTTGGTTGATGTATCATCAGAACTAAAAATAGAATGGAAAGACTGGAAATCTTTACTTGAACATCCAGCCAAAGTATGGTTAAGCATTATAGATGGGCTGGGATTGTGGCTAACTTTCTACTTCAATTACACAGGATAAATTCTGCAGCATGCAGAGTCTTCTGGCCTTGACTTCCAGTATTTTGGCACTACCATTCAATTTTCTTTAGCACCTTTGCTGGGGCTAGAAGAGAGAGTGAAGCTCAGTTTGCATTTGAGAATAGGACAAAACCTAAAATACAATATTTGGCTTTATTTTATGAGACTAATTTTCTGGCCTAGATATGGGAAGCAACCTACTTTAAAATATGTAAGACTCTTTATGCAGGTTGATAGACAGTGTGGGGTTGAAGTTGGAGGTAGGATTGGAATAAAGAGTGGGAGACAGGAAATAAGTCCCATCCAATTCTGTCACTGATGTACAATACAAATATGACCACAGCACTGTGCAAATACTGGTTGAAAGAATGGCTCTGATGGAACAAAGACAGGCTGGCCAAGCACAGATCTAGATTTTCATTTTATTTTAATAGCTGTTTAGAGTTCATTATGAGAACAAGATTCTCATGGCCCTAGAAGCCATAGAAACTTGTATAGCTCAGGGATTTTGATGGATAATTCATTCATGTATGGATTTAGCCAAGCATTTCTCTACTTAAAGTAGAAAAAAACCAAAGTCTTTTCTGATTCCATCAGAGTTCCTTATTTTACTCTCTAGGAGTATCAAACTATACCTAAAATCTGACATAATTTTCTTAACTCTGAATATTTCTGATTCTTCCTGGAATATCCATTCCCAATTTTTTTTTCAACCTTATGCAGACATTAATTCCCTCAGAAAGCTTCTTGGCCATCCTCAGAGAGAGTTACCCACTTTCTCCTCTAGGTTAGCTTTGTCTCCTGTAGACTTCATGGAGCACTTAATATGTATTATACATTTTTTTTTTGTGTGTGGGGGGGTTATTCTTGTGTCTTTTCTTTTTTTGGAAATGAGGATTGAACCCAGGACTTTGCAAATGCAAGGCAAGTGCTTTGCCACTGAGGCACATCCCAGCCCTACTTTCTACTTATTGATCCTGTTTCAACAGGAAAGGATCAGAGAGTTTTAGACACCTGGCATCTTAAACCTGTAGTATGGTGGAAATGACACTTGATTAGAAGTCCAAATATGTGGCTTTAAACCCCCTCCACATGACCAAGTATTTTCTCTTTTGTACATTTTACAGACAGGGCTCCTGCTCTGACTATTCCATACAGGAAAGAAGTATTTGTCTGTTTGTATGCTCATTCTCACTGAGTCTTACACAGTGTGTACTCAGCCATTATGTTTAGCTAAATTTAAAATGGCATTCTTTTTTGTACCAATACAGCCTTCTGGGTTCCACAGGCAGGATCTTGGTGCAAAATCACAAGGCCTTTTCCATTTGTTACAGAGGAAAACACACAGACTGAAAACAGATTTGCCCTATTTATTTTCTGATGTGTCAGAAAATTGTCCACCCATGTGTCAGACAGCAAGGATTATTTAACATCACTGTTTTGCCGCCTAGCACTGTACCTATAAGGGAATTGAACTCAGTTTCCAGATTTTATGTATTATTGATGTCTTTGCTCTACCTGTAAACTGTGTTCTAAATGGACCCCTATCCTGGGAATCTCATTTTTTGAGACAGATATCTAAACAATCAGCATTCAGAACATCCTACATGCCTACGCAATAACCACAGCTGTTTGTCTATTCCCTGTTTCAACAGGGACAAATAGAGTCACTAATTTTTGCCTTTTAAGGTAACAATCCATTTTAATACTTGGCAGGGAAGGGGTGGCGGACAGGGGAGAAGTCATCATAGTCACAAGAGAAACAGAAATACAAAATATCATAACAGCCTGTGTTCTTTGAACATTCACTTTGAAGATGAAAACAAAGTTTACACAATATTATTTAAATAAATAGGAGGAATTCTGTGGTAGATAGTATATCTAAATGATTGACATTTGTAGATAGCTTTGTGAACTTTATCATGGAGCAAGGATCATCAGAGCTCAATTTCTATTGTCTTTACCCATGTGTTACTGCATGGAAACTCAGGGTATGCTCCAGGAGGAAAGCAATCCTCTTGTTTCTGGCTATGGGCTGTATGATATATAACTGAAGTTTATGTCATATTAGAGTACAGTTGTATTTATCAACTTCTCTCATGGTATAGTCCTGACTATATTACTCTGACAGCAATTTCTACTCATGATAATTATCATAGTCACTTGGGGGTGGGTAGAATGGTATTCCTCAAGAATGATAGGCCATATTTTGTACAGATCTTTCTACTTTGCACACCTTGTCTCATTTTACTCTCAGGATTAGTCTGCACTCTTTTATTACCAAGTAATGAAAGTAACTCTTTCATTACAAAAAACAACTTGAACTAGTATTGGTTCAAGGGGAATCTTTTTAGGGAGCTTAATTGAAAACTTCAAGGGCACATTTGACTTTAAACGTAGCACAATTGAGATCTTTTCTGTGTCTCTAACTTAATACCTAAATATCAGCTATTCTGTCTGATAATTGTTCTAGGCATAAAAACCAGAGCTACCTACATTTGACTGCCTATGTTTCTTAAGTGTTTGTTGTTCTAAAGAAGAAAGGATCCTATGTTCATACAGCAAAGCTCAAAGAGAGACTCCAGTTGGTCCTCTGTTGGACATGTGCTCATATCTGAGTAATGACAGCCAGAAAAGAGTTGGAGTATTCTGATAGCCCAGGTTGGTGTTCCTTGCTAAATGTTGAAGTCAGGTAGGGCTCTCAGGATTCAACACTGTATCAGAACTACAGGAGATAGGAAGCACAATTCCTGGAGGGAAAAGGGGTAACTGAAGATTTGACAGTAATGGACATCCACCATGTTATCACAAAAACTAGCAGAGGCTTTGTTTCCCTTATTTTAGAAGCTCAGAGAGATCCACTTGTCAAAATTAGCATAGCTAGTAAATAGGTTAACTAAATCTTCTAGTCTATTTTTGGTCTGTTTGTTTGTTTTGATAATCTTCAGGTTGGAGAACACATAAACTACTTTAAAAGGGATATGTAGACATTATGATCTCAAAATGAGTAATTAATTTGGTGTAGTTGATAACCTGGGAAGAAATCTGGAATATTTTGCAAATGGTTGTAAACAAGAAAAGGTTATTTTAAATATAGGACCATTTTAAGAAAGAAATGCTAATATGTACAAAAATGTTGCTGCAGCATTTTTACTTATTGGAATAATATTCTGTAAGAAATTATAATTTCAAGTTTTAATGTTGGTATAATTTAAAAATAAATTTGAAAAAATAGAAGTTTCTTAATTAATAAAGTAGTATAGTACAATGCGTTTTAAAAATACGATTGCATTGGTCTGATTTTCTATCAAATATTTTTCTGTGATTTTTGGGTGAGGTGGCAAAGATAATTGGGCCAAAATAACACTGGGGAAGTATAGAGCAGCTTTGTTTAAGGGCAGCTTTGTGCTGATTGTGACAGGGGAAGCTTGGATCCTCATGAACAAATCCAGGAGTTTCTAGGTTGAAAGCTAAGGGCTTCTTTTCAACTTGTATTATTTGCTTCTAAAAACAAGAAGGAAATCAGCGAGGTGGGTGGCATGGTGGCACACACCTGGAATCCCAGTGGCTGGGGAGACTGAGGCAAGAGGCTCACAAGTTCAAGGCCAGCCTCAGCAAGAACCTTAAAAGAACCTTGCCTCAAAATAAAAAAGAATAAATAAATAAAAAGGGATGGAGATGTAGCTCAGGATTAAAGTGCCCCTGGGTTCATCCTCAGTATTCCCCTCTCCAAAAAGGAGAAAACCAGCAGATAGCTCTTTCCTAATTTCTAGTATGTCCAAAGCTCGATTACCAACATATATTTAACCATTTACATTTAACACTTTGAGTATTGTACAATATCTTCATTATCTTTTCTTGCTCTATTTCCTAATAGACTTTGGACACATCAAGAAACTTAGTAGGAAATTAAGAATGAACAGTGAAAAAGTCATTGATAGAAGTTTTGTGAAGAAAATAACAGACAAGATGCCAGTATTTGATTAGTTTGAGGGGAAAAAAATGTAATCCCCAAAGTGGGTTTGTAATGTTGATTATAAACAGAAAGGAGTTAGACTTTGTGGAAAACCTTATTAAAATAAACAACCCAAGAAAAATTTTAAGCATGTATTTAAAGGAAACAAATTCATATATCATGTATCTTGAGGTCTGATTGAGAAAAAAAAATGAACATAACTTAGAAATATCCCATAAACCATATATATAAACATCTTAACCCGAGGATTCTCAAAAAGATAACCTAGTGCTTAAAATAGACTTGTGGCTTTTTATTGTGAAAATGGGCCAAAGTGTTTTTTTGGTATTAAGGAAAATGAGCATGTGAGAATTAAAAAATACTATCCATATTTAATACAAACAATATTTTCAAAATTGGTTGGTGAAAAGAATATACTGACCCTCTATTATCTGTAGAGATTTGGCAATGTCTATAAATTTATAGTCATCAAAATATGACAGACATACATTTCTCCATTTAATGCTTTCAAGTATTTTCAAAATCTCCATGAATATAATTTAACTTTAAGGAGTAGGTACTTTATATTAATCTTAGTTATTTTATCCTTTTTTTAAAAAAAATCAGTCTTTCCAAAATATTTCTGAAATGTCTTACTGTTCAGTAGCTCATGGTTGTCTATAGCAAATCTTGTTGTGTTAATCAGGTGAATTTTTGTTTTCAAGGTCAGAAGGGAGGAAAACAGTGACAGAGTTGTTGTTGTTGTTTAAGTTTATCATTTTATCCTTGGATTCTCACTTGCATTCTGTTGCAGTCAGAAAGTTATTTGCTGCCTAAAGCCATGCTATTTATTCAGGCAGCTACACACTGGCTGATGAATACTAGAGTGGAAGGCCTGGAAAGAGCCCCAGGGAAAGGCATTGGCAGAGAGAACCTGACCAGTAAGCTCCCATGCTGTTCAGTGCTACACCTCTATGTATAAACTTTCAACTGATTTTCACAGACTCATGAAGAACTCTGACCCCCTTATTCTTTCTACTCATTTTTATAAGTCACTGAGGACTAACAAAATTGACTCTCAGGGCCTTCTTGGTATTTTACCTATTTGAAAATAAAGAAACTTCTCTATATTCCTAGAAACCCAGGGAGAAGAGAGAATGGAAAAAGAGTATTCAAGAACAAGGCAGTTTTGTGGCACCCGTACCATTTCTATTCACTCTCCAATGCACCTGAGAGCTAGGCAAAGAATATTGCATTTAATTTTACAAAACTGGAAAATCGTTCATGCTTACCACTCATAAATGGACATGCTAGATCCCAGCATTGGTTTCCAGCATAGGTGAAAATTTAGATAAAAATTCAGGGTTACCCTGACTCCTTTAGCAGTAGAAGCAGCTATTTTAAGAACAAAGGATCTGCAAGTTTTTGCAAGAAAACTTCTGTATATTTATATCAACTAGATCTTAGGACAGTTACAGACTCGTTTCTTTATTGCCTAGTTTGGCAGGTAGGTCTTATCTCAGTTATGATTCTGTAGTCTGAACAAGATTGAGATGAAGACTGGGATCAAAGAAAACAATGCTTTGTTTCTAGTCATGTGTGCTCAGTATCTGTTGTACTCGATTTCTTCATCCATAAAACATTTCAGCTGTTCATGGCAGTTAACCAATTTCAAACGTCTTTCATGGCTCAGACTATAGGAGCAATACACATTTTTAAAAATCATTTTTATAGGCTTTGCCATATGGTGCTCTTTAATTTTAACAATTTTCATGAGTGTTTAAATGTAATAATGCATTTCATAGAATAATAACACTTAATTATTATTATCTACTATTTATCCAGTGATCTCATAGCAGGTTATAAACACTAATTAATTGAGATTTGCAAAACCCTGTGAAGTTCCAAGTACAATGGCCATGTTGCATTTATCCACTTATTTCTCTAAATGCTGCTTTGAAGTCTTTGAATTTTTAATTAGTGATTATGACTCTAGTTACTATCTGGGAAACTTGAAGTAGGCTTGTTTTTCATTTTTTCCCATGCTTTTTAAGTAAAGATTTTATTTTTGATTTATGGAAAGAACCAGAGAGAAATTTGACTAGCTAATTTTGACTGAGGGTTGAAATTACATCTTTGGGAATATTCAGATGAGTGAGCAAGTGATGTTGACATTTTCAACCTGCTGGGAACTGTAATGGGAAAATACTTAGTTTTCTGCTTTAGTATTCTCCATAGTGGGCATCTCTAAGGCTTTAAATTGTGGCCCTGATTTCACAAAGATTTTAGCTCTTCCTTTTTATACTTCCTCAGATGCCCTTTTGACTTTCTATCCTGATAAAGTATGGGCTGTATTATAATGGGAGAGAGCTGGTAATAGGTTACCAATCCAGAAATCTGGGCTCTACTTTGCATTGATTTATGCAGTTTATTTCACCCTTGTAATATTGTTTTCCATGTAACATGCAAAATAACATATACCGTACTATTTCTCAACTTTGTGACCACGGTAAAGTGAGAAAATAGGCATAGTTCTTCTTTAGAATCCTTTGGGTCCATAGCCACTTAACAAATATCTAATGCCCATTACGTGACAGTGTCTATTCAAAGGACTTGGAATATAGCAGTAAATACATAAATGAAAGAAAAGAAGAATGAATAACAAGTGTCTCCTGAAGCTTATAATCTAGCAGGCAGCAGGTGATAAATAAGTAAAAATATATAATAGTTTAGGTGGTGCTATGGCTTGATTGTTTCTCCCCTGAGAAACTCATGATGAAATTTAATTGCCATTGTAACTGTATTAAGAGGTGGGATCCTTAAGAGGTGATGGGACAGGCTTCTATGAAAGGATGAGTTTGGCCCCCTTTTGTCTATTTGCTCTTCAGACTTCTGACACATGAGGATGAAGAATTCAAGACACCACATCATTAGACCTTCCTTGACATTGGACTTTACAACCTCTGGAACTTTGAGCCAATACATTTCTGTTCATTATTAATTACTCTGACTGTGGTATCCTGTTATAGTAGCACAAATGGACCAAGACAGATGGTGGGAAGTTTTAAGGAGAATCCTAGTTGTGACCACAGGTTCTCACATCTATGGCTTTAGGAAAACTACCTGACCTTATTCTACCCAAATTTCTAAGCTGTGAAATGAGAAAAATAATATTACTTACATGTTAGGATTATTTTGAAACTTTAGACCTATCTTGTCACAAATAGTTCAGTTTGGTATTCTAGTAAGATAGAGTGAATTCCAATCAGTTTATAGTTAGGATGATAATTAGAAAACAAAGAGACTGTCTATGACACAGTTAATATTCTTAGAAGTAAGATTAACCCCAGGCTATCTGATTTAATGTATCTGCACTTGACTATAGGCCTACATGACCTTCCACCAATAATTATAGCTAAGAGCCTCATCTCATTTAATCCACACAAGAGCCCTATAAAATTGAAAACTATACTATCCCCTTCTTTGAGTTCTTCATCACCAGCTGGCCAGCATTCCCACGGCAAAGAAGGTCCAGCTATATGGTGTCCTCTTTTCCAAGCTTCAGGTACCTATTACTTCTACCTTTTCTCTTCCTACTTCCTCTCATTGAGGTAACAGGGCTTCCTATAGTTGCTAGATGTATGTTACTTCCATTTCCTGTTGACTCATTTTTAATCATCTAATCCTATTTAATCAATTCTTTTAAAAAATGTTTCTCTACTAAAGAATCTACTGTGTTTTTTGTTTTCTTGCTTGTACCCAGAATGACTCTGTACCTAGTACCAAATGCAGTAACTCTAAGAAAAACAAAGAAACAGAAAACAACTCCACAACCTTAAAAAAAAAAAAAAACTAAAAAACAACTCCATAAAGATGGAAATCAGGATTGACTTCGTCATATCTTTAATGTTAAAGGAACTTCTGATTTTATTGCCAAAGAGAAGGGGAATACTAGAAATCCATGGCATGCAGTGTCAGAAACATCACAGCTAAATTCGTTCTGCCCTGCAAATAATTGTGATGAAGTGTCAAGTCAAGCAAATGTCCTATGCTTTCTAATATAGTAATCCTTAAGAATGGCCCATGATTTATTTAACCAGATCCCAATAGATAATAGTAGTTTAAATTTCTCACTCTGATAATATCATGATAAACACACATCCATTAGTGTATTTCTTTAAAATAAAACATTAAAAGTAATGATAATATTGTGAGTGGTCATTTCTGGCAATAAAATTGAATGATTTTTATTTTCTCTTAGAATACTCTGATGATTTTTTTCCAATATAAGTTTTTAAATTTTGTTATAAGAATAAAATAAGTTATCCTCTCTCCCCTAATTAATGGTTATTAGGTTTATCATGTCACAACACAAGTGTACTCTGCTGTAATTTAATGAGGTTCATCTCAAGTGTGAATTGCACAATAATCAGAATAAGTCACTAAGTAAGCTGAACTGATTGCTATTGTCCATGTTTGATCAATTCTTTTTCCCCAGGGTGAAAATAATTTTCAGTTAGTCTGAAATCCTAGAATCTATAGGTTGGAAGGGACTATAAGTGTCCTAAAGAAGATCATGAGGAATTCTCTAACTAAATAAGCCATTTAGAAATAGACATAGACATCTAAAGATATCTGGAAGAAAATTTGGGTTCAAGTATCTGGTGACTCACCCCTTGAAAACCCGAGAGGCTACGAATCCCTGCGAGCTGACATGAGACCAGAACTGAGGGATCAGTGCTGACTCCAGGCTTACCCGTCTTCCCACCTGACTATGGCCCCTCACCCTTGACCATTGTTTGGTTTTGTATCTAGCTTTGAAATTAATATATGGCAATATTATCTTTGTTTTTTTAACTTTTCATGTCAAGTCTAGTGTAAAATATATGCACTTATAATTTAATAAATAGTTATATATTTCATCTGCTAACTATTGGTAGATATTCAAGGTCCCATAGTGTTCTCAGCTCAAACTTATCCAAAACAAATGCTTCCATTACAGTTATAAAGCTGGCATCATTCAAAATTGTATATGTAGCCCAGAATTCTCTTCCAGGAGAATTTCCCCAAAGTTTTTATTTTTTTTTTAATTTAAATATATATATTTTTAGTTCTCCATGGACCTTTATTTTATTTATTTATATGTGGTGCTGAGAGTCAAACCCAGTGCCTCACACATGCTAAGCAAATGCTTTACCACTGAGCCACAAACCCAGTCCTCCAGATAGGTTTTGACAAATCAAAAATATAATTCTGGATTGGAGGAAGCAGGACACCGTTTTTATGAAATAGAATTGGACCAAATTTAGAGGCAGAAAACACCACTCCATTGTTATAAGAATAAAAGAAATAGAAGAGGGAGCCTAGGCTGGGGGTGGAGAGAAGGAGACAGTCATGGGGGATAAATCTCATTTAGTAAACTTAATAACTGGACTGTGGTGGAGTGTCAGATGGAGAGCTCAAGATCAGGACATTGCCTGACACATGGGTGATCAGCAACAGGGTGGAAGCCAAAACAAAGCTTAGAAGCCAAAGCCACTTCTGCTTGAGGAAGCACTGTGCATTTGGCAAGAGGAATCATATTGGTTGGTTGATTCTTCCTCCCCTTTACAAAAGTCCAGGACCCTCAAGCACACCAAATTGGCAATGAAAATAGGAAAGGAAAAACTCAGCCAGGACCAGTGTTTAGAGAGCCAGGGAAGAGTGGAGATCATGTACACAAAGTTCTTTCAGTAAATAACATATCTGGACAAGCTGAAAAAATGAGAAAAAACTCCTGAATACACATTTATTGATATTTCCCCAAACATTAACAATTTACAACCAAGAGCTCTGTTTCCTTTTTGTGCATGTGCAAGCATACACACACACACACACACACACACACACACACACACACACACACACACACTGTGCCCCCCCCACTATGAACGGTTTTTAGAAATCCCTTAAAAACTGGATGGCCATTTAAGCCTAAATATCTCAGTTTTTTCTTCCTAAAATCATAGGAATTCTTTTGTATAAAAGCATTAAATTATCAAAATCAGGAAATTGCCAATGATAAAATATTATTATCTAATTCACAGATGTTATTCAGACTTCCTCTAAGGCCCTAACATTGTCCTTTATTTAAAAAATGCAAGATCATGTGTTATATTTATTTACCATTTCTCTTCAGTTTCTTTTAATCTGGAATACTCCTGAATTTTTATTAAGATTTTACAACATTGATATTTTTGAAGACTCAAAAGTAGTTAATTTTTTTTAATTGAGGTAAAAATCATAAAACATAAAATTTATTATTCCATCAATTTTTAAATGTATAATTTAGTACTGTTTAGTATATTAACATTGTTAGTGCAACACATCTCTAGAACTTTTTCATCTTGAAAACTGAAACTCTGTATCCATTAAATTCTATTGTCTTAATCAGCTTTTTTTCATTGCTGTGACTGAAGAACCCAACTTAGCAAAATTGTAGAGGAGTAAAAGTTTATTTAAGGGCTCATTGTTTCAGAGGTTTCAGTCCATATACAGCCAGCTCCATTCCTTAGGGGGCCCAGGTGAGACTGAACATAATGGCTAGAGAGTGTGGCAGAGAGAAGGGACCCATACAACTCTGAGGAAGCAGAGACTCCACTCATTACAAAATATATACCCCATAGTTTCACCCCCAATGAACCATTTCCTCCAGCCACACACCACCTGCCTTTAGTTACCTCTCAGCTAATCACATTAGGGATTAATTCACTGACTGGGTTAAAGTAATAACCCAATCATTTCTCCTCTGAACCTCGTTGCATTTTCTCATACATGAGCTTTTGGCTGACACCTCACATCCAAACCATAACATTCCCCTTCCCCATCACTGGGCAACCATCTTTCTATTTTCTATTGCTGTAATCTGACTACTTTAGATACTTCACAGTAGTGGAATCATTTAGTATTTGTACTTTAGTTAGCTTATTTCTCTCTGCATAATATTATCAAGGTTTATGCACACTGGGGTATATGAAATCATGGCCTTCTTTAAAAAAACTGTGTAATAGTTCGTTGTATGCTGTCTTAAACAAGGTAAATCATAAAACACAAGTTTACTCACGCCATGGTCCTGGAGGTTGGGAAGTCCAAGATCAAAGCATTGCAACTGGTGTGGGCCTTCTTGCTGTGTCGAAATAGGGTGGAAGGGCATCATCTAGATAGTGGGAGCACAGAGGAGAACTCTTGCCCAAGAGAGCTTACCTTTAAAATAAAGTCGCTTCTATGAGAACTGACCCATTCCCCTGTAAGGGCATTAATCCGTTTATAAGGGTGGAGCCGTCATGACCTAATTATATCTTAAGGATCCCACCTCCCTTATATCATCATGGTGTTAATTAAATTTCAATATCCATTTTGGATGCATTCAAACCATAGTATATTTATACATCATCTTTTTGTATCCATCTATTGATGGACATTTGCTTGCTTCCATCTCTTAGCCATTATAAATGATGCTGCAATTTACAAGGGCCTGCAAATATCTCTTCAAGAACATGCTTGAACTGAATCCAGAATCTTGCACATTCCAGACAAGGGCTCTACAACTGAATAGTCCATGTTCTTTCTGATATATACCAGAAGTGGGATTATTGGATCATATGGTAATTCTATTTTTCATTTTTTGAGGATTCTCCTTACTGTTTTCCATACTAGCTATTCGATTTTACATTCCTAAAAGCAGTCCCTTTACCCACACCCTTGATATCACTTGTTATTTTCTATTCTTTCTATAGTGGCTATCCTAGTGAATGTGAGGTGATATCTTATTTTGGTTTTGATAGGCAATGCTTAACATCTTTTCATATACTTTTTAGACATTATATATTTTCTTTGGAGAATTGTCTAATATTTTTGCCCAATTTTTAATCATTTTGTTATTGTTTTTGTTGAGTTGCAAAAGTGCCATCTATATATTTTAGTCATTTGCCTCTTATTGGAAATGCAATTTGCAAATATTTTCTCCCATTCTTTGATATAGTCCCATTTGTCTATTCTAGCTTTTTTGGTTTTTATTTTTGCCTGTGCTTTTGGTGTCATAGCCAAGAGATCACAGCCAAATTCAATGTCCTAAAGCTTTTTTCTATGTTTTTCCCCCCTAGGGGTTTTACAGTTTCAGTCTTTAATCTGTTTTGAGTTGATTTTTGCATATGGTGCAAGAAAAGGGTCCAATTTTATTTGTGCACGTGTGAATATTCGGTTTTCCCTTCACCATTTGTTGAAAAGGCTGCTCTTTCTCCACTGCATAGTCTTGGCATCTTTGCCAAAAATTAATTGTACACAGGATTAATTTCTGGGCTCTATTCTCTTCCATTGATCTGCATGTCTACCACATTAATATTACACTATCTTTTCCGTGTTGCTTTATAGTGTTCTCTGAAATTGGGAAGTGTGAGGCTTTCCCTTTTGTTATTTTCCAAGATTGTTTGACTGTAAAAGATCAGGATTTTGTACATGCACCTATACTTTGGGTTTGTCTGATCTTTCAATATGCTTATAGTTTGGCTATGCACCTTAGAAGGAACGTCACAGAAATAATGTTGGGTCCTTCTCAGTGAAGCACATGCTGTTGATTAGCTTATTTCTGATGATGTTTGCTTTGGTTAAGGTGGTGTCTGCCAGGCTTTAGGAGTCATCATTTGACAATTTGTTTTCTTTTTCCATCTTTATCCAATCCATGACTTCCCCTTTTGGATTTTACTATCTAAATATTTCTCAAGTCCATCTGCTCTTCCTCTGTCTCTTTGATCCAGCCTTACTGACGTTTCACTTCTCCAAACATGTTGTTCTTTTTGTTATGAACATAGTTTCTCACCATCTTGGTTTTCTGACTCCAACATTTTCTTTCCATTTCAGCTCAAACATCACCTCCTACAGGAGGCTTCCCTCCAGCTTCACAGACAGCTCAAGTCCCTGTTTCTACATTCTCAGAGCACTGTGTGCCTTTCATTTCTAGGACTTAATAACTGTGGCAAACTTAGATTTATTTGTGTGAGTTTTGGCTTAACAGTTGCTTTACCTCCTCAATAAATGGCAAGCAGCAACAGAATGCATTCCCTGCCTTTGTACCAGCACAGTGTTTGACTCATAGCATTCATAAATAATAGTCTAATGATAGTCCTAATGATAACAGCTTCAATTCTGAGTGATTAATATTTGCTAGTAACTCTGCTAACTGCTTATCATCTCTGTATTAGCTCAGAAAAACAAATGTTAATGAAATATAGTTCACAAAAACAATTTTTTAAATGTCATTGAATTTTCCATTTGTATAATCTTTTGTCAATTATTTAATTGTATATCTGTTTTGGTAACTTATTGTCTAACATGTGTTATGAATTGCAATAAAGAATCTATAATAAAAATAGATATTATTTACTGATGACCTTATAAGTAGTAGCCAGTGTCATTTGAAGGTACTCTCTTGTAGTTGAGGTGCATACATTCTAAGTTTGTAATCTAACAAAACTCAAACTGCATGAAGAATTTTTTATAAGAATGGTGCTGTTACTAGTAGAAACAGGGTACATAAGCAACGATATTATTTAAATTCACAATGAAAATTGACATAGCTCCATATTCTTGAATGAATGAAGCTTGAGAAAGAAAGAAATCATTCTCCATATAATGACAAATGTCATTTTCTTTTTTCAAAGCTGACCTACCAGTGTCTATTGGCCAATCCCACTTTCCAGGTCAATAGCAGATATTCTGTGCATTTTACTGTTGGGATTTTTTTTCTTTCTGATAGAGAGTAAGAGGAGAATTTTTGCTTTGGACAAGTTTTGAAAGACTGAACAGACTAAATTCGCTTTATCTGTTCTTAATTACAAATTATATGTATATTTTTGAGATCTTCACAAGCATCTACTGGCCACCCCTCACCCCTGAAAGAAGAGAGAATCATTTTGCTGCTTTGGAGATTGTTGTGTTATTGTTAACTTAAAATTTAATTAACTGGGTGTGTTGCCTGGGTTGAGAGAGTAAGGAGTTAATTCTTTAGTACATGTAATACTATGAAGACAAATAGTCAAAATTTGCTCAAATACCTACAATTTGTAAGAGAAAAAAAATAGGTCTGGAGTTGGCGTCTCTAAACATCAGGGTATTTGGTAAGATCTTGCTGTTTGGCTGAATTTTTCATTATTGGAAAAAAAATAGGTAGCTCATGTTTTTATAGACTCAGAGAATAATCTGAGTATATAAAAGGCAATAAATAAATGTTAGTCCAAAAATCCCATAAACAAACTTACATAAACTAAGAACTGTCTGAATTTTCATTGTCTCAAAATGAGGCATGATTTTGGAAACTGGTTCAACCTTCTTGTCCTCTCAAATAAGACTAGGAAATATGTTGGCAGTATCAAGTCACAGCTCTACGTTCTGGGAACCAAAGCTCCCTTTAGGAGCTTGTGTATAAACTACTTCATGACACTAGGGGAAAATGTTCTCTTATTTATGAACCATACTGAAGAAAACTTTATGATTAGGCCGAATATGGAGAAGAATTCTGAAGTACAGCCAGATGGTGCAAAATAGAAGTGCTGCTGTAGCACGGTCCCTGGCATGAGTAAACAGAAGAGGCTTCTTTATGGTAGAAAAAAGAAGAGGTACTTAAAAAAATTAAAAAGAAGAAGCAGCATAGTGTGCTATATATTTGAATTATAGAGTTAAGAGAAAGTTGAAAAACTTTTTAAATCATAAAAGTAGAGTCATAAATACACTAGAGAAAAAATAGAGAAACAAAAAGTAAACATAAATATGTACTATTTATATTTCCAATTTCCTTCCTTATATATATTTTTAACCCAAAATTGGATCCAATGGTGCATAGTGTTTATTAGATTGCTTTTGTCATTGAACATTATATTGTGACATCTTTTTTCCACATTTTTAAATATTTATCTGTCAAATTTGCTTTAAAGCTAACTTTTGAAGTTCCATAAACTTTCTATTTATTGTACAGTTAGTATTTGCACTAAATTTTGAACAAAGCATAACTGATCTGATTTAGAAAGGAGATTAGAACCCATAAAGTGGCAGCTCTATAGCTCCAGGACTCTTATACAAGTTCCTGCAGCACATTCCCCAACATTACTTCAAATGGCTGCAGACTGTCCCACACATGACCACATTATAACCACTTTATAATTTATCCAACATATCTGCTATAGTTGAACCTATGTTGTTCCAAATAGTTCCTTATCAAGTACAGCACTATGAACAGCACCTTTGCAGGCCTAAAATTTAGGAGCATGTCCATTATTGTTTCTATGGGGTAGTTTCTTAAAAGTGGAATTCCTAAGTGAAGTTAGGTATTTTTAAAGAGGTTGTTAATATGGATTGCCAAATTATCACCCAGAAAGGACATTAAACAATGGATCAACAGTGTCCCCAGAATGTTTGGAGAGCTCAAATTTTCCAGAACATTGTCAAAACTTCACTGGAGCTATGATAAAGAACAAACCTTGAAAACACTATGTTTAGTGAAAGTGGTTAGTTGGAAAAGACCACATGTTATATGACTTCATTCATATGAATTTTCTCAAAGAGGCAAATTCACATAGACAGAAAGATTAGTGGCTGCCAGAGGGTGGAGGGAATGGGGAACTAAGAGTAACCTGGATATGGGTTTCCTTTCCGGGTGTCTAAAATTAGACAGTGGTCATAGTTGTGCAACTCTGAATACATAAAACATTGAAGTTTAGACTATAAAAGGGTGACTTTTATCTCAATAAAGCTGTTATTAAAAAAAAACTTACTTGGAAAACTTCACTAGTGAAAGAAAAAAATGGTAGTTATGGTAAATTTTGTGTTTAATTAATAGTAATGTTCTACTTTTCTCTTTCCATGTGGATTGGTTACCTTTTTCTCTTTCCATGTGGATTAGTTACCTTTTTCTCCCTTCCTTCCTTCCTTCCTTCCTTCCTTCCTTCCTTCCTTCCTTCCTTCCTTCCTTCCTTCCTTCCTTCCTTCCTTCCTTCCTTCCTTCCTTCTTTCCTTCCTTTCGTTATTAGAGATTGAACCCAGAGGTGCTCTACTACTGAGGTACACCCTCAGCCCTGTTTTATTTTTCCAACAGGGTATTGCTAAGTTGCTGAAGCTGGCCTAAAACTTGCGATCTTCCTGCCACAACCTCCCAAGTTGTTGAGTTTACAGGTAGGCACCTCCTTGCCCAGCTGGTTATTTGTGTTTCTTAGTGAGTTACTTGTCATGTCTTTTTCTTTCTCTTTTAGAGGATTCATCCTTTTTGTAATGATTTCTATTTTTTCCTAATATACCTTTTAATATGTGCCTTTCTAAATACAAAGAAAAAAATCGTTAAAGAGTATTTATACTATTTTTAATTTAAGATTCTGGATACTGTTATAGCTATTTCATATCAATGAGAGGCTTGAATAGAGTCTTGATACCTAAATTTAATTCTAGAATACCAATAATTTTAATAATTCTCTGGAAGATGGAAAACAGAAGATATTGATTCTAGCTAAATTAGCCTCAATGTAACAGGTAATTGCAGCCTGCAGTTGCTGGCATTTGCTCAATCTCTAAATTAAATAAGATGTTAAATGTAGCTCTGGAAGGAATTCAACCTGGTAAGTGCCCTGACAATGTATAATAGTTTATGCACACTTCAGAAAATTTAAAAATTCAAGAAACAATTGGTGTCATTAAATGGAAAATGTGCCAATTGGTTATCTTACATTTACTTTAATACTTTAGAGTAAATTATTCAAGGACTAAGATTCATAATTGTTCTTATTGCTGAGAGAAATATTCATTGGGTAGAGTGAAAATTAAAAAAAAAATACTCCAAAATATTATTTTGAAGCACTAAAATCCAAAGTTTGTACCACACTTGTTGATTTTAAATCTCCATCAATTGTAGGTAATATCTGTAATGCTAGAAGAGAAAAATAAACCATAAAACATTAAATGTAAAATTCATTACCATTTTAAATGTTAAATCATGAAAGATATGTTTCAGCATTGTGGATGTAAGGCGATTCTATACTTTTTAACATCAAGGGAACTGGGAGCATCCAGGAGACTGTGGCACCCTGAGACAACTTCAAATCCTTTCTTCTCTTAGTGTATAAAAGACATTTTCTGGATTTCAACAATGAAATCCAGAAAATGGTTTATCACATACAAACGATGGTTATTACCAAGGAAAGAGCAGAATCATAGAGACCAGATTGTTCTCTATAGTGCATTGTTTATTGCGAATATTAGTATCTGGCCAAACTAATGCCTCTGAATTCAATCCCAGAGGTAGTTAAATGTAAGTTACTACTTGCAAGTCACTGTGTAAAAAGCTTCTGGAATATAAAGCTGAATAAAACCTTACTCATTATTTCTGCCTTGGAGGAGCTTCATAAACTTGTTTTTCCTTTTTGATTGGGAAGTTGGGAGAGTCTGAGACTTCATTTCTTCTCCTTTTGACAGTGAAGAAAGTGGGTGTTCTTTTGATATCATGGCTAAAGCTGGAGGTCTACTGTAGGACTTGAGAACTCTAATTACCACACTGCTGTATACTGGAAATATTCTAAGAGAACAGGTTTTGAGTATTGTTACCACACACACAATAACAGGGTAACTGAGAGATGATGGATATGCTAATTTGCTTGACTGTAGTAACAATTTCCTAAGTGTTAGTGTATCAAAATATCATATTATACATACAAAATATATAGACAATAAAAATCATACAGTTGGAAAAAATCATACAGTTATATAAAACAGAGATCAAAGTGGAAGGGACTGAAGCTAGAGGCTAGGGGAGGAGGCAAGACAGGAAGTGAAGGAAACAAGAGCAGATGCTCTGGTAAGGACATGTTGGGGAGGGGGCAATGTGTGGACTTCTAGGTCAGGGGCAGTTCAACAATCTCAGATTCACATGAGAGCGGAGACAGCCTTTGCAGTGGGAAAATTGATGATACATCACAGCATAAACAAACAAGCTTCTCAAAGAACGAGTCACATGTTGAGAGACTGAAAAACAAGAGCAGGAGGCTCTGGAGAAAGCCCGTGGAGATGAAGGGAGCCTGCTTCCTGGAGAGCAGTCCAGATTACATAGAAAGTTTATAAGTAAACACATTTTTCAGGCTCAGCAAAAAAAAAAAAAAAAAAAAAAAAAAAAAACATGTTTACTTAACACCTCTCATCTAAGGACCTAGGAATGTTTTAGACATTTACATTCATTGCTTGCTTGTATTCCATTCCATGAGACAGGGGTAGAATTGGAATGTTTTTGGGATCTGTTCCTTGTCCTGCAGTCCCTATGAATTTATTTCCCTCAAGAGAGTGGTAATATGGACTCAGAGGTTATGTTCACATTAGACAACAATAAAGAGAATGGAATTTTAGATTCTTTCTAAAATAGGTCATGAAAAAATTGGATAACATCTGAAAATGTGGAGAATAACACTTGTGTCTGAGGACTCTGTGAGGTGATGCTGAAAAGATGGAGATTTTATCACTGCACTTTGCATTTCTTAGAAGCAGTACAGGGTATTCATGCATAATTACTGCACAATTTTAGTTGTTTTTTTTTTTTAATTTTTCCTCCAGTACTGGGGATAGAACCCAGGAGCACTTTACTCCTGTGCAACATCCCAGCCGTTTTTTTAAAAATTTGAGACAGGATCTTTCTAAGTTATCCAAGCTGGCCTTGAACTTTCTATCCTTTCTCAAGCTACTGAGGCCCTGGGGATTACAGGTATGTCCCCAACGCCCAGCAGTTTCATTTTTTTACAGGACTAAACTGAATATGGAATAAAGTGAGGCATGAGTTTCTCGGACCAAATTTGACATATTCTTTTTGGAATGATTTGATCTAAGATTTTTTACATTTCTTTTACCTGATTGTTTACTTTTTCTTTTTAACCATATTTTCTACTTCTCAGAAGCAACTATTCTTAAAATTCATACAAGAGTTTTAACAGATTTTTTTTTTAAGAATTAGGATTTGAAAGGAAAAGACAAATTGTTAAAGATGTATTTGAAGCAAGCTGGGAACCTGAGATGGTCAGATTGCAAATTTGAGGCCCACCTCTGCAATTTAGTAAGACCCTTGTCTCAAATTAAAAAAAAAAAATGTGGAGAGATATAGCTCAGTGGTAGAGAGCCTCTGCATTCAATCCCTAGTACCACAAAGCAAAATAACAAATATAAGTCTGAAAAGATAGACACAAAGGAATTTCTTTTTGGTTTACATATAATTTTTTAATATTTCTATGATAAATGTGTATATAGATTTCAAATATCATAAATGTATCAAAGAAAAAAAGTTTAAATTGTCAGGCAGAAAAATGCCATGAGTATGTTCATATATATGTATGCATATTTTTTATTAACAAAGTGTCTTTCCTATGCAATGCTTAATCTCATATAGAAGAGACCTCGGAGTAAAAACATTCTTGCACTATCAGGACATCTGAGAACAACAGATGGTGCCAGAACAATGGGATAAAGCAGAGGGAGAGGAGGAGGAGGGAAGTGCAAACATGGGAAGCTCAGCTGGCAGCTGGAGCAGAGGTCCCACCAAGTGCATGCCTGTCGGAGTGGATGGGAAACGCCTGGGCCTTGATGAGACTTCAGAGACAGTTGTGTTCAAACTCTGATGTTTTTGTGAGGAAACTGCTGGCCAGAGAATTATGAGATTGCCCACAGTTGTGGAGCTTGCCCTATGTCTCGGTGTTGAATCTGCTAATGCCCAGTCCAGCAAGTAAGTCTCCACCTGATCTCTACTTCCCCATCTTGGTATTGAGTACCTGTCCTGAACTATGCTCTTTTGTTTTTCTAAAACAATTGAGATGAGTCAAGAGAAAAGCCTAAGAGACCTATAAATGACAAAAATCCAGCTCTGGTTATCCAACATGGACAAAAATCTCCCAAATGGAAGATGGATCTCCTATATAGTGACATCTTCCTTTTTTTAATTTTTCTTGTGATTAATGACCTGGGCTCTTGGTAATCTCTCACTTTTCTACCTCATCTTGTTCTATTAGTACTACTGATTGTTACTCTGTGTGAACTCCTGTCACCTGGGGTTTGAATCCTGAACTTTAGAAATTTCATAGGTGACCTTGAGCTAGTTACTTAATATCTTTGCATGATTTCCCCATCTGTAAAAGATGATAAAATAGTACTGGTCTCCTGTCTTAGTTTGGGCTGCTTTAGCAAAGTATCATAGGCTGGATGGCTGATGAACAACAGGAATTTCTCACAGTTCTGGAGGTTGAAAGTCGGCAGTTAGGGAGTCAGGTCTTCAGAAAGAAAGCAAGAGAACTCACTGGGGTTCCTTTTATTCAGGCAGGAATCCCATTCCATTGTGAAGACTCTACCTTCAAGACCTAATTTCCTCCCAAAGGTTTCTCTTCAGAATACCAACACATTGGGACTTAGGATTTCAACGTATTAACTTTGGAAGGGACATGCACATGTAGTCTATTTGCCTTCCGTGAGTATTATTTTTATCTATCTATTTATTTTTGTGGTACAGGGGATTGAACCCAGAGGTGATCTACCACTTAACTATATCCCCAACCCTTTTCATTTATTTATTTTATTTTAAAACAAGGTCTCACTAAGTTGCCAAGCCTGGCCTTGCTCTTGTGATCCTCCTGCCTCAGCTTCCCCAATAGCTGGGATTTTAGGCCTGCACCATTGTACCTGGCTATTGAATGGTTTTAACTCAAGGAAAATGTTTACAACAAAGGTTACACTTGGAAGGTGCAATATGAATTAGTGATTGTTATGTTATTTCAAGTCCAATCCTTTGAATTCTGTTGCCTCTGCCACAGATGGCCAATTCATTTCACAACTCAGCTTCTCTGGAAACTTTTCCAGATTGCCATAGGATGAAATTATCCAGAACTTGGAAAACTTCCTTTGAACTTGTGCAGACATTCATAAGAGGATAGCAAGAAGACCATATGTATACAAAATATATCTATATCTATCTATCTATCTATATCTATCTATCTATCTATCTATCTATCTATCTATCTATATATATATATATATATATATATAGAGAGAGAGAGAGAGAGAGAGAGAGAGAGAGAGAAATCAATCATTATGTAAAACATAAAATGATTTGGAGCCACTTCTGCTAAGGACCTTTGCCAAATTTGGTAGCTCTTTGCAGAGCTCAGGATGAGAATTTCAAAGTCACCCAACATATTTTCTGAGCTGCTAAGATTGAAGGTCAATTATTTGGTAATTTATCAATTTTAAAGGTTCCCTTTTAATTAAAGGTAAAGCCTGAGACAGGTGGTGGTTGTGGTGGCAGGGAGCGGTTGAGGAGTTATGCTGCTTTGGGTTTGGTAGTCAAATTTAGGTGAGGAGAGGAGCCTGTTCGCAAGTGTCCTGGATAAAGGAGAAATCAAAAACTTTTGACATGGGTGAGATATGAGCAGCATTATGACATAAAGCCCACACCTAGCTACCTATACAAATGCCACATATGAGTGATGCATGCACTGCAGTGGAGGAGAGGATCTTCGTTCTATGGCTGGGTTGGTGTCTTTGAATGCTGGATCCTCAAAGATCACTAACACAATCATCAATCGATAAAACAAAGCCAAACGTATTGCTTGCCATGGTGGGAGAATGCAACACCTCCATGATTTTGGAACTGTCTTGATGCAGGGCAACCAAGGCAGAATTTATCAAGAATTGTAATCTTCCTTCTTTGTGAGGTGTGCACAGGTGAGTGAAAAGATCTATAAACTGAACTAATGGAACTCTATAGGAACTCAGCTGCAGGTTGCAAGGAAACTTATAAACTACCCCTGGAATTCTTGAAAGACTGGGAGAGACACAAGGTTGCACATATGGCATGGGATTCGAGCCATTTAATCTTCAGCCTTCAGTAACAAGTCTTCCACCTCCCCACTGGCCAAGGTCATCTATGACTTTGTAAAGAACACACCAATGCACTCTTTTGTTCAGAGATCCTCTAATTGCTACCCTATTGCTGTTGCTCTGTTGGTAGTGGGGGACTGTCCATTTCTCACCGAACGCCTGATACAGTCTCCAGATGGCCTTCCCTCATTAGAAATTTCATCATTTATAGTCAGCTCCTTTTAGAAAAAAATATTCAAGTTCTGAAGTTAGCTTATGTGGTTCTTTGTGATCAAAACTTGGCCCTTATCTATTTCTCCACATGACTGTTTCTGTTTCTTGACTCTGTGTTGTAAGTGCACAGAACCCTCAACTTCTGTGCTTGGAAAGTCCCCTCGAAGATGTTCCTCCTGCCTGTCTAATGGCACTGGTCCTTCAACACTCTGCTGGAGTGTTTCTTCTCTGATATCTTTCCTGACAATACACTAGTAGAATCAGGTTGATATTTAAGATGTTAAATTTAACAACTGGCGTAGCATCAGCACTAACCAAGAAGAACAGACATTGAATAGAAACAAGCAGATGTTCAATGCGATGCATGTCAGCTCTCAGAAGATTTAATCATTCTCATGCTGTGTGCCCACTGAAGCCAGCACACATATTCTTAGAGTTAACTGCATTCAGGCTGTCTTTCTCCTCCAAAGCAAAAGCCTCATGAGAATATGAACTGTATGTATTCACTTCTTTTCTATTTTCTCATTCATTCTTTCTTTTACCTTTTTTGCAGTACTGGTGTTTGAACTTACTTTATCACTGAACAACATCCCCAGCTCTTTTTATTTTTTATATTCAGATAGGGTCTTGCAAAGTTTCTCAGGCTGGACTGGAATTTGAATTCTCCTGCCTCAGTCTCCCAAGTCCCTGGGATTATGGGCATGTGTCACTGTGTCTGATATTATTCATTTATTTATCCCTAGAATTTAGCCATGATATAGCCACACAGTTTCATAGTATTTGTTGATATTAAGAGTAAAAAAATGTAAGAGAAAGCTGTAAAAGAAAGCTCTCCAAACATTTTGCCAGATGAAGAAATAAGTATGACAGATTAAGGAACTTGAGTATCTTGCCTGCATTCCCACAGGTAGCATATGGAGATAGGGATACGATTGCTTAGTTCAGTCTTAGTGACTTTGGGTAGAATTTAGGGACTGTGGCTGTTAAGGGGGTTGAGGACCCCTCTCCTCTTTCCCCATCATGACATTGTAACCTGATAATCTAGATTCTTTATGATTTCAGTATGCTTATTTCTTCTATTGTTTTTTTTTTTTTTTTGTCCCTCTGCCCCATTTAAAAAAAAACAATACTGGGGATGAAGCCTAAGGTAAGTCTGCTAATGAGCTACATCCCCAGTGTTTTTTTTTAAAGACAAGTTCTCACTAAATTGCCCAGGCTTGCCTTGCATTATCCTCCTGAGTAGGTTCCCCACCTTCCTTTCTTAAATATTTTTTTTTTTGAAAAAAGTTTTGAACAAATTTAGGCCCATCTCAGCTTCTTTGGAGGCTGAGGCAGGAGGATTGCAAGTTTGAGGCCAACCTGGGCAATTTAGCAATACCTTGTGAAAAAAAAAAAAGAGCTGGAGTTGTGGAACAGTTACCATTGCTTGCCTAGTATCTAGCAGGAGCAAGGCTCTGGGTTCCATTTTCAGCACTACAAGAAAATAAACAAAAAACAAAACAAGGTAATGTTTGGACATATGTTTTTAAAAAGTGAGTGTGAAGACTCAAATATTTATACACCAGTGTTCATAACAGCATTTTCCACAGTGGTCAAAAGCTGTCCAGCAGATGAATAAGTAAAATGTATACATACAATAAAATATTATTGAGCCATTAAAAGAAATGAAATTCTGATGGGTGTGCTGGTATATACCTGTAAACCCAAAGGCTCAGGATGCTGAGGCAGGAGGATCACAAGTTTAAAGTTAGCCTCAGCAATTTAGTAAAGCCCTAAGCAACTTAGTGAGCACCTGTCAAAATAAAACATTAAAAAAGGGGCTGGGGATGTGGCTCAGTGGTTAAGTGTCCCTGGGTTCAATACCTGGTTTCAAAAAAAAAAAAAAAAGGGAAATTCTGGCATGTTACAGTAACTATTAACCTTGAAAACAGAATGCCATAATGCTAAGTGTGCTAAGTGAAATAAACCAGAGGCTAAGGGAAAAATTTTATATTATTCTACTTACATGTAATAGGCAAATTCATGAAACAGAAAGTAAGATAGAGGCTACCTGAGATTGTGGAGAGGCTGATATGGGAAGTTATAAGAGGTACAGAGCTTCTGTTTGGGGTAATGTTCTGGAAATGGATAGTGATGATGGTTGCATAAGAATGTGAATATACTTAACATTACTTAATTGTACACATAAAAATGCTACAGATGGTAAAATATATGTTATGTATATTTTATCACAATTTATCACTATTTAAAAATAGTACTGCCCAGTGAGGTGGTGGTGCATGCCTATAATCCCAGCTACTCCGGAAGCTGAGGCAGGAAGATTTAAAGTTAAAGTCAGCCTCAGCCAATTAGCAAGACCCTGTCTAAACAAACAAAAACAAACAAACAAACAAACAAAAATATAAAAGGGCTGGGGACATAGTTCAGTAGAAGAGAACCCCTGGGTTTAATCCCCAGTACTGCCAAAACAAAACAAAACAAAACAAAAAAAGTATTGTAAGGCATACAGCAAAAATTAGTATCTTTGATCTTTTTAAGTTTAACTTCCAAGAGGTAACCATTTTTTCCCCTATTTTCTTCTGATTATATCTTTGTATTTCTAAAGATGTACATTTGTGATTCTTACTTTATTGCTTTTTGACAACGTCTGACTATTTCTTGTTATGTAAATGAGGGTTCAGTTAATATTGTCCTCACTTTTACTTCCCACCCTCTCAGTATTAGTTCTTTGTGTTCCTTTTTTTCTGTGTGTTTTGGCCACTGGTGTTCATGTTAGAACTTGAATTCTGCTGTTAAAGAATGAGGGTCCTGTCTTCCTGGGGTGGCTGTAACTGCAGCTGCTCAAGGGGCTGTGGTCCAGGCCACTTGTTTCCTGCTGAGTACCCTTGTCAACTCACTTGTCCAAGGCCCTGGTGGGATGCCAAGCTTGGAGCAGTTCTCTTTCATGGCTGGACCCAAATCTGTATATTCCCAACTGATGTTTCTGGTTAGGGTCATACTTCCAGCAGATTGATCTCTTTAACTCAGACATTGCAATCTGTATTTCTTTAGTTGGTTCCACTGCCTATCGATGTCTGCTGCTATGGCGCACATGCCAGAGTGTCTCCATGGATTTGGACGGTAGATAGAGTCAAGGACAAGTTCTCCATGTCTCTTTGTGCTCTGTAATTAGTCTTATATTACTTACTAGCCCTCAGTTCCCTAGTGCTTTCTGCCTTCCCTTTTGTCTGTGACACTGAGGTTCCAAAATGGCTCACAGCCAAGATTTCCTACTTCTATGACAAGGAAACCTTTGAAACTAAGCCAAAATAAAGCAAAAACAAAACTCCCTCCATTTCCAGAAATACAGAGGGTAAAACTGAGAACACTGTGCCCTCAAAGTTGGACTCCTGGGGGAAGCAGTTGATAAAAGAGGACAAAACAGGTAATGGCTCAAAGAATAAAGGGAAGAAGTTCTGGATTTGAATCTTTGTCTCAACTTCCTTGAGTTTTAGTTTTTCTTTCTCAAAAGTAGTGAGAATAATAACATTGGCCATATTTTCCTCACATGGTTACCATAAAAAGCAAATGAAATGATATATGTGAAAATATTGTGGCAGGTGTGAGTCTCAGTCCCAAACGTCAGGCAAGTAATTCAAGTTTATTTATTTATTTTTATCACAAGCCTCATTTTCTTTAACTACAGAAACTTAATCTTGGTCAATTTGGGGTTCTCCTTCTTTCTTTCACTTGGTCGCACCTGAATTCCTTGGGATTTATATAATGAAATAAATGCATTAGGTATCTAGCCTGTTTGATTTATTTAATACATATCTGAAGACTTGCCATGTGCAAGGCATTTAGATATATAAAAAAGATTTGTTCTGGGGCCGGGGCTATGGTTCAGCCATAGCACACTTGCCTGGCATGTGTGAAGCAATGGTTTTGATTTTCAGCACTGCGTATAAATAAATAAAATAAAGGCCTATCAACTACTAAAAAATATATATATAAAAGATTCATTTTCTTTTACAAAGAAATATAGAGGTCAGTGTTTTGCCCTTGCTTTTTTACTTTATCTCAAATATTTTGTGGTTCATCAAGACAATAGAAAATGTCACATGGTTTATCTTGCAGATTGTGTACTTCATAACTCTATCGCATCATGCTGAATGTGAATGGGGCTTTCGATGTGCAATGTATAGCTTTATCAATGTATGTAGTCAAATCTGTTTCAGATTCATTTTATTTGAATATTCATTATATCCTTTATGTATCCCAACAAGGATGATATTTTGGGGCATATATGAAAGAACTTCACAAATACGTTTATGATTTACTATTTATAAGGCTGCTAATATAGGAAAAGGAGAATGAATTAACAAAGTCAACAGGACTTCTACTTTTAGGCAGTTCTCTAATTTTAGCCATTCCCTATGACTAGTGAGTGGCTTGCATTCTGTGGGAGTGATATTTAATATTCAATAAATGAACACTGCATACATGAATAAAAGAATAGGATGAGAGACGAGGCAATATGAAATTCATATTGGTCAACTTTGTTATTTGATGGCAAGGACTGGTTTTAAATGATTCATCTGATGCCTACTGCCTCCCCCCCAACTACTTCCGACCCTCATCCGCCACTAAAGAAAATTGGCTCATTCTCAATATATCCTCTCAAAGTTTATTGTTTGGGATGCAGAAATAGCTCAGTCTCTCCTGATCTCTTTTCTTTGCCGGCCTACCTGTTTGGAACCTCTGCCTGGCTACTGTTCCCCAGACTGCCTGTCTTATTCTTCAGAGAGATCTTGGAATTACGCTGTTCCAGATGGGTGAAATGACCACAGTGGTATTTCAGAAAGGGTCCTGGGGGACAGTCAGGAGATGGTGACTTAATGCCCAGAGAGAGGTACTCTGGGGACTTAAGGGGATTGAAGAGCATGGGAATGGCCAGTAATATCTTTAAGCAGAATAAGAGGCTGTATAATGTAACCCAAAGGTGACTGGAACTTTCTGTGAGTTCTTTATGGAAACCCTTCAGTCATATTGTCTGCTTCACCTCTTGCATGTGAGAACAGCAGCCTGGATATAATTGTTTTCTCATTGTGTATTATCAAAGCATCCTTCTAATTTGTATACACAGTACATCACTGTCTGGATAAAAGCATTGCTAGTAGCCCCTACGCCCTAAGGGCTTGCTGGTGTGCATGTATGGCCCTCTGAGCCTTTCCTGAACCAGTGTGTCTTCATATTTCTAGAGGAGTTTATGCACCCTGCTGATTTCCATGGCAGAATGGAAGCCTACCTCTGTGCCACTATCCATGCTGTTCACTGAAAATGCTCTCTTCTCACTCCTATAGTTGCTAAGTTTTCCCTCTCTTAAAAGTTCCTTTTAAGCCTTCCCTGTCCCTCAAATCTTGATCATCTGTTTTCCAGCCTGGGCCATCCACTTGAAGATATTGATACCAATCATCTGTGTACCTAATTTAGTGCTTCATTACTAAGTCTTACACTTACTACATCAAATTGCAAATTGTTTTTGAATAAAACGTTATTTTCCTTACAATAAGAGTTCCACATATTTATTTTAGAAAAACTAGAAAATTAAAAGAAAACTGCAATCATCTTTAATTCCATAATAAGATCATCTCTTATGTAAAAACACAAAAGAGTTCCATTCTGAGTATTTTGATTTAAAAAATCACTTAATAGATGCAAAGTTATTATACTATTGCTGTGATATCAGTAATGCTTTTAAATATATTTAGCCTTTATTATCATGATAATATTATATTCTTTTGACAAATAGTAGTTCATATATGATAGGGTATCTTGCCTAAGTTTCTTTCTTGTTTTTTGGTACTGGGGATTGAACTCAGGGGGAACTTAACCACTGAGCCACATCTCCAGCGCTTAATTATATTTTATTTTGAAATTGGGTCTTGATAAGCTGCTTAGGACCTCACTAAGTTGCTGAGGCTGACTTTGAATTTACAATCCTCCTGCTTCAGCCTCTGGAGATACTGGGATTACAGGCATGAGCAACCATGCCTAGCTTGCCTAAGTTTTATTTTGAGTTTGGTAACACTATTTCTAGTATCCTTTACATATTATGATTACACAAATTTTCTTCTTTTTTATGAAAGGTATGTCACTAGAAATTTGTAGACTCTGAAAAATGAGACAAACATTTAAAGATATACATCTATGTAACATTTGCATAATCATGAATATATTTACAAATTTTTATGATACAATAGTGTATATTATATATATGTATCAGTTTTTTTTTGTTTCTATAATAAAATACCTGAGACAGGACAGTTTTATAAAGAACAGAGGTTTATTTAACTCAGTTTCTTTAGGTTTAATGGGATAGTGACTTCCTTGGCTCAGTTCTGTTCTTGGCCTTCTTGATTGTGTTGTTACGATGGGTGGCAACTGTTGGAGAACATGAAGAAGCAAAAGATTGTGGGCCAGGCCAATGTATAAAGCCAGAGGAGTGCTGGATGGGGCCAGATTCAGGCTTATATTGCAATCTTGAGAACTACCAAGATGTTCTATGATAAATATCTTAATCCCTTCTGAGGACAGGCCCCCTAATGACCCAAGGATCTCCCACTGGATGCCCACTCTTAAAGGTTCCTAAATACTTCCAATACCACCATCTTGGGGACCCAGCTCCTAACACACAGATTCCTGCGTGACAAACCGCATCTGAATCATAGTAATATGTCATAGTTAGGTAGTCTGTGTAAAATCCCTGTGACTGAACTACCAGTGAAAGTTGATGTTTCCAAGCTGATTAATAGATGTTAGAATCAAAGAGATATTAAAATTATTTTATGTTTTGAATGACTAGCAATAGAGCAGCAGAAGACAGTTTTTTAAAAAAATTAGCATTTTTTCCCCAAGAAATGTTTTACAAACTAAAAGGTGATTGTTCAGTTTCTCTCCTCCTGTGGCAAGCTGGTCAGCTCTGTCCAAAAATGTCCTTTTTTTTGGTGATGTTGGACCTGTAGCCACCATAATGTCTCTATGACAACTCTCTAGTGACAGACTGGGTGAGAGGTGGGTGCACTCATGCACCAGGTCCACGTGAGAGGGAGTTGAGGTCCAAGGAAAACAGGTGCTACGACTCTTACGCTTTTCTCTCGGCTGAAGAGAAGATCCACTGGAATAGCAAAGAGCTTCAGTGGAAATTCAACCCAAACTTGAATTTGTGGGCATCATGATCACGCTATCAAAAGTAAATATATGTTGCTCCAGGTTCACATTGGTTTGGGCACTTTTTGAAATAAGGTAGATTAATTTGAATGCCAACAGGATAATAGAATAATTCCAGTTATTAAAATAGAAAACTGCCAAAATAGCAATCTAAATTAGTTCTTTCTAGTGATCATAACAATGAGAATAAGAAAGTGAAAAACTAAGAGAATAAGAATGAAAAATGGCAGTCTCGGCTCAGGGAAGGTAATCTGTAAAGCAGACGATAGGGAGTTTAACATTATACTTCTTAGAGCTGCCACATTCTAGATCTTTCCCATTGTATAAATTCTTCAATAGGATGAAACTAATCATTTTTAAAGTTCCAAGATCATATTCAATCTGTGTAGTTACTATTAATGATTTAAGGAATGACTCACTAATTTACTAAGGGATATGGCAGAAAAAAAAATTGGAGCTATGAAAAGCCCGTAACATTCTAGTAAATAGGACATATATACTCAGACGATATGTTTAATCAATCTCTAGTAGAAATTATCTTGAGCTCTTGAGTCAATGAAAAAGACAAATGAGACCACCAAGAACAAGCTATTCTCTCCCTCTAGAAAATTTTTCCTTCCTCCCTTGGATACAATATTAGTTTGGTTATCTTGAGTAACTACCTAGCTCCAAAAATTTGTTTCATATAAAATTAATTCTATAAAAGTTCCTTTCCTTAATCAAATAAATTTGAGAAATTGTTTCACAGTATATCCCTGTCTTGGAAATGTATAATGCACGTGAGTATATTAGTCACCATTAAAATGTCCTAAGTTAAAGAAATCTGTTTAACTTTATTGAATAGTTAACTTCTCAAACTTACATAAAGAGATAACATTAAATAGTTTAGCTGTTTTTCATACTTGTAAATATTCTTGCTACAGTGTCCCTACCTTTCAAAGCAATGAGTTTCTGCATTCTAGGGGAGGATGGCACAATGGCACAAAGTAGAAGGACAAAGGCTTTGCTCATTTTTTTTTTGAATATTTTTCTCTAGTTGTAGATGGTCACATGACTTTATTTTCTTTATTTATTTTTATGTGGTGCTGAGGATTGAACCCAGTACCTCACACATGCTAGACAAGTGCTCCACCATTGAGCCACAACCCCTGTCCTACTCAGTTTTGACTAGTAAGATAATATTGGCTTTTGGCCTAGAGGAAGACAACAGCCTTTAGCATCAGGCTTTGTTGAAAATTGGGATTTCTAAACACCATAGGTAGAGACATTTAAAAGATGGTATAAGATAATCTTTGACTTTAGAAAGAAAGCTGGACCTTTGTGGGTGAAGGAGTGGGAAGAAGATAGCTAAAGGGAAGAGGAACAGATGGTCAGGCATGTGTGTGATTTGAATTTGTGGGTATCATGATCACGCTATCGAAAGTAAATATATGTTGCTCCAGGTTCACATTCCCTGTGGGCTGAGATCTAGGGGTAGAGGTCTGTTAGATGGCTAGGTGGTGGGGAAAGGCAAAGCAGAGGGTCTTCTGTCCTGTAACCTGCTCAGAAATCTGGGAGCACCTCACTGGAGTAACTGCTTCAACTGGTGGGTGGCCTCAGAATTTAAATGGCAGTGTGGAGTGCTTGGGTAGACCATGAGACTAACTTAGTGATTGTGAACCTCCTGTAGTTCCCCTAATGGTACAGAAAGGTCTCAGGAGAGACTTTTACAAGACCTGAAAAAGACTTTTACAAGCCCAGCAGAAAGCCAGCAGGCCTGTCACCGAAGATGAGTGAGGACAATCGTTATAGAATGTGACCCATCTCAGAGGCCAGGGGAGGAGATTCTTCAGCAAGAGTTCCTGAGGAAGACACGATAGGGGTCTCAGAATTACTTTGCCACTAATGAGGGTGAGGTAAGCTGAGTCAGCAAAGGAAATACCTGAGTCCTGCCTAAACCTTTGACCAGCTGACAGCATCCTCAGTGGCTGTGAACAGATTGATCAGTGACCAGGCAATGAAGGGATGTCTCTGAGAAAATTAGAGAATCTAGCAGTAAAGAAGAGAACTTTCTGTGGTTCCAGGCATGTAAAAAGTGCTGTGCTGGTGAATGTTTAACTAGCTCAAAAGAAAAAAAAATAGCACATGACAAATTCTGGGGTGAAAATGCTTACATCATTCCCGATCTCGAGCTACCAGCATAATGTCCCTGAACACAAACTGGGAGGAGATGCAAGTAATTCTCTAGTCTTCATGTAAACTCCAGCTTTTCTCACAACTTACACCTGGATGCCAAGTTAAGAAGGCACAGGGAGAGGAAATAAAATCCTGGCTCAGATGTGTACAGTTAATAGACTGTTATTATTCTTTCCATCCCTACTCCTCCCAAGAAACTTAGTTGAGTAGAAGCATATGAAAAAAAATTATATCGAAAAAAAGTTCATACTTTCTTTGCATATCCAGCTGTTAAAGCACAGAATTTGTCTCCCTTTCCAGGTTACCACTTTATGAATTGCTATTCTGTTTTTTACTTATCCTTCTCTGATTGTTTTTTCCTAAAATCTTCTAGATCTTCTAAAATTTGGGCAGTCCGCAAGGTTTTCTTTTCCTTTTCTGTTCTCCCTTGGGTCTCTGTTACAGATCTTCAATCACCTATTGTATTTTTTACACATTGTGAGCCTGTGTCTCCAGCCTGATACCACTCTAACATTCAGCCAAATCACCTCTTAGGCCCTTCCTCTTGATTCTCTGTCATCCAAAATCACTAGTATAGTCAGCACCAAATCCCTGCTTTCCCATCTTGATTTTTTTTTGCTATTCTTGGAATCATCCTTGCTTCTTCCTTTCACACTCACTCACTTCTAAGCCACGTGTCACATTTTACCCTTATTTTCCATTCCCATTGCCACAGCTCTAGTTTAAATATTTATGACCTCACATCTAAATAATCAAGATAGACTCCGTATGATTTTATTTAAAAATGTATCTTGGGGGCTGTGAGTATAGCTCAGTGTTAGAGCACTTGCAAGGCCCCGAGTTTGATCCCTAGCAACAGAATACAAAACAAAATAAACAAAACAAAACAAAAACCAGAAAATAAAAACATATCCTTTGTAAATAATTAAAATAGTTTATCATAAAAGAATAAAAAGTACAGTTATCCCTCAGAATCTGTAGGAAACTGGTTCCAGAACCCTCCTTGAGGATGCCACAACTCAGGAATACTAAATTCTCTTATATGAAATGGTAAAATATTTTCCCATAATATCCACACAAATCCCCCCATATTTAAAAAAATCATTTCTATATCACATATGATACATGATAAAATATAAATGTTATAGAAATAGTTGTTATTCTGTATTGCTTAGAGAGTAATGACAAGATAAAATAGTCTGGCAAAAGAAAATACAATGGAATAAAAAGAAAAAAAACATCTGTACATGTTTAGTACAGATTTAATTTAAAAATATTTTGATCTGTGGTTGGTTAGTTGAATCTATGGATTTGTGAAACCCAGGGATATGATGGGAAAACCAAGCCAAACAAAAAAAAGGCAAACATAAATTCTGAAATCCCATTTCCCAGTGATAACCCTGTTTGTTAACCACTTGGTCAGTCTTAGTTCAGGCATTATGTGTGTGTGTGTATTGAGGGGGAGGGTTTGAGTAAATTTATTTTTCTTATATAAATTATAATCCACATAAAACAACCATGGATTATATTATACATACTATGACTAACTAGCCTTTTAACTTAACAATATAAAAAATTTTCATGTTAAATGTATTTTGTAAACATGATATCATAATATGTATTATATTTAACCAATTTTTAAATTTAATAATATCAGATACATTTTTAAAAATTTAAACTGATGCTTCACTGGATGGCTGTGCTATACTTCACTTTTCTAACTCCATTGATGGATACTTTGCTATGTCCAAATTTTCACTATGAGAAACAAACGGTGTATAAACACCTTTGTGAGTAATGGAATTACAAGTGTCTTTCATACTTAGGTAAAAGTCGTCAATACTGGACACATATGTACAGGGTACCCATAATGGTGGGTGGAGCCGAAGGTAGGGAGGGAATGAGGGCAGTCAGGCTCTGGGCTGTGGATTCCCTGTAGGAGCTAGGAGCTAGGAGCTAGGACCCAGGCACCAGGTCTCATGCTACCCTATTCCAGCCCAGAATACAGAGGAGAATGGAAATTAAAAATTCAAACTTGTCCCTTTAGGGTTTCCTGAAGTTATATTTTAAAAGGTTAGAAAAGAAAAAGAAGAAGGAGAAGGAGGAAGACAATTTGAGCCTTAGATATTGTCTGATCTGTGCTTGAATACTTGCAGTACTAGAAATTTATAATTTTCCCAAACTTCCAATTAGGTTTGTGCCTACCTTAACATTTTCAGAGTCCAGGTAAGAGGTCTACATGCCATGTGTCTAAATATTTACAATATACCTTTCATTTAAAATACAATACTTGTTACTTGACTGCATCCCATGAGGTGCTTTGCCTTATGTGTATGGATTTCTTGTCCCAGAAGTCCCAGCTTTGTGAATTTCCCCTTTGGGTACCCAAGACCTGGATACAAAAAGGAGGCTGTGAGGGAGCAGTCATGCAAAATCAAATCCCAGCTACTAGGGATGCTGAGGAAAGAAGATAGAAAGTTAAAGCCCAGCCTGTGCAACTTGGTGAGACCCTGTCTCAAAATAAAAAAATAAAAGAGGCTGGGGTTGTGGCTCAGTGACAGAGTGTTGCCTCACATATGTGAGGCACTGGGTTCGATCCTCAGCACCACATACAAATAAATAAACAAAATAAAGATATTGTGCCCATGTATAACTAAACAAAAAAATGTATTTTTAAAAAAGCCTGGGGATGTGTGACTTAGTCATAGAACATACTGGATTGTTCAATTCCCAGTAATGGAAGAAAAAGAAGGAGGAGAAGGAGAAGGAAAAGATGGAGGAGGAGGAGGAGGAGGAGGAGGAGGAGGAGGAGGAGGAGGAGGAGGAGGAGGAGGAGGAGGAGGAGGAGGAGGAGGAGAGGAAGAAGAAGAGAAAGAAGAAGAAGAAGAAGAAGAAGAAGAAGGAGGAGGAGGAGGAGGAGGAGGAGGAGGAGGAGGAGGAGGAGGAGGAGGAGGAGGAGGGGAGAAGAGGCAAAGAAAGGAAAAGGAAAGAAAGATTGAAAGAAGGGCATATAAACCATTGACTCTCACAGGTGAAAATGGGAGAGAAGGGCGAGTGTGTGTGAGGTGAGGACAGAAGTGAAGGCGTGGGTGAATACGAGCCTGAGTGAGAGAAACCTTTCCATGATGAGGAAGCTTGTAGGGAATTTGTGAAATGAGGACCCAGGAGGCCAGGAGGACTTAAAATTATATATATATATATATAAGGAGGTAAAACTCTATCCTATAGTAATGGAGTTATTGGAAATTTTTAAGTATGAAAAAACATGATTGGTGAGGTGCATATTTTAGGTAGCCAAATTTGTTAGTAAAAGTAAAGTTGAATTGAATGGTTGTAGACTGGTGAAGAAAAGGAATATTTCCTGCCACTGAACTTTTCCCTACAACTTTGTCTTCACAGTGTTGGGATGGAAATTATTAGTTACCAGGCAATCTGTAATGAAGTGTGGAGAGACAAATGATGCGTTCAATGTCGGCTCCTAGATCTTACAGCACGTGTAGCAGAGGATTAGTAGCAGCATCACCAAAGGCTCCAGGCTTTGGAAAGATGTCCAGGCTTTGTTAGTGTATTGTAGAACTCTGTCTTAAAGATTTTCAGTTTCACACAGTCTTGGCAATAGGCTAGTTGGCAAGTGTTTGTGTCTCTGTGTGTGTCACTTTGAGTACACAGACTGAAAATTTGAGCCCTGTTTGCCATTTGCAGTCTTTGGAGAGGGGCAGGGAGCACAGTTCCCTGTGTATCTCTGTGTCTTGAAGAAGTTGATAGAAAGCAGAGAGAAAAAGATAGAAAACAGTTGCCTTTGGGAGCTAATTTGGGAAGCTTAAGGACATTGCAAAACAAAATCTGTATACACATAGGGAAAATAAAGTATCTAGTGATTATACTGTGTTACTCTAGGCGTAATTGTGAAGTTTTTAAAAGTACATGTTATTTATAAGGAGCACTATAATTATAGTCCTTCCACAAAATACATTATTTCCTGGATTACCTGCAAAAGTTCCTGTGAGTTCATCTATGAAGTTTCATTTGTGGAAGGTCAAATTATTCATCTAATTTCAATCTATTTAGGTCACAGCACAGATCTCAGGGGTGGTGGTAGTCATCACCAGCTATCAAATAATACAGTCATGTTCAGTGAAGAGCATCCAGGGTGAAGTGCAGACGTGGCATATAAAACTTTTCCCTATAAAAAAGAGTGTATGATTTGGGTTGTTGTACCTATTTACATAGTGAATTTGCAGAGGTGATGAATATCTGGGTATTGCCCTCCTTCAAATTTTATTCCTGTGTGTGTGTGTGTGTGTGTGTGTGTGTGTGTGTGTGTGTGTTTATACATGTGTGCATACGGTACCAGGGATTGAACCCAGGGTACTCTGCCACTGAGTTACATCCCAACCTTTTTCACTTTTTGAGACAAGGGCCTAAGTTGCTGAGGCTGACCTCAAACTTTCAATTCTCCTGACTCAGCCTCCCTAGTCACTGGGGTTCCACATATGTACCATGGTGCCCAGTAGGACTCAAATTCTGTTCTCGTATTTGATAGCCTAAGTGACATCATTTTCTTTCTTCCTTGATCTAATTGCCTGTCCCATCACTCTGTCTCCCAAGTTGTTCTGCTAGACTCTCCCTCATACCTCCCAGTGTTCAAATGGCTTGTCATACTTCTTGCCTGCTTGTAAAAGAAAAACAATAAACCATAGTTCAGAGTCAAGAGACTTGGGTTTTCATAAGCTCAGCTCTGTCATCAATTAGCTGCCTAACTCTGGGAAAGTCTTTTTCAACTTTCTTAGTCTCAGTTTTCCTTACCAGTACAAAGGGGAATAGGGAATAGATGACTTCTAAGGTTCTCCTCAACACTAACATTGGTGACTCTAACAAACATGGAACATAATTATTATAATAACAGTAGTGAAAGATATAATTAAAGGAAAGCTGTTCAAAAATATGAAGAGTTTTTGTGGTAATGCTGTAGTGACATCATGAATGCTAAAAATGCTCTGCATGAAAGTTTTCTTATATTGTTTTGGAGGTCTTTTCTGCCCATAACCTCCAAGCTGTTAGTCAATGGAGTGGCTTACTCTCTTTTTCCTTAATTGCCGTGCACTCCATATTCAGATTTGTGGTTACTCCAGTCACAAATTACATGTACTAACATTTCTCATGGAAGTGAATTCTAAGATCTAATTGGCATTACAGTTACCCGGTCCTTATGGATGGGGTCCAAATGGACTTGATTTATACTAGATTCTGTTTTACATCAAATAACAAAAGAATCAAGATCAGTTATCCTAAAATCAGATATTTAACAGGGCATGGCTTGCTGCACAGATTCTTGGATTTGGAATCAGAGACATGGGATTTAGTCCTGACTTAACAACTAATTATTTATACCTAAGTCTAGTTGACTTGTGATTTAAAATGTTAGCATTATAGGTACTGAATCCCCCCAAAAATATTCTTAAAAGAAGGCATGATGTAATTTCCAGCCAAGAAATAGAATAGTAGCAGGATCATGAAAAGCAAGAGATTTTAGAAAAGCTATTAGGCAAAAAAATCAATAGAACCAATTGGATTTTTGATCAAGAGTGTTGAATTTAACAAAGACAACCCCTTTTTAATGAGATTCAGTCCTGAATGATTGGAAGCAGAAATAAAAAGTCAAAAGTCACTTTTGGGAAGGCAGAGAAGAGTAATGGGATGAATCAAGATATTCTGATTTTATGGTTGAAGAAAAAACTTTGGACATGCCCAATAGGAAATTGAAAATCAGTACTGGAGGTACAGGTTTAGGGGTCACTTGTCAGCTTCAGTAGATGTCAAAGAGAGTCCAGATTTTCTTACTTCAGTGTAATGAGCATGTCTTGGTGTTTTTGATCCTGACCTCAGAAGTTCTGATTTGTGAGTTTAGGATGGGGGCTGAGGATCCCTACATTCTAGTAGCACCACAGAGATTTTGATGCAGGTGGTCTGTGCCCTCATCTTTAAAACAGTAGTTCTCAAACTTTAACATGCATTATAATCAAGTGGGGGCCTTATAAAACAGATTGCTCAGCCACATCTCTGGGGTTTTTGATATAGTAAGTTTGATGTTGGGCTAGCTAAATTTTGTTTCTGATAAGGCAAATGCTTCTGGCCTGGATCAGACTTTGAGAAATCTGCCTTAGGCTACATGTACTTCACTGACATAGATAGGAACAGTAGGAAAATTTCAAGAACAGACTTCTGGAGGAAAATTGTCTTCAGTGACAGAAGTTTGAAAAGCCAGGGAAAGAAAGACTCTATCAAACATGTGAATGGAGAATCAGTATGGTGATATGATTAAAGGGGATTAAGTATGTTTAAATAGGCATTTTTCTTATTCTAAAAACTATAAAGAAAAAAAAGCCACCTATTATCTCACCACTACTAAGGTTAAAAGATGAATAGTAATACTGTTCTTGTTAAAGAATTAAATTAGATATAGTGTCCAAGCTGTTATTAAATTCTGTAGTAAGGACTCAACATATAGAATTAATATTGTTTTGCTGAGCAGCAGAGATGGGGTTCTTTCTACCATGTCATATTCTTAAGGGAGCAAGGATTTAAAGGAGAAAGAGAAAATCAATAATACTGAGGACTGGTCTCTCACCTCAATTCAGCAAAAGACAAAGAAAAGAAGCCATTGACTTTTGAGGATCATGTGGGATAGATAATTAGGACAAGATCAGACTGCAAATGGTTTGGCAATTAGGTGAAAGCAACAGATATCGGATTCATTTGAGATATTTCAAAATAGAAGAAAGATGCAAACAGAGAAGGCAGCAGGGAGAAGTCTTTTTTCTCTCTTTGGGCTGGGGAAAACCTATGTTCACTTAACAAACACTAAGAAAGTTGGCTGGCTGAAAGATGCAGAACAGCAAGGGGATCATAAAAGGGGCTGTGGTTAGGAGCAAGCCAAAAGGATACAGATGAGTCTCAGAGGGGCAAGACTGAAACAAGGACCATATCTGCTTTGATAGGATGTGGGAAAAAAAAGTAAGTCAAGGTAAGAGGTTTATGGAAATAAAGAGAGGGTAGAAAACTTCAAGTATTTATTCCATTGTCAAATCCTTGCTTTCTATACTTTGTTGTATTTGCCCTACAAAATCCCATTACATGTTTGGTCAGCTTGTGTAAGTTGCTGTTGAGTGCAACAAAGGAACTAAAACATTTTCAAAATAAAGATACTTAAATGCATACCTTGTCCTTCTGTTTTTCCTTGCTAAGCACTCTGTGCCTCCCTTCTCTGAAATCCCTTTTGTTACTTATGTTCCTCAAAACCCAATTTTAAAAGCCTTGTTCAGTTTTCTAGGACCTTCCCTTCCATTACATTTCCCCCATATTATCATTAAAGTAAATTGGTAGAGTACTCGCCTGGCATGTGTGAGCTCCTGAATTTGATCCCTGGTACTGAAAAAAAAAAAGCATGAATAAAATCAACTTTATCTGATATTAATGCAATCAACTCCTTTCTTTTAATTAACATTGGTATAGTCTTTTTCCAGCCTCACTTTCAACTTTTACATATCATCCTATCTGAAGTTTCATATATAGCATGCAATTGTGTCTGATGTTATTTTTATCTATTCTTCCAATGTTTTTTTATTGGTGTGTTTAGATTATTTATGTTTAATGTAACTATTTATATGTTTCTTATTTATTTATTTATTTATTTATTTATTTATTTATTTATTTATTCAGAACCTGGGGGATTGAGCCCAGCGGGTGCTATACTACTGAGCTACATGCCCAGCCCTTTTAAAACTTATTTTTAAAATTTTGAGACAGGGTCTTGCTAAGTTACTGAAGCTGGTCTCAAACTTTTGATCCTCCTGCCTCAGCTGGGATTTCAGGTCTGTGTCACTGCACCTACCAAGTTTAGGTCTTATTGATACTTGGAGAGGAAGAGCTTCTTGTTACTGCTTGGTGGGTGTGATAGAGTCCCCCACAAGGTCGAGTCCCCCACAAGATCATACCTTGGCTTGGAGGAATGAAGGCACCTTCTTACTATTCCCTGTGAGTCCTCCATTGATGATGGGGAAACGAGGAGGAATGTAGCTTCATCACTACTATCAATGGTGAAAGTCCTGACTCTGTGACATGACTCCTTAGCCACCACCTTGTGAAGAGTAGGAGGGGCATCTTCCTTCCACCCAGTGGGAGTGCAGTCTGGGCCCCTCAGATGGTTTTCATCCTAACTGGTGTGCCTTCTATCTTCCAGAGCCCTTTTATATTTATTTTGTGTATAATGTCCAGCGTTTTTATTTCTCCTTAATGGGAGGAATAAAGAAAATTGCATTTTCTCCCCTTTCATGAAAACCGAAGTGTGAGAATTTCTTGCTGTTTTGAACAAGCAGTACATTTACATGGTATAAGGTATAACAAGCTATATAGTAGAAAGTTGCTCTTTCTTGTTCATTTTCTGCCCTGTTTCTATCTTGCCCCTTGCCCAAAGTTTCTTTTTTGTACCTTTAGGATTACTTCATGCACATATAAGGAAATGACAAATACAGATTGAATTTTATCCCTCCTTTAAAAAATAAAAATGTCTTAAATATATGCACCATATATTAAACTATATATCTGGAGACCTTTCCATATCCAGTGCAAAAAGAACATCCTTACTTTTTCTTTTTTAAAAAATTAGTTCCATACATTTTCAGTGTATGAAGAAAAGATAGCATCTTAATGGTCTTTTGTAAATTGTGCTGCTGAATTGTGAATTTTCTCAGAATAACTAGTATCTTTTTGTAATATATAATCCATCAGTGTTTATTCCTAGTGGGATGTCTGGAGATACTTGGAGCCAGATCGTGTGTTTTTCCTTTTAGAGTGGTTTGTGTGTAATATGTTTATGCAAAACATTCTGTGTTTTCCAGATGATCTCAGGGATTCCACAATTCTGACATTTTATGAGGAAAAAAAAACATGCCAAGTCTAATTATGGGAGCTACAGAAGTGTTTAGTGTTCTTAATTGTAAGAAAGAACTAAGCAAGAAGCTTTAGGATGTTCTCTTTCCATTTGCAGAAGAATGTCAATAAACAGTCAGGCATGGTGATGCACACCTGTAATCCCAGCAACTTGGGAGGCTAAGACAGGAGGATTGCAAGTTCAAAACCAGCCTTAGCAATTTGCCAAGAACCTGTATCAAAATAAAAACAATAAAAAGGGGTGGGGATATATCTCAGTGGTAGAGCACCCCTGGGTTCATTCCCCAGTACTACCCAAACAGAAGATAAAGTAAAGGAGGAGGAGAAGGAGAAAGAACACCAGCAGCAACATAGGTTTTCCTTAGATTCGTACCCTCATATTTCTGTTCTCTTCTCTGTTCCAAAGACACACCTCATGGAGTCTGCAGTCCAATGAAAGCCCATCTAAACCACACTGTGATTTGTCTGAGATTTTTGGCAAAAACATTTTAAGAGATTTGCCAGACCTCATGAATTAGTAAAACCTAACTACCTGATGATAAGAGTAGGAAGATTTTAGTTGAAACATTAAAAAGTAGTTCTTGTCACCAATAGGAAGCTGCAAAAAAAGAAAAAAAAAGATCAGAGAGTTTTTGCAGAAAAACAACTATTTCCAGCTTTCTTGACACCATTTTTGTGAATAAATCACTGTGATTACTGCATGTGAGGCTTTCTGGGATGAGGAGGGAAGGAATCAAGATTGTAACTGTTCTTTCTATTTCTATATGTGACTATAAGAAGCTCATGCTATAATTGAATGAGGCTGAGTGAGAGTATTAGGATTTGGTTTATTTTTAATGTAGTCATAGTGTTAGTAGAAAGGAGAGCATAAAGAATATATTCAATTATTATCAGAAAATACAGTAGTCTCTCATTATCCATGATCAATTGTGGTCTGAAAATATTAAATATGAAATTGCAGGAATAAACAATTTATAAGTTTCAAATTGTGTAGTGTTCTCAGTAGCATGAAACCTCACACTAACGCACTGAGTCCCACCCAGGATATGAATCACCCCTTTGTGCACCATCCATGCTTTATATGTTACCTGCCTGTCAGTCACTTAGTAAGTATTTTGATTATCAGAACCACTGTCCAGTCTTGTGACACTTATTTTCAGATAATCCTTATTTTACTGGATAACAGCCCCAAAGCACAAGAGTAGTGATGTTGATAAGTTAGATACTCTAAAAAGAAGCAAAAAACATGCTTCCTTTAAATAAGAAAGTGAAAGTTCTTGATGTAAAAAGAAAGAAAAAAATCATACACTGAGATAGCTAAAATCTATGATAAACAACACTCTACCTCTCAAATTGTGAAGAAGAAAAGAAATTCATGCCAATTTGCTGTCTCATCCCAAACTGCTAGTTATAGTCACACTGCATATGGTAAATGTTTAGTTAAGGTGAAAAAAGTAGTGAGGGGTAATCACCTGTAATCCTGGTGACTGGGAAGGCTGACGCAGGAGGATTACAAGATTGAGGTCAGTCCTGCAATTTAGTGAGACTGTGTCTCAACATATGAAAACGACTGGGGAGTCAGCTCAGTGATACAGTGCTCGCCTACTACTTAATCTCTAGTACCCCCCTAACCCCCAAAACCACAAAAAACAAGATGGGAAAAGTGTGAAATTTATATATGTATATATATAGGGAAAAGCATCATATATACAGTTGCTCCTAGTCTTTCAAATGAGATTATATCCTGATAAACCTACTGAACATCATAGTTTAGCAGCAGCATACCACAGAGCATCCATTGTTTTCCATTATGGTCATATGGCTGACTGGGAGTTGAGGCTCACTTCTGCTGCCCACCATCATGAGGGATTATCCTACCACATATTGATAACCTGAAAAGAGATAAAAATTCAAAATGTGTATTTTTAACATTGATCTTTAAATTTGAGCTTCAGTTCTGGAGTTGAAATGGAAGATTTTCAACACAGGGATACACTGTCATTAAGCATAAGCCAATTTGCTAGTCTGGTTCCCCTTGATGTAGCTTGTTTCAGGAATGAGCATGTGATACAATTTTGCTCAGTGAGATATAAGAGTATTTCCTCCCCGCCCCCCACAGGTTTCCTCACATAAAGAATTTTTTTTGTAAGAAATCATCTTTTTCTCTCCAGGAAATATGGTTGCCTTCTGGAATGTCCTTGACTGGGGACGAAGAGAACTCTCTGAGGATGGCAGGGTGAGGGATGGGAAGAATTCAGGTCCTTGACAATATTGTTGGACTTGGAATTTAACAACTCTGCAGCCTTGGTATATGTCATTTATGTGCCTCTGAGACCAAGGGAATCTCTGAAACAAAGAGTTTATTAAATTGTTATGGGTGCCAATCAGAAAAGGGCCAGACCTTAGGACAAGTTTCTGCAAGCAGCAACCTCAAGGCTTAAACTAGGAAAATGTCCATAGAGCTAAGAGTACTTTCAGAATGAAAATTTGGGGAAGGAGAGCTCAAATTGCTTACATGGCACCTCCATTAGCTAGAGCTAAGAGAGACTGGAGACGCAAAATTGGGAAAGCTGTGGGACAGGAGGGAAATCCATAAGGAGAAGTCATTGTTGCCTCTGCATGAGTGGAGGTGAATAGTTCAGGAAGATTGTGAGTAAACAGCAAGGGTCCCACCTGCTGATTGACCATATGAATTTAAGAAAGGGTAAATAATCTTCTGTTGATTTCACTCATTGTTGTTAATTTACTACCTTCTTTTATTTCTTCCTCTCTTCATCCTCCAATTCTTATGATTAAATTTAGGATGTCAGAATTTTTCTTTTTTCAAACATAATAAATTCTCTATATTTACTTAAGTGTTTGTGATCCAGGTGTTTTTTTCATTTGCAGCTAAAAGTATCATAACTGAAAAAAATATTTTAACATGCTAGACTTGAAAAAATAGTACTGATAATTTATTAATGAAAGTTTACGAATTCAAACACTCTTTTGGACATGTAGATTTGAACCAATGGCAATTGGAGATTATAATTAATTTCCATTTGATAAGTTTCTTGGGGCTGAATAGAAACATGAATTTCTAACTAAGAAGAGTTTGAGGGGCTGGGGTGGTGGCTCAGTGGTAGAGCACGTGCCTAGGATGTGCGAGGCACTGGGTTCAATTCTCAGCATTGTATATAAATAAATAAAATAAAGGTCCATTGACAACTAAAATTAATAAAAGAGAATAGTTTGAAGACAGTAAGGCTACAATTTTAGAAATAATTCAAAGTTTTCAAGAATATAAGTCATACAATTAGATTGTTTTATAATCCTCAGGGTATTCCTGACTTATAATCTTTCATCTTTCCCAAACTGAATATTTTGGGAAACACCCCAAAACCCACAAACACTTAATTAAGAAAGGGAAACTTATCTATTTATTTTTATGTGGTACTGAGGATTGAACCCAGTGCCTCACACATGTCAGGCAGGTATTCTACCTCTGAGCCACAGCCCCAGCCCTGAAAGATATTTCTATTGATGCAAATCTGAAATCAGAATTGAGTTCTCTTCATGAATACTTCCATAGATCTCTGGAAGAATTCAGTCTGGTAAATATTGTCATTCTTACTGATTAATCATTTAACTCATAATTAATGCTGGGCTGGTAAATGTGACAACAATCCCTTCCTAAGAACTCTTGTTGGTTGGAGTTCTGGTACAGGCCTTTTCATCAGCCTTGAGAATCTTATATTCACTGCAACTGAGTTATAGTTTTACTCCCATCAGGGTTCATTTTGAAAAGCTAAAATCAATCAATAAGTCCATGACACAGAATTAGAAGGTAACAGCATTTGCATGGAGGTCCAAAGACAGGAAAAATGCCTTAGTCATGATGTTATTTGCTATAAAATGCAGTGAACTTATAATCTACTTATTGATATCGCAGGGGAAAAGTTTACAAACTTTCCTAGAGACAAAGGGAATAATAGGTCAAAGTTAATTTTGCTACTTTCATTATTAGTTAAAATGTTGTTGGTGATTTTTAAAATTTCAATGTGTTACCTGTGTTACTCTATTTGAATAAATAAGATCAAATTTTTATGCTTATTAATTACTTTCACAGAATTGGTCGTGATTTATGATTTGATTTTCTTTAGCTCTATTTCACATCAGTTTTTAAAATTTTCAAACTTGAGGTTTTCAGAAATCTAACTTTTCTAATTTCAAAGTATCTGCTATGGATATTTTTTAGGAAGTAAATTTGGTGGTAAGAATTGATGCAAAAAATGCCAATGGTTTTGAATATTTTTAAACAATAAAAATTTCCATGGAACATGTATATATACATATGTTGTACACTGAAAACTGTGGATTCTTCCCCTATATTTTTGCCTTCATGAATCTCATCTATGTCCAGGACTTTGCATGTCATTTCTTAGAAAATATTACCTAAATACCCAGCTACTTGGGAGGCTGAAGAAGAAGGATCACAAGTTCAAGGAAAGCCTAAAAAATTCAATGAGAGCTTGACTCAAAAACAAAAATACAAAATAAATAAATAAACAAATGAACAAAAGCAGCACAAACATACGCTGGAGAAAAAATAGTCTCTTCAATAAGTGGTGCTGGGAAAATTGGAAATCCATATGTAGCCGAAAGAAATTTAACTCCTATCTCTCACCCTGCACAAAACTAAAAGTGGATTGAGGACATAGGCATTAGACCAGAAACCCTGTGCCTACTGGAAGAATATGTAGGCTCAAATCTCCAGGACATTGGCTTAGGAACTGAGTTCCTTAGCAACATTCCTAAAGTACAAAAAGTAAAACCAATAATCAATAAATGGAATGGTATCAAACTAAAAACATTTACAGCAAAGGAAACAATTAAGAACATGAAGAAAAAGCCTACAGAATGGAAGAAAATCTTTGCTACCAGCACTTCAGATACAGCATTAATCTCCAGGAGATATAAAGATCTCAAAACAAAACAAAACAAAACAAAACAAACAAACAACAACAAACAAAAACAAAAACACTAACCAACCAACCAAACAAACAAACAAAAAATCCCCCAAACCAGGACTGGGAATATGGCTCAATGGTAGAGTGGTTCTTGCCTAAGTGTGCACAGGGCCCTGGGTTCTATCCCTAGTGCCACCAAAGTAGGGAAAAAAGACAACAAAGTCTATATCTCTGATATCTTTGCCTTCACATCTTATTGGTGCCATGAATAAAACATTTTTGTAGCTAAAAATCAATCCTGAAATCTACTCCTCTGTCTTATATTTCTGTTTGTGTCCACATTCTTCTCATGGTGATTCCGGTTTGAAACTTCTAAGGCATTTCTTATTTTATCTTCTCTTTTGTCTATAGTATATAATCTGCTGAGAATATGCTTTTTCTACTTCAGGTGGTACTTGAAATCAATCAAACACCAAGCATTTGTTGGCCTGCTCCAAGTGCTCATTACCATGCTAGAGATAGTGGGAGAAATACAAGGAAAATTGATGCAAAAGGAAAAAAAAAGTACAGAAGAAGATCTAATGTCTTTGTCTGCCAGAATAAAAATTTCCATTAGCTTGTTCAGCAAGTGATCACCCTATGCATAAAGATGAGATATCACTTTTAATCAGAAGAGCCTGAATTAGATGCCTAATTGGTAGAAAGAATCTACTGCAGTAATCCTAGCACTTTGAAAATGTGCATAAAGTATAAAAACAAAATAACACAGATCAAAGTAAAATAGATAGGATGATCTAATGCTATAGAAAATTAATACTCTTTGTATCCCCTCAGAAGATAATCATGGATATGAGTTTGGATAGTATCTCATTCTCTGCTCTGCCTAAAAAAGCTTGACTTAGATAGATGTAACACATAACACATTGATTTTTTGCATCTAGTGCCAATGACAGATCATGATTTCAAAATCATCACTCAACAGATCTCTTTTGAAATTAATTTTTGTTATTCCTACCAGTTACTCATGCCATTGATGTTAGCCTGTACAGGCAGTTAGAATTTAGAATAGTGATTACTAAGATAGAGGTAGTAAGTGAGATCCATGGGAGTAGCTAGGACTGGCATTTCTCCTTTGAGGTTCTTGGATGGTGGAGTGGCGGTCAAGTTTAACACATCTGAATTGACTCTTAGGGGCAAGTATGAATCACCTAGTTGGAAGAGATTGAGTAGAACAGTTCAGGCAGAGAAAATAGAATGTATAAAATCTTGGAGATCTGACAGAGTATGACTCAGAGAACTGTTCTTGGATATGGAGCATAGTATAAAAAGTGAGGGTGGTGGAGTATAAAGGAGACTGGAGTATAAATGAACTGAATGTGAAGCTCCTGACATACCATGCTCAAGACTTCCTGAAGGCTACTGGAAATCTGTAAAGAATTCGTGGAAGAATGTGGTTTCATACTACATAGTCCAAAGATTATTGCAGCAGCCTTTAAGGAAATGGATCATTAATGTTCAAGATGGGAAGCTGGAGCGCAATTAGGAGGTACTTACAATAATCTAGTCAGAAGTGATGAGTATTGAGTAGTGATAATTTTATTGAGAATGGAAGATTTGAAGAGATACAAAGGCCAGAGGATCAACAGATTTGGATGATTCAAGGAATAAAGCCATAAGAGCTTCCAGAGTTTTGGATTATGCAACTGAGAAAATAGTGTTACAACTCAAGTGTACAAGTGACTGACCAAAGGCCACTGCCCAATTCAGTCTGGCCAGTTTTCCAGCAGTCAAGGAAAATGGTTAGGTAAGGCTCTGGATTTGATGGCCTCCACAGAATTTCAAGAGGAATCTCAGTGAAGTGGGGTAGGGGGAACATAAACCAAACTACAAGGCCCTCAAGGACTGAGTAGACATGAGGGATTGGAAACATTGACAGAATTGTTGTGTATGAGCAGAGGATCCTTGGGGATCATTATCATAATTTTACAGATGACTTCTTAGCATTATTGAAAAATATTTCCCAGGGTCTAGTTACCTGTTAGGAACCCTAAAGAAAGACAAGGAGTGGTCTGACGAGGAGAGTAGTCTGTCTGGGGTCTCCCACCTTTCATTTCTTATGTTTGGCATCTACCCTGCATAAATTTCTGCTTCTCAAGTCATTCATATTTTATAAGTTTATCAGCAATTATGTCTTAACAGCCAGACACAGTGAATATCAGTGGAGTGCATTTGTGAAAGTAACAGAGAAGCTGAGTGGTAGTAGGTGATCCAGGATAGTGATGAAAAAGGAATCCGCTACGTCTTAGCCACTAATGTCTTGTTTCTTGGATGGAAAACTTTTGCTTTTTCCTGCTTCTGCACTTTTGCTTACACCTGTACCAGAATTTCCTTCTTTTAACCATCTGAACAAACATAGAAGACTCAGATCAACTGCTCCTCCTTGGAAACATCTGGTTCCTGACCCTAGAACAGGTCTCTCTCAATCCTGAATGTCTCTGGGATTATGCTAAACTTTTATGAACTTCATCATATTTTGTCCTATCTTAGAATAGCTACTTCTCTGAGCTTCCATTTTCTAAATATAAAATGGGATAAGTACTTTCCAGACTTGTTAGGACGATTATAAATTATGTAAGTAATCTAGAAAAAAGACTGGCATATAGTTAATAAAGGAAAAGTAGCTGTTATTATTATTGTCCTTAACTTCTTCTGTATTTAAAACATACGCAAAAGAGTTGCAATGACCTAAATGAGTATCATATAGTTTAAATAATAATGAGTGAGGCCACAGACAAACTTGAGATGTGCTTTAAACTGAAATGGAAAAAACACAAGTCATTCTGTATATAATCTGGCTTTGGATCCAGTGAGCCACTGACCACAAGCTGCTGGGTGGATGCACCATGAGGATGTCAGGTGCTGCTAACTTCACTTCTTGATGAAAGTCCTTATCCAAGGGTCTGCACTGACCACTCAAAAGTGGCTTCCTGCACAGATGGTCTGGGTTTCACTTTATTCAGTTTGTATAGTTGAACACATCCAATCTGTCACAGGGAATAATCTCACCCTAACCAGATGGAAGGATAAATTCACCAAGAATTGTCTCATTCCCATTGCTAATGACTATAATTACATGAAGTAATCTTTCTATCAAGCAAACATCCTTACACTAAAAATAAAGCTCATGGTTAACCTGAAGGAATTCTTTGCCCAGGAGTTCTGGAATGAGTGAATGTTTGCTGGATGAGCAGCAGGGAACGGAGGACCTGTCACCCAAAGTGAAAACAGGCGACTATGCAATAGCAACCACTGGGGTAACTGTATTCAGGGAACCATGAGTTGTCAAGGAGAAATGTGCTGTGATGAGTTGTTTAGAATAGAGCAAGTATTTTAGGGAGAGTAAATATATCCAATTCTATTTTGCCAGACATCATTTGTAAATACCTTTCTATCCAGGAATGAAAGATTATATGCAAGCAAGTATGCCAATAATTCTTTTCCAAAAACACTTGTCTAAACTTGGCTAGGAAACTTAACATTGTCGGGGAAGTTGTTGTAAATGATGTGCTTCTCTTTGCTAATATCAAACAGTCCTGGGACAGCTAAACCATGCTTTCTTCAAAGCTACTTTCTTGGAAGTCATGTGGGTAGGAACATGGATGCAGCAAGTTCTGTGACTAGATTACCAGAGTTGGAGGGAAGAGTCTGGATGATACAGGTATTGATGGCAGTTGGCATCTCCAAAAGGTCATCCCTGGGTTCTCTCCTCCATGAACTCTTCTCTTGACCTTTTTGCAGACTTTCTTCTTCAGTTATTTCTCAGCTACTTGCAGTGTCTAGAGTAAACACGTTCCTTTTTTTTTTCACCTCCAGTTCCATTCCACCTGTTGGCTCCTCTGTCTGAACACACCTGTGAGCTTTCCTTCTGGATAACTCTTAGTTTTCCTTCAGGTCTCAACTTGGACATCACTCCCTTTAGAACATAGTCCCTGAGCATGCCCTAAGATGTCTCCTTTTAGTTATTCTATACCACCTGGAATTTTTTTAGGTAAGCTCTTGTCATCTTCTGACTATCTGTTTATTTGTCTCCTCATAGACTGAAACTCCTGGGAGGCCAGTGCTAGATCTCATTTCACAGTTATATCTTCAGTGCCCTCCAAGTTACTTGGGACATACCGCATAATCCTTACATGTTTGTTCAATAGATCAATGAGTGAACAAATAAATAAATGCATAAATGTACTCTCCCACAGTCTAAGAATATCCAACATTGACATAATTGTCAGCATGATAGTAAAGAAATCAGATAAAGCAGAGGTGAAAAAAATTGGATGGAAAAGTTTCACATTAAAAATCATTTTTTTTTTTTTAAGCTGAGAGTGGTGGTGCACACCTGTAATCCCAGTAGCTTGGGAGGCTGAGGCAAGAGGATTGCAAGTTCAAAGCCAGCCTCAGCAATGGCGAGGTGCTAAGCAACTCAGTTAGACCCTGTCTCTAAAGAAAATACAAAACAGGGCTAGGGATGTGGCTCAGTGGTCCAGTGCCCCTGAGTTCAATACTCTGTACGCCCCCCCCCAATCATTTTATTTTAAAAGAATCTGAATTTATTAAATGTTTTAAAAATAATATGAAGAAATTTTATTTTGAGTCAATTGAGACTTATATCTGACAGAATGCCTCATTACTTCTAAATGACTTATTCTTTATTTCCAAAAAACAAGGGAATTTTCCAAACATAATACAGTACAGAGAATTAGAAAGTTAAGTTTGATCACAATCCAGTCCTAGAACTCTGTTCAACTCCTATCAATTATGCCAAAACCATCCTTTATGTGGAATGATTCAGACTTAATCAGGGGTTGTATTTAGTTTCCATATATCCTTACTTAGTCTCTTTCAACCTGAAGACCTTCTGAGTTCTTTCTTGACTTCCATGACCTTGACATTCTGAAAGGGCCAGGTTTGTTGTTGTTGTTGTTATTATTGTTTTAATATTTCTTATTCTAGATTTAGTAGATGTTTCCATGGTTAGGGTAAGATTAGATTAAATTAGAATATCACATAAACACTAGTGAATATTATCTTTGCAATATATTAAATGGCACATGATTTTGATGTGTTATATTATTATTGGTATTAGCTTTCATTAATTGAGCAGGGTGGTATCTACCAACATTGTCTATTATAAAGTTACTCTTCTTTACTTGTCTTCATCTTTTCCTCTGTTATAACAAATACCTTAGATGGAGCAATGTAATCTATAAATAGTATAATAGTGGTGTTCATAGTTTTGAAGGCTGGAACTGTTACAAGGTCAAAGTATCAGCAGATTCAGTGCCTGGTGATAGCCCATTCCTCATAGATGGTGACATCTCTGTGTCATTACATAGTGGAAAGGGCAAAGGGGATCCTTCAATCTCTTTTATAAGGGCACTAATCTTGTGTGGGGAGGGGGGCACAAATATTCAGACCATATCATCCTCTTTGTAATTAATAAGAAATAGTTGAAAAATAATTTGAGATAATGTATTATCTTGTTTCTCAACAATCTTTCCATGTATGTGTGTACATGCATACACATCTATGTCAATATAAGTTTCTATTTTCTTTAGTTGGTTAAAATGTATTATAATCACTATTTATTTTGCTATACAACTTGGCCTATATTTAGTCAGTGGGAGCTCCTTTCAGCTAACATTTATGTCCTTCTGACATGTTCCCATCATGCTTTAAGCATTCCTTTACCTGTTGACCTAAGAAAATATTTCAAGTTCATCATTTTTTTTTTCCTGCTGCATCCCTGAAAACAGATACTTCTCCATGGAATCTTATCTTTTAGTGGAGAATGACAGTTATGGTGTTATGGTCTTAATGTTTATATAGTAGTGGTATTATTTATACTAGCCTTGCTTATTGCCATTGGGCATTGCTCCTCGATGCTCTCTCTATGGTCAGATTTAAAGAATTTTTAAAAATTGCAGTTACTTGTACTTTTCTTTTCTTTTTTTTCAGTACTGTGGATTGAACCTGGGTTTTCACATATACAATGCAAGTGCTCTACAACTGACTTATGTCCCCATTCCTTTTTAAAATTTTATTTTGAGACAAGATCTTGCTGAATAGCCCAGGTTGGCCTTAAAGTTACAATCTTCCTGCCTCAGTCTCCCAAGTAGCTGATATTACCACTGTGTCTGGATACCTTTTAAATATATTTTTTATTTATTGAGAGTCATGAGTTCACAGTTATATCTCCAATTTCAATCTAACACCATAGGATTCAATCTCGTTTTCTTACTTTACTTCTTGCACTCTGACATTATCCGTTGGACCTCTGCTATTGCTGTCTTCTCCCATATTGTATTAAGGCTGTCAGTGTAATCATCAGAATATGGGACAAGTGAAGTTATGTGACTTCAATTGTTAGATAATCAAAGTATTGTAGCTTCTGCCTCTATCTTGGATCACTTGCTCTGGGAGTAAGCTGGTGACATATGATGAAAAGAGGACTCTGTAGCAAAGAACTGAGGCCTCTAACAACCACATTAGTGAGCATCTTCAGAATGAATCCTTCATCCCCAGTCAAGCCTTTGGATGACTGCAGTCCTGGCCAGCATTTGATTGCAATATCATGAGAAACCCTGAGCCTGAAACAACTAGTTGTTTCTAAATTCCTAACACTTGGGAATTTTGAGAAAAACAAATGTCCACTGTTTTAATCCAATAGGTGTCACGCTAATTTGCTATGCAGCAACTGATAATAAAACAATGTGTTCACAGAAAGATCATTGTTTGGCTCTCGACTTTACTGATTTTAGCATTGAAAATCCCATGTCTTGGGAAACCCCCAATCCTGGATGAAATAGCACAGTTAATTGATCTATGTGTTATACAAAATGTGAGGTACGTTAACATTGTACAGTTATGAGTTCATGTTCATGGCAAATAATAATGCTTGATTGCCAGTACATTTATGATTATTTTAAAATTAAAATAATTTAAATAGATGAATCCTAAATTCTTTCCAGCCTCAAATTAATTCTGTGATTTTTTTTTTTGGTAGGCTGAGACTGGTCATAAAATTATTTTATTTTACTTTTTTGTGGTACTAGGGAGTTAAGCCCAGGGGTATTCTACCATTGAGCCACATCTCCAACCCTTTTTATTTTATTTTAAGGCAAGATCTCACTAAGTTGTTGAGATGGACCTCAATCAAACTTGACATTCTTCTGTCTTAGACTCCCTGGTTGTTGGGGTTACAGGTGTACACCATCACACCTATTCAGTGAATTTTAGTGCAACTACCAAAGCTGCATCCTTGCAATAAGGAGAAAATCTCTTTTGCTCTCTTTCTCTTTTTATTTTTGGCAATGGTGCATTCTACCACAGAGCTACATCCTCAGTCCATTTTTATTTTTATTTTTTAATTTTGAGCCAGGGTATTGCTAAAATGCTAAGGCTGGCCTTGAACTTGCAATTTTCCTGCCTTGGCCTCCCGATTGGCTGGGATTACAGGTTAGCACCACAGCTAAGGAGAAAGTCTTGTATCAATTCATGACCGGTAACTGTATCTCTGGAAACATGTTGATTTAAATATAACTCTTGTCTGGCTGTAAAAGATCCAGGTCCTGATCTTAGTGTTGGATCCTTTTCTTTTACTCCAGAATATGTGGGATTTTCTAAAAGCTTAAGTTAACAATCCCAGTTACCTGTCATTTACACACAAGATTCACTTCTTTTATCCAAAGAACAGAACGTTATCTAGCCCAGTAGAAGTGTTTGTGTGAAACTGCATTTTTTAGTTCTGAGATGTGCGGCTTGTGTGGCATTCCCTACAGACTATAGTTATAAACATGTAAGGAGTATATGACTTTATTGTGAGCATTGTGGAATAGGATACTTTGAGCCTTAATTAAGACTACCACTGTCCAAAGACCTTATGCAAAATCTTCTTTCAGAAAGGAAGGCAGGCAAGGAAGGAAGGAAAAAGAAAGAAAGAGATCCTTTAGAGTAAGTAAATCAAGACATATAATGAGGAAAGGGAGGAAGGTCTTCCAGAAAGGAAGTAGAATAAGACCTTTTCACTTCAGATATTGCAAAGAAATCACATTTTTGTTCCTAGAAGTTCTAGGAACTGCCAATACATACAGTAGATGGGGGTTCCCGGGGGTGCTGAAGACACATGTAGAATCTGAGCATAGGGGACGGGTCCTTGGAAGTGAACGTTGTATGAGGGACTAAGAGGAAGCAGAACCTCATGGAGGGGCCATTATATGGGAATGAAAGAGAGGGAATAGAGTTGTGGCTATGTGGAGATGTGGGGCAATGAGGTGGGGTCCAGTGGTTCTAGTCTACCATTCAGCAAAGCCTTGGGGAGGAGAATATTCCAAACAGTAGCTAGCAAGACTCCTGAGTTCTTACAAGTTTGGGAATAGATCTTTACCAAATCTCCTGTTTGAGTTGCACTAAGTTCTTTTGGATATGGGGGACTGGGACTATTTTAAGAAGGTAAAAATGGGAGTGGTGGTTTTTAAATTTTATTAATAAAATTTCTAACACTGCTCCATTCAAAAGGTGAAATCTACTTCTTTTAACCTTGGGTATGAGCAGGGCATAGGAACCTGCTTCTCATGAAGAGAGTATGGTGGATGTGATGATGTGTGATGTTTGAGACTACATATAGTGTAAATCATCCTGGTTCTTCTTCTTCTATCTCTTAGACTTTTCTCTCTTCTTTCCTTCAACCCTTCCTCCCTCCCTCCCACCTTCTTTCCTTCCTCCCTCCCTCTCTCTTTCTCTCCTTCCTTCCTTCCTTCTTTCCTTCCTTCCTTCCTTCCTTCCTTCCTTCCTTCCTTCTTTCCTTCCTTCTTTCCTTTCCTCTGTCCCTTCCTTCTTCCTCTTTCTTTCTTTCCATACTGGGGATGGAACCCAGGGGAACTGTACCACTGAACTACACCCTCAACTCTTTTTATTTTTTATTTTGAATCAAGGGTTTGCTAATTGTCAAGGCTGGCCTCTAGCTTGTGATCCTTCTGCCCTAACCTCACAAGTACCTGGGATTACAGGTGTGTGCCACCATCCCTGACTAGATCACTGTTTCTTGAGCACAAGGGGAGCCTTATGGGGATGTCCATATGTCAAGGACTGAATCTATCTTCCAACAGTCGACAAGAAACTCACGATTCCTGTCAACAACCATAAATGAGACACTTTGCAGGCAGGTCCTTCAGTTCATCAAGGCTTCAGGTTGCAGTTCTGACCAAAATTTTGAGTCCAGCTTCACAAGAGACCTTGAGGTAGAATGTCACAGCTAAGCTACTTCAAATTCCTAATTCAGAAACTGGAATAAAAAAATTTTTATATATATATTTTTTAAAACCAATAAATTTTAGGGTAATTTGTTATACAGTTGCAGATAAGGAACACACCTGTCCATCCAGAATCAGACTTGTTTTAATAAAGTTTGGTGAAATAAAGAAATATGACTACACTTACTAAATACTGTGTTGAAATTATGTGGTTGTAGTATAGCAAGGACACTGTACATAATTAAAGATAATAATATCCATCACGGATTATGATCTGCATAGGCTACCAGGACTTTCCCAAGCATTTCTTCTTCTGCATTCTCTATGGCAAGGATGATCCAGGAAAACAGAGCAGTCAGAGAGAAGGAGAAAAGAGATTATTTGTCTCCTTAGGAAAAAAAACATAAACCATTCATGTGAAGATCTTTACTTTTGGAGGACTGATCATATTTCTTGAATTTGGGTTTTGTGAGATTCCACTTTACCCTTCCAATTGCTCCTTTTGTAGTTGAACTAATTTGAATAGATTTCTCTTCTTTGCAACCATTGATTCCTGCCAAGACAGCACCCACAGGCCTTATTGCTGATTCCTTAGTTCGACTTCAGGGCAGCATCTGTGCAATGGAAGCAATTACCCTCAGGGTCACATTCTAGCAAGGTTATTTGTTACAGCATAAGATTGGACAATATACATGGAACTATTCTTATAGAAAGCTAATCCCTAACAAGCAAGTTGTTCCTGGAGAACTACAGGGTAAAAGTTCAAGGTCAAGAACAGTCATTTTGGTTGAGTTTAAAGAAAATAAATAGGCATATATTGCTTTCTTAGGCAAATGTTTCTTAAATAAACTAAAATTCTTAGAAAAATAAAAATTTCAACCTAAAATCATTAAAAACAATACAATACTTCTGATTATTTACAGTATCTCTGAGTTTTCTCATCTAAGTTTTAATAGATGATAAATACTTTGGACATGATAATATGAAGTACCTTAAAACATTTTAGGCATTGAATCAACAATTAACACTAAATAAAATGCAAGAGTACAAAAAAGAAAATTAATTGCTTTAACCCCAAAGTAGGAAGTTTGTGTATAGTTTCCCAGGGTGCTCATGACCCCATGTGCTTCTGAGACGTGCCACATTGATTTCTGACCATTAGGTGGATGCCATTTTGCAAATACAAAGTGTGTCATGCAGATATTTACTGGCAATCTTCCAGGGAAAAGCATTCCTTGTGTGCAAATTCAACACAGCTGGGATTATTGTTCAAAAACAGAGATTTGCAGGGTGAAAAGACTTTTCTGTACCACCCACATTCCAATGCATTTGGATAGTTTCTCTAAGGTTTTGTTTATTGGTTGGTTCAATCTTGACTTGATTCAGGGTCTGGAGATTTCCCGTTGGCAGCTTCATTAGCAAACTTAATTTTAGTTCAGATATGATTTGAAGAAAAACTGTTTGTTCAGATAGTTAGCACTGTGAAAACATACAGAAAGAAAACACACAACACACACACACACACACCGTGGTCAAGACTTTATTAGGAAAACAATGCTACATTTGGGGCAAAGTTTATTTGCAAAGTACTTTTCCTTGTCTAAATACCTTCTACTATGGACTCGAAATAAAATAATTCTACAGGAAACTCAGTGGATTTTTTTTTAAATGAATTTGGGTCATGTGGCACAAACCTATAATCCTGACTACTTGGAAGGCTGAGGCAGAAGAATTGCAGTCCTATGACAGCCTGGGTTAACTGTCTGAAAATAAACAATAAAAAAAGACTGGCAACGTAGCTCAGTTGTAGAGTACCCTGAGTCCCTGTGTTCAATACCAATATCATTAAAAAAAGAAAAAAAAAGTTGGGAGATTGAAATTAGGGCAGAGGTGGCAAGCAAAATATTATTCAGTCAGATAATTTAATTCTAAAAATGTTGAGTAATCTCTTTAGAAGCTCTAATGAGGCAGTTTGTTTTCCCCCAAGATGCCCAGGCTTATTTAGAATGCTGAATTGATATATTAGCTTTGTAGTTTTGGAGATCTGGGTGGGATAGAAGAAGACAGTGGCATTTTGGGTTTTGCAAAACATCTTAAAATTTATTTTCAAACACTTTAGGGTTGGCAAAGGCAAACTGAATTTTGTCAAATGCCTTTTTCTCTACTTCAGAACTCTAGTATACTTCAAGAAAAATTAATTCAGTGTTTCTTACTTATTCTCAAATCATCAAAGAATTGTCTTGAAATAATTGCTTAATGCACAAGAAAATCTTTTGAAAAACTTAATGACATTATTGTAAAGTTCTTCTTGTATCCCATTTCCTTTCCTTTGCCCCTAAAGTCATAGTTATGTGGTTCTAGCATTAAATCAAGCCAAAGTTTTGGAAACTTTGCATATTGTTTCCCATTTAAAACCCTGTAAGTATGAGGTAGTTCTAAGATTAGCCCCAAAATACAGCCTATTGTATTATAGGATCATAAAAATTTTGAGTGCAATCTTCTCCTTGGTGTAGGATTCCTTTTTTCATCTGAGCAATAACCCACCCTCTACATCAGCACACACGAGGAAATGGTCCCCTCAATCACTAGTTGACTCTAAACAGGGCTTTCTCTAATTTGTGATTAAAGTTCACAGTAAAGGAAGTGGTCATCAACCAGAGTGGTTATGAAGCAGTTATGACCTGGGAAAGGTCAGCCTTCTTTGGAGTCACCATTAAAGGCTTGCTACTCAGCTCTTAGCAATCAGAATGATGATAACAGCAAGGGACCCAGAGGCTCCCAGGAAGAAACTCCTTGGGTTACAAGACTCCACCTTCAGGAAAATGACATTTGTGAATTAACTACACATATGGAAAAGCAAAGTGAAGAGTTGTAGGGGAGCTGACTTGGGTGGGCACACTGACCTAATTTAGTGACTGGCACAAGATAGGGGTGGATGGGCCATCTGCGTGATCAACACAGGAAATAAAGCTGGTTCTTTCTTCTGGCTGTGCAGAAGAAGCAGCTTTAGTGATGAAATCAAGGGTCTTCCTCTGAGCATAGAGCACATAGTTCTTAAAGAAACCTGTCCTTAGCAGGATTCAGTGGTGCATACCTATAATCTTAGTCACTCAGGAGGTTAAGGCAGGAGAATCATGAATTTGAGGTACCTTGGTCATCTTAGTGAGATCTTGTCTCAAAGTAAAAAATAAAAGGGTCTAGGGACGCAGCTCATTGAGAGAGCAACCTTAGCTTCAATCCCTAGTACTGCAAAATAGGGAAAGGAAAGAATATAAGAGCTTCGTTTATACTCAGACATCTGAATATTAGAGGTAAGAACTTTGAGCCTTGGAAAATAGGAACTATGTGGCTTGTATGCATATCTACAATTTTCCTTAAAACTTTGAGAAAACATATGATACATTAAGGCCTATAATATAAGCACGCATGGAATATAACAGATGCTCTTAGTGGAGGCAACCAAGAGTAGAATTGTCAGGATCGGTTTCCTGGAGAAGGTGGCAGCTGATTAAAGTCTGGAGAGACAGTAGTTATCCCAGGAAGGAAATGGAGAAGAATTAGAGGGGAAGGAGATTTTTTGGCAGAAGTGTCATCATGGGTCAGGACATAGAGACAGGAGATCAGGGGCTTATCCAAGAAATCAGAAAGAGTTTTTTTTTTTTTTTTTTTTTTTTTGTAGAACATGAGGCTGGAGGATGCTTAAAGGACTTCCTCAAGGTGGGTTTTGTGTTTCATGGTAAGGGAATTATACTTTACCACTTTATAGGTAATGTGGCATCATGGAAGATTCCCAGTGGGAGAGTTACATGACCAGATTTGCATTTTAGATCCATCACGATGGCAGTGGTTTTTCTAACAGATGGGTTAGGGGTGTAGTCTGGAAACAATGAGATCAATTTTGAGGTCATTTCAATCATTTAATTGAGGCATTTTGAGGACCTGAAGGGTGGGGAGTGTAAAATCTGAGAGCCAAGTAGATGAGATTCGCTGACTGACTGGAGATGGACGACGATAAGGGACAAAGAGGGTCCAAGGGTGACTCTTAAGATTGTGTAACTGAGGCAGTGATGGGGCAATTTACTGAGAGAGGGAGTTCAGCATAAAGGAATGTGGTAAATTGAATTCTGAATATTCTGGAACATCCAAAAAGGAACATCCAGATATGAGTCTACAGTTCAGAAGACAGGCCTATAGGTTTGGGAATTATGAACATATAAGGGAGACTGTTAAATAAATTCAAGTCAATTACTTTCTGGAGGAATATATATGATGGAAAGGCAGCTAAAAGAAACATCAGTGGCAGATTTTCCTGTCTGGTGTAACATGATTTTTCCATCAGATAGTGAACCCCTCAAATTTAGTGAAGCTGGGTAAGAGTAGCAGTGTTGAGGATCTCTGGGAAAACTGCCACCTGAAGTGGCAGTCATTTCTAGGGCCTCTTAGTGGGACCTTTGAACATACTGGTACTAAGAGCATATGTTTGAGTCTTTGAAGTTGGTTAGCATGATGAAGGTCTTCTAGCTCTTGTTTCACTGCAAGGCTCAGAATATAGCCAAGGATCTCATCTACCACTTTAACCTCTATTTCAGACTTTTTTTTTTTTTCAGAGTGGGTTTTGCCAACTGCAGAGTTGCTGGAAGAACTGATTGACTAGGTACATAAACAGCCCTAGGTTTGGCAGGTTGAGAGAGAGAGAGAACATAAGAAGATGGTAGGGAGGTCAGATAGGATGGTAAGTTCCACTCCAGACCGTGGTCCCAAGTCTCCGACTTCACATACACTGGATAATTCTGCCAGTGTGTGACCAGTGTGGTACCTAGCTCTCTACACAAGTGGAGCATCAATCCAAAATCTGAAATCCAGACTCCAAAATCTTTTTGCATGCTAACATGGTGCCACAAATGGAAAATTCCATACTGACCTCCTATGGTGACATGTCACAGTCAAATCACAGGAATACCAAAATAATCATGTAAAATTTCCTACAGACTGTGTGTATAGGGTTTATATGGAACACATAGTGTTTATAATGGATTTTGTGTTTAGGCTTGAGCCCCATACCCAAGATGGCTTACTATGTATATATAAATATTTCATAATCTATAAACCCTCTAAATCTAAAACAGTTCTCATCTTGAAGTTTTTAAATACTCAACCTAAACTACAAGTATTTCAGCCAAATCATTACCAATTTGAAATCCTTAATGTGAAAATGATAAATCAGATTAGAAATTCATTCAAATAGAAAATTTCAACATTATGTTTGCCAACAAAATAAAATGAAGATTGTGTCAGATAACTTTCTGTTACTGTTACAAATGCCTGAGATGGATAAACTTATAAAGAGAAAAGGGTTATTTTGACTCTCAATTTTGGAGGTTTCAGCCCATGCTGATTTGGCTTATGGTGGCATATCACGATAGGAGTGTGTGGTGGAGCAAAGCCATTTGCCTTATGGCTGGGAAACAAAAAAATGAGAAAGAGAGGAAGAGGCTGGGGACTCTTTGAGGATATATGCTCAGTGGCCTGAAACCTCCCACTTTGCCCTACCTCTTAAAGGTTTGGCTACTTTTCCAATTGTACCACTCTGGGGAGAAGCCTTTTAACACAGGGGCATTTTAGAAATATTTAGGATATAAATTATAGCAGAGTGCTATGGATGATGATGATGATGATGATGATGATGATGATGTGGTGGTGGTGGTGGTGGTGATGGTGGTGGTGATGATTTTGTGGTCCTGGGAATTAAGCCTAGGGCACTCTACCATTGAGCTACATTTGAAGGTCTTTGATTTGAAGGTCTTTGAGGCTGGCCTGGAACTTGGAATCCTCCTGCTTGTGTCTGTCTAGTGATGAGGGTTATAGGTGTGAGCCACCTCACCCATCTTATTACACGCTTGACAAGTAATTTTAAATGGACTTTTCTAGACTTAAAAAATCTTAAAGATATTTGAGAACTTTAAATAAATTCAGATTTTAAAATCATCTCTATTCCTCTTTATTTATTGTATTACCATAAAGTATACAATATAAAGGGGTAATTATTTTTCACTTCACATCATTTAGACACAGGTGAAAGGATTACAGTGAATAAATGACAATGAAGGGAAAATTCTGGGCATTAAGGGAAGAGAAGGGAGGACCTGAAGGCTTGCATTTCCAGTGGAGCTTAGGAATTCTAGAACTGCAGGGATGAGAGCTGTTAGTGGGGTCAACAGGCCTTGACATCCTGGGGGAAACGCAGGATCAACACCAGATGGTTAAATGGCCCCGTGAGGCTAACTGGCCTTCCTCAGGAGTTTAAATGGAACACTGGTTATGTTACCAGAATCAAATGTCGGCTGCCTGCTGCTCCAATATTTGGGAGATGAGAGTTGTTGGGAAAGAATCAAATTATTCAAAGCCAGCCTGAAGAAGATTGAGGGGCTAGTTCCTCAAAGTTCTATCTTCTTGGGCTCAGGTTCAAGAATTGTGTATGTGTGTGCAGGTGTGTGTATTTGCACTGAGCATTGAACCCAGTGTGTTCTGCCACTGAGCTACAACCTCAGCCCCAAGTTGCCTAGGATAAAATAAAAATTTAGATCCTCATGATTCAGCCTCCTGAATAACTGGGATTACAGGTATGCACCAACAAACCCTAGCTCAGGATACTCTTTAAAGGAAACTTCGTGAGGAGTAGGCACAGGAAGGTATGAAGGGATGAAATCAGTCACAAGGCAGTTCATGGTGGTCTGACAATTCTTAGGATCTTTTCTATTATCTGATCAAGAGATAACATTAAGAAAAGACCTCATAGGTGTTCTCTCTGCTTAATATTTTCTAAAAATAAATGTATTAATGGGCTAATTAATGGTACACATGGAACTTTTCCTGAATGGATAAATTTTCAGTAACTTTAAGATTATGAGTAAAGGTTTGTAGATTTCAAAGAAATTTGGGACAGGCCAGGGAGACAGAACAGGCTTGGGAGGAAAGATATGAGGAGCACACACCCAAGTGTTTCCTCCCTTTGTCTCCTTTCCACCTACTTTTAAATTTCTTCTATTCTCCCTCAAGGGCACTTAGATGGTATTGAAAATGAGTCACTTATTTTAGAATTAGATGCTTTTAAATTCCATTTTTGTATGCTGTCTGATTTTATGTAAAGATGGAATTTTGCTTTTATCTCTTATATAAAAATGGAATTTTGCCTTTCTTTCTGTTGTTGCTGTTGTTACTTGTACCAGACAGCTCTAAGAAAATGATGCAGGAAAAGAAAAAGAAAGGAATCAATGTGGTATTTATTGTCATAATCTCAGTGATAGCTCCACTGCACACTTCATTCCATCTCGTTGACTTTGCCCTGTCACCAGCTCATCACTGATCTGGTTCCCTTCCTTACAAACATAGGACAAGGGACATATCTTGTGCTTTATAGTATCTTTCCCCTACATATACCATAAAACCTTTGCCTATCTCAGCCCCTGAAAAATACCACACACACACATGCTATAGGTTCCTGCCTTCTGTGTACCCTGCCCCCATCAATCCCATTCCTAGGTTCCCAAATTAACTTCCTCTACTTTATAAAATAGGCATTTAGTTCAGAATGCCAATCAATGCTAGGGGCTGCCTTCATTATTTCTACATTCCTGCAATGCTTAGTGCCTTGTGTGACATGGAGAAGGTATTCAGTCATGTTTGATGAGATGCTGGGATGCTTGAACGACATGCCATTTTAATTCAGGAATAGGGAAGAAGGTAAGAGTCTTGGGTGGTGAGCTGGTAGGTGCATGGTAGGATAAGATAAGGGCTGCTGGATAAAAGTGGGATAATTATATACTGAAGTTTAAAGTTACTTTCTCTTAGATCTAAGCTAATTAGAAAGACAGAAAGACACCTTCCTTGATTAAAGAAAAAAAAGAAACACCCTGAATTTCTAAAGATGAACCCTGTTTGTGACAGTTAAGTTTTTGTGCCAGTTAAGTTTTTGTGCCAACTTGATTAGGCTAAGGGATATCCAGATGGCTGGTAAACCATTTTTTTTTTCCTGAGAGTGTCTGTGAGATTGTATCCAGAATAGATTAGTGTTTGAATCAGTAGATTGAGTAAAGGAGATCTTCTCTCAATAATATAAGTGGGCATCATCTAATATGTTGAGTACACAGAACAAAAATATGGAGTAAGGACAAATTCTAGCTCTCACACCTAGAACTGGGACGTCTACCTTCCCCCACACTTAAACATCCGTGCTCTATTTGAGGATTTATTTATTTTTTTTATTGTTTTTTTTTTAAAGATAAATGACAGCGGAATGTATCACAATTCTTATTACACACACACATATATATATACAGCACAACTTTTCCTATCTCAGTTGTATATAAGGTATGTTGACACTAATTCGTGCCTTCTTCATACATGTACTTTGGATAATTCTGTCTATCACATTCTACCATCCTCCAGTGACTACTTCTCCTCTGTCCCCAGTTTTCAGATTTTTAACTCAAATGGAATTATATCACTGGTTTTTCTGGTTCTGTAGCTTGTAGACAGCATATTATGGGACTTCTTGACCTCTATAATCATGTGAGCCAATTCTCATAATAAATGATCTATCTAATCTAATCGATCTTTGACTCTATTTCTTTGGAGAACCCTAACTGAAACACAGCTGATCATAACATTGGATAACCTCAGAGACCAAAGGAATGCCTACAGAGTGATGTGGGTATCGAGGCATGATGGCACATGCCTGTCACTCCAGCCTCTCTGGAGGCAGGGGCAGGAGAATTGCAAGTTTGATGTAATCCTGGGAAACTTAGGGATACCCTGTCTCAAAATAAGAAATTAAAAAAGGGCTGGGCTAGTACTGTGGTAGAGTACCTCTGGGTTCTATCCTCAGTGCTGCCAAAAATAAATAAAAGGAAAAGAGTAATGTGGGTGAAAGAAATACATAAAGGAATGGTAAGACATAGAGTAAACCTCAGAAGTGTCAGAGGGATGACTACCACCTTTAAGCAAAGTTTGGCCTCCTCATTGTTTTCTGAAGAGAGGCAAAGGTCCCAAAGCAGCAGGTCCAGGACATGGTCACTGCTAGTATTGTCTTTCCAAGCTGTGTCACAAGGTCATTCATTCCATCATGCCATAGTACTCTCCTGCATCCCCAGAGGAACAGAAAACATGGTGCATCCGTGTGGCATTTCTACCCAGAGTGTTTTAGTTTAATCATTGTCAAGGTTGGGGGGAAGCATAAGCCTTTCTTTGCAGTCTGTCTCCAACAGGAGCTGATGTACTCTTGCCAAAAATGAATACTTGATGTAGACGACTAAAATAAAACTGCTTGTGAAAAGCTGGTTTATACATTGAGACAGAGACATAGTTCGAGCTACAATTGTATTTACAGGGAAAAATAAACAACAGAATAAATCATCAAATAACACTCTATCTTTTCTTTCTTCCATGTCCAGATTTCCTTCTCTCTTGTACTCAACCCACGAACTCTTCATGAGTATTTTCTCCCCCCACCTTCAGTAAGTTGTTTGATCAACTTAGAATATATCAGCTTAAAACAAATTGATTTGATTGCAGGAGGACAAAAGAAAAAGGCTCTTTGTCTCTAGTAAGAACAAATGGAGGCCCGTATATCTACCACCATGACAGAGGCAAGACATCATAATTCTGATTTTCCTTTAGCTTCCATTCAAAACAAGGTCAGTTCCTCATCTGCACACCAGTAGAAAGGCAAAAATCACTCTAGATTTTTGTTGCTTCCCAAATACAATCCAAGATCAGTTGAGGACGAAAGGGTCAGATTTTCCTATAGTTCCTTTCTTTCTCTGATTCAGAGGAGCAATCTATTTTGTACTCTATACTAATTTAGTGAAGAAATTTTAAAGCTGGGAGGAAAATAGCTACAAAAGCTTCATATCAGTTTTCTGGATTATTTTGTCATCTGTCATGGAACAAATATCTATGATGTTACACAGAGAGATGTTTGGTCTGAGATATAATATATTCTTATCAAAATATGTAATCATTGATATTAAATCATAGATTGATAAAATATTATATAAATAGTTCTTAGTAATCAGGATTTAGCTGTCCTATGGCTTAATTTTTACCATATGGTTTTGTGGTTACCTCTGAGAAATTGTAATAAAAAAAGATTGATAAAATAACAACAAACTATGATTTGTGAATCTCATCCAGCCCAATGCTGTACATAGTTTTCTTTAAAGAAACTAAGTCTGAAATATGATATTATGCTCGACTTATGCATTAAATACCCAAACCATTATGCAGACATACACTGAACATGTTTCATTCTGTTATGTCATGTTCAAGAGAAAAAATGATTATTCCACCATACCCTAATACTCTCTGTAACAATGAGCTAGAGATAGAAGAAATACAGCAATGGGGGCTGGGGTTGTGGCTCAGCAGTAGAGCACTCTCCTAGTATGTGAGAGGCACTGGGTTTGATCCTCAGCACCACATAAAAATAAATAAAATAGAGATATTGTGTCCATCTACAACTAAAATAATCTAAAAAAAAGAGAAATGCAGCAATGAACTCAGCAACGAGTAAAAGCATAAACATTTATTGGTTAGAAGGTCAAAAGATTGGAGCAAAGTTTTTGTGGATAACCATCAGTCCTCTTATCCTGTAAGTTTATCATTCCTCCTTCACTAGACTTCATCTCCTATGCTACAATAAAAGCATATGGTCATCTCCTATACTACAATAAAAGCAAATGGTCTCTGTCTCACCTTGGTTGCCTCCCACTTGGGACAGTGGATTCTATTCCAGGTCTATTGGTTATGACATGAAAGTAATAATAGTAATATGAATAGTTAACACATAACATGTGCCAACTATTGCATGATATACATTACAAACATTTTCTCTGGTCCTCACCATAACTCTCTGTGGTAGGTTGTACTATTTTCATTCCTGCCTCAGTGAGAGGAAAGCAAAGCTTGGAGAGTTAAAAGACTTGCCTTAGGTCACAGAGTTAGTAAGGGAATGAAACAGAAGTGGAAACCACATTTTTACATCACTATTTTTTCTATAGCCTATATCTCTACAATCTGGGACAGGCACCTGCTAGGAAAAGAAAATTACCTGGAAAGCTGGGAACATCCCTCTTTGTTCTGATTCCCACCTCCTGCTGGGCATGCCCCATTAGCACTCTTTGTTAATACAGTCCATCCCCTCATTTATCTTCTTGTCAATCTCTTCTACTACGTGGGAGCTTAAAGATAGAAAATGCAGAACACCAATAGTTCCTGCACATAGGCACTTAATACATTGTTGTTGGGTGACATAAGCTAAAAATGGTTACACATTGGGGATTTATAATAATTAAGACCATAGACTTGCCCAGCTGATTTGTTATTTTATTTCTCAGACGTTCAATAGATTGTTTGTAATTGCATGCTGACTTTTAAAACGTAGGCAGGTGCATTGGCAAATACAATTTGATGCATAATTGCCATTATTATATTTGGCATTTGCAAATTTAATTCTAATTACAGAATTAGCTGTTGTATCAAAAAGAAAAGAAAGTGTTTTAATTTAACGTTTTGATAGGAAGTGTATGCATATTTACTAACTTCATTATAAAACTATCTCATCAAGTAACTTCTGAATATCTATGCCACAAAACTCAATTAGCTTTTTGATGGAAGATGCTGTAGCCTTATTTTAATAGACTTATTTTACAGCGTTACTTTGTATTTAGCTTAGTCCTCAGATGCCCTCTAGTGGTAACATTTGTAAATAAATAATAAATTCAGGTGAAAATAAAATGAATTTTTCCAACAGTTGTAATTAAAAGAATTGGTAATCACATATGTTCAGATTTATCAGACTGATGAAGTATAATGAAAAAAGACAGTATATTTTGTCTTTCCAGGTTAATATAACTACCTTAAAAAGTCTTATTAAAATATATAATAGTAAAATAACAAATATGATGACTATTTATTTTATAAATATATATTCATATATCCTCTACATTACATAGGATCGTGAAACAAATGTTTGTGTACTCACTACTTTGCTGAATAAATAGAAAAAATATTAGTAGAAAAGGGAAATAGTCGGTAGTTGTTTGACTTAAAGGTCAATGTCTTTTTCTCCACAATATCATTATAATTCCCAAGATGAAGAATGAAAAAACTCAGTCCCACATAAGTGACATTGACACTTAGCCTCCTTAACAAACATGCTCTATCTAGTTTCTCAAGCTAGCAGATCTTACTGAAGAAAAAGCAAAATAGCTTTCATAATGCTTTGCACATAGTGAGGGCTCAATAAGTAATTATTTATGTTATATTCAGTAAACAATCTAATAAGTTTTGATTGAGCCTTGGAAAGATATCCTGGGGGAATATGAGATCCTATAATATAGAAACCTAATATTATCTATCTGCTTTCAAATTAAGTTATTCCAAAATCATTCCCAGAGGAAATTGTTCCTTTCACATTCTAAAAGCAGCACAATAATAACTATTTTAAAAATTCACTGGTTTAAATCTCTTGCAACATTGTTTTCAGGATCACTTCTCACAGCTCTATCAATTTAGAATATATATGATTCAGAAGTATTCTATTATTTTATTGGAAATTGAATAAATTTGTATAGGTCCAAACTCTTATTTCATCGTTCAACATCTCAAATTCATTGTGATGATAGCTTCCACTTTGTAGATGGAAAAAGTGGTTTTGAAATACTTGGAAACACACATATGCAATTCAACATGCTTTTCCCACAAGATGTCACCATGGTACCTATGAAATAGTCATATATGTATTTATCTGTCTGTGACCTTAGTTTAAAAAAAAACAATCAAAAGACGTTCACATATGGGCACGTGATCCTGAAATTAAGTATATCTATGAATTCAATTTATAGATATCCAATATCTACTATACTACATGAAAGCAAATATTTGTTGCAATGAAGACAGTCATTGAAACTAATTATATGCATCCAAAAGGAAGCATAAAAATATGAGCAAGATTATATTTAAGACTCTTTATTAGACAGATATTCTAAAGATACATCACATGTCACTTACCATGAGACTATCTCACCAATATGTGACACACTCATGGGAAGTTCCAGATGGAGTCTGTATATTTCATGTGAGTGTGTGATGTTGAAGGATGAATCAATCCCGAGTGGTTTCTGACTGAGGAAGTTGGCATATTCATTTGTCCTTTGTTTCTGTTTTAAGTGAACCTGAGGTTAAGAGCCAAGAGGTCAGGCAGACCAGAGTTCAAAATCCATCTCTGCCACCTGTGTAACCTCTGGCAAGTTAATTAACCTCCCTGAGTCCGATTTCTGATTTATAAATGGGCATAGTAATATCCATTTCATTGTGGTTGCTGTGAGAGTAAATCAAGGTGATGCATGTAAAGCACCTAGCACACAAGAGATACTCAATAAATAATGGTAGTTATTATTAATTCCAAGAGGGAAATGTTAATTAGAATCACATTTAATGCTTTGATCACAGGACTCAGCATATGCTAGGTTTGGTTCACAGATTCAGAATTCTTGTGTAGTAAAATTTAAGCATATATATAAAAATTTAAACATTGGCAATAACTGATATTCTATGATGGCCTTTAATCAAGGTTTTGTTTGCTAAACTCAACTATTCATTCAAAGAGTAAACAGAGATCTGGCCTTCCTTTTTGTAATGATTCTCTTCTGCTGGTGACTGTAGCTGAAATTTGCCTTGAGTCTGACAGCTGCACATAGTTAGACATCATTTGACCAATTGTTAGGCCAACTGTGGGATTTCCTCTCATCCTCCTGTGTTAATCCTGCCATGTTGCACTGTATTATTCTCCTATTTTTAAGCCTTCAATAGCTCCCCAAGGCTCTTAGGATAAAGTGCAAATATGGCAGACATCTGCGGCTTGCCCAATTAGCTGAATCTGCCTCAGATGCCACAGCCAGGGTGTTCTCACCACCAGCTCCTCAGCAACACTTCACTAGCAATGCCAGGAACCTGAAACAACTTGTCCAAAGTCACACTTGTCCTGCCTGATTGAGCTAAGACTAGAATTCAAGTCTCTTTATCCATTGGGACCAGCTCAGGATGAGGGTGACTGCTTAATCCCAGAAATGCCAGGATTATTTTCTTTAATTAAAGTGCTTTATATTCAGACCCGAATGATACAGCAACTTGGGAAGCTGAGGCAGTAGGATTCCAAGTTCAAGGCCAGCTTGGGAAATTTAGGGAGACCCTCAAAATAAAAAGGGCTGGGGACATGTAACTCAGTGGTAGAGTCCTCATGGTTCAATCTCCTGTACTAAAACAACAACAACAAGACCAAAACAGAAACAAAAAAAAATCCTTCTACCTGATTGGGGCAATGAGAACTGCAGAGCTCTTCCAAAGCAAACTTCTACCAAGCTGTAAGAAGTTGTCTCAAGGGTCACAGGAAGCTCATCTTTTTGATTGGTATTTCTCATTTCTAAATTACATTTTTTTCCTCTAAAATTTTAAATGAGATAATTAAGAGAAATAAAATAATATGACATTACTAATCATTTCTACAAGATGAATTGGCCTCTGGAAGTCAAAATTGTCCAGTGCAGATGAAGACTCTGACCCCACGTTACAATTTGCAGTGACATGGTGCAGGAGAAACAAAACTGGTTATTCTAAGGTGTGTTTTGGAAAACCATCAACATCTATTTCACCTGGAAGTCTGTTTGACTATTTTGTTGTTGTTGTTGTTGTTGTTGGCAATTGGGATATACTACTACTGAGCTACCTTCCAGTCCTATTTACTTTTTATTTTGAGACAGGGTCTTGCTAAATTACCCAGGCTGTCCTGGAACTTTCAATCCTACTTTTCTGTCTTCTGAGTAGCAGGAATTACAGGTGTGCAGCACACCCAACTTGAAATCTATATTTTAACAAGATTCCATGTGACTCCAGTGGGCACTGGAATTTGAGGAGCAAACTTTCTTAATCATTGTAGGACACAGCCTCATGGAAGTAGTGTCCTGCTTAGTTTCCTTCCTAATGCTCTGGCTGTGTCTGCTTAAGGGAAAACCACAAAATCCTCGTCACAGTTATTGACACTAATTTGTAAATTCACAGGGTTCCTGCTCCTTTCTTGGAAATTTTTGACTAAAACTTCTTTGGCATTCACTAAATAAAGCTGAAAAAATTGTGTCAATCAATTTTTAAAAAAATATTAGCATATAGATCCATTGGTGAAAATGTGGATGATAATGTAGAAAGAAGAAATCATTTGTCAGTACAGAGTGACATCCACTAATTTTACCATCTTGATGTATTGTCTTCCACACACACATAATATTGTAAATACATTTACAACATGTACACACTATGGAAGTATATACATTCATCTGGTCCAAAAAAATAAAGAGGTATAAAGTCTTTTGCTCATTTTTGTACTTCATCTGCTCAGATCCATTCTCAAATCCAGTAGGTAACTGCTTATTAGGTTTTTTTTTGTGTGTGTGTCTTTGCAGAGAGAGGTTTATGCATAATCAAATATGAATATGTATACTTTCTCCATTTTCAATACAAATAGCTTTTTAACATACTTTTGCACCTTGTTCCTATATATATTTTTAGTTGATTTGCTTTTATTTACTGAGAATACTGTACTTGCACAGCATCCAGTAGTTGTGTGTGTGAACAGTGTGTTCCTTTTTAATCCTCTGTTGGATTCCATGGTGTCGACATACAACAAGAAATTTAGCCATTCACTTATTATTATTTTTTTTTTAAAAGAGAAAGAGAGAGAGAGAGAGAGAGAGAGAGAGAGAGAGAGAGAGAAATATTTATTTTTTAGTTCTCGGCGGACACAACATCTTGGTTGGTATGTGGTGCTGAGGATCGAACCCGGGCCGCACGCATGCCAGGTGAGCGCGCTACCGCTTGAGCCACATCCCCAGCCCCCATTCACTTATTATTACTGGATATTTGTTGTCTTTAGTTGGGGCAAGCACAAATTAATCTAATACAAACAATTCTGAACATTATTTTGTGTAAATACATGTTTACAATTCTTGAAACTGATACATAATTCCTGAGTTACATAATACGTATATATTATATGGTTTTTTTCTTCAAATTTTTAAGCTTTTTTCTAGAGTACAATGTTATATTCCCACAAACAACATGAGAAATTCAATTTCTCCACATTCTTACTAGCATTTGATATTGTCACTATCCTTAATTTTTGCTTTTCTAATAGTTGTGTAGTAATATTTCATCACAGTCTTCTAATTTGTTTATCTCTGATGACTAGTTGTGCTGAACATCTGGTTGTACACAATGTAGAGTTGCACCACATGTGCAGTCATACATGTACCTAGGATAATGGTGTTCATCTCCTTCCACCATCTTCCTACCCCCATGACCCCTCCCCATTCCTCTCTCCCCTCTGCCCAATCAATAGTTTTTACAACTATTAAAAGGTCCATAATTGTGATCCATTTTATAAATTGCTTTTCTACTTTCTATTTTATCACAAACATTTCTTATATTATACGAAGTTTTCATAAATGGCATTTGAAATAGCCAAATAGAACTTCATTGTGTATATTTAGAATAATGCCCTTGACTTGTAGAGGTTGCTTTTCACCTTTTGGCCCCACCTGCCTGCCTTTCTTTCCTCCTTCCTTCCTTTCTCTTGCTCTTTCCTTCATTCCCTCCCTCCCTCCCTCCCTCCCTTCCTTCCTTCCTTCCTTCCTTCCTTCCTTCCTTCCTTCCTTCCTTCCTTCCTTCCTTCCTTCCTTCCCTCCCTCCTTCCTTCCTTCCTTCCTCAATTACAGATACCCCTGTGATGAAATCCTTTGTACATACAATTACTGCCACCCAGTGGGTACTGGGTAGAGCTTGGAGAGACATGGTCAATAAATGCTGCTGAGATCCCAGAGCAGTATATTTTTTCCCTTCCTGAATCTCACTTGTTCAATTATTTTTCAATTCTGTGGACTACTCTGTAACTTACTAAAGTAATTTCCTTTTTTTAAAAAAATATAAAGTAGTGTTTATAAATCTCAACGAATAAGAATTACTACATAGAACAATAGGAAGGATAGAAAGAGAAGACAATACTTTCATTCAGTGAATGGCTAATTCCACATATGGTAGAACATGAATGAAACTATCCAATGAGGAAATCAGAATTGAAACACACACACACACACACACACACACACACACACACACACACACACACCGTGATAGCTAAAATTGAGAAATGGTGAAGGGGTAGATGTGGGAAATAAGCAATGAAAAGGAGTTGGTTCTTATGCAGGAGGGAAAGGATTAGAAAAAGAAAAATCACTTCTTTCTTTCTCCCACTTTTTCCTTTTTTCAGTATTGGAGATTGAACCCAGGGTGCTCTACTGCAGAGCAACATCTCCAACCCTTTTTGTTTTGATGCAGGGTCTTCTAAATTGCTGAGGCTGGCCTTGAGTTTTCAATTCTTTTGTCCCTAGCCTCCTGGGTTACTGGGATTATAGGCATGTACCTCTGGACCTGGTTTTATTCCTTTCTTTAATCCTAGAATTTAGTCACAAATAGGCACACAGTTTCATTTCATTGAAAAGCTTCTCTCTCTCTCTCTCTCTCTCTCTCTCTCTCTCTCTCTCTCTCTCTCTCTCTCTCTCTCTCTCTCTTCCTTTCTTTCTTTCTTTCATTTTTAGGTCCTGGGGATTTAACCCAGGGGCACTCTACTACTGAACTGCATCCCCAACCCTTATAATTTTTCTATTTTGAGATAGGGTCTCATTAATTTGTCCACGCTATCCTCAAACTTCTGATCCTCTTTTCTCAGGCTCTTGAATCACTGGAATTACAGGTGTACCCCTTTTACACCCTTGAAAAACTTTCTTAAAGTCTGAAGGACCCAAACAGCTGAGGAAATTAAAGTTTTCGTGGAGGCATGAAATGTCCATCTTCTAGCTCTGAAGCAACAGGTTTGGAAAAAAATCAAACAGAAATAGTTCTTACGCTGAAGCTTTTTGGGATAGATTCACCAACAAATCCACAGTTTGATAGATTATCTGCAGACAAATTTAAGTGCAGGAGGTAGCTGGCTATTTCAGTGTAAGGAGATGATAAAGAACTGGACCCAAAGTCGCAGAAATACATGGAAAACTATTGGGGGAATGCCCATTCTTGAGATGGGTAGTGGTATGTTAAGTATAGCAAGAGCCAATGAATTCTCTCTTCAAGAGAGGACATAGTTACTGTCATCCAATCTAGTCTAATATTAAATTCAGGATTGCAGAGCCAATCCACCAAGGCTTAAAAGATAAATCATTGATTATTTGTGATAGATTCCAAAGGGAAAAGGTCCTCCGACAAAATATGGGACTGAATAGAAATATATGTGTATCTTTTAACTAGCACTCGTGAATTGCAGAACTTATATGATGCCATCTTAAAAAAAATGTAACTTCTCTGTCACATGGTTCATAGGAAATTTGCAAGTTTGACCATTATAGGTGAGAGCTCACTTACTCCTGAAGTATTTCCAGAGGCATCACTGTTATAGATAACTCTTTTTTTCTCTCTCTCTTTTTCTTTCTGTACTGGGTATTGAGCTCAGGCACTCTTTACTAACTGAGCTACCTATACAAACCTTTTGTATTTTGAGACAGACTCAATAAGTTGCTTAAATTTAGGATCCTCCTGCCTCAACCTCCTGAGCTGTTGGGATTATAGGTGTGCACCACTACACTGGCTGCTGTAGGTAAATTTAATAAGATTCTTACTCTTTAGATTTGTCATTAGTGAAAAATCAATACATCATGTCTACCAAACTTTTGAAGATACAGTTAGTCCTGAAGCCATTGTTTTCTGGACTTCAGGGACATGACAGCCCCACCCCTCCCATGGGTAGATGAAAGTTCTTCCAAAAATCTCTCTTCATCTGCAATTCCCAACTCTTGGCAATTTTTAGTTCTATAGGTTGAGGTGTGTGGGTGGTTAAGGGCTTGAAAACTCACTCTTGACCATTTGTTTCACAATTCAGATTGGTGGTCTTTCATCAACACTTTCATATGTAGGTTATAGTTTATTAATTAATAATGAATAGACAGATTAACATCAATTTTAATATAGTAGCAGCTTACTATCAAATATACTTTCTGAGAAACTCATGTGATAGGTTATTCCAGGAAAATTACTAGGCTATAAGGGTCTTCAACTTTCCTTGAATTTTATTTTTACGTCAAGGTGTGCATGCATTTGAAGATTTAAATTTCCTTTAAATTTCAGCTTGGAAGTATATGTATTTTTTCCAAAAGAAAAACATCCATTTTCTTTTCTAGAGGAATAGGAAATGAAATGTCACCAGTGAGGAAACAATTTAGGTTGGAGATTTTGTTTGTATGTGAATATCACTGTATGTCTATGGCTAGATCTGTGTGGGAAAATGCCATTTTGAGATTACCTTTGTCTGTTTTGAAAGAGTGGGAAGAAGAGATGAATAAATGACCCTTACCATTTTCAGTTTCCACCTCTTTCTTCAGCAAGTGGATGAAATGCATAAATACTAAATGCACACACTAAAGCTGCTTCTTGGCAGATGTGGATTATATTCTAATGGGACACGTTCAAAGAGCATCACCCAAATCACTCATTTATTTGCATCCCCCAAGCATGCCTCAGTGCAGTTTTGCAATATCATCATGTGCAGGTTTACATAGCTCTCTGTAATTGCTCTTTTGCTGCTTTAGCCCTGGGTGAGTCACACTTTGAGCAAACCTCCTGTACAATTTGACTTGAGCAAATTTATAAATTAGGGTTGGAATATTATTTGCGTAACATAAAATAACTCTTCAGTCTATAGTCATCATGAATTTCTTCTGATATTAAATTTTCCACAGTGTGGTTTTGAAAAGTAAATTTATATAAATTTGGTCCCCAAACACATTTTCAGTAGCCTGGAGTTCCCTCAGAGGATGCCAGTGGTAGATATAGCTTTAAGTTACTGCCGATGTCTTAGAACAGTGAAGGAGGCCAGAAGGGGAGAACATTAGCAGTTCTATTTCTGCACAAATGTGAGACTAACCTTGTGTTTCAGCACTTGCAGAAATAGTTAACAGAATGTTCAGAGGCCCCATAAAGCAGGTAAAGGATATAAGTGAAAAATGTATTTACTGTTGTTATCTTCAGACTTGTCTCCATAAGTGAGGAGAGAGGAGAAACGGAATATTTAGCACATGTGTCTTAAAGATTTTCTTTTCCTTTGGGTCTTGTTTCTCTACCATGCTTACCTACTTTAAACAACAACAACAACAACAAAAACAAACAAACAAACAAAAAACAGTAACTTGGTGGGGTCCTCTGAAAAAAGAGTTATAGAAAAGAAATGACATTACAAAAGTAAATAAACAAGAAGAGGTGAGTACAAAGAGCCCCCATGCAAGTCCCATCTAGCATGGAAAATAAGAGAAAAAGTCAGTTTCTCCTTGTTCTTTATCCTCCCTGTAGTGGGAATTGGACCAGAACCTTGTGCATTCAAGGCAACCACTATGCCACTGAGCTACACCCTGGCTCTCGTATAAGCTTCTTGAAAGTGTGATGATATCACATTTGATGATATCACATTGCTTTCTTCCCCTACAAAGCGGGCATTCGATAAACATTGCCTATTAAGTGATTGAATCAAAGTGCACACAGCAGGCAATCTGGTAAGACCTCAGGCCCTAACTGACATAGAACATCCATTTTTCAGAATATGATATCTTGGAGGACCTTGTGCTCTAGCCCTCCGCTCCTGTCTCTGTCTCCCTCCCAACTTCAGGTACCCGGGAAGGATTGTACTCTGAGGCTGATAATGATGATCTAGGATAACTAAATTAGAGTTTATTAGTAACCATTATAAATGTTTGAGAAATGTTTTGGTACCATTTTAGCTTTGAATTTTAAAAATGACACAAGACCTGTTTGTTCAATTTAGAAAAGAGTAGTAAACAGATAAGTTAAAAGAAACAAAATCATTCACTATAGCACTAATTACAGATAGAAAGGTAAATATATCTTTTATAAAAATAGGATCACTGTACATATTGTTTGTGTCCTGTTTTTAACTTTGTGACAAACTGAGAATATATTTTTTGAGGTATGATTTTAGAAATGTCTTTAATGTGATATCTTTTTCTTATTAACCAAGATTAATCAGTTATAGATTTGCTTAAAATAAACTGAGATGGGAAGCTCCCTGTGTGTTCCTGACTCCCTCCCATGTATGCCTCCAGAATCCAGCAAACAATATTAGTTCTTCATATGGTATAGGGAAAGGAATGAATTTGCCTAAAGAGGGGATTTTTTTAAAAAAAAATCTAGCTAAAAGTACATAATAGCAAACTTCAAGGGAAAGTTGAGCCTTGTGAGCAAGAGAGTCATATGGAGGAGGAAATGCTATCATCCTCCCTATCCCATTGTACCTGGTACAGGTGCTGAGAGAGGCCAGAAGCTATGTTGTCCTCAACTGGAAGAAATTTTAGAAGTGGCTTCTCTTAACAGTAGCATTCATTCTAAGAGATTGTTTGGGTTCCAAGAAATTTGTGCCAGGCATGGTGGCACATGCTTGTAATCTCAACAACTTGGGATGCTGAGACAGAAGATCACATGTTCAAGGCGATTCAAGGCAATTTGATGAGATTCTGTTTCAAAAATTATTTTTAAAATTAAAAATAGAGGTTTGGGGGTATAGTCAGTGGTAGAGTACCCCTGGGTTCAATTCCCAGCACTACAGTCAATCAATCAATCAATCCATCAAGGAAGAATTTGTGGCTGTGGTTCTGGCACCACTCAAAATCAGAACCCCCTCAGCATTAGCTTATTAAAGAGGAGGGTGCCCTGGATATAGCTGGATTTCATTGGCCACTGCAGAGCTAGAGGTAGAGATGTTCCAAAAGGACACTTGTGCACCGGCTTCTTTTCTCTCTCCACCTCCAGCAAGGGTGTGGCTTCATCAGTGAGACTTTGGTTCAATAAACAGAGCACCTGAGCTTTCACAAGAGTGCCTATCTATGATCACTAGTGCTGCCATCAAGCTGTGTTTCCATCACCACCAATTGGTTTCGAAACATTTTCATCACTTCATTGTTTTATTTTACTTATTATTTATTTTTCTTATTTGTAGTAGTGGGGATTAGACCTAGGAGCACCCTACCACTGTTCTATATTCCAAGTCATTTTTAGTTTTTATTTTGAAATAGGATCTTACTGAGTTGCCAAGGCTGGCTCAAACTTGAGATCCTCTTGCTTTAGCTTTTGGAGTCACTGGTTACAAGTTTACAACACCACACCCCTGCCCCCACCTCTGGTGTATGCTGTTTTTTTTTTATTATTATTTTTTTTTCTTTTTTGCAGTGATGGGGATTGAACCCAAGGCCTTTGTGTGCTAGACAAACAGGTGTACATATTTTATGTGAAAATACAGTTTCACTTCTCTTAGACAATCTTCTGCATTTGCATATATCTGTAAAGGAAAATGTGTGGATTTGCCCTTTCACAAGCAGGCTCAAATAACCATTCTGAATTCTGAATATTTCTACTCAATTTTTCTGAAGAACTAAGACTGATGTAAAAATAAAATCTAGTGATTAATCTTTTAGAAAATCCATAGATTAGCCAGGTGTGGTGGCTCACAGCCTATAATCCAAGCAACTCAGGAGGTTGAGGTACTAGGATCACAAGTTTGAGGTCTGCCCTGGCAATTAGTCAGACCTTGTTTAAAAAAAAAAAAAAAAAACGAAAAAGAAAAAGAAAAAAGAAAAGAAAGAGGAAAAGAAAAGAAAAAAAGAGCATGTGTTATTAGCTTTTGTGGTAAATTGTGATTTGAGCCTGCTTATGAAAGGGCAGTTGCCTATCAAAAATTTGGCTTTCTCAATGCTAAGAATGACCAGCAGCCCCATGGAGGAGCAAGGCATGAATAAACCAGGCCAGGAAATATTGTCCCTGCTCTCTGTGGCACTTGGCATCCATTAAGTTCTTAATCCCTAGCTAAATGCAATGGAGCACTCAGTAAGCATGGACTAATGTGTGGTCTCCTCTCTGAGTAGGCAACCTGGAATGCTGCTGGTAGTACTCTTTCCTTTAAAATATAAAAAATTACTTAACCCTAGTGTGATGGCACACACTTATAATCCTAGCAAATCAGGAGGTTGAGGCAAGAGGATTCCAAATATTAGGCCAGTCTAGCAACTTAGCAAGACCCTGTCTCAAAAAATAAAAAAGGCTGGAGACATGCATACCTCAGTGGTAGAGCATCCCTAGGTCCAATCCCCAGTACTGAAAATAAATAAATAAATAAATAACCAAATAAATAAATAAATAGAGGTTGATCTGAGGAAATAGAGAATATGAATGAATGTAAAGGGAAAATTAAATTATTTCCATTTAAATTTTACACACGTTGTTGGTATATTTTTTCAAAACATGAAACTATATAGTACAGTTGTGTCCTATTTGTATGTAATCAATGAACTATGAATAAATTGCAGAGGCATCTGTTTAGAAGTATCTACTAATATTGTACTGTTTCTTCCTCATATTTTATTACAATCAAATTTAATGATATTGGGGCTGGGGTTGTGGCTCAGTGGCAGAGCGCTTGTCTCGCACATGTGAGGCACTGGGTTCGATCCTCAGCACCACATAAAAACGAATAAACGAAATAAAGATATTGCATCCATCTATAACTAAAAAACATTTTTTTTAATTAATGATATTAAAAGTTCTTCTAAAAAAAAAAAGGAGTGAGAAGCTATTCTTTTCAGGTTCAAAGTGGGAATTTCCACTTACTCATTTTATCCTAGATACCAATAGTGCTAGGCTCAAACACAGGCGAGGCAGAGAGGACTGGATCTAACCTAAAAGGACATACTGACACAAATACTAGTGGGCCTGCCTGGACATTGCAGGGGAAATGGAAGAGGAATTGGGAAACCAAGAAGAAAGAGTTTGGTTTGTTACAGGTTAAAAAAGACTGAAAAAGGAATTCTGGTGCCTCACACTGGATTTCCCCCTGCTTCTCTGTGAGTATCTTTTTAAGGATGTGCACTATCAATTTGGATTTCTCTCATTTTCAAATTTACTTGAAGACTGGAAATTCTGAAGCCTTAAAAAAAAAAAAAAAGAAAAAAAGAAAAAGAAAAAGACTGGGAAGAGGCCAGCAGGGATTTGTGGGGAGGAATTCCCAGGCACCCAGGTGGTGCTGTGGTGCTGGCAACCTGAGGTTAATGGACGCTTGTTAGCAACAATCTGTTCAACAGACAATTTATCTGTGATCATGGTCAGGATCAGATACGCTATGTTTTGTTTCAGAGGTAATATTTCACCACCCAAATCTGCAAAGCATTCATTATACATATTAATTTGAGAATAATTAGAAAACATAGATGATCAAAGTGATAATAAATGTCGTCATTTTGTCTCTTTACTTAAGGAGGTGTGAAAATATCTCTTTGTAAAAATGGGATGATAAACTCTTAGTGTTTGTGTCCTGGCTATTATAGTTGGGTCTGGAATGTTCCCTAAAGGCTGATGTGTTGAAGGATTGGTCCCCAGCTGGTGGCAGGTCACTGGGGCCTGCCCTTACAGGGGATTTGGGGACCTGTTGCCTGGCCCCTTTTCTCCTTCCTCTCCTTCTCTCTCCTCCATTTCTCTTCTCTTCTCTTGTCACCTCTCTCTTTCCACTCCCTTTCCTAGTCACAAGCTGAGCAGCTCTGTTACACCATGAATTCCTTGCCTTGTCACAGGCCCAGAAACAAAAAAGCCAAGTGACCATGGACTGAGACCTTTGAAACTGTGAGCTCAGAAGGTTGACTAACTCACTGGCCTTTCCCTACTAATCTATGAATATCTTTTTAGAAATGTGCACTGTCAATTTGGATTTCTCTCATTTTCAGCCCCAACCACAGATAACAGATGGTTTCTGGCTAGAGTATGAAGGCATGCTTCTCCTTCCTGCTTCTGGTCAGTGACCATTACTCTTGGCCTTCAGGATTCAGAGAGAGCAGTGGTTCTGCATACTAAGATAAAGAAAGGAATTAGCTGCATGGGCAGGTGTAAGCTAGAAGTAAACTGCTGTAAGTACAGGGAACTATGGGAGAACATCTAGAACTGGAACACTTGGAAAGCAGTGTATTACATTTCTGTGTTAGAAAAGAGAAATAGAAATAAAGCAAACTTTTTGCTTAGTAGTAAGGGTTACTAAAACCCATGGAGTTTTTAAAATGAGGAAAAGCAAGCTATTTCAGATGAGTGGCAGTAAAGGTTCCTATTTCATTTCTTCTCCAACCCCCAGAGTGTTCAGGGTGAAAAGTACTGCTTATTTCCTGAGATAGGGATACTTCCTAACAACTAAAAACAGTCAAATATTTAATAAGTTTATTTACAAATAACTAGGGTCCATTGATGGTAGGATTAATGTCAAGTTTACTTTCAAAGGTATTATTTTAGCCTTTAGATTTTTAAAATGCTATAAAAAATATAGGTTTGTTTAAGAAAACAATCCCAGAAAACAAAGAATCTGGCAAAAAAAAGCAATAATTGTTCACTATTTCATCATGAAAATATTCAGGATATAATACTCCAAAATATGACACTTCAGCATTTGAGAAAATAGCAGAAGCAGCACTGTCACTTTCACCTGCCCCTCATCCTTCTCCCCTGTAGCAAGAGATATAAGATAGGAAGGTCACTCTGTGACCTTCTCCCCTCCTCCCAAGATGCTATGCTATGTGACAAGTGTCCTGTGTTATACCTGGAGGGGGATCAAATGTCACACAAGGACTCCAAGAATCTAAATAAACAGGGCTTGTTAAATTCCACCCCCCCATTGTATTACCTTTACATTATATCTTTTTTGTCTTTCAATCATATTTCTGCTCGACTTTCCATAAAAATACACAGATTTCCCCATTCCTTTGGGTTTTCACTTCTGAAATCTTATATCCTAAAACTTATATTAAAATAATTTGCCTACTTCTCTCTTGTTAATCTGTCTTTTGTTATAGGGATCTCAACCATGATTCTTACAATGTCTAAAGAAAAGATGCTTTTTCTTCCCTATAATCATATAGAGATAAAAGCATACATATTTGCTTTTAATATTCATGTCCCGATTTTTTTTTTGGGGGGTATTAGGGATTGAACCAAGGGATGCTCAGCCATTGAGCCATATCTCAGCGCCCCCCCTCCACCTGCCTTTTTTATTTTTAAATTTGAGGCAGGGTCTCACTAATTTGCTTATGGCTTCGATAAGTTGCTGAGGCTGGCTTTGAATTCGTGATCCTCCTGCCTCAGCCTCCTGAACTTCTGGGATTACAGGCGTAAGCCACTGAATCTGGTCAATGAACCTGGCCATGTCCAGATTTTTCTAAGATGAGAAGTTAGCACTACTCTTGAGATGCACTATTCCTGTGGCAGTGTTTCTTGAACTCTGATAATGCCCTTAAGACTTTATGTGGGTAGATCGGGCAGCCATATTTTCTCTTCTTGTACTTAGTACCATGTCATGTATCCTCAGCTGAAATCAGAGCATTGTCAGAGGAGTAGTAAAGATTATTCAGAGCCTTAAACTCCCTGCAAGCCTAGGCAAGAGCTGGTTTTAGGGGGTGGCTCTCCTTCTGCATCCTATCTAGCACTTATTATGCTCCTACCCTTAGGTTTATAGAGTATTTAGATTGGGTAGAATGACGGTAGGTTTAGAGAAATTATGTATATTTATAAGATGACCACGTGAATTTCACTAAGCTGTTGGAACTCAGTTTCAGGGTTCCTAGAGGAACAGGATTTCTGAACCATTTCTGGGACCAAAAGAATGGTCAGAGTCACACCAAGTATGGCAGTGGCACAGCAAGAATTTAACATTTTATTCCTCCCCCCCCTGATTTGTCAGGATTCTGTCTGGCCAGCGACTGTTGCAAGCAGCTGCAGACCCTGTAGGGAACCCAGGGGTGAGAAAAAAGCCAGGCCAAGTTAGGACGCATCTGCTCTACTCTGTGCAGCTTGCCTCCACTATTTCTGAAATCTTGGCTGGTAAAATGAGAAGATGCAGCAGGGTGTTTGAGTGGATGTGGTCTCTTCCTGCCAATATTGTAACTCACCTGCAGGGTCGTTTTACCTTTTTTTAATGTTTAAAATAATATAATAGCATAGGTCTACTTAAGGTAAAAAAAAATAAAAGAAAAAAAGAAAGAAAATTTCTGGTGACCCAAATGAAAATAGCAATACAAGTATATTTTTCTCAAAAGGAATCATCTTGTGTATGTTTATATTTGAATTTCCTCTGAGAGTATGGCACCCCTGGCATCACATTTGAATTGTCATCAAAGTACGGTACTGCAGCTTCTTTATGCTCTTCTATAATCAAGATTACCCACTGTAAAGTTTTATTTTCCTGATGAGGCAGTGATAATTCTGTTTCCTCTCCCATGAAAGGCAATAACACCCATTGTCTTAAAATCCAACAAGACAGTGTGAGCCTGAAGAGCCAGGCTCTCTACAGAAGGAAGAGAGCAGAGAGGATATAGGGGGCTTCCTCCCCCAGGGGAGTCAAGTCTTTCAAATTCCAGACAAGTAAAGGCCACAGAGAGACAACGCATTGCAAAGCCACCCTGGGAAGAGGTTTTTCTCTCTGTCTAGAATATCAGGCCAGGAACTCAATATTACTAGACTGCTAATGAATCTCGATCAGTTAATGACCACTTGTGGCCGTGTTTTGATGAATGATGTGCTTAAAGAGGCTGTTCATTCATAACCCCTCAATGGAGATATATTTTACTTTAAAACTTCTAAAATTCCACAGTAGTATATGTTAATTTGGGAATAGATAAAGGTAACGGTGGAAATCATCATCTGCTGTCGGCTTAGAACAACATTATACCTCATTTCTGTTTGAAAACTGGGATCATTATTTCTGGTTCACCTGTGGCCTGTTTTCTCCCTTTGTCTACACATACTTTTTTTTTCAGTTGCATTGTAACTCATTTGCCATTTGATCTCAAAAGTTATGATTGAGTCCATAAACTCCAGCTGCTGCACTACCTCCAGCTGCCTGGTCTCTTATGATTCTTGATTGCTCAATGCTGTCCTCAATTCTGTGAATCCCAGGACCCATTTAGTAAAATCTTTTGGTTTAATTTAGGGAGTTTAGGGAGTCACTTTTTGGTATTTGATATTAAGAAAACCTTAAGCAACATCTTCAAGAATAATGGAAAAGATTAAGAAAAATTGGAGTCAGGCACGGTGGCTCACATCTATAATCCCAGCTACTCAAAAGGGTGGGGCAGGAGGATGGCAAATTTGAAGTAATTCAGGGAGACTCTGTCTCAAAAATAGCGGGGGTGCTTGGGATGTAGCTCAGCGTACGACTGACAGTCTGTGATTGCCCTGCCTCCTATTTTTGTGAAGCTCCAAGCTTGCTACTCTTTACTGCTCATCAATGTTTAGAGTTTACTAGACTGTTAATGAATCTCAATCAGTGATCTCAAATCCTAAATATTCTCAATCGTTATATTATATACTTTTAGAAACAGGTATCCATTTTTCCAACCAACACATTTATTGATAATGAGTCACCAAAAAAATTAAAATAGTCTTGTGACTGTGCTTTTCAGGAGCAATTGGTATTTGGGGAATGGGTTCTACTGGTACCATAGAGAGGTAAACTAGTTTTGGAATAACAGTTGGATAGACAGTTAAATGTCTGTGGAGTTTGTGCTTACTTCTGTTTTCCTTTTAAGACGAAACATGGACAAAAATAAAATAAAATAAAAGAATAATGAACCTAGTACCTCTGAACTCAATAACTTTCAAATAGGAGGAAGAGAGGTGAATTGTTATTGGAATCTCTTTAAACTCTATGCTGGGGCAAAGAATAGGAGGAGGAAGTAAAGTGGGAAAAGGAGAAAGACAAGTATAAAGTTGGAGAAAAGGCGGTTTACTTCTTTGTAGGCAGGGTCCCCAGATAAACATGATAAAAAGAAAATACTTTACTTCCCAATAGCAGTATTCTCTAATGTGGCTCTGGTTAATTAAAGCCATATTATAGTAATTGACTCTATTCCATACACATTCTTTATGATGGTTTTGTGGATTATCTTTTTCTTTATGGCATATTTCACTTGAAAAGTCTCAACCTTGTTTCAGTGGAGGAAAAGGGAAAAGATGATTTTCCATTTCTTCAAGCTTCATTATTTTAAATGGTTCATGTCAAATCTGTCAGCAGATCCTAGGGAATTACAGGTGAAATAAAAAACTCAAGAGCCCGTCAAGTGCAAGAACATATTTTTAAGGCAAGAAGCAAGATGGAAACAGAGTGAGAGGACTTATATTTTCCCCCCAAGAATAGCAATGGTATACCTAGAATTTATTTTAATCAGGAGCTAGTGTCCAGATGTCTATCTTCCATTACACACACAGCTACTTTGGGATTTTGGCCCGGCATGAGGTTGTTTCTGTGGGGTTTCTTTTGGACAAGGCAGCATGGTCATCTCTTCATGTCCATATCCTTACTTAACTTCTCAGTTTTTATAAGAAGTCAACTCCACATTCAGCATCATCAATTATCAGTGCCCTTTGCTTTATAATAGCATCAGAAAGTAGGTCTGTTTCAAGTAATGGACAAGGAATAAATTTATACAAACAGCTGCTAATAACAGGCAAAAGCTCTGGGGAATATCTGGGGAGGATATTTCTCTAGAGGAATTGTATCTTTGTTTTGTTTATTATTTTCTCTGTATAGTTAGAAGACTGATGAATTCCAAATTTCAGTGCAGATATAAACATATTCTTTTCAGTAGAAGCAAACAAGTCTAAAGGTTGTGGGTTTGTTGCCCTGAATGTTGTTAACTTGTTTCATGACAGCTTTACTGAATAATGACACAAACCTGTTTTACAAATGCTCTTTGGACCAGCTTTTCTATCCTGATGGTTCTATCATTAGTGAGTTGTCAAGTCCTTGACAGATGCTCACCAAATATCTGGATGAGTGGTAGTTTTAACATTTCAAAAATTATGTTTTGGCAAAGTTCTTCCCTATCTACTCTACAAAGGCCATCTTACACTGTTACAGAGTTTCATTTGTCTCTCCTCTAAAGCTCTCTGTTCTTGGATCCTGTCAGTCATATACTTGCACCGGAGGACTTTTATGAAAGGCATAATGGTGTTGTGGGCAGAGAATCAAATTTTAGAGTGAGATTTGAGCTCCATGACATTATAGCTTTGCAGCCTTTAAGAGCTCACCCCATCTCTCTGCTTGCAATTTTCTCTGAGATATTGAATCACATCTGTTGTACCAATGCAACTTCTCAATTGCTTCATTTGTAAAGTGCAGAAGTCAAATTGGTTTACCTCCCAGATCTTCTTCAGTTCTAAAATTCTCTGGTTCTGATACTTTTGAGCTCCCCTACCACTTTGCTGTACTAGGGATAGAACCCGGGGTGCTGTACCACCGAGCTACATCCCCAGACCTTTTTATTTTTTGTTTGGAGATAGGTTCTTGCTAAATTGTCAAGGCTGACCTCAAACTTGTAATCCTCCTGTCTCAGCTCTCTAATCACTGGGGTTTCAGGTGTGTACCACCTGCACAACCACTATATTCCAATATTTTCCCTTGAGGAGTGAACCCAGGGCCTTACTTGTACTAGGTAAGTGCTCTACCACAGAGCTCCATCCCCAGTCCTTTTTATTTTTTGACTGTTTTCACTGAGTTGTCCAGGCTGGTTTGAATTTACAATTCTCCTGCTTCAGCCTCCCAAGTTGATAGGATTACAGGTGTGCACCACAGCATCCAGCTTCCCAATTAATTTTTAAGAATCAGAAATTTAAATGTATGAACTTCATTCCTTTAGTTTGATATAGGTTACAAAGCAGCAACAGTAGGTAGGGCAGGGAAAATTCAGCCTCTACACGTCAAACTCATAAATTTCCAGGGGGTCAAGGCACCAGGGCATCTTCAGATCAATCTCAACACTCATAAAAGCAGCAGTTACTTTATTATAGTTTAGATATAAGGATTTAACAATGCAGTTGTCTATCATCCAACTTTAAAGATAACTTATAAGTGAGAAAAACTATTAAAAAATGTTCATTGAGGGAGAAAAAAAAGCAAAACTGATAAGGCTAGTTTATTCCTGGGGCCATGATACCATCTTAAAGCACAGACCTTGGCAGATGATATTGTTTCAGGGAATTACAAAAAAATAAGACTCACAAACAATAAATTATTTTTCTCTATTCCTTTAGGTTCATGAAATAATTTTAAGATTCTGACACATAAAATCCTATAAATAAGGGATAATTCATCATATTTGTGAACTTAAAATTCTGTCCCCTATTTTTTTATATTAACACCATAATATATTATAATAATGCTATTTGACAGATATTGGCATGGTGCTATTTGAATAACACTTCTGATTTGGGCTAAGCTAGTTTCATTTCTTACATAATTTAAAATTTATACAGCAAAGAAGAATAATAATTATGATAATAACTTAAATATTTCCAAAGATTTAATTATATTACCATAATATTTAGTGGTTTCCTATATGTAGTTATATGTGAATGATATATCCATTTTCGTTTTTCCTAATTTGCTTTAGTAGAAGTTAGAATGTGTTTTATATAAACTTTGTATTGACACAATTGTACGTATTTGTAGATCTTTTCTTTTTTCTTTGCAGTTCCAGGTTGAATTCAGGGCCTTGCACATGCTAGGCAGGTGATCTTCCACTGAGCTACACCTCAGCCCAAATGTTTATCATTTCTTTGTGTTGAGAACCTTTGAACTTTTCTAGTTCTTTATAAAATGTAAAATAAATTGTTGTGAATGATAGTCATCCAGAAGTTAGAATTTATAATAATGAAATCACAAAACAATACTCCATTACTTTTACACCATGCTACTGGTTAGAAACAAGTCACAGGTCCACTTGAACTCAAGGAGAAGGGATGACAAGGACAGGCAGTGACATCACTAGGGGCCATTTTGGAGTCTCTTTACAATTCACAAACAGAACGTGTCATAAAGCTTTAGCTGTGATTGAATTACAGAGAAAGCATTGTACCAAGACAGACAAAAAGCTATTTGCATGACAGCCCAAATTGCTTTACCTCTCTGGACTTGTTTTTGTGTGTGTAACAATAGAAAAGGACACATAAGGTCCAAAATGCCTGTGGTTGCAAAATTACCTAACGACTGAGCCTCAGTCTTCATAGCTATAAAATCTTATTTACTATTATTACCTTTCAGGGTGAATTCAAAGTCAGAGACTCTGCAAATAGAAAGCACTCATCAGCTTTGAGATAGTCTCATTCCCAAAAGATATTAAAAAGTTTCATACTGTGACCAACGAGTAATTTTTGTTTGTGACATGTAGTATACTGATCGAAGGTCCAGTTTTGGAAAGAGCCTCCCATTCTTCATAAAACATTAACATGAGTCTCTGAGCAATGGAAAGCCACTTCAATGCAGGCTGTTGGCATGGGGCTATGAATGCTGGGTTTTGTGTCAGAGAATGGGGATGGAAGGGGGATAATTAGTTAAATTATTTTCTGTTTCACCCAGATGGAAGAACTACTTTTAGATATGTGTATCTAGATATTTCCAAATTAAGGGTGCAGAATATGGGTCCCAGAGAAATTTAAGGGGCCTTACATAGATAGAATCATAATCGGAGAGATTCATTATAAAGCAGTATAAAGCCATAACATTTGAATTAGAAAGGCAGCAAATGCGTGCTTTGCATTGGCACATCCTGAAGAGCAGAGGAACATTGGATTCCATCAAAACAACAGAAGAAATTGCTCACACAATGCCTGAATTAGCAAGTGGAACAAAGTCTGCCTAAAAAGGGAGAAAAAAATAAGTTGAAATCATCCTAGTAGGGCATTTTAATACATTCTTTTAGAATGAATTCTTAAACTTGGAGCTAGTGGGAAAGAATATATAAAAATAATTTCTAAGAAACAAATTCGACTTTGAAATTATCACATTCCTACAAATTGCCTCTTTTCAGCATGCCATTTTCTGGAAAGTCATGTTGACCTTTCCATCATGTCAACTAAAGTAATTCTAACCTGAATTTTAGATTTGATTGCATTCTCCTTGTTATGTTTCCTTATGCAAACTCTAGGGGAGGAAAGGCTTCCCCTCTGTCACCTAAGATTGATAGCTGGGTCTATGAAACAACTGACAACAGGCAGATTAACAAGAGATAAGACATGTGAGTTTATTACTTTCAAGTATTGAGTGTATCAGGGCATCACAGGAAAAAAAAAAAAAAAAGTGAATGTCCAAAAACCAGATGTGATTTGAGAAGTTTAGGAGAGAAAAAGTTGAATCTTTCCTTACCCCTCGCAAGGTTCATGACTAAGGCATCTAAGACAAAAAAGCAAAGCAAAACAAAACAAAAAACCTGATTAATGAGAGAAGAGAACATATATTTACTTAATGTAAGTCTTACATGACCAAGGAGCCTTCAGAAATTAACATACAGAGAAACAGAGACACCTGTGTATTTTTATGCTAAGTTTGATGAAAAAGTGGATAGTTGTGGAGAAGTGTCTTTACACATAGGGGGTAAAATCTAGTGATTATAAGCTAGAAGGAACTTAACAAATGCTATTTGTTCAGATTATTCAGTGTCTCTGTGTCTTCAGAGATAAAAAAAAAAAAAAACATTCTTACCTTCTGGTATAGGGAGGGAATCTCTGGAATGAGGGTCTTAGGGTATTATTGCCTACCTAGGGAAAAGTTGGCTGAGCCTATGGCCTATTTCCTGGAAGAAGGGTTGAAGGGAAAATGAGAGTCTTTCTGCTTCTGTTCTTTCTCAAAATCCAGGGTGCCATAGTTTGGGATGTGTCCTGAGCTCCATCAGAGCTGATATTTTGTCTAAACAGGAAAAGGGAAAGGGATGTAGGGATGTTTTCACTTAAGAGAGAGTAATGATTTTTTGAGAAAGATGAATGGGTCCTTAGAAGATAGACAGGAAATATGATAGTTTATAACCAAGTTGATCTAGTTGTGGTACCAATGATAGTCTCTGGTGTGATAACAGCCGATTTTCCCTAGCTGATGAAACTCCTATGGAGGGGATTACTGACAACTGAGTTTCTTTGGGAAGATTAATCTTTAGGTAGATCAGGGACATCCACAGAAATCTGCATCTTTTCTATACTTTCAACTCAAATAATCAATATGTTAATAATGTCCCAAACATAATAATGTTCAATAACTCTAGATAATAAATTTATAATCTCTTAAGAAATCTAAGATTTTGAATTTCTTTTCTTTTTCAAGTTCTGCCATTTTGATTTATTGAAAGGTATTAAAAATGACATCTTGAACTTTTTTAGTTCTCAGAATGATTCTGCATGTGTCTTCTCTAGATATCAAGTGAAGTCTATTCTTTCTGTGAGACTGAAAACTTCCTTAGCCCATTTTCCCATGGTTGACCTGGACTGGTCCTACGCATGGACTGCACTTTGTTCAAGTAGGCAGCTGGTGCAGATGATGATTTTGTCGTCATCTTCATGTCTCCAAGTCCAAGTCAACTCTTTTGGACTGGGAGACTGTTATAAAGCAGGATTTCCATGAGAAACGTCATGAATTTGAACACCCCCAAATAAGCTCCTCCTACAGAGCAGGTAGCTTTTAACCTGCCTGAGTCTGCACAGGCTAATCAAAGTCAGATTTTTGTCATTTCATAAGTGTGCTCTTTGGGAGACAAAACTATTTGTTTTGGCAGGGGCAACAACAATGGTTAAAATCTTGATTTAAAATGAGACCAACTCTAGAGTTTTAGCCAGAGTATTGTGGTTTAGTGTTTCATGCATGTTAACCCATGGTTCTTGTTAACATCAGATTTTGGTTAGGTCAGGTAGAGTTCCTGCTATTCGAAAAACATCCAGGCTGACCATACTTGAAGTAGCAAGTTCTAAATCCCTTGGTTTATAGGTGTGTGATGGCTGAGGGTGGCTAAGCAAGCTGCCTGGAGTCAGGTAGATAGTTAACAACAGAGCTAGTACTAGAAGCCACATTCCCTGATTCTAAGTGAAATGCTACTTGCCAAATACTTTATTATATTTCCGCTTCCCTACAATATCTCCAATATTTAGGATCACTGAGTCTCAATATGTTTAGATTTTAAAAGTATCCAAGTTATTAATTACTGCTGGAGTATATGGGTTTTAATCTTTGGAGAGTTTTATCTCAATATCTATATTTACTTTCTTAAAAAAGGTAGAACTAAGTTCTACTTTTTCCTTAACTAAAAAGTAATTAATAAAATCCTTTAGTTAATATGAGGTGTTTCTTTTTAAGAAAAGGAACCACAGCCAGGCATGGTGGCACATGCCTATAGTCATAGTTACTTTGGAGTCTGGGATAGGAGGATTGCAAATTTGAGGCCAGCCTGGGGGATTCAGTGAAACCCCATCTTAAAATAATAAAAAAAAAAAAGCAAAAAGATTTAGGAATGTAGCTCAGGGCTAGAACACTTGCATAGCATGCATAAGACCCTGCGTTTGATCTCCGGCCCTATAATATACACCATCAAAAAAAGACTACAAGTCACATCTATATAACTGAGAACTTTAACAAGCTATAAAGTAGAAAAAATCCTTATTTTACATCTGGGCCTCATTCTTCAATAATAATATTGATACATAAATGGAAGAACAGTGAACTAGGAACACTAAAAAGGAGAGTCAACTAGACCCCATTTTGTCCATCTTTAGAAAAAATGATCACCCAGAGGCCAACGTCTTTGAAAAGCATATATTCCAGTGTTATAGCTAAAACAGAAGGAAGAAAAGGTAAAGCAAGTCCATATCTGTATGTGAAATTACAAATCAGCAATGCAGTTGATTTGAATTATTTGGCTTGAATTATTTGGCCTGCATATGCAGTTATTTAAAAGGTCCAGTGATTGAACCATTTTCGTTTGAAGCACCACCCAGAAGCAAGACTGAACAAAGTTCTTTCTGAAAGCAACATCTTGATTTCTCCCACATGATGCCCAGTATAAGCCCTATAAATGAGAGCACATTGATAAAGTGTTAGAAGTGATTTTCTGGGTCAAGCTCTGCATTACAACAAATACAGATTCAACCAGAAAAGTAAGCTTTCAATTGCTCACTCTTTTTAGTAGCTGCAGTTCCTTTTGCGGCAGCATAGATTGTTACACAAGCAAATAAATCCTTTTAATTGGCCCACCCCTGGGGCAAACAACCCACCCCAGTAAGTAATCATGGAGAAGAGTGGAGGCTGCCGAGGTGGGTGCATCCTGCTGAACAATTTTTGCTTTTATTTTACCAACTGATTTTAAAAAGCAGCATTGTAATTTGGCATTAAATATTTAAGAATGATATTAAGGTAAGATTGATTCATTTAACAGGCATAATGGAGTGGGGAAGCCGCATGGAGTGACTAAAGGGCTTCACAGTGGGAAATCTATGCTAGCAGGCATCAATCCGCACCTGGTAATGGCCATGAATAGGCTCGCCTTCTTGCTATTTAAATAAATTGATGTGCAATTCATCTGCTGTTTAGAGCCATTGGAAATGCACTGCACTAACTCTATTCCTTGGCAAGCATCCCAATTAAGTGCCTGGACCATTTATCAGAGTGCCAAGTGTATTTCAAGTTGCTACCAAGCTTCTACCATTTACCCAAATGGCAATTTGTTCTTAAAAGGGCTACTGGGGGTGATGGGGGGCAGCAGCAGGATGTAGTAGAAAAGATAACTGGACTCTGACAACCTCAGTTCAACTCCTGACTTCACTAGAGCACAGGTCATTGAATCTCCCCCAAATTGCCTCATTATCTCTATAATAAGAAGAATAATATGCCTGCTTTTCTTACTTGTAAGACACAAAACAAGATAAAAGTGATAAGACATTTCAGTTTAAAAAGTGCCATTCAAATTATGAGTTATCACTAAGAGCATAATTCTTGCAGGGGTACTGCAATGCCTGCTGTTTATTTCTGTTAGTGTTCTACACCGTTTCCTTTCCTTCTGTTTTCGTCTTGATCAGACAATCATAGAGCTGGGAGGAGAATAAAAATGTCAACCTTTTAAAAGGCCCACACCTTATGTGATACATAGGTTTGTATTTCTTGGTGCTAAAATGTTCAGACTGTTCTTGTAGTTTTATTAGCCACTTCTAGGTGATATATAAATCAATAAGAGAGCACTTCAAAAGCACTTAAAATAGGTATGATCATAAAGAGCAGCTAGCTAATTTGAAAATTTTATTTATTTTTGTGATAAGATTTTCAATAGATTTCTGTTGATTCCCGTCACTTTAAAATATGCCATTGTCTCTTCAGTCTTCTGCTGCTGGATGTGTTTGGCATATTGGTTGTGGAATATAGAAATATGATTTATGCCTTTTAATTTTACAGACACATAATTCAGAAAAAATTAAGTCCAGGCTTTGCATTAAAATGTGAGTTCAGAAAAACAAAGTGCTTACTTTTCACTAACGAATGGTGTTTGAAACAAGCAATAAGATGGTTATAATCATTTGTGGTCCACATGTCTCTGCTGATTCAATTAAACGAAGTTCACGGTGGCCCACTTAAAATGCATTGAGCGAGTATGTATATTAGGAATTGTGTTGACTTAGGTTGTTTACCATTCTGATCCTTTTGTTGTTTGCTTTTCTAGTTCTCTTCTGTACAATATTAAATAAAATAATAAGATGGCTGACTACAGTTTGGTAAACACTACTTTATAATTAATGTCTAATATACTTCTGCATCCTCTATGACTAAACCCAATGGCTGAGTTAGTCAAATGCAGATATTTCCATTAAAGGCAAGCATTGCATTGACAATTCAACTACATCCAGTAAGATCCTATGCAGTGTCTTCTTTCATGTAGCCAGGAGATATTTTTCAACCCCTCTCACTGTACTCTGGCAATTGCCATTATATGGGCTATAACTCATCTGTCTACTCAGACTTCCTCTATTGATTTTTATCTTCATCTGGCTGTCACTGGAATAATGGTTTCAACAAGAATCTATTTGGTATCAAGTTCTTTTTGCATAGGAACCAATGTATGCAAAGAAGTATTGGTTTTAATGATGACGTTTAGTGGAATAAATAACTCTTCCTAGATTTACTTGGAACAGAATTTCTAATATTTTTGAATAAGCATTTTTTATAAGACATCAAAAAAATGGTAATTATACACCTCTTTGCTCCAAATTCTTATTTTCAAGCCATAGCTGCCAGTTGGATGGTTTTAGGTGGGGAGGCCTTTGGGAGTTAATTGATCTCCTTATAGGAATGGAAAGAGATTAGGGTGCTCTCTCTCAATCTCTCCCTCTCCCTTCCCTCCTCTGTTCTTCCCTTCCCTTCTCCCCAGGAGGGTACAACCATCAGAAGGATACAGCCAAAAGATGGTTGTCTATAACTCAGAAAGAGGGATTTCACCAGACACAAATTCTGCTGGTCCGTTGATTTTGGATTTCTCAGTCTCCAGAACTGTAAGAAGTAAATTTTTCTTAAGACACCCAAGTGCTATGGTCTTTTTGTTATAGTGGCCCAAATTAAGACATACAGGGAACATATTTTTCTGGCCATAGAGCAATAAATTGGTAATATAAAAAAAAGCCAAACTTGAAGAAAAATAAAATTTTCAAATAAGGCAAACATGGGATCTGTAGGAATCAATGCTGCAATCTTATAAGATAATTTGTACTACTACAGTGACTTCAAGGGACCACATGCTCCTGTTCAGTGCAAAAATATTTCTAAATCTGCATGCCTCCATTTTAAGTTTCAAAGTAAATTACAAAATTATATCCTCCTCTGAAAAAAATCTCCTGCATCATTGATTTGGCATTTGCCAGGAATGGGAGGGCAGAGATTGAGTTTGGGAGTCTGAGTTTTCAAGGGAGGTCAAGGAAGAAGCCTAGAGTTATGGCCAGAAAATTTGGAGTGAGATGTGTTTAGCTCTAGAACTCATTATTGTTAGGTTAGTTGGGGTCTTGACAGATTCACAGAAGTGGATTCCTTAATAATAAAAAATATCTAGCCTACAAAAATGGTTATAAAAAGATTAAAACTTTATCAATATCTTTCTTAATCTACTAATGAAAATAAGACTGACCACTGTATTGATTATAATTGTGCAATTATCTAATTTTTGGAGAAAGACTATTATAAAAGTTTTAGAACTGAAATGATCTGTTATAACACTCAATATTGAGATTTTTAAAAACATCACCTCTTTTCACAATTTTTGTATGAATTCCTATAAGATGTAAAGGAATAATTTTTGGTGAAAAATGGTTATTTTGAAATGCCACATAAATTTACTAATAAAGAAAGTTCATTTCTATAGTCTGCTCATCTAAGCTTCTTGAAATAGATACTTGTAGCTCAGGCAATTTCCTAGTGTGATGGATAATGAATGTTGACAAAAATATAATATAAAAATTATAAATGAGTAGTTATCACCATTACCTATTTCTTATAAATAAATTGAGCAGACCTGGCTAAGTAGTGTTTCTTTACTAATAATATGCACAAAGCAATTGAATCTATATAGTTCCAGTAATTTATGTTCTCTGTGTGCTTTAGTTTTCTCATTCATAAATTGAATACAGTATCTGGTACTTATCTCCTTGGGCTGCTTTGAAGATCCAATATATTAATAGATATACATACTATTCCCTGTTATACTCTAAGTGCTCATTAAATACAATTTGTTGTTATTATCACTCTTAGGATTATTGGCTGCCCTATTCAAGTGCATTTGTGTACTGGCCTGGTCTAAATGTTTTTTTTTTTCTTCCAAAGTTTCCTTTTCTAGTTGTCTACGGACAAGATAGCATCCTTTCAAGACTCTTGTGAGAGCCACGACTGTCCTCCTGTTGTTCTGCAGCTACCATTTACATGATAGTCATCATATTGGCACCATTATGACAGCATTCTAGCAGATGTCACCAAAGTGTGTTAAGGAAGGATGTTAATGTCACTTGGTAGAAAGTCAGTTTTGGGAGTGGATGTAGTGACCATCGAGCTTTTATTAATTTTATTGAAAACCTAGACTTTGGATATGTGTTTCTTGAGAATGAGGAAAATAGCTGAGGCAGTAAAGATGCAAAGAAGCCACTGAAATATTTGTAAAATGATTAAGATTCAGTGTACTTGAATCCAAGAACCAAGTTGCATTAAGTTTTGGTGTTAATGATAGATCTTCGGTCCTTGTGGTTGTGCAGACTCAAAACTGTGCCTGAGAACTTGGTCTGCAGCCATAGGAATTAAGTGGTGTCAGGACTCAGAAAACATTATCCTAAAGCACTTGGAACAAAAGGAGATTGGGAGGGTGTCAGAAGAAGATCTTCTCCCTCTGTCCTTTCTCCTCCAAGATATGTCATATAAAGCAGAATTCCTCTCCTCTAAAGCAGATCATAGAATCTAAAACTTCTATCTTCCAAAAGCAAGCCATAAAATTTAGAAAGGTCAGGTTCCATCCTACCTTCCCTGAAAGTAGATCCTAAGACCCTCATTCCCAAGGGCCTCTGCTCTATAACCAAGGAGGAGGGAAGGCTACACAGAGAGACCAAGGAGAATCTAAACAGGCCCTGCTGAGTTCCCCTCTCAGTTTCTTACCATTAGATCATTTCCTTTTTGTCCAGTCACATTTCTCTATCATTATCTACTCTTTTCATCAGACTTAGCATAAAAATACATGGTTTTCCCTGCGTCTTTGGGGTTTCATTTCTGAGGGCTTCTGTATCACATAAACTTTGCTAAATAAATGTTTCTCTTGCTAACCTGTCTTTTGCTATAGCAGTGGGGGCCATGACCCTTGTGAAGGGTGAGGAAAAGGCATTGCCTTTCACCCCTACAATGACCTTATAAAACAATGAGACCTTATACCCTTTGAGTGTCAGCTTTCTCATTTTAAAAATGGGTTAAGAGCACTTGTCTGTCTAATTCTGAAAAGCATAAAAGATCATGTCTGGAAAAGTGACTTGGTAATGTAAGATTATAATTACACTTTGTTCCACGTATCTTGGCAGAGATTCCCACCGTCTCTGTTCCTTGTCATAACAGGCTTTGCATTTGCCCCCCTACTTCCTTCCAAAAGGCTCACACAGGGCATGGGTTGAGCAGGTGATGGTTCTAGCTGGTAGCAATGGTGCCAAAGAAGCTGTTGACAGAAGCTGCAACTCAGGGTTGGGTTCGATCAGATTTCCATGACATTAGGGCCCACTTGATCTGGTTGGGGTAGAGGAGACACCCAGACAAAAGAGACAGGGAAGACAGGAGAGAGCAAATTTGAAGAGATCAGGAAAGCAGCGGGCCCTGGGGTAATCCTTCAGCCAGAAGCCACCCTCTGTGGGGCCACCTTCCAGGTTACTTGGCTGTTCCTCTGACTGTAGGCACGAGTGAATGAGGAGCTCTTGGAGGCATACCTGAAGCAGACACTGAGATTGAAGATCATGCACACTAAAACTCAAACTGACACTTGAGGAATTTTCACATTTGGCTCTTGGATTAAAAGAGACAGCTTGCTCCTTTTCGCAAACACATGGCATCCTAGACGAAAGACTGAGCAACCCTGAATTTAGTAAGCACCGCCTAAGTGCAACATAAGCTGATGCTTTAATAGAATGAGAACTGATGCTCCTGGTTCCCACAAACATTCATTTTTTTTTCCAGCTCATGTGCACCTTTTCTCAGGGATGAAATCAATCTTTTTTGAAATGAGGAAATGAGCTGTGTCACTAGCCCTCAGTTATGAGTGAAAAATATGGTGGGTGTTCAGCCTCACCTAGGTGCAGCAAATAATTCAGCACATTGGGCATGCCATGCCAATGCCTCAGATGACTTTAGCCTGAATTTTCCCCCAATTGAATTAAATTTGAGTTTTCTAAGTTTTTAACTTATCCTGTTTTAAAATGTTCTTTGATTTAAAAAATGTGGGAATAATGAATGATAAATGCCTTTCTTTAAAAAAATGAAATCATAGATTGTTACTTTTATTTTTATTGGTGCTGGGGATCAAACTCAGGGCCCTCTACTACTGAGATATATCCATAATCCTTTTGAATTTATTTTATTTTGAGACAGGGTCTCACTCACTAAGCTGCTAAGGCTGGCCTTAAATTTGGGATCTTTCTGCCTCCATCTCCTGAGTAGCTGGAATTATAGGTATGTACCACCATGGTAGCAAAAATCATAGATCTTTTTAGCCAGAAGGGATCTTGACACCATGTAGTCTAATCCCTTCTATTTAAAGATGGGATGCTAAGGCTCAGAGAGGCAAAATGTTTATCCAAGAGTGGAAAGTTGTAGAGCTGGGACTCAAATCAAGGTCTCGTTTTTCCTCTACACTAAACTGTGTTAAAAAAAGAAAAAAAAAAAAGATAAGTCAATTTATTTTTATCAGGTTCAGCATCAAAGCATCAAAGTTTGATAAAAACCTTTCTGTGGATCTCAGTTACATCTAGCACAATACTTAAAGACATGGGCTTTGATATCTGACCTAATCTCCAATCTGGATTTCATCTCTGACTTTGAACAAACTACTTAATCTTTCTAAGCTTCAGTTTCTTCATTTATATAAAGAAAATGACACTGCATATCTCACTTATGAAGTGATTCATGTAATGTGCATAGTACCAAGCCAGACACAAGAGTAAATGTTTAATATATATTAGATATTACTTTTATGTCTACATCTGCATCTTTTTTTGTGGTGAGAACCTTTCTGCAGTGGAAAAATGCTGCAATCAATGGTCTGTGGGCTCTAAGTAACTTTGGAATCTTGAGCCCATGGAGGTGTTTCAAAGTCAAACACTTATTTACATAGCCTTTAGAAAGAGCTGCCCTCCCAGGAATGTTTACATCATTCAATCAATTTCAGTTATTTTCCAATTGGATAGCAAGTATAAGAGCTTTTGAGAGGGAAGAAAATAGGCAAACCAGCTTTTTTTGTCTTTGCTGATGGTGTTCCCTCAGCTTGAAAGTCATTCTCTTTCCTTCCAGCCCAGATTCCACTCATCCTTCCTAATTTTGCCTCAAATGCAGCTGGGACCCTGCATTAGTTCCCCATGCTTGCTTTTTTGCAGAATGTTTATGTCTGTATTATTAACAAGTCAATGTGGATGCCATTCTCCCAGGTAGATTTTAGAACCTGTCTCAATTCCAGAATAATTCTCATCTCTGTGCACTACAACACATAGTACTTCCCTCATTACATAATTGTAGCTGTGATATGTGTCATGGTTAGAGCACAGACCCTGGTACCAGATTACCTGGGTTGGAATTTTAGCTCTGCTGTTTCCCAGATATTTGATTTTGGATAAGGTATATACTGTGTTCCGGCTTTCTCTTTTCTAAGATGAGGCTTTAAATAGTGACTTTCTCAGGTAGTCATTAAGGACTAAATGGGTTAATTCATTTAAACACATAAATGTTAGTTAGCTACTATTATTAACTCATAGTATCATGAGAGTTTTATTTGTCCATATATCCTCCCATATTAGAAACTCCATTAAGTCTGTACTTTTGTCTATACTTTTGTCTCGAAGGCTATGCAAAAATATCCATTGATAGAATGGAAGCAAAGACTGAATTTTAAAGGGCAGAAACTATATTTTTTCATTTGTAGACAGACAGTGACTAATGCAGGCTTGCATTGATATTTATGTTCATGAATGTTTGATGAATGAATGAATGCACATTCTTTCTAAAGCTGTCTTCAACATTTTCTCTCTGCCTGGCTCTGGAATTAATTGCTAATTCATTTTTTTGTGCTCCTGACTTCTCACTGCACTCACCTGGTTCTTTTCCTATAGTTTTATGCATGACTGTCCCATATTATACTTGTTGATATGTCCATTTCTTTGACCAGTTTTTGAACTCTTTAAGATGAGGTCTGCTAATCATTCTATTATCTTTCAATACTTAACATTGTTTAAGTTGCTAATTCATGTTTTCTGGAAAGTGAAACTAAGAAGCAATTACTATGGCCAAGGGTGATCTAGAACATGTTGAAAATCTTAGTGTTCACTAAATCCCTGGTTTCACCATAATTTTAGTTCAGAAAGTTTTTTATTTAAAGTGAGCTTCCAAAAAAAAGGGAAGAATTTATTTTTAAAAAGTAGCTAATCTTAGAACATTCCAGAAGTTGTTTCCAAAATTTGCTCTGCACTTCATAATCTATTATTTAAAACTACATATTGTATTTGTTTTTCCTTTTTCTTCTTCATACTATGTTATGCTTTAGTGTTTATTTAAAAGAGAACAAGTACTTTGTCTTAATTTAAGGCAGTGTACTTCCATACTATTCTCTGGATGTACCAGGACTGCTTTTTACAATATGGACATTGAGATCATGTTGAATCAGCAGCATCTCAGAAACGCATAGGTATCTGAACATAGCATCCGCTTTTGCTTGTGCTTTTATTTCCATAGTGCTCATGTCAGGCTAGAGCACATATTTTTTTCCTGGTTTGTTAATTCTGCCAAAATGTCACTCTTGTCAAAATATCTACAGAAGTCTACAGTCAATGTTAAAAATGTGGCCTCATAGAAAATTGCTGTTAATATGATTTAGTTGGTGCAGTCAAGATCCTGTCCTTTTAAGCAGTTTGGTTTTTGTCATACCTCAGCAAGAATACTTTTATGTGTGTTTGCCTTTCATAAAGGAATTAATTTGTTGAAATATTGTCACACAACTGCTTATTAGGCATTAAGATTATCCCCAATTTCTACCAGAGCACTAAGGGTCACATAGGTTTATATATGCCTAGCTAATGAGTTAGACTCATTTAAAAAATTCATTTGTCATGCTTATTAGAATGAACCTATATTCCTTTATTACCTAGTACAAATCCTTTGCACATCAAGCCCAGAGCATAAAATTAAAATTGCATGAAACTTTGATCTCTTTCTTCATTAATCACACTGGATAATTATACACAGGTGTCAGCCTCTGTCTAAAGGCAGATGCTTTCCTGACCCTCAATATAATGCTGAATATTTGCTGTGTACACTTAAAAGGTAACTGAGATGTGTATAATACAAAGCATATCTCTTTCATTATGCTGTGAGATGTAAAATTCTACCTACACTATACTTAGGGATAATTTTAATTAGAAATACCTGACAGCTAATCCAATGATAATGAATTTAAGAGCTTGAATGGATAAAAGGATAAAAAGGGTAAAAATAGGTCGAATTAATTTTTACAAAATTAAATATTCATTTATATCATGTTTTCAGACCTTACTTTGAATTCCTTTGTTTAGCTTAATTAATGTTACCTGAAATAAATAAGCAAATAGTGATCACTCTAATTGTATAAATACATGGTATTATACCTGGTAAAATAATGTTATGGAGAGACTAGTAAGAAAATGCTGTGTAATGGAGAGTATTCTGATATAAATCCTTAATCCATTGACTTCCTTTTGGTCTAACTTAGATGTCTATTCTCATTTAATTTTCAGTCAGTTCCCCCCAGAAAGGGCATATGAATAAGGTATAGTGTAAACTTAGGGTTATGCCCATATGTACATTATTTACTCTGTTTTGCTTTTCTAAGAATGAAGAAAAGAAAATCCTAGTAGGGATTGCAAACTCCAGATATTTAGGTTAGTACAAGAGCAATGATCTTAGGGGGAAAATGTTAACAAGGCAGTAAGTTTAGAATTGATCAGCAAAGCTTATTATAATTATTTTAATTTTCTTGACACAGATATCCAGTGTGCTACATATATAATTTAAAAACTAACCTTATCTTAAATAGCATAAATTGTATGATTACACATTAATTCAAAAATTTCTTACTTACCATTAACTGTAGATCACTGTGTGGGAGATGAAAGAGAATTGCTAAGCACAAGGAGCCCATGGGTGGGGGAAGATAAGCTAGCTGATAATTACAAGAATGTGTTTTGCACGGAGTGCTATAAATACTCAGAAATGAGGTTCCCAGTCACAGATGCGGGAAAGTGAGGGAAGAGGTCCCTGGGAGAGTGAAAGACTGAAAGGACAAGTTAGTTTAGCAAGAGAACATGGGAGGGAAAAGAGTTCCAGAAAGAGGGAACAGCATAGATGAAGGCAGGAGGATTTAGATACCACAGTGTATTCTTGACTGGTTGTGGCTTTGGGGGAGAGAAGTACTGAAGTGCAGCAGTAGATGGGGCTGTGGAAGGCAAGGGTCCCATCATGAGTCTTCTCTTGTGTCACATCAAGGTATTTGATTTTATTCTTGAAAGCAGCCTGGAGGTTTTGAACCATTTCAAGCAGGGTAGTGACATAATATGATTTGGTTTTTGTGTTAGAAATAATCTGATAAGGACATTAGATCAAGAATGTTTTCTTAGTTTTTTTTTTTTTTTGGTTGCATTTCAGAGGAGAAATGAATTGGTTTTGAACCAATCTAGTTAGTGGGAGTAGATTGAAAAAGAGTGAAGAGGTTAGAGATATTGAGAATAGACAAATTCATTACACGTACCCATGTTAACAGGGCATTTGATCAGAGTCATGGTGGGGCCAATTGTGAGTGGTTTTTCTCCTGTGTCTTATTTTTCCGTTTCCCTTGTTCCCTGTCAAGCAGATTTTGTGTCCTAGCTGCCTCAGGAAGGCAGGGGGTAAAGCGGGAAAAGAAGTAGTCAATATACATTTTGATAATTGTTTTTCATAAGCCTAAGGTTTAGGAGAATTTGGAGGACTTTGGAGAGCTTGTAAAAAACAAAAAGTAGGATGTATAGGGACAATGGTTTGCTATTAAAAAACAATGGAAGTATTTCCTCTGGATTAAAAAACAAAAACAAACAAACAAACAAAAAATGTGACTCCCTTTTCCTGGAAGGAAGAGAACAGATGAAGCTGAGAATGGTTCTCACTCTGGTCATGCATCAGTTGTAGTCTGCACGCTGCAATTGTTTGATAGCTTGACTGTGCTGGAAGATGCACGTGTATGTTCCCTGCACAGGGGAAAAGGCCAGAGGGAGAAGTGGTTACAGGATACATTCTAGAAGATGGAACCAAATACAGTTTTGAGACAAAATGTCTGTACTTCAAGTATGGCCCCAAAGAAACAGACCCACAGATCTGGGGGCTCACATATCTGGGGGATATGAACGGCAAATGTTCTCATAGAAACTGATGTACCAATAATCAGTATCTGCCACCCCATTTTGGTACTGCTTAACCTGTTCTTGAGGAAAAAAATACCCCAAATGAACAAGGTTAAGTTTACCACTTGCTCTGTGAAATGACAAGGAGAACTCAAAAAATACAAATTGGATTGCTTTATAGAAAAGAAAGTCTATGTCTGTGTGTGTATGTGTTTACTTATATATACATACGTATTTTTCCCCACCTCTGGGTTTGTAGACTGGGCTTTATATTTTGGGGCTTAAAAATTTATATTCCTTGCATTATTATTTTTTGAATTTCTCTGGAAAGGAGTTGCATAAGATTAAGTGGAGAAAAGACTCCAGGCAAAAGCAGGTAAAAATTTAAGAAAAATGAGAAGGAAATAAGAGTCTTAAGATTCTGTAGCAAGGATCAAGAATATTGTAACTTTTTTCTCATCCAAAAAGATTTTTGTTGTTGTTGTTTCTCTAGATAACCCACCAGACCTGTGTAAAACAATTTGTATTTTAACTTCTCCAGAGATTCTGGAAATAATAGTACTTTTTGGTATGTTTCAGTTATGAGCACTTTTTTCGTGTGTGTTTGTTTGTATGTGCGTGTATGCATATCAGTATCTGACCAAAACTCTTTCTTATAATTAAATAGGATATTATAATAACAATTGAACATTAAGTGAATAATTCATGATAAAAAGATAGTCTTCTCGTTTCCATCAGTCCTTCTCAGTGATGCTCTTGCTATGAATAGGACCATTTTTCTACCAGGTGAGCCTGAGGAGGAGGTGACACTTCCCATTATCAGAGGTAGCCAGGGCTTCCAAGCATTACCTAGGCTGTAGCCATGATTACCTGCACCATAAGCAGTGTTTTGGGATCCTGGTCTAATTTTTCTGTGACAACCCCAATTTTATATAAATACCCCTTAAAAATGGGGGTAAATTCTTTTGTTTCTATCATCTCTTTCCTCCCATTTGCCCTACACATAAAAGTTCTTTATCATCAAATTAATTTACAAAGGTTTATTTTGAATATGAGACTCCCAAAGACACTGCAGAAGATACCTTCTGAGGTCTTAAACTTCTATATTCTTGTGGCTTTGGTTAGATTTTTTTTTTTTTTATACCAGGGATTGAACTCAGGGGCACTTAACCACTGAGCTTCATCTCCAGCCCTATTTTATATTTTATTTAGAGACAAGGTCTCACTGAGTTGCGTAGGGCTAAGTTGTAAGCCTGGCTTTGTACTCATGATCCTCTTGCCTCAGCCTCCTGAACTGTTGGGATTACAGGCCTAGACCACCTGGGAGACAGTCAGGTTGGTTGTTTCACCCATATTTTGAGCATCTTATAAGAAAGAACTTGGGCATTGGTTGCTTCTTCAGTCGATGTTAGGAAAGCTTTTATGTCTAAGTGCAGCTTTGCATTCCCTGTTGACATGTGAACCTGGCTTCTCATTAAATTCTGTATTATCTTTGTTTAAAACCTCTCTTTGGATGTCCATTAGTTAATCCATAGCTTACTCTTGTCTGCTCATGGACACTGCTGAGGAAATTAAAATTAAAACTTGCCTTTCAACTGTTGTCATGTCTAAGTCAGAGTCTCCTAAGGAGCCCAGATAACTGTGGAAGCTGTTCACTGGAGTGTTGAGCTTTGAAGCAGGTCATGAGAGTCTGAGGATCCATTCTGAGCAATGGGGAATATTCACAGACTAGAAGGAATGGGAGATCCAAACACCAAGGGCTCTAGGGGCTTTGAATATGTCACTTTTGCCACTGTGGAATAGGCAGATGATGATGCCATTAGGGCAAGGCCACACAAAACATGTGGAAGAGTTGTGAAAGCAAAGAGAAGGTTCTTAAAGACCAGGTGCTTCAATGTGCAAAAATATCTCTCCTGGGAAGATTGAAGTGATTGAATCATGACTGACTAAGGCAGTGACAAGGCTTTGCTTTTGTGACCTTTGATTATTTGCTATTCGTAAATACCATCTATGCCTTGGCTGTGAAGTGAGAAGGCCTGGCCAAAGCAGGAGGAATAGTACTTCATCTCAGCCAGAGGCTGAAGTGGTTCTGGACACCTCGGAGGCTGTGGAGGTGATTTTGGTGGCAATGACAATTTTGGTTATGGGAGAAACTTCTGTGGCTGGGGTGGCTTTGGTGGCAAGTGGGAATGGCTAAAATGGGTTTGGCAAAGATGGAAGCAATAGGGAGGTAGCAGAAGGTATAATGATTTGGGCAGTCTTTAAATTTTGGATCCATGAAATGAGGAAACCTCAGTGGGAGGTTTGGTCCTCATGGTGGCAAAGGACAATACATTGTCAAACCATGCAACCAGGGTGGCAACGGTGGTTCCAGCAGCATAGGTTGCCATGGCAGCAGTAGATGTTTTTAATTACAAACAGGAATCAAAACTTAGCAGGAGAGAAGAGCCAGAGAAATGACGGGGAAAGGTTTAGGTTCTAATGGATTTACAAAGTTAGCCAAGCACTTTGGTAGTAGAACTTAACTGCTATAAAACAAACAAACAAACAAACAAACAAAAAAGGCCTGTACATTTGTGACTAATTGTGTAACAGGTTATTTTATTTTCTCTAAAGTATAAAACACTCTCACAATTTTAAGGTAGGGTTTCTTTTTTGGCACCTATAGAGTTGGTTACTAAATGTAATAGTTTGATCACTACACCGAATAAATGTGTCTTTTTAAAAAAATGTGCTGTATAAAGTTACTTGCTTCTGAAACCATCTTGGTAAACTTCCTCAACAGTGTGAAGTTTGAATTCCTTCAGGGTGATGTGAGATCCCATTAAAAATTTACTCACAGCCTTCACGGGTGGAGAAGCCATTGTCTCCAGAAACCTTGGTGTAGTTGAATTAACAATTACTGTTATGATCTTCCGAATTTCACAGTTAAAAGAGTTGCCCAAGCAAAGTCACAGAATTATCTGGTTATAAAAATGATTGTTGGCACATCCTGTGTAATGCATCTCAGTTGAATAATGGTACCAGTTAAAATGATAGGTGAGAATGGAGCTGGTGTATCATTCATTATCGTGTGGAATCAATAGATGATTTAATCTCTTGGAGAAACCTCTCCATATACTCAGGATGAAGCTTATGATAAATACTAATAAAACATTTTCAATTAGTTTGAAGTGTAAATTCAGTATTGATTTATACCTTATAGCTGATGAAAAACTCTTACCGCTTTACAGACTTTTAAAAACAGTTCACAGTAGAAGGGTAAAGGAAGAGAGTCAGGGGGAAGAAGGCAAGAGGTGGAGAGTTATTGAGGAGTGAAACTGATCAAAGAAAGTCATATGCATATACCAATCTACCACAATGAAACCCACCATACTGTATAATTAATATGTACCAATGAATAAACAGAAACAAAACAAAACAAAACTTTGTTTTCAGCTCCTTCAGGAGTTTTAAAATTTTCTTTACAGAATTCTGGAGTTCTATCTGAAAACCCTACACACTGAATTTAAGGAAGGGACATTTTCCCTTCCTTAAATATTCCATGTGGGTATTTATTGATCACCTCTTGTATCCAGGTGCTGTCACAGGAACTCAGCATACATCGTTGAGCAAGGAAGACCAGGTGTTTACCCTTTTGGAATTTACATCTTAGTGAGAGAGATAGACAATGCATGATAGGATTAAGTGATGGAATGCATGTAAGGCACTTACCACAGGACCAGGCATATAAGTGCTCAAAAATATCATTGCTATTATGTATTTTTAATGCTATTGTTACCAGGCATAGTTGAACTGCCTCTTGGACACTTATTGTGTTGCCATTCTGAGTTGAGCTTCTTATAGTTGTTGCACTTGTAGGTAAATTATTGGTTCATCAACCTCAGAAATGAAACTGTCTAGCAGAGAGGGAACTTCTTTTGGAGAAGACTTGGCCCGCCTGTGTGCCCTAAATCTGAACTGAAGCAGGTATTGCTGGTAATCACTTCCAGTTGCCCTGCAGTCTTACTGCCTTCTTCTAGAATGTATTATTAACACTTCTTTCTTCACTTTTTCCCTCCATCATCAGTGTGACATGTCAACACAGGATGCAGCATATCAATCATTTCTTAGAGGAATTCAATAGTAGTTTTTGTGAGTAATGAAAATGATTACTGGGTTGATGGTGGATTTGCTATCGACAATCTGATATGACAGTTATCTCACACAGTGGCAAGTGTTAAATGAACCTGAAAAGAAAACTGAGATGCCAGTATAAGCAGCACTGGAGGGCTGGAATTTATGCATAAGTCAGAATGTCTGATCAAACATTTGTCACCCTGGGGTACCTAAGGAGTTAGAGGGGAAAATGTCAACTAAGGCTTTCGCTACACAGACTGGAACTCATAGCCTGATCTCTTAGTCATGGGTATTGATATTAAGGATCAGATACCTGTAGGGTTTATCTAGTTTCTCAACTCTCCCTTCAGTTTTATTTTTAATTTTATTAGTTTATTTGTTCATTCAGTGAATGAGACATATTTTTGACCTTTATTATGTTTCATGCCAGTTGTTACTGGAGTTTAGATTTCATAGAATGTAAACTTAAAAATAAGTATGAGGATAATTATAGGATTGTCATTTTTTAATATAGCCAAGGAAGGACAATTTAAAAAAAAATCATTTTACCTATAATCATCATCATTTAGCAAAAGAAAAGTCATTTTAAATACCAAGAATTTAGAAAGAACAACATCTCAGAATAGAGGACAGTTCTATACATATAATTAATTTTATTTAAATAGCTCTACATCATGCCTGTTTTCTCATTTTCTAGACACCCTGGAGCAAGTTTTCATGAATTAGTACTAGTCAGCTATTATTATTTAGTAATTTTATATGAACATGTTGTGTTTTTAGCAAATGCTTTCTGAGGACCAACACCATAGCGAATCCTTTTCAATTTCTCTGCTGGTGTCCACTGTGCTGGACTCAGGAAATGCTCAAATAGATTGCAGCAGATTACAGCTCACTCAGAGAATGTTTTGCTAATGGGAGCTGTGTGAAATTGGAAAGGATTATGTATGTGTACATATAAATGGCATATATTAAGTTGCATGTCACCAGAGGTCTTCATACAGACTGAATGACTTGTCAGGGATGATTGTAAAGAACATTTCTCTTCATCTGAATTTTCTAGAAAATAGTTCTTGAAAAATAGACTGTAACTACTCCTGTTGTTTTCCAAGCAAACAGTTTGTGTTCTAAAGTAAGAGGTATATGCACCAAGATTTTGTTTTTTTGTTTGTTTTTTTTGCTCCAGTGGGTATAGAAAAATAATGCAATTTATTGTGAACATAATAGTTTAGTAATTGCTGTCTTAACTATTGTCAACTTAACTAAATGGCTGAGGTTAAATGACAGTCTCAATTTCAAATAGAATTTACTGACTTCATACTCCTGAAATACCAAGCATGAGTGGCTAGGGAGCCATTTCTGGTACTTCTAGTGTGCTTGAATGTTTCTATTCCCACATACTGAACCATATCCTTAGTAAGAATTGGTTGCATTGTTGAAAACCTGTGTATGATCATTGTATTTGAATTATATTTACAAAATTACGTAAGCACCATATAAATTGATGTAAGAAAAGAGTTACTGAGGCAAGGTTTAAACTGTTAATGTTTTATTTGAGAGTTGCCAAACCTAGAGCAGAGAGAGTAAGAAAAGTGAGGCAATAGGAAATTATATAGTGCTGCACAACAGACCCTGAAGAGACACAGGAGGGCACTGAGTACTTGAGCCCCTTTTGCCCAAGGAACTTTTCTGGATGGGTTACTACGAGAAACTGTGCTTGGATTATTTATTTGTGGGAGAAAAATGTAGAGAAATTATAGATCAGCATTTACTTCATGAGTTGTTAACTCCTCTGCATTTCAGGGTTTTATTATGCAGTCCTTTCAAACACTGCTCAGCAGGAGATCCCATGCCCAGTATGTGGGAGTAGGGAGAAGAGTCAGAAGATCCATAGGTGGGGTTGGTCAGCCTTGTTGATTTGAGATGACTAAGATGGGAAGAACTGGGACTCCAGGGCAAGTGGCTTTGGCTCCAGATGGAGAAACCATGTGGACATAAGCAGCGATGGCTGAGGTAGACAGAGCAGCTGATGGTCCGGAGACAGATGGGCTCTGAAGGAACCTGGGAGGACATATAAAATTTGTGTCCAAGCCAGGCATGGTGGCACATACCTATAATTTATTTACTTGGGTGTCTGAAGTAGGAGAAGCACAAGTTTGAGGCTGGTATTAGCAATTTAATGAGACCCTGTCTCAAAATAAAAATTAAAAAGGCTGGGAATGCAATTTAGTGGTACAGTGCCCTTTGGTTCAATCCCTGGAAGGAAAAGAAGAAAAGAAAAGAAAAAAAAGTTGTGTCTGCATAGCATTTATGTATAGTGAGTTGAACTAGACCAACATTTTTTTTTCATGTTTATTACAGGTATCACTGATAAAATTAAAGATAATTTCATGAGGACTGTGAATGAATACTTTTTAAGCATTTGGTGTTTGTTTAAATATGTATTAGGCTAAAATAGTACATAACAACATGATATATTATCTTCCAAATAATGTAAGTTTTCCTTTGAACATAATTTCCTAAAACAAAAAATTGAATCAATTTAAAGAAAAATAATAGGTAAATCAGAGTACAATTAAATGCAGAAATGACAAAAAATGTTGTCTAATGATTGAAGTTTAAAAATAGTGGACAAGAGAACTTTTCCAACTCCAATGTCCATAAGTTTCCAAATGCCTGTGTAATTCTGTTCTAGTGGTAAAAAACCTGCAAAGCTATTGAAAACAGAGAACCTCTGTTTTCCAGTGTGTGAATTTCTTTGCTTTGGATTAGATTTTAGAACCCTATACTTTTTCTCAATAAGACTCTGCTAGCTTCCTCCTTTGGTTTTATAGTGGCCAATGTTTTCTTTCATTAAATATTTACTTTCTCCAGTCCCTGTAAGTGGGGAAAAAAGTAAACCTAATAGTCATTTGTAGGCATCCTGATTCTCTCTCTCCATGCTGAGGCATTAGCTCTGACCAAGGAAATTCATCTTCATCCTTCATTAGAGTGTTGTTCACTGAAGTGGTTTATAGCCAAATAGAGTTGCTGGCCTTGCAGATTCTGTTTGGGCTGGTACTGAATCAAATGTGTTCTTGATGTCTAGATAAATCATGCCTTAGATTCTCTTGGTTATATCTGTGTTAATTTCTAAAACCAACTGTCAAAGAGATGAAAGCCATCTAGTGAAGCATGTTGGTATGTGGCCACTCTAATTCAGATTGCTTTCCATTAAATATGCCTTGCCTTACACATGTATATTAAATGAATGATTAAAAGATTCTTTTCTCAGAAAAACTAAAATATAAAAAAATAAAATATATAAAACACAAAATATGGGGAAAGATGAGGGTTCTTTGATGTCTGCACTCTAAAAGTTGTTTACAGTGGAGTGAGATGGATGCAGAACAGCAGTGCCAGTATAGTCCTGTTAAAAACCAGCTCGAACATTCATGCCAAACTGCATCCCTTCATTACAGACGACAGCTTTTGCAGTTTTTCTTCTTCTCATTTTATTGAAATATAATTGAAAAATAAAAAATTTTAAACATTTAAGATATAAAACAAATTTGATACACATATAATTATGAAATGATTAGGACAATCAAGGGTATTAACATATCTATTACCACAAACAGCTACCTCTTTATTTATTTAGTGATGAAAACACTTAAGATATATTCTTAACAATTTTAAGTATAAAATACAGTATTGTTAATTAGAGTCACTATAGTATCCATGAGAACTCCTGAACTTACTCTGCATAAATTCAGTTTTGTATCCTGTTTTGGTGCTATGGCTGCCATAAAACATACATATTTATATTTCCATCTTTTGGGTGCCAAAATTACCTTTCCTCCTCATTCTTTCCCATTCTTCTTGATAGTTTTAACAGGTGTGAAGTAATAGCTCATTGTTGCTTTGATTTTCATTTCCTTGATGAAAATGATATTGAGCATCTTTTCATACACCTGTTGACTGTTTGTGTGTCTTTTTTGGAAAAAAAAAAGTCTATTCAATTCCTCTGCCTATTTTTAAATCAGGTTGTTTGTTTGCTGGTGAGTTCTTTGAGTTTCTTATATATTTTGCATGTTAATCTTTTGTTGGATATGGGATTTGCAAATACCTTCTCCCATACTCTAGGTTGACTCTACACTCTGTTGATTGTTCGCTTTATTGTACAGAAGCTTTCTTGTTGAGTGCCATCTCACTGTGCATCTTTGCCCTTGTTGCCTAGGCTTTGGGGGTCATATCAAAAACCAATTGCTAAGGTTAATTTCAAGAAAATTTCTCCCTGTGTTTTCCTTCTAGGGGTTTTAAAACTATAAATAGTTTTGAGTCTTAAATTTAAGCTTTTATTTCATTTCAAGTTGATTTTCTGAATAGGTGTAAGATAAGGACCAATTCCATTTTTTCACGTGAACATCCAAGTTTCTTAGTGCCTTTCTCTATTGTGTGTTCTTGGTACCTTTGACGATGATAGTTGACTGTGTATGTGTGAGATTATTTCTAATCTCTGTTCTTTCCTCTTGATCCATATGTCTGTTTTTATGCCAGTAAGACACTGTTTGGATGACTGTTGATTTGTACCTAAAGGCTTTAATTATTCCTTTTCAGGTCTTTTAGTTGCATTTTTGTAATGACTGGGGACTATCTTAGATTTTTTTTTTTTTTGGCAGGGGTGTCCTGGTGATTGAATCCAGAGCCATAGGCAAGCCCTCTACCATGGAAACACATCTCCGCCCTCTAAGTTTTTTTTTTTTTTAATTTTATTTTGAGATAGTATCTCACTAAATTGCCTAGTCAGGCCATCAATTTGTGATCCTTCTTCCTCAGCCTCCTGAGTGGCTGGCAGGACAGGCATCACCACCATGCCCAATTTAGAATTACTGTTTAGCTTGAAAATATTTCTTAAGCTTAGTGTGTGCTTCTGTTCAGAGCAAGGCACTGTTGTAGGCACTGTGAGCATGCATGTTGGGCCGAAGTCCCTTCTATATATTTTTGGATACTGTTGTAAGTGGGATTGCTTGTGCGATTTCTTTTCTAAGTAGTTTCTTGTTAACGTATAGAAATGCAACTGATTATTGTGTGTTGACTTTGTGTCCGGCAACTTGTAGAACTTGTTTCTCAATGCTAGCAGTTCTTTCAGTGACATCCTGAGCGTGTTCCATATGGAAGATCATGTCATCTGAAAGCAGAGCCAATTCTTCTTCCTTTACAAGTTGGATAATTTTGTTTCTCTCTCCTGGCTTCACATATTATGTTATTGTGGTTATAATTTATATCTTTTTATTTTGTGTATACATTAAAACTATTTTGGCTATAGTTATTTATAATACTTTTTCTTTTAATGTTCATAATTGAGTTAAAGGTAATTATGTGCCACCATTACTGTATTAAGAATGCTCTGAATTTGACTCTTATACTTTTGTCAGTGAGTTTTATGCTTTCTTAAGTTTCATATTACTAATCAGCATCTATCTTTTCCCTTTAGCTTCAGCATTTCTTGTAAGGCAGGTATAGTAGTGATGAGCTTTCTCCATTTTATGTGTCTGAGAGAGTCATCATCTTTATTTTTTAAGCTTGGCTTTCCTAGGTGTGACATCCTTGGTTGGCAGATTTCTTTCAATACTTTTTTTTTTTTTTTTGGTGCTGGAGACTGAACCCAGGGCTGATAAACCTGAAGTCTATTGTCTATGGTTGATAGCAGCAGATAGACACCTCTCAAGAAGGATAGAGAGAGTGCAGGGAAGCATGGGATTCCTCTTTACTACACTATTTTTTTCCACCTGGGTTTCCCAGCCTATTGGACGGTGCTTCCTACATTCAGGACAGGTCCTTCCCACTGATTACTATCACACACACAAATCCTCTCTAAAAACACCCTCCTGGATATACCCATGTTTTACCAATTTCTTAGGCATCCCTCAATCTAGTAAGAATATAAACAAAATCAGACATCACATTTTGGATTGCATGTGATGTTTCTATTTTTTTTTCTAACTTCAAAATGGTTTGCTTTTGTCATTTGATAATTTGTTTATAATATTTCTTAGTGTAGTTCTTTTTGAAATGATACTATTTGGGTACTTCTATATTTCATGAACTATCCTGCCAAAGATTTGAAAAATTTTAGCTATTATTTCTTTTCTTTTTACATCTATTATTAACTGATTCATAAATATGTAAAAACTATATATATATATATATATATATATATATATATATATATTAGCTGGACGTGGTGGTGCATACCTGTAATCCCATAGACTAAGGAGGGAGGCTAAAGTAGAAGAATTGCAAATTCAAACCAGCCTGGACAATTTAGCAAGGCCCTAAGCAACTTAAAGAGACCCTATCTCAAAATAAAAAAATAAAATAAAATAAAGGGCTAGGGATGTGGCTCAGTGGCTAAGCATTCCTGGATTTAGTCCTTGATACCATAAAAAAAAAAGAAAGAAAAGAAAAGAAAGGAAAAATAAAAAACCCCTGAGGAATGGAGCTGGCCTTCTATGAATTAATATCTCTGAAACTGTGAGCCCTCACATAAACTTTTCTGCCTATGTAGTTGTTCTGGTCAGATCCTTTAGTCAGAGCAGTGAAAAAGCTGACTAAAACATGTATACATTGTGTAATGTTTAAATTGGGAAAACATATCTATCTTCTCAAATGTTTATCATTTCATTATGTGAAAACATTCAAAATCCTTTCTTCTTTATATTAACTTGTACTTAGATAGGAAGAAGTTCTGGGCATATTATTGCCCAGAAGGAACAGAAGGGCTCCTTTCTCCACACCTCTCTCCCTCTTATTATTGTTTTTTGAATTTTTTTTCCTGAACTGTTCTCTTTCTTTTCTCCTTCTAGATTTTCATAATGCGAATATTGCATCACTTGATGGTGTCTCGTAAATCTCATAGACTTTCTTCATCCTTTTTTTCTTTTTTATACTCTGTAAATTTCAAGTGACCTGTCTTCAAGTTAAAAATTCTTTCTCTGCTTTATTGAGTCTGCTGTTGAAGCTCTTGATAAAATTTTTCATTTCATTCATTGTATTTGTGTGTGTGTGTGTGTGTTGCGGTGGGGGGGCGGTTACTGGGAATTGAACCTAGGAGCCCTCTATCCCTGACCTACATCCGAACCCTTTTAATTTTATTATGAGACAGGGTCTTCTAAGTGTTCCAGGCTAGCTTTAAATTTGTGATATTTTTCGTACCCACTTTTATATGGATTTATCCACAAGTTCTTCCTCTAATCTCACCTCCCAGATCCTTTTTTATTCAAAGCCCCTGACCTACTGGTGAAGCTATTTACCACTGTTCATGTATTCATGTATATTTTCACCTTGACCACATTTCTTCCAATAAAATGGTTGGCTAGGTACATCCCCAAAGAGTACCTATTAAATAATTCCTCTCACTTCTATCTCTAAGGCCATTCTTCAGTGGAGTTGTAATGCAGCAGCTCTCCAACTTCACTTGTACACATATACTGAGCAAAATCATTTGTGAAACAAGCTGAGTAATTTTCATTTGCCATCAGTTGGTCTGGATATAAAGGCTTCTTTTACATATTTACTCCCAGAGCAATAAGTATAACACCAAGTAGGTAAAAACTTGATGACAATGGGATAGTTAGTCTCAAAGTCCTTCTGATAGAATACTTAGTTATTATAAATTGAAAAGGAGTAACTTTATAGCAGAAAAACCTATCAGATACCAACTTAATCAAATTATCAAAGTTAACATTACCAACAATGGAATAAATTAAAATCATGTACGAATCAGTAGAATATAATAATAACACCACATCCCTTTTGTCATGTTCCTGCCAAAAATGCAAAATTAAATCTAATCAGGAGGAATTATGAGATAAATTGAAATCACATGACATTCTTCACAATGACCGACTATCTTGTAATCTTCAATATCATCAAATCAAGAAAGTCAAAAAACAACTTAGGAGCTTTCAAGCAGACAAAGAACAAAGAGAAAAGAAGCAATGGAGAAAGGGAGAGAGGGGGATAGGAGAAGTGGGTGGAAGAGGAGGAAGATGACAGTCTCTAAATCCCTTTTGAAGGAAAGTACCCAGTGAACCAAAGATTTCTCACTACGCCTTACCTCTTCAAGTTTCCATTCCCTTGAATAGCACCAACCTGGAGACTAAGTCTTTAACATGTGGGCCTTTGAGGGAGATTCCAGATCTAAGCATAATAAAAGGTGCATAGTTTTTTCCTTCTTCAAATAATACGTCCTTGCACCAGGTCCCTAAATGATCTTTATTGTGATTCCTTCGTTGGCTCTTGCCAAAAGCCTTATACAGAATCTTTTCCAATTGTAGATACTTCTAATGGCAAGAGAACTGACATGAATTATGTCCTAAATATCACAACCAGGACCTGATGCAGAACCATTGATTGTCCTGAGCCCAATTCAAAACTATGTGCTTCTCCAGGTGTGGTGGTGCATGCCTGTAATCCCAGCAAGTCAGGAGGCGGATACAGGAGGATCAAAAGTTCAAAGCAAGCCTCAGCAAAACCTTGTCTTAAAATAAACAATAAAAATGTGGGGCTGTAGCTTAGTGGTTAAGGCCCTAAGCAACCTAGCAAAACCTTGTCTTAAAATAAACAATAAAAATGTGGGGCTGTAGCTTAGTGGTTAAGTACCTCTGGTTTCAACCAAAACCATCCAACCAAACACCACCCCCCCAAAAAAAAACAAAGCAAAACAAAACAACAAAAACTATGTGCATCTGTTTCACTTGGTAAATGAGTTAGAACAGTATTCCCAAGTTTAGAGTATGCTAACTTTAGAACAAGGGCCTGGTCAGTATTTAAGCATGGATGTCTGGTGAAGGATGTTCTGGGATATTTTGTCTTTATTCTTGAAGGAATGTCCCAACATTCTTTGACTGGATTCTTGAGAGCTTCATCAGTATCATGGACCCCTGAATTTTCATAAAATTTATCTTCTATATTCTGAAGTGAATGTTTCTTTCCAAGGCCTCTATCACAATTGCCACTCCTTGCTTGGTATTTCTGACCCAATTACCATGATCTCACGTGTATAATGCACTGATCCAATGTTCTATGGAATGTTCACATAGTCCAGGTCCCTCTGAATTATGTTGTGATAGAGAGTGAAGAGTTAACCCAGCTCTTGGGCGGCTCTGTAATGTATATTATTCATCACAGAGTGCTTTCTCTTTTATAGGAGTGGAAACGATTGTCTGTGTCAGATCAAGAGTGACTTCTAAGTTCCTGGGGCTGTGCTGATCTGCTGTGGCAGAGATTCCACACTTGGCAGTGCAGCTGCAGTTGGAGATACTACTTGCTAAGTTTACATTAGGTTACTGTCATGTGCTTGAATTCAAGGATGGGGCATTGGGTCAGTGACTTCCTTTGGCTGAAAGAATACCTGGACAGGGATTGAGCTGTAGGATATCAGCAGTCAATTCCATTAGAAGCTAAAAGAATGAGTATGTTGGTCCTGAAAGTGTGAGATTTGGTAACATACCTCAGCAAAAGTAAAATGGGCTCTTTTAATTGTTGTTTTACACCATGAAATTTGAGCACACTTTTCAGGAATAGTGCCCTATCTTCCTCAGCTGTGAATTTAAAGTCTTATTCTTTGAAACCATAGGAAAATGTTCAGTTTCAGCTTGTCGTCCGTTTTTTTGCTTATTGTAATCATTATTTTTGTGTCTCTGTTTTTTGAAAAGTATTAAATTGCCTTTTTAGGGCTATTTTCTGTCTTTCAAACATCACTCATCCTTTCCAAGGGTTAAAAGGTGAGTAAAGTTAAAATGAACAAATTTGCATTTCATCTTTTTAAAAGAATAATAATGACTCTTAGCTTTAGCACACAAACACATGCACACATATGCACACACACAAATATGCATTTAAATAGGAATGCTTTATGCACCATCTCATTCCCTGTATGTTGCATTGCTTTGCAAACCACATCTAGTCTAGAGAAAACAATGCAAGAGGACTTGAAAGTGCAAAACCTTTTTCAGGTTGTAGACACCTATTATTATGTATCACAGTGCAGATTTAGTTCCTATCAGCAAGATCTTGTAAAAGAGGTGACTCAGCATAGCACACTTGTCACTACCACACCTAGCTACTGGACCCAGATAACCTGAAGTATGGGACTAGCTCTACAGTTTACTCTTTTCCAGTCAAAATAGCTTTCAAAAATACAAGCAAGCAGCAAAAACAATGAACAGATATTATTTTAGAATTAACTTTAGGTCATCTCTAACTTATATTTGAAATTAATAAACTATTAAAAATATCAGATACTTGCAAACTTCCTATCAGTGACACATAACTGATCAGGACATCCTAAAGTAAGGAAACACTGTTACTGAAAACCACCTTAGTGAAAATTTTATAAAGTTGTCTTCATATGAGAATCATCGGAATTCCTGAAATAATCTTGATTCCATGCCCTCTCCTTTTCTTATGAGATTTTTCCAAATTTCCCTGCTGCCCTGCATATCAACTCCTCCCCATATGCCCAGGTCATAGCAAACACTGGTTTATTGTCTGGTCTTAGAGGTTTTGTTTCTTCTAGAATGTCATATAAAAGAAATCATTTATACATAGACTTTTGAGACTGATTTCTTTTTCTTAACACAATGCATTTGAGGTTCATCCACATTGTTGCACATATTAGCAATTTGCTCCTTTTTAGTGTTGAATACTATTCCCTTGTATGGTTGTTCCACAGTTTATCTATTATCATTAGTTGAAGGACACTTGAGCTCTTTCCAGTCCTTGATGATTATGAATAAAGCTGCTATAAATATGTTATGCAGATGCAAGTTTTGTTTACTTAGATAAGTATCTAGGGATGGAATTGCTAGGTTATATAGTAGAGATATATCTAATTTTATAAAAACAAAAACAAAAACAAAACAAAACAAAACAAAACCTGCCCCACTATTTTTCAAAGTGTCTCTATGGTTTTATACTCTGCTCCTGGCTCCAGCAATGTGTGACAATACTAGTTGCCCTGTGTTAGTAGGGTCAGTATTTTAACTTTAGGGGTATAAGGTAGTATTTCACTAAGGTTTTAATTTGCATTTTTCTTACAGATAAATGATGTTTAATGCACAGTTAGGTTTCAAAACCTGACTCTGAATTGTTCTGACACTTTCTACTTGAGTCACTTTAGGAAGGTTATTGAATCGCCCTAAATTTCAGTTTCTTCAAACAGACAAAAAAACTTTCTTTCAACCAGACTGATATGCAGTTAAATGCAAGGATATATTTAAAAGACTGAGTATTTTTTTACTAAAGTAGTTTCAGGATTTTGAGTTGGTGAATATTTATGATATGTGGAAAAGCATGATACACACAAGTCTCAATCAAACAAAATGGGATGGTGGGGATGTATATTGTGTGTGTATATTGTGTTGTATGTTGTATGTATATATGTAGGACCCAGGAGGACTCATTCAACTCAGCTGCTTGTGACTGGATGACACATTTGCTTCTGGTATTTTTCTGTTTCCTGTAATGCTTTAAAAAAATAAAATTTATTTAAAGATCAGCTAAGTACTTTTGGCACTTAATATTCAGTAAATGTGAGTACTTAATGATTCTTCTGAACTAATTTGGTTATTCTCAAAATTTCATGTTTTAAAAAATACCTTCAGATGTTAAAAAAATATATTTGGGCCCAGGTAGACCCAATTGGTCATTTGGTCATGTCCTTATAGGTTCTCTCTACAATTAGCTAATGGGCATGTTGCTCAAGACTCTCAGGGTTTCAAGCCTAGAAGACACTAGTAGCCTATGTGATTGAGTTCATGCTGTACCTGGAGCATTACATGTTCTCTGTTCTTGTCTTGCTGGATAATGCAAGATGCATTAATGGTACCAATTACAAAGTGTGAGTTTGATTTATGGCTCTTTGTTACTTTCTCTGGCAGTCACCATGCAATAAGAAAATCCACACACAGCAATCTAAAGACAATTTAGACTGAAATGGTGCTTTGCAATTTAGGCATTTAATTAGGGGTTTTAAAGCTTAATTAAAAAGTTAAATCATTTGTCTTTATTTCTGAAACAATGCTATTGTAGATGGTTCAATTATGTAAAATAAAACATAAGATATGTATTTCCTTGTCTGAAGTTATAGCATCATTCACACATAACAGCACAGCCCCATAAAATGTATCTGAGAAGATAGAACAAAATTGAAATATAGAACCATTAAATATAGTGTTGAAAGTAACTTCTGGTCTGTGAAGTTGTTTTTCTCTTCTTTAGTTTCATGATCCTTGCAACATATGAGCTTTTCCTCCAAAAATGTAAATGATGAGAAAAAGGATTTCAAGTATATTACCTACAATTCCATCCAAAGGCACACATATATGCAAAAAAACTAGAATGAAGCTTCTCATCAATCTCAAGTTATTTAGCTCTAAAAAACAAATTACATTCTTGTTTCTGAGTAATCATCCTTCAGGTGCAACAAAAATGTACTTTCTAATTTTTAGGAAACTAAACCTAGGCCTCCATATTAGTGTTTTCTAGGTAAACACAACCAAGAGAACTTATTTATCTTTATAAATATTTAGTGACTCCCTTGTTATATACATATACACAATAGGAACTATCTACATCTCTTTCATATTAAAGCTGCCTTGATTTTGTCAAGTGATTCTTTCCTTAAAATAGGTTGTGAAAAAAAATATGCATGGAAGTAAATACCTGGGTCCTAAATCTTGTTATTGTATTAAATTGTTCTTCAGCTTTTATAGGTTGTGTGTTAAACAACAATTACGTCATATTAGACCTATATAAGACTGAGATAGCAGACACTAGTGATTGTGTGTACTGGAAAAGGCAGGACCCACGTAGGAATGAGAGCAGTGGACTGAGATGACTTCAATTATACATATGTGGCCAGACACCTGTGCTCCTAGGTTATCTACCCTCATTTGGTGTCAAGTGACCTAGATCAGTTGTTCTTACCACTGGCTGCACATTAAGATCACTTGGGGAGATTTTAAAAAATAATGATATGTAGATTCTGTGTCAGGCCAAATTAAACCAGAGTCTCTAGGGTTAGAGCCCACACCCTAGTATTTTTAAATGCTCCCGGGGTGAGTCTAATGTGCAGCCACAGTTGAAAGCCACTGGCCTGTATCTTCCTAGTAACATGGCATCAACGATTCCTGCTGTGAGCGTGGGAAGTAGCTTGAGAAGTAGTGTGAGGATAAGTCAAAATTTAGAAGAAGGATAAATTAAGTCTCTAGGAAAGCTCAGTGGAAGTCAATAAGCTATCTTAAAATTATACAGAGGAGTCCAGGGGGCCCAAATGATATTAAATAGTTTGACCTAGAGAGGATCCAATCAGTGTTTCATTGTAAAGTTCTTTAGCAATGCTTGCCAGCTAAGGAGTAGGAAAAATGAACATCAGGGTCATTCATCGTGGAGAATTGGCATTTTTGATAGTTCCCAAATCATGCTGAGCATGGGAATCAGCAGAGAAACTTATGAAATACACAAAATCTGGGACTCCACATCCACTGAGCCTCTTCTAGTAGATCTGGGTTGGTTATCTTCACTTTTAACAAACACATCAGGTATGAGGGGGAGGCAGTAGACTTCAGCTTGGGGAACTACTGAATCAGGGGAATGGATTCTGTGTCCACAGTGGACAGATGGTTGAAAGATGAGATCTCAAGATCCAGGTAGGTAAAGTGGCAACTGAAATCAGAAGGGCACAGGAGAAAAAGGAGGCAAATAGAGAATAAAGAGCGGGGTTCCTGGCAGAAGGGGAGGCGAGGAGTTAGAGACAAGGAGCTGTTCTGGCAAAAAATAGTTGGTCAAAACTATGGTCAGAGAGAGGAAATTCAGTGTTTGATCTTGGATTTCATCTCTCGTACGTTTCTTTGTTTTGATCCCCCTTCACGTTACTATAGGAATTTTGAGGACACAGAAGTCAGCCCATCATAGATACAAAAGCTGGGTGTAGGATGCTGAAACTCTATTGAAAGAAAAGGAAAGCACAACATGATTTTTCTTTGGTTACTTGGAAATCAAGACAAATCCCCAGTCTCTCGTAGTTTTAGCCTAGGGGAGAGATGAGGTGAGCATGTGCTAAATTAGCTTCTGCAGGACGTTCTGTGATTGCTAATCTTTGACCTTCTTTAGCACAGACTGCGATCTGAGGGCAAAGCCTCCTGGCTCCATGAGGAACAATGGCCTGGCTTGGTAACAAACTGATTTCCTTTTTGAACCTGCGTGAGGAAATAAATTGGGGTCTGTAGGCTTAAAAGATTAAAGCACTACAACACTTGGAATTTAAATGAGAATTATTAGGGGAGAAATTATAACATGTCAATTATTGATCAGATATTCTAATCAAAATTGCCTAACAATGTGAGAAAGGAGAAGAGATTGCAGGGCTCTAAGGTATAGGTGCATATTTTAGTGACTTGGATTTGACATTCTCCTGTTTGTTTCCTGAATGCAGAGGGGGAGAAGAACATTCTCATTATCACCTTGCAGAGCTTATCTTAGAAGCCTCCTAGAACCACAGCTGTGTAGACATTTGATGTAAGCCCAAAGGTGCCATGGTTTTATCTTAAAAGCTTTTTCTTCTTCTTTAATAAACTGACTAGAAGTATAATTTGCATGCCATAAAATTCAGCCATTTTAAGTGTACTGTTCCACAATGATTTTTAGTAAATTTACCGAGTTGTGAAACCATTATCACAATGCAGTTTTAAAACATTTCCATCACCCAGTAACATCCCTTATGCCGTTTGACTGTTCATCCCTATTCCTACTCTCAGACCTTAGCAATAACTAAGCTGCTTTCTGTCTCTGTAGACTTGAATAAAGGCATTTTTTTCCCCCATGCAACATGTATTTGAGAAATTCTACTTCTTGGACATATGTCAGTAAAATAAAAACTAGTATGGTGGCCTTTTCCTCAAATTATCTAAGTTAAGTTCCTAGGTTAACTAGTCCTAGTGGTTTTTAAAGTAAATTTGGTCATCATGTCAATATAATAATATTTGAAAAAACAATTTAATAGTCTACTTTATTCTGATATATTCCTCCTATTGCTAAAGGTTAAGTCAAGAATGACTTAACCTACTAGCTTGTCCCTTGTTTTATATATAATTATTACTTTAGTGATCTTTGATGTAGTCAAGACTGTCAGATGATACAAAGAAAATGTGGCAAAGTCTATTGTTAAAAGTGAATTTTCACTTCTTGTTTCTAAGTACTGACAACCTTTTATTATTGCTAACATTCACAAGGGACAAATGAGTACTCGAAGAAAATTCATTTTATTACTTTGGAAACAGAAGCCTATTATTTTCATTCCAGTAATTTCACCAAATGGTCATCACATTTAAGTAGTTCTTTTTTTTTCCTAAAAGACTCCTCTCCACTTATCCCTTTATGTTCTCCACTGAAAACCAAAGATGTAGCTTCTTGCAAGTGTGATGTGTGCAAAAGCAAAGATGCTGCTGTGGTTCACAGGACATGAGCTTCTCTTCACTGTGCAGATGAAGCATGGAATTGTCAGCATGAGCCATGCATTTAATTGGGTGCTGTCAAAATGGGGCTGAACGTGTTATTTAAAATATTTTATGTTCAAAGCATTTCTAAGGGATCAAGGCCATAGTTTATCATCTTTTTTTGTTCTTTTCCTACTTTCCATACAGATTAACATTATTCTTGTGCCTTATCACATTATTTATTAGAAAGTTTCTGACTGTACCATCTGCCATCAGCATTCACAGCTCACAAAGACATGAGATGTACAATACTTTTAGGTGAAAACAATTATTGCAAACTTTAGTGCTCTATATGCAAACTTGAATATTCATATGCAGATTTGTGTGTGTGTGTGTGTGTGTGTGTAATAAATTAAACAGAATAAGGCACAAACTGCTTCTTTTTGGATAACTGATGGAAATTTAGATTCCTGACTGATATTTCACAATAAACAAGGTACTCTATCTGTATCAGAACTTCATCAGATTTTCTTTTGTATCATGAATTAACACCCAATGGATGTTATCACTGTATGAAATTTACTGATTCAATTTCTCAGCTAGTTAAAGAAGAGTCAGAAACTATCCAGTGATCAATGACTAATGATTTTACCATTTAAAGTAAAAAGAAAAAGTCTGTAATCAGTTATAGATCAGTAACTCAATTGGAAGCTGTAAGATCTGATTAGGTTCAGTCAACCTTCTCGCAAATAAAGTAACTGAATCAAAAATAATAATAACTTTTTCACTTAATGCAACATCCTTGATGTCAATCAGTACTGGTCTAGACTTTCTTATTGTATATCTCATGAATTTGTGCAAATCAAGGTCAGAAGACTGGTAATTAGGACAGAACTGATGCAAGTAAAGAGGGAGAAATTATTTTCAAAGAGCTATGGAGAATAATTCCAGTTTTAAGGAAAATTTCGCAGAAGTTACAACATGAATAAGGTCAATTTTCACTTACAGGAGAGAAAGTATTTGCAATGTGCTTCTTTTTTTTTTTTTTTTTTTTTTTTTTTTTTTTTTTTTTAATGTTGTGTGCCCAGCAGTGCAGGTTAGAAAACTGGATAAAATGTGACTCCGATTAAGCCTAGGAATCTGAACTCCAGTTTAAATTTGGCTCAAACATAAAGCATTAAAGCAAAAAAAAAAATATATATATATATTTTTTAAACAAAAGCTTTTACTTGTTCTTCCTCTTTAGTTCTGAGTCTTGAGCTTTTGGATTCACTCTTTTCTTTTGCTAGTCCTGGATCAAGTTTAAATCACTAATGTGAAAGCAATTTCCCCAATCCAGGGAGGTGACTTAACTCTAAAACCAAGATTAGATTTAGGAAGCTACTTTCGTTCTGCAAGATTGGAGAGCAGTGCCTGTGAAGGTGGAGTGTTTCTTTAATTTTTTTAAGGAGATTTATTTACTAACCCATGCCAGAAAATTTGCCCTGTAAAATCAGGTTTTATCGCGATCTGACTTAGGAACCTCTCTAACTTCATTATCTCCACTGCCTCATACACCATGTTTTTCCACTGCCCAAAGTTATTCTAACCAAGTTCTTGTTCAGCAATATGCTTTTGTACACAGTGCTTCTCTCTAACTGCTTTTCTATACTCTATTTTTCTTACAAACACCTGCTTGTCTTTGAAATTTTAGTAATTTCTTCTTTGGGAGTCAGGCTGCTCACTTCATTTAAGATTTTTAAAACAATCTGTTTTTGCTTGCATATTATCACTTGTTATATTCTCTTATTTGTTTCCCTACCAGATTTTGTGTTGCTCAGGAGCAGGTAGCAGTGTTGGTTACATATACAATAGATGCTTACTAGCTATTTGTTTATTGACTAAATGGAAAGCCTGTCTACAGGTATATAAGTGCAGCTACCTTTGGAAAAATACTAAGCACTGGGCACTGATGTAAGCTGTTTTTTTTTTTTAGCACTTTAAAGTTGTCTTCTTCCTTGCATTACTTCTGAGGGGAAGTCAGCAATACTTTTTTATTGCTCCTCTTAATCTAATGCTTCTTTCCCTCTGGCTGCTTTTAGGATTTTCTCTTTATGACTAGTCTTCCTTGATTTTATTATGATATTCTTTCACATGGTTTTCTTTGTATTAATTTTGCTGAATTTGTTCATCTTTTTTCTATCTCTGGATTCAGAGTTTTAATTAAATGTAGAAGATCTACAGCCATGAATTCTTCAAGTAATTTTTTTCCCTCCTTCTTTGTTTTCTTTATGGTCTTCAATCAAATCTATGTTAGGCCAGTTATTGTTGTGTTACTGGTCGTTAAAGAATTGTTTTTTTCAGTGTTTACTCTCCATGCTTCAATTTAGATAGATTTTATTATAGGTGTTCAAGCTCAATGGCTTATTTCTTGTGGTACTGGGGATTGAATCCATAGATGCTATACCATTAGGCTATAGTCTCAGCCCTTTTCATTTACTTACTTCTAATTTTGAGACAAGGTCTTGTTAAATTACTGAAGCTGGCCTCAAATTTGCGATACTCCTGCCTCAGCCTCCTGAGTAACTGAGATTACAGGCTTTCGCCACCAATCTATACTACAATTACTCATGTCCACTTAATTTATCATTATAGATATTGTATTTTTTAGTCTTTGTTGTATAGTCATATATGTATATAGGGTAATGATGTCTGATTCATTCTATTGAGTTCTATTGCATTTTCTATTTTTTTCTTACTATGTTTATGTCTTCTTGAAAATATGAAGATATTTATATTAACTGTTTAAAATTCTTAAGTAATAATTTGATCATCCCTGCTATTTCTGTATAATTTTCTGTTAACTGAGATTTTTTTTCTAGTTATTCCTCATATTTTCTTACTTCTTTGCATTTCTGGTAATTTTTGACCTTATACTGGACATTGTGATGCTAAGTACATGGGCGTTTGGATTTTTGAACTTCCTTTAAGGGTAACTAAACTTTGTTTTTATAGAAAGTTAAGGTTTTTGATGACCAGTTAGATGATTTTGAAGTTTGTTTTGAAGATATTTTAGGTAAGTCTAGAGTGGTCTTTATTTTAGGACTATTTTTGTCCTACTACTAATGTGTTAGTCATGATGTTGTCTACTGAATATAGTAGGAGTTCAGTGATCTCTTTCTACTCTACCTGGTTGCAACTCAATAATTCTTATACCTTTGTGAACACTTGGAATTATTCAGCTTTCACCCTCTTGATGATACTATGCCAGGACTTCTGGAGAGTCACTCCATGTTTGCACATTTTATTCAGGAAGAGACTCAGGAGAACCAGTGAAGATTTCTAATGCTCATTTTCTATGTATTATCTCAATGATTCTCTGTTAATAAATTCCAGTCATTTAAGATTTTCCAATGTTCCTTCTGTTTTTTTAACTTAGTAAAACTGTTGTTCTCTGTTTAGGTACCCTGTGCTTGCCCTAAAGTTCAGATGATTCCTCCATGTAGTAAGCTTGAGTAATTGTTTGTAATTTTTTAAATTTGTTTTAATTAGTTATACAGGACACTGGAATGCATTGGATACATCATATATAATGGAGTATAATTTCTTATTCTTCTGATTATACATGTTGTAGATTCCCACTGGTTGTATAGTCATATATGTACATAGGATAATAATATCTGATTCATTCTACTATGCTTCCTACCTCAATACCCTCTCCCCCTTCACTCCTCTCTACCTAAAGTATCTATTCATCCTTCGCCCCCCCACCCCCCCCCACCCCGAATCCCACTGTGAATTAGCATCTGTACATCAGAGAAATTTTCAGCTTTTGTTTTTTGGGAATTGGTTTATTTTGCTTAGCATGATATTTTACAGCTCCTTCTATTTACTGGCAAATGCCATCATTAATATAATATATGAATATTATATATAAATATTACTTTTGAGTAATATTTATATATAATATTAAACATATATAATATTCATATATAATAGTTTTTTCGTCAATACATCTGTTGAAGGGTACCTTGGATGGTTCCATAGTTTAGCTATTGTGAGTTGAGCTACTATTAACATTGATGTGGCTGTATTACTATAATATGCTGACTTCAAGTCCTTTGGGTATAAACCAAGAAGTGAATGATCAAATGGTGGTTCCATTCCAAGTTTCTGAGGAATCTCCATTCAGGAAAGCTGAAGTAATTGTGATGCATATTATTTCCATTCTCTTTGGGATCTCAGTTTGGTGACACCTGTTATCCATTGTCTTAAAAACAGATTTTGGATGATCTAGTTGTTTATAGTAAAATTACATAGCTAATACTTACAACTCAATAGTTAGAGGAAAAAATTCTCCAATCACCTTTAATGCTTTAACACACTTTTTTTTTGTTTAAATGTTTTGGTTTTATAAGTAGCTCCAGGAAATTTCTGATTGCCAGTTAACAGAGAAAATCATGAAAATATCATCAAAATAGAGTAGTCATTATTGACTGAAGAGAAATTCAATTTTAAAAATAATTTGAAATAATCTCAAACTTAATAGGAAAGTTTCAGGAAGAGAAGAAAATCATCTATTGTTTTTTCTGAATCACTGAATATAACTTGTTAACATGATACCCAAGCAACCCTAGAGACTTAAGTATATATTTTCAAGAAACAAGTACATTCTCCTACATATCTAAATTAACACTATCCAATTAACCTTGATATGTTTCTACCACCTAAACCTTAGACCCAATTTGTATTTCATTAATTGTTTTAACAATGCTTTTTCTGGTGAAAGAATTCAATCCATTGTTTCTTTTCTCCTTGTTCTTTGTCTGCCTCTAAATTTCTAAGCCTTTTCTTGACTTCCCTGATTTGATATTGAAGATTACAATCCCAGTTATTTTGAAGAATGTCCTGCAGTTTCAGTTTATATTATAGTTCCTCCTGATTTGATTTAATTTTGCATTTTTGGCAAGAACATGACAAAAGAGATGCTGTGTCTTTATTATACTCTATTAATTTATACATGGTTTTAATTTATTCTATTGCTAGTAATGTTAACTTTGATAATTCAATTAAGTTGGTATCTGATAGGTTTTTCTGCTATAGTTACTCCTCTTCAATTTGTAATAGTAAGTGTTTTATGCAGAAGTTCTCTGAGACTAAATTTTCCATTTTCCTCAGATTTTTAACTTTATGCTAACTTAGTTTGATTAATTGTTATATGATGCCAAATAGTGATTTTTTAAAAAATTCTATTATTTCTTCCACATTTACTAGTTGACTTTTTACAATAAGAAAAGAAACTGTCTCTTTTTAACATACATTTGTTTATATCAGTATGGACTTATCTTTACTTGTATTATTTAATAGGTGCTATTATTAATTTTTTACTTTTAGTTATTAAATAATTTCAAACAATTCATTTGGAAATGTAGAAATTGAGGTAAAGAGATATAAACTTCTTAACTGCATATAGTTATCATTTTACTAGGATTTTATCAGAAGCAGATTCAAAGATAAAAATTCAAGGGTTAATCTTTTCCTAGTAGTTAAAAAAATACAACCCCACTACTAAGAAGTCAGATAAGAAAGGGAAGGTGACCTGTAGGGAGTGGATTATTAATCCAGGCCCATTCTAGGCAATTAGCATTTAATGTTGCTAGGGAAATTCAGGAAGCCATATAAAAATACACCTTAGTTTTTCTACCTGCAGGGCAATGGTTTGGGTATTTACCAACTGATGTCAGTTTTATATTAAGGAACAATATCTGGGTGAGGTTTTTTTTTGTTTTTTTTTGTTTTGTTTTTTTCCTGAAACTTCTGGCATGCTAGATGGGTAGGCACAGTGGGGTATTACAACAAAAGAAAAAGCCCTGAGGAAGAGTTGTGAAAAGGGCAGGAGTAGGGTACACAGTTCCACTACCACCAGCAAGTGACCATGTGGATCTCTCTTAGGCTGGGGCTAGGGCTGCAAAGACTGTGCTTCAGGCTGTCCTGATCTTGTGGCCAAATGCTCCTAGTCCTGCAGATTCTGCCTCTGTAACAGATGGCATTCTTGAGCAAGCACCGCCAGTGAAAGGTCCACATGACATCTGTGGAAGATAAAGTAGGAATTCCATTTTCACCTAATGCCACGAGAATACAGCCAAACAAAAAAGGGTTTCTGTCTTTCCACATTTTAAATTTGGGAAAAATGAAATCCACGCACATCTCCTGGATTCCTTAGAAGTAAATACTCTATTTCACAACGTAGAACAATTAAGCTCAATATAAACTTGTTATACAATAACCCTATTAACACATCTTCATTCTGAAAGGATACTGAAAAGTAGCTGCTCAGTAGTTTGTGAGGATTGTGAGTAGGAAGAGAGAAAATTATGACAAGAAAAAAGGCTTAATAGTGAGACAGCATAGCTAGCATATCTTTGAAAATTAGAAGTGTAAGTATAGTTAAAGAGCAGATGGTCTGGAGCCAATTTTCTATGAACCAATTCATGGCTGTCCCACCTATCAAGACATTATGAGTTGAATTGTGTCTCCTAAAAGATGTTAAAGTCCAAGCTCTCAGTACTTATTATATGACCTTATTGGAAAGAAAGACTTTGCAGATAATCTAAGTTAATATGAAGTCATTAGGATGAGCCTTAATGCAGTATGACTGGTGTCTGCTTTTTTTTAAAAAAAGGGGAATTTGATACAAAAACATTTGCACAGGGAGAATGTCATCCGAAGATGAAGACAGAGATTGAATCATGCATCTACAAGTCAAAGAATACCAGGTATTGTCGGAAGATTACCAGGTATTGCCAGAAGAAGAGTGAGGAACAGGTGCTTTTTCCTAGCCCTCAGAAAAACTAACCCTGCTGACACCTTCCTCTTCAACTTTTTAAAACTGTGAGACAAAAAATTTATTTAGGCCACCCAAATGTGGTATTTTTTATGTTAGCCCTGACAATTTAACACGCAGGATTTTGTTGTTGTTGTTGTTGTTCTGTAGTTCTGGGGACTGAAACCAGGGTGTTGTATAAGCAATCTACCAATGAGGTAGATAAAATGTTTAAAATCAGCCCTTTTAAACATTTTATCTTTAAACAGGGTCTCATTAAGTTGCCCAGGCTGGTCTCAAACTTGCCATCTTCCTGCCTCAGTCTTGGGAATAGCTGGGATTACAGGCATGAGCTAACACATCCAGCTAATACACACTTTTTTTTTTTTTTAAATTAACCTCCCTGTTTTACAGTTTCTTCATACTGAGTGACAGTGATAATTATATTTACCTTCTAGGTTTTTGTGAAGAGTAAATGAGCTAATAAATACAGGGCTTAGACTTGTACTTGCCGCTCAGAGGCATAGGGATAACAGGGCTGGTAGTTTGACTGAACAACCATTTATTCTCTTTTGCTAAATACTAAATAGCATTCTATTTGTAGGTTGGGCTTTCTGCTTACTTGCAGATCAATAATTCCCTACTGATAAAAGGGAACAGAAAACAGATATTTTGACTTAGCACAGTGAAAGTCACAGGTTGTAAGAAAAAAGAGGGACTATATCAAAGTGGCTAGTTTCAGAAAGCTAGAGTTTTTGTTTTGTTTTTTCCCCAGGGGGTTAGAGGTTTAAAAGAAAGAATAATGATTCCAAGGGTCTAAGAGGCCAGATGTCAATATTTTTAGAAACAGAGAAGGGTTAGTCAATTATGTGGTATAAACCAAAGGATGAAATGCTTCAGATACCCCACATCCTTCATCTTCTATGACCATGGGGCCTTGGATTAAGACATTGGTCTTTATAAAGGTGCTTTCAAATGAAAAACTTACATTACTTTTCAATAGCTATTTCTTAATTAGTATATCTGCTTATCTTATTAATAAGAATTTGAGAAAGCCTTGGGGAATGAAGTACTACCTGGGTTCATTGTGAGAAGAAATAGGTTAGTGGCTTGGGGAGAATTAGGCAATCTGGGAAGAGTGGGTAGTTGGAGATTGGAAGCTGATCAGGACTTGAGGGTTGATGGAAAAGAGAGGAAAATTTTATGTACTCAATCTTTGCTATTTATAGTTCTGTTATCTAAGACAAGTTATTTAATATTGCTTAGCTTCCTAAGGTAGCTATAATAAATACAACACACTAGTAAAATAACACACATTTATTCTTTCATAGTTTTAAAGGTGAAATCAAGGTGTTGGCAGGGTTAAGCTCCCTGAAGCTCTGGAGGAGGATCCTTTCTTGCCTCTTCCTAGCTTCTCGTGCTTGCTTGGTAGATCCATCATTCTAATGTCTCCCATCTTGTGTGTTTCACACGATGTTCCCCCTTTCTATATCCGACTCCAGATTTCCCTCCTATAAAAACAGCAATCATTAGATTAGGGTCTGCCCTACCAATATGGCCTTAGTTTAGCTTGATTATTTCTGCAAAAGTTCTGTTCCCAAGATCCTATTGTTCTGTCACATGCAAAAGTTCTGGGTGGAGATGAATTTTTCAGAATCATTATTCAAGTGTACTCAGTTTCTTTACCATAAAAGGAAAGGATTATATTATATTTTTTCTTCACTTTCCTTATCTGTAAAATGAGGAAGATAAGAGTTTCAACTCTGAAGGTTATTTTGTGATGTTTTTGTCATTCTTTGGTAATTTCCCATTGATTTTGCTTGCAATATCCTGATTTCCTTTGGGTGAATCGTTGCTTCACAATGGATTGAGTTCAGTGGCTTGGTAACTATGGGTTCACCTTCCTTAGATAATGGTTGTACATGTGACTCCATGAATGCCAACCGGTTTGGGTTCAGTGGAAATCTAATCTTGATCAGAGGAATAAAAAGACTAAAAGCAGATGAAATCTGTAGAGTGGTGGTTAACTGCACAGATATTAAAGATGGGCCATATATGTTTCACTCTAACTCTGTCAACTGTGTGACTTTGGCATGTGACTTTGGCAATCATTTCTTCTCCCTTTGCCTTTAGTTTCCTCACGTATAAAATAGGAATGATGATTGTGACTGCCTCATTCTATTTGTCCACTACTAAACTTGCCATCAGTGAGTAAAATATGACCATGTGGAGCTTTCAAACCTGGAGAGAGCTGGATACCAAACAGAGCAAAATGGAAATTTACAATAAATTGTGATATGTACATACATGTCATGCAAAGTGCTCACTCAGTACTTAGAACACTTTCGACAAGACCTAACCGTGAGCATTTATTTATTTGTATTAGTAGTAGTGTTCTGATCACATATTAACCCTATGACTTCTGATTTCTAACTACTTGGAAATGTCTGAGCTTCTGCTTATTTCAGAACTTTTCTCCCCCTCTTTCTCTAATGTTGAGAACTCTAGTGTTCTTTCAGCAAATTTCCTTTTGCTTAATTTAGCCTGAGTTGGCTTCCAGAGGTAGTTGTAAGGATTAAATAAAATCATGTACATGCTTAATTAATATTAATTGCAACCTGGGTATGTCAAGAATGGAAAGAATAGAATCAGTTGACAGTGATCTGACAAACAGAAGTAAACAAAAATATTACCTAATATTTTAGTGGGAGGTTAGACTCCAGGGAACTTGGCATGCTGGTGAAGAGGGTCCAGCTTTAAAATTTATAGGACTGAATGAGAATGTTAGATCAATCTGAGGAACTCCCAAGAACTGAGGACTTGAATGAGACACATTCAAAGTAGTGTTAATTGTAATGTCCCAGAAGATTTAATCTTGGATATGCAGTCCTATTCAGAAGCAAGCTCTTCTTTTCCTTTCTTTCTTTCCTTCCTTCTCTCTCTTTCTTTTCTTCTTCCTTCTTTGTTTATTTTTTTGTATCACCTGAGAAAGCATTCTTCACAAATAACCTTCAAAGAAATTGTCCTTTGTTTTTTGACACAAATATATAGAAAAGGAAAACTAATAATGAATGGTAGAGCTCTTTGTTCAGTACCAATCCATGTATACTCATTATTCTAAAGTGCAAAGGTATACATTTTCAACCCGAGAGGAAAGGTAATATTGTGCCAATGGATGCAATATCATAAATACGCACATGCATATTCAAATGTTTCCAATTATTCTTTTGAAGCTGTATAAATTATGCATTTGGAAATTAACAACTGAAAATACGATACATATGGAAAATGCTTCAGCATCTTGAGATAAATATGGAATGAAAGAGGATTATTGCAAGAGCTCTTTTCCTGTCAAGTTTTTTCTGTTTCATTTCTAATCACCAACCACTACTCAGTCCTTTTAACTGTGCCCATAACCCAATTATCCTTTAGGCGTCAGGGAACAGGAAGTACTCCAACCCTTATTTGGTTCAAGCGCCAAGCTCAGACTTGGTGTTTAAAGATAAGCTCCTGTTTTGAATTAAAGGGCTAAAACTGTAGTCAACTCCAACACTTTTCATCATGAAACCAGCTAATTGACATTCATTCATTCCACCAGTTATTGATGAAGTCTGCATTATTTTTTGTCAGGGACTGTCCTTTATATTGGGTAATCATGGTGAATAATTACTGTGACTGTCATATGGAATTATCAAGCTAGTAAAGAAGACAGACAGTAAGAAAAGCAACAAGGGAATATTATATTCAATTTGTAATGTGTGCTATGAAGAAAATGAGATGAGGAACAAGGGTGGGCAATCTGCTAGGAGGTTGAGCCTACTTGGATGGGGTCTACTCGGTGATAACTTTCTCTGTAAGATAAAGGATGCAAATATGAGTGATAACTGCAAGAAGATCATTCTCAGAGTTGTGAATTTATGTTGCCAGTGGGACCAGCCTGATGTCAGAGTAGCTGCGTGTGTGTGTGTGTGTGTGTGTGTGTGTGTGTGTGTGTGCACACGCTGGGAATGGGAGAGGTGCTGTTGTCCTTGATGATTCTTGCACTATACTTTTTTTGTTCTTTAAACAGGTTTCTGGTTTTCCTTTTTTGACAAGGGAATGGCTTGAGGCTTGCAAAGTCAGGAGAAGATTGGTACTTAATGTCTGGCCTCAAATTACCAGTTTTATTTGCTCTGACTAGAGGCCCTGTAACCAACTGTTCTCTTAGGGCTTGGTTACCTCCTTAATGTATCCCTTCTCATTTCATTTTTCTTCTTACTCTTCCTTGCCCTATCCTGAGTTTCAGAGAACAAAAAGTAAGCCTTCCTGTGGGCAGGTTTTCTCTCCTTAAGTGACCTGGACATGACCTCACTGTAATCTGAATTGTTGCACAATTTAGCTCCTTTTCTATGCTAGTACTCTGTTGCTCCTATTTCTCCCCATTAAAGAAACAAAATAAAAACAAAGTAAGAAAAGAAAAAACTTTACAAAGTTAAAAAAATCAAGGGGTATGAAATGGTCTTAATTATTAATTAAAAATTCTGGCAGAGAGCATGGGAAGCGTCAGCATTATAACCAATATCCTGGGGGCTGGGGTCAAGAAGCATTCTTTTAGATGCCCCGCCCTCTGCATCTTGCAAGAGGGATTCTAACGGGTGGCTCCTTATGCTACTTGATCCTGGGTCTCAGGCTATATTTTCAAGGATTTAGTAGAGACCTCATTTTGTGTGAGGAGCAAGTCAACCAAGGATGCTGGAGAAGAAGCAAGAGGAGGGGAAAGGGAACTTGTTATGAGATTTAGTGTGAGCCTTACTGAGGGAATGCTCTGCAGGCAGAAACCGCTAGGGAGAGAACAAAGCAGAATGGGCAAGGAAGAGGTGAATAATGGTGCAGTCTCAGGTCAAAGACCAGTCTTGGTTTCAATCAAGTGTTGGGGATGGTAATGTGGCACACAAACTTTACCAAAGAATGTATCCCCTTTGAGGTAAGAAGCTATTTTGTGTACCCCAATGTAGGTCAGTCCACTAGTGGGGAGCTATCCAATACAGCAGAAACGGGCAGGAGTACAGGTCTGGAAAGGGGCATCTGAGGAGTAAGTGCCACCCAACATTGACCTCAGGAAGGTTTAAGTTTGACACGATCTTTAAAAATAATTGTGATTTCTGAAGTTGTGATACACGGAAAGAGATCCTCCAGCAACTCTCCTGTGTTCCTCTCCCCTTTTATCATTCTGATAAGAATTAAAATATAGATAGTATAGATTAGATAAAGGGAAACGGAACTTTAAATCTAGCCTATAGCACTGCCCTTCCAACACATTCAAGTTCAAGTTCAAATAGCTAAAGCTGCAGTAAAGAGAAAGGGCCCCTAGAAAATAGATGGATGGGCAGCAATGGAACATAAACAAAAGTAAAGTACTCTCCGGGGAAGGCTGTCCTACACCAAGAACTTGATTTGTCCCCTTCTATGGAGGATAAATCTGAGTCGTGAGAAGGATCTACTAGTCTGAATCCATCCATAAATATTGGCGCCACTTAACAAACTACTTGACCCTGATTCCAGCTCACCAGGCAATTGTGGATTAAATAGATCTGCCCGTGGTGAGAGAATGTTTTGTCATACAGATGGATACATTCCAGGCAGACATTAACAGTTATATTTCTCCCTAAACATGAACAAAATGGGACTGTTTGTACTTCAGTCAGTTTAGTTTGCTAGAGTCCTTTTCCCTGTACCTAATTCACCCTGTGACAAGGATCTGATAAATGTACCGCACTTTCAAAGCTGAGGATCAGAACCAGGGCCACGACAGACAGCTGCCCCGGGTTTCCCTGCCCTCCAGGCAGTGAAGCCCTTTTTAGTTTCGTCACATAGACATTCAGAGAAGGGTGAAGATGACTTTGGGCGTTTGTGGAGAAGACAGAGTTTTACTTTGGTCTTTATGAATGTACATGTCAGGGAAGGAGGCCAACCTCACAGAGGGTGGTGAGGAATAAGCCTGCCACCAAGCCACAGGCATTGAAAGTAGATGAAGAGACAGAGAAAGAGAGGAAGTATCTATATCACACAGCACAGGAAAGGAGGGTGAATTATGCCATTCCCCAGCCTTCCAGTCCCACAGGGAGAGGCAGTGAGCCCATATGGATGCTAGGCTTTGTTCTTGGACTTTGGTAGGCACGCTCAGCGATGGCATGTGTGCACTCTCAGGCCCCAGGGGGATGGGCTTTCCCAACAGGGCCCACTTCCGAAAAATAGAATGGGGAATCGAATCCCCCAAAGTGGTCATGGTTGTGCAACTCCTGTGAAGTAGAAGTTAGTTTCTCTCTATTTGGCTGCAGTAGAGGTTCACTCAGAGGAGTCAGAGAGACATAGCTGGAAAGGAAGCTTAGGACCAGATTGTCAGGGACCATAGGAAGCCAAAGTACTCTGGTTCTCCAAAGGTGGCTAGAGTTTCACTCTATGGAGTCTTAAGAACAAATTCTAGCTTAAAATCTGATTACTCTCATTATCCTTATCATATAGAGAAGCAATGGGGACAGGGAGACCTGTTGTATTGCTATGATTATATAGTCAAATAATTAGTGGGCATGACTGGAAACAAATATAATTCAACAAATAAAGCATGATAATTGGTTAATTCATAGTAGCTATTGTTTTCAATAACATGACTTCCAGAACAAATGTCTGAAGTCCACATATTTAAATATTTAGAATTCACGAACCTTTAGAGGTTCTGGGAAAAGGAAACTTTTCATTTTTCTTCTACTTTACTCTATACCTGAGTCCAAGAATGACAACTTGGCTCCTTTGAGACAGGCAGCACTCAGACTTGCAATGGAGAAAGCTTTGGGCTGTGTTGAGGTTCCTGGAAAGAGAATTGGGCAGACTTTCCCAACCTTGGTCTTCGACAGCCTGGCAGGCTACATGGCAAGCAGTGCTGAAACCTAGCAATAGGAGTGTAGAGGCAGAAGATGAGTGTGCTGGGCCTGTGGAACCTGCAAGGCAGGTGACAGCCTGTGCTTAAACCACTGGATCATTAGACAAGAATCTTTGATATGTCTCATCATGGGTGGGATTCCAACACCAGTCTTGAATTCTAATGAGAAAAATCTCCCCTCCGAATGGCCTCCCATCCAGAATACAGAATTCAAGTAAATAATCAAACCATGTGTCAATGACATGGGACTTCTGAAGAATTAAAAGAATGGAGACTAACGAAGAAGCAAAATAAGATACAATCTTCTGCCTACTGGAACATGAGAAATCTGATGGTAAGGAATGTCACATCAACAGTGGGACTGATTTCTTAGCTGCCTGTCCCAGTTTGCTGGGAGTGTAACTTCCTTTAGAGCAAGGAAATGTTTGTATTGTTCTCCAGTATATCCCCACCCCCACCCCACCAAACACCTCTGAGCACACAGTAGGCAGTAAATAGAAGGTGCTGAGTCCATAAACAAATGCAGGGGCCATGACTCTCTCTGCCACTTTGTCTTTCTCTCTGCTGCCTCATATCTTATATTTCATTTACAATCCTATACTATTCTCCTTCCAGAGCAAGTTTTCCTAGAAAAACAACTCTTAACACTTTAGAGTTTACTGCTATATTTCATATCTCCTTAAACAAATTCCAAGAATCACTGACAATCTTTGTAGAAACTCCATATGTCAACCGGAATGTCCCAAGGTTACCATTTTTACAGAGAGGATTAGCAAAGCTTGTGAAACCTGGGAGAAATCTCCATTACAAATGAACCTTTTCTGGCCTGAAAAAAAAAGGGGCCTGAAAAGCCCAGGGGGAACCTATAGAATGTTTAGCTGTCATGCCTGTCTTCTAAGCAGACAAGACATATAGACATTGCTGTTTTCTTAACACGTTTTAGAGAAGGCAGGAAATAGCCCAGTTTGATCAGATCAATAATCACATTTGAAATTACATAGAAAGTAAACATTTGGTTTCTAGGCAAAAGTTTTATGTTTTGAGCAAGAAATAAGAAAGTTATAGGCCTTGGCAATTGGAACTTTGGATGGTTAAGTAACAGCATGCATCTCTGTGGATTTAGTACCCTTAAGATACTCCTGTCTTTTTGTCACGTTTTCAGCCTTTTTGGGGATCTGGTTCTCAACTATTGTTCTTCTGATTTGGCCACAGGCTCTATTAAAGGTTCATTATGACCTATAATTTAAAGTAGCAATTTCAGAATGAGATTAGATTGATTGAACTTCTACCAGATGCCAAGTGTCTGCTTTGAATTGGAGAGAAAAGGGTATGTAATACAGACATGGTCCTTGTTCCCCCAGAATTTAAATTTAGTGAGAATATGACACATAAACTCACAATCATTCACTGTAATATGATCTCTGGTGGTGAGAACCCAGGTTTTGGTGAAGATAGGGGGGGTAGGAATGACTGCTGAGGGAAAGGACTTATGAACTGAAGGTGAAGAGGGCCTAGAAAGAAGAGACAGGGTAGAGGTGATGGGGGAGCATAAACAGGGACATTGCACAAAAAACTGCAGAGGAAAACATGGCAAGTTTGGAGAATGTTTCCAGTACATTGGGCATATAGGCTCGGCCACCTCGTGAGTTATGGAGACTGTGCTCTGCAAGGAAACACCTAGGTGGGCTGGGTTAGAAATCCAGCTGGCACTCCTCTCACCAAGCCTGCACCCTGGTGTGAGACGGCATTTGCTCAGAGAAAGGGCTCTTTTTTCCCCGAATTTATAAAGAGCTATCATTTGGGCTATTTTCTGTCTTGTGCAGAGGTAGATTGGGGAAGAGTATGAAGGACTTAGTAAATTTTGGATATGAGTTTTGAGAGCAATGGGGAGCCCTCCAATACTTTAAGCAAAAGAACAAGTCATGTATGCATTTTAGAAAGATCACCAGTGACACTAAACCAGAGAGAGGGAGGATAATAATCCAGGGGAAAGGTAAGAGAGGCCTACACTAGGCAGGTGGTACAGAGAAAGTGATTGGTAGTTCACTGGGTTTGTGGCACTGGAGGAGGTGAAAGGGTGAGTACCATGTCAGGATATTGCCTTGAGCAACCAAGTTGACTGTGCTGTTTCTGGAGGTGGGAAGGCAGGTTGAATGGGAAAATAGTGAGTTCAATTTAGGACATGCTTGAGATTTTAGATGATTATGGTATATCCAAATAGCCAAAGGTTATTCAAATCCAAAGGATTAGACTCAAGAAAGGATTAGACTGGAGATACATCTGAGAGTGTGATTAAAATATAAATGAAAAAACCACAGGAATAGAGATTACTCAGGGGAAGTATGTATGTAAAGTTAAAAGAGAAAGGAGCACAGAATGAAATCCCAAGAGAAGTTAATGTTTCAGCAATGGATAGAGAAAGAAGTGCCGCATAGGAATCTGAAAAATAGAGAAGCTGGCAGATTTCCATACAGGTATGTTGCCACTAATGTCAAAGGACTACAGGGTTTAATGAAGAGAAAGTTTGATGAGGTTAAGACTAAAACTGTGTACAGAAGTTATTAGTCAGTGGAATTTTGAAAGTGGTGGTAAGTGCAATAGATGGAATAGGAAGATTGGAAGCAGAAAAAGCTAGGAGGTCACTCCAAATACAGTGTTATGAGAAATGAGCTCTCAGTCTTTTGTGGGGAGGAGGGTGGGTACCAGGTTTTCAACTCAGGATGCTCAAACATCAAACCACATCCCCAGCCCAATTATGTATTTTATTTAGAGACAGGTTCACTGAGTTGCTTAGCACCTCATTTTTGCTGAGGCTGGCTTTGAATTTGCCATCTTCCTGCCTCAGTTGGAGGGATTGCAGGCATGTGCCAGCACACCTGGCTTCTCAGTCTTTATTAATGGGGAAAGTTAACTGTTGGACTCCCCCAACCCATTTTGGTCTGTAATAGAAAGAAGACCTCCAAACTATTAAAAGAGAAAAAATACATTTACTTTTTTGAAAAAAGTGGGATGAAAATATTTTCTCTCTTCTAGAAATGTTCAAACGTCCTTCCGGTTCTCACAAAAAGGGTAATCACCCATTAGCCAGGAGATAGAGCTCAGGAAACCAGTTACAGAAGCCTAGTTCTTCTAGTGAGTCAGGTGAATGAACCTAGAGATCTCTTGCCATGGCCATTGTTCACATCCCCAGGAGTCTCAAGAAGCCAGGTCGCAGCCAGTGATGTCACCATTAGTCAGCACTCAAGCACTGGTCTGTGCTCCTCAGTCTTTCTGAAGAGGACCACCATCAAACTTTGCAGCAGCACTCTAGCTGCCCAGGTGTGTGTGTTTGCCCATCCTGAATAGCAATCCCCAACTTTCATCTTTCATGCCCCAAGAAACTCATAAGCCTAAATAGGACAACTGATCATCTAGCAGGAATGTGACAGAGATCTACTCCTGAACTCATGTGAGGTAAGGGTGGGAGGTGGCTGCTGCAGAGAGTAAATTAAAGACACCTGAACTGGGACATGATTCCGTGGCACCCCTATAAACAAAGAGCAAAGGAAGCCAAGAAAGGGCTGCCTGGAACTCTGTCGGGCAACTGAAAGGAAAGTATGGATTAGATATAATTTAGAATGGAAGAATAGGGCATGATGAGTGATAAGACTGGGAGAGAGAGAGAGAGAGAGAGAGAGAGAGAGAGAGGGGGGGGGGGGAGGGAGAGAGAGAGAGGTCTTCCAAACTCCTTTGGGACTAGAAAAATACTATGGAAAAACCACACTTACAAATATTCTCTCTGTATTCTTTTTGGTAGGGAGGGGATCAGGACCAAAGAGGAGATCATCAAAAACACTGGTATTCGGAGTATCATTCTTATTACTTAGAAGTAGGAGAAAACGAAAATGTTCATCATCACTAGCAATTAGAGAAATGTAAATAAAAACTACTCTAAAATTTCATCTCACTTCAGTCAGAATGGCAGCTATTAGGAAGACAAACAACAATAAGTGTTGGCAAGGACGTGGGGGAAAAGGCACACTCATACACTGCTGGTGGGACTACAAATTAGTGCAGCCAATATGGAAAGCAGTATGGAGATTCCTTGGAAAATTGGGAATGGAACCTCCATTTGACCCAGCTATTCCTCTCCTCGGTCTATACCCAAAGGACTTAAAAACAGCATACTTCAGAGACACAGCCACATTAATATTTATAGCAGCACAATTCACAGTAGCTAAACTGTGGAACCAACCTAGATGCCCTTCAATAGATTAATGGATAAAAAATGTGGCATATATACACAATGGCATATTACTCAGCAATAAAAGAGAATAAAATCATGGCATTTGCAGGTTAATGGATGGAGTTAGAGAAGATAATGCTAAGTGAGGTTAGCCAGTCGTTCCCCCCCCCCCCCGCCACTGCCCCACAAAAAAAAAAAATGCAGAATGTTTTCTTTGATATAAGGAGGCTGATTTATAGTGGGGTAAGGAGGAGAAGCATGGGAGGAATAGACATACTCTAGATAGGACAGAGGGGTTGAAGGGGAAGGGAGGGGGCATGGGGTTAGCAATGATGGTGGAATGTGATGGATATCATTATCCAAAGTACATGTTTAAAGACATGAATTGGTGTGAATAAACTTTGTATACAACCAGAGATATGAGAAATTTGTGCTCTATATGTGTAATACAAATTATAATGCATTCTGCTATCATATATAAATTTAAAACAATAAAAAATGTAGGAGAAAACTTTACACAGAAGGTCACTGTATGCCTGTCTAGCTAACATTTGCTCATTTCCCTTCATTCATCAGTTGAATCTGAGAAGACGTGAATGCAGACTTTCTGCATTTACTGGTACACTTAAATACTTCCTTCTTAATAAAGTTATAGGGTATCAGCTTGGACAAGAAGGACTAGGTTCTGAAATCCCAAAGGGAATGCAACAACCCACATTTTAGAGAGATTAAGGTCGTGGTTAGGAGTGTGGCTTCTTTAATAGGCTTTCATCATATCCCAGCTCTGCAGTTAATTGACTTGAGGCTTTGGCAGACCACTCAATGTCTTTGAGATTCTGTTTCTTCATTTATAAATAAGGTTGTTGGGAGAATTAAATATGGAGTTGTATATAGGTGCTTAGCACTCTTCCTGGCATATAGCAAAATCTTGGTAAATATTAATTATTAATTGTGGAACTGCTTCAACATGGTATATATTAGTAGTCTAGGGTTCCCTATTTAATTAAAATCACCAAACGTATGCCAGTATGTGATTTTGAATTTCTTCACTATCTCCTTTCTCTTCTTGAATTAAATGTATTTTCTTTTTAATTACATATTCAACAGTATATATGAAAGCTAGATAATGTGCTGAAGTATATTTTAGAATCTTGTACGTACTTTATCTCTTTTGAGCTTCAAACTATAGCCTGCAGTTAGCACTATCAAGGGCATCTTAACACTGTATTATCATAAAAACTTACAGAAATTAAGTGACTCAATCAAGGTTATACAGATAATTAGTGGTGGAGCTGGCATCTGGTACAATTTTTCTGACTCCAAGTCTCACTCTACGAAGTCGATTTCCCTGATGTTAGTTCAAGAGATAAGCAAAGATGAACTTAAGTTTTTTGAGTTGATAAAGGATTGAATAATTTTATAAAATCCAAGTTATTTTGACATTGTATGGCTATAGCCTAAGTCGAAGCAATTGTGTTTTGAAAACATGGCTTTAAAATTTTGACTTTGGCTCTATATTGTTATAGGGAAACTATATTGTTTTTTCTTTTATATTATGCATTATAATTATACATAACAGTGGGATTCATTGTGACATTCATGCATACAATGCATGAATAAATTTAATATAATTTGGTCATTTTTCTTTCCCACTACCTCTCCTTTCCTTTCCCTCCCCTCCACCATCTCCTGTCCCTACACAGCTAAAGGGAGACTATATCAGATTATATATAGAATCAGTTTTTGTCTGTTCTTTCTCCTTCTCATGGATATTCAGTTTTGTCCTGGCATCTATCCTTGCATCCTTGCTCCACAAAAGCATAACCTTTTGGGGAAGCCGTGTCCACCTGGTTCTAAAGGTGGGACTAGCTGGTGTAAAGGGATAAATCCCACTCCCTTTGCTAGTGAGTGGTTAAAGAGTGGAGATTTGACCTTATTCATACTAATGTGACCTCAGGGAAGATCTAGCTAAGACTCAGGGAGAAATTTTAAACAATCAACATACCTGGAATAAAACAGGGTTAAAAGCAAAATTGGCAGAAATTTCACAGCTACATCTAAATTCTTTTGAAAGAGAGCTTTTGGTGGATTTTTTATTTAATCTTTTTTAATAGAGGGATTCATATCATTTGTAAATTAAAATACAACTGACATATAAAATGTGAATCTATTACTAAAATAATTTCAAAGTTTGCTATTCACTTGAATTTGTTCTCTATTTTATACCTTTGAATGGGAACTTGTCAAATGGTTTTGATAAGTCCTTTCTCCCTCATCTTGTCTGGATGGTGTTCTCAGCTTTTAGGAGACACAAGGCCATTGCTTGCACTCATAGTCAGAGGTGATTACTTTTTTGTCAGATGTAAACTGTCCTCTGGCCCAGCATCTAATAACTGCGAGGACTCTGTTAGTAAAAGCCTCTAGTTCAGCCTGTTGTTGCTGAATGATTTTTTCATGGAGTACTTATTCTCACCATTCAAGAAATCAGTAACATTGTCATTTTAATAGCTTCTTTTTATAGTAGATGCCATAAGCATATTTCCTTCCCCTTCCAGCATACTGCCTATTATGCAGATACAACTTTAACCAAGCAAAGTTGTAAGAGGTATAAATAAATAATTTTGCATTTCCTCATAGGACAAATGACTAAATGCTAATTTGGAACCTGGCAAACTTGGCCTGCTTGTTAGAAAATTTTAGAATAATGTGCCCCCTTACTGCAATTCATGCCATATATCCTATTTTATATGGCAAATCCCCAAATGAATAAATGAATTGTGCTTCTCCTAATGCTATTTTCTGGAAGACAGGAAACTTATGTGTGGCAGAGGCAGAAATTTAGTGTTGTTTCCGCTGACTGAATCCTATTTTTCATTTATATATTCCTACTATCCTAGGTTGAAATGATATTATTTCTACAAGTTTATCTATATCATGACCCACAATATCACCTCTGATGTTTCATGAACCACTTTATTCTCTGAGATTTAAAGTGTCTGTATATTTTTAGCAGAACAGATAGACAAGGGTATCTGTATGCTGAGAATTCTGTGCATATGAGGATGCCTACATTAAATTCAATCTCTTTCTAAAGTTAGTAAAATTATGTTATTCTCTGATTCATTTGAAATTGTTTTAACCATTGAAGAACTACTTAGTATTCCAAAGCTAAATAGCACAAATCGGAAATCTTGCAATTCCATCTCTAAATACTTCTCTTTTTGGTCCAAAATTGTTTTTTTTTTTCAAGTATTTACTGAGCACCAATTAGTTGTTGGTCACTTGTATTGGTATGGGCATAACATTAGTGGAAAGAACAAAGCCCATGTTCTCAGGTAGCTTATATTCTAGTTAAAAAAAGAAAGACAATACATTGCTAAACTCATAAAAGCATCACATGTCCCATGTGATTTACAGTAGGTAAAAAACTAGAATGGCCATTTTGAATTTACATGGACTGGTCAAAAAAGGCATCTCTAGTGATGGGACATATAAAACAAGGACTAGGCAGTAGATTCGGCAACCAAGAGGTCAGGTGACTGGGAAGCCATTTTTATGTAGGATGGATAGTCAGCTGGTGTGAGGTAACCCATTGGCTTTTGTCCTCTGAGTTCAATTTAATACTAGCTATTAAATATTTTCAAAATCTTCTTTGTCCCCATTAGCAAAGAATTTGGTCAGAAATATTTTTAAAGAAGGGCACAGTGTAACAGGTGCCAAATTCTTTAAGGAATAAGAGGTGTGGATATAAATGCAAGAAAGAGGACAGTTAGTGGAGTGGTTTGATGGCTGAGCCTCAAAATAGCTAAATGTTTTGGGGAGAAGGCAGTGATAACAGCTCCTGAGTGCCAATGGGAAATGAGGTGGACAGCTTCATCACCTCCAGACTCAGTGAAATAAGTGGTGAGGGAGAGAAAACACACTATTTGAGTTGTCTATATGCAAAGCAGCATCCTCAGAACACAGCAAGACTTCAGTTAGCTGGGAGTGGAGGGAACACACAGAGAAGTGGAGGATAAAAAGGTGTTTCATCAATGGCAGGCAGAGAGCCTTAGAGGGTGAAGATCAGAGAGAAGTCTGTTAGTGGTGGAACCTTGAATGAACAGACCTATGTGAGGATGACAGCCAAGGTGATGGGGGACCAACAAAGGTATACTCTGAGTAGGATGTGATGAGTCTTGAATGCTTTTCACAGTGAACATGCCATCTTTTGGGGAAAGGCATAACTCCCTGGGATGCTGATTCAGTTATAGAAATGGGGAAGTGGAAGCAGTTGAGGCACTGAGGCATCTGTAGGATGCACATCTCCAAACTCTTCATGAGCTCCACCTATTGCCATAGGTGGACATCACAGGTCCACCTAATCAGGAAAGTGCCATCTCTCTGCTTCAACTATACACTGAGTATCAAAACATCTGAGTTTAAATTAAAATTATCAGTGTCATTATCCAGATGGTTCTGAAATATACAGATGGTTTTATTACACTGAACAAAACTTGTCTGTGGCTATCTGGAAAATCAGCTTACCTGCTGCACCAGATATTTCAAAAGCTTGCCTTTGTCTGTTTTGGCCAAAATTACATATGCCTGATATTTCATAAATATAAGATCCCTGCTTTACAAAGGAGTGGAAGTAGATCCTATATGAATTTAATTCTTGGGTGGGATTAAATCTCATCAATGTGTGCATGTGTGCATGCACATGCATGTATTTTTGTTCCCCAAATGGAACAACACAGAAATTCCAAGAGCTGATCATCAGGAACTGGCTTTTATGGACAAGTGAAGCTCCTTTTTTAGTACTTTTGTTTTATCCATTTGATTAAGAGCATTTGGTGAGAAGAAGAAAGGGCATCATAGTGGCACACGCGGGACCAGATCATAGACCGTTGGCCTCTTGATTTTGAGTTCTTTTGATGTCTGAAGGAGCAATTTCTCAGCAATTTTTGTCAATAACTTTCTTTTTGAATTTTTATTAGAACACTATAATTATACATGGTACTTCATTTGTCTTCAAGCTATTTTTATTGCCACTTAAGGGTAAGACACAAGGTGGAAAAACTGAGTCTCAGGGCATGCAAAGAGTTTTTCAACAGATCTGGGGTTCCTCTCCTTCCAAACACTCTAAGTAGAAAGTGAAAACCAGAGAATTGAGAAGTAAATAGACACTAGATACTATATTTCTTCCCTACTTCGTTTCTTCAAATGTAAAATGAGCAGTTAATCTCCCAGGCTTCTTTCAATTCCAACTATAGCAAACTCTGAAAATCCTAGGAACCTAGAGGAGATCTTGAGTTGTGCAAATGATTGACCAATAAGCATCTCAGAAATATGTTAGAGTCTTTAGATGCAGCCTGTGAGGAAAATATTTGCCCCACTGTTACACACGTTTGTTAGAATTTTATTAATACGTAGGTATCAATACAACCCGTTTGTATGCACCTTAGGAATAAGCAATAACACATCCCTCATGAGTTTAACTTTTTCAGTTTTATTTCCACAAAGGAGACAAAGGCAGTTTACTTATTCTGCAATTATTGTAGGTGGCAAGCTATCAATAAAATCTCATGCTTTCCCCAGTGGTTATGCAATCCTAATAATTAAATCTACACATCTGCTAAATAACAGCAGATTCAAAGTCTAGCAATTTACATGGAAGAAAACAGATGTCATTCCGGTATAATCTCTTCACTTTCACCATGAGTGCTGTGAACGCTGCACACCCCGCAGTGATTAATCTATCAAAATACTCTACTCCATTTACTCCATTTTATTACATCCTGTGTCACAGGAGATGGAGCAGCTGTTCTGGATAGAAAGCAAAGAACGGGTACCAAATAAAGCATTCTCTGAATAGGTGCAGCAAACTGATGTTCCCAAATTATTAGAAAACAGAGATCAAGTGTCTGCAATGGAGTGATTTTCAGAAACTCCAGTGAAACTACTGTTTCAATCAACAGCAGAAGGGGAGAATGATCTGAAGCACACAATGAATAGGTGCATTTTCCCTTCACAGAAAAGTGCTTTGCAATGTAATCCTCTGCTTCCAAATTGAAAACTGAAGTCCATATCCTTTGTTAAGCACAGCAAGTTGATTTAAAGAGTAGGTTATTTCCTAATTAAGTTGCCATTAAATAAAACTTCACCTTTAAGGTGAAAACACATGTGAGAAAATCCCCAATTCTGGAAACTTATGCTGAAAAGTTAGACAGAAAAAGTAGAGTGTACTGTTTTAGGGAAATTTATTTGGTCATGGAAAGTGTTATCAAAGAAGACATTAAAAATTTGCTGGGAAGTTACCCAAAGAAATATTATTGATATAAATGAGATATAAAAAGAATAATAATTATACATAGATCTAATATGCTCTTAAGAAGAAAAATTGTATTTTACTAGATGAGCAACTTTTCTATTTCAGTGTGCTCAAGAATCTCCTAGAGTGCTGAAACCCACAAAGATTCTGATTCAGTGAATCTGGGATGAAGTTTACAAATCTGCATATTGAAGATTCCTGCTGGTTAATTCTGATGTGAGTTGTCTTTGGATGATTCTGGGAAATGCTTTCTGGATAACGGTTCAGATAAATATTTATTGGTAGTGTGTTTCATGTAATATGTGTGTTTCATGTAATATGTGTGTGTGCTCATGAGCACAAGAGCGTGTGCACACACATTCGCACATGCACACACATAGTAGGTACTCAACATATGTCTGCAGAAAGCATAGGGAAATTAAGAGCTGTATCTTTGGAGGCAGACATCTGTCTCTAGGTCTCAGTTCTTCTTTTTGCTTGTGTTTCCATTTAGAGCTAAATCTTTATTCTCTCTGAGCCCACTCTCCACCTTTGTTAAATGAACATACACATACTTAAGTCCTAGGATATTTTGAAGATTTATGATTAATGATTTTCTCTCAGAATGATTTGTCTATGTTTGCTGCTTTCAATAAATTCCTCCTCCACATTCTCTCTTAAACTTGTACAAGGTTTCTGCCCCCAATAAACTATCTAAACTGTAATTATGTAACAAAGCAACCTCCACATTACGGAAGCCAATCATCTAGTCTGCAATTTCTTCTTATTTGAACAATTATCAGAATTCATACTATTGCTCATCCCTCCTTCATCAGCAGATTTCTTCATATACATATGAAGAACCAATTTTTCATTTTTTTCTGCCATTTTTCTTGTTGCTCATTCTTGTTTCCTTGTTGGTTCCACCAGAATAACAGGGCTCAGTCCTTGGGCTTCTTCTTTATCTATACTCACTCTTTGATTTTAGATGCCACATCTAATGACTATCAAATTTATATCTGCAGTCTACACTTTTTTTCCTGAACATATTAGAATCATATATCAAACTACTCCACTTGGATGGGATCATAGAACCACATATTGTCTCTCCTTGGATATCTAGTTGACATTTTGAATTTAGCATGGCCCAAATTGAGCAGCTGATTTTGCCTTCACTCCACCAAACCTGGTCTGTGCTATCCTTTTCTTCATTTCAGCTGATAATTTTATCCCTCCAGTGTCTCAGAGGGATAAGACAAAAGCGTTGGAGTCATGCATGATGCCTCTCTTTATATTATACCCCAAATCCAATCTGCCAGAAAATCCTTTTGGCTTCTCCATTTCGCACCACCTCCACTGCTATCATTCTGACATGAGCCACCATGACCTTTGCCTGAAATATTGCAAAAGTGTAACTAATTTCTCCAATGCCACTTTTGCCTCCCTATAACCTATTCTTTACCAAAAAAAAATAAAATAAAATAAACAGAGAAATACTTTAAAAGTGTGACTCAGTTCAGATTAGTCCTTGGACAAAACTATCCAATGGCTTGTTAAATGAATACACACATATTTACACACATAATTTGAAGATTTAAGATTAATAATTTCCTCTCAGAATTATTTGTCTATATTTGCTGCTTCCAATAAATTCCCCCTCCACATTCTCTCTTAAACTTATATAAGGCTTCCACATTCTCACTGGGCCATTTCTGACCTTATCTCCTCATCTTCACTGTATTTCTACCAAACTGTCCCCTTCACTGTCTTAAAACATGTATGACTGCACTGACTATTCCATCCACTTGGACACTCTGACTCTAGGTATTCTCATGGATTCTCTCCTCACCTTCTTCAAGTCTTTATTCACAGGTACCTTTCTAGCAAGACCTCCCTTGACCACTCTTCTTAAAATTAAATTCCAGCCAGGGGTGGTGGTGCATGCCTGCAATCCTAGGCTAAGGCAAGAAAATTGCAAGTTCATGGCTGGCCTTGGTAACTTAGTGAACCTATCTCAAAATAAAAAGCCTGTGGAGGTAGCTCATTGGTAGAGTGCCCCTGGGTTCAATATCTAGTACCAAAAAATAAACATAGAAGTAAGTAAATAAACAAACTCCAACCTTTTTCTTAAGTCTCTATATTTCTGTCCCTGTTTATTTTTATATGTACCATGTATCACTTCATATACTATATGATTTACTTATTCTATTGGTTGGTTGTTTGTAAGCTCCATGATAACAGGGATATTTCTTTTCCTTTTTTAATTACTGCTGTATTTCTAGAACCTAAAATATTGCCTGAAACAAGGCATGTACTCAATAAATATTTGATCAAAATAATGAGTGAACTTCCCTGATTTTTAAAATATAACCCATTAATGCATTAACTAATTATAGAATTTTTGAGATTGTCTTCATAAAACCAACTAGCATAAAATAAATTCAATTGATGTTTAATTAATATGACATAATAATTACAATTAATAGAATTTTTAAAATCAAATATAATAGAGGACACATACAAAGTGTTTTTCAATGTGCTAAATGTTCTATGTGCTTTGCAAGTATTACTTTAATACTTTTAAATGATTATGAAGAATATATTATTATTATTATTCAGCAAATGAGAAAAATGTTAGAGGGCTTAAGATATTTGGTCAAGGTTACACAACTGCTAAGCTTTAGAGATAAAAGTCAAAAAAGGGAGCCCTATCCTGATTCTTCTTTAATACTGTCCTGGGTAAAGAACCACAAAGAGTCACACAATCACTCAGTGGTTGCTTCTGTTAACAATACTGGTTGAAAAAAAAAAAAAGAATACTAGTTGCTTGATGACATAAAATTACTTTCCTACAGATGTGTGTCAGATGTGGTTAGCCTATGATTCACTTTTTGGATTGTTTTGGTTGCTGTTTCCAAAACTTAGATCTGTAAATTGCTAAGTATTTGTATGTACTTTTTTTTGCATTTTTGACTATTGGAGGCTAATCAAGTGCATGCCCCTATCTGAGAAAAAAAAATTTTATGTTCATATTATAGGCCTATTGGGTACTACCAGCTTGGTCCATTTTCTTTTCTTTTGTAGAAATAACATCTTGGCCTCAAATAAGCTTTCAAGGAGACCCAGATGGTGAATAATAATTTTAATAGATCCATTGTTCAGTTTTAAAAAGATATCAGTCTGGCCATTAATGAAAGCCAGGAAATTGCTTTACTGCTGTGAAGTACTGTCAAAAGACCATTTATAAATTGTGAGGATATTACTTTTTCAATTAAATTTAAATATAATAATGAATGAAGAGAAAGGTGTACCTGCTCATAATTAGAGGAACTTGTATAAATACCAGGGTGAGAAAAAAAAACATGAAGATTATCAGAGTACTTATAATTTCTATGACCAGGAGCCTCAAGAGTCTGATCTAAGGGGTCAGCGTTAAATGACTGCTATTATATTTTAAGCTAGTTTGCTTGGGTTATTTTTAATCTTTTGACTTATATTGTAGAGGTGTGTTATCTACCAGAGACCAAGTCTTTTACTGAGTTCACATTCTGATTGAGGTCATCCGTGATTATGGGAGGACTCATAAATAACATTCCCTACATTCTGGGTTGAGATTGGGATTTCAAGAGCTCATTAATAATGGTTAATCTTGACTATTCTCTAAAGTTAGATAGAAACAAGGTTAGACTGCCCTAAGGAAGACAGAAAAAGAAAGTTCATGTACTGACTTTCTGATAACCTGGAGAAAAAATAATAGGAAAAACCGCAAAGTACTAAAATCATCAAATAACCGGTTTAATAGAAACTGTGGACTTCTTTTGGTTTTCACATTGACTCTGTGACAACACTTTGGACTTTAGAAGTTTACTTTGTAATGAGAGAGCTTTTTGCCAGAATATAATTATACTCTGAGATATAACATATGATCTCATTTGATTCTCATTATTGATGTATTGATATATGTAAATATTTCCAGGCAGTTATTTTTCTTTCAACAAATATTTCATATTGCCTGTAAAATGAGGATCTTAATAAACCCTAGATCATGAACTCATAGATAAAACTGGACCACAGTGAATTAAATATGCTACTGTGCTGAGAGTAATGTTGCCACGCACCTGGTATAGACTTCCCTTTTCCTCTTTCTAACAGAACTTATAGTTCAGGTGTTCACCTCAGTTTTCTAGTTCAGGGAAAGCTGACCCTACCATAGGAGATTGATCCTGATTAGTTTAAGCTACTTAACATGTGAAATCCTTGAATCAAGGATTGATAGATGACGTATTCTGACCAAATCGTAGAAAAGGACACATAGCCCACCTGTATGGAAAAGGTCCTTTTCCCTCTTATTTTACATGAGCAAGAAAGCATGCAGTTCTGATGGCCAGGTACAACAGCACAAGGGATCGCTCTTAGGATGAAGCTCATCCTGAAGACGGTTGAGGAGATGGAAGAAAGAACCTCAGTCCTTGACAATGTAAGTGAACTTCCTGAACTGCCCCAAGAGCACCCACACCTCTGGGTTTCCATTCATGGTAGATGATCTATATCCTAATTGTTTCAACCAGTCTGATGTTATGCTCCATGCTGTATTTATATCTTGTCTTTGTCAGTTTGGGTTGCTATAAAAAAAAATACCACAGACTAAGCGGCAAGCTACTTGCATTCATTTCTCACAGTCCTATAGGCTGGGAAGTCCAAAATCAAGATGTTGGCAAATTTGGTTCTTGATGAAGGATCCTCTTCCTGGCCTGTACGTGGCCACCCTCTCATCATTTCCTCACAAGGCATGGAGAGAAAGCTCTGATTTTTTTTTTTTTCCCTCCTCTCAGGGCCTTGATCTATGATGAGCTTTTACCCTCAGGACCTAATCTAACTCTAATGACCTCCTAAAAGCCTCCTCCTTCTAACAGCATCACATTGAGGTTCAGCCTTCAATATACAAATTTTGGGGAGACAAAAATATTTAGTATATAATGAAAGGTGTACCTGTAGTTACAAAAAATTCATATCCTTCTTGCATGCAAAATGCATTAATTCTATCCCCACAGCCGCCAAAACCTTAGGTTATTTTAGCATCATGTCTAAAGTCTAAAATTCAAATCTTATCTAATTAACACCTAAAACAGATGTGAGGAGGTCTTCTGGCAACTTTTACACCAAGGGAGAATTCCTCTCTACCTGGAGCCTGTGAAACCAGATGAATTGTATGCCTCTAAAATGCACTGGTTAGACATATTATAGAATCCTTATCCTAAAGGGAAATGCTGGAAGGAAGAAAAAAGCAACATGATCCCAGGAGGTTAAAATCCAGTAAGACAAATACCATTAAATGCTCCAAAATAATCCTCCTTGCTTTGATTCTTTGCCTCCTGGACTAACTAGGGAGAGAGTCCCATCTCCCAACAGTCCTACAATCCTGCTGAGTGGATTGTTCGGTGACCAAGGCTCTGGAGGGCCCAGTCTATGTAGTTCTGAGTGGCTGCCATCTGGCTTGTTGAAATTGAGGCAATGGTGCCAGCCTTTGAAGTCAAGGAGGGAGCCCTGATGATCTCTGAATCACCTTCAGAATCTCAAAGAATAGTGCACACTCACATCCATCTATAGCTTTACGATCTGGTCCTAAGGAGCTAAGAAGCGGAAGCCTTTGTTTTCACCCTCCCTCTGCCTGCTTCAGTTCAAACTGCTAGTGTTTCCTATGGGTGGTTGATTAGGTCTGTGGTTCACACCTGTACTAACATCCTTGTCAAAAGATTGTGGAGCCATTATCTTGGTAAGTCTTGCAATATGGTAAGGCTGAGAATTTTCCAAATCTTTAAGTTCTGATTAGTTTTTGTTAAATAATTTCTTCTTAAACTCATTAGTCTCTTCTTGCATTTCACTCTATGCGGTCAGAAGAAAACATTTTGCTCAGCAATCTCTGGCTAAATATCCAAATTTCATTGCTCATGTGTGCCATGTTCCACAAAACACTAGAACGTGAACACAATTCTGCCAAATTCTTTGCCAATTTATAACATAAATCACCATTTATCAATTATCCGATAACTTGTTTCTCATTTTTAACTAAGATTTTATCAGGATGCCTTTATCATCCATTTTTTTTACCCATATTATGTTGTTGATTATTTATCATCTAAGAGGATGGAAGCTTTCTCTACAACCCTCCTCCTTTTCTTTCTGAGTCCTCACCAAAATCATCTGTAACATTCCCTACATGACATTCATATACTTTTCTGATATGTGCCTCAAAATTCATCTAGGCTCTACACATTGCTTAGTTTCAAAGATGCTTCCACATTCGTAGGCATTTTTACAGTAATGCCATATTCCCAGTATCAATTTCTTAGCCAGTTTGGGTGGCTGTAACAAAATACCACAGATTGGGTAGCTTAAATAATAGATATTTATTTTCTCACTGTTCTGGAGCTGGGAACTCCAAGGTTAGGCTACCAGAATGGTTGGATTTTGCTCAGGGCCCTCTTCCAGGCTTGCATATGGCCACTTTCTCACTATATGTTCACAGTCTTTCCTTTGTGGGTGCAAGTGTGTGTGGATATCTGCAATTATCTATATCTATGGCAAGAAAATATGTCTGTCCATAGAGACAGACAAAAAGAGGTAGAGACATCTCCTTCTCTTCTTATAAATTCACTAATATCATCTTGGTGGCTCTATCCACATGACCTCTTCCAAACCTAATAACTTCCTGAAGACCCCAACACCTAATATATCACATTGGCGTTTAGGGTTTCAACATAGGGATTTTGGAAGACACAAAATTCTAGTCCAAAACAAAGGGCCTATGACTTGACTAGAAACTTAGAGTCCTAAAGCCACCTGAGACTGCCTGCATGATCTGAGATGTCACACAATACTCAACCTTACCATTGGAAAGTACTCTAGCCACTGCGTTAGTATAGATTGCATTGAACTGACACTGGGAAGAGTTCTTCCCAGGTAGAGGAAAAATCAGGAAAATGGATCCTGGAGCAAGAATAGTCCTTGTTTTCTAGGAATTGAATTTCCTGGGAGCTGGAAGGAGATCTGCATGGGGGAGGTGAGATGAAGCAAATACTTGGCAGAGAGGTAAAAATCTGGGATAGGAAAATAGTTGTCTCTACAGGCTCACACAGTAGTATTTGTAGAGAATAAAGTGACAGAATGATGCAGACTGAACTCTTTGTTAGCATTTGTGGAGAAGGAGTGATGTAGATGTAGATGAATAGCAACAACAGATGAGTGGGGTTCATGGCAGAGCTAAGAGAGAATCTGCAGGAGGAGTGGAGAGGTTGGGAAACTTCAGGGCTGCTTCATTTTTCTGAGTATTTTAGAGGACGCTGACCCTTGAAATAAATGGGGGATGGAGGTGGGAATGGATATTGATTATTGTTGTATTTACATGTAAACTGGGTGCAGTAGGGTTCCCACTCATTTTTATGCCTGAAGGAGGGAATATTTGCTAACGACACGGGATAAACTTTACTGTGATTAGCACTTAAAGTCATCTTTTCACCCTTTAAAGAAAGGAGGGTATATTTTACGTCACTGCAACCTTTGATGCAAGTCCTTCCATGGGGAAATTGCTCATCTCCTCACTGGAGGTGTTGCAAACTTGAGTGCCATCTGAGCTTTGATGAAAAATACATCAAGAGTCTTTCCATTAGATCAGAGTTGGGTAACCCCTCACCTCGTTTCTTTTCTTTTCTTTCTTTCTTTTTTTCTTTTTAGGCCAAGGTGTAAATATTTTAAGCTTTTTGGGTCATATTCTTTCTGTTGCAACTATTCAAGTCCACTGCAGTATCAGAAAGCAGCCATAGACAATAAACAAATGAATATGTCTGTGTTCCAATAAAATCTTATTTATATACTCTGAAATCTGAATTCCATACAATTTTCACATGACATACAGCGTAATTCTTTAACGTTTTTGCAATATTTAAAAATTTAAAAACCATTTTCAGCTGTGGGCAACACAAATGTGGAGTGGGCTGGACTTGGCCAGGTGGGCCATAGATGTCGACTTGTATGCTACATGGTAGCAGGCAATGGAGGGCAAATGACTTTTTTCCTATGAAGATGAGTGAAAACCAGCCTCTTAATAATAGCAGTTCAGCCTCTTCACTGTTGGGAGAAGGCTCCCTTCACTAAATCACCTACAAAGTATGTCCTTCTGACAAAGACAAGCATTAATTTTTCTCTGAGAAAAATGCAGGCTGGTCTGGTAATAAGAAAAGGACTTTTTTTTTTTTTTTTTTCCTGAGAGCTTGGTTTTGTGTTTTGTCCTTTGTGAACAACAGACCACCCTATTACTATGCTAAGAAGCATTTGGCTCTTTCTTGCCAGACCTGAAACTTGGCTGAATCACAAGAACAACCATGCTGGTTGTCAATGGATGTCTTTTTGGTGCCAAAAGGAGTGGTGCCAAGTTTGATTAAATTCTTCTGATTTCTGGCCTCCCACTGGTGGGGACAATGAGGAATGGTTCTTGCCAATTCCTCCCAACACACATATAAAACTGTTCTTAAAAACAAAAATAGCATATTGGATAGGGCATATTGTTTTTCTTTAAGAAAATAACCACTTGACAACATAGTCAACATTTCCCATATCATCTATTACATTAAGTGTCTATACTCTGTTTCATCATAAATTATAAAATAACCTGATCAAATTTCCCATTTAGGGTTTGAAAGAGTGGTCAAATTTTTGCTATTATAAAAAACAGTGTGGTGAAATTCCTGTTAGATAATTTTTGTTTTTGTGCAGATTCATGATTGTGTTTTTAGGATGAGTTCCCAGAAACAGAATTGCTGAAATAAGCATATATTGAAAGCTTTTGATAAGTGTCACAAAAATACACTCTGCAGTTATCTCAATCAATTTATATTCCCATCAACAAAACATGAAAATATCAATTTCTCTATATTTTCGGTATTAAAATTTAATTTGTTAGCAAATCACAAAGTTTTAAATAAAACTTTTTATTTATATATATCTTTCTCAATATTATGAATATTTGATGGGTCAGGGATGCTATTGTCTTGATTATTTATTCTCAGTTCCCAGAACAAAGCCCAGCATATCATAGATTTAATAAATACAGTTTGGATTGAAAAATAAGGGAGAGAAACAAATAATATTGCCAATATCTAGACATGTGTTTCATATCCTCCCTTCACTTTCCAGACAGATTACTTTGTTATAAAATATGTTCTGATCAAATTTATGAGATCTGTCTTTTTCAAAGCTCTGCTTATTAATATGATTTTCTAAATATGACTGAAAATGTAGAATACAAAAGATTGTAGAAGATGGTTATTTGAATCTCTGATTTTAATTTTTATAAGAAATCTACTCTTTCTATGACCTTTATATTGCTCTCTTTCGCTTTCTGTCAATCTCTCTGTTTAAAAATCCAATTATATAATTCATTGGATCAGGGGATATGCATTTTTTATTTAGCGTGTGTACGTATCCAAGGCTTGGAAATGTTTTCATTTGTTGGATACTTACACAGGCTGGATAACAGCATAAATAAATAGCCTTGGACAAGTCATAAATGGAAATCTCCTTGTTGTCAACTGAGTGCAATTAGGATTTTGCTATCATAATAATAGTTGCAGCTGTGCTTTCAAATGAAGAAATGCCCGCAAGGGCAAGATTCTCTCTTTAGATTGATACCCTACTGCTACTTGATTGTCTCAGTTGACTTATAGACCCTGCAGTGCTGAGTAAAATAATTGTCTATTTACACAGGCAAAGTAATTCCTGACTCCAAGGTCACTTGCAGTTTATAGGAAAGAGAGAAGTTTCGCCCTCAGGTGAGAACCATGGGAAACAGTAACAGATTGGCTGCACCCACCACTTTCAGAAGATCCTCCTCTGTTAAGAGTTTTGTAAGTTTAGAATATTAGCTCGCTCTGGGAGGCCACATTGTCTGCTTTGTTCACTGAGGCACTCCTAGCATACCTCAAAACCTGTCTTATAGTAAAAGCTCATTAAATGCTTTTTGACTGGGGGATACTTATATTTTCCTTTTTTTGGATCTGCCAATCAATAAGTACTTTCTGAGCACTTATAAGTGCTTGGTAAATGGATGGAGTTGGAGAATATAATGCTAAGTAAAGTTAGCCAATCCCCCAAAAACAAATGCCAAATGTTTTCTCTGATATAAGGAGGCTGATTCATAATGGGGTTAGGGGTGGAGCATGGGAGGATTAGAGAAACTCTAGATAGGGCGAAGGGGTGGCAGATGAAGGGAGGGGACAAGGGGAAGGAAAGATGGTGGAATGAGATGAACATCATTACCCTAAGAACATGTATGAAGACATAAATGCTGTGACTCTACTTTGTATACAACCAGAGATATGAAAAATTGTGCTCTATGTGGGTAATATGAATTGTAATGCATTCTGCTGTCATGTATAACAAATCAGAATAAATTTAAAAAATGTTAAAAAACAACAAGTGGTTGGTGCTTACAAGTTACACAGTTCTTGTTTTAAAGGTGCTCATAATCTAACTGGAGAGACAAAATATCCACTAAATTAGATTATAGTGTCATTTGGTGTATTAAATTCACTGCCTCACAAATCACCTGTAATTCTCCCTGCCCGGATCTTCAGCTCCTAATATGTCCACTCTTGTGTGATTGCCACTCCCCAAGTATAGACTAGATACATTAAGTTAAATTTAATGTAGAAATATGGCAGAGCTAATGAGATGTCATTTCAAAGTATCTAAGTTAAAAAAATGACTGGCTTCTGTCTTGGGTGTGTCCTTTCTCACTCCCTTGGGCCGCCACCTCTGAGGGAAGCCAGCTGCTTCATTATGAGGCAACTCTTTGTAATGTTCCATGTGAGTGAACATGGAAGTAGATACTGTTTCCCAACTTCCAGCCCAAGTCAAAGTTTCAGATGAGATTAGTTCCAGATGATAGCTTGACTGCAAACACATGAGAAACCTTGAGCTGGAGGTGCCCATCTGAGTCACACATGTATTCCTGACGTATAAGATACTCAATGTTGTTTACAAGATGCTAAATCTTTTAAAAGTAATTTTTAAATATTTGGTGCGTTATAATTATACATACTAGTGGGATTCATTGTGACATTCATATATTCACATAACATAATTTGGTCAATTTCACTATCCAGTACCTCTCCTCTCACCCCTCTTCTCCCTCCCCCTGGTCTCCTTCCTCTTCTCTACTATTTTACTTGAATTTCATGATCTTCTCCCCATTCTTTTTTCTTTACCTTTCTCCTTTCTAGCTTATGCATATGACAGAAGACATACAACCATTGACTTTCTGAGTTTGGCTTATTTCACTTGATGTAATGCTTTCAAATTCCATATATTTCTTATAAATGACAATTTCATTCTTTCTGGCTGAGTAAAATTCCTTTGTGTATACATACTACATTTTATTTATCCATTCATCTGTTGACACCTACACTGGTTCCATAATTTGGCTATTGTGAATTGCTAGTGTAAACCTGAGCATGCATGTATTGCTATGGCATGGTGACTTTAATTCTTTAGGATACATATCAAGGAATGGTATAGTTTGGTCATATGATATTTCCATGCCTAGTCTTTTGAGAAACCTCCATACTGATTTCTATAGTAGTTGTACTAATTTACAACCTCCCAAACAGTGTAAAAGTGATCCATTTCCTCCACACCCTCACAAACAATCTATTATTGTCCATTCTGACTGATGTGAGATGAAATATCACTGTACCTTTGATTTGTATTTTGCTGATTACTAATGTTGGAATTTTCATATATTTGTTGGCCATTTGTATTTCTTCTGTTGAAAACTGTCTGTTTAGTTCATTTTCCCATTTATTTACTTTTTTGGGGGGGAGGTGTTAAGCTTTTGGGGTTCTTTATATGTTCTGGATATTAATACTCTGTTGAGAGAATAGCTGGCAAAGATTTTTTCCCATTCTCTAGGTTCTCTCTTTCTGCTCTTAATTGTTTCTTTTGCTGTGCAGAAGCTTTTTAACTTGAGGCCATCCTATTTATTAATTCTTGATATTATTTCCTAAGCTTTAAGAGTCATGAGGAAATTGTTGCCTGCACTTATATGTTAGAGTGTTGACCCTATGTTTTCTCCAAACAGTTTAAATCCTTAAATTTTAAAAGTGCACTGTTATATAGCAGTAAATAACAAATAGGGGTCCTTTGATTTATAACTCTATGAAAAAAGTTTTGGTGTACACCTCTATCAAAATGGTCTTTTATGTGAGCGTACTTTCCATCCTTTTTAATATGGGAAATTTTCATTTATCCATATATTGTTGTTTAGAGTGGGCTTGTGGTGCCCTTGTAGTAATTAAATATTCTGGTTAAAAAGAAGGGCAGGGAGATACTTGGCCAGGAGTTCTGAGTAGAATATGTCACTTCCTGAGAGACTGCAAGCATGACCAGCTCGCCAACAGCTGTTCTTTCTAGCTGGCCTCATTTAGGAAGTCTTATATTGTAACAGTGATCTCCTATAAGTCATAACTATCCATTAGATCCCTTTCTTTGGTTCACAATTCAAATACAAAAGCCAAAAGGTTTTTTTGTTTGTTTGTTTTTGTTTTTTAGCATGTAGCAAATTCACTTATATCAAAACTATTCCAGTCTGATGTAAGGCTACTTACATTCTTTATTCCACTTGTTTGAGAATTTTTGTGCCTAGTTGTAAAAGATTAATGCTTCTAATTATGGGTCTTGTCAGATCCTGTTGGGGATGTTAAGTAATACTAAGTAAAAGTATTATGTTATATTTCTAATACTTCAAAAAATAGAATTTCTGAAAAACATCTAGCCCTCAGATTTTGGATACTGGGTTGTGGGACTTTGCTGAATTCTTTGGGATAGTATTTCACAGAATAAAATGCAACACTGAGGACCAGGACTATAAGAAGTTTGGAAGATCCAACTTTTGGTTTTGGAAAAGGTTTACTTTTTCTCCTGCCCAAATTAGTGTTCCTATCCTCACATATAGATATGCTGAATTATCCATGAGAGGATTGGCTCTGCCTAAACCACAGTTGTGATTGACATTGGGTGGAGCTGGGAGAAAGGTTAGGTTCTGACATTATCCAGACACAAGGCTCAGTGATTGAAACACAACACAACATCCCTAGAGTCTACTTGTTTGTTTGTTTGTAGTTTTTTCTCTTCTACTTCCAGAAGCAAGAACTGATCCATTGTCTCCAAGTTTAATTCATCATAAGTCAGGGGAAATTCCTTGCTTTCATATGCTCCTATGTTCCAGATATTAAAATTGTAATCACTCTTGATTGGCTTAACTGTTAATCCAGCTCTTAAAACATAAAATATGAATTTAACATCTGGGCAATCTCTGATTCAATGAGTCAAGATTATAGAGGGGTAATACCTGCTGAAGAACTGTAATTTCAAAGGGATCCTAACAACATGTTTTAAAAAGTTATTTAGCTTTTGCACCTTAGTTTTCTCATCTGCAAACTGATGTGAACAATAATAGTCCTCATTCAAATTATTGCAAAGGTTAAATAAGTTAATATCATGTAAGGTATCTGGAATAATACTCAGACTCATATGAATAATGATGATTCACCTGTTTTACATCTGCCAAAACTTGTCAGGTTTGTCTATAGTCTAAATTTAATTCTACCTTCTCCTAGACTTGCCATCATTGCTATTATAATTTATTATTAATATTAAATTATTTTTATTATTATAATGAGTAAGTTCTTATCTGCCTAAACTTTCTCTTGGTTTGAGCTAGATTTCTCTTGCTTTATTTTATTTCTGTCATTAGTTATTATTTAGTGTATTTAAATACGTTTTCCTTGTCTTTTTCAGGATGTTCTGTATTCAGCTTTATAACCAAAAATATTTTTATTTTGAATCTTACTTTTAATTGTAGAATAAAGTTTCTTTTTTACCTTTGTTCTTTAAACCTCCCTCCCTCTTCTCTCTTTCTTTCTGATCTTACAGCATTAGTAAGCAGCATTTGTTGATGATACTTTAGAAGTAAAAACATTTTTTCTAAATATTCCTCAAGTCATATTTTATTGTGATGATGTGACAATTGGTAAGGGTAGCTCTGACTAGATAATTGCAATGGGCTTTTGACCATTTAACTCTGATGACAACTATCCCTGTTACTCTTTATATTTGTGTACTAATATTTGATTAATAGGGTTCCACATATGAAATTGCTTGTGATTCTCATAACACTGTAAGATGTATACTATCATAGCCACTTAGATAAAGGAACTAAAGGACTAATAGGTTGAGTAATTTGTCTAAACTAAGCCACTAGGACATAAAATCTGGAGGATCTTGGTCTTCTCACTCCAAGTCCCAGGGTATGCATCCATTTCTCAATTCTCTTTCTAGGGCTAGAGAGGTAACTTGGTGGTAGATCACTACCTGGTACAACACAAAGCCCTGGGTTCAATCCCAAGCACCTCACAAACTATCAATTCTATCTTTCCAAAAAAAGGATAAATGTTGATAAATGACAGTTATCTAAAGCATAGGCAATTGTAGTATGCTAAAGTACTTAGAAACGCAGTTCTAGATACTTTTCCAATAATCATTCTTTATTAGTCTGTTTTCATCACTATAATGACATACCAGAAGCAGCCTAACTTTTATAGTGAATAATTTATTTAGCTCACACTTAGGAGTTTCACCTCTATTGGCTCAGTTTTGGTGAGGGTCCTCTCCACTGTGTCACATCATGGCTGATGGCAGGAGCATGTGTGGAAACCAGTGATCGCATGTGGATGCAGGAATCCAGAGAGCAAATGGGATGGTGTCATATTGGCTCAGATATATATAATAACCCTTTTGAGAACTCAAGTGTTCTGTGACAGTGATCTTAAACCCTTCCAAGAGTAATCTCCCTCCCTCTTATGACCTAAGGATATCCCATAGACCTCACTTTCTAAAGGTTCTACCACTTCCCAGTGTCACCACTGTAGGGACCAAGTGTCTGACACACAAACCCTTGGGGGACATGCCATATCATATTGAATCCACAATACATCCTGAATAAATTCATACACTACAGGAAAGTTATAGAGATTCTCATTCCATTAAAACCATCATAGGATGGAGGAGTTGTTTTGTTATGGAAAATGAAAATCCCAAAGAAAATGTAAATCAAGTTGGCAAAATGCTGATGTGATAGCTCCATTCATCAATCCTAGTCTTTTGATAAACTTTCTGTCAATCTAAAAAGAGCAGTTTTATTTTTCTTAAGAAACCATTTTTGGAATTTATATTACTGATTTTTCTTCTAGCCATAAAATGAGTCTAAAAACATTTTATAAAATAGAATTTATATATGTAGATAAACCATGGAGTTTTGCCTTCTATGCCTGTACTCAGAGGCAAAGGTACCTTAAAATTCTTAATAAGAATTTATAAAGCACCTGCCCTCAGCAACTCTAGTAAACCAGCCCAGCCCAGCAGTGCCTTGCCCTGGTGAAATAAGGTAGCAGCTGGTCAACGGAGCATTTCATACTACATCCAGCTAATGTTTTCCTGAAGATGGCTCAAATAGAAAATAAACTGCTTTTTTTCCAATACTAGATTAGAAAATCTTTACTGAAGGAAACTCAAAATTCCATTTGGGTCTGTAGCTTTGGAAATACAGAATGAACAAATTTCCAGTGTAGAAAGACTTGAAGTTGTGGGTATGATATTAAAATGAGCTTACTGAAATGTGTAAAACTCACATGTTATTTGGAATCACTCTGCTGTAATTTTTGTTTACGAAGCTATCTCTCCCACTCAATTATTAATCTTTCGATGACAGGGATGGGGTTTTATTGATCTCTGTATTTACAGACCTAGCATAAGGAGCTTGTGATGTAACTGCCTAATGAGCCAGGAACAGAGCGAGTACTCAGGAAACACATGCTGAATGCCTAGCGTCCAAAAAGGAAAAATGAAAAGAAAAACCCCTGCAGAATCTGATAAGCCTTTATTATTATTTTTTTTTCTAGCAGGAAAAGATTATAATATTATTTCTTTGTTTAGTACTGAATGCAATTTAAGGGTATGTGGACAGAAAGGCAAGAGAAAGAAATACTGATCAGAGATATATGCAGGGTTCTGTTGGGTTGGAGACAAGTATTAAACTAGCTGGCAGCAAAGACAGTATGTGTGTCTGTGTGTTGTGCACACATGTGTGCGTGTTGTTTTCCAGAAGGAAGTGATATTTTGAAGGATAACAAAGCCAGCAACCACATCTAGAAGGGAGAAAGGTGTTTCTCATGATAGGAACAGCAAAAACCCAGAGGAGTGCTACAGCTTAATGAATGGGGAGTCCTCAGCCTCTGTGTGTACTTTCTTGTGAGTTCTCTCCCTCCCACTTCCCTTTATAATATTTTTGCATTTCTTCATCTAATCATCAAACATTTTGTATGTATGTATGTACTTATTTATTTTTTTGCCAGGGATTAAACCCTGGGCACTTAACCACCCAGCAACATCTCCAGTCCTTTTTTTATTTTAAGGCAGGGTCTCACTGAATTGCTGAGGCTGTCTTTGAACTCAAGATCCTCCTGCCTTAGGCTCCCAAGATCTTAGGATTACAGGTGTGCATTCTCAGCTTGTATGGACTTTTACCTCAAACGTTTCTCCAATCTTCCTTGCTGTGTTGCTTTTATCAAAAATCATGTTGTAGGACCAGGGGTTGTGGCTCAGCAGTGGAGTACTTGCCTAGTACGTATGAGGCATTGGTTCAATCCTCAGCACCACATAAAAGGAAATAAAATAAAGCTATCATGTCCAACTATAACTAAAATCAATAAACAATAAAAATTAAAAAGATTCATGTTTTAATTCTTCCTTATATTACATTTTACTTTTTATCTTACAGATTTTAGCAACTTTTATGTCCTTTACTTTTATGATTTGACCCACTACTGTTGACCTTTATCTTTAATTTTATGTGTTTTAGCTTATCATTTAATAGTTCTTATGCCTTTATCATCAATTGTGTTTGCATGCTTATACTTAATTTCTACTTTTTCTCTCATCCTACTCTCAATTTCACACTTTTATTCTTTCTTTTTAAATGTACTGTTTTTTTAAAAAATACTATTTCTTCTATTTTTTTTTCAGTCTCCTTTTGCTTTTATTGTTTGGATAATGGGAGCAGGAAGTGCCCTTTCCTGCCTAGCTGTATTCTTTCTCTCCTACCATGGTGGCCCAGCCTCAGCTCTGTGCCTCTCCTCACTCCCACTTACTTCCATCCTTTTCATCTCATTCTTGGTAAATGAGTTAGTTTTCAAACCAACAGCCTGTCAGTCAGTAAATTCAGACTGAAGTCCCAATTCCTCTGATAGCCCTCTTCTGAGCACTTCTATTGGTCATTTTTCCATGAACGGAAATGTCTGTGAACACTGTTCAGTTTGACACATTTAAATGCATTGTTCTCTATCACTTGGTCAGCAATAATATTTTCACCTGCTGTGGGCTATAGTCTCAGCCTTGCAGCCTTCAAAGTGTTAAAAGGTGAAGGCAATGTTTAGTGAGAGAAATGAAATATGTGTTCCAGACTGTGCTCCTAGGACTTTGGAGCCTAGAAGCAGAAGGACACCCAGGAGAGGATGTGGCTGTGACAGGCTGTTACAGGTGAAGGCTTCTGGGACTGAGGGTGCAGCTCAGTGGCAGCACATTTACCTGACATCTACAAGGCCCGGGTTCAATACCTAGAGCAATAAATAATAAAATAAACAAAATTGAATAGTGAAGGCTCCCACTTCTCAGGTGACCTGTATTGATCCACAATCTGGATATTCTGCTACACCTATGTGCTGCTGGTCAGGGGTCAAGTAGAAAGAGGAGCAGAATGAAAGAGAAACAATTCTGTTTGAATGGGTCTAACTTCTTATGTCCATCCTAGAGTTGTCGTTCTTGCTTTTATAAAAGGGATTTAGTTCATAAAAACTGATTTTCTTGCTTTCTTTGTTTTCTGAGGTTCTGGATCAAAACTAAGTTCAGTCTGTTCTGTGCAACATAAATTCCATAAGTATGGCCTAAACAGGTGGTCTATGGCTTGCTTATTTATGAAAATTTATATAGTAGTACATACAAATCAATTCATACATCAAATCAATTGTATACTAATATATATGAAAAAAACATGAAATTACCAGAGGATTGTTAAAATTATTTCTGTAGTTTCCTATGCTTTCCATGGTTTCTTTCATTGCTATAACAAATAAATACCAGCTGGTTGGCTTAATTTATTCATTCCCTCACGATTTAGGAGGATAGAAGTCCAAATCAAGGTGTTGGTAGGATCAGTTCTTTCTAGAGACTTTGAGGGAGAATTCATGCCAGGACATTTCTTTTAGCTTCTGGTGGCCCTAGGCATTCCTTGGATTCTGCAACGTAAGTCCAAACTCTGCCTCCCTCTTCTTCACAAGGCCTTCTTCTCTGTGTGTCTCTGACTCTTAACTGTTCTCTCTTCTCTCATATGGTCACCAGTCATTAGGTTGAGTGCCCACACTAAATCCAAGGTAACCTCAGCTTGAGGTCCTTAATTCAATGACAACCACAAAAACCTTTTCCAAATAAGATCACCTTCATAGGTTTTGGAGATTAGGGTTGGACATATCCTTTCGGAGTCAGTATTCAATCTATTAAATTGTTAGTCATACACTTATTATTTCTTTGCTAATAAATGTTAGTAAACAAGGGTAACTAAATGGTGCATAGGTTAAGACTTCAAAATAATACATATTATTATTAATCTAGACAAAGATCCCTTGATATTAAGAAGAAAGCCTCAAACTACTGGTTTTAAATTTTTTAAAATACAGTTTATTTTAATGAAATAAGAATATTCTTGATAGATGTAGTACAGGAACTCAGATCCAGGAAGCAGATTCAGGATCCCAGCAGGTGGATAATCAAGGCATGGTTGAGATATAGTCACCCTTTATTCAGAGGTGGCAACAGCCTCTAGCCAGTTTCAGCTTTAATCCCTACTCACTCTTGCCCCTTTCTTGGCCCTGCAGAAGTGAAATTCATTAATGCTGATGAATATCACTGCAGTTTATTATTGCTCACTGCTGTTAAAAGGAAAACTTCCTTAAACCTGAGATTTAGTAAAAGTAACTTGAACAATTATAAGTAAAACAGAACAAATCAAAACAAAGTTATACAAAATAAAAAAAAAAAACAGTCCTCAGTCTACCAGTCTCCAGAACTAAAGCAGGTTAATAAGACTCCAACCAATAACATGATCTGACAGCATTTACAGAAAACAGAAGTGCTGTGTAGAGACAAGTTGATTGGTTACAGCTTAATTGGTTGATTGGTTACAGAGCCTTCTGCAATCAACTGCAGCTCAGCTATTGGAGTTACACTTCATATTGATTTGGTCTGTTTGTGCTTGGTACTGGAGCCTCGTTCAAATTATTGCCCTCCCACAAATTTTATTCAATATTGCTATATAGATTCTACCTCCTTAATATATTACAATTTATTTATCCAATCTCTCATCCTAGTATTTTGTTATTATAAATAATGCTGGTATAAACACCCTAGTACACATTTCCTGTTTCCTGCACTTAGTCCAAAAACATACACACAGAAAACTAAATCAAAGTTTCAATTAAACAATAATTGCCCTTCCCATTTGCAACACAGTCTCATATTTTATTTATTCTAGTGTAGTCTAACATAGTATGTATTTTTTAAAAGGATGTTTTTGACCCACTAGATCTGTGGTTTTCATGCTGTAGCATTTGCCAGAATCAGCTGGAGGACTTATTAAAAGACAAATTGCTGGAACTCACTCCAAAGTTTCTATTCCAATAGCCCTTCAGTCAGGTTCCAAAATTTGCATTTTTAACAAGGTCCAGGTGATATTGATGTTGCTGGTTTGTGGATATCACTTGGAGACCTCATGAACTAGACTGATTTTTGTAATTTACCAATTAATCTACAAAATTTTCATGTGTAGGTACTTAAGAGTGAAATGGTTGGATCATAGTGTAGATGCTTACTGACACTTGACAGATGATGGTTTTCAAAATTTTTGTACCTGTTTGCTGTTCTATCAGCACAATATAGGAATTTTTATTGCTTTATATCCTTTCCAACATTTGGTATTATCAACTATAATTTTTGCCTACATAGTGAGTATGAAATGCTATCACATCTTGATTTATTTTGCATTTTCCTGGTTGTTAATGATGTTTAATGTATTTTCAAATATTTACTAGTTGTTCATGTTCCTTCATATGCAAAATGCTTATTCATGATTTCATTCATTTTTCTGTTTGGGTTATTATCTTATTGATTGGCACAAATATTATAAATATTAATCTTTGTGGCTTATATGTATTGTCAATATCTTACCCTAGTTTGCAATTCATTTTTTTTTTTTTTTGGTGGTGGTGGATATAGGGGATTGAACTCTGGGGCACTCAATCACTGAGTCACATCTCCAGCCCTATTTTGTATTTTATTTAGAGACAGGGTCTCACTGAGTTGCTTAGTGCCTCACTTTTGCTAAGGCTGGCTTTGAACTCGTGATACTCCTGCCTCATCCTCCCAAGCCACTGAAGATTATGGGCATACACCACTGCCCCTGGTGGTACAATTTGATTTTTAAGTGTCATTATGTTTTGAAGAATATGAGGTCTTAATTTTAAATGGTCATTTTATGGTTAATGCTTTTATGTATCTTAAGATTTCCTGCTTGAACCTGGTCCAGAAGGAACATGGTGGCAGTCAACTGACAGCCTTACATTAAACCCCAGGCTTCAATCTTTCTTTTAGTCAAGATGAGTGAAAAACCAGATTTGTCCAAAGTGGAGAAGTTTGACGAATCAAAACTGAAGAAAACTAATACTGGAGAAAATAATACTCTTCCCTCAAAGGAAACCATCCTGCAGGAGAAAGAGTGTGTCCAAATGTTACCGTTGTTTACTGGTGACGAGTCCTTGCTTCCCAGAGTGCTGAAGTATAACACCAGAGAAGCTCGCAGGGGCAAGTGTAGAGTGGAAAGTGGAAGGCTTTATTAAAGTATAGCAGAAAAGACTTCTCCCCCAGGAAGAATGGGACCTGAAAAGGGGAAGGGGGAGGTCTTCTCTTTTTTTATAGCTAAGGTCTTCTGTTGTCCTCCCACATTCCTGTCCTTTGTTTTCCCTCTATCCTGCAGTGATAGAATGCCAGTGGGAAGGCCAAAAGGTGGCAGTGGGGAGGAGTAATCTGGGCAGGAAAGGCCTGGGGTGGTTTGATTAGCACCTTCCTGTTTGCTGGGAGCTAGTTCATTATCAGTTCTTTTGGATGGACTCCATCTTCTTAATAGACTCCATTCTTTATTGTACCTAACTACACTACCTATCTTTAAATCTGGCTTCAGAAATATCATAAAATGGGTATCTCCTCCCAAAAGCAAATTTCAACATTGCTGGAAAGTCGTGGTTTTAGGCTTGGTTTTTTTTTTTTTTTTGGTAAACCTGTGTGTTTCTAGAATATTAGGCACCTATGGCTTCTTACCCGTACTTCCTGGATAAGAGGTTAACACTAGTCAATGTTCTCTTAAATTTATTTGTAAACTTCTCATTGGTCCATAAATAAATTCAAGATGATAGATGCTATCAATAATCTCACCATTGATGATCTTTGTGTGTGTGGTCCTATAAGGCAAGACGATTTTAACTTAGAATGGGTACCTACATTGCTTCTTAATCTTCATGAAGTTACGTGCCTTTGCAGCTTAGTTTATTTTCATTGCTAATGTATCAACAAAACAATAAATACAAAAAATAATTCATGCTTACTCTGAAGTCAGAAATAATTTATATATATATTTTTTCTAAAACTTGTAAATTTGTAGAGTACCAGAGCTTCAGAGAAGGCACTGATGCCTAGACCAGCACCCCAACAGGGAAGAAGTAGGATCTGACACATGGGACATTTGTGTAGATGTGTTTGACATCCTCGAATCTTTAAATTTTCCAAAATTCTGGACTTTCAGAAGTGGTCCACACATCTATGGGAATAGTAGGCACACACACCCTGCCTGACCTTTGCTAGAAGACAATGTAAATGTCTTAAATGCCTCAAATGAGGTCACTACCTTCTAAAACATTTCCATTCCTCCTCTGTATCTGACCTTGCTTTCCCTCCTAGCCACCAGACCATAGATAATATCCAGTGTCAGATTAAACCAACGACTAAGGGGGGAGATTGCTAAGGGAGAGAGATTATACAGCAAAGGAAAGTCATTACCTGGTTCACATAAACTGGTAAGGATAAGGGCTTAACCCTGAAGGTGCTAGATTAATGGAAACAGAATTTACAGTTGACTAAGAGAGAGTGACAGTATATAGGCATCCTGTGATAGGATGTAGCACTATGGCTTGGGCCCTGGTTTATTGCTTTAATATGTTGCTAAGATGGCCTGGAGTGTTTGAAAGAATAAATAGCTTTCACAAATGAAGTAGAGATGTTAAAAGTGCCATGGGGGGGGTAGTAATCAGGAAGCTCAGAGCAACAGGCATGCTTATTGGCTCTATGAAGTATCAGTGTTCCTTGGGATGACCCTCAGTTCCTTTCATTTTCCAAGGAAAGAGGGGATGTGATAGTGAGGGCTCCAACAGTGCAGAAAAGCTCAAGTGATTCATGTGGCAGGACATGTGATCATGTTAGTGGCTCCTTAGGAATAAGGTGGTGGGGTAATAGGATCCTGGATTAGCAGAAGACAGCTGTAGGCACTTAAGGTATTTCTGATTAGTATAATGCACAGAAAGGTTGGGATGGCAATCAGGGGTCCTGACTCACAGGAATATATGGATATGACTCAGCATGATTTTCCTATAGGCAGGATAGATGGGCGGCCAACAAAAGTACTGATTATAATATTATAAGGGATCAAGAAGGACAAGTAGATGAGGAGGTCAGCCTTCTAAGAGGTAAATCATTATGTGACCAGTTTCCAGACATGAGTTGGTTCTTAGACTAAGAGCCACAGAATAAGTGAACAGTTGTAGTCAGCCATAAAGTAAGTGAACAGTTGTAGAAAGACCCTGAGATGTCACAACAGGTGTGCCTCCTTATAATTCTCCTGGTCTTCCTTGTAGGAACTAGTTAGAGATGGATAATTACTAGGGAAAGGGAATTGAAAACTGTTAGATACAAGATCTTAATTGGGCTAAGATTAGAATAGGGTCAACATATTTTGATTGTCCTAAATAGGTGTTAGCTAGGTTTTAAACAAACCCAGTTTGACAGTTTTTTTTTTATGTTGAGTTTTGTATATCTATAGTGATTATTGATATATTTGGATTTATTTTTTACCATCTTATTTTATATTTTCTATTCTTTTCTGCCCTCCAATAGCATTTTCTATTTTTCTTTCATTTTTGCCTTTTTCTCAATTAAGTTGTTCTTTCTCTTGTATCCTCTCCCCATCCCCTGCTGTTTTTTCCCCTATCCTACTTTGAATGTTATAAACCCTAATTTGTTTTAGCACTTAGCTTCACAATTTTACTACCCATATGTTAAAATGTCTAAATATTTTTATCTTCTTGTAAAATAACTTAGAACATTTACTCGTCTCCCCTTTCCAAATCTATGTTTTACCCCTAGGATTTTTAGTTATATATAGTTTAACGCCCACTATAGATTTTTACTTAGATTTATCCATAGTTTTTTTATTACCCTTGTTTACCATTAGTTTTATCTTAATCTTTCTTTTGGAAATTATTTTCTTTGTTTTAGAAGTCAAAAGTTTTAGATTTTTCTTTAGAGAGGACTTGTTGATAATAAACACTCATTTTGTCCAAAGTGTTTGTTCTTTTTCTTGAGTCATATATATTTACTGAGGATCTAATTCTCGAACACATACACACACACACACACACACACACACACACACACACACACACACAGGTTTTTAATCCTGCATTTGTACTTGGCATAATAATGTGATATGTACATTATATAAGTTCCCAAATAATCTAAAAATGATTTAACATTTGTTTAATATTCTATTTATGTGCAAACATAATTTATTTAAGTCATCTCCAAATATTTATGATGTAGGTAGTTCCCAACATTTCACTATTATAATTAATACTGTACCAAACATCCTTGTACATAAACCTTTGTCCTCATTTCTGAGAATTTCTTTAGGGAATATTACTAGACGTGGAATTTCTGGGTCAGACTATCTCAGCCTTATAAATTTAATTTAGTTTTATACTTCCCCCATCACAACCAAGTCTCTGGCATCACAGTTTAAATTAAAATTTTTACTTACATTGAAGTCAAGTCATTACCTGATTAAAAAACCAAATCGTATTGACTGACTTAAAATGAGAGTATAGACTCCTTTTCTATTCCTCCATTCCTATGTCCCACTCTGCATTAAAAGGGTTTTTATTTACTTATTTTCGTCATCTTCTTCTAGTTGCATCAGATTCAGAAGAACCTGGTTGATCTATTTCATTTCTTCCCACTTCCTAAGTGAAGATTTTAGCATTCTCATTCTTTTCTCCCTTTCTTCTTTCCCCATCTACCTCCCACACTCTACATGCTATACATTTACATTTAGGCTTTATAAAGCTGTAAATTGGGGCTGGGGATGTGACTCAAGGGGTAGCCTACTCGCCTGACATGCGTGTGGCCTGGGTTTGATCCTCAGCACCACATGCAAAGATGTTGTGTCCGCCGCAAACTAAAAAATAAATATTAAAAAATTCTCTCTCACTCTCTCTTAAAAAAAAAAGCAGTAAATTGTTTTGTAACCATAGTTCAAACATTCCAGAAGCTGATTTTTACTGTTGAAAGCAGTTAGCTTCCCATGGTTACACCTGTGCAGGTGCTGCTGCCTGTACGTGAGCATGGCCGCTAAGCAGTGTCACCATGGCACTGCTTTCTCCTTCTCTCCACCTCTGCCACTGTTCCTTCCTTCCTCACTTTTTTCATTGATTTTTTTCCTACTTTATCTTTAAATACTGGGGAGATGTCAGGATTTGTTGCATCAAATGGGAAAAAAAGAGTGTTTGTTAGGAAGAGTTTGAGGAGTCTGAGTGTCAGCTATGTATTGGAAGTTGCATAGAGGAGAGACGGAAGGGGTCAAGAGAGCTTAGAGAAGCTGATTTGTGAGACTTTGATGTATTTCAATGTTTTGCTGTTATTCAGACAGAACTTGATATCTTACATGGGATGATTTTTAAATGTGTAAGTGTTTTGAAAACTACTCCTTTCATTTTTTAACTTTTGATTTATAGAGAAAGTGAATGGCAGGGTGGTGGGGGAGAAGGAGTAAGGGAGGGAGAGAGGGGAAGGAGCAGGAGGGAGATCTGGGGAGGTGAACCATAGATTTGTCTGGTTGTTGTTCATGCCTTTGGCTAAGAGAAGTTCTGAAATAATTGGAAAATACCTTTTAATTTTTACTCAGAAGTCACTGTTCTCCTCAGTTTTATTCTGATGACAGATAATTGCACAGGAACACTTTTCATTCTAAATATAAGTGCTATAGCTAACAATAAATGTTAAATGCTAAATCACTATAAATGTGGCTAGAAAGTATAGTGGAGCCCTTGGATTTCCCTTATACTTAGACTTCTTAGAGAAATCACAGAAATTATAGCACTATATAACACTAGTATATCCAGGTATCTTAGAAATAAATCTTTATAAAGATTTCCAATTATCCCTACAATCAAAATCGAAACTCCTCACCACATTTTATCCTATCACAATCTAAATCCTGCTTAACTTTCAATCTCATCTCCAGCTCATAATGCTATTTTTCCCAAAAGACTTATTTTTTAAAAATAGTTCTAAGTTCACAAAAATCTGAGTGGTAACTAGAGAGATTTCTCTTGTAACCTGTAGGTCCCACACATGCACATCTTCTACTGTATCAATGTCCCTACCAGAGAGGAAAAAGTGTCACAATTTATGAGCCTACATCATCACACCATTAAGGCCTGAAGACCACAGTTTACTTTACAGTTCAGTCTTGGTTTTGTACAATCAGTGAATTTGGAAAAATGAGTTGGGGCATGTATACACCATTATAATATATCACAGAGAGTAGTTTTACTGCCCTAAAAATTCTCCATGCTTTTTCTATTCATCTTTTCTCTACCTTAGAATCTGGCAAACATTTGTATTTATACTGTCTCCAGAAAGTTGCATAGTTGGAATCATACAATATGAAAACTTTTCAGATTGTTTTCTTTGTGATATGCCTCCTTGACTTTTTTTTTTAATATTGTGTCCATCTTATTTTATTTATTTATTTTTTATTTTTTGGTGGACACAACATCTTTTGTTTGTATGTGGTGCTGAGGATCGAACCCGGGCCGCACGCATGCCAGGCGAGCGCGCTACCGCTTGAGCCACATCCCCAGCCCATGCCTCCTTGACTTTTCATTACCTGATAGTTCATATCTTTTTGGTGCAGAATAAAATTTTTTGGAGGGACCATAATTTATTTATCTATTAACCCACTGAAGGACATGTTGATCATGTCCAAATTATGCAATTATGAGAAAAGCTGTTATACACACTCAGGTGCAGAGTGTGAACATGTTTTCAACTTTTTGATATAGATACCAAGGAGAAAACTTTCTAGATTATATGGTGAAAGGATGTTTAGTTCTCTAGGAAACTGCCAAACTATTTTCCTAATGTGGTCTAGCACTCTAGCGACAATGAGCCTTCTCATTGTTCCACTTCTTTACCAGCATAGGCTAGTGTCAATGTTCTGGATTGATCATTGTATTAAGTGTGTAATGGTATAAGCTACACCTATGATTGACACTTATAGAATAGGGTCAATGATCCTGGATTTTGATCATTGTAATAAATGTATAGTGGTATCTCCTTATTTTAATTTGCATTTCCTTGATTACATATGGCATCTTTTCATATGCTCATTTGACATCTGAATATTTTCTTTGGTGAGGTATCTCTCAAGGTCCTTGGTCCATTTTGATGATCTTTTATTAGTACATACCTATTAAGAATTGTTATGTGTTCTAGACTTCTTCATTGTTATGTAAAATTCCTCTTTATCTTTGAAAACTTTCCTTGTGTTGAAGTCTGCTTTGTTTGAAATTAATATAGATACTTTTATTTTCTTTTGATTGGCTCTATCACAGCATTTTTCATTATCTATTTACTTTTAATCTATATGTATTTGTGTTTTTATGTTTAAAATGATTTCTTGTAGCCAACTTAGGGCATTACCTTTAAGAAGAATACGCTGACAAACTTTGTCTTTTAAATGATAAATTTATCCCAATAGCATTCAAAGTGATTATTGACATATTTGGACTAATATCTACCATACTTGTTATTGTTTTCCATTTGTTGATCTTGTTTGTAGTTCCTATTTTTGCCTTCTACTTGTTTGCTGTCTTTTGTGGCTTTAGTTAATGCCTTTTTACATATGTGAGTGATTTGGGGATTGAACCAAGAGGTCTTCTACCCACTGAGTTACATCCCTGATCCTTTTATTTTTAGACAGGGTCTTACTAAGTTGTCCAAGCTGGCCTTGAACTTCCACTCCTTCTGTCTCAGCCTCTAGAATCTCTGAAATTACAGGGACATGCCACCATGCCCACAGCTAGTGCATTTTATAGGATCATATTTTATGGTTTTAGTATGTCATATACTTTTTTTTTTGAAGTTTTTAAAGGGTTGCCCTAGATTTGCAATATACATTTACAAGTAATCCAGTCCACTTCAAATAACACTATACTGCTTCCTTCCTCCATCTGGTCTCTTGCATCATTGCTGTCATTCATTTCACTTACACACGGGAATGCACGTGGGGTATGTATGTGTGTGTGTGTGTGTGTGTGTGTGTGTGTGTGTGTGTATTAATAATACATGGTTGCTGTTATTATTTTGAACAAATAGTTTTTAGTTAGGCCCATTAAGAATAAGAAAAATGAGAGCTTTTATTTTGCCTTCACTCTTCTTTCTTTACTGTTTTTCTTTTCTTTATGTATATTTAAATTTCAGGCCTATGTAATTTTCCTTCTTTATATAACATTTATTTTAACCTTTTTTTTCTGCAAGGCAGGTCTAATGGCAACAAATTCTCTCAATTTTTATATGTTTTGGAAAAGTATTTCTTATTCACTTTTGAAGGACAGGTTTTCAAAATACAGAATTTAAAATAGTGTTTCTTCCACCCCCCTCCTCTTACCACTTTGAATAATTTGCTTCATTCTGCATGGTTTCTGATGAGAAGTCAAAATTCATTCTTCTCTTTGCAAGTTTGAGGTCAGCCTGGGCCAACTTAGTAAGACCCTGTCTAAAAAATTTTTTAAAAAGGACCTCTTAGCCAGAGGTGTTTTCTTTCAGTATTTTTTCTTAATCTTCAGTGTTCTGTGATTTGAATATGATATGCCTAATTTATCTTGGCATTACCTTGCCTGGTCTTTGATAATTTTGGTTTTGTGGCATGGTGTCTGATATTAATTTGGGAGAAATTCATAGTTATTATACTGTAGATATTTATTCTGCCCTTTCTTTTTTTTCCTTCTTATATTCTTGTTACATGTATTTTTACCTTTTGTCATTGCCCCACAGTTCTTGGATATTCTAGTTCCCACCCCACACTGGAGTCTTTTTGTGTCTGCTTTTCAGTTTTTGATACTCTCATCAGGATATTCGAAAGCTCAGAGATTCTGTCCTCAGTCATATTGCGTCTTCTAATAAACCCGTCAAAGGCATTCTTCATTGGATTTCTAGCATTCATTTTTGGCTGTTTTCTAGAATTTCTGTTTCTCTGTTCACAGTGCCCATCTGTTCTTGCTTGTTTGCCACTTTATTGATTAAGGAGAGCCTTCAGCTCTGTTCCTTCTTGCTCCTCAACCAGTGTTTATTAGCAAACCTCATGATTTTTCCCCTGATAGTCAGACATGATCTAATGGGTAAAAAGAACAGCTGAAAATAGGACTTTATTATGTGGTGGTTGGGTGGGGACGGGAAGTGTTCTCCAGCCCTGTGATCAAGACTCAGTCTTGAGTGAGCTTGTGCTACTCTTGACTATAAATTTCAAAATTTCTTCAGCTGGGGCTGGCGGCTGGTGTTGGGGTATGGCCTGGAATGTCTCTAATCTTACAGATTAGTTACACTCTGCAAATCCCCGAGCAGGTCACGTTCTGCTTAAATAATTTCATCTGTGGACAGCCTTAATAAGAACAGAATCCCACTCATGTATTCCAAAATGGTTCCTGCTCTCCTCGTCCTGCTGGGCACCTGCAAAGGCTTTTGTTTGCTTTGTTTTGATGCTTGCTGGGAGACCCTCATAGAGCTTCAGGAGGTGAGATTCCAGAAGTGCAGCTGTCCCTCCAACCCTGGTGTCCTGGAGTTTCATCTTTGAATTCTCCACACTGAGTCTTCAGCAACTTGTTGACTATGTGGCTCTGGTTCCCAAGGACTCTCTGCCTGGTAAGTTCTGATTTTCTGTATCTACCAGTTTGCCTCCTTAATTTGGGGATCCCTGGTTTGCCCTGTGACCTCATCTCTGTGGAAGAGTTGTACTTTAACATATGTTCGGCTTTTTGCTTGTCAGAATGGAGTTGTACCCTCTCAGTAGTTTACATGCTTGGCCAGGAACTGCAGGTACTCACGGTGCTGTTTGTACTGTCAGATATATCAAGCTGGATCCTGCCTCAGAGCCTTTGTACTCCATATTACTTTGCTAGAGGAGTGCTCTTCTCTTTTCTTTCTTTCTTTTTTTTTTTTTGGTGGTTCTGGGTATGGACCCAGGTGTGTTCTACCAGTTTCGTATGCATCCAGTCCTTTATTTTTTATTTTGAGACAGAGTCTTGCTTAGTTGTCCAGACTGGCCTGGAACTCGGGATATCCCTGTTTCAAGTGACCTCACAGCTGGGGCCACATGTGTTCCCCTCCATGCCTGGCTTCACCTTTGACTTAATGGTGGCTTAGATTTTTCTTATCTCAAGTGTCATTGTATTTTTTTTCTTTGCATCATTTATGAAGCATAGTTGCCTTATCTTGCTCCTACATGGCACTCTATTTTTTATCCTTGTTAGATCCAAAAATTTATCTTATTATATTTCCTCGGTTTTCTTTTTTAATGGTATTTCCAGCATTGAGATTTTTTTTTGCCAGGTTAATGCTTTATACATATTTATGGATATGTTGAATGGGTAATACAATGAAAAAATCCTAGAAATACTAACTCCCCTGAAAATACTGAGAGTAGTCCTCAGACTGCCTTGTGGGGAACATATGAGGCTGGCTAGATGGTGCTCAAAGGGACTTGAAAGAGGGAAAACCTAGCAACACCATCTTCTTCACCCCTGTATAGGGAGAAAGCTGCTCAAGGAAATGCATGAAAATTAAAACATCCAAAGGAAAACGAGCACAGACGCAGGGAGCCTTTTCCACAGGGTCCCCAGGTCCTCTGTACTGTCTGAGGTACTTCATATGCAACACATTATCTCATTTCACCCTCACACCACCAGGCAAATAGGGATGTGAACCCTGCTCCCTATATGAAAAACCTGACTTGAGGCAGGTAATTTTCCAAATGGTGGCCATTTCTAATTTAGGGAGAACTGAAAATTCAACTCAGGTGGGCTTCAAATCCTAACACTGAAGTATTATGCATTTAATTTACTGGGGGTAAACATAAAATAGAAATTATACTTTTGGGCTTATAGATCAAATATGCCTAAATTCTACCTTTTAAAAACTCAGTTTTGCATCAGTTTACTGCCTGAGCCTTTGGATCTTGAGCTCTGAAAGGGGAAAAAAAAGATTTTGGAGAACAGTAAAAACTCTAGATACTTGGTTATTATACTCATCCTCATATTAGGGGGAGAGCAAACAAGTCCTGCTCAGATCTCTTCTGAATATTCTTAAAACCAGGAATCCAGTCTTGTAGAGGAGGAGGAGGAGGAGGAGGAGGAGAAGGAGGTCTGGGTTTTAATCTCCATGAAATCAACTCTTCACTTGCCTTCCTCCTGGGGTACTTATCCCTGGGATGCAGTGTAAAGAACTCTAAGCAGTGTGGCAGTGGGTAGTCAAAGTCTTCTTCCCTCCAATATACAGTGAGTTGCAAGACAGCAGGACATTCAGATATAGAAAAGATCACAAAAGGTGATAGATAAAGTTTTAATCATAACTGGTCTGAGGGTTCTCTGATAAAGTGAAATAATTAGATTCTACCTATAGATTAGACCCAAAGGCTTTTTTTTTTTTTTTTAAGTTTTAAGGATAATTAAGTTTTAGACAATTCTGTTGGGTAAGAGAATATGGATTTGAAAAATTGTGGGAGTTGGGTTTTTGTGATCTTTACCTTGAATGTCAACAGTTTTCCTCATTTGCCTTGTGAGCCTAGTGCTGTCATGTTCAAAGTGGGTGCTGTGGCCATGTAAAGTGGGCTGATAAAGAACATCAGTGTTGACAATCTCGGGCTGAAACAGAGCTTTGTTATTTATGACTTTGTATCTTTGGGCAAGATATTTTATGCCTTTGACCCTTAACTTCTATGTGTATAAAATGGAATTGATAATAATTATTTATGGTTTGATATAAAACACATGTTTTCTTTTTTGGTACTAGGGATTGAATTTAGGGGCACTAAACCACTGACCCACATTCCTCAATCCATTTGGTATTTTATTTAGAGATAGGGTCTCATTGAGTTGCTTAGTGCTTCACTGAGTTGCTGAGGCTGGCTTTGAACTTGTGATCCTCCTGAGATGCTTCAATTACAGGCTTGTGCCACCGTGTCCTGGCTAAAACACTTAATATATTTTACTTCCATATTTTTTTCCTCCCAAGTTCAAAATTGACCTTTGTTGACTCTAAAATTGCTGTTTTATTAGTACTAGATCATGATAGAAGCTGTTAATTGCCCTTTAGTATCCATTTCCATATATATATACATACACACACACACATACACACACACATTAACTAATAAAACTCCTCTAGTTTTTCCAGGCACATTTCCACCTAAGAGCTAAACTTATCCAGCATTGCTTATGACCAAGTGATACATGAATCAAAGTTCTAGGTTGGTATTGGGATGTAGCTCAGTGGTAGAGTGCTTGCCTGGCATTGTAAGGCCCTGGGTTCAATTCACACACACACCACACACCACACACACACACACACACACACACACACACACACACACACACACTTACACACTCACTCACACACACTCACACATACACACACACACACTTCTAGATCAATGGTATTTGAATGGAACTGATGTGAACAACTTACAGGTCATATTCTCAAAGGTGCTAAACTTCCTTTCTTTCGACAGACTAGAATGCATACATAGTATAGTAAGTCAGTTTCAACCTTGTGGATTTGGAGATGGCAGAGAAATAAGAAAAAAGGAACATGGGTCATTTGATAACCATATGGAGTAGGGTCTCTTTGAACTGATTATCGGATTAGGCTTTTATATGAGGAAAATACGCTTTTTAAAAATCAGCTCTAGGGTGACCATAGTTTTCTTTACACAGGATATTATCTTTGTCATTTCTTTATAATGAAAGCACCCTTATCATATGCTTTTTGAACCTTTATATTGTGGCTTTTCTCAACTGTTTTAATCTAGATTGAAACAGTTGAGAGCAAAATTTGGGAGATATTTAAACATTAGATTCTTTGGGGAAAGAGTTTATTTGAATGATCTCTAATTTCTTCTCAAAACAAGCCAATGTTTGTTTCTCAGTCTTCAAGTAATAGAGACTAAATCTCACTTTGAGCAAACCACTGCTCACAGTTGATAATACCTTTATTTACTGTGACCACAGCAATCATCTGCACTAATGATAATTAATTTGAGAGAATTAGAGGATTGATTTATTTAATGAACCTATGGGTAATTGAGAATTTCTTTACTAATGACATCAGGGAAATGAGACATGTTAACATCTAAGACAGTTTGTAATGGACATGTGCATCCCTTAAAAGAATAAAATCTTATATTCTCATTAACTCCCTTCCATTTGAAATGAATGTTTTGGTTTATCACTTTTTATTATTAGATTCATGTCTACACTCATGATGACAGCAAATTGGCAATGCTTTGTTTACTTTGGCTTCTTCTAAAACAAAGGGGAAGTATGCAAGTGAACTTAAGTTTGTGGAGCTGCTATGTATAGGTGACTGTATCTTATTTGATACCTGTACATATTATTTCTTGTCTCAATAATATGGTATATAGTGTTACTTCCACAATTAGAGTTTTAAAGCAACAAACATATTTGGGTCAGAAATATGTGTTTGGCTGCATTTACTTGGTCACTATCTGGGGCTGACCAGCTGTTGAATGACCTAGGATAGATGTGCTGTGGTGACTTGGCTTTATTTTCACTGCCTTCCATCTTTTATTTATTTATTTTTCATTGAAAACAATAGCCATTATGTATTTGCAGGCTGCTTTTTCTATAGTTTCCAAACAAAAATTAAACAGGGTTAGTTAATATTTTTACTTGGTATAACATCCAGGTGAGTAAACTTCAGGATTCTATTCCCTTTAGAATTGACATTACACACATATGAAACAAACCTAACCTCTGCATTCAGCCAAGATCTGTCTACTCGGCCTTCATTATGACTTGTTTGGCATGTCACCTTTCAGTTTAAAGGTAATGACTGGAATAATAACACTCTCAAACTCCTATGTCACTCTTCTGCTGGGCGTGTTTTAGTCTGCATTTACTATGAAGTTGGTTTAATGATTTGGTTTAATTTACTTCACAGAGAGGATACCGAGCCAAGATCTGGTTAAGATGTGTGGCAAGCATCTCAGACAAGCCAGGAAAGAGACCAACTCTTCTTCTGATAGTCTGGGACATGTCCACCAAAATAATAATACCCAGGAACTTGGACCAAGCCCCTAGGGCATAGAGAGAAGTAGAAGTCCAACAGCAGGCCCCTCACTCTCCTCTCTGCCTGTCATCAAAGGACCCTGTCCCCATCTAGCTCAGAGTCACTTTAGATTCTTAGAGGTGACTAGGAGTGAGTCACAGAAAATCATGCAATTTGGGTTTAGGAATGCAGCTTATGGGCATTTTCTTAGCATACAAGAGGGCCTGGGATTGATTCCATAGAACTGCAAAACCAACAAAGACACAGCAAGTTTTCACAATAGGAAGGATTCTTAGAGTGAAGCTTGCCAGAAATATAAAAATAAAAGAGTGGTCTTTCATTTTAGAGTGCAATAGACATGTTTTCAAGGTGATGGCAGAGAACAGGAGTGAGGGCAAATGGAAAATTGCTGGTATTTTTCAGTTTCTGCTTGTCAAATACACTCATATATACTGATTGTTCATCACAAGGAACATGGTGTATTAGCTGTAACAAAATATCGTAACCTTGGTTGCTTAAATAACAGCCATTTATTTCTACTTTTTAAAAAATTGGTACATCATAGTTGTACATAATGATGGGGTTTGTTGTTAAATATTCATACATGCACACCATGTACCAATACCGTCTGGCCAGTATCACTTTCCAGCATTTCCCCTTTCCCTCCCCCTGGTGCCTTTCCTCTACTCATCTCCCTTTGATTTTCATGAGATCCTCCTCTCCCTTTTCTTTTCCTTTTACCTCTTCAGGCTCTACAGATGAGAGAAAATATAGGACCTTTGACCTTATGAGTATGGCTTTCACTTAACATAATGTTCTCAAGTCCATTTTCCTACAAATGGACAGCCATTTATTTTTGCACAGTCTTGGAAGCTGGAAGTTCAAGATCCAGGTGTTGTCAAGTTTGGCTCTTCTGATGCCTCTTTCCTTATAGATGGCTGTCTTCTCTTCCACAGGTTCTGTCTTCTGTGTGCACGTTTCCTAGATGTCTATGTCCAGATTTCTTCATCTAATAAGCACACAAGTCAAATTGGATTAGAGTCTATGGAATAACTTCATTTAAGTTATAATCACTTCTTTAAGGGCCTTATCTCCAAATACAGTCAGTCTGAGCTACTGTATTTCAATGTATGACTTTGGGGGAGGCATATTTTAGCCCATAAAACATGACTAAGCCTAGACTGTGAAGGCATGAATATGGGGAGATATAAAAAATTGGGGGACTATATTTCCCTTAATCTACCACAATGCTAACAAAACCACCCAATGATTATTTTTGTGATTTTTTTTTTTTTACACACGAGGGAAAATAAGGCTCAATTGGATTTGAATCCCCCATTTGTTTTTGTTATATGAACTATTGATGGATTAAAATGAGGGATCATGCGAAATCTTTGTACTTTCAGCTTTTACCTATTTGAGTTCAGGTTGACCTTATAGAGTGACAGTGTAAGCTCTTGGCATAGCCTGCCTGAGCAATGACTTGACTTTGTGTCCTTGTGTTATTTAACCTTTACATGGGTCCTATGTTCCTGTAATGTAGGAATAAGAGCAATTCCTACCTCATGGAATGAGGAATTAAATCTTTTAACATATGTAAAGATTAGATCACTGTCCGGTGCATAGGAAACACAAATAGCTTGCTATAACTGCAATGATTATTGAAATCTTATTTAGTAAGTGAGATCTATAAACAAAACAGAATTCTTTAATCAGAATAACCTGATGATCAGAGTGAGAAATAAGATAAACAGTTTGGCTGAAAGCTTTTTGCGTATTAACTGGGACTCTGCTTCAAGGAAATCAAATACTCCACTAAGAAATTCTCAAGTACTTATGTTTTTTATAAAGTTGTAATATTTCAAAGTCAATTTTCTTTAACTGTTTATTAAATAGTGAGCCTATGGTGTCAGTTAACTATTTGGACCATCTTTTATAGCTTCAAACTGACTTTCAGCTTCTAGTTTTCTCTTTTCTCTAAACTATTTAACAAAATGAGGTGAGATCCAGATTCTGAAGAACTTTGGTTTCATCGCACTACTCCTCTTGATACGCCTTCAGTGGCTCTCTAGGACCTATGGGAGAATATTCTGACCTCTCTTTCTAGCGTGCATCACAGTCCACAGCATGAGGGCCTCACTTTCCACAGTTCTCAGTGTGGGCTTTTAAAAGTAGGCTGCAGATAACACTGGCTACTTTGCATCACAACTTTCATTTGCCCACCACAATCATTTTGTAGACACTTATTTCCTACTATTTTCACCAATCAAGTAAACTTTCACATATTAACATTTGGCCTCTTTTGATAGATAATGTGAGAAACTGATATCAATTTGCTGTTCGAATAAAAAAAACTTATTTTCTAATATAATTTGTTACAATTATTGGCTAAATTAACAATCACCATTAAACCTTTATACTAGGCTCATACAAATGCTACTCACATCTAAGTAGCATGGTGCACGGTGGTTATGTGTCTTTTCCCTGAAGGTAGTAATAATTTCTTTCCTTATTCATTTGCATAGTTTTCTTTGTGCCCATGAGTAATTCTTCCCCTATATTTTAAGAGCTTCTTGGTGTAATTTTCTACAAGGGCAATCAATTTTGATCCTCAATTAGTTCCAATTTATTTTTCCCTCCAAAATAAACCCTCAACTCTCATCAGGAATTTGCTTCCTATGTGAAGGACATTGCTTTCATCTCAGGAGTTCTCTGTTGTCATACTTGAAATCCCCTTTGCCTTTCTCTAGATTGGGACCTGGTCACTGAGATTCTGAACAATTTGTTTCTCTGTTTCTTTGCATAAACCTTGAGAATGAACAAAAATTTTCTAGAATATTGAAGTTCTTTGCTAAATAAAGGAAGGTTTTAATGCAGCAAATTTTAATGTATTTCAAAAATTGTGAACACAATGTCCATTTAATAGCACACCAGCTAAAGCTGAATTTTAAGTATTTCATTAGAAATAGAATTTGGAACTTTGTAATTCTTCAGAAATTTTAGATGAGTCAATTTCTGTTTTCTATAACCCTTTGTCCTCATATTATACAACTTTACTCATGGTAGAAGATGAGGCAGATTCTATATTTACTTTAATGACTAGTGGCTAAAAGAAGCAATCATAAAATTCAATGAACAAAGGAAAGATTATTGTGGGACAATTTCCTCTCTAGATCATTTAAACAGATTAATAAAAAGAATATTTACTACCTACATCTGCATCACCTTAGCCATGGATGGGCTGACTCTAACTTTTTATGATAGTATAAAATTCATTTTTCACCTTTAAGTCCCCTTAAGTTGTCCCCATTGTACGATGAAATAGCTGAGGGATGAAATGTGTTCAGAATTTGTATTTGTGCATCTAAGTGTTGTAGGAGGAAAGAATAGAATAAGTGAGGTGCTTCTAAATGGTTTCAGTACCTGACTACTATTTCTCACTTTTCATCAGTTTTCACTAGTAGTCCTCTGGGGGTAATATGAGTGTGGGAAAGAAGTATGACAATCATAGGAGTTTCTGTTTCTGACCCAATCGGTACTATCTTATCTTTTAAAGAGTGTGGCCAGAGACACTTTTATACTATGAAGAGATCTCTAAAGTGAAACTATGAAGAAGCCATTCTTAATTTTTTCCTGTCATTTTTTTCTGTGTCATGCTACAAACTAACAACATTTTGTAATTTTTTTCCTTCTTCTCTTCCCTACTTCCTTCTCTGTGTCCTTTGTTTTCACTTAACATGTATTTTTAAAGGATTTGTTGTGTGTCTTATAACATTAAAAATGTTGAGTATGTAGAAATGTAACACGGTGACTATCAGAAGAGAGGGTAAGAGGAAGGGGAACAATATTACAATTAACTAGGATGAATACATCTAGAGACCTAAATTACAGCATAAGCAATGTTAACTCTTCTTAACATTGTGTACTAGAAAAACTGAGTAGATTCTAGGTGCTTACTTCCCCCCCACGCCAAAAAAGGTAACTGATGACATGATGGATATGCTAAATTGCCTACTTGTAGTGACCATGACTGTATATGTGTATCAAAGAATCATGTTGTAGATCTTGAATTGATACTATAACAAAATGTACTAACTTGCAAGTATTCACCTGACAGTTAAATTTTATGAAGTTTCACCTTCCTTCACATAGAGAATGGGCATGTTTTGATGGGATCTTATTATCCAATTGATTCCAAGGGATAATACTAAACCCTCCAATTTGCTCTGTATGCAACCTAATTATATCAGGGCTTCCCTTTCCCTTAACATTTCTTCCAGTATTCCTTATTTTTGCCTATTCGTCCCATCCCTGAGACTTGAAATTTCTAGTGCTTTCACTGAATCATCATTGATTTGCCTTTTACTGTTAATTTCCAATTATGCACCAAATCCTGATTATTTTCCTTCATTTGTCTACCTTTTTACCACATCACATCGGGTGGCATCCCCATAATAGCTTTTTAGTTGGTATACCTCCAGATCCAATTGGCCTCCCATGACTACCGAGTGCCTGCACAAATGCCTCCTGTTTGAAGGACTTATCCAAGTCCCCATGTTTAACTTCACAGTCCCATTGTTGGATTTATATTCTTTCAATTTTGATTTGGTAGTCCCATGGAATCTGTTTTGGTTAACCTGTCCATTGACATGTTTCTATCATCCTAGTAACCAAGCTCTGGTCACATGTCCTAGATCAGGTTACTCTCCAAACTGAGTCTCTCCATGCCTATGGTTTTTAGTTTTCTTCCTGCATTCTTGACTTAGCATTAACTATTTTGTTTTCTTGGCTTTGAGTCAACTATTAATTGTGAAAGTAGAAATTGCATATTAAACAGGCAGATATGATTTTTGATTTTGCATAGAGTGCAGTCCTTTGATGAATTGCAGAGTTGAAGAAATAAGTACAAGTGCTGTTGGGGTAACCACAATTCAAACAGTAGTCTTTCCTGGGTATAGAGTAGAGGGCAATCATAACCTTTGATCTGATCTTGACAATGCACTGTCCCATGGAGAAAAATCACTCATGAAATTATTTACTTAACATACACTATGAACCTTGAACTGTGATAGAGCCTTTAGTTACATGACAAGGTTTATTTCCTTCTCCTAAGTATCCTAATATCTAGAAGTACAAATATGTATATTTAATTATAGGTATAATTAAAATAGAGACTTTATCACATTGTTTTGAGGATTAAATGAAGAAATGTCTTTAAAGAGCTTAAAACAGTGCCTGGCAAATAGAACACAGCATATAAATGTTTGCTATTAATTTTACAGTGAACATTAATTATGTTCACAGGCTAGGAAACTATAGAGTTTCCAGCATGTAAATATTGTTTGTCCATTCATGGATTCTCCCGAGGCTTTGCCTACGACTTACCACCATGAATTCCATGTTCATTCATTATCTTTATTTATTTTTTTAAAAACTGTTTAAACATCTTTTATATGTTCAGGCTGTTCTAGGTATTAAAAATAAGACAAGGTCTTTACTCTCAAGATGCTCACATTTCTTTCTGTCCAGCACTTGAGGAATGAAAGTGTTCTAATAATTTGACTTCCTGCAACCCTGCTTTTTGCTATAAATGATAAATGTGGACAATTTGGATCTTTTTGAAATAAGGAAAAATGCAATCAAATTACTAGGAACTCTCTAGGGCCTATACAGATTTAGAGGAAATACTCTTTATAGTCCACATTGCAACAGTACAAGCCATGTTCCAGATGTAATAATAAGCTGTAGGAGAGCTAAATACATCCTTTCTGATGATCTTCAATTGTCACAGCTGTTATTAGGTGTATTTTTCTAAATCCTTGGAAAATTGGTAACCTATAAATGACTAGTTTTAAGCAGGACATCCTAATTCAATTTGTAAGATACAGGGGAAAGAACACTAGATTTCAAATCAGAAGATGAAGGGTTAATCCTGGTTTTATCACTTTCTAGCCAGATGATTTTGAGTAAACCATTGAATGTCTTCATTTGTGAAGTAATATGAATAAATGCCTTAGAATTGATGAGAGGATTGCAAGAGAGGTTTTACTCAAGAACTTATAAAAATATCTGGGAGAAAATATATGGCAGCTATATTTTAAATGGGGTTGGCTGTGACCATACATATATATATGTATGTGGCCAGGCTGTGATTGTATGTATACACATGACTCATAAAGTGTCTTCCAAAGGCCATGTGCTAAAAGCTTGGTCACCAACCTGTGGCACTACTGGGAGATAGTGGAACCTTTAAGAGGTTGGGCCGAGTTGGAGGAGATGGGCCATGGAGGTGTGTCCTGGAAGGGTATAGTTTGTCCTGGGCCCCTTTCTCCTTGTCTACTTCCTAGCTGTCATAGGTGACCAGCTTTCCTTCATCATGCTCTTTCACTATCACGTACCACCTTATACGAAGGTCCAGAAACAATGCAGCCAGCCAGCCAACCATGGACTAAAGCCTCTGAAACGAGAAGCAAAATAAATCTTTCCTCCTCCTAAGTTGTTTTTCTCAGGTGTTTTGTCAGAGATGGAAAGCTGACACATTACTTCACCCAACCCACAGAGGATTTGAGAATATTATTTTCTTTGATGTGTCACAAACTTTTTACACAATTTTCTTGATGTTGCTTACTAGCGGTGGCAATGTCAACTTTGTCCTTTATGACTTGAGTCACAGAGAAAGCTTTGTTCACATGTACTCGGTAGATACACAATAAATTCATATCGGGATTGAATTCTTGGAGACGGTGACATGTCTAGCATATTGGAAAACTCTAGCAGGTTCTGAATAACTCATCTAAGCTAGATATTAATATACTTCAGCTTCCTGGAGGTCAGTCATCTATCACAGTGACCATGGGGTATTCCTTCATGTCTATTTTATGCAAGCTTACTTAATACACTTGCAACAGCAAATTGTCATGTGACGTGCTCTAGGAGAAATTTGATATCAATTTGTCAAGCATGATTTAGGAATAATGAGTCCATTTGCCCAAGCTATGGTGGTGAGGACAGCAAGCAATAGATGAGGTGATACGCTAGAGGTTCTTTCTAACTCTACTTATTCCTTGACTTACTAAACAAGGACATTTCCTCTGTGAATTATATTGAAGGCTGGCTCTTCCCTTAGAGGCTGTAGGACTCCCATCAAAATAATTTAATGATGAAAATGAAGCTGGTCTAATTGAATTCAGTATGAACCAAGAGTCATCACCTTAGGGTGGGTTTAGCCCTGAGCACTTAATATTCTGCTCAGCAGCTTGACTTTGTGGCAAAGCTAGAGCTGTTGTCATTGCAGGCTTTAAGCTCAGGAAGATATTTTTCTCTTTAATACAGGAAATGGGAAGCTGGAATGTGCCTGGAATTGAGATAAATGTAGGCATTCACCTTGACCACTTAGGAGCTTTTAAAGCCTGACACTTCATCAGCAAGTAAAAATCAACTCGGCAGGTCTCAATAAAGCTGATTTCCAAAACTAAAAGCGAATTATTTTTTCTTTCCCTTCAAAGGTTCATGTTCTTTAAAGAACTCAACTCTCACCCTATCCTCTTTAGGAAAGAATTTTAATGAGTGTCAGTAGGATTCCCAAGTCTCTGCCATGGAATTTACTTGCAAATTGATTTTTAAAAATTGGGTTGGAAGCTCTAAGGAGAGAATTCCCTAACTCACCCTGCTGTGAAATACCATGCTCACCTCCCTGTTGTCTGATCCTGCCTCATTTAACCAATGATGTTTAAGGGCTAAGATTCAGCCTTCCATTTCATTTCACTAGGCCTCTGAAAGAAAATCTAATGTTAAAATTGGTCCATTATCTAGACCAGTTTAATTTGTGTCTTAAAATGACTTTGGAAATAAGTTTTGATTAAAAAGTTACACCAGTGATGCATTTTCAGTATCACAAAGCAAAACCTATTTGAAGAAGTTATTCCTGCATGCCAGATTGAGCAGAAGCCTTAATTCCCTTCAGTAACTGTGTAGGCGAAAAGAAATTAGGACGCTGGTGAATAAACAGGAAGCCATAAAAATTGCAGACATCTTTGCTATTTGTCTTGTTTTTCCATCGAATGGATTGTGCAGTCAAAAATTACAACCACAATCGAATGTAAAGTATTTTAAGAATGAATACACACATTTTTTTCCCTCAAATAACTATTAACAACCAAGAAACATATGCTTCAGTGAATACTTTTAGTTGAATCATAAACTACATTTCCAACAACTGTCTGTTGGAAGCCAGTTGAGACAGCCACACAGAGGATGTTAAAGCCAATCAAGCTCTCACAGAGCCCATCTGTGTCTTCCCTGCGAGTCTCCAGCTACTTCTTTGCTCTGTAGTTCTCTAAACTGTACAATTCCTGCTTTGTTTAGGGATGTTCTGTTCTTTTCATACAACTGTGCAGTCAGTTCCTCTATAAATTAAGGAGAAAATTAAAACCCTTATTTGCTCATTAAAACTCAGTGAGGGGAGTATAGTCATCATTTGTTAAAGATATTGAATTTTGCAAAGATTTAATTCCTCCTATTATTGGATATTTGTAGTATTTGATCAATTCTGTTGGGAAACCTGAGCGACGAGTCACAAACGGCAACAACAGGGAAATAATAAAACAAAAAAGAAGAGGTAGGGTTGGTGTTGAATGCTGGGGTGGATGAGGAGTAAATAAGATGAAGCCTATGTAAGATGCCAAGGCCTATTATCTAAGGTTAAAACGGTCATCTAAGGTTAAAACAGTCCAGAGACGGCAGTGGGAAAGTACCAATTCACTCACTATAGCAGAGCCAAAGGCAATAATTTGATTCCAAGAGCCACACCAAGATGAAATCTATCCTGGAGGTGGGAAAACTCTTCCATTCAAATTGATTCACTTGTGCTGCTATGATGAGGCAACTTCTGAAGGTCCCAAGCTGCACTGGAGATCTGGGGTTCTTAGAATTTTCTTAAAAGAATAAAGAACATTTTCTTGAAAGTGCTGGAGAGGCAATTAACATAATCCAAATGGGAGCTAGTCACAAATAGCAAGACTTAATTTTAGTACAAATGTCTATAATATACATACATATGCAAGAGTCAAATAATCCTTACAATTTAAAAAATGGCTAAAAGTTAATCTCCCTGTAAACCTGCCAATGAACTTTGCATGGATAAAGGTATAAATAGAAGCTGCTGCCTCTAACCTATGACTGTCTTTCCCTTTTTCTACTTCTCTGCACAAAACTTTGCTCTCACTTGTATACCCAAGCTTTATCTGCAATCCTGCATTTGGCCATCAACAGCTTCCTGGCCTTTACCAGCATGACTAATGTGTATTAGTCATATGGCCTGTGCCCGGGAAGATGGAGCTGGTAAGGGAACACTCAGGTATGGGAAATGGATCTGAGGACATTTGGGTAGTTCAGGGTCAGGAGTAAGCACTTGTAGTACAGCTTTTTAGAATGGTAGAGTGGAAGGGAAGCATGGGTGTGGGGAGGTGAGGGTGAGGAGATGGGGAAATCTGGGGAAGAGCTCCAGGTATGCATAGCTGGACCCATATACTTCTTGCTCTACCAGGAGAGTAAAAAATGGACAAGAGCTATAGGGGGACATTCTGATGCCTGGGGTCTATGGGTCGGATTTCATCCTTAGCAACTTCCCATTGCTGATACATGACTTGGCAAGGGAAATCTTTCACCACCTGGACATCAGGAAATATCATCTTAATGTCCACCTCATCTTAATTTCCAATGACAAAAGTTCTTGTCATGCAAATCAAAACACTATGATCTTTCATACTTTATATCATTTCTTATGTTGTATCTATTCAGGCCTAAAAATATCCTAGCAACTCTTGAAAATCCGTGTCACATATCACAAAAGTTGTAAGAACTTTTCCTGGCTTCCTCAGGAGTTCACTGACTACTCCTTGGTGCCCTTTGTATCATAGCTCCTATATTGTATTTTAATTTTTGGTTTCCTCCTCTTCTTGAGTCCTCAGCACCTGGCATTTCATAATTGCTGCATAATATTTGCTGAGTTGATTAGTTCATTGGACTGAATGTTCTATTCCAATGAGAAATACACTTAAGACTTTCTGTCTATGGCAAGTCTTACCTTAATTTTCATTTCTCTCCTTCATTGTCATCTTATTCCCTAATTTTTATCTTTCCCAGCCACATCTTGTTTTCTATTTTCTACCATGTTCTTGTATTAATTTTAGGTTCCCAGTCAAGTTTTTGACTTTGCTGCTTTATATAACTCTGCAGTTCACTTTTTCATGAGAAATGAGAGAGGGGGAGAGAGCAGATACATGCAAGTGTTTGAGTATTGGATTTGTAAGGTCAGACCAGCTAATGGAGTTATTTTGATAGGAAGTGACATGGTGAAGTTTTTTAGAAAAGTTGATCTGACTCATTAATCTTCCCTTCTAGTTGCTTTTGGCAGCTGAGTCACCTTTCAGACCAATAAAATTTAGGGTTGAAAGTCTTTAAATGAGCTGGTGGGAATAGATAATTTTTAATCTTAAACTAGAGAACCTAGATGATAATAGCAAATAGTGACTATGTAGTGATTAAGGTGCAGACCAATTGTTCCCAATTAATCATTTTTCAAGTTTTCAGGGTTGTCTAGCTCCAACTGTGTTTGTGCCCTGATTCAATGCATTGCTCCAATATATTTTAACCAAGCTTGAATCTACATGCACAGTTTACTCATTTATTTATCATCCTTATTAATATTAATAGTGAGGCCAATGACAGGCATCACACTAAGCCCTGAGGATACAAACACAAACAAGAACTTGTCCTTGTTCTAAAGAAACTCCTAGTATGTAGAGGGCAATAATTACAGAATAACACAAGGGATGATGTCTAATTCAGCTTGGAACATGGATAATGAGGCAGGTTTTATGAGAATATGACATCAGATCTGGGTCTTGCAGGGTGCTTACCCTTTGGGCATTGATGGGAATAGATACTGAATAATGCAAGTGGGAACATTTGTACCAAACAATGTGATCCTTTCTTGGAGGACCCCTGTGTTGAGCAAAGGATGGGCACAAGTGCAGGGCAGGGGAAAGACACCACTAGGGAGCTGACAGGGCCTGGGTTTAAATCCCTGCTCTGATCAATTGACTTAGGTTATCTGAGTCTTGGTTTCATCACCTGTTAAATGACAATGATACTTACTGGACGGAGTTCTTATAGGGATTAAATGGGATAAAGCTTGTGAAATCCTCTTCTTAAGGATGCCTTTCCTTTCCAGAAAAAGTTAATCTCTGATCTGTAGGAACTACAAATAAAATTGTCAGGTAGGTGTTAGGTCCTAAGCTGACCTCAGTCACTCTGTTATACAAAATTCTGGTTCATATAAGAAAAGAGGAAATAGACACAGAAGATAGAAACATATTAAAATATCAGATTCACTACTGGTAAAACTCAATTGAAAACTCTGTGGCCAAACAGCTGGAAAACTATATCTCCTTAGATTAAGAGTCTAAAAAACAGCATATTTAAATTTGAGTGGGAATCAGTTAAAAATAATGTTCTGAAATTAAAACAGTGAGGCAGAGTAGCAAAGGATGTATATGCACATTTCAGAATAAACTAGCCACTTGTTAGTTGTGATAGCTTGCAGTACTAGAAGCAAAACACTTTCTTTGCTCTCCCTGCTGTGCCCTGAATCTGGGGAGTTTTATGCATCTCTGCTAAGCTCAGAGAATATAGCTAGTGTTGGACCATGAAATATGGTAGAAGAGGTTTTTATTACTTGCAGAAGGAAGCTTCAAGAGCCAGAGTGTGGTTGTCCTTATTTCTCTTCCACCTGCCACCATGACAAGCAATATTCCAGACAGAGGCTGGAATAAGTTGGTGGCCTGCAGTGAAGATGAAGAGTAGATCAGTGGCTAACCATGATAAACATGCACCCTGACCAGAAGTTGATGTGTTAAAAGCCACTAAAATTATTGGGTTATTGCAGCAAAATCTAGCCTCGACTGAAGTCATTATTAAATCATACCACGTAAGCAATTTAACTCAATGGGTCAAATCTGTCCATTAAGTCTATACTTGTCAAGATTGTGTGGTTTTTGAATAAGTTCTATGTGAGGCTATTTAATTCTTTTTGGCTTGTTATAAATTCTGCAAACATCAGGGGTTTTTCATACTTTCATTTATCAAAAGAATAATACATGATGAGAATGAACATTCAATTTTTTTCTACTTCATTAAATTTTTTGCAACATACCTCTCTATTTGAATCTTCTATCCTAATATAAACACATGTTTGTTCTGTTTATCTTATACATTGGTTTTTACCTATAACCTGGCAATGACTAAATGCTAGGATCACATCTATTGTGTACTCTATCCCTACCTATGCTGTGCTAAAATAACTGCTAAGAAAGAGAAGTATAGTTAAATGTCACACTTAGCTTCCAAAGAGGGCTTCTTTTTAGAAGAAAGTTCTAATTTTGGAATTTTTGAATACAATTGCCCTACTAATAATACAGCATATTTTAATATAAATTTGTGAAATTAATAAATCTTATTTTAAAAAGAATAGAGGTAGGATCAATTTTTCTATTGTCTTCAAACACTAAAGAAGCACATTTTTGTGGCATTTATGTAGTTTACTGCTAATCACAGAATTTGTTTCTAAATGACTCTATCTTCTATCAACAATAAATGAGTAATCCCCTGTCCAGGATACCGCATTACCATATAATGTAAAAGAAAAGGGAAAGGAGGATTTTGTTCTCAACAGAACTGAGGTAAGATCAGTATATGGAAAGAATGTGATCACCTGCAAATGGCATAAGTACTGCAAACTACATGTAAGGAGTTGCTGGCAGGATTTAGAATTAATGATAGGAAGTATTAAATGGGAAAAGGATTAATATTATATTAGAAAATAAATGAAAAATGATCCAAGCTGGCCTCTGCATTGTCAGTATGTTCATATTATAGCTGAAGGACTGCATTAATATAATTAGGTGAAAATCCCAGTGGAAATTAGCTGACTTGGTATAATGTAAATGTTTTTTAATGAATGTAGAGATTTTGAGATACTCTCATTAATGATGCTAACTGTGTAAAATAACACTTCTTGACACATTGAACAAGATCAAAGTTCTGCAAGGATTGTTTCACTTATATTTCAGCCTGTGAGGAGTGAGGAGGTGATATAATTAAGGACCACACACCACGATGGAGGCATAAGTGCTATTAGTTCGGTGAGAGTGATTCACAAATATAGTAACTTTTACCTTGCAAAGTTCACGTGGTTAAGAGCAATGCCATCTGATGGAAATTTCTGTCCTCTGTTTGAAAGATCCATGATGGTAGCCACTAGTCACACATAGCTCTGGAACAATTGAAATACAGCTAGTGCAAACGAGCAACTGAATTCTTTAAGTTTAATTTAAAATTGCTATGTGTGATTAAAATGTACTGTATTGTATAGTGTAGGTCTTAGATCACATGCTGTAAAAATTTTAAATTTAGATTTTTGTACACATGTACTATGCCATCTTTAATTAATAATTAATCATAATTAATTTTGCAGAGGTAGACTGATTCAAAACAAAATGAAAATTTGTCTAAGTGAAAAATAAGTTTTCAAGTACATCCCATGTCCCAAACATAGTTAACTAATGTCCCCAGATTCTGACATTCTTATGCTTATTTTGCCATTAATAGATAGGGATCCTGATTTTTCTCTATCCAGTCATGCCTATTTCAGGCTCCTCTATCTTACTTCTTTCCTATCAAACTGTTGCTCTGGCATGGGAGATTTTTTATAAGCAAGAACCGAGCATTCTCTGAGGCCATGCCTCTTCCAGTTAACTTCTGTTTGACTTGTGACTTCAGGAGATGAGGTTCTCTTTAAATGCCACTGAGAAGGCTTTCTGATTTATTCATTGCTTTAAATTGTTACTAGATATGAAGATGTCATATTCTCTATATAGTATCCAACAGCACTTACGAACTGCAACCCTCTTTCAAAATAATATGTACCAATTAGTCTTTCTTTTTGCCTGTATCCCATACAAATTCAGAAAACAAGTTTTCAGCAAATGAATATTTACAATATGCCATACATTAGAAATACAACTATTATAGAGTGGTTGACGTTGTCATTCAGCCAGAGAGTGAGCACTCTAGGACCCCAGCCATGGGATCTGCTTCTTGAGTCCACTTCCCATACCAACTGTACAGGTTTAAGTTACCTTGAAGGTGAACCTGAAATGAAGATTCTTGTTCATGACTCACAGAGGAAGAGAAAAGTGAACAAGATAGGTGAAAGCAAAAGCAAAAGCAGTCTCAACTGGAAATTGGCTTCAGTCTGATCTCCCAGGAAAGCTCTGGCATTTACCTTGCTCTAGAGAGTTAGTTCTGCTTGAGGGAAAGGGCTAGCCAGTTATATACTCTTGTTTACCCACTGCTTCTGCAGTGGGTGTAGGGGAGGTGTTCTGTTCCTGGAAATAGAACCAATTGTGAACTGTTCCCAGTTGACATCCACAGCAGCTGGGGATGAGAGTGGGGTTTGTGTAAATACACCTATAGTGAAAGTGTTCTGGGTAGGATAAACAGCCTCCATTACAACAAACAGGACACAAGCTCCTTTGGTGGAGTCTTCAGCGAGATAAGCAGCTGGCAGAACCAGGGTCTGAGGACTAAATGCTGCCTGCATAGCACAATTCTTTCCACCTCATCACATGGATATGTTCACTCAGTCACTCATTCCAGAGATAATTAGGGAGACCCATTATATCATAGGAGAAACTTGTGCTCTGGGAATAGGATAATGATTAAGCTTACAGACTCATGAGCAATAGCTTGAAATTGGACTATTTCAGGAAAATCTGAGTAGGTGCTATCAAATAATGTGAATCTGCAAACAGAAGGGAGAAAATAAAAGTGGAGAACTAAAAACAGAGTTCACAGAGAATTTGAAATTTGAACTAGGGACTGACAGATGACTAGGAGTTTGGCAAATTTCCCTAGTTATAAAGCAGTTAGGTACCTCAGTACTAAGACAAATAATTGTTTCTTGATTTTTATCAGGTAATGCTTGGGTTAAGTGGCCTACAAAGGCTAAAGAATATCCATCATCCTGCTTTAGAGCTGTGTTGATGCCCTGATTGTATAATGCAGAGTGTTCCTTTTTTGACTTGAACAGATTATTCATCTCCTATTCACCTAGTATTATTCAGAAGGCACCTCAAATGACACACTAGGAAATTCATGCTTATGACATGCATAGGAGAGTGAATCCTCTGTTTCCCATGGAAATGGGAAATATTTTGAATAATAGAGCCCTATTTTATGACCTGATACTTTTATCTGAAAGGTAACAGGATTCCAGTTGATAGACTTTCTTTTTCTTGATGTGAACTGCAAATGTGTCTTAGGACAAGGAAAAACTGCTGTGTATTCTTTTAAAATGATCTGGTTGTAAGTTTGAGTATCAGAGAGCTTCTAAGGCAGTATGACTGTGGATCTCCTTTGCAATCTGTTACTTATCATTCTCAAAGTTCTCCATTTTTCAGTATTGTTAACAGGATGACTGGATGGATCTGTTCATTAAATGTGCAAAATCAAAGCACATCTTTTGAAAGCACTGTCAGAGCTAATTAGGGAGTACCTGAAGGCTTGAATTTGGTAACTCAACTTTGAGAATAAACAACTTTGTCCATCTGAGAGCAAACATATGAAGGCAGATGGTAAAGCAAAATTACATATTTTCTTTCTGTTCCAGGAACACCTGAAACTATTAATACCTCTACTAAATTTTTAAAATGAGACTTGTTTCTATGACTGACTTTGGGACATGTAGATATTTCAAACATTATTATGACTACAATGCTGTTTGTTTCATTCTATAACAGAATGACACTAATAAATGCTAACAAAGCAGGAGAGGATTTTTTGCTAGTTATAAAATTAGAAGTTGATCTTTTGTAATCCCAGCTAAGGTGTCATTGATGAGAAAACTCCTTGGGAATATGAGCTGCTGTCTTCCAGGGCATGAAATACTGTACTTTGAACAAACGAATACATGTGCTGGCTTTCTCAAGTTGAAATTTGTACATTTGTCATATCTGGAAATAGGAGATTATGGCATTCGGCATTTCATCTAGGAACCCTCCCTCAACATGTTGCTCTTCCTTTCACAGCCCTTGGAATCTACCTCATGGCTATTCCCTCTAACACACTTCTTTGCAGGTTCCTCATCATTTGAAATACTTGACAGTTACTAAATCCTTTGCTCTTTCTATCTCTACTAGCTACATTTCAAGGTTACCTCATTTAGTCCTATAGTTACACATCTAAGTGTTGATCTATAAATAGCATTTTTAGGTCTAAATGCCCAGACATCCATTGCGCTGTAGATATTTTTATCTAACTGTTCTTTGACATTCCTACTTGGGTGCCTTATTGTCATTTCAAACCTAACATGGCTAAAATTAACTCTTAGTTCTTTGTCTCTCTAAGCTTTCTACCTCTCTAGGATTTATCTAGTTAGGGGCATAAACTTCACTAGTATTTGATTCATCTCTTCTCATCACACTTCCCATATAATTTATGAGGATGCCTTGTTCTATTATTGAAAATACACTGAACATGGAACTTTTAAAATTTTTTATTTAAAATGTCTGTCTTAATAAATATTGCACATATTTATATATAACATGATGATTTGATATGTGCATTTTGGAGTGGTCAAATCAAGCCAGGTAACATGTACTTGGATTAGCCTCACATTTTTTTTTTTGAAAGATGAGGATGCTTAAATCTACTCTTAGGAAATCTCAAGTTTTGAATATATAATTAATTTTAGTCACCATGGGTATAATAGATTTATTGAAGTTATTTCCCCTGTGTAATTAAAATTTTGTATCCTCTAACATCTTCACAATCCTCAGAATCTGGTGGTAATCATTCTATTTTCTGCTTTTATGGTTTTGACTTTTTTTTTAGAGTCTACATATATAAGATTATACAGTATTTTTCTGGTTTTGGCTAATTTTACTTAAGATAATGCCTTCTACATTCATTCATTTTGTCAAAAATGATAGGATTTCCCTTTTTATAAAGCTAAGTAACATTCTATTATTCATTTATGCTATGTTTTCTTTATCCATTAATCCATAGGTGGGCAACAATGCATCCAGTTGGCTCCTGAATATGCCAATGAACCTCAATACCTGTTAAGCTTTTAATACCTGTTAGCCTCACAGAGCAGCAAGTCTTCTTAAATTAGTACTAGATAAGGAAAGAAATTTTCCTGCTCTTCTTATTTTTCCCTTCCTGACTCATCCCCTTTGAAACTGGTAGCATCTGAAGCTTAAGTTATAAGAAAAAGGAAGGGGAGAGTGAAAGTTTAAGGAAAGAGAATGAAGAGAAATGACCAGGATAACCTTCTTGGACAATTGACTTCCCATTTAAAAGAGGTCTCAAATGAGAATGAAGAAACATTTTAACTTTAAATCAAACTGGGAGTTTTATTATTCTATAAGTCTTGATCATTTTAATTACTGAAGTGAGACAATGGTTTTGTAACTTAAGGTAATCATAGTATTATGGTTATTATGGCCATGATAGATTAATTTATGGGATCTCTGGGACTTTATCAGGTTTATTAGGGAGTAGATGAACAACTTCTTCTGTTGAATAACCCTAAAGGAGAGTAGAAGGTAAATAAAAAGTGACTTTCTGATTAAACCCAAAGGTTGTGCTTATTCAAGATGCCAGTCTAATTCTGTGAGGCTTATAATAAAACTCAGAATAAAATCTAAAGTCCTCAGGTGCTCCAGTCTTAGTTCTTGATGCCCAGCCCCCACTCACTCCGTCTCAGTGTGCATGCCTTGTTTCTTGAACTGACCCTTAATTTTTTCAAGTATGAGATTCTTATTATATCCTGAAGGCTTTCCTGCCTACTTCAACTTCCTCCTCTTTGACCTTCCTGGACATTTTCCCCAATACTCTTCTCACATATCTAGTCCTGAACTCATGTCTGGTTACTGGAGGATTCATTGTGACACATGGTCACTAGTGATCTTTTTCAGAGTAAATTCAGGGAGATTGAGGGACTGATTTTAAATATTGTAACATGAATGGTAAGCAATTAAGCATAGACGGTAAATGTGGGTTTTCCTTCAGGAGACATACCTATAGATAGATGGGAAAATATTACAAGTCCCAGAGATGAATTTTCTTGTTGGTCGGTTTTGTATAGTTGAAAGGAAGGTAACTAACATGTGCCAGGACTTTTACTTATGGTAGAATATCTAATCCTCATTAAAATTACTTGGAACTTAGTATTATTGTTTCCACATCAGATGAGGAAGCTTAAGGCATATGGATGTCATCGATTTGCTTGTTATGTTAAGATGTAGATCCAAGAATTGAACCCAAGGATGAAAGATTTTTAATGCTTCTCTTTTCTTAAATCTAACGTGATGCTTTTGGAAGAAGTCAATAAAAAGCATATGGTTGAAATTATGGAAGAGGGAGAGAGGAGATAATAGATGAATCTTAGAAGAAAACTGGAGATATTATATTATCCGATCTGTAGTAACATCTTCCTCTAAGATGAGCCTGGTGACAGATCATCAACTCATGATACTTCTTAAAACTTCCCAGTGGCCAACTTCCTATTGTACCAGGGGTAATACCTAAAACTTATCATGGCCTTAAAGAGAGCCACTTTGCTTTACCTCTGCTCAACTCTCTGGCCTCTTCTACCACTCTCAACTTCCTATGCCATTCCAGACATCTCACTTCCTCCTTTAGCTTTAGCGAGTCAGGTCCTTTTTATTTTCCATGCCTTTACTAATTTCTTCCTCTGCTAGAAAATTTCTTCTTGTAGTTAGGCCTCAAAGCAAATGTCACATTAGAAAACTCTAAAAAATTTCTTGTAAGAAATCCTTTCCCCAAGTTATTCTCATCTGCATTATTATTTAGCTGTTGTCTTGGAATGCACCACTGTCTGAAATGATCAGACCCCCCCCCCTTTTTTTTCCATTGAGGTACAAAAATTCATGAATATAGCTATCTTTTTTGCTGTGTTCTGCTGTATCTCCAGGGTCCAGAATAGTGTCTTGCATATAAGTAAGCATTTCTATTGCGAATTGAAGGTAAAATGACTGGAGTTAAGAGTATTTATACCAGGAGATCTTGATTTATGTTGTCTTGAATTTGGCACCTGCTGAGAGTAAGAAGGATCAGAGATCCAGGAAGCTTGAGATGGTGGCTATGAATAGTAGTAGAAGGAAGTAAATGATAAGTAAAAAATATCAGCAGAGTGCTGGGTGGGCTGGCAGTCTCCTCTACCAGTAAATAAAGCTATAACTGTCTATGAATCTAGAAAGCAAGCACGCTCTCTATGTTCTTAGTTGAACTTTGCTTTCCTGTAGAGTTAATAAATGTACAAGTGATTTTAAAGTTTTTTTCAATTCCATTGATTCATTTTAATGGTATGGTTCAATAACTTTGGAAATAAGACCTCTTTAACTTGTTTTTATCATTTTTTTCTCTTTTAATTCAAGTAAATATTTGTTAGTGTTGTTGCTTTATTCTTCCATTCTTTCTAATTTGTCTCACACCACTAACATTTTATCCTAAATTCATTTTTTCTTATGTAGTGATTTTTTTTTCTTTTTTCTTACATAAGTAATACAAACAATTCTCTATTTTCTTTCTTTTTTTTTTTAAGGTGAAAAGCAGATGGATGGGGGAAGGGATAGATGGAGAAGCCCAAGACACATTAATTAACAACTTTTATAACTCCCTTTAGGGAGGGGCAATTCCTAGGACAGGTTATCTTAGCAACATATTGAAGCAGGGGCAGGTTCTTTTTTTTTCTTTTTTAAAGAGAGAGAGAGATTAAATATTTTTTAATATTTATTTTCTAGTTTTCGGTGGACAGAACATCTTTGTATGTGGTGCTGAGGATTGAACCTGGGCCACATGCAAGCCAGGCGAGTGCGCTGCTGCTTGAGCCACATCCCCAGCCCCATTATTCTCTATTTTCAATGTTCAGTTTGTTTCTGTGGGATTTCTCTTACTTGTTCTCTCTCTCTCCCATCTATAATATTCTAAGTTTTTATAATTCAGTAATCAAAAGGCAGTTACGTTTTTATTTTAAAATGTGCTGTGAGTTTTGGAAATACATCACATAAAAATCAGAATAATTTAAAAATAACAATTAGAGTAGTTTGAATTTGCAGAATAGCTCTAAATTTATATGCTACACTAACCCATTTATTCATTTGTTGATAAATATTTGTAAATACACATTAGGCAGTGTATTACACATACTAGGGAAAATAATAGTGGTTATTGCAACTTAAAAATTCACTGTGAGGAAGACATGTATATAAATGATTTTAGTAAAATTCAATAGAGAATGATGTGGTTTATTATGGAGAGTACCTCCAGCAGAACTCTTACTTTTGCTTAGGGATTCACCAGAAGTTGAAGTGCACCATAAAATACTTTGAAATTGAGTCCCAAAGCTAGCTAGCTCTATAAAATGGCAGAAGGGCAGTCCAAGCAGAGGCAGGCTAAAACAGTGAGCGGGTGTGGTTGGATAAAGTGTCAGATCATGAGGGATTTGAACAAAATATAAAATTACATGGACTTCATTCTGAAACTGAAAAAAAGTTTTCAAGAACTTTCCAAAAAAAGTGTTATGACCGTTTGTTTTTATAAAAGCTCCAGTGGAACCTGTGGAGTTACAGGGGTTTGAAGGTGGTACTAATGCCAGTTAAGAGACAATTGAGAAATAGTAAGAAATCAAACATGGAATGTGATAGATTTAAAAATTTGTTAAAGGAGAAGGATTAATTGAGCATGATGATGCCACTTTCTGTGGAGAGTAATCTCAAGTGGCTGGCTTGAAAAAAAAACACTAGTAAAATTCAGAAATACTAAAAAGACATGGCTAGAGAAGATGATGAGATGAATTTGGGGCATTTTCCACTGTAGCTATTGAGATATTCACGTACAAATGGCTGAGAAGCTCTAGAAATACTACCCTAAAGCTCAAAGGAGAGTTGGGGTTAGAGATGTGGATTTGGGAGTCAATAATATAAAGGTGATTGAAGCCAGTGAATGAGTTTACCTAGTGAGAGCAGGTAAGGAATAGGAAAAGATAGTAGAGCCCCTAAATGTTAGAGGAATAAGTGAGAACGGTAGGAGAAAAATGAGGAAGCAGTTGTAGAAATCAAGAAAAGAGAGATTCAAGGAGAAGTACATATTTTCATCGTTTTGAAATTAAAAGTTTCAAATAGCTATTGAGTAATAATTTTTTGAAAAAACATTTGTTCTTTTTAGTTATGTCAAAATACTTTCTACTGTCATGTATATCATACATACATGGAGTATAACTTCCCATTTTTGTGGTTGCACATGATGTAGAGTTAAACTGGTCGTGTATTCACATATGAACATAGGAAAGTTATGTCTGATTTATTCTACTGTCTTTCCCATTCCTATCTCCCCTTTCTTCTCCCAACTTCCCCCCTGTTCCATCCTCCTTCCCTCCGGTCTATTTTAAGTCAGCATCTGCATATCAGAGAGAACATTTGACCTTTGGTTTTGAGGACTGGTTTATTTCACTTAACACATAGTCTGCAATTCCAACCACTTACTAGAAAATGCCATAATTTCATTCTTATTTATGGTTGAGGAATATTCCATTGTGTATATGTACCACATTTTCTTTATCCATGTATTTGTTGAAGGGCACCTACATTGGTTCAATAGCTTAGCTATTGTAAATTGAGCTGCTATAAATATTGATGTGGCTGTGTCATTGTAGTCTGCTGATTTTAAGTCCTTTGGGTATATACTAAGGAGTGAGAGAACTGGGTCAAATGGTGGTTGCATTTCAAGTTTTCTGAGGAATCTCTATACTGCTCTCCAGAGTGGTCGTACCAATTTGCATTCCCACCAGCAATGTATCAGTGTGTCATTTCCCCCACATCCTTGCCAACATTTATTCTTACTTATATTCTTGATGATTGTCATTTAGACTGGAGTGAGATGAAATCTCAGTGTATTTTTAATTTGCATTTATCTAATTGCTAGTGATGTTGAACTTTTTATATATTTATTGACTGATTGTGTTTCTTCTTTTGCAATTCCTTTGCCCATTTATTGATTGCAATATTTTTTTGGTGTTAAGTGTTTTGAGTGCTTTATATATCCTAGAGATTAGTGCTTTATCTGAGAGACAGGTGGTAAAGATTTTCTCCCATTCTGAAGGGTCTCTCTTCAAGTTATAGATTGTTTCCTATGCTGTAAAAAGCCTTTTAGTTTGATACCATCCCATTCATTAATTCTTGATTTGACTTCTTGTACTTTAGGAGTCTCATTGAGGAATTCAGTTCCTAAGACAACATGATAGAAATTTTGAGCCTACTTTTTCTTCTAGTAGGCACAGGGTCTCTGGTCTAATGCCTACATCTTTGATCCACTTTGAGTTTTGTGCAGGGTGAGTGAGAGGGGTCTAATTTTATTTTATTACATATGGATTTCCAGTTTTCCCAGCACCATTTGTTGAAGAGACTATCTGTTCTCTAATGAAAGTTTATGGTGCCTTTGTCTAGTATGAGATAACTGTGTATCTGTGGGTTTGTTTCTGTCTTCTATTCTTACCATTGGTATTCATGCCTGTTTTGGTGCAAATACCATGACATTTTTGTTACTATAAATCTATAGTATAATATAAGATCTGGTATTTGATGCTTCCTGCTTCACTTTTGTCACTGAGGATTGCTTAGGCTATTCTAGGTCTCTTAATTTTCCAAGTTAATTTCATAACTGCTTTTTCTATTTCTATGAAGAACATCATCGGAATCTCAACAGAAATTACATTAACTCTGTATAGTACTTTTTGGCAGTATGGCCATTTTGACAATATTAATTCTGCCTATCTAAGAACATGGGAGATATTTTCATCTACTAAGGTCTTCTTTAATATCTTCAGTGTTCTGTAGTTTTCATTGTATAGATCTTTCACCTCTTTTGTTAGATTGATTCCCAGGTACTTAATTTTTTTGAAGCTATTGTGAATGGAATAGTTTTCCTAATTTCTGTTTCGGTTGATTCATCACTGAGGTCTAGGAATCCAGTTGATTTACGGGTGTTAATTTTATATCCTGCTACTTCATTGAATTCATAAGAGTTCTAGAAGTTTTCTGAAGGAGTTTTTGGGTATACTAAATATAGAATCATTTTTTTCAGCAAATAATGATGGTTTGAGTTCTTCTTTTCCTATTTATATCCCGTTAATTTCTTTCTGCTGTCTAATTTCTCTGGCTAGAGTTTCTAGGACAATGTTGAATAGAAGTGGTGAAAGAGGGCACACCTATCTTGTTCCAGTTTTTGGAGGAAATGCTTTCAACTTTTCTCCTTTTTAGAATGATATTGGCCTTGAGTTTGGCGCATATAGTTTTTACAAAGTTGGGGTATGTTCCTACCATCCCTAGATTTTCTAGTGTTTTGAACATGAAGAGATGTTATATTTTGTCAAATGCTTTTTCTGCATCTATTGAGATAATCTGTGATTCTTCAAGTCCATTGATGTGATGAATTATGTTTATTTATTTCTGTTTTTGAACCAACCCTTTCATCCCTGGAGTGAACCTCACTTGATCATGGTAAACTATCTTTTTAATATATTTCTGTATGCAGTTTGCCAGTCAAATAATCCATCTTTAAAGGATAATGAAGACTATGATTATTATAAATAGTTTTACTTAAAATTTTGATTTTAAAATTTCATAATAAGTAATCAGCAAAACTCTGATCTTGAATTTTATTTTAAAATTTGTATTTTACAATCTAGCAAATTTGCTAATTGTTTCCTATAATAAATTAAAAAAAAACACTGAAGTCAGTACAAATGATCACATTAGATATATATTTTAAATTTGAAAGTTTGCCTCAAGTAGCACTGAGTTGCTTCTTTCAAAGAGTGTATACAAAGGCTATTTTATTCCCTCCTTTTTTGATATTGTGGTAATTAATTAAAAGTTCATTGTGAAAATTTTATGATTGAAATTGTAGAAAACTTCACTTACTTATTCCTTAGATGCAATTATCAGTATTTTGCCATGCTTGTTCTGTGTATTTCTTTAAAAAATTTCCCCTTTTCTTCCTTCCTTTCTTTTATTACTTCCTTCATCTCTGCAATATTTTGAAGTAAACCTCTGCTATCATGTCATTTCATATTTTTCTAAACATCTGTCTAAAATAAATGCAGTATCTTATCACACCTAACAAATTAGTATACATCTACTTAGCCATATATCATGTTCCATAGTCACTTAAATATTATTTATTATGAATTATTTAAATTACACTATATAGTCTTTGCAGATTATTACTTAAGTTTCGTTTAAAGAGGAGCTTTGCTTCTATTATTGCTCCTCACTCTTGTTCTTATAAACTGTCATTATCCTAAAGCATTTCCCACATTCTGAATTTGGTCAGTTACTTCTTTATAGTCTTATATATTTTTTTCAATTCCCTATTTTGTTTGTTTTTGCAACTAGTATACATAGAAGTTGGTTAAACTCTGAATTTATTTATTTTTTGTCAAGAATATTTTAGTGGGCTGGGGATGTGGCTCAAGCGGTAGCGTGCTCGCCTGGCATGTGTGCGGCCCAGGTTTGATCCTCAGCACCACATACAAATTCTCTCTCTAAAAAAAAAAATATTTTAGTACTTAGACTGGGCATGGTGGCACATACCTGTAATCCCAGCGGCTCAGGAGGCTGAGGCAAGAAGATCTCAAGTTCAAAGCCAGTCTCAGCAAAAGCAAGTACTAAGCAACCCAGTGAGACCCTGTTTCTAAACCAAATGCAAAATGTGAAATGTGGCTCAGTGGTTGAGTGCCCTTGAGTTCAATCCCTGGAACCCTTCAGTGCCCACCCCCCTCAAAAAAAAAAAAAGAATATTTCAGTACTTAAAATTGTGTTACATCTGGTTATCACTGTGAAGTTGTCTCACTCTTAGTAGGTTTGGGTGGTAATCCAATGTCAAATTCTGCATCACTCTTTTCATGTTTTTTTTTTTCTTAGAAGCCATTAATAAGTATAGCCTGAATAAACATTTCATTAGGGATTGAAAACTGATTTTCTAATCCTCTTATTTACTCCACATGTGCTACTGAGCCTACTTCCACAAGGATCTTATGTCATGACCCTGTTTGTTCAACTTCCTTGCTTTCTGGCTTTACTAGATGATGCAGCCTATTCCTGTAGAATCTTTCCCTAGACCTTGAATGGGCTATTTCTCTGAGGAACCATGGTTGCTTTTAATGGATAACAGGGACTGTTTCAGCCCTGGTTCCCTAGAGAACTATTTTGGTGCCATCTCAGGACAGCATAAGTGAAGGAAAAAAGAAGTAAGACGGGAAAGAATGGGAAGTAAGATAAGATGATAAGTACTCAACTTCCATTGATATTTGACAAGCTTTGATGGCATCAGCACTTGTGCATGGCCGTATGGGACATCTCCCTGTAGGCTGCATGAAAAAAACAAGTGTGGGAGAAAATAGGGAAGCAAGTTTATATTTCTGGCTCCATTATCTTCTATTTCCAATGGGTCATTGTTACCCACCAAGGAATTACCTTTGTGTGCTTCTCTTCTATATCATCGAATACCTTTAGGAGCTTGTTGGGTGGACAGATTTTATGCCTTACATTATGACTCCATTGACTAAGTGCAGAAGCCATGAGAGGGATCAGAACCATAAAATTACTTCTGGTTAGTCTGTTTTTTAAAGCAGCAGCCAAAGGGTAGTTCCTAATACTCCAGGTCAAGGTATTGTTTGTTCCTATGTCGTGGAATTGAGTGGATCTGAAGGACATGTCGGTGTGGTGGACGATGAGGTGGAGCATGCATCTTGGGGTCTAGCAAGAATGCGAAACCAGTGGAGACTGGAGAGGTACATAAAAGGACATAAATTTTAACTCTCAGATCACTTTCTTCAATTTGTTTCCTTTTGCTTTTAGAATAATTGAAAGGCCACATGTCTTAGTAAAAAGACATTATTTATAGAAGTTAAATTCAAGATTGTATTAGTTAGGCTACTGCTAGATAGTATGTGTCACTTTCTGTTAGGTGTGGACAAGTACTGGAGTCCCCACTAAGTCCAAGAGTGACTGAGAGGTGGTTTAGTTGCCCTCACAGGGAGAGGAGGAAACGGGTTTGGTGAGGGTAATGATTTGCACAGGGTAATGATTGTCATTGGGATGTTTCTAAACTATTGTGACATGTTCACTTACACAGTTTTTGGTTCCTGCTATAGGTCAGTGTATAACTTGCCACAGATCACTGATGAGGGGATCCAGATGTGTGGCCAGATATGGGATTTTTCTGGTAATTGGCATGGGTTTAATTAAAAATTAGAAATCAGATGAATCAATAAAGATAGGAAATTGGCCATCTCTGAATATTTGTGTCATGCTGCAGCTGGGACACCTGTTGACAGAACATGAGTTGCTAACTTCTTTTACTGTATTGACATTTAGGTCAAGAGGCAATGGTAATGCATACAGCGATTGTTTCTTGAAACTCTAATTCAATGTTGTGTGGTCGGAAGAACCAGCTATTTAGTGAACATTATTTTTACCTATATAATTTAGTATGATATAAAAATTCTTACATAATTATGTTTAATATATATTTTACAAAGATGCTACTTGGTGGTATTACCATTACATAAGTATTGAAAGACAGTAAAAATCAAGGTTAAATTTTAAAATTTATGGGAACAATTTTTTTTTATTAAAAGCAGAAAAAATTATGATATTTGGTATCTGTTTTATAAAAATATTAAGGAACAATAATTCGGTATTTCATCAAAAGTGCTAAAGACTCAGACACACAGATACATCTGTGATCCCCATTAAAAGGTTTTAGTGACATTTTATAGATAAATATTTCTGCCAAGTAGTCTAAAGCAAGAGGCCATTGCCTTTATATTATTGAAAAAGTAAAACTTACACAAATATGGAGAATAGAATCATAATGTTCACTAATGCATCACTCAGCTTCAATGATTATGAGCATCCTGCTTATACTTGCTTTATATAGTATACTCCCTAAATTGTTTATTTTACTTGGAAATATTTGAGTATTCAAATATTGAAAATAAGACAAATTCTAGAATCATATCATTTAATCTGTACATACTGAAGTAGATGACTGGATAAAAAAGGTGGCATACATACACAATGGAATTTTACTCAGCAATAAAATAGAATAAAATCATGGCATTTGCAGGTAAATGGATGACAGTGGAGAAGGTAATGCTAAGTGAAGTTAGCCAATCCTCAAAAAACAAATGCCAAATGTTTTTTCTGATATAAGGAGGCTGACTCATAGTGGGGTAGGGAGGGAGAGCATGGGAGGAATAGATAAATTCTAGTTAGGGCAGAGGGGTGGGAGTGAAAAGGATGGGGCAGGGGATTTGCAACAATGGTGGAATGTGATGGATATCATTATACAAAATACATATATGAAGACACAAATTGGGTGTCAACCTAATTTATATACAAATAGATATGAAAAAATTATATATATGTGTAATAAGAATTGTAATGAAAAAAACCAAAGTATAAAGACATGAATTGGTGTGAATGAATATACTTTATATACGAAGATATGAAAAATTGGGCTCTACTTGTGTAATAAGAATCGTAATACATTACACTGTCGTGTATTTTTAAAAAATCAATAAAAAGAAAAAAAATAGCCCAGGGATTCTAGTAACTGCAGGAGTGACTCATGAATTGGGAATTAAGTTTTCTGAATAGTTGTATATGAGAATGGAAGAATATTTTGCTATAGTAAATAGCTCATATTATTCTTAAATCTTTATGCATGTCAGTCTGGACATAGCACACATGAAGTGAAATAGATTCTTCATGTTGGCCACAAGATGAATACTGAAGGCTAGAATTGTAAATATTTTAGTTTAATAAAATGATAAATTGAAGTTAATTTCATCTGCAATTTTTTTTTTAAGTCCTGTGGATTGAATCCAGGATCTCATACATACTAGGCAAGCTCTCTGCCATTGAGTTAAATCCTCAGCACTTTTTATTTCATTTTTTTTAACAAGACAGGGTTTTGTTAAATTGTCCAGACTGGATTTTAATTTGTGATCCTCATGCCTCAGTCTTCTGAGTAGCTGGGATTACAAGCATGTGCCACCATACCTGGCTCATCTACAAAATTTTTAATGAAATATTTCATTTAAAATGACTTTGGTTGACACTTTGACATCAATAATTAGTCATATTTTGGTTTAAAATACTAGATAGTTGTAAATTTTTTAGAAGAAAGTAATTTTAACATATATAGTTTTAGCTTTTTTATATAACTGAATTCACATTAAAAAAAAAACTGTTGGTACTGCTATCATTCCCTTTTCTCCACCTAACATTGTTTATTTTCAGAATTTCTGAATTTATGTTCAAATCAGGACCACAAGAAGTTCCACATGTTGTGTTCCTCTTTAGTTTCCTGTAGTGTTTTAACAGTTCCTCATTTTACATCTGCATATCATTTATTTGTGGAAGAAACTGGATCTTTGGTTCTGTAGAATATCCCATATTCAGAATGTATCTGATTTCTTCCTTATGGTATTATTTAAGATGTTCTCTTTTTTCCCCCTCAAGTATTTCTTCCAAAACCACAGTAAGAGTTTGGCCAGGTTCATGATAATTTTTAAGACTATTAAAGGTGTAGTTCTGTGTATACATCCTCTTCCGTCATATCAGGTTGGACCTAATGTCTGTGTGACTTTCAGTGGTGTTAGAATCAATGGGCTCAGACAGTGGTATCCTGATATCACTAGTAAATATTGTTTTTCAGCGTTTGAGCTGGTGGTTTAAATACCTGATAATCTTTGCCTGAATAATTTTTTAAAAATTTGATTCTAAGTTTTGAATTAATTAGTTGTGATTCTTCTCTAATATGAAGATTTCCTTTTATCAAGTATTTGGTTTATCATGGAACACAGTTCTTACAGAAAAGGAAGCATAAAATCTTATAAGAATTCTAGAAGGCTGATTCCTGAGTTCAGTAGCGTGCTTGCCTGGCATGCGTGCGGCCCAGGTTCGATCCTCAGCACCACATACCAACAAAGATGTTGTGTCCGCTAAGAACTAAAAAATAAATATTAAAAATTCTCTCTTTCTCCTCTCACTCTCTCTTTAAAAAAAAAATTAAAAAAAAAAAAAACAAAGATAACCAATGATTTGTGTGCCTGTGGCAGGATGAGTGCGTGATTTTGGATAGCTAGTGTGTTCCAATTCTTTGCAGTCATTGTTCTATTTAAGCTCAAGTTGTCCCAGTTTGCCAGAGGGAGGTCTTTACCGCACTTTTTTTTTTTTTTTTTTTTTATCATGACAACAGCGGTTTTTGTAGATACAATAAGAAGTTCCAGGCTTATCTTGTACATTTTCTACTGTAAGCCTTAAATTATCATTTCTCCAAGAAAGTGCTGATTCCTTTTAGTGGTCCATGGAGATGTAGACCACATTTTGTGCATGGTATATGCATTCTTTGTGTTATTTGTGCATTAAGGATATTCATTATTTTTCTAAACTTTTTCACTGGACAAAACTAGAAAAGAGGTTATTTTTAAGAAAAGGGTTAAATAAATTATGAATTAATACATTTTTCAAACAGGATTTTATTTAACTTAAATATATTTGTATCACCTCCCATCTTAAAATTTTGCTGTTTCAATAATTTTAACATTTATATGTTTATATTTGGCTAGTTAAAAATATTTCATTATGCTACCCGTAAGAAGACAAACAGATATAATTTAAGATTTTGTGTGTGTGTCTGTGGTGTATATTGTCCTTGGAGTGTGACCCATTAGGGACGTACTGTCCATTGACTAATTTGAAATATTTACCTATGTTCTTATAATTCTTTTATGAGGAAAAATTTTAAGTTACACCTCTTTGGTTGCTAAATATTTAGTTTCATCACCCCCCCCCTATTTATTCTCAATTTCTAGAGGTTGCTTAGTATTTTTTTTCACATCTTCATACATGTATTTTGTATAATTATGACCATCTCCTTCCACCATCCTTGCTATTCCCCTTCTCCCTTCTTTTCCCTCCCACCCCTATTCCCTATCTAAAGGTAATCCTCCTCCCCTGCTCTCCCTCCCTACCCCACTTTGAGTCACCCCCCCCCTTATATCAGAGATGACATTCGACATTTGTTTTTTTGGGATTGGCTAACATCACTTAGCATAATCTTCTCTAATGCCATCCATTTCCCTGAAAATGCCATGATCTTATTCTTTTTTAGTGCTGAGTAATATTCCATTATGTATAAATGTCACATTTGTTTATCCATTCATCCACTGAAGGACATCTAGGTTGGCTTCACAGTTTAGTTTAGCTATCGTGAATTGTGCTGCTATAAACATTGATGTGGCCGTGTCCCTATAATATGCTGTTTTTAGGTTCTTTGTGTATAATCCAAGGAGAGGGATAGCTGAGTCAAATGGTGATTCCATTCCCAGCTGTCAAAGGAATCTCCATACTACTTTCCAAATTGGCTGCACTAGTTTGCAGTCCCACCAGCAGTGTATGAGTGTACCTTTTTCCCCACATCCTCACCAATACTTGTTGTCTTCATAATAGCTGCCATTCTGACTAAAGTGAGATGGTATCTTAGAGTATTTTGATATTCGTTTCTTTGATTGCTAGAGATGATGAGCATTTTTGCATATATTGGTTGATTGATTGTGTATCCTCTTTTGAGAAGTGTCTTTTCAGGTCCTTGGCCCATTTATTGATTGGATTATTTGTTTTTTTGGGTGCTTATCTTGTTGAGATCTTTATATATCCTAGAGATTAGAGCTCTATCTGATGTGTGAGGGGTAAAAATTGTTCCCAGGATGTAGGCTCCCTGTTCACCTCACAGACTATTTCTTTTGCTGAGGAAAAAAAAATAAAAAAATAAAAACTTTTGGAGGTTGCTTAGTTTTTTCCTAAGCTTTTTTTTTTATATATTTTTTTTTTGCACTAACATAAAGCAGTTATATAGGTCTAAGGACAAAATGTGAAATAAGTACACTGAGAGAATGCTTGGTTGCTATTTGTTCCCATGTCTCATCTTCTTTCTCAATGAGTCACCAAGTCTTCAGGTTATTCTTCCATTATTTGTTCTTGAGAACATTACCCAATGTGAATGTTTGTATTTTTTCTACTTCTTACACAAAAGGGGGCATATTCATTTTCCTCCACCTTATTTATTTGCTTATTTTAGCTATTCATTGGCACATTTTTGCTAGTCTATCTTATGGGTAGATTACTGGGTGTGGGACAATTCTGTCAAAGAGTATATCCGTAAAACACCTTATCAGATAGTCAAAGTCCCTTTAGTAGAGTTGTATCATTTTTTCAATTGGAAAAATTTTTTAAAATTAAAGCTCCCTAATGTCTGACCTACTGAGTGAGAACTCAGATGTGGGCCTTCAGGTTGAGTAGGGTGCTCACCTCAGTTTGGTGAGAGAGATTCCAAGGTGACAACATTGTCTCCCCTGTATGATCCTAGAGCCTGGATAGTACAGGAAAATATTCATAAACAAATAATTTTTATGTGATTGCTGGAATAATAGAAATGTATGTATGGTACTACTAAGGGGAGACAATAGAGTGGGTAACTCTGTCAATTAAAATGGTACCTGATATAGAATGGAATTGATTGTTCATAATATAAAAAAGCAGACTTATACATTTTTTTTTAAAAAAATTTGTCTGCAAAACTGATTTTATGAAGACTCCTTTCCTGAAAAGAAAGAAATTATGTGTTAAACCCTGTGAACTTATCCCATCTGTACTTGTTTTTTTGCTTATTTTATTCATTGCCATAAATTCAAATTTTCAAGCTTTAGCTACCATGGACATCTTATGGGGAGTTTTTTCAACCTAAAGTCACAACAGCATGGAGAATCCTCACAATGATATGTTCAATGTGAAAACTCTGCTGTAACCAGGAGCATTCTGCACTCTGCTTGAAGCTAGTCATAGAGTTGACAGGAGAGAAAATAAAAGTCAATAAAAACAGAATTATTTATTAAAAAGATCTAATGTTACAAGAACAGTACACAGAACTATTATCTGACTGTGCCTTCCACATGTTATATACCATTATATATAGTATATATACAGATTGTATACAGTATATTTAACGGTTTGACATGGAGTCCACAGTACCTTTAGTTGGGTGTGTAAAACAGTTGCTTTCATGAAATTTTTAATTATCAGGAGTGTTGTTTTCTTCATAGTTCAATTGACATTATACAAAAATACAGTCTCTTTAGTGATTTAAGACTGTGGTTACTATCCCATCCAGGAAAAAGCTCACTTAGTACTGTAGCTGAAAAATAATGTACCTTGATACGGAATGCTGTCTGCATTCTACAAAGTAACAAATATGTAATACATAATACATAAACATTGAAATCCTGTTTTTTAAATAGATTTATGAGGCAAAATACATATTTTGTGAATGTTGAGTAAAAACATCCCATATCTGATTCCTGTAAGAATACAACATTGACATTCTATGCGTAAATATTCTGGCAGATATGTACCATCCATCAGCTATTTGGAAATATTGATCGGTTTTAATTTGGTACTGGAGATGGAACTCGGGAGTGTTTTGCTGCTGATCTATATCCCCAACTTTTATTCTTGTTTTTAAATTTTGATACAGATTTTTTTATTTTTAAATTTTGATACAGGGTCTCTCTAAGTTGCTTAGGGCCTCACTAAATTGTTGAGGCTGCCTCGAATGTACCATCCTCCTGCCTCAACCTCTCAGGTCACTGGGATTTCAGGCATGTATCATTGTGCCTGGAGATACTGGTTAATTTTAAGTTGTCATACATCAACATATTTATTGGGTTTTGCTTTATAAAAATGTTAGTATATCTTCATTCTTGAAATCCTTCACTGAACTTAGTATAGAATATTATAGAAAAGGAAGAAAATGCTTTTTGGTTCATCAAATATGTAACAATTATTTCCAACTTTTAAATATCCTTCATAATTTTTCCACCCGTACAATTAGTTTTCATAAATTACATTATACTTAGGAGAGTTAGCATCCCTCTATTTGCAAAGTTGAGCCTCTCCCACTTCAAAGGAGTCAGTTGAGAAAGGCCACTTCATTGTTGTTATTTAAAGGCTAACATATTCACCATCTGTAGTGTTTATTATAATCTTCTGACTAAAACAGTATTTTAAATTACTTTGTGTTTGTTCAGGAGTGTCTTGAACGTAATCTTCTCCAAACACAACAAGTAATTGAAATATATAGTTATCTCTCTAAAACTAATCTTTAGGCTGTTCAGAACAGAATTCCTAATCTTGCCAGATGTTATGGTGAATGCCTATAATCCCAGCGGCTGGAGAGTCTAAAATGGGAGGATTGGAAGTTCAAAGCCAGCCTCAGCAATGGTGAGGCGCTAAGCAACTCAGTGAGACCCTGTCTCCAAATAAAATATAACGTAGGACTGGAGATGTAGCTCGGTGGTCGAGTGCCTCTGAGTTCGATTCCTAGTAACGCGCCCCCCCCCCTCCAAAAAAAAGGAATCCCTAATCTTTCCTCTGATACTTCAATGGTTAACCAGCAACTTAAACTTAATATTGTTATGCTTAGTTGGTAAAGATGCAAATAGAGTTGATAGGTTTAGATTATATAAAGGAAAATAAAGGGAAACTGCTTTTTGTTCTCATGTCAGCATCACCTGTAAGACTAGTTTCTCTAGGCTCTTTTCTGGCAAATGAGGTTGCAATGAATCTTTTCAGACCTATTCTTGGGTGTAATGTCAACTCTGGCACATCCTCATATTTTCTAGAAATTCATGATTCATCAAGTAGAAAAATTTCACCTAGCTTTCCAATAACTATCTAGAATAACTTAGGTTCAATTTGACTTTTCAAAATAGCAAGTCGTAATCACCTCCCAAGCTAAAAAATCAAGCAGTATGTGTCTGGAAGAAATAGCAGAGTCCCTATGATGATTCTATGTTCCCACAGATTAATTTTCTAAAAATCAACTTACCCAACAGCTCTTCTTTATTTTAGTAGTTGGTAAGATTTTATAAATGGCATGGAACTGTCTGAAAAGTATTTATTTGCTGTACTTGAATCATTTTAATCCACAGACAATATGTCTGTATAATTATTTCCACAACAAATTTTTATTGTCCTTAAAATTATTTGTAGTTACAAGAAAGCATTGGATTTAATTCAAATTTGCTTTGAAAGTAGGTAGAGAAATTAAAAAGCTCTGTCTCATTTGTTATGTTTTTAAGTTAGTGCCTGTGGCTTCATATTGTCTCAGTTTTTAGTTATCATATATTATTGTGACTTTAAACTTTTTTGTATTAGTAAAAATAAACATTTACACTCTTCATTGCTAGATAACATAGAACTTGATGGAAAATAATAAATTCATTTGGACTTACTTTATATTTACCTTGCACATATATTAATGGCTTATTCCCTACCCTATTATCTGGTTCTAGGAGTGCATATAGAATAGTGTATTGATAAATCTTGCAATTTCCCTATGCACTCATATGTTTTTGAGAAAAATTTTGAGTATTTATCCTTTAATGGGCCACATAACTGAAATATTTTTCATATCTCCTGCTGGTTTGGCAATTGGAATAGTTAGCTGAATAGAAAATAAAAACACTGGACTCAGATTCTAAACAAACTTTTCATTCTTGGTTTTGTATTTGTTTTTGAAACAGACCTGCTAGTTACCACTTAACAAATGGATGGCACATACTTAGAGTCATCAGATATAAAATCAAATTCCAACATATTAAAAAAATTCAGAATACATTCAACAGAAATTACCTTTGCTTACAAAAATTCATTACATACAATCTGCATATTTTTATTGGACCAAGAACTGTCCTTTCCATTTACAAAAACCAAAGAGAAACCTGATGGATAAGTAATATTTTCCTCCCGACCTTCTGTAAGTGCACCATGTGTAGTCCCAAGTTTTAAAGCTTATCTCAGGGTCCTGGGTCTCCAATTAACTACACTCTATTCACTGCTGCTCTCAAGCTAAAGCAAAGAAAATCAAATTAAGTTGGCAGCTTTCACCAGGAAGTTGAAGGAATCATCAATGCCAAGAGCAACGTTACTGATGATGATGTGGAGAGTGTGTGCAGGGTTGGCTGAGCGCTTGTGATTTTCCCACCTGTGAAAAAAGAAGCATCAGATGAAGCCAATTTTTGTAGTCTTATTTGGACAAGGCAAGTGTTCTTAGAATCTAGGACAAGAGTATATTATCTGTCCCTTTAATGAATGTTTTTATTTTTTTTTGCAGGGGTACTGGGGATTGAACTTGGGGGCACTGAACCACTGAGCTACACCCCATTTTTTTTATATATTTCATTTAGACAGGCTCTTACTGAGTTGTTTAATGCCTTGCTTTTGCTGAGGCTGGCTTTGAACTTATGATCTTCCTGCCTCAGCATCCTGAGCTGCTGGTAGTGAGTGTTCTTCATACTTTGGGAACCTCAGACCATGTCTTATTTTCTAAGTTGCAAGGAAAGCAGAAACATTTATGCAACACTCTATTGAAAAATCTAAGTCATGCTAACAAACGCATCAAACCAGGAGATTTAGTGTAATCTCCATTAATGATGTGCTGATGGAAAACATCCCAGGTTCCTGATAGGGAATGAAAAGTAATTTTTGTAGAACATACTTCAGGAAATGGAGCAAAAATAATTAGCAAAAGTGTGAAGCAACATGAACTCATAATTTAATTACTTCTGATAATTTTTAAAATTTAATGACATTTATTTATGGGTCTTTGATTATTTCAATTGATTGGGCTTAAATTCTAGATTCTCATGCCAAACTTGGTAAAGGTTTGTTTTTTTCATCTTTCTTTCTTACACTCAGGAGATATTTCTTTTTGAGACCAAAGCGTTACATGCATTTAATTGCATTAAATGAACTGATCTGAGTTGATTAGTCTGAAGTAGTTCCAATAGCTCCACATGGCCACCGATTAAGAATGATTTTTAATGCTACCTTCAGGAATGGTATTTTAAGCCAGAAGACTTCTAAAATATCATTATGATCAACATGTAATGAATACTCACTATATCACAAGCACTGTATTAAGCCCTTTATAAATATTATATTATTTGATTCTCACAACAACCAACTTCAGTAAAAACTATTGTGCATCTTTATCTTCCTGTTGAACTTGAGAGAATTGGTATTTAGAAAAAGGATAGAACTTGCTTAAAGTTCCTGAGCTAGGAATTAGTACATCTGTGATGCTTTAATGTTTTGTCTATCTTAAAACAGTGTTGGTTATAACCTTAAGAATAAGGATAAAATATTCCACCTAGTTTTTGGACTCTACTGTCAAGTTCTCTCCTCTGACTGGATTGAATGTAATGGAATTATAATGGTGATTTTTGTTAGTCTAAATTTATTTTTCATATGCCTATCTCTACTTAAGAGGTAAAAAAAATTGGTAAAAGACACGCAAAATTGGCAACTCTTTCTTTGAAAATTTGTATAACTAATGCAATAATAAAACTTATTAATCAACATGTTGGAGAATGTTAGATATAGTTCTACTTGTACAATAGGAGTTTATCATGAAATTCATAGTCATATGTGAACTGTAAAGGGAGATGACAAAGCCTTACTGGAGTTCTATGTATATGCAAATAAATAGAAAATGAAAAAAATTTCTTTTCTATATATTTCAAAGTGACTGTCTTATTGTTAAACTAACTTACATGACATTTTTATAAAAGCGTCTCACTTTCAGAATGGTAAGTAGAGTCTATACCTCAAATTCTAAGTGACATCCACAAAGTCATCATTTTAGTAGGGAAAACAATACAAATGGGGTGGGGAGAAAAAAAAAACAAAACCCTCTCCACACACAGCATCAGCAACATTGGATTAAGTTCTAGCCTGAGCTGTAAAAACTATTTCACTTGGACAAGTCATTCAATTTCTTAGGCATTTGATTTTTTTGGAATATAAGAAGAAAAAAACAATCATTGCTTGGGTTTTATGAGTCTATAGTAGATAAAACTAAGAGATTTCATATTATTGAAACTCAGAAAATGGATTACACTGGCCAAGATGTTATTAACTAAACCATTAAAGTTGCCATTTCCCCCCATAGAATAGAAGTAATAATTAAAATAAATGTGAGAATTAAGGTCTTTTATAAATACTCCAAGCTTGGGACTGAACTTATTCAGAGGATGCTATTGAATCTGATTGCATTAGAATTAAAAGGAACTTTCTAGAATCATAGAGTAATATAATTCCTAATTGGAAGGATAAAGTAATGTATGGAAAACATGTAACATGGTTCCAAGAACCATTTTGAGGTCTTAATAAATGCTCATTGTGTCATTAGAAATTTGACACTTCTGAATGAAGAAGAGTTATTTTTTTAAAAAACATGAAAAATATCTTTTGCCTTTCAAGGTGCTCTTGAAAATTCGGCACCCTCACCTTAACAGTTCAATTGTGAATTAATCTGCACACAGACATTATTACCATTCTTGCTGTTGAAACTGCACATTTATAAAGGAATCATAGAGTGTATTAAATTTTTGTATGACCACAATATATTTAAATTCGACTTGTATTCCTGAAAATGTCAGTTTCCTACATCTTGTATTACAGTTTTTCGGTGAAAAGTTAAAATATAACAAAGAATTCACCTAAATTCCTTTATTGTTAATGTTATCTTCATGTTTAATTGTCTTTTAAAACACATTTTTTCTCATTTTAAATATAGAAATGATATAACCTATCCCCTAAGTACTTCAATGTCTGTTTCTAAAGAATAAGACGATTTCTCATATCACAAAAGCGTGATTTCTACAAATTGATGTTGCTGTAATCTTTTCTAATATACAGATAATCAAATTTTATCAATTGTCCCAATAATGTCCTTTATCTCATTTTGTATTTTTAATGCAGAAATTTGGAGTTTATTAAATATTATGTTTTCCTCAGAGTCTGGTATCATTCATTTCTCCATTTTATTTGCCATCCATTCATTCTGTGACATCAAAAAATAACATAAGCAATACCTCTTATCTGATTTCAAGTTGGTTAATGTATTAAATAGTGCCATACACACAGAGCCTTAGAAGATATCATCAGAAACTTCCTTTTCTGTTGATCATTCTGTGTGGGAATGATTTCTCAACAAATAATACTCATAATTAACCATTAAGTGAACACCATTTAATACAAGGTTTTAATGAAAAATTGTCCAATACTTTCTCAGGGATTTGCATATCTAATTAAATCTTTTTTTGGCTACTTTTACAAAATGGTTTCTTCTAATTTTATAAAATCTCCCTTCCTTTAGTTTTGTCATACTGAGACAATAATGATTATGATGGTAGATATTCGGGTATCCTTGGAGATAAACTACCTAGATTTGAATTATGGTTCAGCAATAATGTGATCATGGGCAAGTTACTCACGTGGCATTTTTCCTGGTTTACAGAGAAAATCTATCTCATGTGATTGTTACTAAGATTGAATAATGTGTGTATAATTTTTTTGTGCCTGTTATATAGTAAAGGCTCAGAAAACAAGAAATTAATAGTGCTTATAATAACTATGGGGTTCAGTAATACAATTTGTTTATATGTCAAATATCAAATTTTAAAGTTTAAAGGGAATACTTTTAAAATAATCTAACAACAAGAACAATCAAGATAATAGAGAAGTAGGTACATCAAATGGGGACAATATTACTTTAAAAGCAATATTTCAAAAGCCAATTTGGCCAGCAAGGTACTACTTGAGACCAGGATTGAAAAGAATTCTTGTAAATAAGTACATTCTAATAAAAGTATCAACTTCTTTCTAGATTTGTAGAAATTCTGCAATTGTGAGCAAATTACCATGGTTCATACAGATTGTAGGAGGAGTTGGAAATCAAAGAAGAGAAACCCCTCCAAAAAATATCTGAACTGTGCAATCCATCATTCGGTTTTGATGAGGTTTTATCATCTTGCATTGCAGGTGGCCACCATATTAAGCCTGTTAGATTAAAACTTACCTGAATACGATGGTACCCTGATTTGGGAACTAGCTGTTCCATCCCCTCCTTCGCTGTATGCTCGGACTTCAATAATATAGACTCCAGCATCGGGGAGTGGTACTACTGCTTGAGGTTTCTGCGTTTCAATGACTTGACTGTTGCTGTGACCCTCTTGCCTATAAAAAACCTGTGAGGAGTAACAGAGGCTCAACATTTGAAATTCAGTTGAGGATTACAAATGCTTACTGTCTATATCTGTATGTTACATTCTGAGCTAAGCGCAAGACGCTTACTGCTTAGAGGTGTAAGCAAATGTAATACATGTGTTATGCACTGCAATGAAAATATACTTAGGGAGCCACGGAAGTCAAGAAAGAGTTTAATTCTGTCTTGGGATTTACAAAATCCTTTCCAGAAGAGGTGATGCCTGAGCTAAGTATTTGAAAATGAATAGAGTTTACCAGTTGGAGAATACAGACAGTGATAAGATTAAAAATACACCTAGCTGATAAGAAACCATGGCACTGGAGTATGGAACCTAGAGAAGATAAATATGGATAGTGAGAAATGAGACTGGAGAAGCAGGTAGTGAGGAGATGCACCATAAAAAATCTTTTATATCTGGTTATTGAAATGAATAATATCCCAAGGGAGATTTAGAAGCTTTGTCTTTAAACTTTGAAAAGAGTGAAGAGAGAACTTAAGCATGTTAACAAATCCTTAAGAATTCAGGAGATGGTTGAAAAGTTAAAATTGTTTTAATTTTTATTTTGATGGTGGTTTGCTTTTTGCTGAACTGATATCAGGATAATAGAGGGTGGCAAAGTTGAAGTTTTTTTTCTTTTTTTTTTTGACATCTGGTCATGGTGCTGTAAACAGGCATGCATGGTAAATTCAACTACAGAGAAGGACACAGTGTTATCCTGTGTTTACATATCACAAAACTAATGGCATAGGTGGATTCAGGTAGCTCATAAGATCATCTGTCTAGTTAGAGTAAAAACTTTATTAGTAAGTTATTATTTTGATGACTTTAGAGCTATTTTACTATATTGTGCTAGTCTAAGTGCTTTTGCCTCTAATAATAGTTCAGTATAATTTTTGGAGGTATAATAGTCAAATAGGAGCAGTTAAGAATGTTTAAATGCATTTTTATTCATTTTCATTGTCTTTATGCATTTTCATAGTTATTGGAATTATAATATGATTGCTTTGCATAATGGAAATAGAAATGGCTTTGTAGTCATACAAGTCTGGATTCAAAACAATTTCCTACAAAATAAAGTGAAACAAAACTAATCTCCTAAACATTCCTGGCTGGATAAATTCCAACAAATTACTAACTTTTCTTGATCTGCATTCACTTGCTGGTAGAAAATGGTGCCATGTAGTTTATGGATTTGTTAGAAGAATGAAATGAGAAGGTGCAAAAATACCTAGCACAGGACCTGGTACATGTAAGCTTAATAAGAAAAAGCTATTCTCAGCCAGGTGTGGTAAAGCACGCCTGTAATCCCAGCAGTTTGGGAGGCTGAGGCAGGAAGATTCCAAGTTCAAAGCCAGCCTCAACAACTTAGCAAGGCCCTGTCTCAAAATAAAAGGAGCTGGGAATATGGCTTAGTGGTCAAGCATCCCTGGGTTCAATCCCCTGGTTCAATATATGTATATATATTCTTATGAAAAATGTGTTAATGTGTTTTGAGTTTGAACTAACTTATATAAGACAATAAACTCTAGAAAAGCAATCTTTTCTTATCCTAAATCTGTCTTTACTCAATCCTTCTGTGTTTTAGTAATATATACTTCCTTTATCTTTTGTGGGTTGAAATTTACTTCAAGGTCTATAGAAGGAAGTGACTTCTCTGGAAGGAGGTGACTTCTCTTGAAAGTGTAACATATTGTATAGTTATAGCTACTGAAATGTTTTTTGGGAAGGATGCCATAGTCTCAATGAAAATGCAAAGTGATAAGTGCATCACCAATCATGTATCCGGCATCTCATGTAGGCAAGCCCATGGCTGTTATACTGGAGATTCATGAAAACAAGATCATGCTTCCTGCCCTCATGGCACTTAACAGTCTAATATTGGAGACAGATGCAATTCAATGAAGTGTGGTATCTACTACAATAGGAAATATGTATGGTGCCAGGGCAGCGCAGAGTGAATTCTTAGATTTGAGGAATCAAGAACACTTTCTGGAGGATGTCTATAACAGTATTTTTAGGTTTAAAAATGACAAATATGTCAGAATTTATGCTTCCAATTTTGACTATAGCACTCTAATGAATTAGAATTTGATTATATACATGAGGCAATTAGAAATCAAATTTATGAGATGGGAAAGTATGTAAATTGGTGAGGATTGGCAGGGGAGTAGCTGTTTTAGAGGACACTGTTATTATGGTTCAATAAATCACAATTTTTATGACAAAGAAAAATGAAGCCAGCAATGCATATCTAATGTTGCTGTAAAATAGAGTTAAAGGAAACCTGGTGGATCAGTTGAGATTTAAGAACAAAAGGTAGAGGCAGCAAAAATAAAATTAGTTAATGGTCAGAAAAGGAGTTTAAAAATCAATTGTGGCTTTTACCAATACATCCACAAAGATGTAGTGCTATGTGTCAATAAGTAGGTATATTAATTGAAAAGTTAAACTAATGGTTAAATTTTGGTGCTTTTAGGGAATCTTGTCTCATTTTAAATTCCTGCCCTCATATAACCACTGAGACTCACTGTAAATTCCTGTCCTAAATATAGAAAAAATGAGAGTAAGAAATATAAGATGTAAGAATTAAGACATGTCAAAAATAATTATTGACAAAAAGGAGGTAAGGGAGACCTTTGAGACTCTGGACATTCACAGATTGGCAGGTATGGTGACAGTTACTTTTCTGCATAGAGAAAATTGTCTAATGTTGACTATTCTCAAATTCTTTAAAGAAACAGAGCTTTGGGTTATTCAAATGGAATATCCTAGAAAAAATTTAATTAGGATTGTAATTCTTAAAGGCATGATCTGTAAGTGGCTCTTCTATATGTCTAAATGGCTGAATGGTAACAATACTGAGAAGAATGCATCAAAAATATAACAGAATAAAACTTTTGTTGGTTATAAGTGCCCCTAAGAAGAAAAGATCCTATTAAGGTCGAGCATCTTGGGAATAGTTGATGAAGACAACTGCTCTTCATAGAGGATGAAGAACCCAAAGCACAGTAGCAACAAGATAAAGTGAAGCAGGGAAAATCAAAACTGCATAAATTCCTCTTTTTTTTTTTTTTTGTTCCAGGGATTGAACTTGGGGGTACTCGACCACTGAGCCACATCCCCAGCCCTATTTTGTATTTTACTTAGAGCCAGGGTCTCACTGAGTTGCTTCAGTGCCTTGCTGTTGCTGAGGCTGGCTTTGAACTCGCGATCCTCCTGCCTCAGCCTCTCAAGTGGCTGGGATTACAGGAGTGCACCACTGTGCCAGACTTTTTTTTTTTAATCAAGCATAATCAACGTACATGGTATAATGAAACTCATGTACCCATGACCCAAATTAAGCTGTTATATATGTCTTTGTAATTTGTGGAAACACAGCAAAGACTGACTTCTATATTTGAAATTGATATAAGATGAAAGAAGCACTGTAAAATACAGGAAATTGGAGGTGGCCATAACTCAGAAGATCTCTAAGGAGATGGAGAAATATAGGAGTGGGCTTCCAAATCCTGTAGTGTGTGAAATACATTGGTGTAAGTGTGCACACATCTCAGGAGGCTACTAGGCCTTCATTTATAAGTTGCATAAGCAACCAAGAACTATGTTGATGGATACTATAATGATTAGAAAATCCTGGACCTGATTACTCTGTTAGCATTGTAAATAGGTAGAAAAAGAGAAGTGCAAAGTGGGTATATATGTTAAGGGATTGTAAGTCTAGGAAAGGATATTTTCTAGCTGCTTACCAGAAAAACTAAAACAAAAATTTTAAAAAACAAATTGTTTATATAGCCTTAGGCCCTTGTCCTCAGTTTTTTTTTTTTTTTTTCCAACTGCTTGTTTCTTTTCTGAAGGGGAAAAAAGTTTCTCTCTATAGGAAAAGGGATATTTACACAAGTGAGAGCATAGCCCTGGGGCATTCAGTATTTATTTTCTTTTTCAGTTGGGCATTAAAATCTGTATGACGAAACAAGGAATAGATAAATTAGCTATTTACTTTATAATCTTGATAAACTTCTTTCATGGTGTTATAAAAAAATACCCTCCATTCCCAAGATCATTAAGAAGAATTTTGAGAGAATTTACTTTAGTTCATAGTTTTGTTATTGGCATTTCTGAAGTAAGGCCACTAACATATTTATAATATGTGCCCAAATCACCAAGGATTGTAGATGTAGACCCTGAATGAATGAAATTACCAAAATACAATCTTCTTAATGCAAGATAATTGGGGGGGGGAGGATACCAAGTTAGTGAAGCTTTTATTTGAAGTTTTTATTCCACTTTCCTAGTCATTTATAAATAATGCATTGATAAAATATTGCAGTTGATCTCAGATTGGGAAATGTAAATAAAATAAAGTGGCACTGGCTAATTGACCAGAAAAAGTCATGAATATGATAAATAAGTTATCAAGTTTTATTCAACCTATTAAATAGGTTATCTTAAGTGGGAATAAATTGTGTTAATATTATATCTTAAGGTCTATGTAAAACGGACATATCTTTTCCAACAATTTTCTGGTTCTTCATAATATTTTACTTACTAATAGAAGCTGTGATATTTTGAAATTATTGCTGTTAATATAGACTACTTAAAACCCCAACAAATCCAGAATCAAGAGCAGTCTCAAGAATATAGCAGTGAGAAATACTGCACTAAGTAATGCTTTATGTTTATCTGAATGGGTTCTATTTTAATGAGATGCCTAAAATCATGATTCCTGCAATTAGCCATATATGTTTTTACCTCGCTGTTTCTGGAATTTTAATTTGCTTTCTAGTTCAGGAGATTGCTTGCCAGTGTCCTAATGATAGTAAGTTGGTTTCTGAATGGTGTGTCAACATTTCTGAAAACACTACTACTCCTAATCATTGAAAGTTATATTTGCTTTAGAGGGCAAATTATGAGAACATGGTCTTTTGGAAAGATTTAGGTAAGAGAGTGCTACAGGAAAGACCCCCAAAAGGGGTTGTTTACTGTTATGGTTTAGATATGATGTGGCCCCCAAAATTCATGTGTATGACAATGAAAGAATGTTCAGAGGTGAAATGATTAGATTATGTGAAGTGTAACTATTAATCCATTGACACGGATTAACTAGGTGGTAACTGTAGGCAGGTAGCGTGTAGCAGGAGGAGGTATATCACTTGAGTTGTGCCTTTGGGGTTTGTATTTGTGCCTGATGAGTAGAGCTTTCTCTCTGCTTCCTTGTTGCCTGGTTCCCACGTTCTAAGCTGCTTTCCTCCACCCAACCCTTCTGCTATGATGTTCTTATATCTAGAGACCAAATGTGGACTAAACCTCTGAAACTGTGAACCAAAATAGACATTTTTCTCCTTTACTGTTCTCCTCAGATCGTTTGGTCACAGCAACACAAAAGCTAACTAAAACACCCACCCATTACCAAAAGCTCAAATTCAATATTCCTGAGGATTAGAGACAGATTTCAGTATGTGTGTGAGTTTGAGTGTGAGAGAGTTTTATCATATATACTAATTATGGTAAGAAATGCTGCAGGTTGTGTCTTAAAATATTAAGGAGAACTCCTTATCAAAACAATGTATTTCCCATTTATAACTTCAGTTTTTAAGTATCAGAGTTTTGGCACTTCATACATAAAACACATTGTGTGACCATCTCTGATAGCAGAAAACACACCAATAATAATAATGCTTCTCAGTCTACATATTGTTATTAAAGTATTTTCAAATCTACAAATAATATTCAACTAATAATTTTGTATGGAGTTTAAGATAAAAAACTGAAGCTGATTTTTCTGGAACAAGATTTTGAAATTAAGCAAATTCAATGTAAAGACCTCATGTATTTAAAAATCAAGGTTGTTTTTTTAAAAAACAAGCTGAGTAGATGTCTTCCTATTTCAGATCTCTGGTTGGCATTTGGCAGGATAAGTGTGAGAAGTGTCTTGGAGCTTGCCGTCGTCTCTCTCCATGGACTCTTTCCTATCTAGCATGCTGGCCCTAGCATTTCTTTCTTGTGTTTCTTTGTTAATAGTAAGTCTTTTTATTCAGTCTAAGACGTCCAGTCTTTGCCATCTGCCAGGAGTTTGTGTGTGGGAAGATGTGCCAGGATCCTCTGCCTGGCACCATGTGTCATGGAGCTATTCATACTGAATGATTCTCACACTGAAGTCAGACTGTTGTTGCATTTCCTACTCCTTCCCTTCCTGTACCTTGTGCAGTGTGGGTACTGAGTGTGACTGCCTTGGCCTCCTCCATCTGTAGGCAGGTGCCTCATTCTAAGATCTAGACAGAAAATGACTTAGAGAATACAAAAGGCTTATCAGTGGGCCTTTTATGCCTTGTTAATGGTCTGTCTTCACGAGAATGATTTTTAGGATGAATGTGTATGCCAGGAATGGAGAAACACTCACCTTATAACCCATGACTTCTGATTCATTGGCTAAAGGTCTGACCGGCTCCCAGCCCAGAGACACCTGAGAGCCTTGCTGCTCCCACCGGAGGTTGCTAGGTGCTTGACTGGGGGCTGCAAAATAAGCGAAAGTGAACTGACAAGGATTCTTAAATATGTGTCTTCATTTAAATCCTCTCAAGTATTTGAGTCTTTTCACGTGTTTAGTAGTTGGCCAGCCCCCTAGGCTTCCCTCCAGCTGGAGTCAGATAAGGAGGGTTTTGCTCTAGGAGTGTCATTTTAATAGCTCCTCCACTGAGCTTTTGAACTTGAATCCTTTTATCTGCCTTTGGTGTCAGAATCGCTTAGCCTTGTTTCACAGGAAGATAACCTTTATCTACTGTGAATGCAAAAATTTCTGAGCTAGTTTTGGAATTCAGATCTAAGCACTGAAGCAAGACTATGAATCACCCCTCCCCACCCGCCTTTGACTCTGCTTATTATGTACCTCACATGGCTTTCAGAAACATGAAAATGTGTTTCCTTTTTGTCTGAAACAAACAAAAGCCCAGGTCACTTACGGGATTTCTTGGTGGTTGCACTCACTTCACTGCTAGGTGGCCCGTATCCAGCTCCATTGTAAGCCCGCACTGTGAAGTGATATAAGGTATTTCCTTCTAATCCTGTCAGGATGATAAATGACTCATTCCCCCTAGTTTTGACTGTTTCTGCTGCATCTTCTTGTTCCATGTCTTTCCAGTAACCAACCTGTCAAGAAATTATCAAATGACAAATTAATTTTGAAGTTTGCCTTGAGATCATGATTGCTTGAATATTTAGAAATTTTTTTTCTGGATGTTGCCTGCAGCCACCCCGGGGAAAGAAATCATCCCTGTATGACCCAATTATCAGGACTTACTAATGAGACCAAAATTGCATCCCTGGCCTGATTTGTATGTTTGAATCGCCACTACCAAAGCTGCATTCGGCAAAGCAACAAAGGATGAGACCTCACAGCCCTGGCCCAGTGGTGTGAAAGAGATAGAAATGCACTGTGATATTACTGAAGACTCATTCAAAGAAATTGCAGAAGTGCTTTTCCTTTCACAGGCTATCAGAACAATTTACTGTGTTTCAAAACCAGGAAACCTTGCATGAATTAGGTGAGAAAATAGGTATGAACAATATTTCCTTTTGGGCTTTACATAAAGGTGAATCTCACAAGCTGTATTAGTTCAGTGCAGAGAAGATGAAAGAATACCCACAATATCTTGGAGTAAATCAAGTGTAGATAAATAGTATTATTGGGCTATGGAAGAATGACAGAATGAAACAGCTTTATATTGAAGCGTGGATTGTGCATTGGGATCATCTTTCCCTGTTTTGAGTTCATGGTGGATAGTCTCATATCTTTGTTTCCCTGTGAAGCTAAGGCTTAACTCTGCTCAAACACTAGAATTTCTCCCTGCCTCAATTCATGGAAGATTAATCCTCCTAACACCCTGCACTGTACCCATTTCATCTGCCTTCAAGGGCCTTGTCTACTGTGATGTCTAGAAAGCCAAACATTTTCCAGATTTGTTTTCAGCTACGGTTTCTGGTATACAATGTGAATAGTGAGGAATTTGAATTGGAAGATGCACTGAAGCATGTGTAGGATTGCCACTTCCATTTGTGACCATAGGAAGTCACTATGGGCTTTGATCTCAAGAATGAACACTGGGAAGAGAGGACTAAAGGGGGCACCTTGAATGCAATTGACCAAATTTATTGTTATATTATGTGCATGTATGAGAATTTAAACATATTTTTATTTTGTATAATTATAATGCACAATAGAAATACATAAAATAAATTTTAAAAGAATGAACATTTGGATTGCTATGACTTTTTAAAATTTTATTGGTGTATAATGATTACACATAATGGATCCATTGTGACATACTGATATACGCACATAATTTGGTCACTTTCATTCCCTAGTCCCTCCCTTTGCCCTTTCCTACTCCCTTCCTCTGGTCTCCTGTCTCTACTTAACTGATCTCTCTTCTAATTGTATGAGATTTCCCCACCTTCACTTTTTTTCCTTTTATTCTCTCCAACCTTCACATTTTGAAAGAAAACATACTCATCCTTGACTTTGATTCTATCTTATGTTACTTAATGTGATGCTCTAAATTTTCATATATGTTCCTGCAAATGACATAGTTACATTCTTCTTTGTGGCTGAATAAAACTCCAGTGTGTGTGTGTGTGTGTGTGTGTGTGTGTGTGTGTGTGTGTGTGTGTATCTTCTTATCCATTTATTGACTGATGGACACCTAGGCTGGTTCCACAGTTTTTCTTTTGTGAAGTGTGCTGCTACAAACATGGGTGTGAATGTGCCACTGTACTATGCTGGTCTTTAATTCTTTTTGATAAATGAGTAGCAGTGATCCTCATGACATGCTTGCCAGCAATTAGTACTTGTATTCTTGAAGCTTGTTATCTGATTTGAGTGAGATAAAATCTCAGTGTAGTTTTGATTTGCATTTCCCTGATTACTAATGATGATGAACATTTTTTCATATACTTGTTCCTTTGTATTTCTTCTTTTGAGAAGTGCCTGTTCAGTTCATTTGTCCATTTATTGATTGGGTTACTTGGGTTTTTTTTTTTTTTTAGTGTTAAGTTTTTTGAGTTCTTTATATATGTTTCTAGATATTAATCTTATCAGAAGAGTAGTTGGCACAGATTTTTCCCATTCTGTAGGTTCTCTCTTCATGTTTTTAATTATTTCATTTGCTGTGCAGAAGCTTTTTAATTTGCTGCCATCTCTTATTAACTCTTGCTTCTATTACCTGAACTTTAAGAGTTCTATTGAACTCCTAAATAAGTTTCAGGCACTTATTTGTTGGATTATTGACCCTGTATTTTCTTCTATAAGTTGAGGTGTTTCTCGTCTCATACCTGGTCTTAGGTACATCTTGATCTGACTTTGTTCATGTTGAGAGATGGGAATCTAACTGTGTTAGTCTACATAAGGGCAACAAGTTTTTCCAGCTCCATCTTTTTTGTAAAGAGACTAACTTCAATGTACATTTCTAGCATCTTTGTCAAAGTTCAGATGACCGTACTTGTGTGGTTTTGTCTATTTTCTATTCTGGTCTCTGTATGTATTTTTATGCCACTACTATACTATTTTTTATTATTATAATGTTGCAATTTAATTGAAAATCAGGTATTTGGATACCTCCAGCATTGCTCTTTTTGCTTAGAATTGCTTTGGATATTCTCAGTATTTTATTCTTTTTTATGAATTTTAGGATTTTTTTCTAGTTCTGTGAAGAATGTCATTTTATCACAATATTTCAAAGTACCCAACCAATCTAGGTGCTGTCCTAAGGCAAAGTGAAAGAGAAATGAGGAGAGAACAAAGAAGTTACAAATTTCATCTGAAGCTTTATGAAATGAAGACTGTTATCTGTTGGTCATATTTTTCTTATATTATTTCATATATATTTATAAGTATGAAAAGACCTTATTCTCATGTTTTACACAGAGCGTGTTATCGCTAAGCGACTTTCTACTACAGTTTATTAGAGGAGGAACAAACTTTCACCCAGAGATTGGACGGATTGACAGATGGAACTTTCTTTGGGCTTCCTGTTATGGGAGAGGGCAGATTGCATTTTAATCTGTGAAAGTTATAATTGCATTATGTTTTTATGCAATATCATTGATACAAGTTGATAGTTTTGGGGAGCTGATGAATAGGGAAAATAGTGCATATGGATATTAAGTGACTGAATGGATAATGTATAGTACAGTTCAACTGTTCAACATCCATTTCACCCTAATTCTAGTGTGTGTATTATCCTGATGAAGATGGAATACTAAAATTCATATTTCTATGGCTACCTTGCAATTAGAGTCTGGATGTGTTTAGATTCAGTCAGTCAGATGCAGGTGCATGAAATTTGAAAGTTAGAAGTGAGATGAAGGTGAACCTTTGCCTTTTTTTTTTTTTTTTTTTTTTGCAGGGGCGGGGGGGAAGCCCAATAATGGAGGCATTTGGGCTTCCTTGCAGTAGCATTAATGCATGTCTCATTGCTTACCTATTGACCTTATGAGAGTCAAGAGGCAGCTCACAGGGCAGCCATTTTGCTGGTGTAAATCATAGTAGACATAGTGGGATGCTGGAAGTGGCAAGAATAAAATCCCTTGGGATGAGGATGGTTTCCTCAGTGTGGCGCCATCTTGATCATGGTGGCCTCCTAACCAAGACAGTGGCATATGCTTCTGGAGCTGGTGGTTTCTTGATTTTAGAAGACTTCAGTCTCACCTCTAAGGGCTTAGTTCTATTGCTTGGCTTTGAGGGTTATTCTTGAAAGACTACCATGAATTCTGTTGACTTCACACTCTCAGTAATTTTGTAAGTCAATTATGCCTGTCATAAAACACTCATGCTAAAAGCTAGTTAAAATAAATCAGTTCTTCACAATTAAACCCTCCCTAATATACCTATGGATCTTTGATTTATATATAACAAAGACTAATAAAATGATCAAATTCTATTTCTTAGCCCCATCTTCCCACTGAATTGAATGAACATAGTTCAGTGACTGAAGTTTGAAAATTTCTTTTTACAAATGAGAAAACTTGTTATATGTACAAAATGAGACTAGATTCTTGTCACTCACTCTGCACAAAAATTGACTAGAAATGAATCAAGGATTTTCAAAATAGAAACTATGCAACTCCTAGAAGAATAGATAGTCAACACTCCAGCATATATGCACAGGCAGTGACTTTCTTAATAGGATCCCTAAAGCTCATGAAATAATACATGGGATGGCATAAAATTAAAAAGCTTCTATATAGCAAAGGAAATAATTGAGATTGTGAAGAAAGAACCTACATAATGAGAGAGAAATCTTTGCTAGCCATTCTTCTGATAGAGGATTATATTATATTAAATCCAAAATATAAAGAACTCAAACTTAACACCATAAAACCAAATAACCCAATTAACAAATGGGCAAATAAACTAAAAAATACTTCTCAAAAGAAGAGTTGTAGCCAACAAATATATGAAAAAAATCTTCAACATCATGAGCAATTAGGGAAATGGTAATCAAATCTACACTGACTGATCTCACTCCAGTCAGAATAGCAGCCATGAAGAATACAAATAATAAATGCTGGAAAGTATGTGAATAAAAAAGAACAGTCTGACACTGTTTGTGGGGTTGTTAATTAGCAACTACAATAGAAATCAGTATTGAAGTTCCTCAAAAAACTAGGCATGGAACAACCATATGACCCAGCTATGCCACCCCTTAGTAGATTTCCAAAAGATCTAAAATCAACATACTATAAGGCATGCAGCCACATCAATATTTATAGCAGTACAATTCATAATGGCCAAATTATGAAACCAGACCAGGTGTCCATTAATGGATGAATGGTAAATAAAATGCATATATACAGAATGGAGTTTTATTCCATATAAAGAATAAAATTGTTATTTGCTGGAAAATATATGGAACTCAAGAACATTATGTTAAGTGAAATTGGCCAATCTCAAAAGTCAGGCATGTTTTCTGTCATATTGAAGCTAGAGAGGAAAAAGAAAAGAGTGTGGTGGGGGAATCTCATGAAAATTGAAGAGCGTCAGTTGAGTAGAGGAAAGGGATCAGGGGAGGGAAAATGAGAAATACTGGAGAATCATATTGGCTAAACTGTATTGCCATATTGTGTGTATTTATGAATATATAACAAATATCACCATTATGTACAACTATAATGCACCAATAAAAATATGGAAAAACTTGATTTTTTTTTTGTTCATGACAGTAGAGTATATTTTGACATATGAGTATAACTTTCCATTCTTGTGGTTGTACATTATGTGGAGTTACTCAGGTCATGTATTCATATATGAACATAGGAAGGTTATGTCCAATTCATTCTACTATATTGCCTAATCGCATCCCCCTCCTTTCCCAGGTTCCTCTTTGTCTAATTCAGTGAACTTCTATTCCTTCCTCCCTCCCTTGCTCATTGTGTTAGCATCTGCAATATCAGACAAGATAGCTGGAGTTCGGGGTACCATGGCCTTAGACAGTATCTACGTATCAGAAAGAACATTTGGTCTTTGGTTTTCTGGGATTGGCTCATATCACTTAACACGATAGTCTCTAGTACATCCATTTACAAGCAAATGCCATAATTTCATTCTTTATGGCTAAGGAATATTCCACTCTGTATATATACCACATTTTCTTTATCTGTTCATCTGTTGAAGGGCACCTAGGCTGGTTCCACAGTTTGGCTATTGTGAGTTGTGGTGCTATAAACATCCATGTTGCTGAGTCTCTGTAGTATACTGATTCTAAGTCCTTTGGGTATAAACTGAGGAGTGGGTTAATTGAACCAAATAGTGATTTCATTCTTTCTAATGAATTTCCATATTGCTTTCCAGAGTGGTTGCACCAATTTGCAGTCCCACCAGCAATGTAAGAGAGAACAACTTTTTAAAGCTTAAAGCTGCTAATATTGTCTTTTATGTGTTGTTGGCCCATTATTTCCAGTTCCAAAACCTAGCTTATCTTACTTGGTCTCTGAGAATATTTTTAACTAAAAAAAAAAAAAAAAGAAAAAAAGTCAGTTATTTTCAAACTGCAAAATTGGCTTAGAAATCATTGATGAGCAAATGTGTATTTTTCCTTTCCAGTGATATATCTGATTTCATGTTCTGTTTCAATTTTCTTTAACCAGTTATTTTAAATACAATTAAATATATATTCTGAGGGAGCTGAGCACAGGTAAAGAAACTACCGATTTTGACACAAATATAGACTTCAGTAAAAATTCTGGACTTCTAAGTCAGGTGTGGTGGTGCACTCATGTAATCCCAGCAATTTGGGAGGCTCGGGCAAGGAGTTCAAAGCCAGCCTCAGCAACTTAGTGAGGCTCTAAGCAGCTCAGCAAGAGCCTATCTCTGAATAAAATACAAAAAGTGATGAGGTGGGCTTTAGTGATTAAGAGCCCCTGGGTTCAATTTCCAGTACCCTGACCCCCAAATTCTGGACTTCTAAATATTGAATGTTTAATGTTCCGATTAACCATCACAAAATTAACCTTCCCATGAAAAATACAAAATGTTTCTTAAGTAACTCATTGGAAGATAATTATATGTGCACCAAATGACACCAGAAGTACCAGAATTCGTTTATTATTTCCTTTTTTATTACATATAATATTAAAAAAATACAGAATGAAATAGTTGTTTATTCACACCTTTCTACCATGTGGGAGAGAATCAAAATATGGAGTTTAACATAGTGCATCTTTACTGATTCTTAAGCTGAAATTGCAGTTAAGAGTATTAAAAATCATGTAACCAAAGTTGAAACTTTCATTTCATTTCTTTCCTCAGATATTTTATCTACTCATGAAATTTGTACTCTGTGAAATCACTTGCAATGAATGCAGTTAAAACCATTAAAAGATATAAATATTTAAAATTGGAAGCATACACAGCCTGTTTTATTACCCTAGCATAATTGTTTTCCTTTTTTTGTAGTATCCATTTCTTTATTATTATGTTTGATGTATTTACGATCCTACTATAACTGATTTAATGTCATATTTCATTCTCTAACATTATGGTTACACATAAATATTTTCCAATTTTTAGAATAATATTCTATAATATGTCTATGTAACATATATTATATAACCATTGTCCTATTATAGAACATTTGGGTAGCTTTCAATTTTTGCTTGGTTAATTAAAATATTGCTATGGATATCTTCATGTACTTCATTTTCCCCATAGTAGCTTAATTTCCTAAAATAGGACCCACAAAGGATTACATGGGTTACAAAGTTATGAAAAATTTTCATGCAAAAGTTCCACACTGTTTTTTTTCTTTTTCTGTTTGTAGTGAGAATTTTAAGAGTATATTTTATGGAGACTTTACACTATAAAAATAAATTAATTTGAACATTTTTAACTCTTTAAAATCCTGTAGAACAATAATCACCAAAGAACACATATTTTACGTATTTTATATCCCATTTTTATGAAAAGGTTAAGTCGGTATCCTTGTCTTCTGAGTTTACTACACAAACAATTATTTTTGAAGTATTACTACTTGTTAGAATTGACATATGGGCAACTATGTACCATGAACCTGTGCTGACCATTAAGACGTTATCATCCAAATTTATTAAACATTTTACAGAATGAACAGCAAGACTTCAAGATTTATCCTACAAAAATAACAGTATGATGAGAATTTCAAAGAGTATGACTGAAATATAAGCTGACTTCTTTTTGTTTTATCTAAAAGAAAATACTTGGTAGGAATATTGAAGAGCTACCTAATCCTTTTTAGATTAAAATATTTTAACATATGTCTAAATAAAAAGTTAACAAATATATCTGATAAATATATTTATAACAAAGACGTTAACTTCATTTAGCCTGAGTAATGACTATAATTTGATTTTTTTTGGTATAAAAGACAATGCTAAAATCTCTAAAATAAAATTACTAGATTAGAAATGTCTTGTCTTAGCTCCCATTTTTGCCACTTGATGAAAACACATTCTCTGGTTATTGCAATTTTTTTCTTCCCCTTACGTTGTCATCTAAACTACTACTAGCTCAGAGATTAAAATTATGAAGTTTGAGAATATTGTGAAAGAAGATCTAGTGGACTAGCTTCTGTTGTTGACCTCAGGTTTTTTGTTTGTTTTTTGGGTGCTGAGGATCTAACCCAGGACCTTATGCGTGCTAGGCAAGTGCTCTACCAACTGAACTATATTCCTAGTCCTTGACCTCAGTTCTTGATAAGGTAGGAGATTCTGCCCAGGAATTCACCTTAGAAGTCTAAGGTGAATTTGAGGCAAGTATTGGAATCAAAGAATATAAAAATGAATTTCACCTAATTTTTTCATTTCATTAAAACCACATTCTCTTCCTGTATTGATATCAATTATGCATCTCTTACAAATCAAATCTATGACACCATATTAAAGAGAGCATAGAAAGTTTTACATGATTTGTTTTTTCGGATGGCCTAATATCTTCCCCAGAAATGAAAAAAAGAAAAGGTATCATTGTAGCTTTTCTCAAATCTTTTCTTAGAAAAAGAAGGGGGAAAAAAAGCTTCTTTCAAATCTTAGAAGTAAAAAAAGTGCATCTTCCAGTTGTCAGTAATCTCATTTATGTAAGCGGAAAATATGTTCTTTACAAATTCATGTGTGACAAAGATGACAGAATAGGAACACTGACTATGGAGTTATTAATTTTATTCAAGGTGACAATTAGGTCTTATAACTTTCCTGGTAATCCATAAAAAATATAAACAGGTATTATTTTTAGGTAGAGGGGTTCTTTGACTAAGTAGAAATTATTGAAAATCACAATGAAAGTAAATAATAGTTTACCTGAAAAATAAGTTTATAATCTTTGAAAAGATCTATATTTACAAGATCTTTTTTTAAGATGAGATGGAAATATTAAGACATCATAGCAATGTTGGTCCACAGCAAAGACTCAAATAGTTTGTACAAACTTTCATTTCCAACAAAAATGAATAAATGCAAGAAATTCATCATTCTGTTGTAAGCTCTAGGAAGATCAAGGATTTGAAGCCAGAAGGTCCATATTCAAATCTTACTTTTGATATTTGTAATAATAACTGGACATTTACTTCACCAGTGAATCTCTATATCCTTAGTTTGTAAAACAGGTAAATCAGTACTTACCTTTTGTTTTATGAATCATTTTTTAAAACAGCTTTCCTAGTTTTACTCAACTACTGAGCTGTTCTTTTTTTCTGATATTTTAATATCTCTGATTTGTATTTGTAAGTATGTTTTCTTTTTTATCCTTTGTTTTTAAATCTGATTTTTTGATTTTTAAATGTGTTTTTAAATCTGATTTTCTGATTTTTGTTACTTCCAAATTATTTTTATTTAAAATTGGTATATAATTTTATTAGTGCTGGACAATAAATATGAATTTTTGTCATCCAATACCTTTAAGAGTATAGATTTGAACTTAAATCTATATAACGGCTCTTCTCAGTGGATATTTTTTTCCAAAGTTGGTTTTTTTCAGGATAATAATTATTTTAACTGTGTAGAGAATATGTTTCACTCTCTGTGTGATAATTCTAATTTTCTGCTATTAAACACTGTAGAATCATTTTGATTTTTACACCTATGAAAGTAACTTTTTTTAAAATCAGAGTTTATAGATTTTTAAATAATCAAAATGTATATTGAAGTGTAAAATTTCACCCGGACCTGAGTTTTTGGAAGTTACAAATTCAGCTGCTGGTTCAAAATTATTTTTCAAATATGTATTACTTGCCAAACACTTAGTCCTCAGTTGCCTGCAGGCAAACGATGAGTCAAAGTAGATGTGGTCCCCATGTTCCTTAGAGCTTACAATCTCCTTTAGGGCACTAGCCACAGAACAAAAACTATATAAACAAATGTGTAAGTGTGGTTTTGACAGACTTTGTGGAAAGCTGAATACTGTCAGAGATCTGCCATGGAGGACTGGACCCAGTAGGGCGGGGATGGCCAAGGGAGTCTGCTAGTGTAGAGACGGTTGAGTAGGAGCTAAGCAGTCAACCAGGGAGGGAAGGGGCAGGAAAGGTGTGTGCAGTGTGGAGAGAGGAGCTCAGGGCCCACAAAGGCCTGATAAATGTCCAGTTAGGCTGATAAAGGGTGGGAGTTAGTGTGGCAACACCTGATGCTAGAGATGAAGAGTGCAGCTAGGTCTTGTACTTGGCTATGTGAAGGTGTTAGGATTAATAACAAATATGTCCTAACAGCAAGTGTAACACACTGAAGGCTTTTAAGCAGGGATAAAAGTGGGAGAGCACATGTGATCAGATTTGTGTTTTGAAAAGATACATGCAGCAATAAAACTTTTGTATGTTTTAAAATACTCAAACCAGGTCATTCCTTCACTATTAGGCTAGACTTCCTAGGGTACTGAGAATAAACTCCAACATCCTCCCAGTCCTCCCCGTGGCTTGCAAGGTTCTGCCTATTATAACCTCTATATCCTGTTTCCACCTCATCTTAAATCTCATCTCACTTTGTCCACCACCTTCCAGGAACAGAGGGCTAAGTACTCAACCTCCTGCTGGGTTTAGAGCCTGGGAGCCTTTCATACTGGCCCAGAAAGCTCCCCTCTCAGCTGCCTCCTCTCTTCCTGGAGGTTTCAGTTCAACCGAAAACCACCCCTCCCTTTGTCTGTCTCTTTTATTAATATTATTACTTATAATTATCACTATACATAATTATTATCATTTATCTGTTTAATCATTTGCTTTGTGATGGATACATAGAAGCACTTAACAATCTGCCTTAGTGAGTAAATAATGATGTCATGAAGAACAGATTGGGAAGGGGCCAGAATGCATATAGGAGACAATGCTGGAGTACAGGCTAGAAATGAGGACAGCCTGGAGTTGGGTTACAGTGGTGGACCTGGAGAGGTGTATGGGGTCAAGAAATATTTACAGAAATTAACACTTTGGAGGATTATGGAGATGATAAATGCGGGACATTTAAGATTTTTGTATTTGCTGAAATGCTGTGGAATGTCTCTGTGTTCATAACATAGGCATTTTGGGGTTGCATTATTTTGAGATTTTTATTTACTTTAATTGTTTTTTAGTGCTTTGCTCCATATATTCTGTCTCTTCTGCAGATACCTATTGTTTATAGACGAAAATTCTTTTGTCCTTCATATCTGTCATCTTCTATCTCTTTTTAAAATATATTTTCCTTATTCATTGATTTTGCATTTTGGGATAATTTCTCACATTTGTACTCTGAAGCACTGGTTTAAATATTTAGCAGTAAGAAGTTTGCATCTTGCAGCTTCCAATGAATATTTTATTTTAGTGACTTTGGTTTTGATTTTATTACATTTTCTTCATATTCCGAACTGCTCTTTAAATATAGAAGAACTATTCTTGTTTATCTCATGGAGATCTAGAACTGTATATTTAAAATTTTTCTTTGATTTAAACAAGACAAACTTTTATAGGGAAAGGAATTAATACTTAGTCTTACCATTTGTTTCTTTGCTTCAAAGATTTTTCTTCTAATAACCCTTAGATTTTACCCAAATGAATTTTAAGTGGATATGTGTTCTAAAAGGGAATCAAAGGTTTATTTGAATGGGGAGACTTGCATTTCTACACTATTTTTCCTGTACTGGTCCATGCTGTGCAGTAGATGCCAGATTATTGGTTGTTATGGTAAAACTCCACTGATATTCTCCAGAAAACACACAAAAAAAAACCCCAACCCAGGCCTGAGCTGAGAGACAGAGCTTCATGAGCCTGGGTGTAGTTTGTTTCATTGAAGAAAAGATGAAGGAGGAGGAGGCCAGAGGCTATTTCATTGCTTGCTTGCACCTAGAAAATGGGATTTTGAGGCTGGGTCATTGCACAAAGATGAAAGGAAAGAAAAACCAGAAAACACTGTAATAATTTTGTTTCATACCACTCACTGTGATTGCAGTGAGGATTGTCTCTCTCCTCAGGGTTTCATGGGTACTTTAAGGGGAATCGAGGAAAGCTGATTTTCTATGCTTCCAAACGGAGGGTTAGAAGGCAGACATATCACTGCTAGTGTACTTTCTCTACTGATTTCTCAGCTTCAGATGCATTTTAAAATACTATAACCGTCTTCCTATGAATTCTTAAATTACCCTTTACATTTCTCTTTCCTTATTCAACATGATCAGCATGTCCTTTTACTGAGAGTTTCCAAATCCTATACATGGGGAGCACATTTCCCATGGAAGATGAATTTGTTTTGGTTGGTAAAGTTCCAACCTGCCTCAATTTAGCCCATCTCCAGATTCCTAATCTAACACTAGGTATAGTTATTAAATTGGCTATTCATAATCAATACCCTGAGATATGTCAGCAGTCAATGTTATTAGATTGCATGCATATTAGTCGTTTTGTTCCCAGAAATAATGTTATCGAAAAGGACACAATTTAATGAATCAAACAAGATAAATAAACAATGTTTAAACTTTTGAATATTTATGCAGCAACTCAATAGTGATTAGAGCATATAAGGTGAAGAAGTTTAAAATGCAGAAGAAACACAATAATAGATATTACTTACTGAATAAATTTGCATTTTTTTTCTGATGTTACCTAAAAAGACAAAAAGTACTAAAGAAGACTGGGTATAAATATAACCTTGTATAAATATGGGTATAAATATGAATTTGTTCTTAATACCTGTAGTTTAGTATAGGATGTTTACAAATGTTAGTTTCCATCTCCTCTTCACCTTCTTTGCTCAAATATTTGAAAAACACTTTGGGAATGTAGCTCAGTGGCAATTGCTTACTAGAATGCATGAGAAGACCTGGGCTTAATTGCCAGGAACACACACTCATACACACACACACACACACACACACACACACACACACACACACAAGCACTTTGAATAGAGAGAATTCTGGGAGAATTTTATTACAGCTAATGTACTTGAGTGTTTTGTGAGCTGACCTATAAACCCAGTAATCTCAATGCATCTTAATTAAATGAAAGAATAAAGGTTTTTGATCTGAAAGTGAATACTCAAGTATAAAATTTTGATCTGAAAAAAATTGTGTTTAATTGTATTATGTTATATTCCCTACAATATGCTCAGAATGGAGAGTTTTGGAGATGTATGTTCTTAATTATATTAGAAAAGAATAAAAACTCAAAATCAGTAATAAGTTCATATAATGTTTGAAAAAGAACAGTACCTTTTAAACCCAAATAAAGTAGAAAACAGGGTATAATGATAGGAGCACCACTTAATGAATTAGGAAAGCAAACATAAAGAAAATGAATAAAATCAAAGTTAATTATTTGCAGAGACTTAAAATTTTGTAAATGTCTTTTGATTAAAGGAGGCAGGGGGAAGGGGAAGAGCAGAGGAGAAAGGAGAAGGAAGGCTAAATGAACTTTTTGTTTTTTGGGGGGAGGGTACTGGCGATTAAACTCAGGGCCACTCAACCACTGAGCCACATCCCAAGCCCTGTTTTGAATTTTTATTTAAAGACAGGGGCTCACTGAGTTGCTTAGTGCCTTGCTTTTGCTGAGGCTGGCTTTGAACTTTCAATCCTCCTGCCTCAGCCTCTTGAGCTTGCCTTTTAGAATAAAGTCTCAATCATTTAGTAATTGTTATTCTTATATTGACAAGTCTATGTTTTTATGTTTTCTTTTTCTTAATGTGCTCTAGCACTTTATAAAAGTTCTGTTTCCTGGTATATTGAGCTAGTCTAGATCTGAATCTGTCAACACTTACTGAGTCAGTACTTCTATGTCATAAATGAATTGTCAGGTGCTTACAATATAAAACTAGCCTAGGTGTGCACCACCATGCCTGGCAAACAAATTCTTGATACAAAGAAAGTAATATCACAAATCCTAGAGATTTAAGATAATGAGAGAAATCTGGATGAGAAGAGTGCTTGTACAAATTCTGTCCCAGATGAGAACTATAAAATCTCAAACGTTCACAGGCAGAGAGAAGCTGGAGCAGAGTGTACCCCTGAAATACTGAAGTGCAACAGGCAAGAAGTGTGACTTTGTGGCTTTCTGGTTTGAGGACTCCTCCAAGCCCTCTGGTTATGGTAGAGAAAGTCTGCAGCCTTATCAGCTGGAGTAGCAAAGGAAGCTTAGTGCAAAAAGAGCAGCTGGAGACTAAGAGCAAAATCCAAGAAGAGAGAGAACTGCAGAAATGATAAGACCCTAAATGTGAGTTTAAGCCCTGTTTAAATCCTTGGCAGAGTGATAATTATGCTTGCCCAGGGAGAAACACTGGGTCACCTAGTAAATAATGTAGGCAGAGACTTAGAATCCTTAAAGACAGAATCACATTAGGTGTGATTTTTGAATTTCCTGCTTCAAAAAGTGAGTGCTTTCTCCAGGTGACAATTTTTAAAAGTTCTTATTTTAGAGATGGTTTAAATTGAATTATGTTTGGTGAAACAATGGTTGAGATTTGCTTCAAAATAATACAGGAGGATTAAGTAGAATTATGCATAAAACAATTATTCATTAGTTCATATTTGCTGAAGGTGAGTGCTGAGTGTATAAAAATTCATTGTGCTATTGTGCATATTTTGCATATTTAAAATATTTCATAATACAAAGTTAAAGTAATCTAAATTAAAAACAAAACAGCTCTGATAGTACCAAAAATAACAGGTAAATCTGAGTTGCAAAACTTATATTGACAAAGAACAAAGAATACTTGAAAAACAAAGTTATATTATGATCATGCATTAGAAACTTAATATTCTGAAGTGGATAATTCTCCAGAAATTGCATTGTGGTCAGTGCTATTCATGACAGACTGAATCTGGAAACATCCTCAATGTACATCAATGGTAGGATGATAAATTGTGAGATACTCATATAACATAATTTAACAGACAGTGTAAACTACAGCTGTATGCAATAATAGACAAATTTAAAAATTTTTAAAAAATTCTATGTAATTTCAAAAACCATCACAACCAATCAATGTTTATATTAGAAATAACAATTTTTTTGGGGGGGAGAGCTGAGAATAAAGATAACTAACTGAGACACAAGTGTGTTTCAGTTTTAGTAATGTTCTGCTTCATGACATTAATTGTATTTACTGTGTATTAACTCATTCATCAGTTCATTTATGATCTGTGCACTTTCCTTTCTGTATATAAAAAGAAAGCTTGCCTTTTAGAAAATAAAGTCTCAATCATTTAGTGATTATTATCCTTATATTGACAAGTCTATGTTTTTATGTTTCCTTTTTTTTACTGTGCTCCAGTACTTTATAAAAGTTCTGTTTCCTGGTATATTGAGCTAGTCTAGATCTGTATCTGTCAACACTTACTGAATTAGTACTTCTAAGCCATAAATGAATTGTCAGGTGCTTACAATATAAAACTAGCCTTCAAGAGGAAGAATTTATTACAACTTAATGATTTTCAAGTTGGGTATTCCAAGAAAAAAAATAAGCATTTGTAAAAGAAAATTAAATGATGTCTACATCTGTTATTTATTTTGGTAGGGAAGATATATGAGTCCAAATGTGCATAATGTAAGAGAAAGACTATAGATGGACTTTTGAATAGCTTATGGATGGTTGGGATCAGGGATGAAAAAATACCTTGTAAAATGTGGTGAAGTGAATTCACATATCTATGTTGAAGACTGAAAAAATGAGGAATACTTCTGCATATGAAAAAAAATGCATCATATTTTTAGTTCATTTTATGGTAAAACAATATAATCATGCAAAAATTTTAGTATTTTTTAAATAAAATGATTTATGTAAAATTTTGATAGAAAAAATTTAGTGTTTTGAATTATAGAATTTTCTTTATGAAGACATGCATCTAGAAGTAAAACAAAAGCACAATTAACTGAGTACTTAATGGCTCTCTGAAAGAACCCTACAGAGTTGCCTTTGGAAAGAACCCAGAGAAGGAACAAATTTAGCACCAGAAATATTGTTTCTTTAATTTATTTTTTGATTTGCTGATCTTTGAAAAAATAAGTTAGTTTTACTATCAAAGTAAATCAAGGGACTCTAATGTTCAAGACAAAAAAGCCATTTGATTTAAATCAGTCCACAGAATTTCAGAAAAAAAAAAACAGAGAATTGGCATTGTATTTTTTCTTACTGTTTAGTTTTTTAAATTCTTTTTTTTATATAGTCATAATAAAAAGCAAAGTGAATCTATAAAACAGCTGCTACCCACATACCATATGGAAAAAAAATTCTTTGTTTTAGCCTTTTGGTAACTGGCTTTATATCAGCTTCTTTTTCCCTTTAACTTACATCTGAAATTCCATTTTCACCCACACACGTTTTCTCCTTTCCTCACTATAAAAATTAAACACCATCCACCTAGCATGCTCTATGGTCAGTCAACACTGAGGTCCATTTGTTTTTGTCTTTTGCCATGATGATTAGCATCAGATCCTAGAAAGAGTAGCAATCTTGTCCCTTCTCCCCTTAAGGACATCTCCACCACCACTTATTTTATAAAACAAGATACAATTTGTGCCTTTTCAGCATGATCAATAAGTAGACATGTTTAGTGACATGTCTACAAGGACTTCGAAGTTGCATATCCTCCAGAAGATTTAAAATGAACACATGTAAGTCTTACACATAGTCCAAGGAAAGGAGTTGCTAAGGTGAGGATGGTGGCTTTTAGTGACAATCCTAAAATGGAATAAATTGGTTTGTCTTTCCTTTTCTTTCAATAATAAACACTAGAAGTTCAGAAATAAAACTATTACACTGAATACTTGTCCCTGTGCTACAAAACAAAAACAAAAACCCGTAGTTACTTGCTGTTAAAATGATTTCAGCTGTTAGAGAATTATTATCTGTCTTTTTGTATTTCTAACACAGAAGGCCGAATAAATATAGACATCATAAACCAGGCAATCATGTGGGACTCTGTTCCACAGGTAGAATATACAACACAGTATTTTAAAATATATCCACTGAAGTTTTCCTTTTTTTAAAATTTATCAAATAAAACTATTTTTACTGATTACATAGGCAAATTGAGAGCATGTTAGGGACAGAAGTATATGCTAATGTAAACACAGAAACTTTAAACCCATATAGGTCACAGGCATGAGTTCATTCTCAAGAATATTTCTTGAAGATGCTAAAGAATCCTGGGGCAATTATGGATCCGAGGATAGTACTGTTCCAATGTTTTTCTTTTTTGTTTACATTAATTTTCTATAAATATCCCTCAATATTAGACTGAACTTTTTGAGGTCAAGGACGAGATCCTATAAATTTGATTATTTCCAGCATAGTACTTATACTAAATGAATGCTTGATGAATGAAGAGATGAAAATAGGAATCATATAATATTCCATTATCAATTTCTTTCTTCTTTCTGTTCTGGGAAAATCGGATAAAAGATGATGAGATTTGGCATTATCTTTTACTGTCTTGCCAAAATGGCATCTGCTCTGAATTTGTATGCTCATAAAAATCCTGGTATGCTCTGAAAAGCTTGAAGAACTCTGCTCTAGAATTCAGGGATTATCATTCACAGGACACTTTAGTACTGGTGGGTTCATAAATTCAAGACAGAACCTAATAATTCACTTGTAGGAACACTGACAGAGAAGGCAATCCAGATGGGATAGTCATGGTTATTCATGAATTAAAGTTGTTCCATAAATACAGCCCATTTCCAACTTTCAATCATGCTGTGTATCATAAGCTAGAAATTTCACATATCTCAGTGCTAATGTTTTCTACGTTCAGTCTCTGCAATCACGAAATCTCAAGCCACTTTTAAGTATCTGAAATTCTCAAATGGGTTGTTCTAAGAGAATGCTGACAAAAGTGATCAAATATTTGTAAAATATGGTTAGTTCAATATGATGTCCAAATTTGGGATTTAAAAAAAAAATTCTATTTTTCTATTTCTGAGGTAGTACTATCCTGGTAGAAATAAGTCTTAAAAGCTTGTTGAAAAACAGTTTTTTATTTCCCTTCCTCCCTCCCTTCCTAGTGGAGTTCTTTCCCAGCCTAATGGTGACATTGAGAAATATCCATGGTTTGATTCATGCAGAGTGGGAAGGGATGATACCACTAAAATGTTCTAAAGTCCCTTACTATTAAAGATGTTATCTGGCAGAGGGGTCACCATTCTTTACCTTTTTGCATAACTGTTATTACCATCTTAATTGCTGTGACCACTGTATTTGAGCAATTAGTCAATTTAATAACACAAGCCAGTGACTATTTGATTTGAATTAATTGGTTGATGTATTTGAAAGTTTTGAGTTTGTTGCAAATGAAAATTAATTTAAGTTAAAATGCTTTGTCTGTTATTTCTTATATCAAGTTATAGTGGGAGCTTCCTTGTGTAGGCAAAAATGCCTTATGGAGGTAGAATATTGGCAGATGGTATCAGGGGAACCCTTCAATGAAGTCCTTATTGCTGGCCTTTTGGGCTACATCAGGGAAAAGAATGATAAGCCCAAACCATCAGCAAAAGGGGACACCTGGAGTTAGGATCAAGACTGCAGTATAAGATTAAAACAAAAATATACACCCAAGAAAAATAGGAATAGACTCTCCTTTGCTAGACTGTGGACTTTATAAGGAAAGGAAGTTGTTTGATTTGTTTTAGCCTTATCACTGTGCCAAAATGTAGTGGGCACTCATTAAATATTGGTTGAGTAAATAAATAAAAAATGAACTTTAATGAAACATATATAAAGCCTGATCAGGATTATATGAAAGCAAAATCTGACTAACAACCCAGGTTCATAATCAGTTAGGTTGTAACCAAATTCTGGAGCATCTGTAGCCAGAGTCAGAACTGGGGAGGGAGAAGACAATAATGGGGACTTGGGTGGGGGAGATGAGGAGGGGATATCAGAGATTCAGGGCTTATTTCACTTGATGACATAAATTATATCTCTGATCCTTGCTAAGTAGCTTTCCCCAATTAGTGGGAAAAAAATTGAAAGTTTTCAGAATCAAGTCACAAAGCCTCAAGTTTGTTAAATAAAATACACTGAGGTACTATCACTGGTTAATACCACACTATGTACTCCAGAGACAGTCAATATCAGAATACATATGAATTTCTGGACAGGAAACATTCTAGAAAGAAATACATCTGTGCATATAACTTCTAAAATGATTTCTTATTTCTCATTTACCTCTCCTGTTATGCTGGGTACATAAAGGGAAATTTCCCATATAAGTTTCTTTTCAACTATTTTTTAAATCTGAGGCTAAAGTAGTTTTCTGCAGTGGTTGGTTAGACTCACTTTATAATCTTCGGAGCAAAAACATATTCAGATGTGCAGTTTTCTTTAACCATTTTTGACAGCAGGATTGGAGAGTTGAAATTCTTATGAATATCAAAATACCTATATCTTGAGAAGAGACCTAGATAATTTCACAGCAAGTAATGTTGGGATGGCAGAGAGCTCTGAATTGAGGTCTCCTCAGACTATTTCATCATTAGTGACATTATTAAGGCTATTAAATGTCAACACCTTAAATAGCTAAATTTACAACATAAGGGTTATGGATTATTTGTTTGATTATGGAATATTTCTTAGGAATACTCAAAACTTCTAAACCCAATTTGCACTTTTCTGCCTTTATCTCACTTGATCTCTTAGCAGCTTTAAGCATAGTGGAATATTTTCTTTCCTTTGGTCAGCTCTTTTACTTTTTATTTTTTATTCATACCTGGTTTTCCGTCTACCAGACTGAGCTCTCCTTATTGATTCCTCCTCTTTAGCTAAACTTCTAAATGCTGAGTGCACAGCCCTCCTTACTGTCCTCCTCCTCTCTTGAAAATTTGTCTTTAGGTGCTTTTATTTAATAGCATGGCTTTAAATGGCACCTCTGTCTTTAGCCCTGATCTCTCGATTAAACTTCAGACTCAGATATCCTACTGTGTACTTGACATCCTTAGGTTGCTGATAGGTGTCTCACATTTAATCTGGCCAAAACAGAACTCTTGATTTCCCATCTTCAAATCTGTCCCTTTGTTCAATTTCTCTCATTTCTTGGTAAATAGCACAATATACTCAATTGACCAATCCAGCAATGCAGAAATAACCATTTTTCTTCTCTCTAGCCAACAAATCCTGCCAGCCCTGCTTCTGAAATACAGTCCAGTTCTCTCCCATTTCATTTCGAGGCCCCAGCCTAAATCACCATCATTTCTTGCTTACCGTATTGCAATAACCTCATAACATTGACTTCCTGATCCTTTTCTCTTTCCCTTTCATTCTTCAAGTAAGAGCAGACAGTGTTATTTTTAAGTATGAATCAGACATTGTCCCTCCCATCTAAGTTGCTTTCTATACTCTCTACTGCATTTGGAATAGAATAATCTTTCCATAATTTGTACATCCCTACATAATCCTGTCTCTGCCTGAGTCTCTGATTACTTCTACTTCCACTTACAGCATTGCTCACTAAGGTCTAGTCCCTCTGCTTCTTTTTTATGCCTCAAAGGAACTAGGTTTTTTCTACCTTTAAATTTCTGCATATTGTTATTTGAGTTTATTTGCTTTATTTTTTAAAATTTCTTCCTCCATTAGGATGTAACATTCCTTAGAACCTCATCTATCTTAGCCACATTCCAATTCAAGAAAAATAAGAGGGGAACCCCAAAACACTGTCTCCTCTATTTTCTAAACAGTACATAGTACCATTCCAGTAATTTGCTCTTTCAGACAATTCAAGGAAAGTTAGAATTATGGCTATAAAAGTGACTCATAGAACTGATACAAGTACATAAAAATTGAAACAATCTTCTGGGTTTTGTTGACAAATATTCCTGTTTCAAATATCTGTTACCATGCTCAGAATCCTACCATTAGCACATATAACTAGGATTGTGGTAGGCTTAGAGTACAGGAAGGAGATAGAAGATAAATTATTAAACTATAAGGAATTAATATGTCTTAGTAATAATTAGGGACCTCTTTTACTAAATGACATTTTAATAGGAGATAATAGGTAGAATATGAGAGCAGCAAATACCTGTATGGGCAGAGGTTACATTTAAAGGTATAAAAGGGTGCAGAAAGGAGGGGATGGGAGATGTTGATAAGCTTTATTTACATCACATTTAGTTTTAAATCTACATGCAACCATTCAGTTATGAGACAGTATACATTAAAAATAGTCTTTGCTGAGCATATGCTATTTAAAATAACAGTAATTTCATGTTTGACCATGTTTGAAGTTTATATGATTTTAATTATTTTCTGATTACAAGAAGCATATATTTAATTTTCCAATTAATAAGTTGTTGATTTCCTCCCTCTGATAACAAACACCAAATTTTTTAAAAACTACAATTTATGGTGCATTATAAAGTAGCATAGATGTCACTGTGCCCATGGATTCTGCCCTGTTTTTGTGTGTAAAATCAGTTGTCAGAATTTGTGTCAGGTCATTTAAATTTAAAAATATAGTCATTGTGATTATTTCAGAATTTGATTCATTCCTATCAGCTTTTGATTTTTAAGGATATTCCACTTTTGCTTGTGATAAGTTGTCATTTTGAATGAAACAGATTTAGCGCAAACATTGTGCTCTGACACTGAGGTGTCACTCTTGATCTTAACCTCCAGGCAAGCCTTGATCACCAACATTTCAAAACCTCTCTCATCAAGTTTATGAAAGCCTCTGCCACTTCCATCTGGAACTCTCAGGCCTCATTTTTCTGCTAATTTTTATTTTTTTTAACTTTTTTTTTGAGACTGGGTTTCTCTGTTGCCCAGGCTGGCCTTCAACTCCTGGGCTCATATGATCTTCCTGCCTCAGCTGCCTGAGTAGTCTGGACTCAGGTGTGTGCTACTGAAACTGGCTGAGGCTTCATTTTTCTTAGCAGCATCTGACCTCTTGGAACATTCTCTGCACATTGAAATTCTTTTCTTGGATGCTGAATTTCTTTCAGGTCTCCCTCTTCGTTTCTTTGGCCACACCATTTTCCATTCTTGATCTCTAAGTGGTGAGACATCACTGGGCTCATTTCTCAGACATCTCCTCTATCACTGCTCAGTGATCTCAGCCAGTAAATGAACAAAAGCTATTTATATACTGGTGAGTCCTCACATTACTCAACCCCAAATATTTGTCTTCATATAAAACCTCCTTGACAACTCCTTTTAGAAATAACGAAGGCTTATAAAATTTAACCCATTCCAAACAATACTTGATTTCTTTTTTTTTTTTAAACTGCAAGACTCACTTTTTGAGTTCCTTATCTCCATATATGACAATGCTATTCAACCATTTTGGATTCGAAAGCTCTGGTATTAGTCTTTGACTCTTCTTTCAACCCCACATCTAATTAATAATCAAGTCTTATACCTCCATTTGAAGTATAACCTACAAGGTCTGCTTTTCAGCAACTCTGCTACTACCACTATAGGTGAAAGCCATCTCACTGTCATCTAGGTGGTGGCAATCTCCTTGCTTCCACTCTCTAGGGAAGGCTGGATTTTAGATTTCCCCTAGAGTTTGTTCTTCCCCCTCTAATCTGTTCTCTACCTTCTAGACCAAGAGGGGCTTTAAAAACATGTCAGATCTTGATAAGACTTCCCTATTTAAAATGCTTTAGTGGATTTCTCTCTACTTAGGATAAAATTTAAACTCTTCTTCTGGTTCATGGTACTGCATGCAATCTGGTCCTTGTCCTAGTGATTATTCAGCATCCTATTGCTACCTCCCTATTGATCTCTGTTCTCTTACCTTTTACTCAATCCTGGCTCTATTCAAATGTCCCAATTTGAATAAAGGGTGACTTCTAAACATCTATTAACTATCACAATCTCTACCTTTACCTTTCTGCTATTTTATTTTTATACAGCATTTATCCTCAACTGAAATTATATCTCATATTTATTTCTTAGCTTTTATTAAATTCACTCCCCTACTGTAATATAAGTTTCACAAGGGCAGGGACTTTATTTTATTCCTAGCATTTAGCTCAATGTTTAGTACTTAGCAGCCCTTATAAATATTTGGTGAATTATTAAATTAATGATTTATATCAAGGGAGAAAAAAATTGTGCACAAATTTCGATCTTACATAAAAATTAAGAAGTTATGGAGAGATGTCAGTACAGCGAGTCATGGTGGATATGTGAAAGCTATGCTATTGTGGTAGGTAAAAAAGAAATTGAGGGTAAGTGGCTATGAGATGGATCACTACTTTGAGGTGTACCAATCTGGATCTCACTCTTCTACATGCTGGTATATACTTGTGGCTCTCTAACAGTACACTCACTAAAGATGGGCCCCCAGATACTCTGCCTCTGAAATCTAGGGAGGATGTACCTTTATGTATAAAAACAGCATACTACAGTGATGCAGCCACACCTATGTTTATAGCAGCTTGACTCAAAAGAGTCAAGCTATAGAAACAACCTAGGTGTCCTTCAATGGATGAATGGATAAAGAAAATGTGATATATATACACAATGGAATATTCATCAGCCATAAAGAAGAATGAAATTATGATATTTACTGATAAAGGGATGAAACTAGAGAATATTGTGCTGATATAAGCCAATCCCCAACACCCAAAGGCTTAATGTTCTCTCTGATATGTGTATGCTAACCTACAACAGGGGAAGGGGTGGCAGGAGATAATAGAAACCCATTATTACTAGACAGTGGGAAATGAAAGGAAGGTAGGGGGGAGAGTAATAGGAAAGACAATAGAATTAATTGGACTTAACTTTTCTAGCCTAGTATTTGTATACAAGATCATGTATACACATCATGTATGACCACAAGAGTTGGAGCCTAAATAGAATAATATCTTATTTATGTATAATATGTCAAAATACATTCTATAACTGAAAATAAAGTAGAGCTTGAGGTAGGGTTTTAGGTGCGTTTGATTTATTGCAAGAGTGCTAGCAGGTATAATCCATGAGGGCAGGAGGACAGCTAGGTGGGGAAGGAGAGGGAGCTAAGCAAGGATGTGAATCCAGGTAATCTAGTGTCAGCCTGATGCACACAGCAAAGGCTCTGTGTCATAAACCACACCATCATATTGTTCTCTTCGAGGCATGAGAGTGGTATCAGTCCATCACTAACCTTGGGCTGTCTAAGTGTGGGGGAGGTAACTTTCTGGGCAAAATGGGCCCCCTCAGAGTAGGGGAAATTGAGAACCATTAGCAGTTAACACGTTAGCAGCTGGGGGATGCTGCATTAGCTAGTAAAGGGGGTCAGAGAATGGTTCCCTTCATTTGGTTCACAATGGTTCCTATAATCATGTAGAAAGGGGCTGATAGTGAAGCACATTCATTCATTTTGTTCAATAGAAACTTATTGGAGCATGTCATAGGCCAAGTGTTACTAGTTGCTGGGATGTGGTGATGAATCGACATGGTTTCTGCAACATGCATAGGGAAAAACGGAGCTATTAATAGAATAAATATGCAGTCATAATATAGCACTGAATTATCTGTGCTATAATCAAATAATGAATTGAAATTCAAACAATAAATTGAAGTAATATTGTAAAAATAAGTCCATGATACTGGTTTTATTTTAAAAATGGTTCTTGCTGCAACTTCTAGGTTCTTATATAAGAATTGATATATTGTGTGCATACACACTTGTATTATGGACTTTTTATATAATGTGAGCATTACTGTGTTTCAAAACAGCAAATTTCATGGAACAACCAAAGTAACTCCCCTTTGAATAAATAGATACAGGTGTCTATGTTCCAAGCAAAATTTGAGTATCAATATTAACGGTAAGACCTGCCTAAAAAGTATGAAAGGAAAATTCATTGTTATACATTACATTATTAGAAACAAAGGCACAAAACATTTTTAATCACCAGTAAACTGGATACTAGCAAATATCTACCTGTAGTGCCTGATTCTACCTATTTTAATCTTAAAAAAAATCTTTGCATAGTCCTGTGGAAAGTATTGTACAGAAAAACAAGCCAGCTAATGAGCAACATAGTACTTGTCAGTAAAACAGTATTTTTACTTTTTTTAAAACATAGAGCAAAAATTCAAAGGAATATAATTCTGTCAAAGTGTCACCAAACCATCTCTTTAGGAGGATGTAATGCCAGCAGAAACAACAAGGCTTATTTTCAGTATTTCTGTTCATACCTCAAATCCCTGCGGTCTTCCTAGGCTCTCTTTAATATGTTTCCATGCAACAAGAATCTCTGACACAGACACACTTGTAGCCTTGACATCCGTGGGAGCAGCACTGGGTTCTGCATGAAGGAAAATGGAAATAAGAAGCCAGGACTGTAACAAGTTATATCTATCAAAACACTATACCTAAATCTATCAGGGGTTCACTTCTTTCTATCTTGTTTTGAAATGATATGCTATAATAGCTATGAAAAACTCAAGATCAAAAGGTGGTTTTGGATTTCTTTATTTGGGTCAAATATCATCAATAACTTACCAATGGCAAATGACAAATCTTTATCCTTGGATTAGCTAGGACATTTCTAGAGAAGTTAAATGGCCTGATTTAAATTGTCTGACAGTCTAGCATAATAATGAAGGAATGGGCTATGCACTTGGGCTTGGCTCTTTTTGTAGTGGTGGTGAATTTTTGCCTTTAAAAATTATTTAGTTATTCATGATTACACAATATATGCATATATTGAAACATCATGTGGTACCCCATTAACATGCATAAGTTTTGTGTTTTTATGTTTCAGTTCACAAAATCTTTTTTTATTCATTATATTTATTTATTTAGCTTTGGGTAAATTGCTTTACCTCCTCCTAACCCTTCATTCCCCCAACTGTAATATGGAAGTAATTATAATTGTATCTTACAGAATTTTAAGATTCATTTTAACAGAAATAATCTATTAAACATTTAGTTCTAAGTTGCCATTTTAAATATTCAACCATAAAATGTCACATAAATATTATTGTATTTAACTCACAAAGGAGAAAATAGTCTAAATTTCATTAGATAGTTTTTGATGTTACAAACACAAAACTGCATTTCCATTCTTATGTGTAAGGAATATGTTAAGCATCATGATATTTAAAAGGCATGCACTGACTTTTAAGACAGGTGTGGGCTGAGTCGGAAAGTCCCTGAAGGTCTTGGTGCTATTGCTCAAAACCACTTTTTCATTTGTCTATGTTCAGTGACCTTTCACACTATTTTTCTCAAATACACAATGTCTGACTGACATCCATCAGGAGGTGCATTTTATTTGAGGTTGCATGCTATGTGAGCAACAAAATATTTCTGGCGTTGACATGGCTGAATCATAAATACTGTCACCAACACATGTTAAATGAAATGGCAGAATAAAGGCCATATATTAGGTCAAACAGTTCTGTAGAAAGCCTATTTTAAAAAACCCTACCCCATAGAAATTGTAGACTTTGATACTAACCCCATAAAAGAGTTCAGACTAATCTGCTGAAATTTATTTATTTTTTTTCAAATTCAAGAAACGGCATAGCAAAGATAGAATTCTAAATAAGATTTTTAAAGGCTTTATGACAGACTTCAAAAGAATTGTGACCATATTCTGAGATCTTTCCTTTTATAATAGAAAGTAGTCATACATCTGCCTGAAATGATTTTGTTTGTTATTAATTGAAAAAGATCTGTCAAAAGCATTTACCTGTTGCTGTCAAAGAAGCCCATAAAAGACTTTTTCAAAGGTATAGATTTATAGCAAGCAACGATTTTTCTTAGGTAAAACCCTCATTAAAATCATCTGTTACAATTGTGTAAACTCAAAGTGCTTTGGTAAATTTAGTCTATGTACAGAAGTCAACATTAATTCTGGTCTCAGTATAAATAATGATTTCTCATTCTGTCACCCTCTGAATATCTTCTATTATTTTCCTTTGTTCAGTGGTTTCCCTCATCCTATTTTCCAACTTCCTATTAATTGTGTATCTACCCAATTTTTACCAAAAAAAGTGAATTCTGGGAAAAGCTTCTAGTTCTATTTCATTCTAGAATTGTGGTTTGCAGATTTGTAATAGACTCTTTTTTCTCCATTGTTATTTCACAGGAGTTAAAATTCTTGATTTTGCCAGTAAATTAAAGGACACGCTGATATTTTGAGTTGTGTACAACTTGATCTCTAGGATTTAGGACTGATATATTTTTAAGAGAGCCATGCTTTGGATATCACTTGCTATTCAGTAATAGATTTGCTTCTCTTTAGAATGAATGCATTGCATTACAGAGATTTGTGTGCCAAAAGCCTTCTTTTAGCTTTTATATTATTGAAGCAATTACATCTTTGTCAAAGAAGATTGCAGGGGGATAAATAATTTTGGAAGCACAAAGCATGTGGTTGGGTAGCAGCCTTTCTATCCTTCCTTTTCTCTAAAGAAAGAAATTGAGCTTGCAGGAGTACTATATGCATTTAAACACTCCTCAAATAGAAAATTTTAAATGTTATACTCCATGTATGTATAACACGTCAAAATACACTCTAATCTCATGTATATCTAAAAAGATCAGATTAAAAAAAGAATAAAACTACTTCCTAAATAAGCACCTTAACTATTTAAAAGCTCTGAGGATTTAAAATTGGGGTCAGAACCATCCTGACATTTTACAGTTGAGTTCTTGGGGCTGTGCATTACAGCTACATCTAATTGAATGAGGGTGAATGAATCATACCCGATCTACTTTAATTTGTTTCACCTTCAGGATCTAAATAGTTTCAGATGTACACCCATGCTGATCTAACTTTGAAATTTCAGCATAGAGATTTATTCCGGAAGTTTTAGTGTGTACTGTCTATAGCCAAGTGAGCAAGAAGTTTGTCTGCAGATAAGGATAACTGACTGGATCAGCAAAGTTTAGATTGAAACTCACTGTTCTTTTAGGGATCCTACTTTAGCCAAGTGATGGAAGGCCATGACTAGAAAGAGTTTAGAATAACACTGACATCAAATGGATGGCCAGTGCGTCTTCCATCATTTTGTTAGTACACACAATGTGTTCAACTAAATTAATTTAAGCACATGTTTAAGTTCTAAGGTCTGAATTTCCTTGGGGATACAAAAGTAGAAATAAAGTCTGAATTCTTGTGTGGGAAGGTGAGGATTGGCAGTCCACTCTAACCATCAGGGTGTATTTGCCAGAGCCCTTACTTCTCCCTGTCCTCTCACAAAAAGGAAATACTTCACTTGCTTGTTTCTTAAACGACCCTTGCAGGACTTGAGTAATGGACTTGTTTTTAAATATCTGCCCCTAGTTTGCAAAAGCGAAAAGAGGCCAAGGTTAATTTCCCCCTTCCCCCCAAACTCTCCTCTGGTTCTGAAAAGGTCCCAGCTAGAGCTCTTCTCTTTTTAAATTGGGTGCCAAGGAAGCATTCTCAATTTTTTGGAGTCAGCTTTCAGATACAGAAGAGATCTTATAGAAAACATTTGTTTCTTCATTATGCCAAATTCCCTCCAATAAACAGACAGAGGCATGGGTGGGATATCATTAAGAACAAACAAAATAGGTAAAGGGAAGAACTCAATGTAACAATTGCCATTTTACTTTGAGGGTTTGCTATGTTCTTCGTTCTGGTAACTATATTAATTAATCATCCTAAAAATTTTATTATTATAATCACTATTACTTAGGTGAAGAAATTGAGGGGTGGTGACACTAATCGATCCAAGGTCATTCGGAGCTAAATGGTGGAGGATGTCAGCTCCCACCACCATGCCATCAGCTGTGTGTGTCCCTGTTGCACATGCCTTATGTTGTTTTTTTTTTCTTTTTTATTTTGCTTTCTCTCTTCCCCTTTGCCTCTACGCTTCTAACTTCTCCCAAGAGTTTTGATGTTGGGCCTCCTACTTGAGAGCTCTACTCATGAGTCTTTTCAGAAGCCACCTAGACCCCCACCATCATCTGTTTAACCCTCCACAAGCTTACAATGAACTCCTGTTACTCCTGTTGCAGGGACCACATCATACTTGTGCATTTCTAAAACTCTCCTGACCTTTAAATCATAGGGTGTTTTCTGCAGCTCTCACTCCTGTCTGTTATACTCTGGTAATTTGATGAGAGCTCAGGAACGTATTTCTGAGATTATACTAGTGCTATGTCTAGTAGACTTAAGACTTAAAAGGATCTCTTTTTTTCCTTCCACTTATTATATTAAGTAGGCCATGGATAACTCCTTTACTCCAATCTGGGGATATGAAGTAGAAGGCTGACTGATAGATTTTGGTATCAGTTAGATTAAAAATTTGAAACAGCATTACCATGTTCATGAATTTAGATGATACGTTTGTATTAAGTGACCTAGCAGCTGGAGTCCTCCAAGTAATGTGGGGGGATGTGCTTGTAATATTGATTATACATCTGACTTCCCAGGAGGGGCAAGCAACAGCATTAATCAAAGGAGTGTTTAATAAACTCCTTGGGAGAAGGGTTATGGTTTCATTATTTAAAAATTCAGTAAGGACAGCTGTAGTTGAACTTTTATAGGCACTAATCCAAATAGATCATCTGGCAAAGACAGGAAATTATTCCTTGTATTTTATAACTAATATGCCAATTTATTAATTTCCAAGTTCACATAAATCCCACTGAGCTCAGTTCCAGCTAAGAACTGATTTGGAGAATAACGCCTTATGAATGTTGGGTTTTAATTTGAGCTGTGGTAGCTCTGTTTGCAAGAGGATAATTGCATATCAACTTCTTCAAATGAATAGAGGCTTTGGGTTTTAATAAAAATAAAAGAAGCATTCTTTACATACAAAGCAAAAACCAAAGGGAGGGGGTAGTCTAGAAAAGTCTAAAGCATGTCACAAATAAATATATCTTCTAAAATATAATTAGTGTATATTGAAATTCTGTTTTATTATTAGGCATAAATCAATGTTCTGATTCTATCTAAAGTTATAGTAATATGTTAGATTAAATATTTCTAGAAAAATGCTGATTTGACCTTCATCTTGAAGAAAAATCCCTTTATTGGTTTTATTGAGCATTTTAAAATTACTTATTTTGGAAATTTGCTATTCTTTTAAAAAGATGGAACTGCTTCAAAATTATGATATTGGTAGGATTTTACCCTGCTCTGTAGATCTGTAGTCGAATCAGGATTAGGAACGTACATAATTCTTGACTGGTTTAAAGTGTGTTCAGTGTTAGATACAGGGTGTGTGGAAATCCTAGTAGGCAAAAATCTGTCAGGCTTATGCCAGATGCTACTTGGCACTAACAGAGCCTTTAAGGTTTACTTCTATTGTGAAAATATTGAAAGGTTTCAAAGGTTCAAGGGTGTTAGCAAAAGAAGCATTTGCAACTTCTCTGATAGTACTCTAGGGCAATAGTCAATGTCAGAAATGCAAGTCAAGGTCACATCTCAAGTAATTTACCAAATATCAATATTTACAAATGATGATTCCTTTTAATAACAGGTCAACCAAGGTTTTTCCTTTATAATAATATAATTCTCATTTGCATTCCAATATACTTTCTTGAGAGAGGAAAATTAAAAAAGATGAAGGGTGAATGCACACAAGCATTCATAGAAGGGCATTCTGGGATGTGAATGCCATCTATCATTGATGTTCCAGTGGGAGAGGTAGAAGTAATACTCTAAGGTGAGCCTTGTTAGTCTTTCTGTGCCTCAGATAACACCACTTCTCATGGCTGAATTTTGGTTGAATATCCATCCAGAGAATAGAATACACTGTAGAGATTATTAATACTTTAATTATCATGGAAACATGTTTGTCATAAATTGTTAGAGAGTGAAGGACATAAAGCAACATAAATGGACTGATTTTTAAAAAACCAAAATGTGAAAAAACTTAGAAAAACATATCTAAAATGTGTAGTGGGATGTGTAATATATTTAACACATATCACCCCCCTCCAACCCAGGTCAGTGTCAGCTATGAAAATGTGACTTTTTCATAGTGTCCTAGGTATGTGGCCAGTATTCTTGGTCGAGAGAAGAAGTAAGCCCATGAATAGAAATAGAAAAGCAGTCTCATTCCGTTTGTTCTTTATTGCCTCTCAGTATGGAAAGATTTGAAAGTGAAAGACAGTTGACTGGGTTAAAGGGAACAGTAAAGCAGCAGAATTGGTCTTAAGAAGTACAATCTCAGATTTGGTGGGCTGGGGGTAAGAGGATGATGATTAAAAACACATTGAACCTGTAAATATCCACAGGCATAGAGGAGTTGAAACTGCACTGGCAGGAGTACACCCACAATTTATAGTTTTGAGTTTATTGCAGGTTTAATTAAAAATCATTTAATTTTTAAAATGGTATCTTCTCAATTAAAGCAATTTTCCAAGGGACTAATTTGCCCTTTTTATTATAGAGAAAAAGTGAACTATTATTACTCCCTGTTTGGGATAGTTGTTTAAAAGAACCCTTAGAATATAGGATAAATTGACAAAATTTTAATTTTAGATTTGTGAGGATTGACAGACATTTTTATTTCAAAAGTTCATTATTGAAGTGTAGAAAGACAGGGCTCAGAGAGGTGAATTAACTGTCCAAGATCATTTAGTATATAACCAGAGTTGAACTTGATCTCTGCTACATCTAGGAAAAAAGCTCTTCTGTCCCCTATCCTGCAATTTTGGTTGAAATTTAGTGATGGTAGCACTTTATTCATATTTACACACAGAGTTCCAAATTTTTAAATCTAATTAGTAAGCAAATGCCAAATATATTTTGAATTTTGTCATCAGAACAAAGGCAGAGTCTATACATACTTAATTTGCCTGGTATCTTTCATATTTTAGTCTACAAAATAAATGAAGTGTTACTATGAAATATGTTACAGCAACAACCTCAGTGTCTTTGAAGGGAAATATGCATATTTCCGTTCTAGCTTAAAAGAGAAATCTCCAAAGGCAAGCCATTTCAAGTTTAAGGGAACACAGTATTAAAAAAAAATGGTGGCTGCTATAATTTAATTTCTAAGCAAAGGTTGTCAAGAAACCTACAAACTGGATTTCTTAAAGGCAGCACTGGCATTAACATACAAAGCATGTTCACAAACTTCTGCAACTCACCCCATGTGACCTTTGGGACTGTGTGATTGATAATTAGGTTGAAGCAATTTTAAAGCAACAAGAATATGCACTTCCTGAATAAAACATGTACTTGAAGATAGATATTTGGAGTAATAAATAATAGAAAATATCATAATTACATACATTCCTGGTGAGACAGTATAGGGTAGTAGTTAAAATATGTGCTTTGGAATCATATAGGTCTAGTGAAAATCTCAGCTGTGTCACTTACTGGTGTGAACTTGGGCATGTTAGTTAGGTTCACAGACACCTAGTTTTCTAAAAGGTAGATTGAGCGAGCTCCTGGCCTCTTGTTTGGTTTTAAGTGTTAAATTAGGTAGTATAACTAATACGGCACAGTGGCTGTATTGAGAAACATCAAAAATCTGAGATGCTTAGTTCATGGGTTTCTCATTGGAATACCCATGACTCCTTTTCCTTACTTGATTCTTTATCTTCCTGACCATTCTTCTGCTAGAATAGAGTTTTTGCTTCACTATTTGGCTCTACATTATAAAAACATAAGGCAGCTTTTACAGAAAAACTGCACTTACATGAATCAAACACTACCTTTGTTCTTCCATATTCAAATAACCCTATTTCTTTTTATGAAGCTCACAGCACTGAAAATATTAATTCTTTTGAGCTATTCACATTGCACATGTGGGCATGAAGGAAGTACAAGGGTCAGTTTGTGTTACCCTTGCTTATTTGGAAGGTCAAATGAATGCTGCCTTCAGTGGAACATTTTCTCTCATAAATTTAGGGAATAAAAGACAATTTTATTTTAAACTTTCGGGGTCAGTTGAAATTCTGCACATGAATAGAAGAGGTAAAGCTAGCTTTCAGGAGTTAGATCTATCATACTTTCTCTCAGAAAATAGCACATTTGTACTTAAAAGAATCCAGGATTTTGATGTTGGAAGCAGGGTTTGTACTTTAACTCTATGACCTATTGACTGTAATCATGAGCAAGTCACAGGTTTACAGTTTATTCATCTCCAGAATGGCTAGTTAACTGTATCTTAAGTGAGGTCATGTGTACTATCGCAGCACACTCTAGAAAGATCAAGGATTTAATGCTTAGAGATAGGGATTGAATGCTCAATTACAAACTTGTTACTTTTAGCAAATTTCATAATTTTTCTGAACTTTAATCTCTCTTTCTACTCAAAGCCTAGCACACAAGATTGTCATTAGGATTTAATGATTCTATGAAAAGTTTGTAATAGAAAGTCCTGATACTACTTTATCAGTACAATGGTTTGTGCATGGGATAGATAGAGATATTTACTGGCCATGTAAATGGAGACCTTATTTAGATTTATTTCACATATGTATTATTAAAGTTATCTAATATTCAAACAAAAGGGGTTTGTTAATATGCACCCAGAGAATTGAATACACTACAGAAATTACTAACATTGTTATTATCATGGATACTTGTTTGCCATAAATTATTAGGGAGTAACAAAACAAACAAAACAAAAACCAAAGCAGCATAAACAATTTTTTAAAATTAGATTATTTTAAAATTAAAATTAGATTTTTAAAATTACATTTTCCAAACTCTTTTCAAAATTTATCTTAAGTGCAGTAGGATTATAAGTGAACTTTATTTTCTTTATTTTTGGCTTATTCTTTAAAAATGAAGCCTTTCATAAAGAAACAAAAAATATTAAAATGCTAAATAAGATAATAGAGATAAGGCAACTGACCTCCTTCAGCTGAACAGATGACCACAATTTGACTGAACGGTCCATCTCCTTTATTGTTATAAACGCCAACCTTTACTTCAAAAGGTGTAAGGGGAGGGACACTTTCATCTCGATAAATAAATTTGGAAGCTTCAGAGGATGTCACCATTTTTTCCTTCCAGCCACGTGTTCCATTGGGTCTAAAAGCCACAATATAACCAAAGCCTTCCCCATTCTGAAACTCTTCAGATACTGGCTAAAGAAGGAAAACACAATTATCAGCAAAACAATTTGTAAAAAACCACTTCCTCCAAATCTTTAATTTTTTATTGTTGTTATTTTATGGATAACTAGGGCAAAGGTAAATATCAAATCTATACTACATTGGAAACCAACATAACAAATGACTTTGGCAGGTTTTGAAAACTTAAAAGAATTTAAAGGTAAAAGAAGGAAAATTAAATTATATCTGTGGGTATGTAAGAAAACTCACAAGAGTATTGAAAACTCTTGAAGTGAAACAAATTTGCTCTCATCAGTCATGTATATGAAAGGAAGGCCCTTGAATTCCACACTAGAATTTAGCATGTTGGGGAAAGCTGACATACGGTCTGATATTTGGGAATATCTTGTCACTGATGCTCTTCTGCAGAGTACTTTGCACAGTTAATTGAAGAGATATTAAATGAAGAACAACCTTTCAGTGTTCTTTTCAGTAGCATCTGTGCTTTATGAATATGCACAAATACTGGACTATGGCATTTTTTTTCAAGAAACTTCTTGTGCTATGGGGCTCATGTTTACATTTGTCAAGTGGGCTTCAATTGAATATCACAGAAAGCCATAATTGTAATTGACTAGTTAACGGAAAAGTTTAACAGCCACTGATGAGCACAGTGCTTGATACATAGTAGACAGACAGTAAACATTTATAAAGTAGGTTTTCTTTAAAATTTTGATTTGAAGAAAAACTAGGTATCAAATGAAAGAAGAGAGACAAGCCTATTATAATCAAAGTTCATGGGGAAGGGCAAGTCTATTTAGAGAGAGATCATCTCAGTGAAGGTCAGGTGTTGAGAAGTTAATACCTCTGCAGAAATAAAAAGCAAGACATGAGGTTTTATTGAGAAAAGGGGAATGGATAGAAAAAACAGGACAGATGATGTGCCTATGGAAGGTTTCTTGGGAAAAGATATTTAACTTTACATTTTATATTTGCTCTTAGAAATTATCAGGCGTTTGTTCCATTTGTCCAACAAACATTTCAGTGTTTGTATATTCTAAGGCTTAGGTCTGTGAACTACATAGATATATTTGCTATTTGTGTGTGTGGTGCTAGGGATCTAATCTAGGGCTTTGCACATGCTCTGCAAGTGCTCTGCCACTGAGTTATTTTCTCAGTCCCAATAATAAGGTTATTTATCAAAAAGGAAATTGGCTTAGTGAAAAATAAGTCTCCTTTCATTCTTTTTCTTTTTTCTTTTTTTTTCTTCTTCTTCTTTTTTTTTTTTTTTTTTTTTAGAAAAAGAATACTTTGGAAGCTGTATGACAAGGTAGAAAAAAGAATACAAATGCTTATAAGAAGGGTCCCAATTCTGTTTATTAGGGAGTTTCTTAAAATTATCTGATTCATAATTTGTAAAATGAGGACACCATTCTAGCATGGGCTAAGAGGGACAACCTGGACACTGTGCCCACAGGGGTGATTCCTCCTCCCCAGGACCGTTAGTTCCTAGTAAGTCAAGGTGACTATCTACTGGTCAAATAATTAAATGACAAATGAAGTCAAACAGATCCATGAAGTAATTTGGAATAGGATGTGTTTTAATCATGCAAACTTTGTTTTGTGTGATGTCTTATATGACAGGAAAGCATATCTTAGACCTGGGGCCTGGTATGAAAATGAGAGAGCTTCGCTTTGGCAATACTTGTGAGAGCAGTACATGCTCTAAGTGCTTAATCTAAAAAGAAACCCAAGTGTTTCTTTATACCAGGGCAGCAAGCCTGCATTTCTAAGGAAGTGGGGAACTCTGACATCTTCAGAGACTTTCTTTACCTCCCAGGCGATGACCAGCTCATGCCTTCTTCCACTTCTCCCACTGACATTGGTGGGTGCTGTCTTTGGAACTGTGAGTAAAAAAGGATCAACAGTGAGGAGAGGGAATAGATGTGAGATTTTTCTTACAATACAGACCTATCATGACCCTATTGACTTTGGGTAAAATCCTGAAATAAGTCAAACATTGGTTTGAGCTTAGAATGATCATATTAAATATTGAAATAAAACATTTGTGACAGATTATCTGCTTTCAAATCTTTGAGGGAAAATTTTTTTTAATTGTAGCTGGACACATTACCTGTATTTTATTTATTTTTATGTGGTGCTGATGATTGATCCCAGCACCTCACTCGTGCTAGGCAAGCACTACTGCTGAGCAACAACCCCAGCTCTTTGAGGACAATTTGATAACTATTTCATGGCCACATACTCCATCCCTAAACTAGTCTTGTTGTAAATGATCTGTCAGTGATGTTCAAATTATAATGAGCATGAAAGCTAAAGACTCCTACTAATGGTTAGATAAACTCCATCCTTTAAATTGCTTGCTTTTCTCCTCTTTGCCAGTAGTGTGACCCTTTTCTGTCATCTAGAGCTTACAGAATCCCTGGAAAACCCACAGGTTGACACCAACATTACTGTATTACCAGAACTCCCCAGGAGGATCCAATTTAAAAAAATCTTAGCAACAATGCCACAGAAGGAGAATCTATTTCAATACACATTTAAAGAAAACCTGTCAAGAATCAATTTCTCTACAAACTGCAAAATATATAGGCCCTCAGTGAAACTTTTTCAAATGAATAACTATTAAAAGAATAAATGTGTCAAAGGAATAAATTTCTTCTTCACTGTACCAAACCACAAAATCTGCAGTTGAATGGGAACATTGTCAAATGAAGAACTGTTAAATGAAGAAAACTATTAAAAGAAATCATTTTCCAGGCTATGAGCCTGCATTAGCAATTTTACACTTCACCGTTGCCTTTCTATCCCAGCATATAGTTTTAAAATGATATTGATATACTCATAAACAATGAATTCACTCCCATATATTACCTACTCGGATGACAGGCTATTAATTACTGCTAGATATTCACGCAGCATTTTATATGCTAGAAAAAAACTGAAGGGAGAATTTATATAGTACTAGAAAGGAAAAATAAAAATTCTACTTGGGCCAGGGAGGTGAGAGAAAAAAAGCCTGTTAACATATAATCGGCTCCACTGAAATAAATAAGCTTTATTTTTCAGGGTCCAAATTTCAGTATCTTTGGGCATGTTTCTCCATAAATATGATTCTTTTCCAGTCAAACCACATGAAGAAGCCACCAATAGCATGAAATAGCAGTAGAGTATATACAGCAGTAGTTGCTAGTCTTTTTTTTTTTTCTTTCACAGTTACATGCATACTAAAGATTTTTTTTGCCCATGGAGTTCACTTTAATGGGTTCCCTAAGAATTACATGGGGTTAGATAACCTTTAGTCTCATACAAGAAATTGTATGGTGTTCAATTGGGAAAAAATGGGGGTATTGCAGAAAACACTCTGAATATGTCTTAATTCATATGTATATCAAGCAAATGATTTATGAACATGAGTTTTTAAATTAATAGTCATAGTTAATGGACATGAGTAGCAACCTGTGTTGTGTCAGTATGCCTCGAGACCATGTCTGAAAAGCCACTGTAACATGATGTACTAATTGTAAGTTTATTTTCTGGTTTATGATATGAGTAATACAGCACATGAGAAGTGAGCTGGTTTTTACTGTGTAAAAAGAAAGAAAACAAGGTGTCATATAATTCTCCTCAATGGCTAATCTGAGTTTTGAATATTCTGATCATCCATTGCTGCTCAGTCAAATGAAGAGTGGAGATAGAGTAATTTATCGATATCAAACCATCATGGCTTGTCTTTGTACCATTTGTTTAAGAAAAAACAAACATGCACTTCACATTTATCTCACAACTCAAATTTGAATAATATTATGCATAAGATCTATCAGGTCAAGTTCCTTTTCTGTTACACTGTTATTTCCTAAATTTAGAGATCTAAAGACACAATCCCTAAATGTATGGATTTCTATGGGAAGACTATGCACTGAACACCCTGTTCAATTTTGTTTAGTTCTCTGACATCACCTAAAAAGAGGCTGCTCCAAGACTCTGGATGGCAGTTGTGGAGTAGGCTGTGGGATCCCTGGTGGGATCCCTGGAGCCCATTGTAAGACTGGAGGAGAATGCAGTGGGAGAAAGTATTTGAAATCAAAACCTCTGAAACTTTAGTGTATTGTTCTACAGTCTATTAATGCTTTTATGTTTTAGAAAGCTTATTTAAATTGTTTAAAAGTTTTAATTTTCTGAGAAAAAAAAACTGGTGAATGTTTTGTAGAAACTTTCACTTTGAGAAGACAAGAAAACAAAGCTTTCTCTGATTTGATTAATTTCTATTTGGGTAATTTCCCAGTTGAATTATCTGTAAAAAACCAAACAACAAAACAAGACAAAAACAACCCCAAGTGCATAAAATTTCTTGTATTCAAAATCAAGCTGCTAATTTCTTTTTATTTATTTATTTTTGGTAGTGGGGATTAAACCTAAGGGTGCTTGAACACTGAGTTATGAGCTACATCACCAGTCCTTTTTATTTGAGACAATGTTGCTGAGGCTGGCCTTGAACTTGTGATCTTCCTGCCTCAGCCTCCTGGGTCTCTGAGATTACACCACACCTGGCATACTAATTTCTTTTTAAGGCAAGATAGCCCATAGTCAGTGTTAGAGTGACATAAGGAGAATGTTAGTTCCTATCTCCAATTTTAATAAACCTAAGTGATATAGCAAGAGGCATTATGGCTTACTATGTTTTAATAATATTTGTGAAAAACACCAACTGCTCCTAAACTTAAAAAGCTTATTATTAGATATACTGGGAAGTACTACTAGAAAACATAAGGCTTTAATAACTACAACTCAGGCATTATATTTTGTTGTAAGGATCATACTGTTTGGGCAGTCTAATTCTAATTGGCTTAAATTTCCTAATTATGTGCAGATGATCAGTGAAGCCCAGGCTCATTCATTTCCTTTTCAAGTTGGTGGTATATAGTTATAATCTCTGCAGTAAATTCTATGGAGTCTACTAATTTTAATTATAGCCCTTTATTTATAAAACAGCATTACTTATGATATGAAGGAATTTGACTTAATCTTTCAGAGCCCTTCTGGTGTAATAGTCCTATAATTCTTGTTAGAAGCATAAAATTAATGCAATGAAACATCTAGTAAATGCTTTCATTGAGTACAGAGAAATACATATTTTGTTAAAAACCAAATATTTTCAGTGGCATTAATGAGAACCTGATTTATATTTAAGCAGTGAGGTCATTTTTCCCTCAGCCACTGATAATGTCATGAGCATGTTAGCGTAGACAATCAAGTTTACATGCATGGTTAGCAGGTTAAGCCCTGATTCTTCTGAATTTATTTTTGGGCAGTGATCCTCCATGAATGGATAATGTAATTGATACTTTTCCCACAAGCTACAAAGGCTTAACTGTTTGAGGTCTTATCTGGCACGTTGAACTATAGACTACTGACTCTTTTCATCTTTAACTTTGAAAACATTCTTGTAAATACTCAGAATAACCAAAATGTAGTATATCACCTCAGTTTAAGCATGTCTAAATATTTTTGTAAGTACAACAGTTAGAACAAAGTGAGCCACACTATCAACATGACTTAATAACTAAGCGATAAAGATGAAATCATTTACCCATCTTTTTTCCCCCACTGTGAAAAATTTCTAGTTTTCTTACTTCAGGTGTTTAAGTGACTTATTACATAATAAGCTTTATCAGAGACTGTGAGAAGCGATGTGTAATTTAGGAGCTCAGTGGTTATTGACTAGTTTGGAAAGAAGGTATAGGAGAATGGAAAGACAGGAGGGAGGTTGTTTATACAGTATAGGTGGGAGGGGAGAGGGACATTTAAACATTTTTCCCCTACCAGAATTTAAGTACAAGGCACATGGATATTGCTATTAGTTATCATTTAGGCTGAATTTTATAGAAAAAGTGAAATTTTTAAAGTTTCAAAAAATACCAACGGTGTTTCCTAAACAAATTCAATTCCTGCTTTTGTTCTTATGAATAGAATAGATAAGAATGTATACAAATAGTAAAAAGGTTCTTGTGAGAGAAAGATCTGGGTGTGGTCCTAGTTGTACCACTCTCATTCCTGTCACTCATGAAGATAATTGTACCTACTTAAAACATATTTTTGTAATTATTTATCACAATACCTGGATTTTGAAAAATACTACTAATTATAATTTTCTTTCAAAATTTTAATTGGTTCTTTTTAGTTATACATGACAGTAAAGTCCATTTTGATAAAATTATACATGTATGGACTATATCTTATTATAATCAGGGCCCCAATCTTGTGGTGGGACACACTGTAGTGTATTCATACATGTAACTCGGAAAGTTATATCAGATTTTTTTCCACTGTCTTTCCTATTTCTATCCTCCCTCCCTTTCCTTCATTCCCCTTTATCTATTCTATTGAACTTCTTCCCCTCTATCCCTTATTGTGAGTTAGCTTCACATATCAGGGAAAACATTTGATCTTTGGATTTTGGTGATTGGCTTATTTTACTTAACATGATACTCTTCAGATCCATCCATTTACTGGCAAATGTCATAAAGTCATTCTTTTTGGCTGAATAGTATTCCATTGTATATATACACTACAGTTTCTTTATCCATTCATTTGCCAAGGGACATTTCAGATAGCTCCATAGCTTAAATGTTTGTGAATAGTGTAGCTACAAAACATTGATGTAGCTGCATCACTGTAGTATGCTGATTTTAAATCCTCAAAAGAGAAAGTGGTGACATCCAACAGGCACTAATATTCAGCATGAGTCTATGCATGTGTGATCTTGAAAATACGATGTCTTTCTTGGATATGTGGTTAACCCTGTTTTGATGTTACCATGGGACTTATGATTTTAGTTTTGGCACAGCTGGCTTTATGTATGTATGTATGTATGTGGTGCTAGGGATTGAACCCAGGGCCTTGTGCATGCAAGGCAAGGACTCTAACAACTGAGCTATATCCCAAGTCCCACAGCTGGTTTTAATTTGGAAATCTAAGTAAACATACCCTTCTCAATTTGTAGAAGAAATGGTTATATATTTCAGGAAATGTAGAATTTGTATGATTTTTGAACTTTGGTATAAGGATCAATAGTCAAGAATACAGATGTAAAGCTATGGTGTTTATCTTAACTCATATTCTCTTATCTATTTGTAAGAGTTTACTCATTCTCTGCTTTTACTCCCTTGTAATCTCTAAATGAGACTTATAGATAAATGTAGTAAAAAGAGAAGAAGAAAATGGCAAGAAGGAAGGAGGAGGTGTGGCGAGGAGATTACAATTTAGGAGGCATCAGTTTGGAAGTTAAGGTCTAGGTTAGAATCAAGCTCTACTGCTTATTTACTAGATAATCTTGTGCAAATTTTTTTAAAAAGTCTGATTCTGTTTATACCACTATAGATGATATAAACTGATTTATAAGAGTGTTTTAGAGACTAATGTGAAAACCAAATGAGGTATTGAAGGGCAAGTACTTAGCACAGGACTGGAAATTGATGTGCAGCACTTCAGGGACCAGAAAGATAGGAAAAAGTCTAACCTGAAGGTGTCAGATTCCTTCCTGAGCTGACAGCCCTTCATTACCCTACCATCTTGCGTGTTCAAGTCTTCCATAGCTTTGCCTCTCATCCTCTGTTTCTTCTTTGAGATCTTTGCAGCAAAGACTCGCCTGCCTAATAATGACCAGTTTTCCTTCTAAAAGGCATTTGTGAAAATTATCATTTAGCTTGAAAACTGTATCTGAAACTGAAGATATATTTCTTAATTGTGTTTTATTGAACAGACTTGCCTGGACCAAAGTGGTTTTATGATTTTTAAATATTGTCTGCTATATGAGCCATACTGTTATTTTCTCTTTTCCCCAATAATCAAGATTTGGTCTTAGAGGTCTGTTGCTCGCCATAATTTTTGTCTTCTTTTCATCTTACTGAGAACCACTTATACAATATAATTAAATTAGTCATTGGATTGTGAAAGCTGATAATGTTCATTTAATAGTATTTGCTTTTAGATTTTCCCAATTACTTCAGCTGAATATATTGTCTATGTAACATTTTCTTAGAAACTGACTAGAAAAACAACCCTTAAAAACTCCATAGCCTATGATTGTTTTTTGTATTCAGCACTGCCTAACAACTTGTATTTTCTAGTTGGTCCCAATAAATAATTTAATCCAAGTCATATTTGCTTTGGCTTTCACATACCCACTATATGCATTTACAAAGCCAATTTATATACTCCTAGAGAAAACTAATCTAGTCCTATCATATATTGCAATAGTATTTTTTGCATTTAAAAACTATTTTTTGTATTAGAGAAGTACATGAGTATATTACAATAATATTTCTTTGTCTTCTACATAACTTCTGAACTCAAGAAAATTTTCTAAATAACTATCATGAACCAGAACTATAAAGATACATATGTGAAAACAGCAATATCTTATTAGGAGTCACAGGACAATGAAGAACTCAAGAAATTGTAATAAGAAGTTATACAAGTCTCTTCTGAACTTGGAATGAATTACATGTAACTTCATAAGCTAAAGTGGGGCTGGCTAGAGAAGGCTGCAGACTTGCTTAGAAATAAGGTAACCCGTTTTCTGATTCTTCCCTATTATCTTTCTTTAGCTCATATAAATAGGATTATAGCTCAGGAAATGCTATTTTGGAAGAAGAGTGTCGGTTTAGAAAATGGATGTGCTGTGGCATCTCTCTCTCCAACCCCAACTGTCAATAAGGAGGGAGGAGGCGATTTTCCTACCAAGATAAATAAGGAGAGGAGCAAGACTTTAAAATAAGTAGAGTTCATATACTTACTCTATCACACTCTGCCTGGATGTTAAGCTTCAGAGTTTTGTAGGATGCCCTGTCCCATTCCAGCTATCAGTACAGAAATGAAAATAGTTCTTAAAAAGATCTTATATTTCTAGGAATTGACTGGACAGGCATGGGGGATGTGAAAGAGATACGGTTGAAGTGGACTCTATGGAAAGTAGGTTGGGACAGGCTTGTTGAAGTCACACCCAGTAAGACTGTGTGTTAGGGAGCCATATGTCTCCAGCAAACCCAAAGCACTTCAAAAGAGAAGGCAGAGGACAAATTCCATCACGTGGACTTTCAATACCCAAGGAGAAGCATATCATACACATTGCACACCTAAGTGGACGTTTATCCCTTTCTTGTTTTCTTTTTCGTTTCTTCCCATTGTTTTAAAAAATTTAACTTTGCAATAGGAACCAGTCTCTTTAGCACATCAGTACATAAGTGTAATATAGTGCATAAAATATTAAGACAAAGGAAGATTTTTTTATCTGATTTTCCATCTGGTACATTCAAATGTAGAAAAATATTTTTCCTTGTGTGGTCAGAAAAATGTCAAAAGAGAATGATAGATGGAATTCAGTGTACTAAGCAACTGGGGAGCTATTTGTGGAAAAACAATATACATGGTATTTCATTTGATGCTTCTTTCTCTCTGCTCTTTTTGCCTTGTCTATACTACAAGAACCAAAGGAAATTATTTGAGATAACGTAGGACTCAGTACTAGCTATCAGGAAGAAGGCAAAAGCATCATATGAAGGCCAGACATGGGTTTGGGAGGGAGATGTAGAAGATACCTGAAAAAGGGCCCTTAAAAAGAAACTTCTGAATTATTACTATTGTGTAAATTTCCATTTTATAAAATAACAAATCATTTAAATTAATGATGATGGCCATAGTGCTTATACACATTGTCTTTTTTATTTTATTGGTTCTTTTTAGTTATATATGACAATAGAATGGACTTTGATATAATTATACAAGCATGAGGTGTATTTTATTCTAATTAGGACCACAATACCTATCCTTCCCCTTTCTTTTCCCAAACCCCCTTCCATTTATTGATCTTTCTGCCATTTACCCATAGTTATTTTGTTTGTTAAAATTTCTTGGTGTACATGATGGTGAGATTCACTGTGGTGTATTCATATATGTACATAGACAACTTATGTCAGATTCACATTATCCAGTGGGATAAGTTGTAATATTTTCCCCATTTCTCTAAGTAGGAAAATCAAAGCCTTAAACAAAATTACTTATATTCACAATGCTGGAAAATAGAACAATAAAATATTAATTCAGATGTAAACTCAAATAATTACAGATAAAGCTTCCTTTAAAATGTTTATATTATACACACATATATATTTATATATTTTTTGTATAGAAAAATTTTCAATTTTTAATTTATATATACTTATATATTTAAATTAAAGTTTGAAATAACAATAGATATTGGGATTTATGTCAAGAGTTTTGGATATTACACAATAAAGAATACAACAGATATTACACAATAAAGAATACAATGCTTTTCTAAATGACAAGTTACATAGTTAATTCTTCTTTTATTCATCTTTCAAGTGTTACAAATGTGTAACTTATAGAAGATTGACATTCAGGGAAAAAACTGTTGCTATATTCATTGTATGTTTTTCCATTTTTATCATAGTGCACTTTTCAAATTCATTTCTTAAAATGTGACATAATCCTTTTAAGTAACCAAGGATTTATATTGTCTCATAATTTATATGTTGTTTTGAAAATAGTAACATATTTTATAAATTAATAAGCACAGGGATATTTATCTGTCTCTAATTAAAGCATGTACGAATTTCACTATAAATGTGTACTAATGTAAAGATACATATTTATATTACTGTTTTGATATCCTATTGCTAAGAAGTTGAGTTGAATTAAGTTACTTGTATTGACTACAAAAAGTGCTTTGATGACTACAAAATTCAAAATATACCCTAGAGGAAAATTGCAAAGAAAATTTATTTATTATTCATTTGTTACTTTTTGGTGTCGGAAAGGAGCAATTCTAAGGTTGAAATACTTTGCTAAATCTGCTTTGGAATTTAGAATTTTCTAATAAGAGAATTTTAAAGAGGCATAAAATTTTCAAGTGAACATCCTAATGTGAAACCTTTCCCCTCCCAAGCAGCTCTGTCAATTTTCAAAGTTTAGTTGGTCCATTAGAAAAGACTCATCTTTTAAAATACAGGATATGCACTTAATAGAGGCAGACTGCATCACTTGAGAGGCTGTCTCAGGATATTGGTGTCCCTTTTAATCTGTGCTGCCTGACAAAACAGGCACAAAATTCAACACTTGGTTCAACACCATTAGTAGCTCGAGTTGTAGGTAGTATCTAAGCAAAAGAAGCACAAAGTGGGCAGCACAAGCCTTCAACTCACAAGAGTACATCATGCATTTTTCATACTATTTCTCTTCCATAAGATTTTAATGGACTCAAGTATGTCATGTATATAGAACTCATGATAAAATGGAGAGACAGGCAATACATGATTGAGGAAGCTGCAGAAACAGATGAAGTCTTTCAAATGCATCTTCTGAACATAATTTAGTTTAAAAGCGTTTTTGCTAAAAAAGCTTTTTAATAGCACAAGGAAATTTATACTATAAAAAGTTTAAAAGGATTATTCATCCCAAACGAATTATTTACGTTTGAAACGAATATTTATAGAGAGCCTCTGAATTAGGCAGCAATCTTTGTCTTTGTTTAAACACAATTAACAATATGCAAAATAAGGCAGTGATTTTTAGAAATTATATGAGCATAAGTATTACTGTTGGCAGTCATTTCCATATCTGCACAGTGAGTACATAAAATGAGGAATGACTAACCTGTTATGCTCTTAATTAATGAACACCTGTACACAATGAAAGCATGGCTGATTTTATGGATGCATGAAAATCCAACCAGCCAATTAATGTTCAATTTAAAATTCACACTATTGAAAAGTAGCAGAAAAAACAACTTGTGAGAGGCAAATTATAAAAGTAGAGAAGTTGGATTTTTCTGTGCATGAATATTTTCCATCATATGTAATGTATTTTTTCCCTTGGGTGCTTAATTTTTATGTGGAAAAAATCTGAAAATATTTTGTACAGTTATTTGTATTTAATGAAATAACTTGATCATTTGGAATTCTTTCCTCTCATTTTTAAAGGGTCAGACATGATATGCTTAATTGTTGTGATAGTTTATTTTGCTGATAATTATTTTGTTTAATTTGTTAGAAGTCAAATCATATTTTGGTCCAAGTCTATAAATATAGTAAAAAATGGATATAGTTAATCCTGTCTTCTATGTACATATGCCTCTGACCTAGATAATGATATGGATAAGGCTGCCAAAAGGAAAGAGAAAGAATGTTCCCTTTTAAAATAAGACATGTTGAGTACAAGTTCCTGATACTGTTTTATATTCCAAAAGATAGTGAAGACATGACAAAAATCTTCATTTTAATGAAGTTTCTCTGAGTTTTACATATTATCATTAAATATGTATGAAAACATTAGTTTTTTTTTCCTTCCTGGATCTAATACCTACTTTGCTACCTTCCCCATTTATGTTTTTATATTACTCTCATCAAAGTATTGATTCATGTGTCTCCTTGTGTTCTGTTAGGTGCTATTAGGTACTGTCTTAATACATAAATAAATTGTATTTAATTGTATATATTAATTGTGTATATATGGATACAAATGGTACCCATTTGATACACACAACATGTAATGATCAATTCAGGATAATTAGCATTCAGTGTTGCTAAAAATGTATTATTCTTTTGTGTTACAAACCTCTGAACACCTCTTTTCTTCTTTATAAAATGAATAGAGAATTTTATAGGGTTATAAAATTTATGTCTCAATAGACTTTGTCCAAAGTAATAAAATCTACTAAAATCTCTTTGTATGAAAATTTCACAGATACACTGATTAATCCATACAATTAATTAATTAATTAATAATCTTAGTAAATTTTTTTTAGTTCCTTGTACATCTACTCTTTCCATGTGATGAGAAAGATAGCTTAATTTACTTTTTGAGTAAAGCTTTTAATTCCTCTTATCTACATTAAAAAAAACATTTTTTTATCGGAGATACTTATTCTAAAAGACCAGAAAAATGCTTGTATTCTAAGTCAGAATGCAGATGTGTGTTTATTATACACATAGACTTCAAGTAAGCAATAGGTCAAGGAAGGACTGTGTTTGTATTTGCAAGGTATAATTTATACAGGTTAGGTGGTGAAGGTCAGCATAAAGGAGTAATAAGGAAGTAGGTTATAATTAAAGGAGGATGTTGTCACTGGAGAAAAAGAAGAAAAATCCATTCTGGATTTTGTGGATGTATAGAGTATAAGTATACAATTAGAATTAGAAACTAATTGCTTTGACTTCATGCTAACTTGAAGATGCTGTGATGGTTGGTAGAAAATTGCAGCATCCACGTGCCTGTATTTGTGGTCAAAAGGAAAAAAAAGTTTTGAAAACAAGTAAAGTGAAAGCATTATTTTAAAGGAAATGATTTTATGATATCTAGGTAAATGCATCAGGACAAATTATATTAAAGCAAGCAATAAAGCAATCATGCTTAATTCAACTTGCTTTCAAAGTCAATTCCAACTTTTTAAATTCTTACCTGCCTCATTTGTGCGGATCATCCGAGATGGGGTGCTTGGATCTCCAGTCCCAATTGGATTGGTGGCTACTACCCGAAACTCATATTCTACCCAGGGGTTTAAGTCCACTGCCATGGCTGACTCCATATCTCCTGTTATGATTTCTGGGACTATAGAGAGGAATGATATTTTATGTCATTAGGAGGACTATAAAAATACTATAAATGGCATTCAAAGATATCACTATTACTGACATAATCAGCAGGCAGATTCATACCTCCTCACAACACATGCTCATGGCACCACCTCCAGTGTCAGTAGCAAAATGAAAATCAATTTTCAGGAAATAAGTGCTTGCAAGTGTCAAAGTTTACTGGAGTTTATTAAAATTCTTTACTTATGTTTGGTCATTATATAACTTGTCGTTATCTATACTAAAAATCATTTCATCAACTCTTAACTCCAGATAAGAGACCAAGTCATAAAATAATTTAAGCAAAGAGTTTTTCTTCAATTTCTAAGAAATTTCTTGAGCAGTTTGCCTGTCCTGGTCTGACAAATATATTTTGCTACTTGGTAGTTCCAAGTAGCAAATTAAGAATATAGCTCTCTATTTTAAAAACTACTTGTGGGATCTAAGTGGATATTCTCACTTCTTCTCATAGTGACTACATTTTTCATCATATTTTGTACTACATTTATTTTTTTTATCAAAAGGTAAAATTGTCAATACAATTACCATGTAGTGAAATACTTTTTATATAGTGTATAAGCACTATTCAGAACTGCTTTTATTGCTCATCTCTGCTCTCTAGGAAATATTGTTAGAACTTATGTGAATAAAAAGGGAGATTCTCCATATTCTTATGTGTAAAGATCTTGAGATGATATCAGTCCTTGATTTCTATGTGATGTGTGTGTGTGTGTGGGGGGGACAAATGTGAGTGGGGTAAGGCTGTTGATTTGATGATAGTTCAGTTTTACTATGGCAAAGTGGGATTCATTCATCTTGAATTTTGCATGAGAGTCTCTTCTGAAATGTATAGAAAGTTACCAAGTTAGCAGCTCCATGGAAGGTGAGTGAACAGAGCACAGGCTGTATGGCCTGCCTGATAAATCTCACAGAATTGCAGGGCTGATTGTTGTAAGTGGTGACATGAAGAGGTGGGGGAAAACCTTCTCTTATTGCACTGGAAAGTGAGCACTGTTCTTGGAGCACAAAGATCTGAGATATAGGAGAAAGGCCACCAATCCATATATTGGGGAAGTACTGAGCTATCCTTGCCACACGTCAAGGTGGGAACAAGATTCCCAGACACCCTCTCTGGCTCCCTTCTACACTGTTTCACCAACACTTGTCTTGGGTCCACCAGGATTTACCTTGTTGCTTCATTTCATTCTGCTATGGTAGGCAATTTCAGACATCTGCGCCCCTCCACCTTGTTACTTTTATTCTTATCTCCATAGAATTTAGCACACTTGCTTTTCTACCCAGCTTGTGTTCCTCCTTAATTCCTGAAGCTCTTCTACTGTGATCTTTGGATTCATGATCTGTCATGATCTGTCGGCAGCAAAATCCCTTCTACACTTAATGTCCTCTCTGAATGTTCTGTTCTTCCAATTTTTTACTCTAATAGGAATTGAGGACATTTTGCCCTTCTCAAGGGCTGATTCTCTTAAGATATTGCATAGAAGAATAAACAGCCTCCAAATGCAGATAATGTATGCTTTCTATAAGCAAACAAGTATGCAGGTATTTTTTTTCCTATAGGAAAACAAAACAAAACAAAAACCAACCAAACAAAAAACTCCCAAAGCTCTTATCACCTTTCCTTTTCTTCTAGTCTTCACTTAGTTTTTCTATTTCTTTTAGAGCAAAAATCTCTTGTTCTGCCTGTGGATTTTTTTTTCTTTCCATTCTTTCTTGAACCCCCTCCAATCATGCTCTTACTTCCAGCTTTCCACCTTATCTTCTGTCTAGCTTACCAATGGTCTCTGTTATTGAAACTTTAAAGTCAGGTCTCAGTTCCTCATCTTCCTTGACCTGTCATCATCCTTTGACACTATTGATCACTTTCCCTTTTGAAATGCTTTTCACAGCTTAGGTGCCCTCACCTGCCTGACTGTGCCTTATCAGGCTCTGTTGCTAACATCCCAGTGCCACTCTTCCCCATTTTCTTATTACCTGGTGATCTTATCCAGTCTCATAATTTTAAACACCCTCTCTATGCTGATGACTCCAATATTTTCAGCCATGAATCTCTTGGCTAGACTCCAGACTCATGTTCAATGGCCTATTAGACAATTACACTTGAATAATGTTTTGAAGGACTCATTAAGGGAATGACAGTTTCTTTCTAACAGATGTAGCCAAAATCTTAGAGCCATTCTGAACACTTTTATTTCTTCCTGTCTGACTCCAATCCCTAAGTAAATTATGGTGTTTATGACCTCAAAATATGTTTATTTCTTTACTTCCCTTTGCAGTAAAACCTATCAATTTTCTGTAATAATTTCTCTCCCATTATCTCTTGAATTATTATTATCAGATATTATTGACTATCATGGGACTAAAACTGTTATTATCAAGGTCACCAATGGTCTTCATATAACTAAAATCAGTGGTCAATTCCAGTACTCATTTGACATGTCAGCCACATTTGAAATATTTACTCTCTTCTGTGATAGTCTCATTTTTTTTTCCTTCCAACAAATCACATTATTTTGATTTGATTTTCTCCCAATGATTACTTCCTCTCTGTATCCTTTGGCTGATTACCCTTCTCAACAACTTTTTACTATTGGAATGTTCCAGGACTGGATTTTCATACTCATTTCTTTAATTTATATTTATTTTATTTGAGTTGACATGAAACCTTATGGCTTTAAATACAATTTATGTGACAATTTTACAATTTATAACTTTATCCTAAACCTCAAACTTGAGACTCCAAATGTTTCAAATTCTGACCAATTTTATGACTTGTCCTTTGTCACTCTGAAGTAATACCATCTCTCAACAATGATAGCTTCCTAACCAGTGCAGTGCCCCCTCTCCTTACCTGTTTCATAATCTATTTCCAACATAGTTGGAATGAATGTATTAAAAGATAGGGAATATCAGTTCTCCAGTATTTCTCCATTCTTTCAGGATGTGGGACTGCCAACATCTCTCCAAACTCATCTTCTACCGTTTTTCCAAATCTCATTCTGCCCCTGCCTCATTAGTCTTCTGATACTTTCACATTGGTTCGTCCTTCTACTTGGGCTGCTTTCTCCCTTGGTATTGGCATAGCTAAATCCTCATTTCTTTTAAAAGTTCACTCAAATGTACCAACTCCATGAGGCATATGCTGGTCATTCTATTTCAAATTATAACCTCCTGTTGCGAACTGAACTGTGTCCTTCTAAAATTCATATGTTGAATCCTTAACCTCTAGGGTTGCTTTATTTGAAAATGGGGTCTCTAAGGAATGATTAAAGTTTTAAGTAATCACAAAAGGGTGTTCTCTTCTTAGTATGCTTATAAAAAGAGACACCAGAGCATTTGCATGTGAGAGTCTTCATCAGGAACCAAGTCAGCCAGAAAATTGACCTTGCAATTCCAACTTCCAAAACTGAGAAAATACATTTCAGTTCAACATACTCAGTCTATGGTTTGCTATGAATGCCCACACCAACTAATATACTGCTTTACCAGTATACTTCTACCATACCATATCAACACAATTTATTTCTTTTCCCACAGCACACATTAAATTCTGACATACTATGCAATTTATATGCTTATTTTGTTTTCTGTTGATTATTTATCCTCACGATGACAGTGCAATTTTTACAAAGGCAGAGATGTTGTTGTTGTTGTCAGTGTTCATCAATGTATCCTAAATACCTAAAAGAGTGATTTTAAAGTTCATTTCATTTTATGGTCTTACACACTTTTCAAATACCATGTTAAATGCATATCTTACTGTCAGGAGGTGAGTTTGGGGTTACACGTCCTTGCTGGACAGTGCATTGAAGAAATAGAGGGAATTTAGTTTTAAAATATAAAAAGATGAAAATAATTTTTGGAATAATACAACTATAATGGAAACATCTTAAAAGTGGTCATTAAAATACTATAATGTTTTAAATAATACAATTTATGTTAGATTTTTTTATAAATAGATATGACTATAAAGGCATTGCACAAGGAATGGGGACAATGGAACACTCCTATATCCAATTTTCCCGTGGCTTCTTGAATCTATAAAATAAAATTACAAAGAATTTCACAGAACTACGCACCAAGAAAAATTGCATTATCAGACTGGGTGAAATCCAAATAAGGCCTGAAGCTCGACTGAGAGAATTGTCCCAATGTCACTTTCCTGATTTGATAACTGTATTGTGGCTGTGTAAGATTTTATTATTGGGGGAAGGTGGGGAGTGGGTCCGAAGAAACTGTATTATTTTTACAACTTTTATGTAAGTCCAAAATGATTTCAACAAACACACACGATGTGCTCCCTGTTTGGAAACTAAGAGGAAAGAAAGGTAGCTTGCTTTTTTCAGTTCATAAAAAGAAGCAAACAGTGGTCAATAGTGCATTAAATAATAACAAGATTTCAGAACCTAGAAAAGATCCTAGTGAGATTGTAAACAGATATTAATCATGAGATAGGAAGCTATGGTTGTGTCTGATGTTGCTTTGGGACTCACCTGTTCTTACAGTTTGCCAGCCCAAGGAGAAGGGGCTGCGAGCCTGCAGGTTATAGGAGGAGATTGGGCTGTGGTTGTCAGCTGCCGGACTCCAGGAGAGTGTGGCTGTGCTGTCGGTGATTTCCTCCACAATTACTATTCCAGGTGGACCTGGGGGACCTGAAGGCAAAAGGCAAAGGGCAAAGCTAAGTACAGCTCATTATGAGGAGCAAGAAGAAATTGTATTGCCAGTGTGGATCTCATCAAACTACATAATCATCTTAATGAAATATGTATTTAGTAATGAAAATTGACAGCAAAAAATTATGGGATGCAAGTTGGTTTCTAGGATTTTTGCAGGGAATTTAATTATAGATTGGATAGTTTTCTGATGTTTTGTGCCTGGAGGCAACTACCAATTAGCATTATGTTTTATAGGAAAAGAAAAAAATAATTAGAAGCAGATACAGGGTATAAACATCAATATCAACTATAGTTGTTGAAATCTATCACAGCTTACAGAGGTTACAATAGAGTGATAGTCAATGCTTCCAGAAACAAAAGCAATCCCATTTTCATGTTGAATAAACCTACAGTATATAAAATTGTGATGTGTTCTGTTAAGTATCTTAGACTGTAACAAAAGACAAGGGTTCTGAAGAAATGATAGTATTGATAAGGTAAGGACATATACCAGAAATGAGACATGTGTAGAGTTGATGAAAATTTCAAGACTGAAATTAGGTTCTTTTTATTTATCTTTGTGTAAGGCAGTGTAGGTAATGAATCAGAGGAGGTTAATTCTTTTTTGATCTTGAAAGAATTGCATAGCGTAGTGATGACTAATCTTTGTGAACATGAACTTCATCTTTAAAAAGAAACCATGATCTGATTTGAGGAGAAATGTACCATTGTATTATTGACTATAAAATAGTGATTTTAATAGCATTTAAAAATGCACAGCTATTTATATTGTGATAGCTAAAAGCAATGTCAGTTCCCATTGACATTTTTTTTCTGTTTTTTAATGTAGACAATTCAAGTTGCAAGAATGCTTTTATTTTCAATGAAAAAAATTCTACCTTTAAGTGCTTTATTGTTGTTATTTTCTGAACTTGCTACCCATGTAGCAAGTTGCTGTCTGGATTTGGTGATTGGGATGGCTAAGAGGTAAGGACTTTACTAGACTGCAAGGAGCTAAGAAATGATTTGGTGCTGAAAAGAATGAGCAGTTAGTGAAGACCTCTGAGACTGTCAACAAGAAAGAAACAACGAGATGGAGAAAGAGTTTAAAAGCCTCATTGGGGCAAATGATGTTTTCAGGATATGAAGGATGAGCATTTTTACCCAGGCTGAGAAGAACCAGCAGCATATGGTAGAGACTAAAGATTTGATAGATATGGACTATTCATCAGAAGGGTGACAGAAAGTTGGGATTGTGGACAGAGTAGTACAGGATAAACTTGAGAGGGAGTAGCAATTTTTCCTCCAAGAGAGAAGATGGAAGCAACAGGGAAGCCAGTTAACACAGAAAGTCTTTGAGATTGCAAAAGTAAAAAGGCTCATTTTGGAAGGCACTCTTTTTTTTTTTTTTTTTTTTTTCACTGAAGTAGAAAACAAGACTGTCAAGCTGGGGCTGTAGCTCAGTGGTGAAGTGCTTTCCTAGCACTTGTGAGGCCCTGGGTTTAATCCTCAGCACCACATAAAAAATAAATAAATAGAAAAAAGGTATGTGGGGAAAAAACATTTTTTTTTTAAAGACTATCTCCAGAAGTGAGAGTGATGGGATGAAAATGAGGTGACCCTAGAGAATAACAGGGAAGGGTTGGGATAGGGATATAGTAAAAATGGAAGTGTGCAAAGAGGAGGCTATAAAATGACTTTGGAATAGTACTGGAGTTCAAGTTTGCTTGGAGTATATCATTTTGAAGGGAACTGAGGAATTTGACAAGGTCTGGAATGCTAGGACCAGGAAAAGAAATCGAGAAGTTAAGGTTTAAGAGTTTGGCAGAGTTAGTCTTTATCATCAAAGATACTAAAGACATGGGTGACTGTGGAGTCAAGGTAGAGTAGGAGGTAAGGTGAGGCCAGAAAGTGCTGACAAATAAAAAGGAGTCAGGAGATGGGATTATTATTGTAGGAAATGTAAGAGTAGGATCATGTCTATGAAGGGAGATTGGCAGAATTTGTTATTATTTCTTGAGAGGTAAAATAGTTTCGAGTGATGATTTGGTTTGCAGGAGAGAAGGGAAGAAAATAACGATTAGGTTGACAAGTTCTAGGGATGTAAAAGTTTGTCTAATGTGTCAGCAGTATCAGTCTTGAAGCCACTAAAATAGTGGTTATACATATGGTGAGAAAAATAAATGTGATGTAGTTGCTAAAGTTGTTAGACTGTGGTGACAGGAACAAGGAGAACATCTGTAATAACAATATCATGAGAAGAATATAATAATAATACTAATAGCTGTCATACTCTCCTGTACTATATTAAGGAGCTGTACTAAATGTTTTCCAAACATTAATGTATTCCTAGTGGATAATGAACTTTGAAATTATTTAATAAATAATAAATTATTTAGTCAATATCTTTGTTAGGTTTGTGCTAGGCACTAGAAATTGGAGTCCATTCTAATGAACTGTTGGTGAATGGCATAACAGATTTGAATGCAGATCTGATTGTAAAATCTGATTTTTTAGAAAGAAGAAAGGGATAATATTCCATTGTGTATGTATGCCACATTTTTTATCCATTCATCTATTGAAGGGCATCTAGGTTGGTTCCATAGTTTAGCTACCGTGAATTGTGCTTCTAAAAACATTGATGAGGCTGTGTCCCTGGAGTATGCTGTTTTTAAGTCCTTTGTGTATAGACTGATTAGAGGGATAGCTGGGTCCAATGGTGGTTCCATTCCCAATTTTCCAAGACCATACTGCTTTTCATATTTGCTGCACCAATTTGCAGTCCCATCAGCAGTGTATGAGTGTACCTTTTCCCCCACATTCTTGCCAACACTTATTGTCTGTCTTCATAATAGTTGCCGTTCTTACTGGAGTGAGATGAAATCTTGGAGTAGTTTTGATTTGCATTTCTTTAATTTCTATGGCATTTGCAGATAAATGGATAGAGTTAGAGAAGCTAATGGTAAGTGAAGTTAGCCAATCCCTCAAAACAAATGCTGAATGTTTTCTCTGATATAAGGAGGCTGATTCATAGTTGGGTAGGGAGAGAGGGAGCATGGGAGGAATAGACGAACTCTAGATAGGGCAGAGGGGTGGGAAGGAAAGGGAGGAGGTATGGGGTTACAAATTGTGATGGAATGTGATGGACATTATTATCCAAAGTACATGTAAAAAGACATAAATTGCTGTGAATATACTTTGTATACATCTAGAGATATGAAAAATTGTGCTTGATAGGTGTAATAAGAATTATAATGCACTCTGCTGTCATATATAAATAAAAATTAATAAAATAAAGAAGAAAGGGGTACAGAGACCCTATCTCCTTTTATTAATAATCTAGGAAGCAGTTTCCACTGAAAGAAGGAAGGAATGAAAAAGTGTGTCATAAAGGCACATTTAAATTATATAGCAGACAGAGATGTCATTGAAGAATAAAGACTTTGTGGTAGCCTGTGCCCAAGAGGATTACCCTCGCTTCCTTTCTTCCCTTTAAGTGTAACTCATTTCCATTTGACAAGTGGAGCCTCCTCTTTGACCCACCTTGAATCTGGGCTGTCCTGTATGGATTCAATAGATAATGGTAGATGTGACACTGTGTGACTTCTGATATAAGGTCATAGGAAGCTTTGCCTTCACACAGGTCTCCTGGAAGGCATGTTGTGGGAAACAAGTGAAAGTTTGGGACTCCCATTCTCTAAGGAAGTCCAAGTTAACCATGTGGAGGGGCCTATGAAGAGGTAGATACACCCAGCTTGCCTCCAGCTATTCTAGGCATCCCAGCCCAGGCAAAGTGAGGGAAGAGACCTTCAGCTGATGCTGGCATCTGCATGAGAAACCTTAGGCATGAACTGCCTAGCAGTGTCCATTGACTGCCTAAACCATGAAAGCAAGGAGTAGATGGATTTTTGAAGCTACTAACTTTTGTCACAGCAATGGCTAGTTGGAATAGGCTTCAAAATGCCTTGTTTTGACAATTTGCCAACAAATTCATTTATTAAGCTGTTCTGTAGTGCTTCATTTCATATATTCTAATTATTCATCTCTTCAAAGGAAATTTATTAACAACTGCCTATGCGAAGTCTGAGAAACACTGAAGAAACAACTATTGAAAAATTTCATCTTTCTGAGCATTAAATTTCTAAAAATGTTGATTGGCTCTCTTAAAAAGTAAAGATATATTTTTAATAATGGGTACTAATTACTATAAATCTTTGGCTGGAAAAAATATGTTCTTGGAAATTTACAACATAATAAAGCTTTAAGTTCTTTTTATTCTATGTGTCTATTTGCCAAAATATGGTCCTTAGCAAAATAATCAGTGACAGGGATAAAAATTTATGTACCCAGGATACTGATTACGGCTGTACAATTATTTATAATTATAAACCATTCTAAACAACTAATTGTCTAATAATCATATAATGTTTAAATTATAAATTCTTATGATAAACTATTAGGCTTCCATTAAGCTGTCTAGTATTAAAGGCTATTTAATAACATGCAGAATGTTCATAATTTAATAAGTGAATAAAATGGATTACAGAATTGCATGTAAATATGAATGTTATCAGTTGTAATGTGACAAGTATGCAACAGAAATAATGGAGAAAAATAAATCATTACTTGGATATGGGGCTAGATGATTTAAACCTTATTCATATTTGTTTGGGTCTTCTAAGTCTATAATAAGCATACATTGATTCTAAAATTATTTTTAAAATTATTTTAGAGAAAGTTTCTATATTGTGATGTGTTAAGTGCTTTCCTAAGGATATCCAATTTGACTAAACAAACATTCACTGAGTATCTAGTAATGTGTACCACTGTGAGCAACCACCGGAGGTGGCAAAGGGGAAGTGGTTGCCTAAGAATAAGATGGGGTTTTGATCATGTGTTAAAATCCAGTGGCAGAGACCCATCTTTCATTAAAAAAAGAAAGTGCTTCAGAAATGTATTTCATATCATGGTAATACTTGTTACATTGGTTATAATTATTTTTCTGTAATTTCCACTCAACATGGTACTTGACATATATTAGGTCCTTAAGAAATATTTGCAAATTATAAAGCAGGAAAAGTGAAGGAAGAAGAGGAAGAGTTATATTTTGAATTTGTAATGTTGTATAACTATAAATAAGATGTTTTAAGGGATGGGGTTGTGGCTCAGTGGTAGAGTTCTCGCCTCGCACATGTGAGGCCCTGGGTTCCATCCACAGCACCACATGAAAATAAATAAATAAAAATAAAGGTATTGTATCCAACCACAACTAAAAAATAAATATTTTTACAAAGATGTTTTAAAATAAAATATTAGACAAAGATGCTATATAATATTTTTTGTTAAATTATTAGCATAGTGATATTTTTTCATGTTTAAAATGGCAATACTAATGAAAGAATAGCTACCTATGAAGAAAACAATGTGATTTAATAGTAAGGTTTATTAGAACTTAGAGTTTTATAACCTGTAGACAGATAATTTTTCAAAATCCTTGTAAATTATGAAAGAATTGTGAAGAGATTACTGTAATGATACTCCTAAAAAAAAAATACTGGTGGTGTTATTTACCTCCTAAAAAATTATACTTTTTAACCATAGTAATAATGAAAATAAACTATCATTATTACATTTGTCTTGGCTTATCTATGATGTACTCCTGGGGAAATATTTTTAGATACTATATACTGAGTGCTTCCTTTGTATATTTATAGCTTCCTTTGTATATTTAGGAATGAATTGTATTTACATATTAGTAGTCAATATTTTGTTTTTAATACCTGTTAATATTGGTCCTATTTTTACCATCTTTTGACTTAAACAATCAAGCAATAAAAGTTTTCTTAAAAGCATGTTGACATCTTTGAACATAGATTGGGAGAAACATATCTTACTGGCAACAAATGGTGGCAGCAGTAGCATCTACATCTGATACAGATGCCATCCATTTAGCAAAAATCTCATTACACGCTATACATAGCTGTAATGATTCAGTGTCAGATGGGCAATAATCTGGAATGCTTTTTTTTTCCTCCCCAGGGACAATGCTATAATGTAGAATCAGTAAAATAAATATTTATTGGAAAATAGAAAATTTAGAAAAACAGGCATAGTCTGTTCATATCTTCATGTTGAGCATTACAGAGCAAATGACAGTCCCCAAAACCCTCAGTCAAGGTTCTGCCCAGTACTGCCACCAGATGGCCGGCAGATCTACTCATTCTAGTGACCTAATGTTCAGTTACAAAATTTTCTTTTGTTGAGGAGCCACTGCCTTTTAAAGCTGTAAAATGAATTAGAAACATTTCTCCTTTAACCTCTAACATGGTGATTATCATTACTGGAGACCTGAAACAAGGACCCGAGGCTTCATAGACTAATTCATCAGCATTGCAGATTCTCGGAATTTTTAACTTAACTGAAGTCATGTAGTTCAATTATTATTATTTTCAGATAAGGAAGGAGTACCTGAGACAAAATGTCTCAAAGACATTGAAAGTATCTTCCTGCTTTTTGGGGTAAGAATTGGCTACAAAAACATGAAGTAGGGATAGGTTTTTGTCTTGACAACCAGTCACATTAGTCCACTTACTACAGTGTGGTAGCAATGAGCTATGTACTACTACTTTTGATAATATTGCTGGCACTCCCTATCTACCACTAGTTGTCCACTTAGAGTTCTTGTGGTGTGAGCATCTGACCCTTCACGAAGAACACTGAGGGACCTCCTGCTAATGTTGAGGCTGACTCCCAAGCCAAGAAATATTTCTGGCTTTTTCTCATCTAGATAAGGTCATGTTCTCTGCTTAAGACTTACTGATTCAACAAATTTCCCTATTGTGAAACATTTATTACCTTCTAAATGTATTCAATTTGTTTTCATGTTTATTTGATTTGAGGGACTCTCCTCTTGATTTCCTCATGCAGGAATTTTAGAAGTAAAATTAAAGTTTGTTAGAATTCAAAATATTTAATGAAACTTTGTTTCATATCACTTAAAACTGAAATGAAAATTTGGTACTAAAAATGCTGTATTGTTCTAAATTTGTTCTATTCTTAAGCCTGTCAATAATTCTCCAGGGCAGATGTCTTTTCTAAACACATCCAGAAATATGCAGTAGAAAGGAAGGGAGCAGCATGTCAGTTAAAATGAAAGTAAAGTCCTTCAGCTGTCCTTCTAACATGAAATGAAGAGGAGGCTTAGTGACTGTCCAGAACACAGATGAATAAAATCAATAATTCAGACTACAAAGAAATTATATATATATAATATTTTTATCATGCATGTAACTCATCTCCAGTGAACCATCCACTACAGAAGTCTACATTCTATAGACTCAATTGAAAAGGCCATATGTAAACATCAAAATATTTCAATAAAAAGTAATATTTAATCAACAATGTGACTAGATTAACAACTGGTTGTTGAGGTTTCTACCAAATTATGAGGAATTATAGTATGCCCCTATGTAGGAAGTATGGTATTATTGACAGAATATTTTTATGTAAGAAAATATCTCCTGATATACTCTTGACATACTGGGATGGCTAAGTCCAACCCCAGGCAGAATGAAATAATTTCTTCTTTGTCCTCATTGTGTCTCATGAAGCCTGGGTTTTTTCTTGGGTTTATTTACTGTTATAACTTAAGTGAACCTTTCCTAACATTTTGAATCCTGTCTGTGTAACTTGTCCCTCAGCATGAAATTCTGGCCTTTCCTCACTTTGCCTATTTAACAGCTGTTTAGGCTTCATATTTCAAATCTCTGCTCAAGTTTCACCTTCTTAGGAAAATCTTTCTGACCACCTTGATAGGTAAATTTACTGTATTTTATGTATTCATTGTACCCATATACTTTTCATTCATAGTTGAAATAAAAATTAAAATATTTTTTACTTATGTGATAATTTTATTAATGGGGGCTCTGCTCTTTAGCTTGTAGGTACAAGTGGGTTGGAATTGTGTTCTAAATTTATTTCACTACTGTCTTCCTAGTACCTAGGACACTACTTAAAACATAGTGTGTTACAATACAGATTTGTAATAAAGGATTGAATAATTTTTATTAACAGATTAGTATAGCTATTGACTTAATATTTTGATATCCAGTGAAAAGGTATACAAATATGAAAAAGTATTTCATATTTACAAATTATATAGCACTATTCTAAAAGAATACCCTCTCATATATGTATATATGTTATGATAGATATATAAATCTCATGTTGCATTTTAATCTTTCTTAAATGCCACTAATTAGATACTAACTTGTCTATGGTATATTTCTTTAAAAAAGGAGGAGGAGGATGTTTGTGTCTTTCAAACTTTGATTTTGATGAGCACTGAAAATGAAATTTCTGGGCTGTTTGTAAAGAAAATGTGGATTTTCTGAGCTTTACCTAAAACTACTGAATTTCAATTTCTATGATTAGAGCTTAAGAAACTATATTTTGTACAAGATGTATAGGAAATTTTTATGTATGTATTTCAAGAAAAAATGATGTATAGAATATAAGAGTTGTACAAAGAATCAGAAAAAAAATTATTATAGTCCTGACCCTTTACTGTAAAAGCTTTAGCGCCTTGGGCAGATTTTTGAAACTCATTAAGTCTCAAATTTCTTACATTATATAGAGAGGATGATAATACTAGTCTCATTGTGAGTACCATGTAGGGTAACACATGTAAAAAGTGGTAAATGATTCCATTACTAGCATTAACTTGGCCTCTCACTACTTGGTAATTTTGACAATATCAACTTCACAAGGCATTTCTTTCCAATGAAAATAAGAACTCATGTACACATGTGATTTCATCTAAATAAATGTGGAAAGATATGTAACTAATTTGAAAACAACAAAAATGTACTATTAGCAAATTCAATATTTTATTGGGAGGATGGAAATAGGAAAGATGGTAGAATGAATTGGACATAACTTTCTTATATTGTACGTAAATATAAAACCAGTATAACTCCACATCATGTACAACCACAAGAATGGGAAATTATACTCTATGTACATATACTATACCAAAATACACTCTGCTATCATGTATATCTAAACAGAATATGAAGTCTTAGAAAGTTCAGGCAACTCACCTAAAATTGGTACATAATACTACAAAAGTGGGTTCAGATTTGAGTCTCATTTTTATTTGCATTTATAACTTAGTTTTCACTCCTTGTTATTCATTGTCATGTAGCACTATTTCAAATAATTCAGCAAAGACAACACATAGATTTCATAAGATTAAAAGTTACGAGCAGAGACAAATGATTTTTTTTTTTCAACTGAGAATGAATTTATAGGTAGAAACGGCATGTTAGAGATGAAATGGTCTTTGTGGTTGACTCCCTGTCATTCATTTTATCTGTCCCAGCATTCTGTTTGTAATTACCTCTTTTTCCTCCTTCCCATTATCTGGGTTACCCTGATTAATCTGTCAGTCTTGACACTCTCATCAATCAATCTAGTGATTGGTTTAGACCTAGCTTCCAGAATCAATCAGATCAGGGTAATCTTAGAGCAATGAGTGTTGGTTCAGAAGAAGGAACATGATCTAAACTGGTATGACCAGATGAAGGGGTGGACATTCATTGTATAGTTGGGGGAGAGAGGCTAGTAGCTTCTATTGCATGTGAACAAGGAAACATTGAGATTCTTATTCCTGTCAATCAGCCTATTTCATGATATTACGTAATAGATGACAGAGTGAAAAGATGGAAGTAACATGGTCTTAAAGAAAAAGTTGATATTCTGAATCAGCCAATTTAATCCGCTTTAACTTTCTGTCATCAGTCCATATATTTCCTATTTTTTCAGACAATTTGAGTTAGGTTTTGTAGTACTTGCAACTGGGAGCATTCTTGGATATAAACAATAGCTCAGAATTCCCTTGGTTTATGAAGGATCAAAACAGCAATGATTCCTTATTTTTATTAAAACTGGTTATATTATTATAAAAAACCTGAAAAGGTTAGTCTTCAAAAGTATCTACTGCAAAGATATAGTTGTTGGAACTGAAAAATGACAAATTGATTGGAAAAAATAAAAACCTATGGAACAGCTGACCAACTGGAAGCAGACAATTGGGTAAATACAAAATTGAAAGGAATTACTAAAATGGACTAAAATTTATCTATAGGATAATGGAAACATCACTTTTGAATAGAGAACTCTTTAAAGATAAGAGTGCTATAAACGATGTATTCTTATGATCACAAACATTGACAAAAGATTAGAAATGCAAGAATTTAAAGCAAAATTAAAACCGCTCATTTTACAAGTCTATGATCAAACATTCTGCGTGTTTCTCTTTGCTATTTTTATTTTAAAAACTAATCATGAAAGAATCTGCTGTAGAAGGACAAAGACAAAATGTCTACTTGACAGCTTTGAGAGGTGAAGTCTGAGCACAGGACAGCTGAGACTTACGTTCTCATGCCATTTTCTAGCAATATTACTTGAGAATAAACTTTGCATCTCAGGAATGGCAAGTTCATTAGATGTGGAGGCTGGCAGGATGAGTTTTTCAGCAAAGATTCCAAGAAAACAGTTGCTATGGACTAATGTTTCAAGATAGAAAAGGGTATTTTTTTTTTTGTGTGTGTGTGTGCAGGGGGTGGGGTGGGGGAGTGAATAAGCAAACAAATATGCCCAAAGACTGAAAATTTCAAACTATTTTGAATAGAGTCAGAAGATAGCTTAAGTTCAATCAGAGTAGCAGGATTTATAAAGGTGGAGAAAAGTAGGCTGGGGAAGGCAGTATTAGGGCCATGAGTTTGAGCTTAATTATGCAGGTAGTGAAGAACCAGGAAATGTTTCTGAACTGGAGGTGGGAGCCCTTATAGAGAAGATTTAAGAGTAGAATGAAAGAATATTCTAAAATTTCAGGCTTGAATAAATTGGTAGAATTGAGAGGGTAACTAGAGGAGTTTTTCTGAAGGTTTCTTTTTTTTTTCAATTTAAAGCAATTAAGTTTAAGTAGAATAAATTCTGATGACATTGGAATGCAGAAGTGGTAGGATGCTAGTTTGGAGCCAGAAGAGAGTTGAAATTTCAAGAATAGTCATTCTGGGCAATGTGATGAAGAGTCAAACATGAACAGTGATATTACTGACCAGTATTGAGAATGAAAATGAAGTAAAATCTAGTGATGTTACAGGGACTGAGTTAATAACTATTTCATAAGATTCTTTATCCCTTATGTCTGCTAATAATGAAAAACAGGTGATACAGATTAAAAATAGACATGAGAGACAAAGAAGTCGGGAATTTCGGGTAGGAATTGAGTTAGGTGTAGCTGGTGACTACTGGAATAAAAGGAAATCCAAGGAAAAGAGGAAGACTCAATAAAGGGGGGAGGCGGGCTGAGGTTGTAGCCTATTGGTGGAGCGCTTGCCTAGAACATGTGAAGCACTGGGTTCGATCCTCAGCACCACATAAAAATAAATGAAGGCATTGTGTTCATGTACAACTAAAAATAAAAAAAAAAGATGGGGAGGCACCTACTGCAGTAGATTAAAGGAAGCTGTTAGAGGTTTCATGTCTCAAGTGTGATATTAATATACACATGGCAAGTTAGACCTAATGTAGGTCCCCCATAGCTGCAAATAGGGGAAAGGAGTAGGGTGCTGGCCATTAGTTGGCTGATATAGTAAATAATTTTTTAAAACTCCGTTCTTGAACTTATAATTTTAGAGGAACACATAGTCTTTTATTTAGCTTTCCTGTTTTATTTATCATATACTCCAAGTATCTAGAATTCTGTGTGTGAATCATTCTTAGCCATTTGCATTTAGTTTTTATTTTTTTAGCTTTTAATTGGTGCATTATATTTATACATAATAGAGGAATTCACCATATCATATTTATACAAGTGCATAACATAATTTGATTGATCACATTTCTCTGGTTCCAATTTAAATCAATAGTTCTTATGAGAATGAGTATGTGTGTATGCATGTATGTTTTAAGAACTGAGTGGAAAGTAGAATGGAACTATGAAAAAAGTCTGAAGGACTTACAGGGAGTGTTAAACTTCAAAGAGAATTCCCGAAAATTCTCACCACAGCATTTTTATCTATTTCACTGTATCTGTGCTTATACTTTATTGACATAGGATGTGGCAATATGTGTAATATTAAATGCCTGTTACTATTGTTTATTCAATTATTTTGCTATCTTCTCTCCATTCTTCCCTATTTATCTCACTGGTGAAATTTAATCTCTTTGGGGGAAAGAATTCCATATTCATTCACTCATACATTTAATTATTTGTTCAATAGTATTGCGAAACATTGCCCTGTGCTGAATCCTGGGGCTAAGGGAGCAAATGGGAAGGAAGTTTCCCACTCTTATGACATCTACAATTATGTATGGTGAGGAAAAGGAAGTAAATAAATGAATGCGATCATTTTAGATAGTAATAAATGAAATGAAGAAAGCAAAATGAAGTGAGCATCAGATGTTAGGGGACACATTAGAGAAAGCCGAGGAATAAATAAAAAGAGCCATGTAAAGATAATGAACACTTTTGGGGGGATAAAATTCCTAATTACTAATGAGTGCGGCATCTCGGAAGAACAGAAAACTGGTGTGGTTACAGAATGGTTAAGTAAGAGGAGGGAGAAAGATGATAATGTTGGAAATATCAACTGATGCCATATAATAGAGGGATTTGAAGGTAAGAGTAAGGAATTTAGATCTTAGAATAAGAGGGACTTGGAAGTCATTGGATAGCATAGGGGAAAGCCAAGGGAATAAAGTCTTGAAAACCAAGGAGAAAAAGTCTGCTGGAATCCCTCAGAGGCTGTAGAAAGCCTTTGTGCAAAATCTTTTAAAATTGTTAAAAAAAAAAAAAAAGTGTGCAATTTTCTTTTCCATAGGGCTTTGTAACAAATGTCAACTGTGATGGTTTCTCAAGTCACTTTTGGAAGATGGTATTATCAAAAAGTAGATGTCAGTAGATGTCAGTGACATTGGCCCTCCCTGAGGATTCTTTGGTTGCTGGTCTCTTGCAATCTTACTTAGAACATGATGATTCTTCTATTATTAGGCAAAATTTTTTTAAAAAAGATATCACCCACTCCCCTCACACCAGTCTTATAAGACTAGAAATTAATGCATTATTCCAAAGTTTAATTTTATAGCATGCAGTTGTCACTGGAAGGCTGGATTCTGAGCCAGGCTATAAGGAGCTATGTGATTGATTCAGACTAGTGAGTTGTAGGATAAAATGACTCGTGTCATTTTTGACTGAAGCATTGAATTGCCAATGTAACAGTCTCCAGAACATCATGTTTAAAATGTTTATTAAAGAATTTTCTTGTTTCATTTTTAGAAAAATACAAACACTTCCTGGTCAATTATCACAAACATCAGGTGAAAAGTAAATTAACCAACAATTCCAGGAGGTGAAGTAGGCATAAATATTTAATGTAGTTTTACATGAGTTGAGTTGAACACACTTTATTCCAATATAAAAGTAATACTGTCCATCCATCGAGGGTGATCTTTCTGAAATGGAAAATAGATATTTGAGTCTATTGTACAAACTGTCAAGAAAAATTAAAAATATTCAACTTGTTTATTTAAAAGCTCAAGCAATCCACATGTTATTCTGAAATTCATTTATTAAACTAGGATTACATAAATTCTAAGAACAGATCAGTAAAGAAATCCTGTAGGAAAGTTCCATATGAGGTGCTAAAATATGCAAGGTACCATGTTTCTGCACAGCTTTCTATAAATCCAATGTTGGGTTGCTGTGTATGGCTCATTATGATTCTCAATGCAGATTAAGAAAATCATGGAAATGAGTAATTTATAGATATCCCTGTGATTTACTTTCACAAACATACTATGAAAGAAATTTGGAATTATTGTTTTCCTTGAAAAACTAGGGCAACACATTTATAAGGCCATTTTCCTTAGGATAAGTATACACTTGACAATACTGTGGACTAAACTCTAAGTGGGACACTGGATTTAATTTTTTTCCCTAAAGTATAAATTTTTACTTGTTCTCACTTATTTAGATTTTCTTTCATATTTTTTTCTGAAAAGCAACATGAAAGCATATTTTTCATGGTCTTAGAAATGAACAAGAGTTGACAAACATGTATCCAGGATCTGTAATTTCATATTTTTACTAATTAAACAAATCAGTAGTCCTCAAATGACTTAAAAAATAAGAAGAAGAAATATTATTCCCTGGGTGCTTAACTTATCCAAAAATGACTGAGCCATAATGGAGAGAGAGCTGTCTCAGTGTTCTTAGGTGACTGCTGGTTTATACTCTCAAGATTTTGGTATGCAACTGTAGAAAGAACATTTACCATTAGATCTCAAAACATGCTAAAAGATGGCTATTTTCATATGGTGACAGTAATCTTGGTAAAATCCTGATGCCACCATAGAACTCATTTGGAGAAATGAAGACATAAGATCTTCAGATGCACTTAAATAGAGCAGTCTTCAGACTGCATAATCTGAAACAGATGTTCCCTATAAGAGATGGATTACAGGAAGAGTCTGTTCACTGGGTATGATCAATGTTGCTTTTTAGCTTGACAACATTCTGTGAGATGAGGTTCTGATGTGAGTATATGAGCATTATTTCACTGATACACATATCAGGTGATAAAATGTTTATAATAGTGATTAGGTATTAAAAATGAAGTTTACTAATAATAGGTTTATTTCTTGAATTGGCATAAAAGAAATAATTATATGAACCAATAACCTCCTGAACAAAACATGTAATTTAAACAGACTTGCTTTATGCCACAGTTTTCTGTGATTAATGAACACTTAACCAAATCAGAATGCTGTCAAAAGAGAATGCTGGCACTTCCGGTGTAGATAATTATGCGATTTTCAAATTTTAAAAAAAATCCTCTTTCTTTGTGATTTTATATTTTTGACCAAGAAGGCTTTAAAATTTAAGACATAATTCAAGAGAAATGTCAAAGTCACTCATTCTATTTGGTTTCATTTTTTTAAATGAGTATTTTGTGTGTCAATTCCATTTCACATTTACTTTCAAGCCTTTTAGTTTTCTTGGAGGTGGTGAGAAAGGCATTCTGCTAATTTTCACATTGCTTCCTTGCCCACTCACCTGAAGGTATGGGGATATTTCATGCAAACACTCCTGGTATGACTATTAATGTCTTAAGAATATGTATACATTTAACTGTTTCTTAGTTGTGTTTTATTGTAAACGTATTTGAAACACTGCAGACAGGAAGGAGGTGACGTCAAAATGCCTTCTATCACTGAACAGGGTGAACAAAACCATCAGAATACTATTGGCTATTCAGTCAATAGATAATGAACTAGGGTCTCCCTTTAGATGTAGACCATTTTCCTGACCACACAAACCACGAAGAGCAATGGTTCAACTCCTTAATCCTAAAGAAAAGGAAAAGGAAAATTCTTCCTAAAATTAAGACTTTCAATAATATCTATAATTTACAGAGAAGCATTCTCTTATTTGAAATTTCATTCTCTTATTTAAAATAGCAAATTAAATATTATTATCCTCCCTTTTATATGAGGAGGCTAAATCCAAAAGAAGTCAAATAACTCATCCATGGTATGCTTTACTGTCCAGAGTGAGAAAAATCCTGGCCCGGGGCATTTTTCTAATGTGACCATGTGTTGGTTGGGTCAACGTATTATTATAGGGATTTTAAACAATTTGAGTTATTTTTAAATTAGGCTATTGAGATTCAACTAACATGCACTGAATACCAGCTCTGAATTAGGTCCAGTGCTCAAGCAGATATAAGACTTTTTTTCCCCCAAAATTCAGCATAAATACAGCCAACCTTTCTCCACTAGTTTTTGTCAACATATAACCTGAGATAGAACACTGTATCTCATCTTTGCAGTGCCTACACTTTTGAAGCTAATAGAGGTTATTCTCTATTTTAATGAATTGTTCTTTTCTGAAGCTAGGAGCTAGTTTTTCATTTTTCCCTGTTTCAAGGCATCTCAGCAGATCTGCATGTTTCTAAAGGGGAAAAAAAATGCTTATCTATTTAACAGAGAGAGTAGAAACCTACTTACTCATGAATGCCAATCATTATATGTTATGTGTCAAATTAGATTTTTCCCATACTTGCTAAGCACTAATGTAAATACATTTTAATTTAAAAAAATAAAAAACACCTTTTCTTTGAACGATTTTACCAAGAGCAAGTAATATTTTTTTCTTGGCATTTATAGACATCATCTGGTGTTCAGTCTCCCCTACCCACCCTCCACACACTCTTTCACCTCACTTGCTCTAACTCGTTAGAGAGCTAATTGTCTTTGTAATTCCAAATTAAGGAGTACTTAGTGAAACGAAGACATTACCTTTGCCAGGTGTTTGGGAGGACAAAATTCAATCTGCAGTAAAAGTCAAGAGAAGTTTCTTCTGATCAGTGCTAGTCCTTTTTGTCTTCAATACTTGGATTTTGTATTGTTCAATGAAGAATAAGAGACCAGGCTACATAATGTATGGTGTTACCTAAAATCAAGAAAACAATTAAAAATTGAGTATCTTGGAACATAGACTAAAATCAAACAAAATTTCTGAATAGAGACTGAAGTAAACTTACCAATTTTCCCTTTATTCTTGAAGATGTGACCTGTCATTGGTTGACACTCAGCAAAACTTCTACTTGGAGCTTGGCTCTTGGTGACCACATTAGGGTTATCAAAAATGGGCTGTACAGTATGAATATGCTCTATAAGACCTTATGTTTCAGGTTTCACAAAATACTACTCAAACTTAAAAACCACACTAGAACAGTGTAGGTGACAGTCACAGGAAATAGAATGAATTCAGAAAAAAACAGGTCAGTTTTACATGTGATTGGCAATTGGGTAGTCATGTCTATACAAAGTATATGAAAAGTGAATAAATAGGATGATTCCCCCCCAAACTTTTCAAACAAATAAATTAATAGACAGATACAAATCCCTTTCTATATTTTGCTTATGTAATATTGGTGTTGTTAAAACCATCTTATTTAATGTTAAAGACTGTTTTATTTTTATGACTCATGGTATAATTTACCTATACTTGGGCAGGAAACACATATAAGTGTTGAAAGAACTGTAGCAGTTGGAGTGAATATCAAGTACTTTCTAAAGCACCTGGGAGTTTTGTTCTTTATAATTGTAGGGTTTGCAAGAAAGTTTAAAATGAGAGAATAAAAAGCAACCATACAGAAAGAGATCTATTATTTATAGGTGCTTAATATTTCCAAAGGTGTCTCGTGCAGAAGTGATTGTTTGTTTCTGTTGAAACCCCAGGGCATCTATATAAAAAGTTCTACAAGATTTTGAAAAAAAAAAAACAGTCGTTTGAATTTAAAATTTTAGATGACTGGCAAGACGTGGGGTAAGAAGTCCAGACAGTAAGGTTAGTGACTATTCACATCAAGATGTAGAATAAAATGGTGCCCAATGATGCCATCTGTGATCACATGGGCAAAGATTAGGTACTTCAGAAGATTAGAGAATGTGAGGCCTTCAAACAGGTGAATGGGCATGATAAAGTGCTGCATTTGCAAACTTATATGGAGTTACTGTTCTTCTCTTTCTTGGTTCAGTCATTGCACTTCCTGTAAGATTCTGCCAGCCTTTCATCTCTTTGATAAAAATTCCAACTACTAGGCAAAGCTTGTCACTCCATCCTGGTTTCTTATTGTAGTCCTTCCTTCTTTTGTGCCCTCCTCCCTCTTTCCCTCTCTTTCTTTCTTGTCTTCCACAGTTATTAATATTTCAGGAATTATAATGTATCAGGAACTGAGAGAATATACAGGACACAATATTGAAGAGATAGAAATGACCTGACACTTGACAGGGAAAGAGGTACAAAATACTAGCTCAAAGCCAGCCCATCTGGGCTCTCCTCACTATTCTTTATCTGTCAGGGTGACATTCAATAAGTTCCTAAACCTCTCTGTGTCTTGATTTCCTTACCTGCAGATTAGAACTGAAAGTAGTACCACTCTCACATTGTGTCTACATAACATTCTAAATGGATGAAGTGAAATAATTCATATGGAGTCTTTAACACAGTGCTTGACATTTGGAGGAACTTAGTAAACATTAGCTGAATTTTAAAATAATTATTACTAATAGGGCTTATAGTCAGAGAGCAAACCATACTGCCCATATACAGGTAAGAGCATTACTCATATTGTGTTCCTCCATATCATATGTTGTCCATGGTTAGCTGGTTAGCTCTGTGCCTGCCACACATTGAATGCTCTATAAATGTTTGATGAATATGTACTGATTGAAGAATGAGTGAGGTTCAAATAAAACTACCTGCCCAAAGTCATTCTGTAAGAGATGTGTGTTTGTGGGGGAGAATCTCTGACTTTAAATCTTCTGATTTTCTTAAGATTATGCACTGCCTTCACACAATATTGCTTGCCTCTCCACCTGCTGTAATTTGGTTATTACATTCATCGTCCATGGAATTTACCCTTGCCAAATTTATCAGTGACTTCAGAATCACTCTATTCAGTGGTATATATTATTTCTTATTTTACTTGTTTTTTTACTCTGTTGCATGGGAATTATCTTCTCTCTCTATTCAAATGATATGATTTATTTGGATTTTTCTCCTAGTATCTGTCACTGGGAGCCATTTCACAATCTCCTTTGCAAATCCCTCCTCCTCTTTATCATGATACTTCAGTACTTCCCAGGATTTTATTACCAGCATTTCCCTTATTTTTTCACATGCTACTTTGTCATTTCATTCCCTTTTGACTCTAATATGCTGACATAGTGCCCAAATCTACATATCAACTCCAATGTTTCTCTTCTGACCTCCACAGGCACAAACCTATTTTGTTTATGGAGATTTGTCTCTGGAGAGCCTTAACTTAAATGCTGTTCATTTACTTAGCATTCACTTTTCTCAGAGTCTTCCTGATGATGTGAATCTGATCAATCTGATCATGGTCATGAGTAATGACTGTTTTCTTGGGTTGGGGCACATAGTTTATCATATAAACCAGGGCAGCTTTCGAAGTGAGGATGCCTCATAACCAAATACTCTGACACTCTAAGTATGACTTGGAACTGCCTTAGTCTGACCCAAGTAGGGGATCTGCCTCCCATTGACCATCTAAGCATTAAAACTGGCCTTCATCTTTGCTTCCTCTTTCTTCTTTAGCATAGTCAATAGGTTGTCAGGTTCTGTAGATTTTATCTCCATACTATCTTTTGGGTCTATATCTCCTTTTCCCTACCCCTTATTTTCTTTTCCCAGACCCTTGTTATTTCTCACCAGAATTACTGCACTGTGCCCTACTTATTCTATTAGCAAGCCACTGATCTCTAAAGCACTCTCTGAGGTTGTCCAAAGGATCTTCCTTTAGAGCATATCTGATCATGTTCCTTTCCTGATTGATCTTTAAGTTTTAGCATAAAAGTTCCTTCTCATGGCATCGGAAAGCATTCATACACAATTCTATCTTACCATTTCTTCCTGTTGCATTCTAGAACTTTCCTGGTATAATGTAGGTACTCATTAAACAATGAACCCTACACACCAGGAATTTGCCTCAAGGTTACATAAATGGGAAGTGACAGTATTTTTGTATTATGATGTCTGCATAAGAAAAATAGGAGCTATCAGTGGAACGAATTACAGAGTGAAATGTGATTACCTTACAATTTTGACTCAAAATATTGATGATATAAAACCTCAGAATTGTTCTCAAAATGAGTAACGTCACAATCTTTGTTTCAAAATGCTGCCATCAAGAAACTTGAGAAAATCTGTCAGTTGATGTAAATACCAGTGTCTAAAAGAGAGGTTGGCTTCTTCTAGCAGGCACTCAGTATTTGTTGAGTGAACTAAATGCAAAAGATTCAGTCTTCATCATTGTGTTGCCTGTATACAATGATAATTCATTTATTTGTTCTTATTGTATTTGCAGATATACATGTATGTGCATGAAAACTACTTCAGTCATTTTGGTCATTCAGGTCACTTCAGTTAACTGTAACTTGAATCATCCAAACTAAAGTGGTGTAGGGAATCCAAATACCTGATTATCAAAATATGTTACCTTCTATAGTCGTTTGTTAAAAAGTTCTAAATAGGCAAACAACCACATACAAAGTGTAAGACAAATGAAACTAAACTGCTGTTCAATGTCTAAAAGAAATTTTATAGTTGTCAAGCAAACCAGTTTATGTAGACAGAGAATAAGCTAGTAAAAGAAGTGATTTGTTTAAGCAGTTTAAATTATCAAATTCTTGTGTAATAGTGAACTAATACTTCCACAGTGGTATAGGATAGTCCAATAAGACATTGCATTAGGGAGATTAATTTTCTTTAAGAGGGAGACACCTCTATTTTAAAGTATTGTTATTTTGTTTTTTGGGTTCTGAGGATCAACCCAAAGCCCTCATACAAGCTAGACAAGTACTCTATCCCTGAGCCACATTCCCAGCCCTGTTTTAAAGTTTTTTTTTTTAAATCAACGACATAACATATTTTTCTCTAAACATAAATTATTTGAAAATGTATGTTATTAATATTAACTAAGACTAAATTACACAGAAAACATGAGTCAGTGTCCTTTGATCTCTAAATACCAACATATTGGCAAACCCAGCTTTGCTTTAAGTAACTATTAGCTTTTTTTCTTATTTGTGAAAGACTCTTGAGTCCAGGTCATAACTCTATCATATAAAGGCCTGTGAATTTTCCAAGTATAATAAGCTCATTGTATGTTAAATGAATATATAATTAGAAAAGAAAAACTGTTCACAGTCCATTTTCCAAAGACGCTTATGTAAATACATGTGCCTTTTTAAAGCTTGGAAGCTTTCGGAAGTGGCAAGGTACCAAAAATGGACAGGTATGTCAAGTTAGAATCTGCATAAATCATAAGATTAGTGCTGTGAGATGTGAAGATAGAGAACATAAATGCAGCTTTAATTCTTAAATCAATTAGTATGTTAGAGGTACATTGTTTTCACCAAGTTTTAGTTTCTCATTGTATTTCTGAAACTGATCATACATGCATTTTTCCAAGGGGAAAAAAAAACCAGAAAATTCTCAAATGTTCCCTTTTTGTTAGTGAGAATCACAAGAAAAGAGAACATGAAGAGAATTTGTATAGTATTTAATCATGGGTTACCAAATTTTGGTTTCTATTCTGGTAGAAACTGGTATCTTTAGATATTTTTCAACTATTTGAAGACAAAATCATTTAAATTGGCATTAAATTGCCTAGTTTGGTAATTTCATCTACCTTAGCATAGGTTTTTTTAGAGTTAAAATTGAAATATAAATATTTCAAGACGGCATAATCAAAACATGGCTTTTTGGGTGAAATAACTGTGTGTGTGTGTGTGTGTGTGTGTGTGTGTGTGTGTGTGTGTGTGTGTGAAAAAGCTCACAAAAACTTGTGATAAAAGGTTCAGTACTCTAATTTTATAAATGAGAAAACTTCTGTTTTCTATAGTTTATTCCTTCCCCTTGCTAAAGTTTTTGCTGTTGCTGTTCTATAGAGGAATACCTAATTTAACAGCTATGGAGGCCAACTTTTATGTGTTTAGTCTTATAGTTTCAGGGGGCCCTGTGCTTTGATTAATGTCTTACTATGCTAAAATTTTTACTAATTTTTAAGAAGTAGCCTCACATTTTCATTTTGTACTGAGCCCCTCCAATTGTGCATATGGACCCATGGCAGACTTATTTTCATAATCTCTTACTATGTCCCTGAAACTTACCTGGGGGCACTTCTCTGGTCTTTCTTACCCCACTTACAAAAAAATGTCTCTCATTCTCTAGTAGACTAGAAAATGTTGAGCCTCCTAAAGTTTTTTCCTATTTTTGATCTGAGTGTTGACATTAGTGCAGGATGAAGAGACAGGTGCTAAATGAATGGATAAATGAAAAGATGAATAGCAATTTATAAACAAATGCCTGTTGACTTATTTCTTTGGCAAAAAAGTCAAACTTTCAATGGCTTCAAGTTTGTGCTGAAAAGTGACTAGGTGGTTTAGGAAAGATTAAACCAAAAATTTTCAAGGAAGAAATTCTTGGAAAGAATGAGTGGACTTGAATTGATTGAAAAGGTAGAGAAAATTAGACTGACAGGTAGAACTCTGCTAGGAATAAGAAGTGATGGAGTGGAGTTAGAGGCAGAGGGCTAAAAGCAGTTAGAGATCTCCCAGCAGTTTGCATCCCAAGGAGGATTCATTCTTTACAAATTCAAGTAAATACATGTTGGATTCATCTTGTAAGTTGTGATACAGGAAATAAAAACAGTCCAAGTTGAGGAAAGGCTCTGTGTTCAGAGGAAACTGAGAGATTACTGATTCTTCTTTGATTATTCTCAGAGTTTCTAGACCTAATGTTTTGCATTAAGAATAAGAATTATAAGGATATTTGAAGAGTGAATTTCTTATTGCTTCCTCTGCCTCTGAACATAATAGAAGGAACTCAAGCTCTGGCTCCCACTTAGCCTAGCTTAGTTAAGCACATTTTATTCTTTAAACCATGATAGTTTTCTACCCTTCTATTTGCTTTGGGAAACACATTTATGACATTGATTTCTATGAAATAATATAACAAAAAATGAACACTCCTTTCTCTAGAATCTTTTAAATTGTGTTTGATCACTTCTTATATTGCCTGAGAATATCAATTCTTTACAAATGTGTATCCCCTTCAGGGATAAATTTTTACTAATATCTCTGGATGGCTTATCTTCCTTTCCCTGGGTAACATGATACAGTCACCTATGGCACTGTCTACCCTTGCTTTCTCTGTTGTTGTTATAGCATACTTAAATAAGTGCTTGAAATTGTACGCAGATATACAGGTGCAGCTTTAATTTCTTTTTATATCCAGAAGAAGATTCTTGTCAGATGTTCATTCACTCTCGTATGGCTCTCCAGATTGTGCATGGTGCTATGATAATGCTGGCTCACAGGGTGCTAAGATTGTGAAAGCAAGTGATTTTATGCTTCAGCTGATTATTTATGGAAAATTCAATTTTTAGATAATGATGATAATGGTGGAAGACAGGTGAATAATAGCACTGACATCCAAAAGCAAAATAAAGAAAAAGTGTGAACAATCATTTGAGGGAAAGATAGCCCTTAAGATACTTTATGGGGAGAGTAGCATGAAACACTCAATTCTAAACAAGCAATGGGAAAGTCATGTCCTCCCCCCACTGAATGCCAATTTAGTGTGCTGGTGTGGCCAGAGAAGTGCAGGCTTTGGTAAGATGAACAAAAGAATGTTATAGTCAATCTTCATTTGGAGAGAAGAACAACAAAAAGGAGCTTCTTTCTATCTAGGAGAGGAGAATATAGATATATTCCCCTGATATTTCCCCTGAAATAGAATCACAAGAATGCATTCCTCGCCAGCCAATTATTTTCCAAGTATAATCAACATTGAATGAAGTGAACTGCTCACTCTAACCAGTGTATTCTACAAACAGATGGTTGGAGTTTTCTTTACTGTTCCCATCTTCCTCTGATTCACATTTGAATAACTGTGTTTTAAAGATTCTGATGCTAAAATTGTAGCAGTTATTTAAAAAGCTCAATCCAGAGTGTTCAAGCTTTGGTCCTGCAGGTCTCCTCTAGAACATTGCCCTGAGTTTACAACTGAGGAGATTGGAGGAAAGGGAGAAAAAAGTTTGGCCGAGTAAAACTATTTTGTGTGTATATTTTGCAAGTGAATATTAAAAACAGCAACATTCAAGAATCTAAGTTCCTTCAATTATTAGGAGATGTTAACTTTAATAATATTGTTAATAATAATAAAAACACTAGAACCCTTATTTTAGTTTTTAAATTTGTCTGAGAGTGGCCAGGCAGAAGAAGAAATCTATTTTTCCTAATTTTGAAAAAAGTAGTGCAAGTATATAATCAAAAATTGGCAACTTGATCAAACTCACTTCAAGGGAAAGCTTGAGCTGAATGCTACATGAATACTCAGACAATAGCAACCTGTTTGAAATTGCTATTGGGTATAATTCCAAAACGTATGCATTTTATCATCTCCTAGGCATAAAGCCAAAGGCTAAAAGAGCAGAACATTAAAAAGTTGAACTTGAATTATGTTCTAAACCCTGTTGAGTTTAATTTTACTTACAAAGCAGAATGTTAGTTTGCCACTTGAATTTGCCCCTTATAGTCCTGTAAAAATACCTGGTTTCTTGTTATCAGTCTCTAAATTGCAGTATTCATTTGGAAAGCTCCAATTTTAGGAGCATCATTTTAAATTACTAGGCAAGTGCACACAATAAATACACATAATCTAAGACATACTGCAGCAAGAGAAGGCAATTCTACAAATTAGAGTACTGGGTGGTTTGCAGTTCCACGAGCCTTGTAATGTCGAAGGCACTAGGGGAAATTTTTAGTGGAATGAAATGTATTGAAAAAAATGAGCACTTTAAAAAGTTGGTGTTTCATACTATCATACAATACTCATTCTTGATGTAAATTTGGAGAAAATATTGAAACTGCTTTCTGAACAGAAACACACAAAAAATGAATAAGTGCTATTCAGATACATACTTTCTAAAGCATTTTTTCTTGAACCAATAATAGATGCACTACCAAAAATCAGTAAACATTCGGTGATACAATGAAGGGATGATTAAGTTCACTGTATGACCTTGTATCTACCATACAAAAGTTTTTGTAATCATTCTTAAAAATAATTCTAAAATACTAAAGTCAGTTAATCTAAAACATAATTTCTTCCTCTAGATTATAAAATTGTTACTTGTAGACAATGTACAAGAAATCTAAGCATGCAATACTCATGTCACTCAAAATGTGTTTGAACAAAATCGAAGAGACACTGGGTAGTCTTCTGATAACATTCTAGTCCTTATATCATAGTTATCTGGTGTTCTTGTATTGGACACATGTACACTTATGAATTTAGAAAATGCCTGTAGATATATTGTACTTGAATATAAAGCTAAAAGAAAAGGAAGGATGGAAGGAAAGAGGGATGGAAGGATGAAAAGAAGAAAAAAAGTGAAAGGAGAAAGGAAGGAAAATAGAAGTATGCTAAGATCTGCTTTTCTCATACTGGGGGACACTGTGCAAAACGAAATGAGTGTTCTGGTCATTTACTTAATTGAAATAAGACCTAGCTTCAGAGAATTGCAGAATTTGATGATCTGGCTTATAATTGGAAACCACTTAACTGTCATTTCTACACAGGGAGTCGGTATGTTGACATTTTCAGACTTTTAAAACATCCCTGTCACTTAACAATTGTAAATGTCACCATCTTACACATGCAGTTTTTCTGTTTTGGGAAGCCAGATTTAGAAGTTAGTGGAGAAAAAGCAAATTCCACTAGCTTTGCATTTGTAAAACACACAAACACAGTTTTATTTTTTTTCTCTATAGTCCAATAATTGTCTTAGTATCTCTACTATTTTGAGTTTATGCTTGGCAGTAAGTTGGTTTGACACTCAGTGATCACTTATTGCTAAGAGTGTTTTTGGACCCTGAATTTGGATCTGTAGGTTTCGTCTGTTACTGAGGAACAGTTTTCCATGTAATCTCTTCAAAGGCAAAAGGTTAAGCAAAATGACATATATTGTAAAATTGAAAGTAAAATGCATAGTACTGATGTGCTCAAAGTCCATGCATTTAAATTCCTTTGTATGATAATTTATGGTGATCATGTCTTCAGACTGCACTATTAGCATACTCACCCCTAACAAGAAGTTCTGCCTCATCTGACACACTGTCTGCTGTGGTCTGTACCCTGCAGCCATATCTCCCAGCATGCATCAGAAGGATGTTCCTGATCATTAAATCTGCAGAGGATGCTTGCTGAAAGAGGGATGAAGTGCCAGTTTAAAATGTTGCAAATCTGCCTAGTTCAAGGTGGTTTAAGGGGGGTACTTTGCATATTCAAAGGGCCCAATTTTGGCCTTACAATTTATATGACAACAATTCAGAAATCAAACATGCCCTACCTTAAGGAACACATGGAAGTTATGTTTTTAACAATTGCTAATAAGGGTTTGAACATTTAATATTGCATATAATGATTTAGCAGCTAAGATATTGAAGAAATATTTAAATATGCACAAACAAACTCTTTAAAAATAGAAAAAATAATCAGTAAAACATATTGCTTTGCTATTCTGAGGCAGGCTGATTTTTGTGGCAAGAAAATTGCACTAAAAGGAATAGCAACTTTTGGGAAATTAGTTATGAGAAGGTAGCTGTCAAAGGATGATCTCTTGTGGCTTTATTGAATGCTTCCTTTTGTAATACACTGTGGGCAACAGATTGAGATAGTACTTAGGTGACTGCTAGTTCTGAAGCCACATGTCTTTATTTAACAAAAATATATCCCTCCCGTAGTCTCCCATAGTCAGGGAGTAGGGTCAGCCTAAATCTTTGTTAATGCAGTTACAAAACACAAAGGAGGCTCAAAACACCTGATTCTTGTTGGAAGCAAGATGATTAGAACATAGTTGAAGAATAACTGCTGTTAAGGAGATCAATAAATACCAGGGACAGTATCTTTTGGCTGTATTTTTTAATGGGATCAATGATAATCCTACACTTTAGAATGGCTGGTACAAACCTTTCATTATTCAATGCCATCTTTCATTTATTCTATCAGACAAGATAGACTTATTGTGATCAAGTGAAGATCTTTTATTTACTACAACTCATATGGTATTTTTTTTTCTGGTAAAGACAGCAAAAATATCCAATACTCCTTTCAGTTTCCATGTTGCAATCCAAGAACAAATGAGGGAAGATGCATGCAGCTTGAAATGACATCTTTGAAGAACTCAAACCTTTCCTCCAAAAACCATTGAACACATGAAAGAATGTTTAATGAAAGTCATAAAGAAGCCACCAGATTAGAGTTCTTTTATTTTTGATGAAATGAAAGTGATTACCTTTAAAAACATAATGTGTTTGTTCTGGGAGATTATTTAAGAATTTATTTGTCTTTGTTTTCAAATAGATTAATGAATTTTGTGAAAATAAGTCTGATTTCCAGAAATCCTTTGGATTCTTTCTTAGCATTCATGGAAAAAAACATTATGTAATTGTGAACATTTTACCACTCAAAGAATTTGTTTCTCTCAATGAATTTCCTTACTATATACTATGTTTTAGTTAATATTTTTTTTCCTGGTACTTAACTGTTTCCCTTCTTGTCAATATTATGATAAGAACTTTTAAGGGTATTAATGTTTTCTCTTAAAAAGTAATTGTTAAGACATGGTCTGTTTAGTCATTTACAAGGAAATGCTTCATGGTGAGACTGCATTGAAATGTCATAACAATTATTTCATGGAATGTGTTGTTTGTCCAGTGAGGGTCTATGCTGCTAATTTCCTTTGGATAAATTGTTACTCTCAAATTCTAACAAAATTCATTTCCTCATTCCCACTAGACTGAATGTTCATTTCTTTAATATCTGAAAAGGAAATGTTAAATCCTTTGATTTGTAATGGAGAAACAAAAGCAAATTCTAGACATTATAAACAATAAATCAGTTTCAAATCAACATAATCCTATATTGTATGAACGAGCTCCTTCATATGTACCACTATGTGTAGTGTGTCTGCCTTTGCTCTCCTCCTAGATTTCTATGAAATTGGTTTAATAGGTTACTCGGTTAATAAGGATCCAATGTGCACATTACAGGCCCAGAATATATTTCCCTGTATCCAATGGGAAAGCCAAGGAGAACCACAGAAAATCGGGGAGGATTTGATTCTTTTATTTCCTAGAAATAACACTGTAGGAAAGACTACAGATTTTGCTTGTTCTTTAATACAGTTCCACAAACCTATTGGTATCAGTTAAACAACAGAAAAAAAATACTGATTATAAGTCATTTTTCAGGCTCACATTTTTGAAAAATTATTTTATAAAATCTCATTCCTACAATTGAATAATTGATGTTTCATTTTGCAGACTTTTCCTCCCAAATAATTTATTTCTTTTTGTCCTGGACGAAAGTCCTCAAATCTTTTCCTTTCTGTGGAATTACATTTAAAGTGAAACTTAATGGGACGGAGAAGAGATTTAGTTAAAATCACATAAAGGTCTAAAGAATTCAGGGGGTAAAGTATAGATTATCTTTAGTTGGCTGTCCTTTAATGGGTTCCTGCAATTAATAGTGTGCAATGCTCTCTAAACAGGCCAAATCTCCATCATAATCTATCAGGAACGCAAAGTCTACAGCCTCCTCCATATTTGTCAATGCCAAGGCTATTTGAAGAAATGAAATTATCTCATTTTGGACCCATTCCTTCCCTCTTGGATTATATCTGCATTATATTTTTAAAATCCTAAACTGGGAAGATTAAAAGTAAAATGAATGGATTGTGAACACTAAACCTAAATTACCCTTTCAGTAGATTTACTGTTCTTTCAAGAGAAGTAATGAGAAGAATTCATGTGGGAGCCCATTATCCTTAATCTCAGCCCACAGTATTCTGTTCCTGAGAGAGAACCTCTGCAATTTAGTGCACTTTTAATGAAATGGTTACTTACAGCAGATGCTTGCTTTCCTAAACGTAAGCCTCATTTCCACTTTTTATCTCTTAGGAGTTATTCTCTCTTCTTTATTTTTTCTTTGTTTTCTCTGACACTTGCTTTATTTTCAGTCTTATTTCCCTTGCTTTCTTTGGCTTTGTAAACAAATCATGTTACCTGTCACTTCAAATGAACTTCCTCACAACCAGTGCTTCGCACAGTGCCGATGCCTAACACAGCTCATGGCACACAGTGGGAGCACAACACACACAGTGTGTTGTCAAATGAGTTAAAAAGTGAAGGCTTTTTACAAAAGAGGTGTTATGTTCATGCTCTGAGAGTAAGTAGCATGGTTATATCATTTACATCTCCTGGTCACATGGTCTCATTAGAGCAATTATAGGTTATTGTGATTTTTATTTACAACTTTGAAATAAAACAGGAAAGCTTAGTTTTTCCATCCAAGCCCAGTTTTTTTTATTAGCTCATACTTTGTCTTGCATATCTGTACATGCAACTTATATGCCTAAGTAACGGAAGCTCAATAAACTTTGCTGTTCTGTGTCTGCTCACTCTTGTCTTTAGGATAAAGTCCAATATCTGTTTATTTCAACCTAAAGGCTCTTTAGAACACCATTCTACCTCCTGCAACTGAATTCTGTGGTCCTGTAATACCAGTATTATGGTTTTCTGTACTCAGGAATTCTTTTCTGTACATGCCTGATTGCACAGCTTTTTGTTTGACTGCAGACGTGCCTTCTCTTGTCTTGGCCTGAGAGATACTTGAGGCTCAACTCATGCCCTCATCTTGATAGTCTTTCTGGACTGTCCCCAGACTTCCTTAGTGTGTCACCATTAGGCTGCTATGTCACTTTGCTCATGTCTCTGATCTGGCACTTCCATTCTGGGAAGACTCTCCTCCTAGGTCCATCATGGGCATTCCCAGAGCAAATGAGGCACCAGGGCAGCTAGTGATAATTTAGCAAGCTAATGAATGGCCTGCTTCCTTCCTTACCTGTGGCTGTCAACAACCCCCCACTTTTTTTTTTCGAAGAAATTAGGAAGTAAAATAGGAAAGTCTATAGAGGAAGACAGTGGGAGAAAGCACTTAAAGAGTAAATACAAGTTCGGGAATGATACAGAATTGTGTGAATTCTCGCTCTACCACTAAAGTTCAATACGATTAGATATTGAACTTGGGGAAATTATTACTCAGAGCTTCAATGTGATAATGTGAGTAAAGCCATAGCAGTGTCTGGTACATAAAAGGTATTTTATAAATGGTTTTGTTTGAAGGGCACTAAAACTGTATTCTTAGCCAAGAGGAAGATTTCTTTTTAATGTGTATTCCCTCAACAAACTGGATATCAATGTTTTTCATAGCTATAGTCAGTTTTAAGTACTTATCTTTATTTTAGATGTAATTTTCCCCCATCCCTTTCTCTTTTATGGTATAATAGAAAGCCATTGGACCTAGAATTAGATGACTGGAATTCTAGCCTTGGATCAGCACCTTCTGAATAGCCCTGGGACTCTGGAGAATCAGTTTATTGGGATAATAACACCTGCACTATCACTCTCAAGGAATACTGAGGAAAACCAAATGAAGGAATGTACTTGCATGAACTATTGGGACATGCTTCAAAAGCATAAAGTACTCTTAAAGCATTTGGTGTTCAGCAGAGTAGAGCTGAAAGCTGTGCACACGGAAAGCATTCAAAGAGTGGTTGCAGAAGGAATCATTTAGACAATAAAATAACTTTTATTCTTGTAAATAGTTAACTCATGTTGAATGCCCCTGCCAGAATGTTGTGAGGGATGACAGTTTCTATACCCTCATTTAGGGTTTATTTCACTTTTTCAAGGGTTTATGTAGGACATTTCCAGCATGTCTGTTTCCTGATAAGCATGAATATAAACTAAGCCGTGTAAAGCAAAGTAACATGGCACATAAATTCTATCAGATGTAATTTAAAAAATTTTATCTAACATGAAAAGTTGGAAATAAGCTATGAGGTTTGGATTATGATTATTATTGACATAAAATCTTAGTTAAAATACTTTCCTAGCAACAGTATTTCTGATTCCCATAAGATAATATGTTTAATAGTAACCAATTATGACAGGGAAATAACATACCAATTTCTTCTTAGCAGTGTTTTTCTGGAACCCCCAAAGTATAGGGTTTGTTTAGATTAATGATGATGAGTTTCAATATTGTTTTTTTAAAAAGAGTTGATATTAATTTTCTTCCTTAAATAAATGGACATATTTGTCTAATAAGTGCTCTGCCACTGAGCCACAACTCCAGCCCAAGTGCTTCTAAGTTAAAAGATGCTTGGAATAGATAAAGTCATATAATTTATCAACCTAATGTTTTCTTAGACTTATTCTTAGCTCCATTCTGTCTTTTGGCAAAAGTTTATCTCACAAGACTACTAAGAATATTTTTCTCTTTCTCCTTCTGTTGTTTTATTCAGTATATTACTAATTCAATAGTCATTTATTCCTAATGTGCTAAGCTTGAGGTATACATAAATATAAATATTAATAAATAGAAATATTAATTGCTTATAGTGAAAAAAGATGTCTCTTTTCTGATCCTATGGATGTTGATTCTCTTTTTAGTGGCGAGATATATTAACACTCCTTTATCTAAGATGAATGTAAGTGACCAATGCAAAAGGGCTCCACATGCAGAGTGACATTTCTTCATTAATCTAGTGCTTCTAAGTTTATTTTTAAAATTTTTTAAGTTGTTGATGGACCTTTACTTTATTCATTCATATATATGTGGTGCGGAGAATTGAATCCAGTGCCTCACACATGTAAGGCAAGTGATCTACCTTTGAGCCACAACCCCTCCCAAGTGCTTATAAGTTAAAAGATGCTTGGAACAGATAAAGTCATACAATTTATCAACCTAATGTTTTCTCAGACTTATTCTTAGCTCCATTCTGTCTGTTGGAAAAAGTTTATCTCACAAGACTACTAAGAATACTTGGCTCTTTTTCCTTTTGTTTTTATTCAGTATATTACTAATTACTTCCATAGCTATTCATTCCTAATGTGCTAAGCTTGTGGTATGCAGACATGACTTGGCACTCAAAGAATATCAATTCTATTCCAGCTTTGATAGAAGAAATGTAGGCAGGAAAGGAGGAAGAGCTTTTCTCATATCTTCATGTGGGCTTAGAAGAGATGTGTACACAGATTGGGTCCAGATGAAGATATTTTCTCTTTCTGTGTGCCACATGTAGTTTTCACAATCATTTCATAAGCATTGACTTCTAAATTTTTAAAAGATCTTTAAACTGGCAGTTTATAATACTTTTTTTTATTCCTTCTTATTTTCTCACATGTACCCATCTGATACGCCATTGTTATATTTGTCTTTTAAAACTGATATTGTTTATCTTCTTAAAAATCTTCATTGGCTCACTATTTCTTAATGCTGAATTGAACCAAGCATGTCTCTTATCATAGAGGAAAGTGTATTCTCTGCTCCCTTTTTCAAGTGGTTCCCCATTGACCTGCCAGTGTCTCCAATTATTTCATTTGCTAAAATTTTGTTCAAGTCAAAATTTTTCAACAGGTCTCAATGAACACTAGGAATAGTTATATAAGTTGTGGATCTCAGTGCCAAGTGAAAATATAAGAACCTTTCTTAAAAAAAAATAAGAATTGGAAAATTCAAAATGGCAATAGCTATACATTACACTAAGCATATGATTCATCTTGCTATGGGACCCAGTGTGACTACGCAGGATGCAGGTCCACAGGTTGATTAGATGTGCTGACTATGCCAATTTACCTTGAAATATCTGGGGGTCTTCAAGAATGTTGATGCCAATTCTAGGACATGGTACTTTTGAGATAAATACTGAGGAGTCAGCATGGCTCTTTCTGTAAATTATAAAACACCCATCCTTTCCTATTTTCATGTCTTTACCTTCTCCTTCATGCTTAATTGACTTGAAGGTTTTTCTCAATCCATGCTGATATGGAAAAATAAAATAGATTTAATCTCCTTAAGTCTTTGTTATAAAATACAGTGACACAGTTTATATTGTGTTCTGAATGTTTCATGTGAGACTAGCCTGACATTAGTATATTTATGTGGTATTCTCTCCAAATATTTTTTTCTGATTTTTTTCCTTATTCTTTCAATAAAAACACAGCTCACTGATACACATCTGTTAGCTTCAATTTGTTCACTTTTACATCCAGTTTGTTGGAAGAACATTTCACACTTGCAATAATGAAGATGGGGTTGCTTTTTGAATTCTACAGTTGCAGATCTATATGGAGCTATAGAGGGATTCTCCTCCTCACTTAGAAATTGGGAGTTTTGTAAGTACAATGACAGAATAATTTTCTTTAAGTGAATTCTAGGCAAGAGAGGTATTTAAATTCACATCATTACAGTTATGAAAAGTTACTCTCTAGGGTATATGATGAATCAACTTTCTCATGAAATCTCTTCAGTAGTAATATAATTTAAATAACACCTGATCCATAGGATGGCTCAATGAGGCAACACTGGCAGATAGGAAGATATTAACAATCATGACAGGCAATAAACATTTTGGTTTCAAGTGAATTATACCATTGTCTAATAATAGAACAATCTTATTACCTTTCACTAAGTCTATGCTTCATAAATTGCCTCTCTTTGAAGTTACTTAAAATGGTAGAACTAGTCGGGAAGAAACTTTAATTCATTCATGCATTAGCATATGATCTATAAACAGGTAGTAGCGGCATGACCACCAGGAAAGTTCTAGAATAACAACCATTTTACAGTAGGTCTTCATTTTATTTCATGGATGGTTATTGCATATGTACAGTTGTAGAATTGTTCAGTCATTCTTCAAATATTTCCTGAATTATCCTTTTTTTTTTTTTGGTCTGGACAGGAAATGACACATAACACATTTAAACTCTTCTCTCCTCCTTTACTTGTAGCAAACAGGTGATCTGTGATCTAAACTATAAATTCTTCTCAACCCAGTGTTTCAGTTGATCAGAGACTGTACAAAAGACAGAATGTTTGTCAAGCACAATCTAAATGTACCTATTTGGCCTTTGAGAAGCTCACAATGCAGTGCCACAGCTGATTAAAAGGCAATGTGTTGTATTTTAATAGATAACAATACAAAAAGCTCTGCAGAAAAAAAGACAATTTTACTTTGTGGAAAAAGAAATACTCTGATCTAACTAATTCTTATAGCAATGAAGGACTTGTCTAAGTGCAAGTGACATGGGGAATCAGGAGCAGAGTTAGGAATAATTTTTATTCTATCACACCGCCTATGGACCCAGTTGTTCTGATTAAAACATGTAAATAATTTGATTTATTAGCACTTTTTAAAGGAAAAGTTGGTAATCATATTAAAATAAAATGGCTTTATTGAATAATAGAGATTATAAAACTGTTATTAGGAATTATATCTCTAAATAAACCATAGAGTTCTTCCAGGAGCCCATGCTTTTATAACTGGTTTAACCAGAAACATCTAGACCTACAATGCTGCATCTCCTGTCAAAATGCCAGAATTGCCTTCATGGTAACATATAAACCAATGCAGCTCATTTACTCATACTATCATTTACCTTTTCTGGGACTTTTATCTAGCCTTGAGAAAATACACAATATGTACCCCACAACTGACATGTTACCATTTAGCCATGAATATTACTAACAGTTTTAGTTGAAGAATTATCCAAACTTGAATTCCTACAGAACATAATTTAGATGAATCAATATTTTACTGTTAGCATTTTCATTCTGTCTTGAGTGGTCTTATTTCTGGTTTTTCTCTTAAGAATAACAGTATTGTTACACCATAACACATTGGCTTCCTGGATAAGGTGAATTTTATTCTGCTATTGTTTGTACATTGCAGAATAATCATTGTCTGCATTCCAGTCTTGTCCCTTCTTGACTACATGGAAAAGTACCTTAGACCCTTGCCTGCTGGGCTTCTAATGTTTCCTAGAAATCAGCAGAGTCCCACCAGGGAAAAAAAAATCATAGCTCTATCTCACTCATCAGCAATTAGAATCAGTATTGATTGACCTGGTGGTATTTTCAAATCTCTAAAGTCTTGGTAATGTAACAGAATACTCTATTTTGTGTGTGTGTGTGTGTGGGGGGGTATGTGTATCTGTGTGCTAGAGATTAAGCCCAGAGGGCCTCCAGCAGATACACCCACATACACCCACAACCCATTTTGGTTTTTGTATGGAACTTTAAGAATTAGTTTGAAATGAAGATGATTATTATGCCTTTTATGTTTAGATGTCATAGATGCAAGCAATTTTGATCTTGTGGGTAACAAAACAAAGGTGATATTTAGTTTACTGCTATACCTGGTGCCTAGCATAATGTCTGGCTCATAGAAGTCTCTTCATATATATATATAAAATAATATGGAGCAGCATATTGACAGACATTTCAAAAGAAAAAAAAATTAAACAGAGAAACTTTATACCTAATCTTTCTACAAAAATATTCCTCACGAAATACTTAATATCAGCATTTCTAAAGAGTATTTTCCAATTGAGTATATGGCTTTCTAAATTTCTTCAGAATTAAAATTTATGATGTCGTCATGCTTTTTTACAATATTGAGAAACAATAACACAGTCTTCAACAAGTAGCTTCACTTTAGCTTTATGATCAAATACTGAGAATTCTTTTTCCAAGCCTACTCAGAAAGTTACTAATGTTTAGAAACAAGTTTCTGAATTAAAAAATATCTTCTTACAAAAGAAGGAAATTTGGGTTTTAAGATCTGTTTTAACATGTCTTTCATAATCAGGAAGATTCTCATCAACTTCAGAAATACTTAAGAATTGAGGGAATTGAAACACATCAATGTCAGAAAAGACTACTCAAACTACTGCTTACATTGTGCTTACAACAGCCATCTTACAATGAAGATTGAAACAGAGGAAGAATAGTTCAGTTCAAAGGCAAGGTAAAATTAGATAACTGTGTCAATCAAAAGTCAGGCATGAAAAGTTACAGGTCAAAGACACCAAGTCAAATTCAATTGATATTTTGAAATTACATCAGGACACTTAGCCATGAAAGAACTCATTTTTGAAAACAATTTTTAGTACATAAAAACATAATTGTTCATATTAATGGTGTATTGTGAAGTTTCAATAAATGTACACATTGTGCCATATTCAAGTCAGGTTAAAGAGACCTATCTCCTCATTTATCATTGCCTTGCGTTGAAAACATTCACAATCCCTTTGCCTAGCTTTCAGAAATATTCAGTGCATATTTGTTATATTACAGTCAAACTAATGTACAATAGTACACCAGAACTTCTTGCTCCTATCACACTATAATTTATGCCCAATGATCAGCCTTTCCTCATCCCCTACCTCATGTACTTTCTCCAGCTTCTCTTAATCACCATTCTACTCTCAGCTTAATGAGACCAACTTTCCTCTATTCCAACCCAGTGAGATCTCGTGGTCCTTGTTTTCCTGTGCCTTATTCACTTAACACGATCTCCAGTTCCACTCATTTTTTGCAAATGACAGGATTTCATTCTTTTTATGTCTGAATAGTATTCCACTATGTATATTTGCCAATTTTTCTTTATTCATTAATCATTCAGTTGAAGGACACAGGTGATTTCCAATTCTTTGTTACTGTGAATAATGCTTATCGAACATAAGAATACAGACATCTCTTTGACATATTGATTTCATATTCTTTGGATTTGTAAACAGCAGTAGGATTGCTGTATTCCAAAGTAGTTCTATTTTTATTTTTTTGAGGAAGCTCCACAGTGTTTTTTATATTGGCTGTACTAATTTATATTCCCACTAACACTTGTAGAGTTTCCTTTTTTTTCTAGATCCTCACCAGCACTTGAGTACTTGTTATCTTGAGCTTTTTTTTTTTTATTTTTTATTTTTTTATTTTGGAGGTAGCATTGAACTTGGGTGCACTGAGCTGCATCCCTAGTCCTTTTTATATGTATTTTGAGACAGGGTCTTGCTAAATTGCTGCTTCAGCCCCCCCAAATCACTGGAATTACAGGCAAGCACTAACACACCTGGCTCTTTAGTCTTCTGATAACAATCATTCTTACTGGAGTGAGGTGATAGCTCCTTGTGGTTTTCATTTGCTTTGATCTGATATTAATCATGTTAAGCATTGTTTTTTCATATATACCTGTTAGCCTTTAATGCCTGTTTAGTTCTATTGCCAATTCTTTAATCAGGTTTTCTCAGGTTATTTACAATTTTGCTATGAGTTTTTGGAATAAGTTTTATATTCTCGATGTAAATATCTTTCCAGATGTGTAGTTTACAAATATTTTGTCTAATTTTCTCTTCACTCTGTTGATTATGAACTTTGCTATGCAGAGCTATTTAGTCTGATATAATCCCATTTGTCTTTTATTTTTCCTGTTCTCTCTGCTTTTAGGGTCTTGTCCATAAAATCCTTGCTAATTTTAACTTCCTATTTTCTTCTATCAGTTTCATATTTCAAGTTTTATTTTTATCATTAATTCACCCTGAGTTTATTTTTGTAACTAGTGAGAAATAGGGGTCCATTTTACTCTTCTGCATAGATACATACAATTTTTCTTCCACCATTTATTGAAAAGGCTGTCTTTTCTCCACAGTCTCCTCTTACCCCCTTTGTTCAAAACCACTTGATGGTAGATGCATAGTTGACTTTTTGGCTTTCTATTTTTTTTCCCAGTGGTCCATGGGTTCTAATGCTTCCTGCTTTGTGCTGCTTTTTCTAGATGCCTTTGACTTGTGTGTGTGTGTGTGTGTGTGTGTGTGTGTGTGTGTTTCCATATAAATTTTAAGATTCTTTTTTTCTAGTTCTGTTAAGAGAGTCCTGGGTATTTTAATAAGGATTGTACTGAATCTCTAGATCACTATCTATCTACAGATAGATCTGTTTTATGGACATTTTAACTATGTTGATTCTCCTAATCCAAGAACATGAGATGTCTTTTCATTGTGTTATCTTCAATTCTTTCATCAGTGTTTTATGGCTTTCATTGTAGAGATTCTTCACCTCTTTTGCTCAATTTATTCTTATGTGTTTTAATTTTTGTAGCTACTGAAAATGGGATTGTTTTATTTCTGTTTAAAATAATTCAGTATTGGTGTATAGTATAGCACTAATGATTCTTGTATGTTGATTATGTACCTTGAAACTTTTCTAAATTTGTTTTTTCTAAAAGTTTTTGGTGAAGTTTTTTTTGAATTCTCTCTATATAAGATCCTGTCATCTGCAAATGGTGACAGTGTGGCTTATTTTCCAATTTGAATGCCCTTTATTTCTTTATTTTGCTTAATTGCTATGAATAAGTCTTCCCATATTATGCTAGATGAAAATGGTAAAGGTGGTCATTCTTGTTTTATCCCAGATATTATAGGGGAAAGCTTTCAGCCTTTTCCCATTTACTACAGTGTTAGCTGTATGGCCTTTATTACATTGATGTATAGTCCTTCTATACATACTTTGTTCAGTGGGTCTTTGTGTTGTTGTTAGGGGACTGAACCCCAGGCCTTGGGTATCCTAAGCACATGCTCCCTGTTCAGAGGTTTTATTATAAAGGAATATATGAAATTTTATCAACTTCGTTTTTGGCATTATTGATGTGAGTATATGATTTGTCTTTGATTGTGTTTATGTGGTGTATTGCATTAATTGATTTGCATATTCTCTTGGTGAGCAGTAATTTTAGTACACTATTGGAATTGATTACCTCATATGTTGTTGAAGATTTTTGCATCTATGTTCATCAGGGATATTGGTATACAGGTTTTTCTTGGCAGGGGAGTGTACTGGGGACTGAACTCAAGGGCACATTGCCACTGAGCCACAACTCAAACCCTATTTTTTTGTATTTTACAAATACAAATTTACAAATACAAATATTTGTATTTTACAAATACAAAATTTACAAATGAGACAGGGTCTCATTTAGCACTTTACTTTTGCTGAGACTGGTTTTGAACTTATGATCCTCCTGCCTCAGCCTCCTGAGCCACTGGGATTACAGGAGTGTGCCACCACGGTCTGGCTTGTCTGCAGTTTTTTTTTTTTTTTCTTTTTGGTGCATCCTTGTCTGATTTTAGTATCTGAGTAATGCTGTCTTCATAGATTTTTTTTTTAAATTCCTTCTTCTATGTTTTGAAATAAGTATATGAGAATTATTATTCCTTTTTTAAAAGTTTGGTAGAATTTGGTAGTGAAGCCATGTGCTCTTGGGTTTTTCATGAAAGGAGACTTTTTATTTGGGACTCAATTTGTCATTCTTATTGGTCTAGTCAGATTTTGTATTTCTTCTGGATTCAATCTTGGTAAAGTATATGTGCCCAGAAATTTGTCCATTCCTTCTTAAGTTATTAAATTTGTTGCCATATAGTTATTCATAATAATCTTTAATGATCCTTTACATTTTTGTGGTGTCAGCTGTAATGTTTCCCATTTTATTCTGATTTTACTTATTTGAATTTTGTCTCAAGTTTATGTAAAATTTTCAGTGTTTCCTTTCTGAAGAACCAACTCTTTGCTTGTTATTTAGTCCCTATTTGACTTATTTCTGCTCTGTTATTTGTTATTCTAATGAATTTAGGTTTGTTCTGTTTTTTTAATTCCTTGAGATGTAGCTGTAGGTCATTCATTTAAAATCTGCTATTTTGAGGTAGGTAAACTTCTCTCTTAGTACTGCTTTTCCTGTATCCCATAAGTTTTGGTATATTGTGTCTCCATTTTAATTTGTTGCAAGAAATTTTAAATTTACTTTCTTATTTCATTCAGAGTTCCTTAGTTGTTAAAAAGTAAATTCTTTCATTTCCGTGTATATGTATAGTTTCCAAAGATTTCTTGTTAGTGATTTTTAATTTTATTGCATTTTAGTCATAAAATATACTCGATATGATTTCAAATTTTTAGAACATTTACTGAGTGACTAATTACCTTGTGATTTTTTATATGATATATCTTTGAGAATATTTCATGTACTGAAAAATGTGTACCATCACTCTTAAGTAGAATGTTCTGTAGAATTCTGTTAGATCCATTTGGTCTAATATAGAATTTAACTCTGTTTTTTCCTTTTTTTAAAAAAAATTCTTGTTTGGATGGTCTGTATATTGCTATAAGTGGTGTGTTAAAGTCCTCAACTATTACTGTATTGGAGTCTGTTTCTCCATTGTAATTATTAATACTTTCGTTGTATATTGGGAGCATGTATATTTAGAATAATTATTTCCTCTTGTTAAATGGACAGTATCATATCATTATATGATGGCCTTACTTGTCTATTTTGTGGCTCTTGATTTAAAGTCCTTTTTGTCTGAGACAATTATGGCTACTCTTGCTTTCTTTTGGATTCCATTTTCATGAAATACTTTATTCCCTCTCTTCACTTTTTGTCTGTGCATGTCTTAGAGGTATAGTTAGTTTCTTATAAGCAATATACAGTTGAGTCTTGTTTTTCTTTAGATTCTTTTAATTACTCTATTTTTTAATTGGAGACTTAAATCCATTATACATAAATTATTGACAGAAGGGAAAGTTCTTAGTAGAGTCATTGTATAGCTTGTTATCTTATGTAGGTTATGAAATTATTAAAAGAATTTATCAATTATTTATGTATTAATGAATAATTATATATAATTAATCAGCTTACTCAGATTGATACTGAAGATTATCCATGAATCTGTATTCTAATTTTTCTCCTTTGGTAACTATGTAAGACCTTATGTATTACAATGAACTGTATTGATCATTGCTTTCAACTGAAGTAATTGACAATGCAACACTCTTCAGAGTTGTACAACTTTCATTATATAACAACACCAATGTATGTATTTCACATGTATTTGGTCTAAGATTTCAGAATGATAGGTCTTGAATGTTTCATTTTATTTGAAAATTGGGAGAACTGGTTAATAAGGGTTGCTAATTTCTTACTCAAAGAAAAATTTTCTCTTATAAGAACAATATGCCTAGAGCATGGAAAATATCCTTTTCTCTAACGTCAGAGCAATCTTCACCATTTACCAAGATATTACATGCACAACAAACATTATTTTAGCCACAGGAAAAAAATTACAATTTGAGTTTTTTTTCCACTGTAGGATTCCTTATGCACTGAGAATTTTCTATTTCTAATGTCATCATGAGATTTTAGAACATCTTTCATCAAGTAAGGAATTTTGGAATATTTAAGCAAAATATGATTTTAGGGTATCAATTATCTCTCCTGAAAATTTATTGATGTTCACTAAAAACTTTTAAATTGATTTCATTTTAATGGATGCCATATCTACAGAGTTGGTTAGATTTAGTTTTTGAATACAAACAAAAATATTAGAGATTTAAAATCAGATGAGAACATTAGAAACCATGTACTATAACCTCTTTATTTTGAAGATGAAGATCCAGACCAATGATGGGATTTATCTAAGGACATACAGTTAATTAGGAAAAAAGTTGATTCTACACTAAGAACTCTTGCTACCCTGTCTAGTAATCTTGTACTATATAATCATGTCACCTTTTAATGTATTATGATATTGCTTAATTACTATGAAAATGTTTGACATTATAAATTAAAAATAGCCTTATACTTTGACCTTATAATTTACTCCTTGGAATCTGTCCTATAGAAATAAAATGGTTGATACATGATAATACAAGTGTTGAAAGATGTTTTCTGTAGCTGGGTGTGGTGGTGCACACCTATAATCCAAGCATCTCAGGAGGCTGAGACAGAAGGATCATGAGTCCAAAGCCAGTGTCAGCAACGGTGAGGCACTAAGCAACTCAGTGAAACCCTATCTCTAAATAAAATACAAAATAGCTGGGGATGTGGCTCAGTGGTTGAATGCCCTCAAGTTCAATTCCCAGTACAAAAAAAAAAAAAAAAAAGATTTTCTGTAGCATTGTTCATAAATCTTTGAAAAAAGAAAGTTAATTGGGAAATATTTAAATTGAGGTATAATCAAACAATGAAATATTTTGAATCTATTTAAAAGAATGAATTATATCATATGGACATGGAGTATTTTTCAATATTATTATTGAATGTGGGTAATGAGAAGCAGAAAGAGTATGTAAACATTGATTTTATTGTTGTAAAACAATGATAGAGATCTCCCAATTCATTTGTAACTTTTTTAGGATTAAAATAAGACAGAGGAAAATACAGAACATATATTAGGACATTAAAAAGCTGACCTGGGTATGATAGACATTGCCAAGAGAGGATAAGAATAGTGGATAAAGAAAGCATTATTTTAAAATCATTATACATGCTATGATGCATGCTTGAAGAGATGCATGAAAATATGATTGGAAATGTTAGTGGTTAAGATAGTGTAATTCCAAGTGGTTTTTATTTTATTATTTCAACTTTTAGTATCTTCAAAGGATCTGCAATGAACTTATGTTGTTTATATGATTATAAAATAAATTCTACCTTAATTCTCATGAAAAAATTGAAACCTTTGATTTAGAGTTGAAAGCTAATTACCACAGAGACATACCAAGCTAAGGGATTATCACCTGACGGTATCAACTAATCAGGTTGTGTGGCTAAAGAGATCCATGCCTGATCTTACTATTCTATGTTGAAGTGAAGACTGCTTTCTGTTTATAACTTTATGGTTCTTTATAACCTAACCTCTTTGTGATCCTGCCTCTAGGACTTATGATATTCTGAAAGCATTCATTAACAAAGAATGTACATAATTCTTTTTTTTTTTTTGCTGAGTATCACACTAGTCTAGCACTGTGTTCATGATAGCATTCTATAGCATTTTGTTAAACTTCACTTGACATAGCTCTTTGTGTATTTTTAAAAATCACTTTGTATATTTTTTTGATTGATCTTGTGAAAGCTGTTACCAAGCAAAGCTGTTACTACTGTCTATTCTCCTTACCTGTTCAATCCATCAGAATTGTGTAATTGAAGGCAATTGAGTTCCAAATCCTAAAGGAATGTCCCCTGACTTTTAATATTGACATCTAGCATGTGCATTGATGATATAAAATTTATTATGCTAAATGAGACCTCAATGGGTGGTCAAGAATGTTTAGACACACCACAGACAATAACATAATTATTCTCTACATCTTCAATTTGACTAGAACTGGATATCCCTTGGATGTATCAATCTGAGTAAAGACTTGGTCTTTATTTAGAGTTACATTTGCAGTTCCATTAGGAAATGTTGCCTTTGGGATATTATTTCTGTTGAGAAATGTCCATTTAATTTTATTTTTTAGATTGTGCCATTTGAAGCTAACATTCAAACTTTCTTGGTAAAGGTGGAATTGTGTCTCATTTTGACAGTTACAAGATTAATATTTTAAGGAATTTTTAAAAATAATTGATTGATTTTCAGTGGCACAGAAGTCAGGTTACCTATATACTTGCCAACATTTTTTTATAAGACATGTTGACTTCTGTTGTGTATTTTTACTAATTTATAACAATTTATTTTGAAGTCTTTGAAGAACTACCAATTTTGTTGCTCAAACTTTCTCATATCTTTTCACGTCAAACATGGTAGAAAAGCTTAATAAAAGATGAAGATTTCATTAAAAAAATATTTGGTTTAATCAAACACATTGTATAATGTCTTGATTTAACTAGAAATATTCAGTATTTTTTCTAATATTCTGTGCATATGGGATTTCTGTGCAGACCAACATATTCTATATTTGAATTATCTTTTGATAAACTTCATATATAGTTATATAGTTATCATGTAATCATGACATTGGCTTTGATGGGACTCATGGTATTCTTTGGTAACAACCTGCTGAGAAGCTACCTTATCGAAAACTAATTTCTGACCATTGTGTTCACAGAAGGAAATCTCTAAGTTCAAACAGTTCAATCAAACTGCCTAATTTGAACTCTACTCATTATAAACTTTGTCAACTCTGAATGTCTCTATCAATATACATTTGCAGTCTTTGCTTTCATCATCTAATACATTTAGAAAACTTAAAATCTTCTGAATTTGTAGGTCTCATATTTGCTTGAGGAATATAACAATATTCTTCAATCTGCATGCCTCCTTTATTGCACCTTAACATCACAGCTAACAAGAATAGTAATGCATAAAAGTAGCATAGGAAACAGAATTATAAAGTGGAGAAATAGAAATGAGATGATTTTTGACTATTTTAAATTTTGATGTTCCTCAGATAAGTCTTCTGTGATCAGAGATATGTATGTAAACTCTTAATTTTATTTTTTGTCTTCAAAGCTCAAACTTCAGCAAATTCAACATCATACAAAAATGATATCCCCATTCAGAAATGAGAAGCAACTGGAACATGCTGGCCAAAAGTGCCTCTGAATTCATTTTTGGGATCAAATATCGGGTATATTTCACTTTTGCTTGAAGTTTCTTTACAGCAGTTTATTAATAAATATACCTGTTTATGTTGCTACCAAAGTAGAGCAAAAGCACATGAATCACTAGAAACAGTTTTTAGTAAAATATTTAACAGATTATGTTAGGGCCAATAAGGTAGCAAATATAATTACTTCCAAGGTGAACTATATTTTTTGTGTAAAACCAAATAATTCATTAATTTTTTCATTACAATTTGCTTTCCTGTTAATTTTCTCTTAATTGCTGCCAATTTTCTATTCAATTGATTTAAATTTGCTAGCATTTTAAAAGATGATAGAAAGCACATGAAATGGGAAAATTGCTTCATAAACAGATCTAATGGTTTAGCTGTCTTCATTTAACACAATAGGGTCAGTTCAGATAGTGGTTAATTTTATTAGAGCTGTTCACCATCTTTGTTGATAGTGACAATGTATGTTTAGTTTTAGGTTTGTGCAAAGGCTTATTTTTCTAAAGACTTAGCTCTCACCTTCCCCACACAGCATCATGCATATATTTTGTATTTTAATTTAGTATTAAGAATGGCATTATAATTTGAGGTTAAGGATTATTTGGCACTAATAACTGTTTAGATCAATTGCTGTGTGATAACCCTGGAGTATTTCATGCCTTCCTGTATCTATGCCCTGGAGTAATCTCCCACCCTGACTCTGTGCCTCATCTATTGACTTGCTTTGACCAATGTTATATTAGCAAACATGGAGCATGCAGATGTTTGCAATGTATGTGTGTGCACTGGAAATTACTATTTGGAGCCCTGTGACAACTGAATGACACAGCTGCTAGCTTGCTGAAGAGTGAAAGACCACTTAGAGCAGAGAAAAGCCATCTAGTTGCCCCTCCCTCAAACAGTTACCAAGCCACCTGATAGCTGACTGCAGATGCATTAATGAGCCCGTTGAAACCACCAGCAAAACCATTCAATTGAGGCCAACTCACAAATTTGAGGGAGTTGCTAACTGCAAAGCAAATTTGGAATCATGACTGAATAAGACTTCTGTGGATTCTGGAATGAGGGTGCCAAGTTGGAAAACTATAAAAATCATGGTTGGAGGACAGATAGTGAAAAAATAGCCACAATTCTTGGCAGTTCTTTCCAATAAGTTTTTCCCACTGATTTTCATGCAGACTATTACTTGTTTTCACCAATAGAGTGTGGCAGAAATGACATTGAGCAAGTTCTGAGCCTAGGTCTAAAGGGTCTTGACACTTCTGCTGTTGGGTCTTAGAACCTTGAGATTTTCTTATGCAAGAATCTGGACTAACCTGGTAGATGATGACAAACATGTAGTCCACTTACCATGTAGCTACAGCCAAGAGCCAACTGATCCCCAAAATTAGTGTCTTGAAACTGACTGGCAGCTGACTACAGATGTGTGAATAAGTCTTGCTGTGGCCAGCAGCTGAACTCCAGGTGATCTCAGTACTAACTGGCAACTAAATAAATAGTTGTTTGAAGCCATAAGTTTTTGCAAGGTTTGTTTTGCAAAATTGAAAAGGACTGTGTTTAATTCTTTCATCTAGATATTTGGAATAACTACCCATTAATTTCCTTTCATATGGTTATAAGATGTGAAAAAGGTATTGATTTATATTTAAACAGTGTTTTCTTCTTTCTAAAGATATAATCTTAACACCTAAAATCTAAAACCAACATAAATCAAAGGATTATTCCAGTCAGTTTTGATATGAGACTAAATGTCATTGAAAAAAGTAATGTGGACAAGAAGAAAAAAAAATCATACTCCTAATTTCTTATGCCAGATAATTCTTAAAGAAGCATTCTAATTGAAAAGATAGCATTTTTAACTCTGGTTATTTTTTACACCAGAGCCTCTATAGTGGCTTGTTAAAAATGATTGCTGATGTGATGGGCATAATGCTAAAAGCATGTCATAGAGTTGCTTTACTTCAAGGAAAGCCAAAACTTGTCCAGTAAGTTTTGAACAAGTTTCTTGCTGTTTAAATGTCGGTGAATAGAAATTAGAGTTTAGGTTTCAGAAAAAATTTTGCAAAATACTATTGCAAAACTATCAGAAATATTTTAGCCGATTTTTTTCAACACACTGTATTTATATGTGGTGCTATCAAAAGTTAGAAAGGATGAAATAGTGTTTTGTAGTGTAGTTTCAGTTACACTTCCTAATGTGTAGTCCTTGAACATCTGAGTATAGTGTTGTACCTTCATAGGGAATGCACTCTAAATTATTTAGCTAATTTTGTTTCAAAATTGCAAATCCTTGGTTTTATAGAACATTTAAGGTACATAATGAAAACAGCTGATTTTAATGCAATTTAAATTTTATCAAATTACCCTATGCTATCCTAGTTGACTTAATAAACTTTATCAATAAGTTGAATTCAATTCAACACTGATTTTAAGAGCAAGCTTTTCTATTAATGACATAGCTGGTTAATAATTCAAATTTATTCTGGAATTTATTTCTCTCAGTATAATGTCTCAACACTACAAAGCTTATCATAATGTTAAATAGTTGCTTAGAAGTCTGTTGAACTATACAATGAACTTTAGAAAGTAGAGACCATGTCTTATTCAATCATTTATTCCCTGCTCTGGACAGAACTGTACACGCCACAGTAATTATTAATTATTTGTAAAGTGAATGAATGCATTAAATTTTTTCTGATGTTTTTTATGATTTAATTTTGTAGACAAAAATGAGGATGTGCTTATATTTGAGAATACAAAATTCTATTGGCTGATGCAATTACTTTTACAAATGTTTGTTTAAAATATATTTTATTTAGCAAATATATATTCCAGGTGTGATCTTAGGCCCTGGTGATGGTGAGCAAGATAAATATTGCTTTCCTGAAAAAAAATTATAGTTTATTAAAGGAATAAATGTGGATGATAGCAGAAAATATGATCTTAGTCTCTGTTTTTCTGAAATACATTTTAGTGTTAGAAAACAAGTAGCCTGAAAAAGTCACACAGTCCTCAGGGAATGATTTCAATGGCCCTGAATATTGAATCTTAATATTTATAATATTAAGTTGATTTTTATTTTGTAGACTCCACAGAAAATTTCCAAGCAACATGTTAACTTATGTAAAACACATTTATGCTAAATATCATATAATTTATCCTTGGGTTTAATTTGAGAGTTTCTGGCATGTTTACTTTTGCTCAATGTTTGTAACTTCCTATAATTGAAATTAAGAAAAATTGTGTTCATTTATTTAACTTTGATGGATAATGGGAAATGCCATATTTAAAATTGGATTACTATGGTAATATACTGAATGAAGGCAGCTCTCACTGTAAAATTGTACATTAATTTTGGAAACATCAATATATCTTCTATGTGATGCTCAGCTACCTATAATACCTTTTCTCTTCTGCTTCTTGTCCCTGCATTGTCTGCAAAATTCCTGCTTCCTCATTAAGAAAAGACTCAGCCATTATTTGGTTTTTGAAGTTTGCTCTGATATGATTTTAATGTAATTTAAATTTTATCAAATATATACGTATACACATATGTAATAGATATACATATATGTGTGTGTAAAATATATATATATATATATATATATAATTTATTCCAGATGTTGTATGATGTGTTAACTGAGCTACTGAATATACTTCTTCCACTGCTTGTGTTACATATATATTTAGATTTCTGCTCCTCTGTAATATTCTAGTAGGGGACTTTGAAAAACTGAAAGCAAAATATATCATAACACTTAGGTAATACAAAATAGATGCAAAGAGAGAAAATCTGAAATAAAAATAGAATTTCAAAAGTGTCTTATGAGCAATGGTCCCTCATAAACCCAACTCTATTATTTGAGAAACACTGTATCAATCTATAATGCAATACTTGCATATCAATAATATTGTAAAAAGTAAAAGGATACTTACTGTGCTTGCTTATAAAAATCCCCAAACTTTTACACTATTAAATAATAGGAATAGTCCTTTATTTATCATGGCTTTCAAAAATTAAAAAGAAAAATCTTTTACATATTTTTCCAACAAGGTAAAAATTAAGGGCCTTGTATATTGTGCATTTAATCTCTCTGCAGGTTACATTACATAATCTTGATACACACAAGACACATTCACGTATGATACACATATTACATTCTTTTAGGATTATGTGAAGCCTTCAAAACATCAGCATTCTATAAAATGATTACTTAGAATCCATTATATTTTTATTAAGAACTGTAATTATCAAATACAGAGAAAACATATACTTTTATCACAATATTAAAAATACTTAAATATTAATGTGGAGCCAAGTGAATAAAATATTAATCCACTAACATCCTTTATAACAAGTTAGAAAATTTCCTCTGTTAACTAAAGTATTTTTGAAAAATATTTAGCTATTATACTCAACATTTGTTTCTTGGTGACCCACTCTTGTGAATAGATTTTAGTTCACACTATGCTGAGTAACTATGCGTCTTTTTTAGTTTTTAATATGCATTGGGTAGTGTGTTGAGAAACATCCTCTTCTGAAATGGTAAATTCTAGAAGGGGAAATAAAGAAGTGAACATTTATGGCAGTGTTTGATACTTTCTCTGGTGGAGGGCTGGGTAAGGAGTAATGGGAAGGATTCAAGCTGACTTGAGGGAAATGAAGGAGTTGGCCAAGTTGACAAGTGCAAGTCTGGGAAGAGTACTCTTGGCAGTGGATTGCCCTCTGAAACATGATATTTTTCAAAAACTATTATGCTTTGTTGAAAAATAAAGTTTAAAGCAGATATGCTAGAAGTTGAAGTTTGAAGGGCAGGGTGGAGTTAGATCCAGGATGGGGAATATGTGTGTGTTTGTATATACTTATGTACCAATGTGAGATGGGGAAATGTACTATGATAAAACACCGTACTGTGAAAACGTGGTTATTGTGATTCCAGATTAATGGGTACTAAATAGAGAAAGAAATACCAAGAATAGGACTTTGGTCCCAATACTGGAGAGGAGGAATTTAAGACATAATTAGTAGGATTTGAAAAATCTACTGCATATCAAGGTGAGGAAAGTATAAGAATCTGAGACCTTACCAGTGATATGACTTTGAGAACTCAATTCTGTTGACCCCAAAATAACATGAAACCAAAAATGCTGTTAAGGACAGACATGATTTTTAATGCCTCCGATGTGGAAACAATATTTTCTTTAGAAGACTAGATGAAATCTTTGTACCTTACAATATTTGTCTCAATTTTAGCTGTAAAAGTAATATAACATATTGCATTTCACATCCCATCTGAGAGAATCTTTAGAAGACTAAAAAGGGAAATTGACAAAAATGGGTTCACATGCTATATCATGAAACAAAGCAGATAGAAAAGTGAGCTTTAGTTAATGGGAAAACACACCCACAGAACATCTGAAGAGGCAAGTATAAGTAGGATATTTTAAGATATTTTTCAATGCATTCTCAGTAACCTTTAAATAATATCATGATTTTATCGTACTGAACATGTGATTTTAATGTTTTAATATTGACAAAGTGACATAAAAATGGGCTCATTTATTAGCTAAAAGGTGAGACTGAAGATCAGAATTATAATCTCTTTTATGGCCATAGTTTTCAGAAAGCTACAGTGAAGAATAATAGCTAGTTTTAGCTATTCCTATTTGTGCCTTGAGACACTAAACGAGATTTAGAATATCATTCATGGTAATATGGTTTTAAAGAATCCTATGTGGAAATGATGCCTGTATCATAAACAGGCCTCTGCAGCTCAGTCCCTGGGCAGTGAGGCCCTTACTATTCCTCCTTCCTGAGGTCTGGTGTCTGATCTGAATATAACTTGCTTGACTCACAAAGTTGTGGAAATGAAATAAATGATGCATATTTGAGAAGAAGGGTTAAAAGTTCCTTTCAAGATGAAAAAGTCCAATTTAGATATTTCCCTTCAGGTCTTTTCAAATAAAATTTGGCTCGAGGTTGCCTCCATATTTTGAGTCCCTATGTACTGAACTACAACCTAACTTAGTCTGTAAACTAGGTGGAAGCCTAACTTAGTTTATCCTTGATACAAAGAGTAGAATTTCAGCTAGTCATTTGCAGCTAATTTACCACACCTTGCCCATAAGGCAGATGATTATCAATAGTCAATCAGATGATTATTCTAGTTTACTTCTATGTCTATAATAGTTTGCTTCTCATACTGCTTGATAGAGCTCTCTGAACTTTTGATTCTGAATACTATGATTCATGAATCATTCTTTCCTCAAGTAAACTATGCTAAATTTGTCTACAGTTTTTTCAGTTAAGAGTCTCAATCAGATAAAAAAAAAAAAAGTTTGTAATTTACTCTAAAATGATTAACCTTTATGAGTCTGACTTGTAGAACTGCCTTAAATAGATACATGTATCAGAAACATTTTGTCAAAAGGGCATAAGATTGCTTATGATAATGTGTACAAATGTTAGAAAATAAAAATTCAAATGGTAATCATAAAATTATAGTAGAAATTTGATAGGAATGAATGACTATGCATGAATATTTATAAATCTTACCGAAGTGAAAATAGACTTACAAATTTTAAATCATCTTATTTATAAGATGACATAATTTGTCAAATTTACAAAGAAAGTAAGAAATTAAAAATATTATCTTGCTAAATAGTTTTAGATATGCTCTGTTTGATAAAAGATAGTGTTTTCTTTGGGGTTAGCCCAAGTTTGAATAGTAACTTTTTTAAAATTTTTTTAAAAAATTTGTTTTAATTAGTTATACATGACAGTAGAATGTGTTTAGGCACTTTGCTATATCATACATAGATGGGATATAATTTCTCATCTTTCTGAGTGTACATGTTGCAGAATCATATTTGTCATGTAGTCACATATATACATACAGTAATAATGTCTGTTTCATTCTACTATATTTCCTATCCCCACATCCCCTCGTCTTCCCTCCCATCACTTAACTCTACCTAATCTAAGGTAATCCTATTCTTCCCTAGTGCCCACCATATTATTGTGAATTAGCATCTGCATATTATAGAAAACATGGGCTGTTGGTTTTGTGGGATTGGCTTATTTCGTTTAGCATGATATTATCCAACTCCAACCATTTATTGGCAAATGCCATATTTTTACTCTTCTTTAAAGCTGAGTAATATTCCATTTGGGGAAATATATATATGGTAACTCTTATACAAAATGATAATTTATATTTGGGAAAGATGTTTAATGTTGTGAAATTCATGTTCTTCCTTTGTTAAAAATCCTACAACATAGGGTATTTGTGGAAAGTAAATGAGATGACATTTGAAACACCTAACACATTGACTGGTTTCTTGTAGGCATACCGAAGAGTTATTTTTTTTTATGCCTTACACCTGTTTCCAGTGTTTCCTAAGTGATGACATCTGACATTTATGGTTATCTTAGGTTTCAGAGAAACACACTCTCAGGTAGAAAATTCATTGGGGAGTACCATTGGCATTAACACTCGTAAATAAGTGATGAAAATAGAATTGGGCGGGGGAGATGTTTAATAATGATGTGGGCAAGAAGGGTCTCAGCAAATTCCAGAGGGCACTGGTGCTGAGCTGACACTTCAGAGATTTTCTTACTTTGAGGCAAAGGGCCTGGCTTTTATAGTACCATTGTATACTTATCACCCTTGTGCACAGGGTATAAGTTATGGGGTGGAGCATAACTTGATTTTGTTTGACAACCCTCTTCAGCTAAAGGCAATTACCAGAGAGGGACTTAGTACCAGTGGCTGACAGCTCTCAGCTATCTGTAGCTTGGGGAGAGCATGCTTCAGTTTTGGAAAGTAGAATGTGGGCAACATACCTCAGCATCTTCGACACTGGCTTGTGTGATGTCTTTGGTTAAATGTGACACATAGCTATTCTTTCTAATTCAATTAATTAGAACAAGCTCATAAGTCAATAAAATTAGTAAAAGGAAGAAAACAAGAGAGGTGTTTATAAAACTTAAAGTTATAAATTGGAATCTTAAAAAGTAAAAGAACTGATTATGTGCAAGATTGAACTATTGAGAAAGATGAACATAGGTTTGGCAGATAATTTATGTACTCATGTCAGTACATAACTGAACATGAGATACAAATGGAAAGTAATAGTGATAGTTTTATAAGTTGAAGTGTGGATTTGATATTGTGCATTTAATTATTCATTGATTTATTCTAAACTGTTATATATATATATATATATATATATATATATATATATATATATATATAATTTATAAAGATTTTGCTGTCATAAAAATCAGTCTGTCAGATTTGGAAGGGAAAGTTACTCTAGAGTCAAGATCCATTGATCTTCAATATGAAAATTAGAGGATAATTTATAGAAATTTATAATAGAAGTTGGTTATTCATTGTAGAATAATATGTCTAAGTGATTCACTATTAAAAGTGACTTAGAGTTTATATAAGAATTTGGTTTAATAAACATGCTTAAAATAAATCAGACTGCATGATCAAAATTAAAAGAATAGTAACAGTGGTTGCAACAACACACTGGGGCTAATGGTAAAATTTCCAAAGACACAAGTGCTTCATTCCAGGTAAATTAATCTTAGATTTAAAAAAAAAATCAAGCCAAAAAGCATATAGTATTATAGAGATGTATTGAGTCCATATATGCACGAATAGAAAGTAACTTTGGAGAAAAAACAAAACTTCCAAAGGAGAAAATATATGGATTCCTAAGTGCAAATAAACATATCTTGATTTCTAGAGTTAGTGAGCTAGAAAATTTTAATTTCTGAAGTTTATAATCTAGAAGATCAAATTCTATTAAGAAGTAGAGGTATTTTCTATTTCTCATTCCCATGTTTCCCAATCTAATAACCTATAATGTCCCAGCCGAGTCTGAAAAGTATGGCATTTTATTTCCTTTAGAGATCACAGAATGCTGGCTATTGATCTGATTTTTCCCAGCATGGTCCTCAACTAAGATTATCTTTCTTTGTCATGGAGCTTTATTTTCCCTCTCCTTTAAAAAAAAAATAACAACAAAAAGACCTGCAGTCTTTTGTTGCAGATATTAGTGACTCTTCATATCACACATAATGCCATGAAAATATATCAAATATAAAATAGATATTAAAATTGACATTAACACAATGCTGTGCATCCTTACGATAATCCCCTACCCAGAAGGTATGTTTTGGTTGACTATATTAAAATGAACAAAGAAAAGCTTGTAAAATGGACAGAGAAGTTTGTATTTTTCAAATGTGATATAACTTTGAGGCATTATCTGATTTTACCAAATTTGGAAAACTACAGAAATTGAAGAGTCACACATGTTTTGCTTTGTCAATTGCAGTAAAAATGAAAGTGGATCATCTACCGAGCATTATTATCCTGCCATAATCCTGACCATATTGTGGTCCACAGATAATAAACCAGGAATTAAGTATGGTATCCCAATAAGACTGTCTTACATGTTACCTAAGGTGGTCATTGTTTACTCAATTCCAAACTACAATCAAGTAAAAAAACAAAAACAAAGAAATGATTCTGTTACAACAGAATTAAAACTTCTAAAATAATTTAGTTGTTGGGCAATCTGATAATGATATGCTTCAAGTTTTATTATTTTTATTCAATAAGGCTTGACTAAATGGCTATTTTGTGGGCATCCTTACTAGAAAGTGATTAAAATGACATATTTGCCACTATTTTTAGAAAAGCAGAGTTGAACTTATTTCAGTAATACAAAATGTTTTAGAATAATAGATTTCAGTCTTATATTTTGTCACATGACCACATGAAACACATACACATACTGAAAAAGAAGGGCATTCTTATTTGCTATAAGAATGATTTCTACTTTAATAAGATGGTGGAGATTTTTTTTATTAATATAGACAAGGCAAATAGATTTGAAATGCTCTCAAAAATCTACGGATTTTGGATGTAACCTCTCTTTGCGTCAGTCCCCAAGTTTTGATTAGTGGTTATTGCTTGTTTCTGTTCTAGTAAAATTACAAAATTATTTTTGTTAAGTTATATGAAAGACTAGGAGGCAACTGATATGAAACAAATCCATCTCAATTAGGAAATATAGCAGATAACACCAAGTTGGTAGACTGCCAGGTTTCTATGATTTAGTAAAGCAGGAACTGAACTAATGAGGAAGGATAAATCCTATGCCAGACGGTGAGAATGTAGGGCTCAGAGTCCAGGAGGCCATACTACTTGGACATATGAATATGACTAATGAACAGATTGAGCCAAAGAGAATCCATGCTTTTGGTAGACCTGCTACCCCTTAGTTTGCTTCCTGATTGGCAAAAAAAAATTTAATAATAATAAAAATGGTTCTGGGACTTATGCAGCCAGTTTGATGAAGAAGAGGGTGTAACAGATACTCATGAGAATGTCATAGCTTTGTGCCTTAGAAAACAGTGGCACTGTGTCCATGATTTCCTTCTAATATTTTACCCTACTAATAATTTTATCAGTCGGTAAAGAGAAGCATGCTTGTTGAACATTTACTGTATTCCATTCTAAGACTTTTACTCCTCCAGAAATAGAAGCTAATTTCTAAGAAGATAAATGAGGAACAGAAGTATGTGATAAGAAAATTGAAATTGGGCTAGAGCTTTTCAGCTAATACGGAATTCTCAGGCATTAAGGGGCTTATATTCTGGCTCCTTTTTATCTACCCAGTAATTCTCAAAAGCCATGGATACAAATCAGAAATATTTGTTTATGATTCTTAGAATAAAGGTTATGAAAATTACTCCTATTTTCCGATATCCAAATGTGGTAAAGTAACATACTGTGGATTACTTGGCGTTAAAAGATTGCTAACTCCAAAGGAGAATCCAAATATCAGTCTAGGAAAAACTTCAAACTCTATTCATAATCTCCAACATCCCTCAAAACTTGAGATTGTCCTTTCCTTTCTACTCTCTCTGTCCTAATTCTACCCTCTTGGGTCTGGGTCAGTTAGCACGTTTCCCCCAATAATAAAACTCTTAGGTTGTTAAGAGAAATCAGAGTGAGTGTTCAATTATTCACATACTGTATATTGCTTAATTAATTCCTTGTTCTTTTCTCTACAATGTAAAAGATCAAATCTTTCTCTTTTCTGGTCTCTAACAATACTTGGATATAATTTAAAAATAATAGCAACAGTTTTCCTGTGGTCATATTTTTCTTGAATTACTTCATATTCTGCATCATTTTGTGCTTCCTGAAGACTGGGATCAAAACTTCCTTTTATTTTTATTTCCCCCAGGTTAGGACTGAACACATAATAAGTAGTAAGTGAATACAAATAGATGATTTATAAGGGAGAATCAATATAACATTTAAAATTGTGTTATAACTAAATGTTATATTGATTCTCAACTTAATTGTTAGCTCAACTTAATATTCATTGGCATGGTCTGAAAAAGTGTTACTCTTCAGTTTCCTCATTAAAAAGGAGGTCAAAATCCCCATTGTGCTTTCTATGTTTTTGTTCCCATTATTGCTTTAACCAGAGAATTGGGTGAAGGGTCCTGCAAATAGTGCAGTTGCATGGAACCCTGGCTTGGTTGCCTGTATAGTTGTAATTTAGCAACTTTGCAATGGGGAGGTCACAAAATGGAAAGCACAGTGTTGTGTTTTTTGTTTTTTTTTTTTTTTTAGCAGACCATCCTGATCACAAAGGTGTAACATGTTTTTCTCTGTCAAAAAAACAGCAAATTGCAGGCTTCCATGATATTCAGTGTAATAGTTCTTAATGCATTATAAGGATTAAAGCTTGATTATATTCCAAATGACTAGGACATTTTAAGTCTCTGGAAAGCAATGCATCACCAGAGCCCTCCATTAAGACTGTGGCTTTGGGGCAGATGGTGACACTTGGGTGCTATTCAGACATTGAGGGAGCAGAGGTTCCTGCAGAGCTCTGAACAACATCAACAATTGTGTCAAAATAGTGGTAAATGCTTTTATTTAATAATATGGTTATTCAGTACCAGAGGTTGTAATGTCTGTCTCCTCACTGTAACTTCTACTTCACCAGTCTAGACTGAATTTAAATCCATGAACTATTCAATCCTTGCTCCACTTAGCTGTCAAAATTATCTTCTCAAAAAATAAATGTGAACCATGTGGCTCCCTGCTACATTCAAAATACAACCAAATTCTACAGCTCAGAAATCAGTGCCTTTTACAATGAAGCCTCCACTGCTCTCCTTGAAATTTAATCAACAAATATTGACTTATTGTCTACTGTGTATCCTCACTGTGCTGTCCAGGCATCTGGTTCCACATTTTTACTCAGACATGGCCCAAACTCTTCTGCCTTTTGTCTTTTTGACCGGTCTGCTCTGTATGGCAAAGCATTTTGTTCTAGGCACCTGGCAAAATTCTACCCATCCAGATACATTTCAAAAACTGACTTCTCCTGCCTGTATGCATGCAGAGGATAGGTCTCTAGCTCATCCTGCTCTCTCTCAATCAATTGTGCCTTCTCAGTGGTGAAGGGCCATGTCTTCTTTGTATCCCCCACAACACTGAGCAGATGAAACTGGATTGAATTAAAATCTTAAGAATAGATTTGATAATTTATACATTCAGTTTGTTCATATTGTTTGCCAGAAGTGATTTAGGAGAACCGGATCAAATGTTTATGGACTGATTGCCTGGCCCCTTATAACTGTGGCTTTGGTAATGGTTTTACTCCAAATTAGTCAAATTGCCAGGTTTATTAAATGTGGTCTCAGGACAAAGGGCAAGAGAATTAGAAGCATTTTCATTATAGATGTTTTAATTTAAATTTTAAAGCAATACTATTTTTTTAAAAACATGTTTATGTACTCACTCTCCTGAAATGCAGTCATCCAAAAACAGTAGTCTATGTAAAACATGACATTACATGTTACATAAAGTGTACACATAAAAATTCGACTACTTTTATCTACAAATAGCTGTATATAAAAAACATCTAAACTAGTTAAGAACACAATTATGTCATATTTTTGTATGTATAAGGTGTTCAATATCAAAATATTTTTGATCTTTTCTTTTCATCCCTGAGGTTTGGCTGATTGGTTTTTTAATGTACTAAAGTGTTTTCCTCTTTCTTTTCTGATTCAACCACATTGAATCACCCATCTCCAGCATACCATCCCAGAACAGCAGCTTCCAGAACATTCCAGTTAAAGCCATACTCTATTCCTACTGAAGCCCCCAGTCCCATTTGTCTTTCTTGCTCTTCTGTACCACCCCGGACCCCTAAGGTGAGACCTCAACATCCTTTGAAAGGTGGTTCTTTGGAGTACAGATCAGGCCTTAGGAGTACTTACTGAGATTTTTCTCTGAGAACAGTTCTGTCTCTCTGACTTCCAGAATGAATCTTTCCTCCTCCCAGAAGGTATTTACAAATCTAGAGGGCTTCCCCACTCTCACTTCTAATGACAATTTTATTTCTCCTCCTAAAGCAGATACATTTATGGGGAGAGGAAGAAGAGTGGGACAGAACATTGTTCCTTCTTGCCTTGCCCTTCCATTGTCATGCAGTGGTGTTCTTTCTAGCCAGAACTCATTTAGTTTTTGAAAGTGTTGAGAAAGGTGATAGAAGATCTCTTTTACATTGCACAGTTTTGATGCTACCAAATATTTTAAGGATATATTTTTATAAATTGTTGTAAGTATACTAAAAGTGTCTTCAAGATAGATATTTTCTCATTCCAAAGCATGATTTTAAATGTCTTGTATGTATATGGGTTTGCATGGAGTAAGGGATTGGTTTTGTATTTCTCAAGGGACAGTATATGTGCAAAGAGGGGATAGAGCAGGTATTTGTGAAAAACATTCAAGATACATATTTATACAAATAAATGACATTGACCAAGAGTGGTAATGTCTAAGAGGCATAAGCAAAAATTGTCATAACTTCAACATATTCAAAAAAGAAGGTCTGTTTCTTTCCTTTTCTTTTTTTTTGGGGGGGGCGGGGGGAGCTGGGTATTGAACTCAGGGCCTTGTACATGCAAGGTAAGCACTCTACCAACTGAGCTATATCTCCAGGCCCTAAGTCTGTTTCTATGAAGGAATTGGTAATTTTGGAGATATTTTTACTTTATATATCTGATCACTCAAAGGAATGTTTATAGATAATCCTAAGAAAATATTTTTAGTGGTACTTGTTTTGCTGTCAAAAGTAATATTTTTGTATCATATTATCCTGTTTCTGTTTTATGGCATTTACATTATTAAATTCATATAAAGGAATTATCAACTCAAATGAGTTTAACATAATCTAAATATTTTGCATATAACTTAGCCATAGATAATTGAAATTGATTTAATGAGATGGTGACTAATGCAGTAGGTAATCATCTGTTATTTATATAGTCTCTATCATTAATTGCAGAGTAAACAAGGATGGAAGGAATAATTTGGAACAGAGTGTTTAATTTTGGTTACATTGGCAAATGCAACAAGGAGAGTTTATCTTTACTCTGTTACTACTATGCATTTATTAAATCTAAAGTGAGAGGGATTTTAGAAATTATCTGGCACAAATTTTTCACTTCTCTATGAGATTGAGGTCCAGTCAAATCAAATGACCACCTTTATGTTACAGAGATGATTAGGGATTGGGCTGAAATTCCATCCACAGAATTCCTAACTTTGGGTCCAGGACTTTTTTTACTGTATCATATGATCTTTAAAATAAAATCCAATACAAGTGAGTTTAAATATCTGGGTTCACTACCCATGGTTTTCCAAAGCTTCCCATAGTGTTTAGGAAAGAATAAACTGATATTAGGAAGTATATGACAGCATTTAAATTGGATGATTGGGGTGAGGGGTAAATATATATTTGGATCTCTTTTCAGCCAATACAGAAGGACAATTTCATTCAAGATCTCCCTGCTAGCTGAGTTCCATGAGTTCTCCTGTCACTATGGTGCTCCTTTATATTTTCATGAAGTCAGTAGGGGAAGGGGTATTCTTTTTACTTCTCTATAAAGCTAAGATACTGCTATTATTCTGTAGTATCTGGTTCACAAGATTTCCTACTTCAATTGACTGAATGCCATGTAGATACATAATATAAACAGATATTAAAAATAAAAAACTTGGCAGACAAGAAACGAGAATGTCCATGAATGTTTAAGACTATGTCCAATCGTGACTATGGTATGCATGTTGAATTTCTACACCTCGTGAGAAACTAAAGAATATCCCCAAATTACTACTATGGAGGAGTAGGACAGGCAGACTAACTTCATTCATTACTGTAGCATAATTACTGTGAGCAAAGCTAAATAATGCAGTGACCATTTTATGTAGCAATATAATGTGAGAAGTAATATGTAAATATTTACAATACTATTAAAACATTTTTTTAAAGTGGCAAAGAAACCAAATTCACATAATAATATCTTTCAATTTTTTTTACTGGAGTTTTAAAAGAATTATTATTTTCAGTTTGACATGACATAGAAGAAAGTAATTGTTTTAATCATATCTTTCCTACTTTTAATAACTCTTTATATATAAAAACATTTTATATTGAGTCAAAATTTCTTATTACTACTTGAAAATAAAAGTGTATAAACTTACGGCCCTGATGCTTTCAAAATGTCCACCTTCTTTCTCGAAATCAATAGGCTGTCCTTTTAGCGTCCAGTAGAAAGTGACATCCAAACTAGCATCATGAATTGCTTTGCAATTAAGGACTATACTTTCTCCAACAGTTAACTCTGTTCTTTTAGGAGTAAGTTCTATCCTTGTAGGTTCTATGGAAGCAAAAATATATTAATTAAAATAATCAACAGGGTTTTCCCCATGCAGCCTGTATCATTTTGAATAGCAGGAAAAAACTTATATAAGGATTCTATACAAATACAACTGCTCCAGATACATACACCAAATTTTTCAGTGAAATCTTAGCTTTTAGGAAGCTAGGATATTTTCTTATGCTTTTGTAGATGACTAATGAATTTGGAGTCCCTGGATTTAGGAAAAAACAAACAAAAAATGACAAGACACTACAAGAAACAACAAAACTAGAAGCAACATTTGGCATCCTGGAAGAAGCATTAGAAAAGAGAAGCTGCAGTCTCTCTGAGCAACTTAAAGGATCATCAAGTACATAAAAGGATCAAAAATGATAAGTAACAGGGCTGGGGTTGTGGCTCAGTGGCAGTAGAGCACTTGCCTGGCATATGTGAGACACTAGGTTCAATTCTCAGCACCCCATATAATTAAATAAACAAGTCCATGGACAACTTATAAATTAAAAAATGCTCCTTATCTCAGAAGGAAGAATTGCAGGGATGTTTGTGCCTTAAAGGCTCCTAGAGGCTATAAGGCAAAAGAAAGAACCTCCCTCCAAATTACTATCTCAGTAGGGATAAAAATATTATTCTACTACTATACTACTTATACTTACTTTTCATTCCAAAAAACTCTCTGAATAGAAAAGAGTAGGAAGGTACCTTCTGCATGATTATAAAATTTCACTTTGAATAGATTATGGTTGGTATAATTAAAGGCAAAAACACTGAATGAAATGTTTTTGGAGGAAAAAAAATGTTTAACTACATGGTTTGGTTAAATTTTGAAAATGACACATTTTTTTTTACTGGGATTACAGTAACTAATACAGCTATGCATCTAAGGGTGAAATGAGTAATTAAGTGACTGCAATGTGACATGTTTTAAATGAAGTAGAGGGTAATGTAGACACAATTTTGATTTTTTTACTAATTAGATTCATGGGTATAGATGCCACAAGAAATATGACATGTTGATTAATAATTAGCTTGATTTTCCTACTCTACCTCTATTGTTCACAAGAATACAGTCTGAGAAAGCACTACTCCTCATCACCTATCACTTTCTTTAATATCCAAAGACCTGAGTAGCTCCTGAGAAGAAAATGAAATTCTAAAACAGGAATTCCACTATAACTATTAGCATTTTAGAGCTCAAATATTCTGTGTGGCATTCCAAGTTCTGGCTTTATTGAAGAAGTCAGATAAACATAATATACTGTAGTCAGAATTTTGTGGAAATTGAAGTATTCTGAATCACTAAATATCCCATTTAACTCATGATTTACAAAACCCATTATTATGATCATGAAAGTCTGTGGGATGGGAAGAGTGGTACACTATAATCCCAGAGGTTTGGGAAGATGAGGCAGGAGGATCATGAATTTAAAGCCAGTCTGAGCAATTTAGCAAGGCCCTAAACAACTTAGCAAGATCCTGTCTCTAAATAAAATATAAAAAGAGGTGGAGATGTGGCTTACCCTGGGTTCAATCCCCATTCCCCTCCTTAACCTCTCCACCAAAAATGGTCTGTGGACCCAGCATTACCTCATTATGAAAAGAACAAAACTGATTAGCACACAGAATAAGACATATGACTGGAAGATTGGGTTGGATCCCAGTAACATATATAATATAAATGAAAACATATTTTAAATTATGTTCTCTCCTACACTTAATGTTTGCCTTCCTTCCAAGCTGTCATAGTGCTGGGTATTTTGATTACATTTGCATTTCTAAAGACACAGAAAAATTAACAGTTTTATTAGCACTAAATATGTTCACAATGTTGTAAATCATTACTGCCGTCCACAGAACTTTGTTCATTTTCCAAACCTAAAAAATGTCATATTTTATGGTCAAAGTTTGATTTGGTATATAATACATGCATAATGGAAAAAAAGTCAAGGATATAGTTCAGTTGTGAAAAATGTCTCTTTGCTTTGCTCCTAAGATATGAGATTATTCTTTTTACTACTAAACAATAACACATAGTCTCAAAACCATGTTCTTGTCTTGAAATCTAGTTGTATTAGAACCAGAGAACATACATATTAGAAATAATATGTATCATACTAAAAGTGTAAGTATATAAGAAATTCCATTGGTGCAAACCTCAATGAGCACCACTAGCACCAATTTATCTGATCTATACCCCTGGCTCTACTACTCATAGATATCCTCTTTTTGCTACTCCTCTGGGTCTAAATCCCCAGTTGATGTGGCAACAAAGGAATATTCCTGACTGATGTTAAAATTAGTTTTAGTACAGAAAAAATTTTTTCTTGTGGTGTTAAGGATGGAGCCCCAGGCCCAGTACACACCAGGCAAATGTTCTACTGAGCTATATCCCCAAACCAAGTGGAGGGAAATTTCCTTTATGTTGCTAGTGTTAATATTTTGAGACATTTCAAAAAAAAAAAGCCCATTACCTTATAAGTTTTGTTCAGAGCAAAATATTGAATTTTAACCAACAATGGGTTCTTTTTTGCTTGGTTTCCTAAATGATAGAAAGTGACGATTTGGGTGTGTTAATGCTGTTTGTAATATGGTTTAGAAGCAGGCATGTACACACTTAAGTGCAAACATACACAGGTGCATGTCATACTTATTTTCTTATATGGGCATGAAACTAGGCTTCTAAGATGTTAGCTACATTTTCTTACCTTTTACAGATACAGATGCTATTATTTCAGCAGAACCAAAGATGTTTTCCCCTCGGCAAACGTACTTCCCTTCATCTGACTTAGAAGCATTTAGTATCCGTAGGCTCCCGTCTGGAAGAATAGCTATTCTGAAAATTATTAAAAAAGGTTTTCTCCTGTTTTACCGCAAATCAACTAAATGATAAGAAATTCTGATGAAGTCTCAAAACACTTGTAAGGTGATAATAAATAAGATAAAGCATCCCTGTGAAAGTAAGCAGTGACAGTAGAAATGGTTTACCCTTTTAAGACTTTATGCAATAAAGCCACTGAATATCTTCTAATATTCAAAAGAGGTAGGGAGGTACAGGTTATGTTTCTTTTGACAGTTTTTGACAGTTAATTTTAAAACTTGTAGAAAAAGGTGACCCTGAATTTGGTTATAACAACTTGTTCCTAGGATATCACCTAGCAATATTTTAATATTAAGCTTGGGTATTTTACCTCAAACCAAAAATGACCTCCAAAATCAAATATAAAAAGAAATAGCATAAAACATAGAGGAGGACAAGTACAGAACATAAAATTAATTGTATACAGCCAGGAGATGATTTATGGTGGTTTCTCTGTATTGCCAAAGGTACAGCAAGGGTATGAAAGTGCAACCTGGTAACTCAGCTGCGCACACCGCACTTTTTAAACTTAAGAACATGATATCCGAGTTTGCATTTGGTCTCTTTAAAGACCTTTGTTAAAAATGGACCTTCACTTTTATATAAAGGTGAAAAATTAAAGCATTATTAAAAATTTTTAGAAGTTCCATGAAAATGAGGCTGACATTTGGAATTACCACATCCTCCTGTGTATTTATCATTTTAGGAATTTATAGATTTCAAATTTAATTAGTACTTAGGTCCTTTTCTCCTTTCTGTGCTCTTGAAGTGTAACCCATTATTTCACCAGTATATCAGCCTACAAAAGTGAACTGAAACAGAACAGAAGAAACTGTTGTGGTTTTAGTTGACATATCATTGGAGTTTGGACTGACTTCTTTTAGAAAAGAGGGAAAAATAGGCTGTGCTGCATGGGGTAAGAACCAGTGATCCTTCTGAATGTGAAATACTAAAATTGAATCCTCCTGTTCCGGAGAACAGTTTATTACATAGCAATATGATATTAAACCAATAAAGATTCCAAAATAATGTCTTAATCTGTTCAGTCAAGATTTTTGATACTATTTTAAAGTGTACATTCAGTCTTGCTAATGTCTCAGACCTCATGGTTATTTACAATATTGAACTTCATACAATTGATATTAAATTGTAGATTGTTGAAATATTGTTTATGAATGTATGCTTACATATTGCCATTAATAAAGATAATGAAAAAACATCATATGGTTTTCATTATGGATCTAATTTGATTTGCAATATGTAAGAAGAAAAACAAATTTAGAAACAAATCAGAGTAGAAAGAGAAAAGTTGATTTTGTAGTTTATATCTAAGATTATCTGGAGACATTTGGAAAATAATGCTTCTAATATATATAATATGTAGACATATTATATATATATATAATCCATTCAAGATGGTCAATGAAAATTTCCGTTCTTATTTTTTTCTATAAAAATGTCATTCTGTGAACTTATTCCATTTCAAACTTAATGGTAAACATTCTACCAGAGATATATTTGAAAGCAAAACTTACATTCATTGTAAAGAATTCTTCTTGTGAAAATTATAGACTTTGAATTTACCTAAATACTATAATTTTTGCTGATTATTAGTATTTTGAAAATATTCTGGATTTTACCAACTGGAGTAAATTATAATATAGTAGGAAAGAAATTTGGCTTAAATATTCACCTGCTTCAAAGAAATAGATGTGTCTTGGACACTGGCAATATTTCAGCTCTTGGTTTAAGATGAATGCGTTTTCACAGACAAGAGGCAGCATATTAAATTCTCCTTTTGTAGATAGTTTACCAACTCCCAGGTCTGTACGTTAGACTACTAATCCACTTGAAGGGATGAAGAATTTTGAATATCATAATGTTTATCTGTCAGGTAACAGTGTCCTTTACTCAAAATCCTGTCTTCTGATTCAAATTGCAAATCTTTATCAGATGAACTTTTTTTTTTAATCTTAGAAAAAGTAGATAATGAGTGTGATTTACATTATAATGCTGGTTATTACACACATAATTACTTAGATAATTGAATGTTAAATTATTTCTCTCCTGGAGATTCCTAACCTTTTAATCTTCTCCCCTCTGCTGTCAGAATTTTTAAGATTTGGGGACTAATTCTTAGATTCATAGTAGGGTAGTAAGGGAGGGAGGAAGGGAAGGTTTTGTGGGGTAAGGAGAGAATTTAAAAGTCATGCTTACTATATTCTAGATTCTAGACTTGGTGTTAATTTCTGCCTAGATTTGGAGTTGTCTTGGTTCTCACCTTGCCACTAGTTCCTGACACTCTGTCTTGTTAATTCGTCTGGGACATTATGGTGCTTAACTCACCTCACATGTGTTCATTTTTAACCCCTTGACACATATCTCTATTTCCAAATTTCAGGGCCACTTCCTGGACACTTCATTGGCTTCCCTATCAGACACCCCACAACTTGGTATAGACCTTTCTAAGTAGACTGCCTCAGAATACCAACTGTTTACCTTCTGCCATATTACTTAGTGATCATGCTTTGACTTTCAGTTTTATAAAGATAAAAGAAAGAAATCTGAGACATGAAAATGCAGAATTGCACATAGTAATGGGTACCATGTAATGTTTTGATATGTATTTCATAATTATCTTTCATTTTTAAACAACAGGAATTTATTTTCTCAATTTGACAGGCTAAAATGTCCAAGATCAGATGCCAGCATGGTTGACCTCTGGTGTGGGCTCTCTTGCTGGTTTGTAGACTGCTACTTTCCTACTGTGTGCTCATACAACTTTCCCATGGTGCATGTGGTAGAGAGAGATCTCTTCCTCTTCTAAGGTCACCTATCCTACCCTATGATGTTATTCAACCTTAATTTCCTCTTAAAAACCCTCACTGTTGGGAGCCACAAATGAATTGTGGGCTTGTCTGAGTCATCTCTAAGCAGAGGTGTGCCCTTTGGAGAAGTCTTAGGGTCATGTCACCCATATGAGACTGCTTCATTGCCTTGGCAATGTCCTGCTCAGAGAGAATTCTGTGATACGGTGAAATTCATTGGTTCAAATGCAACTTCACAGGGAGTGGAAAGAGATATCAGTGTGCCCAAGTAATCTTGAGGAGCCAGCTGCCTGGAGGAGGAAGAATTATTGTGCAAGTGATACGTCCTCAAGCGGGCCAACTTCCCCACAATCTCATGCTTCTTGTTTATCTTAAAGAACACTTCCTCAGGATGAATTCCTTTGGTATGTTTCAGTATAAATCATTTGTCTTTTTCACTCCTAAAGCCCCTGCTTTAACTAATTTCTTAATACTCTTTTTTTCAGACTTTTATTTCCAGCCAGCCTACCCCTTCATTTGATTTACTTTTTCCCTTCCCATGCAAGACACGTGAGCCCTCACAGCAGTGTATTAATACTGATAGTAGAGCTTCTACACATGCATTTGGTGGGGGACACAATTTTGTTCATAGCACCTCATCAACCTGCTCCCCCATTCCCAGGTTAAGTTAGGGATCAATTCTTCCTTAGCATATTGCCCTCATTAGGGAGTCAAGGAATACTCAGCCTACTCTTTTTTCATATCTCTGATCTTCTGGTGCCTCCTATTGTACCATCAGTGGGGCAAGGGAACCCACTGATTGAGTTCTCAGGAGCCAGCCTCATGGGACATAATATAGCCTTCAGAAGGATGGAAAAAGAATTTGTAGTGGAGAGAAGATGCTTGATCAAGGCATGCCACAATAGGTTTTTTTTTTTAATATTTTAGTTTTAGGTGGGCACAATATCTTTGTTTTATTTTTATGTGGTGCTGAGGATGGAATCCAGTGCCTCATGCATGCTAGACAAGCACTCTACCACTGAACCACAACCCCAGCCCCACAATATTTGTTTAAAGATAAAAATTAATTCTTGGGACTTGTGAAAGTCTTGAGTGGAACTTATAACTTAGCTGATCCAACCTCATTTCAAATATTCAAGAACTAAAACCCAAGAAAGTTAAAATGACTTGGTTAGGCTCATCAGTTATTAATAAGAAATATAATTTGTGGGTGATTTCCCCTGTGTCACTCACCAGTGTTTATTTAGGATAGTTTCTATTGCTGCATAACAAATTACTCAAACTTGGTAAGTTAAAACAATACCTAATAATTAACTGAACATCCATTCATTTCTTCAGAATGTTGAATGTCTCAAAACACTTTATCCAGGTGTGGCCTGGGTAAAGTTTTACCTGGATGCTCTGGGAAAAAAGTCTTCTTTAAAGAGCTCATTCTTGTTTTGGAAAGAAATCATTGTGTTTTTATTATTATTATTATTTAAATTTTTTGTGGGCTGTAGGGTGGGAGCTGTTTTCAGCTTCTAGATGTTGCTTGTGTTCCTTGGCATACGTATTCATCTGCCAGATTAGGTTTCTTTCTGATATCACAGTGCATGTATCATGGGATGATTAATAATTAGTACCATAAGCTTTAAAAGTACAGAAGGTTGAGTTTGAAACAGTGCCATTGACTAGTGGGTGTGTAATGTTAATCAAAATTATTTAATCTCTTTCCTTAAATGTAAAACAGTTATACCTAACTAGTTTAGAGAGAGATTCCTCTTATAAGGTCACTTTAAAAATAATAACTAGATAATATATGCAAAGTGTTATATTTTAGTGGTTATGGTAAACATAATCTAAAATTTATTTAAAAAATAAATATGTGATAAATGTTAAAAGTGAAGATGAAGACTGCCAAGAATTTTTTTTAACTCATATACCTGAAATATTTATGTAGTAGGTAAGTTTTTTTCTTGGGGAGTAACATTTACATTAAGAATAGAAGGGGCATTTGTTTGAGCTCATCCTTTTGTGTGGAAAAGCAGAGGCAATACCATTTGCAAAGGCTGAGGTCAGTTGAAATGACCATGAGGTCCTGAAGAGCCAAATGGTCAGCTGAAAGAGCAGCAGGGAGTAGCATAGGTAAGAATGGAGAGAGAGTCAGGGCAAGATCGGGTCAGGCCTCATATATTGTGAGTGTCATCTGAAGCTTCCAAACATTTGAACAGCTTTATTGAGTTATCATAAGCATGTAAATACACCTGTTTAAAGTCTATGCTTTGAAAAGCTTTTGTATGTGGATGGTAAGTCAAAGCCATCATTACAGTTAAGATAGTGAATATATAAATAACCCATAAAAGTATCTGTGCTCCTTCACATGCTCTTGTCCAGTCCTCTTTTACCCTATTCCCATCACCAAATAACCACGATCATAGTTAGATTGCATTTTCTAGACTTTTATATAAATTAAATGATACATTATATGTTATATTACCTTATATATTAGCTTATTTCACTCATCCTAAGTTAAGATTTATCTAAATGACTACAATTGCCTATTCATTTATTTTTGTTGCTTACTAGTATTCCAATGTATATATGTAATACAATTTATTGATCTATTCACCTATTGATGGGTATTTATTTGCTTTCAGTTCAGGTCTATTTACAAATAAAGTGTTCCTGAACATTGATGTCTGAGTCTTCTTTGGATCTATTCCTTTATTTCCTTTGGCTAAATACTTGGATCTGTAAAGACTATATCCTCTGGTTATGTTCATGTTTTCTTTGAAGCTGCTACTGTGATTTTATCAAATGATGACACCACTTTACATTCTTAGCAGCACCAGTATCAGAGAAATCCTAAAGCATTTTTCATGGTCAGTCTTTGAGTTCTAATAATAAGTAGGTAATGGGATCTCTTTGTGATTTTAGGCTGTATTTTCTTAGTGATGAATATGTGCAGTGTCTTTTCATGTGCTGATTTTCCATCTGTAAGTCTTCCTTTGTGAAGTGATTATTCAAATATCAATTTTTAAAGAATTATTTCTTATTTTTGAAGTTTGGGAGTTCTCTAATACTCTTAAAAAGAACTCCATTGTCAGACATATGATATGCAAATATACCAGTTTACGCCATCTCTTGGAATTTTTTCAACAGCAGAAATTCCTAATGTCAGTGAAGTTCAATTTATTAATTTTATTTCATGCATTGTGCTTTTGTTATGTTAAGAAATCTTTTGCCTGAAGTTACAATCTTTGTGTGTTTTCTTATATAAATTTTATAGTTTGTTTATGTCTGATACACTTGAGCTATTTTTGTTTATGGTATGAGATATGGGTATTTATTCATTTTTCATGTGGCTGTCCAATTGTACCATATTGTGATTTTGAATAGATTATTGATATGGACTAAATGTTGATGTTCCCCTAGATCACATGATAATACCATAATCCCTAATACCGTGGCTTTTGGAGATGTGGCCTTTTGGTAATAATTAGGGCATGTGGGCTGCATTACATGGATGGGAATGTCTTTAGATCCTGTGGGATAAGCACTTTTGGGGCCAAGGCTTTTGGTATTGGCATCCATGGTCCTGGAGCTGAAGGTCACAAGTGAAACCTTTTCCTGGTCCTAAGACAAAAGTGCCAGTTATTCTGGGCCTTTGTGTACCAATGGCTACAGTCCTAAGCCCATGGAGTAGGAGAAGTTTTTCCTTAATTCCAGTGAGACAGTGTAATGGGAATTGGGTTCTTGTCTCTGACAACCTCTGGTCCTAAAGCTGTAGAACACTTAGCAACCTGTCTTCACCTTTGTGAAACTTGCATAGGACCAAGGCTTTTGGTGGTATTAGGGAAATGACTGTTGGTCCCTAAGGTAGGGTGACATCTATAAATAACTGTTGTAGCAGCTTGGGTCCTAGAGGCAGGAGAGTTCCAATGTGAGTTCCTTCTTTGGAGCAAAGTAATCACTCTTAGATCACCTAGCTTGCCAAAATGGATTTAAAATCCTATAAGGATGGGTATTATTCTGTAGTTAGGACTGCTAGTATGCTGCAGTAAAGGGGGTTGCTGTTACTTTTCTGCTTATCTTTACCCAACAAGGTGGAGTATGCCCTAGCCAGGGAACTAGGTTTGAAATTGTTTTATTCTATTCTCTAGGTTGCCTTTCTGACTTTCCATCACTTTTTGGCTGATATCCAAATTCTTCCCTCAATCATTCTCCTCTATAGTTTTTCCTTTTTCATCCTGGTTCTCTGTGGCAGAGTTCATACACAGGACATCTGTTTTAGTCAGTCATTTTGTGGCTGCAAATTAAAGACCTGCCCAGAACAACTTTAGAGGAGGAAAAGTTCATTTGGTGGCTCAGTTTCAGAGGTTCATAAACAGTAGACTCCACTCCTTGGGGCTCAAAGTGAGGCTGAACATCATGGCAGAAAAGTGTGGCAGAAGGAAGCAGTTCACATGATGATCAGACAGTAGATAGAAAGATCTCCACTTGCCAGATACAAATATATACCCCAAAGCCATGCCCCCAATGCCACACCCCACCTGACTTCAGTTACCCCTCAGTTAACCCAATCAGTGAATTAATTCCCCGATGGATTAAGACTCTCACAACCTAATCTCTTCTCCTCTGTACCTTCTTGCATTGTCTCACAGGTAAGCTTTTGGGGAACAAAAAATGGTCTCTCATCCAGACCATAACAATATCTATTTTTGGTCATCTTGAATATCTCTGCATGAATGATCCACTATCACCAGCAGGCATTGTATGTCACTTATTTCTCTCTCTTTTTTTTTTTATCAGCCATTCTCATAAGGTGTACATTTACTGTAGTATGTTTAATTTGTATTTTCTTGACTGTTAATGATGTTGAACAACTTTTCATGTAGTTAATTTCTGTTAATATTCTCTTTGGTGAAATAGCTTTTTATATTTTGATAGTTTATTTTTTGCCTGTGTATGGAGGCTTTTATATAGCATATTCTAGATATTTATCATAGAACTAGAGTTTTTAATTTTGGGTAGAGAGAGAAGATGGGAGGGGAGGGGAGAGGGGATAGGAAAGGTAGCAGAATACAACAATTACTAATTGGGCATTATGTAAAATTGTGGATGTGTAACCGACGTGATTCTGCAATCTGCATTTGGGGTAAAATTGGGAGTTCATAACCCACTTCAATCTAATGTATGAAATATGATATGTCAAGAGCTTTGTAATGTTGTGAACAACCAATAAAAAAAATAAATATAAAAAAAAGAAAAAGCCTAATCTATCAATGTATCTTCCACACATAGTAAACATTCTCAAACTTTATCAAAAGTACTGACTATTAGATCATTAATATGTCCTCCTATATTTTCAAATTCTTTCATGGAGTGCATTTTGGTTCTACATAATAGTTGGACTTATTTGAACATAAATCACGGAACTTAATTTGCTCCACTTAAGTACCTGGTGCCTCCTCTTTCCCTCCTCTTCTATTCTATTGGCTATATATATTTCAGTTTTTAATTGGTGCTTTTTAGACATACATAAAGGTAAAATTCACTATGGTATATTGAAACATGTAGATAGTATAGTATTGTCAAATGCATTCTGCATTTCCTCATTGTTTCTGTCCATCCTCTTTCTCAATCTCCTTCTACACCACTGATATTTTCTACATCTCCTAAAATTTGCCCCCCACCCTTTTACAGTACTTTGTTCTAGCTTTCATATGAGAAAAAATATTTGACCTTTGATTTTCTGAGTTTGGCTTATCTCACTTAGCATGATGGTTGCCACTTGTAGTGCTTCTGATAATATGGGCATTTTACCAACATTAATTCTGTCTATCCAAGAACATGGGAGAATGTTCTATCTTCTGAGGTCTTCTTAAATTTCTTTCTTTAGTGTTCTGTAGTTTTCATTTTAGAGGTCTTTCACTTCTCTTGTTAGATTGATTGCCAAGTATTGTGTGTATGGGAGCTATTATAAATAGGATAGTTTTCCTAATTTCTTCTTCAGCTGATTCACTGTTGGTGTATAGGAATGAAATTGATTTATGGGTGTTAATTTTGAATACTACTACTTTGTCGACTTATGAGTTCTGTAAGTTTTTTGTTGGCGATTTTTGGGACTCTTCAATCTAGGCTCATATCATCAGCAAAGAGATAGTTTGAGCTCTTCTTTTCCTATTTGTATCCATCTACTTTCTATTTTTGCCTAAGTGCTCTGGCTAGCGTTTAAAAGATTATGCTGAATAGAAGTGTTGAAAGAGGGCAGCCCTGTCTTTTTGGAGGAAAAAATGAAAGAATTTCCTCTATTTAGAATTATGTTGGCCTTGGGTTTGTCATATATAGCTTTTACAATGTTATGTTCCTTCTTTACCTAGTTTTTCTAGTGTTGTGAACATGAATGGATACTATATTTTGTCACAGGCTTTCTCTGCATCCATTGATATCATTTGATTCTTGTCTTTAATTCTATTACATTGATTGGTTTTCTGTATGTTGAAACAACCTTGCATCTCTGAGATAGTGTACCATGATCAAATGTGTTTTATCTTTTAAATGTGTATTTGTATGTGATTTCCTAATATTTTATTAAGAATTTTTGCATCTATGATAATCAAAAGATGTATCTTTGTCTATTTTGGTGTCAGGGTTGTTATGGTTTGGATGTGAGGTGTCCCCCAATAGCACATGTGTGAGACAAGGCAAGAAGGTTCAAAGGAGAAATGATTGGGTTGAGTGAATCAATCCCCCTGATGGGATTGACTGAGTGGTAACTGGAAGCAGGTGGGATGTGGCTGGAAAAAGAGGTTGATTGGGAGTGTGGAGTCTCTCTGTTTCCTGATCACCATGAAGGAAGCTGTTACCCTCTCCCACCATGATATTCAGCCTCACCTCAAGTCCTGAGGAAGGGAGCTAGTCTTCTATGGACTAAGGCCTCTGAAACCATAAACCCTCAAATAAACTTTTCTTCCTTACATTTGTTCTGGTCTGATCCTTTAGTCACAGCAGTAAAAAAGCTGACTAAATCAAGGGTGGTACTAGCTCCATAGAAGGTGTTTGTAAGAGTTCCCTCCTTTTCTACTTCATGGAATAATTTGAGGACGATTGGTGTCAGTTCTTCTTTAAAGGACTGTTAAAAGACTGGTAAAACTCGACAGAGAATCCATCCTATCCTAGGCTTTTCTTAGTTGGTAGGTTTTTGATGGTGTCTTCAATACTTGAAATTGATCTGTTTAAATTATCTATGACCTCCTGGTTCAATTTGGGTCTCTATCAATGTCTTCAAGATTTTCTCATTTATTATAGTATAAATTTTGAAAATAGTTTCTGGTTATCCTGTATTTCAATAGTAGCTGTGGTGATAGGAAATCACAAATCAACTATTTTGGTTAGTTTAGCTAAGTGTTTTTCTTTTCTGATTTTTAAAAAATTTCAATTTCATTGATTTTGGCTCTGATTTTAATTATTTCCTCTTTTCTCCTTATTTTGGTGTTGATTATTTCTTTTCTTAGGGCCTTGAGATATAATATTATTTATTTGATGACTTTCTATTCTTTTAATGAATGATCTTAATACTATGATCTTTCTTCTTAGAATTGCTTTCATAGTGTCCCAGAGATTTTGATGTGTAATATCATGATGAATTCTCACCACTAAGTATTTTTTTTATTTCACCTTCTGTGCATTCATCATTCCATAACATTTTATTTAGTCTCCAGGTGTTAAAGTTGGTTCTTTTTTATTTTATCATATCATTGATTTCTAATTTCATTCAATTGTTTGAAAGAATGCCAGGTATTCTCGCTCTTTTTTAATTTTTTTTTTTATTTGAAGCATTACTTTGTGGTCTAAGATGGGGTATATTTTAGAAAATGAGCAGTGTGCTGCTGAGAAAAAAAGTTTATTCAGTCACTGATGGATGAAATATTCTTCATATACCTATTAAATCTAAATTATTGTATAAGTTCTTTTTTTTTAGTTTAAAGAATCTATGCAGTGGTGAGAGAGGCATGTTAAAGTCACTCAGTGTTATTGTATTGTATTTAATTCATTCTTGAAATTGAGGGTTTGTTTGGACATACATACACCATTGTTTGGGGCATAAATATTTATGATTGTTATACCTTGTTGATGTGTAATTTGCTTAAGCACTATGAAATGTCCTTCTTTGTCTCTTCTCATTAACTTTGGCTTAAAGTCCACTTCATCTGATATGAGAATAGAAACCCCTGCTTGTTTATGAGATCCATGTGAATGATATATAATTTCCCATCCTTCCACCTTCAGTCTCTGGATTTCTTTGCCAATGAGATGAATCTTTTGGGGAAAGCATATGGTTGGGTCTTATTTTTTTAATCAAATATGTCAGCTCATGTCTTTGATGAATTTAGACCACTTATATTCAGTATTATTATTGAGAGATAATTTTTCTCATCATTTTAATTTTTTTCTAGTCTTTAATTTGAATTAGTTTCTCTGACTTAGTGTTGTTATAGTTTGGATGTGAGACCATGCAAGAGGGTTCAGAGGAGAAATGATCAAATTGTGAGAGCCTTAATGCAGTCAGTGAGTTAATACTCTGATGGGATTAACTGGTAGCTAAATGAGGAGGGGGCATGGCTTTGGGATATATATTTGTATCTGGTGAGTGAAATCTCTGTGCTTTCTGATCATGATGTGAGCTGCTTCCCTCTGCCACACTCTTTAGCCATAATGTTCAGCCTTACTCAGAGCCCAGAAAAATGGAGACAACTGTGTTTATACTGAGACTTCTGAAACCATGAGCCCTCAAATAAAGTTTTCCTCCTCTAAAACTTTTCTGGTCAGATCTTTTAATCACAGCAGTTTTTTTAAAAAAAATGACTAAAATACTATTCTTCTACAGTAGTTTTTCCTGCTAGTTATTTTCATTTATTAATTTCTTCATGAAGTATTTATTGAGTATGTTTTATAGTGTAGTCTATCTGGTTGTGAATTCTTTTAACTTGTTTATCATGGAAGGTTTTAATTTCATTTTCAATTCTGAAGCTTAATTTTGCTGCGTATGATATTCTTGGTTGGCATACATTTTCTTTCAGAGTGTGGTATTTATTTCTCTAAGACTTCATAGCTTTTGAGGTCAGGATTGAGAAAACAACTGATATTCAAGTTGGGTTTTATCTAAATGTGACACATAATTTTTCTCTATCAGCTTTTAGAATTTTCTTTATTATGTATGTAAGGAATTTTTATAATAATGTGCCTTGGGGTGGGTCTATTGTAATTTTGTATATTTGGAAACCTGCATGCTTTCTATATTTTATTTTCTATTTCATTGAAAAGATTATATATTCCTTTAGTTTGTATTTCAGAGCCTTCATCTATCCTGATAAATCTTAAATTTGGACTTTTCATGTTATCCCATATTTCTTGAATATTCTTTTCATGGTCTCTTCACATCTTTTCTCGATGGTCAACTTTGTTTTCAGGATTATATATTTTGTCTTCATTGACTAAAACTCTATATTCTAACTGGTCTAGTATTTTGGTGGTGCTTTCCATTAAATTTTTATTAAATTTTATTTCTGATGGATTCTTTTTCAGAATCTGATTCCTTTTTGAACTGACATTTCATTTCTTGTATTTTCTGTTTTCATTCCTTACGTTGTTGTTTACCTCATAGATCAGTTTAACTATGAACTTTCTAAATTCATTCTCTGACATTTTCTCCACTGTGTTGTTAATGGATTCTGTTATTGAGGAATTTGGGGTTGTTCCCTTGCTTTTTCATATTTTTGTCTGCCCATCTATCAGTATGAATCTGGGGCAGTACAGTTCCTATCCTATGAACTTATAGTGTCCTTGAATATTTCCAAAACACCATAATTTGGGGGGAGACAAATAATAACAACACCAATTCAAGTATATAGTATTACACTAACTGCTCGAGTTCCCACTATGACATCTACGATGTTAATTGGCACAGTAAATAGAAATACTTTGAAAAGCAGTTATCATAGATTGCAATTTCAAAAGGTGAACAGGGAAAATGCAGAAGGAGATGTATGATGTGATGATTATGAAGAAGTAGGAGAGACTATAGAAGTAAAAAATTTAAGGAAGCATGGAAATGAATACCATAGAATTTGACTTCTAGCAAAAGAAAGGGAAGGAAGAGAACCAAGAGATATAGACAAGTGAAAAACAACACAAACTAGAACCAAGATATACTAATCAAAAACTGGTAACCCTCAAAAGACAGTCATAAAAAATAACTACTTTCAAAAAGTTAGAAGTGAGAAAAAAGGGAAAATACACACACACATACAAAAATGTCTACAGTCTATTTAAAAAAAAAAAGGTTCTTGATTTAAAAAAATTGAGGAATTGTCGTGGTCAAAATTGTCAATGAGAATAGTTTTTGTTTTTTTTTTTGTCTGTTCCTAAATGTTTTTCTTACCATTTATTTTTCCTTGAGGTATCCCCTGCATATAAGAGTAGTGACTTCAGGCTGTCACATCATTTCTGTTTTTGTGTTGCTCATTAAATTGACAGCTGGAGGTCAAAAATTCTTGACTTCCTTTCTCAGCAGTATGAGGTAGAGTGGGGTTCTGTGAGAAGAGTTCGGAGCTTTTGAATGTGGGGTTTAGGTCTAGTTAGGCTCCAGGTGTTTGTTGAATGGTGATTGGTCTGAAGACTTTAAATCATTGCACCTCCCAGGTCCAGAAGCTGCCCATCCATGTTGGGAGACTGCATGCCAGAAGTTTCCCTTTGGCCCTTTGCCACATGAGAGGAACCAATCTTTTACTCCCTCTTCCACCTAAGGATCACACTATTCACCCTCCTCAGCTCAGTCCTCAAGCAAACAGTCATAGCTACATCTTTTTCAAATTGTCCAGCTGATCCTACAAGCCTCAAAGTGGGCAGGGATAGGGGGAGACCAGACTCTCTCTGGTCACTATTGAATCCTATTCCCCTGGTCTCCTAGGACCACTGAGTTGTGTGGTAGGTGTCTGCTAGGTCTGGGCTCCTGGACTTGCTCCCACAGCTGCTGCCTTCCATAGTGAGGTAGCAATATGGGGCCTGCCTTGGCTCTCTACAAACAACTGGGAAATACTACTAGGATATAGTGTGATACACCCTCTGGTTAAGTTTGGCAGTGACTGTTATCTGTGATTTTTTGGTATCAAGATACACCACACTACCACTTGAAATGCAAATTCCCTTATACTCCATGCTTTGCCTGTGGTGGATCATCTCTTGCCAGTGGTGGGATTTCTTCTTATTGTATCCAAACTTCTGGATCCCCAAGCTGTTCTGAGAGTCAAGTATTAAATGCCAGTAAAATCCCTCTTTCACCCACCTTACTGAGATGCTGTTTATTTGCTTTCTTGGTCTCATGCCATGAAGCAGCTTAAAAAGCAAACTCCTCCATCTTCCAAGCATCCAATTTCATTCTTCTTTATGGCTGAATAAAATTCCATTGTGTACATATACCACACTTTCTTAAACCATTCGCCTATTTTTTGGGCACCTGGGCAGGTTCCATAATTTGGCTATTGTGTGTTGTGGTGCTGTAAACATGGATGTGGCTATGTCACTAAAGGATGTTTATTTTAGTTGTTTTATATATATATATAAAGAAATGGGATACCTGGGTCATATGATGGTTCCATTCCTAGTTTTATCTTCCTCCTGTATTTTTAAGAAAACTCTTATTACATACCTTTTTTTTTTTTTCCTGATCCACTTTGAGGTTCAATTTTGCACGAGATTTGGGTTAATTTTTTTTTGGGGGGGAGCAGATTTTGAATTGCTCCAGCATCATTTTCTTCCATTGAATTGCTCTTTAACTTTGTCCAAATTAACTTGCCATGGTCTATCTTATGATCTAAAGTCTACTGCTTAATCAAAACACTTTAAGAATTATATATATTTATAAACAATAATTTTTCTTTATTCTTTTTTATCAAGATTGTTTTGATTAAAAAATTTCATCTGGGATGTAAGAACTATTGTCTATTATTTTCTTTTACTTTTTGGTCTGGGCATCAGAATGAGGATGACCTTACATAGAGAAATGGGTAGTATCTCCAGAAGAGTGTTCATAAATTTGGGATTATTTCTTCCTTAAATGTTTGGTAAAATTCTCTAGTAAAACATTCAGGACTGGGGTTTTCATTGTGGGGAGGTTTTAATCTATAAATTCAATTTTTAAATTTTAATTTTTAAAATTTGTTCTAATTAGTCATATATGATAGCAAAGTGCATTTTGATTCATTGTACGCAAATAGAGCACAACTTTACATCTTGTACAACCAGAGAAATTAAAAGTCACACCACATGTGCAGTCATACTTGTACCTAGGGTAATGATGTTAATCTCATTCAAACATCTTTTTTACCCCCATGCCCCCCACTTTGCCTAACCAAAGTTACTCCATTTATGCCTCCCCACTCCCACTACAGTTCAGCATCTACTTATCAGAGAGCATCTGGCCCTAGGGTTTTTTGGGATTGGCTTACTTTGCTTAGTAAAATAACTCCATCTATTTACCTGCAAATGCCATAATTTTATTCTCTTTTAATCTTGAGTAATATTACATTGTATATATGTACCAGAGTTTCTTTTTCCATTCATCTATTAAAGGGCACCTAGACCATAATAGCCAAAGCAATCCTTAGCAAGAAGAGTAAAGCAGGAGGCACCACAATACCAGACCATAAATTGTACAAAGCTATGGTAACAAAATTGGAATGGTATTGGCACCAAAACAGACATGTAAACCAATGATAGAGAATAGAAGACACAGAGACAAACCCACATAAATAAAATTATCTCATACTAGACAAAGGCACCAAAAACATACATTGGAGAATTGATAGCCTCTTCAACAGATGACACTGGGAGAACCGGAAATTCATACGCAGCAATATGAAACTAAACCCCTATCTCTCACCATGCACAAAAATCAACTTAACGTGGATCAAAGACCTCGGAATTAGACCAGAGACCCTCTGCCTAATAGAAGAAAAAGTAGGCACAAATCTTTATCATGTCAGATTAGGACCCACCTTCCTTAACCAGACTCCTAAAATACTAGAAATAAAATCAAGAATCAATAAATGGGATGGATTCAATCTAAAAAGTTTCTTCTCAACATAAGAAACAATCAATGAGGTGAAGACAGAACCTATATTTTGAGAGCAAATTTTTGCCACATGCCTGTCAGATTGAGAATTAATGTCCAGGATATATAAAGAACTTGAGAAACTTAACACTAAATTCAATTTTTAAAAAGAAATATGAAGCTACCCAGATGATCTATTTCTTTAAAAGATTTTTAAGCTGGAAAATGTAAGAAAGACTTCCTTTTTTTTACTTATGTAACTATAATTTTTTTCTTGGCTTTTGATCTGGCTTAGCCATAGATAAAGTATATTTGTTCAGTATCTAGAACAGGTCAATTCTAACAAATCATCACCTCTTGGGTATATTCAGGTTTTATCACCATATACTGTACATTTTAGTAACTCATTAAAAATGACATAATTTGTTTTGAGTTTTTCATAATTGCCTCTCATGATTATATTTGGTTTAGGAATATAAAATTTCCATTATTTGGCTATTTTTTTTATTCAACTACTTTAAGCCTTCACCTGTACAAATACCTTCTTTCTATCAATTGTTGTATATTTAACTTAGATTCCAGACCTATAGCCACTTTGGTCACTTTTTTTCTGGACATGATTTTGATTGTGTCTCTTGTATCCAAACTCAGCCTATGTGTAGACACTAAGTGGGTCAGTGGAAGCTGAGGTTCAAGGAGGTTAAGTGGCTGGGAAGGTTTGGTGGACTTGTCTGTTCCTTTGGTGTGAACAGGGACTGTTTTTGGCTATTTTTTAAGGTTAAGACAGATTTAGTGATATTTCAGATAGCAAAAATAAAAGTAACAACTGATGTCAGAACTGGGGCAAGCCTACCACTCCCTGCCCCTCCAAAAAAAAAGGATATTTACTGGTAATATACTTTCCTAGCAAAATAATCATCTAGTACAAAGAAGTCATCCCATGATTTAACTTATACAAATTCTGTATTTTGTTTGCAGTTCTATCCTCTTACAATTTAGTTACAATGGGATAGACACTCAATTGTGTACTCTATATTATCATGCATACACGTTACTATATATAGTTTACTATATAGATATACATGTATATATTTCAATTCTACCTTGTTGGAGGCACTACGTCTTTGAGTCACTTTATTATAGTAGCTAAGCCAGAACCAAACTAATTGAAAAGTTGTAACCTGGAAGAATAGTGCTGCTATGATAAACACCTAGAACTGATTTTCTTAATGCTTTGGTACTAGGTATCAAAAACACAAACATCACAGATTGAGAAGCTAGTGTCAAACAATCTAGCTAAAACTTTTGGGGTAGATCATGAGGTTTTTGAGACTTTTGTAAATAAACTAGTTAAAAATATTCAAAATAATTTTGTGTGTAGTATGCTCCTTGTTGCTACTAGCAGTCTTCAAAAAAGTGTGAGCAAGACTGTGTAGGCTAAATGAAGTAAACTTCAGCTCTGGGATAAGAAATTTATGTAAGAATTCAGGTTTTGGATGGAACCTTTTTTTTTTTAAGTCAAAACAGTCAGTGATAAATTTCTAGATCTTTCTTGAATATTTTCCATTAAGATTTGTCAGTCATAAAGAACAAAGGGTGTTGCCTTTTCTACTCACTATAACTATTTCAGAGGACCTTTCAGAATTATCATTTAAAATGACTAGAGGTAATCCAAATTCAGAAGGCAGTGACAAAATCAAATACAGAGTCTTCAGATAAATATCTAAAAGGATTTGATTATTTTTAACCTGCAAAATGGCAATTTTCAATTGGTTCAACATTATTGTTTTATAAGAATTTTGTGCTCCAGTACTTCTGCAGTACTATGTAAGGAGGAAGATCATGCTGATGTCAGGAACAGAGAAGTTGCATGCTACTCTAGGTGAGCCTTCTTTGTGATATTCAATAGCTTATGTCCTCAATTGACCTGATATGTGAGGCTTATAGTCTAAATGCTGTGCACTTAACTGATTCCTTACTCAATACCACTAGCCAGTGACAAGGGATCTTCTGTCTATCATTCACTGTGAGTCAGTGGGAGAGTTCTTTAATACATCAGTTTGATTCAGGGATCCAGAATAATGTGGTTCCTCAGTTACCAAGACAGAAAACATTGCATATGGTAAACATGCAATAACTCACAACACTGTATCAACTGAATATAGGCACATGACCTCATCTGATCTCAGAATAGTAAGGAAGCATAATCTTGCCATATGTCTGGCAGGAAAAAAAATGAATGGTGACAAGCACTAGTACTTATTATATGTCTTATACTGGGCCAAACATGGTAGAAGATGTAAAATATGTGTTAAGGCACAATCTCTGTAAAGTTGTAGGAAATCAATTTTTCACACAAGGACTGCAGAATGGTAATATTATGTATTACACTATAATTCTTCTGCAGTTCAGAAGAATTCTGTAACTCATGGACAAGATTTGATATGGATCTTAAAGAACAGATAGGGAGAAATAAATAGAAAAGCCTTTCTAGAAAGAAACAAAATGAATAATGGAGGAAAAATTTAAAAGTATGTATAGTACATTAAAATATGGAACTTAGAGAAATAGACCAGAGTATGTCATAATTTTACTTAAGAAAGTTAATAAGGTTTGGAGATCCATGAAGACAATTCTGTTATCAGTAGCCATCAATCAGCAGTGCAGAGGAGCAGGTGCCATTTTCCTTGTAGTGGGAATTGTCTTGGGAATTTTGCTACAGAACATTGAGAAGGGATTCTTGATTCCATCTGTTTTGTGGATAATGGAAGATGATATAAATATTGGTTCATTTTGGTTTTGGCTGTACTTAATTTCTCTGGAAAAGATTTATTCTTCTTTAGAAAATTAGAACCCTTTAATATATTTTTTTAACATAAGATGAGGATGTGGGTATAAACCAGCAGAAGTGAGAACCTATACTAGAAAGAGCAGCTAATACAGAGGCTTTCTTCTCTCAGTGCTAAGAGCCTGAGAAGTGATCTGGGTTAAGCATGTAGGTCATCTCCTGTGCCCCACACGACCTCTGCCAATATCCCCAGAACAAAATGGATATGCAAGATCAATGTGGAAATAACTTTAAGCCCTCCTATACCCAGTCCTCTCGTTTTTTTGTGGAATGAAATAACCATCTTTTTTGTAACAGAGATACTTACAATACAATTATAATTGTCTCCATTTAGCACTTATCTCCTTCAATCTAAACAGAGACTTGAAAGACTGCTAGCAATTTGCCTGCTGAATGGCTGGAAGTAGGGGAAAGAGTTTAGACAGATTCATCGACTACTCACTGGACAGTTTCTAAATTTCACTGTGGAAGGTTTCTTGGGTACGATTGTCAATGTGATGCAGTTTCTATCCTTCGGAACCACAAGGTAAAGAGGAAGAGTGAACACATATCAGTGCAATCAATTTTGGAAAGGAAGTATCCCAGAGTACAGAAAAGGGGCAGTTAATCAACACAGGAGGAAAGTGTATATAGTGAGGGAAGGCATCTCAGAGGAGGTGACATCTCACTTGAAGGTTAAAAATGACTTTAGCCTTATCTTTATCCTGGTTTGGGAAGGAGATAGATAAAATGACCTATGGATACGCATATTGATTTTTTCCTAATTATATGAACTCTCATTATTTTTCATTTAAATTGCACATTGCCTCTGGATTGAATTTCTTAAATTATCGATCTCATTACTTTTTCTTACTATTTTCATGGTTTCCTGCTGCCTACAAAATAGTATACACAGTTGAGCTCTACTCATGGCTTCTGTCATCTCCCTCTCTGAACTCTATAGTGCTCCAAACTGTCTTGTAATGCACCATCAATATGTTTATAAATTACATAATTATTAAGCAGATGATTATTATTTCATTATAATTAGACATTATGATGAAAACGAGATGGCAAAGTGAATATATTATGGCATTTTCTCCCTGCTTCCCCTGATGGATCTCATGAATATTTTCTGAACTGTTCAAACCTCTATTTGTATAGACCACTGCTCTACTCACTTCACACCACCTACTTTCAATGGGTAGATTCCATCTATTTATAATGGTACCAACATATGATCTGCCTTAATTCATCCCTATCCTCTTTAGTTAGAATTATTCCTGCCCTCATTTTTGTTTCCTTAAAACTCCATCAAAGCATTTGTTGTATTTTTCCTTGGTAGAAAACAGACAAGTTGTATTACCTCTTGAACACTAGAGTGTTTACACTTTCACGGGCCAAAATAAAATTAGCTCCAACAATAAAAACAACAACAGTGTTGAAAATAATACATTGTAACATGGTAATAGTAAATCACACCTCTTCTATTTTTTCAGAAAACAGTTACCAACATAGAAATACAAAAATTTAACAGTTGTATTAAAATTTAATTATCAAGTTAAAAATATAACTTTTAAAAATATAAGAAGAATATCAGGGCTGGGGATGTGGCTCAAGCGGTAGCGCGCTCGCCTGGCATGCGTGTGGCCCGGGTTCGATCCTCAGCACCACATACAAACAAAGATGTTGTGACCGCTGATAACTAAAATAAATAAATAAATAAATAAAAAGAATATCTACTTGGTATTCAGATACATTTTACTGTTTTGATATGATGTGGGAGGGGATATTTAAAAATCAGTGAGCCTAGAACTTACAAAGGTCTTAAAATTGTTCTGCTAGCCATGAACACTGACTGATCACTTGTAATGTGTAAGGCACGATACTAATTTTCTTTTACAAAAAGCTGCTAATCACTATGCGAGTGGAGTACTGTAGTTTGCTGATGAGAAAATGGTTTTATTACCACCTCTGACCTTATTCAAAGCTATTCTGCAAGTGGCAGGGTCCCTGATTTCATTCAGGCTCTTTGATTTGTCATTGTTCGTCTATCAGAGTCTTCCTAATTTGTAACCATTTCAGTGGTCACATTTATAAACAACATAATAACTAGCCTAGTGTTTTTCAAGTACCAAATCAGACCAAATAAAGCACTAGACTACATTTTATAGATGAAGAAAATTGAAGACTAGACCACATCAAAGTCTTTTTAAAAAATGCAGTGATGGATAGTGTGTTTTGATAGCATTTACTAAGTATTTATGATTTGCTAGACCCTGTACAAAGCATTTCTGATTCATAAACTTACCTTAGTTCTTACTAAGATCCCAGGATATGTGATTACACTTGTATGATAAAGAAGAGGAAGAACATTCAAGGCAGAGAGGGTAAAATGTGCAGGGTTTTAAAGTAGGCCTGCTATATCCCAATTTATTCTTTAGGCCACTATGCAATGACCTGAAGACATTTTCAAAAGAAAGCTTTGCGTAAGATCACATGCTTACTGGCAGTTCTGACCTACAATAGAAGCTGACAGAAGTGGAAACTCAAGGATAACAAGACAAGACACTTGTTCCTTACAGATGATGGAAATGAGAGAAATTCATACTCTTTAACTGGATCAGTAAAATCTTTAAAAAGCTAAGGGCGATATACACTCATGGAGGGCTGTGCTGTCACCATGCTCTTCCCTTTAGATGCAGTTTAGCTGGAAGAAAGAAGTGAGCTGACCCAGAGAGACATGCATGACAGCTTTTAGAAAGCAAGGCAGAAAGCTTAAGTGCAAAAGTTACTGTAATTAATGGGCCTCCACCCCTGGCTCTCAGCATCTCTGCAAGCATCCTAACAAAACTGCAGAACTTTTTGTGCTGAGCCTCCGAATAATTGCAGAACCTCCAGGCTCAGAAGGAAGGCACCTCCTTGTCAGCTGGATGCAGAAGGTGCTTGAGATTAAAACAACAGACTTGCCCTTTTTCTGAAGGCCACCTCCAGGAGGATTTGTCACAGGCATATCAAACTTAACATATCTGAAACTACACGTATAATCTTTTTTTCTTCCCACTTTGCTGTTCTCTATTTTACATGAATTTTTATGGAAGATTCTAAATGTGTATATGGCCCCTTTTCTGTGATAATAACCATTATAACATCCTTTATTTTATAATGAAGCCCAGAGAAGCTAAAGCTATTTATTTTTTAAAACTCAGCAGTCATCTAAAGTAACTCAAAAGTCATCACTTTTTCCTTTATTACAAGTGGGTGAAGTCTTATCTATTCTACTTTTTAAAAAATAATTTATTATTTATTTAATTTAGGTATATATAAGAGCAGAATTCATTTTCATTCATTGTACACAATTGTAGCACAACTTTACATCATTTACAACCAGAGAAACTAAGTGTCAAACCATATGTGCAGTCATACATGTACCTACGGTAATGATGTCCATCTCATTCTACCATCTTCCTGCCCCCATGAACCCTCCCCTTCCCTTCCTTCTCTTTGCCTAAAATACCTCCATTTTTCTCATGTCTTCCCCCATTACAGATCAGCATCTACTTATCAAAACATTTGGACTTTGGTTTTTTGGGATTGGCTTACTTCACTTAGCATGATATTCTCCAACTCCATCCATTTACCTGCAAATGCCATAATTTTATTCTCTTTTAATGCCGAGTTATATTTCATTGTGTATATATGCCACAGTTTCTTTATCTATTTATTTACTGAAAGGCATCTAGGTTGCTTCCACAGTTTAGCTATTGTGAACTGAGATACTATAAACATTGTTACTATAGTAGGCTGATTTAAGTCCTTGTGTATAGATCAAGGAGTGGGATAGCTGAGTCAAATGGTGGGTCCATTCCCAGTTTTCCAAGGAATCTACATACTGTTTTCCAGAGTGGTTGCACCAGTTTGCATTCACAGCAGCAATGTATGAGTGTGCCTTTCCCCCCATAACCTCAGCAACACTTATTGTTGCTTATATTCTTAATAACTGCCCTTGGGGTGAGATGAAATCTTAGAGTAGGTTTAATTTGCATTTCTCTAATTACTAGAGATGTTGAACATTTTTTCATATATTTGTTGATTGAGTATTTATCTTCTTCTGCAAAGTGTCTGTTCTGCTCATTAGCCCAGTTATTTATTTTTTTTGATATTAAGTTTTTTGAGTTCTTTCTATATCCTGGATATTAGTGCTCTGATGTGTATGTGGGAAAAATTTTCTACCCAAGTGTAGGCTCTCCGTTCACCTTATTGTTTCTTTTGCTGGGAAGAAGCTTTTTAGTTTAAGTCCATACCATTTATTGATTTTTTAATTTTATTTCTAGCACCTCAGAAGTCTTGTTCAGGAAGTTGGGGCCTAATCCAACATGATGTATATTTGGGCCTATTTTTTCCTCTATTCTGCATAGAGTCTCTGATATAGTTCCAAGGTCCTTGATTACCTTGAGTTTTGTGCATGGTGAGAGATAGGGATTTAGTTTCATTTTGCTGCACATAAATTTCCAGTTCCCTCAGTGCCACTTGTTGAAAAGACTATCTTTTCTCCAATTTTGCTGTGTTTGTCTAGTATGAGGTAACTGTATTTATGTGGGTTTGTCTCTGTGTCTTCTATTCTGTATCATTGGTCTACATGTCTGTTTTGGTGCCAATACCATACTGTTTTTGTTACTAAATATAGCTTTGTAGTATATTTTAAGGTCTGGTATTGTGGTGCTGTCTGCTTCATTCTTCTTGCTAAGGATTATTTTCGCTGTTCTGGGTCTCTTATTTTTCCAAATGAATTTCATGATTGCTTTTTCTATTTGAATAAGGGATGACATTGGAATAGGATTGAATCTGTATATTGTTTTGAATAGTAGGGCCATTTTGACAATATTAATTTTGCCTATCCAAGAGTATGGAGATCTTTTCATCTTCTAACTTCTTCTTAAATTTCTTTCTTTAGTGTTCTGTAGTTTTCATTGTAGAGGTCTCTCACCTCTTTTGTTAAGTTGATTCCCAAGTATTTTTTTTAGGCTATTGTGAATGGGGTAGTTTTCCTAATTTCTCTTTCAGAGCATTCATCAGTGATGTATAGAAATGCTTTTGATTTAGGGGTATTGATTTTATATCCTGTTATTTTCCTGAATTCATTCACTAATTCCAGAAGTTTTCTGGAGAGAGTTTTGGATCCTTTAACTATAGAATCATGTCATCAACAAATGATGATAATTTGAGTTCTTCTTTTTCTATTTGTATCCCTTTAATTCCTTTTGTCTGTCTAATTGCTCTGGCTTGAGTTTCAAGGGCCATTTTGAATAAAAGTGGTGAAAGAGGGCATCCCTGTTTTTTTCCAGTTTTAAGAGAAAATGCTTTTAATTTTTCTATTTAGAATGATGTTGGCCTTGGATTTAACATAGATATCTTTACAATGTTGAGGTATGTTCCTACTATCCCTAGTTTTTTCTAGTGTTTTGAACATGAATGGGTGCTATATTTTCTGCATCAATTGATATGATTCTTTTAATTCATTACATCAACATAATTAAAGATATTTATTGATTTACCTATTTTGAATCAATCTTACATCCCTTGAATGAACCTCTCTATTATACTTTTTAAATATCTTTTAACATTTGTTTGCTGATTTCTGGCTTCTTGAAGAATCTAAATGTAAAAGGCAGCAAATATGAAATGGTTTTACTTTTTCCAATCACTATCTTTCAGCATTTTTCTACCCCCTTTCAACCTCTAGGAATGGAACATCTCAGTTGTTAGACAGCTTTTTTTGTTTGGTACAAAGGTAAAGCTTATCTCTAATTTCTTGCTCTTCTATTTTCATATACTAGCTCAGAGTTAGCAAGTGACACAGAAGTTCTCTTTCAAGCCCTTTCTCTTGGGAGGAAAGGATCCTGGGTGAAGCATGTGCATCAGAGTGGGGAAGAGAAAGCTGGCACAGGATAAGAGGTTTTCTTATGTAACTTCTATTGTTGTCCATCTGACAGAGCTTCCTTCAATCTCAGCAGGTCTCCAATTGCTGCCTCTTATGTGCACATCTGTTTTTGAAATCTCCATACTGTTGAGTTCCTTGATTTCCCCAATTCTTCAGGGATTGCCTTTTCCAAATTTTCAACTCTGCCTCTGGCATTTGCTCATGGTGTCCAGAAAGGTCTTGCTTGTACCTTCTCCAAAGTCCATCCAATGCTATGGGGAATTACCATACTCTTGCCTTCCTATGTGCCGGAGTGTCAGGGTTTCTTTTCTAGCTATGCCCCCTCTGTCTTGTCATTTTTTCCCCTAAATTTCTCTTCTCCCTGTCCAAACTGGGACAGGAGCTTATTCGCACATCTGTTGACTAAGCAAATATAAAGTCAAGAATAAGATGCCAGTTCTACAATTTCTATGGGCGAGTATTTAAAGCCTTTGCTCTTTGAATTTGGATATAGGAAAGGTAAGAAAAAAGCCTACCTATCTCCATGAAACTAACACCTGTAAGGAATGTCTTCCCCTCTCTCTCTGAGGTCCTCCTATATTTAAAGAGGTTAGTAGAAGAGGGTAGTTTGGGGAAAGCAAAGCCATGCTGGGTTAATCTTTGGACAAACAAAACCAGGTCACTACCTAGCCCTGGAGTTTCTTTGGAATAGAAGGTGACTAATGTACCTCAGTGCTTACCTATGCATATCAAACTTAACATACTATTTCCACCTTCATTTGCTCCTACAACCCTGTTTGAGCTTCTAATCAGTATTCATTTGCATTATTACCATTTTGCTACCTCTGCCTTCAGTATCAGGCCACACTATTTCCTCTGCTTCCCAGTGTGGATTATGCTAATCTCACCAACAAACTTAATGCTCCTTCATGTCTCCATGTTTCATTCTAGATAAAACCCAAACTTCTTATCATGACAAACCATAGTCTTCTAAATCTTAACCTCTCTTCTCAAATTGCCAGTCTTTTTGTAAAAATCTATACACATCCTAATTTCCATTCATAATGAACTCCATATTCTCTTCAAAATAATCTGGTTTTGCATGCTATTGAGTCTTGTGGTAATCTTTCACAGCTAGATGAGATGCCTGTTTTCCAGTTTCATCTGTCTGGTAGATCTTTTACCATTCTCAAAATCTTGTCATTTTTGCTTGAACAATACCTGGGTGATATTCCCTGGTGCCCAGTTAATATCATTTCACCCCATGATTATTCTTCGTTGGTCCTCTTATACTTCTAGTACCTTCCCCAGTTCTAACACTAGCATATACTGGTGTAAATATTTTTCCTAGACTTAGTATTACATGAGGAAGGAAGGAAACATCTTGATTACACAGTAAGTCTTCAGCAAATGGTAAATTAAGAGCTCAGATTCTCATCAGGTTATTTGAATTAATCACTGTATTTTAATTAATGTATCAGATCTTATTTTTCTCCATGGGAGTCCATCATAAGAGGTCTGGCTATTTCACTCACTCTGGAGGCAAAGAATAAAACAGTCTCAGAATGAGACAGGCTCCACTTATAGGCAGAGATGGCAGAAGGCATCATGGGTTAATTTCATTTGATAGGATTCCAATAGCTGTCTTTATGTTTACTGGCTTAGGAGCCTTTCATAATGCTGTGGTATATCTATTAACATGAATGTTTGTTTTCCTTGATAGTATAAATCTATTAAAATTTAATGGACTTATACTTGGAAAAACAATTCGAAGCTTGAGGAAAAACCTGTGTATTTATGGTATTTTTTTCTATTTTATATTAAAGGTTTTTTTTTTTTCTTCTAGGTTCTTAAATAGTTTGGGAAAAGCCTTTTTCAACTAACATTTTTTCATTTTCTCCTGAAAGCATTTGGCTTAGCACTAATGAGAAATTGATCTCTCAAAGAGAAAGAAATTAAAATCAAACACAGTGAAGGTGGGTAAATGCTTTTAGAGTGACTCTGCACTGGATTCTAAACTTTTCCACTGAGATGTTTCTAAAACTGAAAGATGCTACAGAATTGGATATAGCCCCAAACCGAGAATGGTTTTAAGTTAAAAAAACATAGTTGAGGTGGCACTAAATCATTTACCCTGTAGCTTTTCACAGTGTTCTGAACTGAATAACCTGTCATTTCACATTAGCGTGGACATGAAACCTGCCAGTATTTCTTAATGTAGACTAAAAGGAAAAGAACAAATATTTATAAAGTATTAGAATCTTTGACTTATTGAATTTGTGTTAGTTTTTTTCCTTTGTCTTTTCAGTCTGTTTTGTGTATAAATTTCTAGATCTCCTAGGAACTAGGGATAAATTATTTGCTCTCTGTAACCTCTAAGGCCACAGACATAGCATCCAGGGCAAAACTATAAATTTTTGATATTCCCATCTGGGATGATTTTTGTTCATTTTAAATTATGCTGACCTAATTAGAAAGCTTGACCCTGGCTAAGGTGTTTAATATTAACAGTAGTTGCTTTTTTTTTTTTTAACGTTATCTCCTACAGAATAATTCTTCTACTGTTTAGCTCAAATTTTGAACAGAGTCAAATCAACATTAGTTAATTGAATTTTATGTGTGGCAGTGAAGGGTAAGGAAAAGTGCATTGGGCAGTCAGTACAAAAACCTCACCTCAAATCTCACTTGCTAATTGACCTTGAGTTTAATTCTCTGTTTCATCTCTCTCATCCATAAAAGGAAGATTTTATGAGACTTTTCACCTCCTTAACCATCTCAGTCTCCCTTCTGTGATTTCCTTTCTATGTTACACTAAAAGTAAGCCCCAGTGAATCAGTCTATAATTTTTTCTTTGATCTTGGTGAGAATCTTCAAAGCAACTTCAGTCTCAGGATGAGACAGGCTCCCCATTACCAATTTGTACTCCACCATCCTCTGTGGAGGGCAAATAAGAATATAAAAGATTGCTCAGAGCCCTCAAGATACTCATTGATCCCTTTTTACTTATGTGAAATAACCTGGCTATTGACAAGAGTCGAGAGCTAATCTGGGTTATAGGGGATAACTTTAAGTATTAAAAAAAAAAAATTTAACTCAGTATTGACAAGAGCATATGAGGAAATCGAGCATAAGTTAAAATTTCCAGTTGAATTTATGATAGGCACTTCTACAAATAGATTTTGAAGAGATGTGAAAGTATTGTCTGGATAATCCAATTGAAGCCTGGATTAGTCAAGCATCTTATTTTTAAGTGTACATACAAAATAACTACACCATTTGAACATTTGGTTTCTTTTTATAAAAATTATGTAGTGCAAAAAAGCTTCAACACAGGTTTTTGATGTAGATAAACCCTGCCACAGAGGGACTAAATGACTTTGGGTAAGCAATTTAAACTCTCTGAAATAGTCCATTTGTAAAATGCCAGATAATAATATTTATCTGTTAGTAGTAAGAATTAGATATGTATGATGTGGTTATCACTGTGCTGTAGCTGATTTTCAAAACTGAAATCAACAGCTACTCTTTGTGGAGTGCTCCTATGGGTCAGGCACTGTGCCAGGTTCTCTTACCTAGGAAACCTGGAAGCAGCCTATTCAAATGGTAACAGTAAGCAAAGATCCAAAGGATAAGAAAAAGGGAGCCATTCATAATTTGAAAGAAGAATATTCTTGTCATCATGAATACCAGGTGCAAAGGTCATGAGGCCAGAAAGATAAGGCCATGATTTGGAACTGCCCTTTTGAAGAGACAGCCAGTGTGAGTGGAGTATTCTGAGTGAAGGTGAAAGTGTATATATTTGTATTGCGGGAAAATTCTAAGTAGATTAGCTGGATAGTTTATTCTCTCCAGGGTAATGTAGATTTAATCTGAGTTGTGAATACAAGTCTCATGATATCGGTGTTAAATCACTTTATCTGGGAGACAGATTTGGATAATTCTTATCATTACAAGTAACAGTGCTGATATTTTCTCATTGACAAACATAATTTTTTCAAAAAAAGTCATAAACCTACACAGGTATTTAAGTTAGAAGATCACCATTTAAAACAGTGTCTTTACTTCTGGCACTTGGATAGTAGAGGATAGGAAAGGTAGCAGAATACAACAGTTACTAATATGGCATTATGTAAAAATGTGGATGTGTAACCGAAGTGATTCTGCAATCTGTATTTGGGGTAAAAATGGGAGTTCAGAACCCACTTGAATCTAATGTATGAAATATGATATGTTAAGAGCTTTGTAATGTTTTGAACAACCAATTAAAAAAAATAAAGAAGTGGTTGGTTTTTCTTCATGGCAATGCTGGCATCTCTAGACTCAGAGAGTTCAGTTACCAGTTGAAGTGTTCTCATTCACTGAAATATTTGTTGAGTTTCTATCAGGCATGTTTCACATTTTTTTTCTGGATAATTCTGTGCCATCTTTTAGTTCCTTGAAAGGAAAAATATAGCACACTGACACCAGCCACAAGGCTGCCCATCTGCAATGCTCCCTTACTCCACCATTGCTGTATTTCCTGCAGCTTCCCAACTGACACCTATCCTTCAGTGTAAGTGTCCATTCTCCTGAAAAATCCTAGTCTTTTCCTGCTTTTTTCATTACACATATGCATAGAATCAAATTACTTTATTGAAAAAAGAAAAGCAACTTCCTTAAACAAATTTGTTGTTATTAATCAATGTGATATAAAGTAGGAGCCAAACTAATAAATGAGTTTCATGAGGGCAGTTCCAAGTCTATTTGTGTTCATCACTGTATCCCTAATTTTGCACATGGCAATGGATCAGATTAAGTGTCAACAAAGTATGTGGTGATCGGATTAATGAATGTGGGAGTGAGTGGATTATCTTGAGTAAATATCACATATTGCCTAATGCTTTATTTCAGCCATATATTTTTTTCTGTGCCTATTGAAGTAAGGTTTAATACCAAAAATATGAAGGTTTGTTTTCATGAAAAAAAACCTGTTTCCTTCTCAAAGAATGTCTTAATCACTCTTTAAAATCATAATAAAAGATTAACATGATTTTCTCAATTAATTTTGATGACTGCCTACCTTAGTGTAATGTTTTAATTGGGCTATGGAGGCAGGGGTTGTTGGAGCAAGGAATACCACTTTTTAAAGGTTAAAAATGACATGAATTTATATGGGATCACAATTAGGAACTTGATCATGAACAATTTTTTAAAAATTGAAAATTAAGACACTTGGGGTCTAAGTATTTTTCTGCCCCATTGGCTGTGTGCCATAAAGAAAGTCATTTTCACTTAGAAGCAATTTCTTTCATCTATAAAATTAGAAAATTAGTCGAGGTGGTTTCTAATGTCTCTTTCAAGTCTTCAGATTACAGCATTCTATAGCTAAAATATTCTATTCGGGAACCTCAAGGAGAAGAAAGATCTTTTTTCTTCATTTAGATATCTGACCAAACATGGAATGTATCAGGTAAGCCAATATTCTGAGATACCATTAAGCAAGTGTACACAAATTGAGGTCATTGACACAAAGTTAATAACTCCTTCTGTTTTAGTACCTGTTTTGGTTTAGATATGGTGAGAGAATTAAATGCTTTTTTTCACTAATTCTAAAGTATTCTTACAATATTTCTGCTTAAATTAGCTTACGTTAAGTTTTTTAAAAAGGTGTTCTTGGCATATTGACACCAATGAGTAACAGCCCACGTTGAAATCTATTCCATATTTGGAGGCCAAATACACTTAGAAAGGACAATACTTGAATAGTATGAAATGAACAGGATTACTTCCATATTATCAGGAAACAAAGTGCCTTTTAGTGAAATGTGCTTCTTTAAAATTGATAATTAGTGTTTATATGGAACATTTTCATAGGCTTGGGGAAGTAGTCATCTACTAAAATATTGTCATTGTAAGTTTCATAATAACTTCTGGTCATGAAGGCTGACATCAGTTTTATTGTGTTCAGCAGTACATAATATCCAGCAGAAATAGTAAGTCTTAATAACGTCTTATAAAAATGAATAATCAGTTTTTCACTCCAAAAGAATCATAGTTTCTTTATATGCATCATATGACATTTTCTGGATAGAAGGATTAATAAACTAAGAAATGCTACTTTTGATTTGGTAGACCATCCAGGAGTTACTAATAATCCTTTAAAAGATAAATAGGAACAAAGGTTACAATTGAAGAGTGAATGATTCCCAGAGTAAGTAGTCAAGGAGTCACTGAATATTTTGTGATACAGACTTTAAAGTGAAGGCTCAGAAGTTGAATAAGCTTCAAATACTACATTACTTACTAGCTTATGATGCAGGCAAATTCTTTAACTACTTTAGCTTTCATTTGGGGACATAATAAAGTGTTTATATAATGAGTAACTAAAGGGAATGCAAGGTGATTAGCTCTTTGCTCAATACCCATTCAATAAATGGTAACTATCTTTGACAATGAAATTATAGAATCTTAAAATGCATGGGGCCTTATTCATTCACTTCCTTGCCATAGGAGGAATTTCTTCTATTGTTTATCTGAGAGAGGATCACTTGATTTCTATGTTTATACATTTAAAAAAATTTTTTTAGTTGTAGATGGACATAATTTCTTTATTTTTATGTGGTGCGGGGGATCAAACCCAGTACCTCATGCTTGCTAGGCAAGCACTCTAACACTGACGCACAACCCCAGCCCTCTGTTTTTATACATTTTTAAGGGCAGAGAACTCACTATTTTGAAGGTAACACACTTAATTGTTGAAGAGCTTTGTTGGAACTTTCTTAGTCATTACCCTATAATTGGAGTTCACAACATTTAACAGAGCATTCTTGATACATTATCTCATTTGATACAATAACCTTATGGGAGAAGGTATGGTCCATTCATTTACTCAATATTTTTGTGTACCTGCCATAATAACAGGAACTGATAAAAAAGAACTCTCACTAAGGTATTAAAATACAATTAAGGCACAATGACCTTTACATTCTTATTTCAGTATATTTCAATCAAAATATTTACAATATTAATGTCTCCCTCATTGCAGCTTTGAATTTGTTCTGCTCTTCTTGCCACCAGATCCTCATTCTTTTCCTAGCATTTATTTTCTTACACTTCTGTTTTCATGAGACTACGACTCGGCTGAAACCCATCAATTAGAAAATGAGATTGATCATGGATTGCTTGAAAGATGAAATATACATAAAGTCACAAAATGCTGAAACACCGTATATAAAATGTATACCTTATTAGACTTTTTAATATGTGATTAGAGATGATTGAATCATTTTACAAATTAATTGGGAATTTTGATGTAAAAGGTAGTAACTTAAAAATTCAACCATGATTTTCTAGTTAAATTCTCTTATATTGCCACTATTAAATGACCATTTTGTGATGCATTTCTATACAAATTGTATCAGTCTGACAGTGCTAGGAATTGGACACAGGACTTTGCACATGCTAGGCAAGTTAAGTCCTCCACCACAGAGCTACCTCCCATTAATTTTATCAGTAATCTTCCCATTTTCATTCCATGTCCTTGACCTTATTAAAATAATATTGTAGTGCTAGTTTACCACTTATGATATCCAAACTTCAGGAATAGGGAAATGGTGTTTTTGACACTTATTTTGGGCCTCTCTCTGATATTCTCTTATGCCATATCCTCCATGTTTTCTCTAGTTAGTTATAAAGTATGGATTTTTCCATTTAATTGGATATTTATTCAAATTAGGTAGAATAAAGAGATCCAGCTACCCTTTTATTCAATTTATGTTTCAATTTAGAGCACGGATACAGCAAATAATAATTCAAAGCCTAAATAAGAGTCAAAGGACTGAGAAATACAGAATTATAAAGGATGTGTTATTGATTAGTGCCACTTTTGGTCTCCTACTTCTATTCTTTCTGTTGTTACCAGAAATAGACTTCCCCCCTGATTGTATATGTCGTCAATGCCAAGTACTCAATGCAGGCAACAATACAATCTGAATCTCTCAAGTTCCTGATTTAAAATTGAATAAGACTCTATGAATATGCATAGCAATGCACACAGCAGTCTACAGGGGTTGTTTAGTATAGTAGACCAGTCCCAGTCCTAGAGAATCTGCCAAAATTATCCTTCCTTTTGGGACTGTGTGTTTGAGTTAGGCTGCATCTGAACCTTGGACAAGTTATAAACATCTCTAAAACTCACTTGATTCATTTGCAGAATCATACTAATAACCCCATATGTCTATTTGGGGGTATAAATAACAAAGCATATATACTGTTCACTTTGCAGATAATAATAAACTGTAATGATTATTTTCACATACAAAAGTCCTTAGGGATAATGGAAGTTTACAGTGAGGCAAACTATTCCAAGCCAAGAAAGAAAAATATTCAATAAACTGGACACAAGAGTCTTTATAAAAGAAAGTAAAGAAGTATAAGGTGACCAATAAGCAAGGGGATTGAATTCTGGACAGCTGCTAATAGATGTAAATTTCAAAGCAATGATATTGGAAGTTGTTTATTGTATTTGTTGCCTTCAGGAAAATAGTTTCTCAGTAAGTACTAGTAGTAATGATATCCAGGGGAATGTTTTCATATATATTCCCATCATCTCTATCTTTGTTATACAAAAATATTAGACCACTAACATTATAATGAGTATCCTGTACTAAGTAACACAACAAAGTATAATTTTTGTAATGAAACTTGGAATGCATCCCAGTTCCATATTTTGTCTTCTTTTTTAGTTTCAGCTGCTTTGAACTAATTTTAAGAAAGGGTGGGTCTAGCTAATTCTATCTAGACATCTATAGTTTTCAACTTGTTGAAATATCAAATAGTATAAGAATTTTGGAAAATAATTTTTGCTTAATGCTCTAGAAATAGCGTCAAAACTAAACATAACTCACACATTTCTAAGGCTGTAGGTGGGATGAAGACAATTGAATAGTGTCTTATTTACACTCCTTTGGCTGCTGTACGGAGAATATAACCTCATTTAGTATTCTAGAAAGGAATTGAGTTATCTGGCACTCTGACTTGCAAAGCAGCTTAAGCACCATCTATCTTTCTTTCTTTCCTGAAGAAAGGTGAAATATTACCTAGGGGAAAAAGGCAGTTTTCAAGAAATATGCATTATATTCAAATATATTATTACGATTAAGGGGAGAAAGCATTTGTTCCATTAGAAACTAATATGTGGACTATGATCCTGGTTATGATTTTCCTTAAGGGCAGATGATCATAAGCCTAATCTAGTTGCATAACATACAAATAACAAGGTAGGAGAAACAATGACTTAGGTGAATGCCTAATATTGGGAATTGTATCAAAATAATGGATTTCATTTTTGAAAAATTAAATAAGCCTTCACTCATGAACCCTATTAGCTTCTATTAGTTATTTGTTATAAGTTGTCCACATTTTAAATTGTGGACAACTTATAACAAAATTTTTCAAATACAAAAAGTAACAAATTTTTCCCCTTGGAAGTTATGTTTATGCTAATTACAACTTATTTTCTCTTAAAGAAGAGTGAAGATGGCTGCATAATCATTGATTGGACAAATAACTGCTAGAATCTTTAACATCATGTTAATATGCAACAAGCATTATTCTAATTTCTATTTCTTTGCTCATACAAATGCTAAGATAGGCACTTCCAGTTTTTGAATGTTGTAGATGAGAAATTTAAGAAACATGGAGTAGGTTGGGTTGTTCAGGACTCTGGCTCCTGAGCCCTGACTCTCCCTACCTCATTATTCAACCTAGTAAATGGGGTGAATGGTGGTCTCCTAGCCTCACACCTCCATGCACATGGCTCAGTTTTCATTTTTCATCAGAGACAATGACCTTTTTGACTTAAAGAGATGAATTTTAGCAGTTCTAAGCAACAAAATATTTACGGGTTTCTTTGTAGGGAACTGAGGGTTAAATATATCTATAGACTGATATAAAAAGAACAAGTCTCTACTTTTACTTCAATAAATATCCATTTATGTTTATGTATTTCATTGTAAAGAAAATAAAATGGAGACAGAAGCAAAATGCAAAGGCAGAATGTCAAAGTCTCTTGTCCAAGCTGCCAGCTTTATTTGTATCAATAGGTTACATTAGGTCACTAGCATCAGTAATTCATTATTGTTCATTGAGTCATTAGGCAGGTTACTTCAGTTAATGGACATTTTATGTTCATATTTCATACATTTTATTCACAATACTGTTTTTTTATATAAATACCATTGTCTTCATATTTATAAATGAAAAAAATGTTACATGGCAGAGAGAGAAATCAAATTTAGTTCTTAGACTGTAGGTCTGGAGTTTTCCTATTGACTGCTTGATATTTGTCTCAGATAAAGATATTATCTCTGTAAACTTACTTATAATAGTCTTTTACTGATAAAAAAAATCTTTTAGTCATCACCCATAAAAATGTATTTTTAGCAAATGATAAACATATGTCACCTTTGTGAACTTTTATGTGACTCTTTTACTGAACATTGACATATATATAACTTAACCTCAAAGTAAGTCAATTTGCTAGAAATAGTCTTTAAATGTCTGATTCTCCACAACCTTATCTCTGCAAGAGGGGGACATCTAGCTGAAGTGTTAGCTAGTGGCATTACCTAACCTGATTGTGAATCTCTATCTAACACTCTTTGAGAGCCATAGCCCCATGAAAAAGTCTTAGTAAAGAAAACCAGATGTATTTTCCAATCTTGTTTGAAAAATAACATTTTTTATGGAATATATTGCTCTATTATTCTGTAATGTCTATTTCACAGGGTTGTGAGGTCTAAACCAGAACATATATGTAAAAGATAGTCTGGAGTCAATCTGACCTGGATCTGTATAATACACATCCATATCTAGTTATGTAAACTTGTGAGTATATTATTTAATTATGTCACTTGATCACTGTGTATTATGTTAGGATAATCAAATGTTACTAGATAGTAGACTTGCAAATACTATTCTGCATTTTATTGGGGAATGGAAAGAGGACATGAAGTGATTCATACAAAGTGTTCAGCAGTTCCTGATGCATGGTAAATATTGTTATTATTAACAGTTCATCATTCGTTAAGCTACTATACAGCTGATTTTGCCCATAAGTAGAAGGAAATTGTGGATGCCCAAAGCAACTCTCCTCTGATTTTAGAGAAGTTCATTCTCAGTACAAAGTCAAGTTTATGTCCAGTGAAATTGCTAAATACAGTCTCTGTTTTAGTCAGATTTTTTGCTGCTGTGCCTAAATGATATGACAAGACAGTTTATTTGGGGGCTCAGGATTTTAGAGATGGCCAACACCATTCCTTGGGACTCAAGGTGAGCAGAATATCATGGTAGAAGAGTGTGGCAGGGAAAAGCAGCTGGGAACATGGTATCAGGAAGCAGAGAGAGACTCCATTCATTCACCAGATACAAAATATCTCATAACCCAATCATTTCACTTTTAAACCTTCCAGTATTATCTACACATGGGCGATACCTCACATTTAAACCATAACAGTCTTATTCTTGTGCTTTCCTTTTTTGTTGAAATTACATTTCTACTGGAAGTCTAGAGTCATTTTTCTTCATATGTTAAGAATACTTTGTGTGATAAAATAAGTATATGACAGAGTACTTAAAGAATACTGCCTAAAGTAATAATGTCCCATGAGAACTGCCTATCACTCCAGATTATCTGGTAGTCTTTTGAACTCAAGATATGATGCATGTATTTAGTACATACATTTATGCTAGTGAACTTGCTAAACTGTTAACTCATTATTTTTTAAAGGAACCCTAATGACTTTTGTCACCCATGTCTTTTCCATAATAAACAGCCAGACAATAAAACTAAATGGAAGCAGAAGTATAGAAAGCCATACTCAGAGGGAAAGCATAATGGCAGCTGAATAAGATCATCTGCCCAAACTAGCTACATAAGACCTTAGGAAATTATATATCTTTTTGTTTTGCTATACCAAATCATTCTAAAGAAGGCAGGAAGAAATTATCCCATCCTAAACTCTAAGGAACCACAGCAAGGAGGGAGTTGCTTCCTGCTTGGAAGAGAACAAACTTAGAACCCGGCCCACTGTTTGCTTAGTACTGGGAAGCAAGAAACTTTATCATGAAGACAAATTCAGACCTACTCTGGAGAGACTTGTCACTTGGTAGAAACTGAAGGCCCTGTACATAGGTTAGAGCTCAAAGACGACCTCTAGACTGGCCCTCCCATAAAGACCTGTGTGCCAGCAGGAAATATATGAGTTTTGGTCTGCACCAGTTCTAGGCTTTGAGAACAACCACCTTCTAAAATTGTGCAGGTCTCTGACTTACGGATGACTCAGCTTAGTGTTTGCCCTGGTAACAAAGGGACTCTCAACCCCAAATGGCATAACTCTTGTGAGAACAAGCAAAGTGGATTCTAGAACTGCCCTGGCCAAACCTGAACTCCAATGGGACAGACTTATAATTTGGGTTGGTGGGCCTGCATGCATCCTTGATGAGACTATGAAGGTCTTTGGACTGTGACATTCAGGTGTGATCCACCTTAGCATTGGTCTACATGGCCCAGGGTCTGCCTTCATGAAACCTAACCTCTACAGCATGGTATAAGACCCCATTTTCTAGTAAAGGCAGTAAACACAGGATTTTACTCTGGAACACTGGGCTGAATAAACATATCATTAGATCCTACTAATCCCCATTCCTGCCTGAGGATTTATCTAATGGAACTTCTCTAGTCTCATAAACTACATGGAACCTCAGTTTTTGTTTTTTTGACTTCTACTTCATTGCAGTGTTCTTGTGCCATAAGTTCACTTCAGTAATAGGCAACCCACAGCAGTGCTAGTCTTGGCAGCATCAAGGTGTGGCACAGCTTGGTGGTCATAGCTGTGATATAGGACCTGGGAGTTCTATCCACAGTAACTTTCCAGAGCTGAACTGAATTCTATATTGCCTGATCACAAGGCTGTAACTATGCATTAGAACTACACTGACCACACAGGGAGTGGCTTGTAAGGACAGACTACTCTTTCTAGGACTTTGCTGGTTCTTTCAGAATAATACACCAACACTGTATTTGGGGCAATCCTGGGCTGTGACCATCCCCTAGTACTTTAGCAGTGACAACACATAAACACTAAACAGGTTTGCCAGGACCTGGCAAATCTAGACCTGGGTACCATCTACTTACTGTTAAGGTCATGGAAGTAGTTGCAGACTCAAATGTATGTACCATGTTTATAGGCATAAACAAAGGCCGATTATGAAGACTAGAATAGATACTTAGTCCTTCAATGCCTAGATCTCACAGTACAACAGCAAGTGTCAAGAGTTTTAAAGAGATAATCCTCATCTAATCCTTAAAATAAGATGCCACAATCTGACCAGGTACTCATCACTAAGGGAGATACTTTAGATGCAGAATATAAAAAACAGCTATTTTAAGAAAACTCAACACATGATAGAAGGCATCAATAGCAGGATATATCAAAAAGAAACTCTTCCAAGAAAAGTGAAAGGATAGAATAAACTTGAGAACCTGTTATTTGACAAAACACAGTTGGAAGGTGAAAAAGAATGTACAGTAATAAAGATAATGAGAAACTTGGGACATTATTTTAAAAAGCAAATATTCAGGTTATTGGGGCTTAAGGACTTGAGACTATCAAAGGGGTAGAAAGCACATTCAAAGAAATAGAGATTGGTATACACATTCAGGTACAGGAGGGACATAGGTCACGAAATTTAACTCTACCCCAAAATATCTTATAATCAAGTTTCACAGGTGAAAGGGTTGTCTCAACTCACTTGACGTGGCAAAAACCTTACAGGCCAGGAGTGAGTGGCATATTTTCACAGTATTAAGGGGGCCAGGACTTTCAACTGAGAATACTGTACCCAGAAAAGCTAAGACATTGTCAGGCAATATAATTCTACCACACTGGTTCTACAGGAAATGCTACAGTAAGTTTTTCAAACTCATATTAATGAGCAAGAAAATAATGAGAATGTATAAAACTTACTGGTAAGAATAATTATATAAATTCAGAGTATTTTAATACTGTAATCATGGTGTATAAGCTATTCATACAACAATTTAAATAATAAGAGAGAGGCAATATAGGAAGACTTAAAAAGGAATATCAAAAATATGGGAGTTTTAGTATATTTCCTCTTGATCACATTAAGTTACTATTAGTCCAAAATAGCTTGATATACACAAACGCCTCATGGTAACAACAAAGCAAAAATCTAGAAAAAAAAGCTATAAAATGGCTGTAATAAGATCTCTTCTATTAATAATTACCTTGAATGTAAATTAAGTACTTTCTTTTTTCCACTGTGGTTTCAACCTAGAGCTTCATGTATGTTAAGAAAGTGTTCAACATCTAAGTTAGATCCCCATCCCTCTAGCGAGTGATGTGAAAAACTGTAGAACACCAAAAAAAGAAATTGAAAAAGACTTTAGAACATGGATAGCCAGAATGCCATATTATCCAAAGCAATACACAGATTCAGTGCAGTCCCCATCAAAACACCAAGGACATTCTTCACAGGAAAACAAATAAACAAAAAAACACAACAAACCAGGTTCAGTGGCATATGCCTGTAATCCCAACAGCTCAGGAGGCTAAGACAGGAGCATTGCAAGTTCAAAGCTAGCCTCAGAAAAAGCAAGGTGCTAAGCAACTCAGTGAGACCCTGTGTCCAAATAAAATACAAAATAGGGCTGGGAATGTGGCTCAGTGGTTGAGTACAATCCCTAGTATGAAAAAAAGAGAAAAAAAAATGTTGAGGACATCATAATATCTGATTTCAAATAATACTACAGGGCCACAATAACAGAAAATGCAGGGTCCTGGCATTAAAAATGGACACATAGACCAGTGGAAGAGATGGTCATCTGATTCTTGAAAAAGGTGTTGAAAACATGCAGTAGAGAAAAGAGTTGATTTTGGGAAAACTGAGTATCCATGTGCAATGAATGAAACTAGATTCTCTCACCTTGCATAGCCTACTCAAAATTGGATCAAAGACCTAAGAATTGGACTAGCAATCCAACATGTAGATGCTGGAAATGGATTCCTCAATAGAACTCCTAAAGCTCAGGAAATAATAGCAAAAATTTAAAAAGGTGATGGCATAAAGTTAAAAAGCTTATGCACAGAAAAGGAAATGATTTTAAGTGAGCAGAGAGAACAGAATGGGAGATAATATTTGCCAGTTACTCTTCTGACAGAGGATTAATATCCAGAATATGTAAAGAACTCAAAAAAACTTACTACCAAATAACCCAATCAATGAATGGGCAAATGAAGAAAAGACACTTGTTAGAAGAATAAATAAAAATGAGCAATGAATATATGAAAAAAGGTTCAACATCTTTAGCAATCAGAAATTTCATATAACTCCAGTTAGAATGGCATCAGACATACAAATAATAAATGATCTCTATATGCTGACAAACATATGGGATGTGGGGAGGAACACCAAAATGTGGTTAATAGAATTATAAATTTGAAGAACCAGTATAGAGACTGTACTAAAGACTAGGAATGAAAACACTGTGACCCACCTATACCTCTACTGGGTAATTATCCAAAAGAATTAAAGTTAGCATACTATAGTGATACAGCATATTCATGTTTAAAGCATCACAATTCACAAAAGTCAAATTATGGAACCACTCTGGTTCCTATCACCTGATGAATAAAGAAAATGTGGTATACATCTACCATAGAGTTTTATTCGGCCATCAAAAACAAAATTATGTCATTTTCAGGTAAATAGATGTGAGTTTATAATATTATGTGGAATAAGCCAAACTCAGAAAGTTAAGGGTAGTATATTTTTTCTCATATGTGAAAGCTGGAGAAAAGAAAAAGGCTGGGGTTTCATGACAACAGAAGGAAGACCAGTAGAATAGAGGAGGCGGCAGTGAGTAATGAAACTGACCACATTATGTTGTGTGCATGTAAAAACAAATAAGAAAATAGGGAATATTCCATTACAATATATCATTACTATCTTCAGAAAAAGGCGAATCAAAAGCACAATGCAATATCACCTTACCTCAGTAAGAATAGCTAACATGAAATAGACTCAATAAAACCAGCATTGATGAGTATGTGGAACATTGAGAGCTCTTGCAAACTTTTGGTGGGAAAATAGGACGGAGGTTCTCCAAAAAATTACAAGTTGAGCAACCATATAATCCCACTATTTATTATATATCCAGAGTAAATACGCTAAAGAGACATCTGTACTCCCGTACTCATTGTAGCACTATTCATAATAGTGAAGAAATGGAAACAATCTAAGTGTGCGTTCACTGAGAAATTCGTAAAGAGCATCCTGTACATGTGAACAACCAGATGCTATTCAACCTCTAACAACATGCATAGAACTAGAGGTCATTATGTTAGGTGAAATAAAACAGGCACAGTAAGAGTATAACCTCAGCGGAGGCATCAGAAAAAGGTTTTCTCATGGAAGTTGAGAGTAGAATGATGGTTACGAGGGGCTATGGTGAGTGGTTGATCATGAGTACTGAGTTACGGTTAATAAGAAGTTGTGGTGTACTGTTTCATAGTAGAGTGACTATAGATAATATACTGTACATTTCATAATAAAAGTGATAAATGATAATACTGACATGTATAATCTGATTTAAACAATGCAATATTATATAGTATCCCATTAATATGTATACTTGTTTTTTTATGTGTCAGCTAATAAAAAATAGAATAATAAACTTATGTCCTAGTAATACAAGTTTCTTAAAAATGTGTGTATATAATAATAAAATGTTCAGCGGCAAACATTTCAATTTAAGTAGATTTGAAACCCAAGTTCAGTATAAATAATAATTTATTGCTTGGTGCTATTTCCAAATTTTCTCACAGGTTAACATAATATAGTTTGTCAATTTATTAGCTGTTTAAATATTTAGATTCCAGATAGTACAGTGACCATTGATACCAGAAAAAAAATGTTGTGGCATAGTTTTCGCTCAGAAGAAATTTTTTACACTAACAAAATTATGTGTCCATTTTTTTTTCACTATTTTGAAAATGTCCATACCATTTAAAGTGATGTACAGGTTTAGTGCATTCCCTATCAAAATACCAGGGAAACCTGATGGATTTACAGAAAGGCTAGTGTTCATGCTATTTAATTAATATTATAATTAATTATCTGTAAACTCTGGTCATCTTTACCAGTTCTTCAGAATGGTAATGCAGACCATAATAATTAAATCTGATTTATTATTTATTGTACATTTCGTGAGATAGCGTTTTCTTATATTTGATTAATAGAATTTTGAAAATTTAGAATGAATTGATAATTATCAAAGATTCTAATACTCTCCTTCAAAATGAATACTTTCTAAAATTCTTATTATCCAAGAAAACAAGGTAATTATCGGAAGTCATAAGTAATATTTAACTTAGTAAAATCTGCATAGTCAGCCAAATTCTCAGGAATTGAGTGATTTTTAAGTACCTAATAATTTAATGTTTCAATCCTGTGACAACAAGAAGTGAAAAGATTAGAGTTTGATTATATGAAATTTTGGTTGGATTCTAATTTTTACAATGTTTGCTCACTTGCTCTGCCTCTTATTGTGTCTTATAAATCAGATGAAATGGAAAATTACACCTTTATTACTTTTTTCTGCTCTCATTTTTATGAGAATACTTTTTATGGTTAAGCCATTAAAAATTAGTGCTTTATTGATAAAAGCAATTCATAATGACTTTTTGGTGATCTCGAGCTTTGGGAAGGACATGCCTGGGGAGGAAATCTTGGCTCTGACCTTGAGTCTCTCTCTGATCTTTGCAAACTCTAAACCTTAGTTTTCTCATCTGTAAAACAGACATTCTGTAAACCTACTTTAAAAGATTTTGTATTTGGGCTGGGGATGTGGCTTAAGCGGTAGCACGCTTGCCTGGCATGCGAGCTGTGCTGGGTTTGATCCTCAGCACCACATACAAATAAAATAAAGATGTTGTGTCCGCTGAAAACTAAAAAGTAAATATTAAAAAAATCTCTAAAAAAAATAAAATAAAAAATATTTTGTGTTTGAGATGTGTTACTTTATACAGAGTGGCCATTTAAAAATGATTATTCACTCAATGTTATTAATTAATATCAATTTTAAAAGTGCAAAAACATGACAATACTTTTGAATGCTGTTTACAAGAACTGAAAATATTCATATTCATTTGTGAAAATCACCAGCAATGATGGGCCAATTTTTTTTTTTTTTTTTATTGTTGGTCGTTCAAAACATTACACAGTTCTTAATACATCATCTTTCACAGTTTGATTCAAGTGGGTTATGAACTCCCAACTTTACCCCGTATACAGATTGCTGTTTCACATCAGTTACCCTTCCATTGATTGACATATTGCCTTTCTAGTGTCTGATGTATTCTGCTGTCTGTCCTATTCTCTACTATCCCCCCTCCCCTCCCCTCCCCTCCCCTCCCCTTTTCTCATCCCTGTTTAATGTAAATCTTCTTCTCAAGCTCTTCGTCCTTACCCTGTCCTTGTTTACTCCCCTTATATCAAAGGGGTCATTTGGTATTTGTTTTTTAACGATTGACTAGCTTCACTTAGCATAATCTGCTCTAATGCCATCCATTTCCCTCCAAATTCTATGATTTTTGTCGTTCCTTAATGCAGAGTAATACTCCATTGTGTATAAATGCCACATTTTTTTTATCCATTCATCTATTGAAGGGCATCTAGGCTGATTCCATAATCTTGCTATAGTGAATTGTGCTGCTATGAACATCGTTGTAGCAGTGTCTCTGTAACATGCTCTTATTAGGTCTTTAGGGAATAGACCGAGAAGGGGAATAGCTGGGTCAAATGGTGGTTCCATTCCCAGCTTTCCAAGAAATCTCCATACTGCTTTCCAAATTGGCTGCACCAATTTGCAGTCCCACCAGCAATGAACAAGAGTGCCCTTTTCCCCGCATCCTCTCCAGCACTTATTGTTGTTTGACTTCCTAATGGCTGCCAATCTTACTGGAGTGAGGTGGTATCTTAGGGTAGTTTTGATTTGCATTTCTCTAACTGCTAGCGATGGTGAGCATTTTTTCATGTACTTATTGATTGATTGTATGTCCTCCTCTGAGAACTGTCTGTTCAGGTCCTTGGCCCATTTATTGATTGGGTTATTTGTTATCTTATTGTCTAATTTTTTGAGTTCTTTGTATATTCTGGTTATTAGGGCTCTATCTGAAGTGTGTGGATTAAAGATTTGTTCCCAGGATGTAGGCTCCCTGTTTATCTCTCTTATTGTTTCTTTTGCTGAGAAAAAACTTTTTAGTTTGAGTAAGTCCCATTTGTTGATTCTAGTTGTTAACTCTTGCGCTATGGGTGTCCTATTGAGGAATTTGGGGCCTGATCCCACAGTATGTAGATCATAACCAACTTTTTCTTCTATCAGATGCTGTGTCTCTGATTTAATATCAAGCTCCTTAATCCATTTTGAGTTAACTTTTGTGCATGGCGAGAGATAGGGGTTCAGATTCATTTTGATGCAAATGGATTTCCAGTTTTCCCGGCACCATTTGTTGAAGATGCTATCCTTCCTCCATTGCATGCTTTTAGCCCCTTTATCAAATATAAGATAGTTGTAGTTTTGTGGATTGGTTTCTGTGTCCTCTATTCTGTACCATTGGTCCACCCGCCTGTTTTGGTACCAGTACCATGCTGTTTTTGTTACTATTGCTCTGTAGTATAGTTTGAAGTCTGGTATCGCTATACCGCCTGATTCACACTTCCTGCTTAGCATTGTTTTTGCTATTCTGGGTCTTTTATTATTCCATGTGAATTTCATGATTCTTTTATCTATTTCTACAAGAAATTCCATTGGGATTTTGATTGGCATTGCATTGAACTTATAGAGAACTTTTGGTAATATCGCCATTTTGATGATGTTAGTTCTACCTATCCATGAGCAGGGTATATTTTTCCATCTTCTAAGGTCTTCTTCTATATCTTTCTTTAGGGTTCTATAATTTTCATTATATAAATCTTTCACCTCTTTTGTTAGGTTGATTCCCAAGTATTTTATTTTTGGGGGGGATATTGTGAATGGAGTAGTTGTCCTCATTTCCGTTTCAGAGGATTTGTCGCTGATATACAGGAATGCCTTTGATTCATGCGTGTTGATCTTATATCCTGCCACTTTGCTGAATTCATTTATTAGCTCTAATAGCTTCTTTGTAGACCCTTTTGGGTCTGCTAGGTATAGGATCATATCATCTGCAAATAGTGATAATTTAAGTTCTTCTTTTCCTATTTTTATGCCTTTAATTTCTTTCATCTGTCTAATTGCTCTGGCCAGTGTTTCGAGGACTATGTTGAACAGAAGTGGTGAGAGAGGGCATCCCTGTCTTGTACCAGATCTTAGAGGGAATGCCTTCAATTTTTCTCCATTCAGAATGATGCTGGCCTGTGGCTCGAGGTTCGGCAGTGGGAGCTCCAATTTTGAATCATTCCTAGGCTAGTCATCTTTATCAGTCCTACTCCAGCAATATAATTGAACCAACTTCAGGAGCACACTGAGATTATGTTTACTTCCTCTGCTCATGGGAAAGTGCTTTTCATTCAGTAAGGTTTTTTGTCTATTTTTTACTTGTCTATTTTGGGCAGTAAATAAATTGGAAAATGCTTGGAACAGAGAGCGAGAATTCGAGATTTGACTCAGCTAGTAATTGGCCTTCCAGCCTTAAGCACATCATTAAACACTTCTGCATCCCTGCTTTTAATAATGCTACCTTGTTAACTTCCAGACTACTCTGCAATGAGCCTTGTCTGATGAGAATTACCTGAAAGAACAGCACCACTGGAAAAGAAAGCCTTTGGGGTTAAGGAGAAGAAAAAAACAAATGAGTCACAGGAGAGGTCACAACAGTTCAGGCAGGCAGCCAAGTCATAGGGCAGAGCTGGTGCAGGCCTGACTGGTGATTTTACTTAGATGTTCAGGGCTATAGATCACTTATTTCCTTTAGGCACACAGTTGAGCTAAAGGACTTGTGGTTTAAGTAATATTAGGAGGAAAGGCTAAGAGTATCAGAAAAACTAGCAGATGGAATCAGGAAAGAATTCTGGCTGAGAGACATTACTGAACAGAACTGAGGCTAGAGGACTGCCCTAATCACCTGCAAGAGGTTTTCATGTTGGAGTATTATACCCAGGAAGCTACAACACCTAAACCTCTTACAGTGTGACTAAAGATATTTCCAAATAGTTTTAGTATATTATATAGATATATTGCATATATGTAGATAGGGAATTGTTTTTCTTTTGTCTTGTTGATTAAACCCAGAGGTACTTTATCACTAAATTATTCCTCCAGCCCTTTTGAAATTTTTTGAGACGGGATCTTCACTGGGTTGCTGAGCCTGGATTTGTACTGGCAATTCTCCTGCCTCAGCCTCCCAAGTTGCTGGGATTACAGGCATGTGCCACAATGCCTGGCTGATAGTAGTCTATTTTTCTAGGAAAAAATGCACATGTAGCTTTAGGGTGAGGAGAAACAATAATCTTTCTGTATTACACAAGATTATTTAATAAAATCTGGGAAACAGGCATAGCTAGAACAGATTTAAGAATCTAGTATGGGAATAAAAATGAACAAACTAAGTTAGTAACATCTGTTCAAATTAATGTAGAATACCATTTAGACTTCAAGTATTTGTACCAGGTAGCTTGCTTGTGTAGGAGTAAAACCAGGTAATGAAACTTTCACCATGGGCCCAGTACTTGGGCTTAAATGTCTTCTCAATAATCAACTAGGGGCTATTGGTCCCATAATCTCAATTTCAACCAAATCACCCTCTGACCACTCCTTCCTATCTTTTTCTCTAAAATTTCTCTACGTTTTAAGTTACCCAGATCTGTGGTATATTGATCTTACCACCTTTGCACTTTCTCAGCCAACTTATTTCCTTGTTCTATCCAGTTTAAACTTTGTGTTCAATCATTATAATCACATTCTTCTAAACACAGTCTAGAATAATTAGAAAAAAATAAGAATAATCTTTCTGAACTGCACCCTATACAATCTAATTAGTTACTAATCCTTGCTTTTGCCCAACAAATTGAACATTGCTAGAGTAAAACAAAGAAATTTGCTTAAATGATTATTTAAAAGAATTTTCTCAAAATACTCAATCTTCATTCCCGAAGCTCACTCTAACCTGATGAATTTGATCCTTGTTTCATATTCCTCCCTTCCACATGGGTCTGCCTGCTTTTCTGTTACCATGACTGAACTGGTCCCATTCCTACTCAGAGCATAGACTGTCTTTCATACACTTCATCATCTTTTAAGCAATTCAAGGATATTATTCTGACAACACCTCTCTCTTTCTTGCATTATCAATTTGTTCCTCTCTCCTGGTTTGTTCTTATTAATCCATAAATGTATTTTCTCTCATTTAAGAATCTCAAAATTCCATTTATTCAATTTACAGTAAGAATTAGTATTCTATGCTTTTTCTCTTATGTTTCTTTAAAATCATCAAAATGATCTTTATTCCAACTATAATAGTGAAACTGCCACTGACCATGTCACTAATGATTGCCCTGCTGTTGAATACAATGTCCAGCTCTCCTTCCTCATCCTACTTACTCTGGTCACGTTGTTTGAAACAGTGACTTAGTTCTTGTCTATTGCTTTTCTATCTTCAGTCTCCTTGCATGATATCAGTTAGCATCATTTCTCTAAAGACAATCTATTGGCATTTGTACATCAAGGCCAAACGTCTGCTGTCAAGTCTAATCTCATATGTCCAACTGTCTACTGGATGTCTGATGGACATCTCAAATTTAACATGTGAAAAATTGAGCTCTTGATTCCAAAGCCTGTTTCTCCTGCTTCCTTGTCCATTACAGTACAATGCCAGCAACATCCTTCTACTCCCTCAGCTGAAGTAAACTTTTTTCTTTCTTTTAACCCACATGAAATTCATGATAAAATCCTCCTGATGAGCTATACATGTAAAATCTGATATTTCTATTTACATGTGCTCCTCCCACCCTTGAATAGATCACCATAATCTTTACATTAATGTAATAGCAGCTTGCTTGGTCTACCTGTTTCTACCTTTGTTCCCTTTAGTCTTTCCAGGGAGAATGGAAATGAGGAATATTCCTCCTTTACTTGTAGTGAGACAGAGAACCATTTTAAGGCTTTGAGAAAAGTCCAAGTTCTTACCAGACCAGATATGCTTTGGCCTCCAGGACCTGATTTATCACAACTCTTTATGTCGCCTTTACTCCTCAAGCACAGTGCATTCAGTTCAAGGTTTTCAAATCTGTTGTTCTCTCTGCTAGATCGCTTCTCCCAGATAAGGCTAAACCTACCCCTATCTCCTCACTTTCTCAGTAACTCTTTCACTATTCTATCCATACTTCTCAACCCCATAGTGACTATCTGCCTTTCTCACCTCTTCAAACACATTAGAAATGGAAACTTGTTGAGAACTTTTGTCTCTGCTGTTGCTCAGTGCTCAAGACAAAGCAGTATGAAGATCATATATTTAAAAAATATATATGTACACACACATATGTATGCATGTAAAATATATTTAAGTGTGTCTTCTATGTTATGAAATATCTATAAGGTGCATTTACATATTCAAGAATAATTACATACAATTGTATTCATTTTAAAATGCTCATTTTAGTCATCTTGTGCTGACTTTCTATCTTAGTCTGAGTGACTTAAACAATAGACATTTATTTCTCAAAGCCAGAATGCCAAGAAGTCTAAGATCAGGAAGATTCTGGTGAAGGATCTCCTTCAGACTAGCAAAGATATACCTTCTCATTGTGGCCTTCTATGGCACAGAGAAAAAGGTCTGGACTCTTCTTCTCATAAGGACACTAATACCATTATGAGATCCTCATGACTCATCTAAACTTAATTACCTCCCAAAGTCTGCACTTATAAACAGCATCACACTATGTATTAGGACATCAGTATATAAACTTTGGGTGCATGTAGACATTCAATGCATAATAAAATAATTGTTTTCTTAACTACAGTTTTTCCTTACAAAGAATAGGTGAAAGCCTTACCCATGTGCAGTGAAGGCATTAACTCCTGATTTTGACAGTTGTACTTCTGCTTGTATTGATGACATTCTGAGCATCTCATGTGTATAGAGACTAGTCATTTATTTTATGACACAAATTATGGAAATTTTCAGAAAGAAAAACGCACAAAAGGTAAAATTACAGAATTTTTAAAATAGTTATGGACTGACTAACAAATAGATTTTATTTTGTTAGGGTAACTTATAAAATCATTCTATTTAAAGGTCATTTTCAAAAATAAGATTCTTTTAAAAAATCCAAGATAACATATAGCCATATACATTAAAGAAAAATTTTAGAAATCTTAAAATTTGTTTTATGGCAATTTAAAAGTGATAAAACAGAAATAATTTGGGCATGTATCCACAAAGTTACTAAATTTCTTAGGTATACATGTATCTAATATCTTGTCACTAATATTTTTTCTAAAGAATAGATTTTTTCAGCTTAAATTGATCTTTTTCTATATATCATAAAACGTCTAGAGGTACATGGTATGTTCAGAGTACATTTTCTAAATGGAAGTGCTCAATTCCATTGGGGAGGAGGCTAATAACATTAAATTGTGTAAATATTTTAAATATTTATGGTTAAATTTTCTTTATATTTCTTTACTTTATATACTTTTCTTCTGTTTAAATTATATATGTATTGCATAAATTTCAGAGTTCCTATGTCACATGTCTTGATTTATAAATGTTTTAATTTATTAAGAAAATCAATAACAAAAATGGATCAACAAAGGTTATATTTTCACTGCATGATTTGGTTGAAATATACTGACTTCTCATTTGATAAACTTAATTGATATTAATTTTGGGGGGGCATTGTTACAAAATTAGTATCACTTAACTATTTGTAAGGTCTGCTTCTGCCAATGGAGGCAACATTATTAACAGCTTTAAATATTTTGTACTTGCAGATGAAAACTGGTAATAGAAAATAAACAATTAGTTTAGATAGACATTTATTTAAATAAAAAGTGATGTTTCACAGAGTGACATGTAAATGAAGTCAGCAGCTTTCTATGTTAAGTTGTCATCTTCCTGAAATTTATTAACTTTTGAAACGATGCTGATATTTTTTCAGTACACTTCTGTGTTCTAGTTTTTGCATTCTCAGACTTATTGGTAAATATCATCAAATATGTTCCCTATCAACTTTCTTAATCAAATTTAGTACTTAAACATTCACTTTGGGTGTTATTTTGTTGCTGCTAATGAGCTGCCAATGTATTTAAAGCTAAATTTAAAAAAATACTACCAAATACATATAGATTTACAATGACCACAGCTTCCACATCAAGAGTATTAGGACTATTCTCCATAAGAGTACCTGGCCTCACTTGTCTCACACATATAGGATACATCTCTCCCACGATTTTCAAGTTTCCTTAGTGTTCCCATTACTTATGATCTGAAAGCATCTTGTGGACTGCACATCAGGCCATTACAATAACCTGCCAGCAGGGCTGGCAGTGTCAAAAATGATCCACATGGGAAGTCAAAGGAAGTTCCTGCATCTCAGTCACACCTGTTTAGGGACAGCAAACTTTACTTGTTTCAGTATATTTTATATCCTTTTCAAAAAATAGTATACAATAGTTAAAGCCTTGAAAGGCCAGGAAAGGGAAAGAGGTTAGTTCTTTTAGATTCAAATATAAATACGAACTATTCAGTATATATACATCTAACGTAAAACTAGATGATACCATGGCATTTGGCCCTCAGAGAAACTGTGTAAGGATTGTATTACTGTCTCCATCAGTGGATAATGATTTCAGGGCTCAGAAATATTAAATGAAATAGGCAAGATCAGACAAGGTGAAGAACTTGGATGAGGAACTAGGCAGATCTCTGCAAGCAGTTTTTGGCAGAACAAAGGGACTAGAATTATAAAAACAGAAATGCCAGAACTATGAATGAGTTAAAATGCTACTAAATTTGACTAAACTTTCCATAAAGGAGAAGAATGAATGTGATGAAGGTTTAAAACATTATAATTTAAGAAATGCCTTATTTAGAGAAAATTGGTCTAATGATGCTATTGAAGACTTTGGGGGTATTAAACACATATTTACTTCCTTCCAGGTTTTAAACAATTGAGAAATAAGCTAAGAGCCAAGTAAGGGCAGATGTGTCAGAAATCAGCCTTATTTCTAGCAAGCCTGACTGTAGCAGTGTTTTCTACCTCTCATCACAAATTGAAATGAATGCCCAGTTCCTGAAGAATGAGAGTATGGGGTTTTAAGTTTAAATCCTATGAATCATTTTCTTCTGTATTCTGTATAGTTTATCTGAAGAGTGTGAGCAGCAAGAATAGAAGGAAAAAAATTATATGTATATCTACATCTGTCTATTGGTCTATCTAGATATACCTCTTGGGAAAAAAAAACAAACAAGTCTTCTTGATTGTACTGGAAAATATGATGGATATGTAGGCGCAGAACTGACCCAACTGCAGGCTGGATTTCAGGCCCAACTCATTCTGTTTTAACTTGTAGGGGTAGGATATATAGATCTGTGCAGAGCTAAGGCAAGTTACCATGGGACATGAGAAGTTACTACCTGCAGTGACCTTTGACAGGTTAACCAAGGGAATATCTGGCTCTCAACAATCACTACCATTCCTGATCTTCTGAAGAGGTTAAAAGTCAGAAGTGCCCACCCACTTCTCTCAAGAGCGTGCATAGACCTGTGATGATGCTGGGACTCTGCGCGGTCCAGCAATCTTTTCTCGCTCCAGAGTTAATTTTGAGAGGGGCTGGAAAAAGGTGGGGGCCAGATCAGAGAGGATCTTCTTGGCAATGCCAAAGGATTTGGACTTTATTATATAGGTAGGGAAAGATGAAAACACTGTCAAAGGCAATCATATCTACATTTGCAAAATGGCAGTAGGCTAGTGGACAGATCATTTAGGAGGATATTGAAACAGCAGAAGCAAATAGAGAATAGGCAGTTGTAAGGGTGGAGACTATACAGTATATTTCATTTTACTTGTTTGTTACATTCAGAGCTGACCTGACGAATTTACACTAATATGTTTCACTTTAAAATACTTATATATAGTTCATAACATTTAAAACTCATCCTGTCATTTATAGTTATTTATATTAGCTTAAAGGTAAAAATAAGCTTAAATTGCATTAAAATGGCCAAGCAGAAGAATCTAATTATATCCTGACATTTTCTTTCTTTTTGAGAAATAAAAATCTTTAAAGAAGCAAAATTATCTCTATTTTCAAATAGTAGAATAAAACAGAAAATCCCAGAGACTCAACAGGAATAAAACACTGTAGTAAGGTGGAGGATATAATAACAGAGAAATCAATATGGTTCAAATATCCAAGCAATTACCATTTAAAAGACATAGTAAGTAGAGAAAACCTCTATTTCCAATAGTAAAAAGGGATAAAATGTTAAAAATAAACTCAACAAAAAAAAATGCAAAACATGAAAAAACACTTTAAAACACTCTGGATGTTATAAAATCAAATTTCAAAATATGAAAAGATATCTCTCATCTATATAAAATGAATCAACACTGTAAATATGACAGATATCCTTAAGTTAATTTGTGAATGTAATGAAAAAAGCACAATAATAGGTATAATTTTCTTTATTTTTATTTATTTTTTGGTGCTGAGGATTGAACTCAGGGCCTCATGCATGCTAGGCAAGTGCTCTACCTTTGAGCTACACTCTCACCTCCTATTCTGACATTGTCAACACTGACTATACTCTATGTACTGAGAACAGTAACTGTTTCATGGAATTTTATTATCAAAAAAATTTGTTACAAACTGAAAATTCTCATTTGTCATTATGAAGTTGAGATACAAAAGTAAAGAATGTAATTTTAAAAGAGACACTAGCAGATGTTTTTATTATCACAATATCAGTTTTATGAATAATAATAGACTCAATATTATAGGAAAATAGAGTATTTAAATTTTGAATGTGTATGACCTAATTACAAAATATAAAAGTAATGGATATTCATTATAATATGTATGAAAAGTATAAAATTGTACAAAGAAGAAAATAAGGACATTGTATGATTTCACCATCCCGATATTATCACTATTTATCTTTTGGACTATTCTAGTATCTAATGAGAGATGTTTTTAGTTGGCAATGGACCTTTATTTTATTTATTTAAATATAGTGCTGAGAATCAGACCCAGTGCCTCACACATGCTAGGCAAGCGCTCTGCCACTGAGCCAAAACCTCTGCCCTCTAATGAAAGATTTTAATATGAAAAGAAATGCACTAGGGTTACCCTTGAAACCCTGAATTCAAAATCTTTAAGTATTAATAACTGTTACCTTCCCAAATAAATCCAGAAAAACACAAAAATCCTTCTTGTCAGTAACAAAAGGTCCATCTTTATAGCTGCCCAGATGTCTTTACTATGAGAAAAAAGGGAGACATTTTCTTTAGCTTCCCTGTAATCAAAGTGTAGGTCTTGTAAAGCTTGTGCTGGAGGATCTCATGTCTTAAGACAAAACTTTTCTACTCCATGGTATGTTATTCTGATCCTGGCCAGTAAATTATAACTGAATCATGATTATTAGAAGAAATCTATGAATGAAGTAATTTTGACAATCACTGGAAGGATTTACAGATCCAAATCCCGAAAGGCTTCTCAATGTTTGTGATCAGACTTTTTGTTTAGGTCCCTGTGTTTTGACGTCTCTTGAGAAACCTGTTCCCTTAGAACTGCAAGAGTTTGATACCCAAGCCCCAAGAGTGCCTGGGATGTCAGGCCTTGTGGCCAAAAGCAAGTCAATAAGGCTTCCTGTACCTCTGCCTCATTGGTAAGATGATAGTAATGGCGAAGAGGATTGAAAGGAAAATAGTGATGGCCAAGCACTTTGCAAACACACGTTCCTAATTGACTGATCATTAAGGGAACCTATTAGGCAGTGATGACTCCCTAGAGGCTTCTGTCAAGGCATACTTTCCGTCTAAATGCAAACTGTGTGTTCACACGTGTTGTGTACGGATAACACAAACACCGCCCTGAATCAAAGTCACTCTTCAAAAATAAACTCATCAGCATTCACTGAGCTAAAAGATTAGTGGACAATAAACAAAGGGCCAGAGGTCCAGAACTGTTATCCCAGAGCCCTCTGAAACATGACTCCTCAGTGAGGATGTGTGATGGTGACAGAATCCCCTCTGTCCCTCATGCTGTTCTGAACAGCAGTGACAATGACTAACATTTATTTGCTGTGAAGGGCCAGATGATGTGCTAATTGATTATAGGTACTTAAAAATTTTTTTTATAATAACAATATGAGGTCGGTACTATTATCTCCATTTTCACACACATCAGAATGAGACATCAGAGGTTATCTTATTTTCCCATGATCACACAGCTAGTTAGTAGAATAAAGAGACTTACTGAATGGCAGTTTAAAACAATTTAAAGGTGATAGCACCAATGGGAAGGTCTCTAATTCATTAAGTGAAATTGGCAGCCTGATACCCAGCTTGACAAAGAGTTCATGAAAGGAAGGTGGGGACCAATCTCAGATAAATAGATAATTAGAGAGAGGGGGAGGGATAGAAAATGGAGTTTTGAACCATAATTAAAATATTTATAACAGCATTATCAAGTAGAGGGTTTTACTATAAAACATAATATGGTAGCTTTGTAATTCCTTATTCATTAGGATAAAAGAAAAGAAATATATATACACACAATCCCAATTATATTTTGTGAACTTTATCTAGGTTTTTAACAGGTATTACAAGAAAGGAATTTCTGGGATTAAATAAGTATTAGAAATTCCTGCTCTATCCCCTTTGAGAGTTGTAGAGCACATGCATACATTACATGCTCTAAGAACTTCTGAAGTGAGAAGTCTGTTTAATTGTCTAATCCAGTGTTTTAACACTTGTTTAACCAAAAAAAAAATTGTTTTCTCCGAACACATTCATATTCTAAGGAATGGGTTTATGAAACATGGATCTATGATATCAGACTGCAGTTTGAACTCTGGGATTCATGGACATCACCTTCTCCTTCCCCTAGAGCCAAAGAGGTCTTATTCCAGGAACTGACCATTGTGCATCACTGTTCTGTTGAGGAGGTACTGCAGACCTGCACAGATTGAGTCTTCAAAATCTAATCCAAGAGAAAGATCAGTTCCCTTTTCTTAAATAACCAGGCTCTGCCCTTTGCATTCCTTTTTTCTGTATCATATTTGTCAGTGGCTAAAACTGGCCAGAAGGCAGACTCAGGGACTGGCATTAAGAATTTTCCAGCTCCAACAAGCAGAATATTAACCAAATATATTTAATGCTCAGATAATATTGGGTAATGTTTCCTTGCAGATGTTGTCAAGGAAACCTGCCTCAGTTTTGGACACATTTTCAAACATTTAGGAATAATATGAAACTGGGGTGAATCATTCATACATCACACAGGAATTTTCAGTTTACCATAAATGTCACATACACTGTCTAAATTCATCACTTAAATATTCATTTAAGGTCAGCATTTCTTATAATATTTTATTCATCTATATAATAAATATTGCTTTAGAGAATTACTCTGTGCCAAGCACTATGACAAACACTAAAAATACAAAATGGATCAGGTATTGCTTGCTTTCAAGATGCTTGCATTCCCATGGAGAAGAGAGATACACAGTTGTGAGCACAAAAAAAAAAAAAAAAAAAAAAAAGCCTTCAGGGCTAAGTAGAGATAGGTAGCCTGGTCTCAAAAAATAAGATAACTACTTATCTTTCCTTCTACAAGCCATTATTAACAGGAGCCAAAATACTCTACTCAAAGGAGTATTGCCCTTCTCTGGGCATGAAGCAGAGGTTAACCCCCACCTCTGTCCCCAAGATCTCTGCTTCTCAAAAGGTACCCCACCCCTCCTGCCTCTGACACAGCAGTCTCATCACTGTTTTCTGCTCTGGAGCCCTCTGGATGGGGGAGAATCCACTTGGATTCCTTTTCCTGTTCCTTCAGTCATTACCAAAACCACAGTACTCCCAGGATTTGATTCCTGTGTGGATCTCTCTGTTGCTTTTCCTGACTCAGTACTGGTGCATTCCATGCAGAAACCTTGAATGTGCTCCATGGTTTACTTTGCTTCATTGCATTTTACACAATTTGACAAATTGCATTATTTAAAAAAAATTCAGTTGGAATGAAATGTAGTTTGAGGCAGAAACTTTGTTTTGTTCATTGCCAAGTCCCCAGCACCAAGAAAATGCCTGCAAATGATTGGTATTTCATAGATATTTATGGGATGGATGAATGATACACATGTTTATCATTTATCATCAGCTCTGTTTTTTCTCCTTAGGGCCAGAGCTAAATTTCTTGTTGCCTACAGAACATTTCTAGCTGGATATTCCAAAAGCCCTTATAAACCAAATCTCTTCCTAAACCTGCTCATTTTCTTATCTCCTTCAGTTTATTCTTCTATTTCTATCTCCTCAATGGCACACAATACAATCTGAATTCAGGTGACTCTGTGGTTCTTATTTCTCTTCTTTATCAGCCCACTTCTCTTAATTCTCCCTCTCCCCAACCCACAAGTTAGTCTTTAATTCTTCAAATTCACTGCCAGTATCAATATTTAAGGACCCATTACTTTCACCTAGATATTTATAATACCACTTTTAGTTGTGTCCCTGGCTTTCTTCCCAGTACTCTCAAAACCATGCTTTACAGTGTTGGCAAGATGACTATTGAAAATGCAGGCAATGCTTTCCTCTCTTTGCTCCCATATCATCCTTTGAATACTTTTGTTAAAAGTACTTTTCATGGTGAATTTGTTTTTTATTTTTAATTGCTTTTTCCTTCTCAACCTAATAATGCAGGACAATTTACCAGTAGAATTAAAGTGTATGGTGATAAACTAGCTTGCCTGAATAACTAGATTACAAGTTTTTTGATATTTCACTCAGAGCACTAAATACACAAAACCACAATATGCATTCCCTAGCTTTGCCAATTAAGATTTAGGTAGCATTATGTGGGTCATTTTAGATAGTCATCCAGAAAACAAAAGAATATCACCTTTTTGTTTAATCATCTGAGTATTTTAGATTAGAATGTATTTATTATGTAATTATTTGCTTTCTTTCCCATAGGTCTGGTATTTAGAATACTACCTGGAACATAATTGATGCTCAGTAAAAACATTTTTAGGTGAGTAAATAATTTAGTAGTTTTTGGTATGTTATCAGTTTGAAATAAAATTCATATTTGAAACTGTGAATTACTGGTTCATACTTGGAATTTCATATTATTAGCCTCCCATCTAGGTAAAACAGCTTGAATATTAAAATTGACTTCTAAATTTTATTTTATAGAACTTCTCCATTAATATATGTGTTGGGATATTATTTTATATATTCCTGTGTGGCTCTATTGCCTTTCCTGACTCAATACTACTGAATTCCACACAGAACCCTTAAATGTGCTCCATGGTTATTTTTTCTTCATTGCATTTTACACAATTTGACAAATTACATTATTTTAAACAATTTAGTCTAAATAAAGTGCAGCTCCTCCCCCCAATCTTTCAGGTAGGAAGTTAAGAAAAATTATTAGTAGTATGTAGATTTCCTCTTAAAATCTTCCATCTGCCACATATCTTTGCAGATATAAAACATTTTGGTTAAAATATTCTATATATAGATGTAATATCTAAATATAAGTATTTAACTAAAATGTATTTTGAATTAAAGTGTTATTAAATTACCTGATTTCATTTATAGATTTTTCACTTTTACTCCTAGGTATAAACACAAAGTCATATTACACAGGTTTTCTTTAGTAAACAATCTAAATAAGAGTGGAAAAATGAAACTATTTATTATTTTTCTCCTTTTCCCTAGGTGTTTGATTTGAAAACTGTGTGTTGGTATGTTTAGAAAATCAGATATATGTACATTTTCATTCCCTTTATAACTGAAGGGTATAATGAATCTGTCTGGACTTAAAACAAAGAACTTATATCCATAGATGCAATGCTTAAACAAGTGGATTACATTCCTATGTTTGTTTAGGAAGAGCTTTGAAGGATCTGAGAACATACCTGTAACTATTCAGGTAGTAAAAACTTGTTATTTCTTTGCTATATGTTGATGCAATCATTTCATTTATCAGGAGATTAATAAGAAATTGATCAAAATTAAAAAATATATAAGTGGATAAATCAGTTCTTTTTCCTCCAGAATAGAAGATACAAACCTTGAGGGGAGTAGAACAAAGTTCATTTAATTTCTTCAAAGTGAATTAGAAGAGAAACAGAAGAGCTGACATAAATCAGACTTTTGGCAGGCTCTAGGTCCAAACACAGATGAATATGTGATCTTTGGAAAAGATGGGAAAACAACTATTGTCAGGAGGAGTGATAGATGAAGAAATGTTGTTTCTATTTATATGGAGTAGAAGGCATGTGATGGTATGTCTTGAATACCATAGTCAAGGGTGAGGTATCCCCAAACCAGCATTATCATGACGGTTGTTATTTTGTACCTTTATGTTGTACCTTTATTTGACAATTCTGAGTTTAATCTGATCTTTACTGAGCTATGGATGATGTAGCCACATCTGTTTTCCTAATTCAAAAACAAAAAACACTATTCTAAAACTAAGACAATACCGAATGATCTACAGAAGGAGAGTATCATTATTTTATGCCCTGAGCACAAAACTGAAATTTTAGATAATTGTGACAAATAATGTCATGACCCATATCCAATAAGCCACAAGCAGTAGTGAAGGCAAGCCTTAACTGAGAGAACAGCAGAGATACATCTAACAAAGCAGATGATAAACCATTATTAAGAAGCAGCCTGTAAGTAATGATTGAACTAAATGGAAATAAGAGGTCATAAACCCAAATGGAAATGAAAAAAATCATGAAATAATACTAGCAACTACGAGTGCTACAGAAACCTTACTTACATATCAGAAAAATGATAGTGAAACCATAGCCAATGCCAGAAAGCAAGAGAAAGGTTAATATTCATGGGTGGTTACCTCTTTCTACAAGACAATGAGTCATATTAGTGTGCACTGAGCAAGCAGATGGTTAATATGTTACTGATTTACTAAATAAGATTAGTGATAGGGAGTTAGATAAGTGATCTAATCTAGTCCTTACAACTTTATGGTAAAAGGGACATTTGATTTATCTGGGAGATTTAGACTTAGCAATTTATTTGTCTCCTATATCCGATATAAGAAAACATATCCAACATGGGAACATTAATACTTCTCATTACAACTTCAGCATGTTATCTCCTTATGCCTTAGTATAACTAGAAAAAAATTAATTAACTTTCATAACACCAAAAATTAATCAATTACCAAATAATTAAACTAATACATACTTAGAATTCTCTAGACACAAGACATCAAATATGAAGTAAATATAAATATTAGTATGAGAGAGAAACATTAATAAATAACTATGACATCCTTATGATTGGAATAGTGTAGCATACAGTGTAACACTGCCAGTATACGGACATGACACTTTGCTTATGTTAGGTGGGTAATAGACTTCAGCCATGGGAAAGCTTTTATGGGAATAATTATTTCAGTGAGATCTTGAAAAAATTAGGCAGGTGGGCAGGTGTTGATGAGGATACTTCAGGCTGATAGAAGTGCAATTTTGTTTAACAAATATTTTCTGGAAAACTAGAATGTACCACGTTACATGATAAGGGTACAAGCCTAAGTAATGCATGGCCCCTGACTTGAAGGAATTCCTAGTTCAATAAAGCCAATTGATTGACACATTTACTTTCAATAAAACTCTAAAACTGCAATTTATTAGGCATTAGTCATATACTGGGTACTGACATAGGTACTTTATATTTATTATTTCATTTAAATCCGAACTAATCACTTTATGATTTGTAAAACTGAGGTTTGGGGAAATTAATTTCTTAAAGAAAATATAGTCAATAAGATATAGAACCCAATTGAGTCAAATGTATAAAAGATGATATATCATGAGCTCTGTAATGTTTTTAACAATCAATAAAAAAATAAAAAAATAAAATGAAAAAAAAATAAGGTATAGAAGCTGAATTTCCCCTATAAGGGGAAAGCAGCCGGGAGAGATGCTATAAGCAGGTTTTGCAGGGTTTATGACCTGCCCTTCCAAGTTTATATTCCATTTTTGTTTGTAAAAACTGAATTTTAAAGGGAAAAGTCAGACTTTATAAATTGTTTTTTAATGTGATTGAATTACTGGAAGCAGCTATGAGCTCTTCTCTGTCTATTGAGAAAAGACACATTTACATTTCCTTTATCTTTTTGTTGATACCTTAAGGAGTTTAAAAACACCTATTATTAGTGTCTTTAGCAGCCTTTATCTACATTTTCTATTTAGATTTTCTGATTTCAATGCTAGCAGTCTTTCATTATTTTCTGACATTTCACCCACTAGACTAAGTTTTTGTTTTAGTGGTTCTCCCAACTATAAATCCATCTTTGGTATTATTAAAAATAATTGAAATAAAATGACATTATAAATTGAATTTGAGTGAGAACCATTTTTGAAATTAGATATAAAATTGTATTGTTCAATTTTTAACTCCAGTTACCAGCAAATAGCTTGATTGCGTGCCCTTGGTAACTTCCCAATGGAACTAATATCAGTAACGAAGGGCCAAATCATCTATTCCCTCACATTACATGTAAAGGGGGTCAAGCTCATTGCTGCTGAGAAGAAAGGGCAGCTTAATAAATATATGCCGAGGGAATGGGTGAAGGGAAGGCAATATGGCCATATTTATAACTTTATATGGTTCTTGGTAAATTGCATCAAGGCCAAATAATCTATCCTGGTTTTAAAAAGTCCTTACAAATGTATTCTCAATGCAAAAGTATGATTATATTTTCTCTGTAGTTGTCTGTATTGCTAGAGATAAAGAGGGGAACTGAATTATTCAACTTTTTACTGTACCATGTTCATTGGTATTATGTGCACAGAATATCTGCGAAAAGTTATACGTTCAAGAGAAGAAAAATTAAATATGCCAAGCAGAATCTGACAACAAACCAAAGTGAATCCCATTAGCCAGCTGGACCTTCTAAATGAAACAGTTAATCCTCTCATGTTGGCAATTCTTTCCATATCTGTTGGTGACAGTACATTTTGTGCAGGGAATATCTACAAGCAGACAGACTGTGTGAAAGGTGACAGAGGTTGAACTGGCCATTAACTGCACATGTAAGTTGCTATTCATCATTAAGGTCATTGCCAATGTCTGCATATAAACCTGAGTGAATATAATTTCTTTTAAAGTCTGCAGTCATTTGTGAGAAAAATTACTGAAGGATTTTCAAATGTCTTTCATTTATGATGTCCATTTTGTGATATAATTAAAATTATTAATAAAATATACTGTTCTATTATTTTATAAAAGTTTACATAATTTACCATAAATACTCTACCTTTATAGAGGCATTAATACTGTGAGTAAAAAAAAATGAGTTGCTTCTTCTGTTTGAAAATCATAAATCAAAAATACTAGTTTTGCTCTATGCTGAAAATGAGAATTCAGATGGTCACATATATTAGATTTATCAAGGCAGTTGGGTTATATTCAAGAAAAATAGATTCCTTGTAAAGTGGTCATCTTTCTTTAAGATTAGGCCTTTAATTTTATTAGTAATAGTGCATCATTTGGTTTCTGTTACAAAAGTGCATATGGAACATTTGGAAGTTATTTTGCTTAGTTACTCAAAATTTTAACTATAATGTCACACAATATTCTCAAAAGATAAATATTTTTCTTTTAAATTGCTAATCTCTCTTCACTACCAAGTTTAAAGATGTGCCTAATGGACAAATTCCATGAAATTTCTGCGTAAAAATAATCTACATATGCTAATAAATATATTTTTAAAACTCTAAAATTTGAGATAATATTATTTAAATAATCAGGAGCAGATGAATGTACTTCCTCAACTATTGGTACGTTTACCACCCCAAGACTCCCAACATGAACACCTATTCAAAACTATCAGTGAAGCCAAGCCCTTGTCCCAGTGGCCTGGGTGGGTGGAGCATGGGTGGCAAGTACAGGGCCATGTGCATTGCAGAGCTAGGAGGGAGGCAGCCAAGGTTTACTGACCTGTTGCAGTGGAGCAGTGCAGGAAGCCTGGCCTGCCCAGTGTATGCTTGTTCTACACAGTGCCAGTGCTACAACCTCAATCTCCCACTTCCCTACCAATGGTGGGGAAAATACAAGCAGAGCAGATCCAAATGGAGATTAGCATAAATTTGAACCAGTAGCATTGGTTTTTTTCCCAAACCCTTATTAGTATGTATTTGGACCAATGGTGTTAACTGAATTGCTATATAAACCCTAGGAGTAGCACACTCTAGTAGTATCCCCTATTAGATCCCCCTTGCCCTAGGAGAGCTCTGTTTTTTTTTTTTTTCTTCTTCTTCCCACATAAACTCTACTCTTTTGCATTTACTTTTCCTGGTCTATGGATTTCATTCTCTGAATTCATGAGACAAGAACCTGGAAGGAAGAAATTGATGGTGAGTTTCTGGGGTCTGCTACAACATTGGAGGGTACAGCCTGCCATTAAGAACTGCAACATGCCACTCAATGGTAGTAGAGAAGAATGGTGCTTTGCTGGACACGACCTTTAGAGTTGACACTGGTGGTCATCCCCTGCCTTGATTAGCTACTTGCACCATAGCAGGCTTTCTCAGCTGCAGAGGCCTACAGCTTAGGCAGACCCCACCCACCAGTAGAAATGGAGAATTTCCAGTTTCACCTGTAGTTATCACATGTTATGCTTTTCATATATGCCTAGCTGGATCTACATGAGATGTATTACATGTCTCATCATCTTTTTTTTTTCCTCACAATAAATATGTTAAGTGGTGTTTATTTCTAAAAGATGAGGAAACAGGTCCAGGACATAAATATAACTCAGATTCACAGAGGTATTAAAGAACTGAACAAGCACTGATCTTGGCCCTCAAAGGGTTTTCAACCTAATGGGTTAAGTTACCTTGTGAGATAAACGGAATACTACTTGCTTTAGTCAGCTTTTGCACTGGTGATGAAAGGACCTGACCAGAACAACCACAGAGGAGCAAAGGGTTTTTTAGGGGCTCAAAGTTTCAGAGGTCTCAATCCATAGACAGCAGGCTCCATTCCTAGGGGGCTGAGCTGAGGCTGGACTTCATAGTCAGTTCCATCTTACACACTCTTTTGCTAACTATGATGATCAGAAAGCAGAGATTTCTACTCGCCAGATACAAAATGTGTCCCCCATAATCATGCCACACCCCACCCACCTCCTGCCATCAACAGGTTAATCCCATCAGGGATCAATTCACTAATTAGGTTAAAGCTGTAATCTGATCATTTCTCCCCCATATCTTCTTGCCTTGACTCACCGTGACCTTTTAAGGGACACCACATCTAAACCACGATACTACTGGAGATATTGATGAAGGCAAAATTGATAATGTATGACCTGGCTTTTTCTTTATCCATTGCCATCCTAAGTTCAGTATTTTTCCACTTTAAAAGCCTCCTCTGAAAAGGAGTCTCATGACTTGACTTACTGTCATTTCTCTAAACCAAGCCTCTATAAACGCTGAGCTCTGTATAGGCAACCTTGACACCCAACCTTTCTCTTTGCCAAAGTGCCTTTCCAAGCTGTATTAAACACTCTTCTAAGGCCATAGAATACTCTGTACCTACTACCTTCATGGCACTTATTACTGTCATGTTGAAATAATTTTTTCCCCACATTCTTTATTGGTGCATTATAGTTGTACATATTGATGGGATTTGCTACATATTCGTATATTTACACAATATGACAATATAATTTGGTCACATCACTCCCCAGCACTTTCCCTCTTCCTCCATACCTCCTACCTTTTCTCTACTGATCTCCCATTGAGTTTTAGAAGATCCATTGTCACCTTTTTTCTTTTTCCTCTCTAGCTTCCACATGAGAGAAAACATATGACCCTTAACCTCCTGAGTTTTACTTATTTCACTTAACATGTTGATCTCTAGTTTTACCCATTTTCCTGCAAATGCCATAATTTTGTCTTTTCTTTATGGCTGAATAAAATGCCATTGTGCAAATGTATATGTGTGTGTATTATATACATATATGTATGTATTTTATATATATATACATATATGTATATATATATACACATATATATTACATTTTCTTAATCATTCATCCATTGATGGACATCTAGGCCAGTTTCATAGGTTAACTATTGTGAATAGTGCTTCTAGAAACATAGGTCCACCTGTATCACTGCAATAAGATGACTTTAATTTTTCAGGATAAATAGTGAGAAGTGATATAGCTGGGTAATATGGTGGTTTCGTGGCTAGTCTTTTCAGGAGCCTCCATTAGCAATTAGGAGAATGCAAATCAAAACTACATTTAGATTTCATGGTACACTATCAGAATGGTAATCTTCAAGAATATAAATAATAATAAATGCTAAAGAGGATGTGGATAAAAAGGAATAGTTTACCCTGTTGGCAGGATTGTAAACTAGTACAGCTCCTATGGAAATCAGTATGAAATAATGTTTCCATATCTCACTTCCTCCAACCTCACCCTGAACTATAAGGCAAGGGTGTGATTTTGAAATATGTAGCTTGTCACTGTGATATGTATTGTTATGATGTGTTTGTTTCTTGAATCATCCTCTTCTTTTGGCATTCTTTTCAAATATGTCTTCTCCTGCCTTCTGCCTTTCTGATTATTCTTTGTGTCTCCAATTTTAGGTTTTGATATTGTTCCCACCTTATCTATACTCTCTCTTGACAGTCTCTTGCACTTGCTTTGTTTCAACTAATGTCTACATGCCAATCAGTCTAGCCCAGGCTTTTTTCTCAGTTGCCCACTTAATTTAGCCATTTGGAAAACTCATAGATATCCCAACCTTGACATGCCTAAAACTTAATTACTGATTTTCAGTGCCATTCTTCATTTTGTATTACATCTCAATAAAGAACATACCTCTCCAACTAATTTTTCAGTCCCTCACATTTCCCAGTTAGGTTTACTTCTACCATATACCTGAAAGCCTCCATATTCTCTCCACTACCAGGGTGTTAGTCTGTGCCATTATCTCTAGACTTGTAAAGTACTGAAAGATTTTAGGGATTCCACTTCTGCTTTTGCTTTTTGACAACTCATTTCATTTTACATAAAAGCCAGAGAAAACTTCTTAAAATATAAGATCACATGACTCTCATGCTTAATTTTCTTAACATTGCTCAGATGATAAGTGTTACTCAACCTTTCAAATTTGAAGTTGAGGCTGTCCTTTTAGGTTCCCTATTTTCATTTTCCACTGTGATACCAGAATCATATTAAAACTGATTAATGGCATATAATTCTAACTGTGAAGTCATTGTATATGGAAGATAGAAGATGACATTTTCAAATAAATAAGTTACAAAAATCTTGTTTAAATTGCCCAATTTTCTCTGACCAAATCTGCACTTCCTGTGTACAATACTATCTCTTTTTATCCTCTATCCTCAAACCATAATCTTTATTTGCCTTTTCAAGCTATCTAATCTGCTCTGCTCTACATACATTCATTTCTAAATTGTATCTAGGAGCATGTTTCCTGAACATTATGAAAGCTAACAAAAACCAAGCCAAAACCTGTGATTCTCTGTGTGTCTTCCAACATAGTTCCAGAAGCATTGTAGATTTCCCACCACACTGCCTTGCACAACCCTGCTTAAAAAACACAGCTGCCTAATCTTTTGCCACTGGGTATTTTAACCCATGCTCATGATACCTACCTCATTCCCACCTTAATGTTTGTACATACATTTTTACCTTTATCCAAAATGTTCTTTGCTGTATTCTTTGCACCACTGACATAAATTGATCTTTCTAGCTTTATTACAAGGTATATGAGGGCAAGGACTATGTTGTGTTTGCAGCTATCACTCTAATGCCCAACATAGTGCCTAGTATACAGTTTTCATTCAAAGAAATGGATTGAATAAATATGCAAATGAATGAGAGAAGCAATGAAGACTAATGCATAAAACATAAGCTTTTGAATGATTGTGGCTTGGAAGCATTTAAAATTTAAGTTTTATGGTTAATTGTCTTTCTTAAATAAAATATGATTTCAATAAAAAAACTGCGGATTTGGTTTGATGTCTGTGTAGGAACAGGGTACTACTTTTTTTTCTTTGAGAAAAAATTTCACTTGCTTATTTCACTTATGAATATCTTTGGCGCCGAACATATTTGATCTGTACCAATAGGACAGCATCTGTGGAAATTAGAATATATATTCAATTCACAATTTGTAGCCTAGATTTCTAATTTGGAAAGTTGTAGTAATAAGGGGAAATATAAATTTAGAATTGTAAAATAGGGATTTTTAATATTCTAATTGTAGGGATCATACATGACTATGAGAATAGAGGTTGAACCTGACAATCATATAATTTTCTTTGATAATATGATAAAAATCCTCTGTCCAATGCAACTGCATAGTCTTTATTTTGTGTGTTTAGGAGGATTTTTTACACTGGTCAATTTATATGCATTTAGAAGGAGGCAAAACAACTTCTATGGCTCCCGAGAAAATCAGAAAATATTCATGCTCAGAGAGTCACATATTTATGTCACTCTTTGGAAAGCCTGATGAAAATGGCTTTAGTCACACTTTTAAGCAACTGCAGTTTTATCTGTGATTACGATCTCTTTTTTCAGTCTTCAAATGAATTTTGAAGTGATGAGTGTCTGTGCATAAGTATATAAATGGAGGCATAGAAAATGGTCATGGAATGGAAAATGACTTTTACAGATCAGAACTTTGACTGTCTGGATGGTCAGGATTAAGACAAATCTACTTTGAAAAAATATCTTGAAAGTTTTTGTCAAATTTCCAATTGTGAATAGAAATGTGGCCACTGATTGGGTATAGCCACTTTAAAATACAACCTAAAGTGGTATAGCTCTGTGTCAGTATATTTTGTAACTCCATCCACCTAACATGCATCCAACCAACTCTCCATCCACCCAACTATTTAGTTATCTTCCCAGTCTGCATGTTTTTTTCTGTATACCTACTCAATTCTAGGTACTCTGCAAGTTATTTGATTATAATAACAAACAAGATAAATATTCCTTGGCTACATTTTCTTTGATGCTTAAGGCTGTAGGAGAGAAATCTTAAGTGAAATTTTTACATAAAAATTAACTAATTGAAATTGTAGCAAGTGTTAACAATGGGTCATTACAGAACATCATTAACATGCATGATTAGAGATGGGATTCAACATAGTATTATTTAAGTTCAGATAATTTTTCTCTGTGCCAGTGATATTTTGTTTGAAACCTGTTATTTGGGTCAGAGTTGGCTAAAGGGTGGGTAGAAGTAGGGGTGATGGAAAAGTATGGAGGGATAACATGTAAAACAGCTCTCTAAGTCAGGATGGTACATGATGCCATGCATTGTAGTTCCCTTTCCATTCCATGCTTCTAGAGGAGCCCCCATTTTTTGGATTGGGTCTTCCTGAATTTATTTATACCTGTGCCTCTCTTCGCTATTAAGGATGGTTCTTATTACACTGGGTCTATAAGGATAACCCAGAGAAAACTTTTCCAATTTAATGTCATTGGATTAATTTAAGCATGTGAATATATGGTGCTTCTGTTATTGAGAAAGTAAAGATGGAGGGAGAACAGATTTAGGAATGAGCCGAGATTATGAATTGAAGTTTGAGGATGTTCCAGTGAGATAGCCAAGTAGAGATGTACAGCACACAAACTGGATATATGGCTGAAGCTGGGAGTACATGTTGGAGTTGGAGATATAAATTTTGGGTGATGGATGCACAGATGATAACTTATGTAATAAAAACCATCTGTAGAGGGTATATAAGAAAACAGAGTCTGGAACTAAGACTGACTGTTATTCCTACCCTAAGAAACTCCTTAGTTGATTTTCTTCACAGTACTTAGAGCCAAGAGTTTTGTTTTGTTTTGATGTGGTTATTTTTAGTTACCTATTGAAAAATTTTCCTAGTGACCTCTCCCCTTGCCTCTCATCTTTCTTTCTTTCATATATTCTCCGGATGTGCTGTTTACCTGTCTCTGTTCTCTGAATTTTGTTCCAGGTTCTATAATAATTTTCTTGACATAGATTTATAAGTTTGTGTCCTTATGTTTTGTTATGTAAGATGGCTATTATTTATATTTAAAAAGGGGAATATAATAATAAATAGGTAAGAAGAAAGGGGATGTCAATCCTATACTTAACAGTTTTAAATATCCAGTTTTTGAGAGTTTGAGCTGTTGAGTCAGAATTCTGGGCTAAAATTCTTGCTTGCTGTTTTAACCACCTCCACCTCAGTTTCCACATTTTTATATGGGAATAATTATAGCACTGATCTCAGAGGACTTCTGGAGAAATTAAACGGGAAGTATGAAGTACATAGAACAAGTACCTGGTGCATGAAAAACACTAAATAAATTCTGGCTATTATTGTAAAGAGAAATAAGAGGACTTGATCTGTAAATCTACTTGCTATGCTCTAAAGAATTTCCTTTGTAACTCAATTCTTTGCTGCAGATTCAAAAAAAGCTGATTGTGACATCGTAAAAGTCAAACATTTATCTAACTTCATATGGCATCATAACTAATAATTTTAAAACTGTCTTAAATCAAGTGTGTGCTCAATAAATATTGGCTCATATTTTACTGACCACTGTTGTTTAGGAATATTTTTCTAAACTCATAATATTTCAGCTGAGCAAATCCTTTTTCACTGAATTCTGATCATTGTTATTAACTTGGTGTATATATCTCTTAAAGTTGGATACTTTCCTCTGTCTTGCATCTCTTCTCTTCTCAAGGTGTGTTGAACTGTACAATTTGTACCTATCACTGCTTCTTGGTTAGAGTACAAAAGCTATCACCATTTGCCTTAGGAATTTGGTTGGCCATTGGTTAAATAACACACTTTGAGAAGGATTTTTAAATTAGCAACAAAAACTAATTTAAACATCTAAATGAGCTATTGGCAGTTTAATCATCAAAGAGTTGACATTAACATCAAAGTGTTGACACTAAAGTTCTTTACATTTGATTAGCACAACAACTCACTGTATTCACATTTATTCCACCTAGGAGGTTAAGATGCATTATTTATGATTTTGATTCCTCTCTCTGCATGAAATATTAAGACTCAATAGATAGAAAGATGTAAAGAAAAGTGCTGATTTTCATCTAACAGTAATATAAAAACCTGGTGGCAAAAACATTTCATATTTAAAGGGTAGAAATTGTGATGGAATGATTTATTTACATGATTCCTCATACTTAGATAGATAGATAGTTTTGACAGACTCCTGAAATATGAGAAAAAAATGAGTACATTCTCAGGAAAAAAACAACCTAGGATAAGAGCACAGTCTTTAAGTATACTCAAAGTTACATCAAGGGATGGGTCTCATAAAAGTTATCCACAAATGCTAGCTGAACCCTTGGCCAGGCAGGAGAGTATTAATGGATCTATGTATTAAACAGAGTAACAAACAAAAACACTTTTTTAAAAAGTGACAAAACAGAGTAAAATATGGACTATTGAAGGAATCTTTATAAAAGCCCATATACACCATATTTTTTGTACTATAGCATGTATTCCTGCCTGCTCTTGTCTTTTATATATATATAAAATATATATCCTTTAACACAATCCTTTAACAACAATCCTTTAACACAGATGGCTCAGAACTAGGAAGAATAGGCAAGTGATTGAAGAAGGGAAGGAAAGCAAAAGCTTATAAGATTCATCTCTGCCTAATTCATTCCATACTGGGGAGAGTGGTGGTGGGGAAGAGGATATTTAGACTATAGTAGTCAGTTTTAAGCTAATACCATATTTTCTCAAAGGATGGAATGTAGGATGAGTGCATTGTAGATATTCCATTTAAGATGTTATAGTGTCAATTTTGTGAGTATCAGAATAAAAATGTAGAAATATACATCTGATCAGCTCTTAATGCTATATTTTGGTCCTTATATTATTACCTTGGGAATGAATTTTGAATAATGCTCTTTATTTCTCTCATGTCACACATATAAATAATTGCAAAGCAATCAACATTATCTTCAAAACATCTAATATTTGCCTCCAGGATATGGCAAATGCTTGCTTCCATTCCTGTTTCCTAGAATCTAGTCTCCACAAAGTAGGATGATTTAATATGTGTGTTATAAGTTTACACTCCAAATACATTCAGGAAAAAATACTTTTCTAGCTTATCCTACTAGTTTTCCTACCACTGCCTCTTCACTCTGACCTCATCTCCTGAGGTTCTCCCTTCACTGCCTAGATTGCCACTGAAGCCCCAACTTATAAACTCCTGAACACCCTTCAGCCAGCTGTAGATCTTTGTATCAGCTGTTCCCTCTGCTTAAGGATCTTCACCAGACACTGCCAAGAGCCTCTCTCATTTACTAAGATCAGTTCTCAAACACAACCTCTCCAGGTTGCCTCCTCTCTTTACCCAAATGTGGTCTCCTCCATCACTAAACTGCTTAACTGCATCCATCCCCATAACTGCTTTACTTTTCCTCATAATACTTTACTCCATTTGGCTTTATATGTAATTTTTTTTTAAAGAGAGACTGAGAGAGAAGAGAGAGAGAGAGAATTTTTTAATATTTATTTTCTAGTTCTCGGCGGACACAACATCATTGTTGGTATGTGGTGCTGAGGATTGAACCCGGGCCGCACGCATGCCAGGCGAGCGCGCTACCACTTGAGCCACATCCCCAGCCCCTATATGTAATTTTTATTGATTTTTGTTTACCTCTTTCCGCTAGAATGGGATTTCCATGAAAAGAAAATAAAAAACTGTTTGCTTTATTTTCCATTATGCTCCTGCACTTAAATCAGTGTCTAATACATGTTAAGTAATCAAACTATGAAATAGTTATTGAAAAAATACTAAACGAATGTTTATGAAATTACATATATGCTGAAAATATTAAAAGACATTATAGTAAGTTTAAAATAAGCTTATTTTATATTATACTATAGGATTCTTTTTTAAATTGTAAATTGGGGATATCTATAGTTCTATTCCTTATAGAATATGCCTTTTACATATTCTAAAGTTGTTCACTATATAGATACTGCTTCAAACTCAGGGTGGAGTTATTCTCATATTCTATTCACTCTAAAATTACTATTTAATTTAGAGTTGATCACATTTAAAAAGAATAATGTGAAATAAGCTTGACTTGTCACTTGGCCTTATGGAACTACATAAAATCTACAAATCTATAAAGTATATTTGAAAATAAACTTTGTTTTCACATTATCCAAATTGTTCTTAAATTCTTTTTTCCTTTTCTACTATCTATGGCTTTTAATTATATGTATTTCAGTATTGAAAAGCCAGACTGGTGCCTATAATATATATGTTGTAATTGTTCTTTTGAATCATGTATATTTTTATATTTACTGCTTTCCTTGATTACATTAATCCAGCTTCAGGTCCTTTGGATTGATTAAAATCCTCTGAAAAATGGAATTGGAGGAGAAAAAGAGTCACTATTTAGTAGAATATTGACACTTTGATCAGTTTAAGTGGAATCAATTGAAGCAACTGACATTCTCTTATACTTTTAATGATGGTATAAATTGTATAATTTCCCTGGAATGCAATTTATCAATGTATACATTAAAATTAAAATCCTTAACCACATATTGTTTGACATAGTGACTTTGATTCCATGTACAAACTTAATCACTCCCTTACCTGATGTTGTAGAAGCTAGGAGAACCAAACTTGCTAAACTAATCATGGTAATAGGCATTTATTAGCCTCAGAAGCTACTGAGGTGGCCCATTCCATCCCGTACAGTATAAATATCCATCTTGCATTTTTTTTAATTGACTACCTAAAAGTTAGAGTTGCTTTCTAATCTTTTACACTTTGATCTATAAATGAAAAAGAATATTTGATCAAGGATTTTCTCTTTTTTTTGCATCATGGCAATAGGACAATATAATCTCATCAATGGTGGGGTTTGGGAAAGTGAACTTAAGAACTTTGAAAAAGAATATTTGATCAAGGATTTTCTCTTTTTTTGCATCATGGCAATAGGACAATATAATCTCATCAATGGTGGGGTTTGGGAAAGTGAACTTAAGAACTTAAATAAGTACATGTAATGGAAAGTGGATTATTTAACATCTGTTTACAAAGTCTTTGATCTTTTCAATTGAAATTTAATATTCTATATCCTATTTAGCTATGGTTTTAAAAAATATATTCCTATAATTTACTTAGTTTTGCAGAAAATAATAAATTATGATTCCAAGTGAGTATTGAAAAAAAAGGCAAAGATGGGTACATAAATATTTCTATCTTAAAATGGCATAGTATAATGAAACGCACAAAAAATAATAAAACAAGGTCTTACACAGTCTTTCAATTTTTCTCTGGTTATATTAATTGAAGTGAAAATATACAAAGTTGAATATAAATTATGATCCACTTTTAAACATGTAAATGCCTGTTTAAACAAAAGTATATTCATTTAGTGGGAAACAAAACCCAAGTGTTAACATTAATAAGCAGAACTCTTTTATATTCCTAATTCAAGTATCTTCATGATGATTGTTCTCGTGATAATTTTCAAGCATAAATGCTTTCAGGGCTAGGAGTGATTTTATCTCCTCTAACCCAGAGATAAGATTTGGAACTAAATCAACTTTTTATCCTTGGTCTCTTCTCATCTGTCTTTTAGTGTCTTCTCTACCTTCCTGCTTTCCTTTTCCTTCCCATTTTGCAGAATCAATCTTCACAGCAAGAATATGCCTTTTACATATTCTAAAGTTGATCACTATATAGATACTGCTTTAGACTCAGGGCGGAGTTATTCTCATATTCTATTCATGCTAAAATTACTTTTCTAGGAAATGCAGAATTCTAAAGAATAATTCCTTTAGGATGTATTTTTGAGTAATTAATCTTGGACAGCTTAGTAAGAACTGTTTTGTTGTCTGGTTACTGGTGAAGAGAAGTTGTACTTTTCCAAATAGTAATTTACATGTAAATAGCTATCACCAAATAGCAACAAGAGCATAACAATAATCATGCAGCTGTTTGCATATCATTTGCTTCTTAAGGACCCCCAAGGAGAAACATAAATGAATAACCATGGGCAAACTGATCTATTTTCTTTTGCTAGTAAAGCTGTATATGTGTCTAGTGTAACCCATTTCCAGCTGAGAACAGAGCAATACTGTGTTTATGCTACTGGACAGTTCCTAGCCAAGCAAAAAAGGGCATAGGATAGTCTCTACAGAGGTTGTGCTCTGCCTCTTATTTGCACAGGAGACCACTCTGTAGCATAAGTAAGTGTTCTTGTCGGGTAGGGGTGAATATGCAAAGAATGTCTTACATCATTTTTTTTAAGCCTGTCTTTTAAAAAGAAGATTAATAGCTTGCAAACTGACAGTTCATATAGAAATATTCTGTAGTTTATGAAATTTAATACCTATGGCTGGCATTTTAAATTTCTATTTTTTTCTAGATATACAATATAATTTGAAATTATATATAAAGAAAAATATGTGAATAATGTTTTTTAGTTACTAAAAGCTATTTCCATGTCTATTTTATAATTTTTAAATATACATTCTTAATAATTACACACAAGAAACATTTTATAACAAGATAGATATTCTTGAAGAAAAGAAACACATTCTGACCATTAAAATAACTTATTGTATTTAAAAGCCTTCGATTATGGTGAATTCTGTCAACCTTGTATGGTCAGGTAATTGGGTAAACCATAAAATATGACACTAATATAAAATCAGTTTCCAAAATGAAAAAGATGTACTAGTTAAAATTCAAAGTAATTACAAATCCTCATTAACTCAGCCCAGCTGAAGACAATAGATAAGTCTAAAATGCTGCTTGGCTTCAAATCAATCCCTTGTTATTAAATAGTTTGTGACCAGTAATTTATTATTGACTCAAAGAGACATTTCAGTTTTACATGAATGGTTTTTTTTTAATTTCTATGTCCAAAAAAATAAGAGACAGTTATATTTAGAAGACACTATGATCTAATGAAAAGTACTGTCTTTACACTGGCCTTTCACGTCTTTGGTATTGATTACAAGACATTCAGAATCATTCAGAAGGTCAGCAGCTTTCATTCTCGTACAACGAGCAGCAGTGTAGTTCAATGGGAATGAGAAAATCTTGTGTGCAATTCCCCAAAACCTCCATTCAGCAATATAATTATATGAGTAAATTTAAAGTAGTTATTTTAAAAGCACATAATATATGTAAAAGTAATACATATTTTAAAGGCAGCTACCATATTTATCTCAGACCATGACTCTGACGAGTTAGATTTCATCTTCAATTTTAACAAACCTTTGTAAATAGAGTTATTATCCTGCCCATTACATGGATGAGGAATAAAACCTTGAGTTTCATTCAATAAGTTAGATAAATTTTCCCAGTTCAAACTGAATTCACAGTAGGATTCAATTACATAGCTTACATCAATCTCACACAGCAAGTCAAGATCTCCTATGTAGTCCATCTAATAATGAGACAATATGTATTGTCTTCTGACTCTGAAGCCTTCCTTCAGTTGACACATTCACTTATTTATTCAGGTGAACAATATTCATTTATTGAATAACTAGTGGATTTTGTGTTAGATAAAGTATGCATGCAACATGTACTTGTGTGCTGAAATAGAGCACCATTTGAAAAGAAAGTCTGCAAAACTTAGTGTACTGATTTTTTTTTTAAATAAGATTAGACTTCCAGGTATTCTTAAGTCTTATATTTCTCAAACCTAGTAATCATAGCTGCATCTGCTATGCCCATTACAAAGAGATTTTCAGATGGTAGACAAGACTTTACTAGCATGAGATATTGGAGGTGATCTTGGGCAGTGGGATTGATATTGGTTGAGTATATACTATGTGGTAGACATTTTAGATATACTATTTCATGTAATTGTCTCAGAAATACTTTTTGGGGGGAATGGATATTATCAGGCCAGGAGACTACATGTTTAGTGTTTAGGAATTTTTAGTTTCTTGAGCCTGTATTTTTTTACATAAATAAGCTAATATAATCATAAAGAAGTGGCAAATGGAAATAGCATTATTTATTGCCACCATTTTGTATGAAAGGAACAGAAGTTCAGGGAAGTGATTCACTCAAGGTCACAAAGCAAATCAGTGCTCAAACTATATTGAGACATAGTAGAACCCAGGTTTTGGAATCCTATCCCCAAATTGTTTTTGGGCAATGGTTATCAGTGGTTTTAATAGGCACACAATATTCTTGTTTAAAATCTATTTTGTTTTCAGAAGTAACATAGCAGGTCTTTCTCTCCAAGAAAACAAGCATGCACTTATCTCGGTATTTCTTATTTCTTTTATCCCTCTCCTCCCCTGCCACCCACTACAAGTTCAGTGGAAGAAGTAGGGCTGGCCATGTGACTTTGATGGACACATTTACTGGCTGGAAAGAAGTCAGAGAAGCTGAGAATTTCTTCACCTGCCACCTGTGATGTGCTTTCAAGGCAGGCAATTCAATTTACACTATTATCCCAAAAGAGCTTCTTGGAAGCTGTTATCCAGTATTTCATTTGCTTTGCTATGTGCCAATGCAATCTTTTTAAAGTAAGTTTAATTCCTGTATTTTGCTTCCTATCAGCCATTCAAACATGCAAGAAGAAATGTGAAAAAATCTACATATGAATAATACAAGACCTGCCTAAAGATGAGATTAGTCAAGAATATATTAGGAACAAAAATATAAATATATTCCCATTATACAGAGAAAAATGCAATTATAATAGGTAATTATATTTCTTTCTATTTAGTTCTCAGAAGTCATTTTTAAAAATAGTTTAAAACAAACGAACAAACTGGGTTTACACTCTTCTCTTTTCTCAGGGAACCAAGGTTCATAACAAAGTTTTCTTTTCAAAAATTTCCTCTGATAATCGAGCCAATGATCAGTGATATCTGAATATACTGTGCTTGCACCCTTCTAAATCCAGTTTAAAACTGTTGAGCTTTTTTTTTAATTATATAGGACATCTTCCAATGTTTCATGGGTGTTTTACAAGTTGCAATTGTCTCATAAATATAAGTGTGACTTCTTTTGGTTTTGCTTTTGCCCTTGGCAAGGTAAAATGTAGAATATGTTTTCTCTATTTTGAAAACTGCTCTTCATAGAATGAAATATGGCTGAATTATGCTGACCTAGCACTCAGAGGGACTGATACTCCTATCTCTGTGTGCTGCTATGGACGGATTCCAAATGTGACTTTTTGGAATAAGAACAATTCATGCCTGGAGCTCAAGCTTGGGTCAGATGCCAAGAGGTTTAACTGTTATACTGGCTTAGAGATTGTTTTAAGGTACCAGAAGAATGGAAGATCAGCCAGAGTTTGTTCTCTTTCAGAACCAGAAATGGCTTCAGACAGATTCATTTGACACATTGTCTTCTTTATCCCTTTTGCAACCACTGCCTGAAGTTTTCATATGAATGGTTTGAGGTAATATGTGAATATAGAATGAGATATTTTTTCTTTATGTAAACCTTTCTGGCTTTTACAGTTTTTTTGGCTTCTGAGTTTCAAAAATACTTTATAATATTATCCAAAAATAATGTCTAAATTTCCACTTAAAATTTTAGTTCATGTATACAGAAACGGATAAAACAATGTCTCAAATTCCACTAAAATTATATGATTTTAAAAAATCACAATATAACTTAAAAATATTTATCTTTCATCAAAATATTGTTGATGTAAACTGAGACTATGGTCTTTTTTTCCAAAAACTAATTTTTAAAACTTTGGGGAAATTAAGATAGAAGCATCCTATTTCACTGACCCAACTTCTTTTTGGAATAAGAACAATTATTCCAAAAATAATTGGAATTACAGCCTCTTTGCTACATTAATATGTGGCGGACATTTCTACCTAGGATTTGCCAGATTGGTGCAGGAAACAACATGCTTTGAAATATACTTCTTAATATCTCTCAAGTTTTCTTAATTCTTTATTCTAGGAACAGCATATATAGTCATCACTCAATAAATGTTTTCTGCCACTAGAACAGTGGAATATTCATGAATTTTATTTTAAAAAAATGTTTTTATTTGTGCATTATAGTTATACATAAAAGTTGAGTTCATTTCAGCATAATCATACATGTATAGAATTTACTTTGCTCCATTTCAACCCCCAGGGCTTCTCTTCATCCCCTGCTCCCACTCTACTGTATTTTGTTTGTTGTTGTTTTGTTAACTGGTACTTTATAGTACATAAAAAGGTGGAATTCACTGTGGTATATTTATATATGTACATAGTGTGATTTTTGTCAAATTCATCCCACATTTCCTCTCCTTTCCTGTCCCTCCTCTATTCCCCTCCATCTCCTTCTTCCAGTCTACTGACCTTTTTTCTATCCTTCTGAGATTCCACCCCTATATGCTCCGCCCCCAATCAACCCTATTAGTGGATAGATACAAAAAAATACAGCATGTCTTGGCTCTACCAGAAAAGCATGGCAACAATCAAAGCCATTATGCTAATAAACTAAAACTAACCTGAATTTATAGACTGAAGTCCTTAGGATGCAATCAGGATATGCAACAATAATTTGAGCTTTATTTCTTGCTCTAAACCTATAGCAGTCAATAAAATTCACTTGGTTCCACTCTGAGATTTGACTACTGGAGAAGAGGTGGTTCTAGACAAATGACTGGTGGTAGAGATTGATGTTATAAGTACTGCCCAGTAAGGGAGACAGAGTATCTAATATCCACAATGAATGCTATCAGTGCTGTCCAGTAATGGTGGATGGAGTGGAGTGGCCCTTATAAAGTGAGACAAAAAGCTGGGCAAACCCTTATCTGTCTTTGTAAAAACATGATAAGCATCAGTATGTACTTCACAGATCAGTTCTGATGAGAAAATGCATTAATTTATAAGCACTAAGCAGAGTGGCTGGCACAAAGTGAATGCTCATTGTTTGTTTAATGAATGGAAGAGATGACATGTGAACTGACTCTAGAAGAGTGAGAAGGAAATTGCTAAATGGGAAAAAGAGGGATAGTGCTCTAAATTTTAAGAATAGAGCATTTCTCAAGAACTAAAAAAATTCAGACAGAAGGAAGGAACTACTATAAGAAGAAGCTAAAAGTTAGTCCCAGGTTTGAAGAGCTTTTTACATACTATGCAATGCAGTTTAAACAACAAGCAATGGGGGGCCACTGACGTTTTCTAATGATGTGATAATCTATCAAGTCAAAATTCTATGAAAGAGATAAGAAATTTAAATGTGATATAATTTTTAAAACATCAAGCTACTTAATGATGAAAATATTTTAAAATTCCTTCTTCCACAAACTGTTTTGACTATCTTTTAAAATTGATGTTTTGGTATATCTTACAAATGCAGATAAATAGAATTGGACTGATAGCAGCAAAAGTGTTATAATTTTCAGATCAATTACAGATTGCAGGTTCAGAATCCATGACTGTGAATTGCCAAAATCTTTCCTTGAGTTTATTCACAGAAATAATCTCAAGAAAAAATTCTTTGATCTGTATATTATGTTTCCAATCAAACTTTGATGTTTCACTAATACAGTAATATCTATTTTTGATCTCACGCAACGGAGCAAAACGTAATAGTTCTGTTTTAAATTGCTAAAAAAATAAAACCTTGGATACATGACTGACAAATAAACACTCTTACCTATAATGCACACAGTTATTGGTGGAACTGGGCTGATACTTCCATGGATGGCACTTTTAGACAGACCAAGAGCAACATATCCAAGAGACTCGTAAGGGTAGAGGTGTAGCCTCAAACAACCATACTTAAAAGTTGTGTAGTTGTATAAACGGTAAGTCTCAGAAATCCCCTCCTTTGGCACTCATGTGGTGATGACACAATTCCAGATATATTCTAAAAGGTTAAAATTCAAATCAACTGAATTGTACGTATATGGAAGCTTTTAAACTTGCAAAGAAACAAGACCTGGGAAGCTGATATATTTTTGCAAATCAATCAGAAGCAACGTGAGATATTTACGTTGGTGTCAGATTTGCAAAAAGGTGTATACAGAACTATAGAAGTGTACTATTTGTTATGACAGAAATATGGCCCAGGTGAATTAAAAAGGAGGAAAGAAGTGTGAAATTCACAAACTGATTCTGTACTCAAAATAATTTTAGCACCAAAAAAGCATTTAATATTATGACTTTTCTGAGTAATACTCCTGCAGTGACAAAACCCCCTTTCACCATGACCCTCATCCCATTAAGTAACTTTTAATTATCTCTACGGCTCTGAATGTTGAGTTTTGGTGTTAGCACTTCCAAACTTTCATTTGTGACTTTAAAGACATAGGATCCTTCTCAGGTACATGGAGGTATAGTATGCTGTTAATAGTGCACTATACCAGTGACATTGGTCTTTTATTTATCAACTTAATCATCAATTAATTGTCAACCAAAAATTTAGTTCTTCAGTGGCATTGCCACTGCTAGGTGCTCAGTTTGCTTATTGTGTTGGACAGCACAAATACAGACCATAGCATTGATCATAGCTATTATCTATTGAATAGCACTAGAAAGAGGATTAGATTTGATTTTAATAATGAAAGATTAAACAAAGTTAAATAAAGGATATAGTCCTCTACATTTTTCTTTAGCTAGTAGTATAGAAATTTATTTAACTATTAGTATAAAGAATATAGTCCTCTACATTTTTCTCTATTAGTATTATCTTTTATAAAGATGTTTGATGAGAAGGAAGTCTGGATGATGCTATTTTAATTTTTCTTTCTTTTTTAATTTTTTTTTTGGTGGACACAATATCTTTATTTTCATGTGGTGCTGAGGATCAAACCTAATGCCTCACACATGCTAGGTGAATGCTCCACCATTGAATCACAACTCCAGCCCTCATATACACATATGTATATGTGTGTGTGTGTATACATATAAATATGTATATATGTATGTTTGTGTTTGTGTATGTATGTATGAGAGAGAGAGAGACATACACTCTGTGAACATTGCTGTTTTTACATTAAGTTTTAACATTAACATTAAGTTTTTAGTCAGGTACTCTTTTCTCCCTTTAATTATATAATTTTATACTTATCTTAAAAGTATGTCATAGCCATAAGTTTCAAACTTTCACTTCTTCTTTATCTTTAAACTTAATTGTGCCATTTGATAAATCTCAAAATGGGTTGACTGGTTCTATGTAAAGAAAGAAAAGCCATGCCTCTCTCTCTATCCTTTCTTATTCTCATTACTCTGATCATAAGGAATGACATGGTGAGTGTTTAAGTCTCATAATGCCATACAAAGAAGTTAAATGTGACAAGTATCCTACCACAGCTCTGAGTGGGTATCAGAAAACTACAGCTCTAACACTGGACTAATTTAGAATAAACTAAGATAATGTGGGAATGCTTATTACATCTATGATAATTAGTAGTAAGAATCATTAATTCATGTTTTAAAATAGAATTTATTTACTATTGTCAGTGTGTATATCATCAGATTTATGCATCACAATGAAGTAGGTAATAAACTTTTAATATTAGTATGTATTATGGGACTGGTACTTGCCTAGCATGTGCAAGGTCTGGGTTCAATCATGAAAACCACAGAAAACAAACAAACAAACCCTTATTACCCCTATGGTTTGGATGAAGTCTTGGTCCTCAGTGAAGTAATGTCCAGAGGTGTAGCTTTTTGGGAGTGATGGGTGCAAACCTCATCAGAGAATATGAATGGATGACTGGGAGGAAAGGTACACTATGGGGCATGGTTGAAGAAAGAAGGTCACTGGGAGCATTCCCTTGGGGACTGTATCTTGTCCCTGCTTTCCCTCTCCAACTCTACTTTCTGGCTACCATAATTTGGGCAGCTTTCCCATACCACACTCTTCCACCATGATGTTCTGCCTCACTGAAGGCCCAAAGCAATAGAGCCAGAGACCATGAACTGAAACCTCTGAAACCCTGAGCCAAAAATAAACTTTTCCTCCTCTCATTTGTTCTTGTGAGGGATTTTGGTCTCAAAAAAAATTTAACACACTGTCTAAAAACCACAAGGGATTTTTTCCTCCTCATTCCTGAACATATTCATCGAAGAGTAGCTCCATGCTATGCTGGCTTCTGGGTTCATGCTTTTGCCCTAGGCTGGGTGGCCCATGTCAATTTTGGGGGCAAATAGATGAGAACATGGCAAAAAAAGTATGGCTATTAAAACACCTATTCAGAAGTCACCCAGGCTCTTTCCCCTTATATTTTATTCATTGGCTAAAGCAAGTCATGTGGCCTCACCTGACTTCAAGTCATCAGGGAGTTGCAGTCTCTCTAGGAGCTAAGAAGGATAGAAGCATGGAGTATTTATGAACCTCATAGTCACTATTGCAGAGGGAATGCAGCATTTTAGGAAATATATCACTGTACAACTTTGGTAGAAAACAAGAAAGAGATAAGAAGCTACTGAGTTTATCAGACATAGAAAGATAAAAGACTATTTTAGATTATTTATATAAGTGGAAACTTAGTCAAATTTATAAAAATCAAATAATTAAATGGATATTACTAGGGGCTTGGGTAAGGGGAGGCAGGGAATTATTTTCAGTTACCCAAGATGAATAAGCTCGAGCGATCTTCTGTACCTATAGTCAACAATCATGAATTATCTATTTACACTGTGTAAGAGGGCAGATTGCAAGTTAAGCGTTCTTACTACAATAAAATGAAAATAAAAATTATTTCACTGATAAAAGACTGCAAGAAAGAAAAAGATAATAATATAACATTGCACAGGCAAATGGAGATACTATTCTTGTCTGCTCTGTTAGGTAATGAATAATAGAATGAGACTGAGGATGTTAAACTCTTGAAGAAACCTTTTATTCTGACAACTGCTTCAGGGACAAATATATGTCTTGTTGCCATGCCCCTGGATCACAAAGATAACGTGGTTGGCTGATATCCTGTCCTGTCTTTTTGAGATTTTGCCTCATCAGTATTTTATTCAGTCTCTCTGTCCTTGGAATTTTGTCGCATTCTAAAGTGAATTGCTAACTGAATAATTTAACTGAAACTGAAAGTGGCACCTGTTATTTAAATACTTCAGGGTTGAGTTCCTTAGGAATGCTTGGAATGTACTGGTACCAGTACAGTTCTAAACATGATCCCACAAAATACTCCCCAATATCTGACCTTGGGTATCATTCATAACCATTCTTGGTATTGACAGGTCCCACATTAAATCTAATGCATTTCTCTTTCTTCCCCAGCTTCCCCCCTTGGTTTACTTATATAACTATATTGAGTTACAAAAGAGAGAGAGGGTTACAGATTTATTTTTGGCCTTACATTTCTTATATTGAAGCTTTGTGAAGAGCTACTCTCATGAAGGATATGGCTTGAAATATCCTGTAATTCACTCCTCAGTGGGTCCTTGCACTTTCAGGAGCAATATGCACAAATACTGAAAGCTAAGAAAATAGCATCATTGGTGCTACTGGAGTCTAATGATTTTCAAATAAAACATCCCAGACTGAAGTGACATCAATCCCACATTTCGGTGTTGCTCTAGTAAATGGTTGCCCTGACCCAGAGCTTCTGCCAGTCTCTGATTCTGAAGATGCAATCAGATTTGTCACTCGGCATTAATTAAACACAAAGCCCTTCAAGGTACTATTTACAAACAACTATAAATAATTTTTTTCTCCTATGTAGAAAATTAGTCTCTATTATGGGTTGAAAATTACATTAAGAACATTTTCGTTATAGATTATATGGTCTAGAAATAGTTTGTTCCTTTTTCTTCTCTAATGTATTTTATAACATCTAATGAGAAAACATCTCTAAGCTTATGTTTTCATTATGAACTTGAATACATATTGCTTTTAGAAAATTCAGAGCATAGTTTAAGCCTGTATCAGGAAAAATCATAATTCCATATTATAGGAACATTTCGATTTGGCTAAGACTTTTTATAATTGCACTTAAAATGCTACATTTAGTCTGTTTGGTAGTTTTGTTCAAGTAATGTTACTTTATAAACTGAATGCCATCATACAATTTCATTAAATGCCCCAAATGCAGCATGTTTTCTTAAATTGCTAGTATTTATAAAGAAAATTCTGTTCAGCTTTTGTTTTACCATTCCTTTCCAACTGCTATAATACGGACATGAATGATCTGACTCCAAAGCTAACGATAAAGAAGAAATGAATTCCTTGGATCCTATCATGAAGATAAAAAAGCAGATTTTACATTCTTCTGCATATTTTGTGCTTTTATCTCTCAATGCTCATTTGAATAGTAAAACCTATCTGAAATAAGTTGAACTATATACTATCATTTTTTCTTTCTTATTAATAGGAGAATTATTGAGTCAAAATTAGTAATTTTGTTAGTGAAAAAAAATGATAGGAGTGTCCAGAGCCAGGGTCATTTCAATGAGTAAATAGAAAAAAGAATTGACCGTGACCCCAAGAGTGTTTTTCAGTGTTCTTAAAATACTATCATTGAGAGATTCATTCTTTTCCCTGAAAATCATCCTAGTGCTCTATGTGATTTTATCTTATAGTGTGCTTTTTTTTTAGTGATGAGAGGCCACAGTCACATGTCATTACTGGACAGCGGAGAATTGAGAATTGGGTCAAGGGTGTTGAAATATCAGTATAGAAGTATAAGAAGTATTTCTCTATACAGATTTTCAATTTTTTTCTAAAGCCAGTTCTGACTATCATAATTCTGTATAATAAACATAGAGCCATTATGTTGCCAGATTATTCTAATCTTCTACATAGTAGTGTGTTACTAATTGCAAATTATTGAACTTTAATATGAACAGCATAGAATGGTAAGGAAATGTACATTTTCTATACACATACTAGTTGTGGGGTTGGTCACTTTACATATATACTAGTTGTGGGGTTGGTCACTTTACATATATAATAATTCAAAATTAATCAAAATAGTCATATATGTCACAATGGAAGAATAGAAGACATTATAAGAATATATAATAGCAAACTCAAGAAGCTGAAGAGGACACATTATAAGGATTGAAAGAGAAAAGAATTTCAAACATTAATTTTTGTACTCACACTGCTTGTTTTTTATAGGATTTTGATAGAACTAAGGGAAGAAGTACTATATGTATTTTTTACGTTCACTTAGCAAGTGTATATTGAAGCTTTTGCTGAAAATACATTTCCCATTTGAGCCTCTCATTCACAGCCATCTCTCCCACACCTGTTAGTCCAGTGATGTCTTCATAAAGCCAAATTATACACAGAATTGTATTTATTCTTTTGCTGTATAGCATTGACCCCATTGCATTCTATCCAACCTCAAAAACATGTTAGACACTACTAGAAAACCTACAAAGTGTTCCTGTTCTCCATAAGATCAAGCATAGTCCTCAACCTGGCTTTTAGGGAGCCCAAATTGTGATTGCAAACTCATTTCCTAATCTTTGCTTTATTTGTACACAAATCTTCCTTTCCAGTCAAGTCCATCAAGAGTGCTCTTTACTAATCCTGCTTAGCCTTCTCTTCACTGGGAAACATCTCCCACTCTTCTCCACTAGGGTCAATCCTACTCAGTTTTCCAGGTTTCACATAAAATAAACTTCCTTTCCTATGAGATATTCTATATTACTTTTATTAATAGTTAGGCATTAAATAAACAACCATGCATGTATATATATGTACATTATGTACTTATATGTTAAGTTACATTTATATGCATATATATCACTAGATTATTTGATCTTTGAAAATAAAAAAAATCTTTTATAAACTCTATTGTTTTATATGTAAGTTTTTCACACAATTTTGTTGGTGAATGTTTTTGTGTTAATACAGGGGAAAGGCAACAGAAATTACCAATGATCCAATGACAGTGGTATACTTCAACCCATCTATATAATAAAAATTTTTGTTTGGCTTTCATCAGCCTTTAATTCAGTTCTTAAAATTGCCTGTCAGTATGGTTTCCAAACATTTATTAGATTCTATGTACTTTGGCCTAATTTTAGGAACCACTGAGATGTTTAGATTAAAAAAACATACACACATAAAACTCTAGCTGCAACATCTGGAAACAAGCCTTCAATTCCATAATCTAGTGCACCCTGGGATTTGCTGGAATTGTCATAATTAGAATATTTTAATATTGTTCATACCATGAAGTTTTTTCATTAAGTCTATTGACCTCATGCTAAGATAGAAATTATTTTTAATAAATAATAATTTATCTACCAGTTATCAGAAACTTTTATATTTTACACTAGGGGCTTTTATTTTCCTCAAAATCTGCAGGATATCTGGCATAAAGGAAATAAAATGCTAATTTACTAAGAAGTATGTAAGCAAGACAGGAGTGAGGGAAAAGTGGTCTTGGGGATACTTTTATTAGTCTAAGTTTATTATTAGTCTACTTTGTTAATGTCTAAGCTATGTTCACAAAATAATTATTCCAAGTACACTTCTAAAAACTACTAAATCTGGTTTTTTTTAAACTTTTAGACTTAGGCATAAATAAGACAGTAGTTAATGTATTCCAAATGCCAAAAAATTAAATTGTTTATATTGACTTATCTTTAGAGATAGTCAAAAATTTTCCTCCAAAGTAAAATGTTATATAGAATATTTCACATGTTTTTGAGAACAGTAGGATCTTTGCTTTCACACTGTTTGGATGGGTACATCATGTCACCTTATGATGAAAGTGGGGGGTGGAGGTAGCGGTTACAGACAGACATGCATTATTTTATTTTTCTTGTTACCAGAAATAATTTAAGGTGATGTTATGAACAAATACCTATGGTCAAATATGGATAGCCTTACTATCTTCTAAACAAATGCACTTCATTGTTATACATTCAGGCAGCAATAGATGGTATTTTTGGTGGGGGGTCAGGATGGTTTAAAACAAATGATGTTCAGTTTAAACTGCAAGTTTACTTAATATACCGGTTCTAGTATATATGCTCTTGTTTCTTAAGCTCCAATTATATAGTTTTCTTCAAATATTTTACATATTTTTTTTCCTACCATTTCTGCCAAATGCCCAAATTCAAGGAAAGTTAATCTTTGGTAAGGCATTAGAGAGAGAGAATTTCACATCACACAGTCTGCTATTCTCTGATTTCCTGGCACTTAAGTGTGACTAGTAGAGTGGAAGCGAATATGGCAACTGCTACTCCAGGTATGGTCCATTAAAACCCCCATTCTACTTTCCTTGTTGTGAATTGATGCAAAGACAGCAGCTGCACAACTTACAAGACCTGAGTCCCCAATTCCCCCTTTGCAAGCCAGCCACCATCTGATTAGCAACACTGGTTTGAGCTTTATATGAGCTGATAATCATATTCATTAATGGTGAGCCTTGTGATTCCATTAAAAAGCATACTTGGTGCATGATCAAGCATTACTGTTCCACTATAAAGTATAGCCAAATGTTGTGAGAGAGAGATTGACTAAGAGATGTTTCTCTTTAGAGAATGTGAATGTCTTAAAAATTTACCTTGAAGCATGAGGATGTGCTGCTGCGTGAATGTTGGACATTCTTAGAAATGCAAAGGCCTGGCTGTGAGGATTTTGGCTTGAGTTGGAATCAAAACACTAAAGGGGGAGTGGAAGGGCTTAAAGGCCTGGGAGGATGGACCTGCCTGCATAGTGTATTCAATGGAGGGAAGAAAAAGCAGGAAGGAGGCCAAATAGAGAATAATTTCTGAATATTCAAAAGGCTGACTCAGAACATCAGGTGATACAGTGGGAAAGTGTCATGTTTATGATCTTATAGCATGAGTTCTTTCTTGTAATGGATTGTACCTGTAAATGTTTCATACCTTCTGGAAGATTTGAGGAGACCATAAACCAGTGAACACTTCAAGCTGTGAGCTGTGTTTCTGCTATGGAGGTATAGAAGTATGAAAGCATACTTCCAGAAGACAAGCATCCTCAGGCATTCTCAGATTTACTGAAAATCTCATAGGGGTCATAATTTGTTTCTTGCTTGCAAAGGAAGCACTGTGTCTCTGGCCATAGTGTTACAACATATTTCTCTGACTTAAATCTCAGCCTGTGTATATTTCTTAGAAACCGCTAAAACCTAGATGTTCTGCTGCCTGGAATCTTTTTCATGACAGGAAGTTGATAGAAACTGATGAAGTCAAAATAACTCCTTTGTTCTAGTCTCTCCCCCTCCCCTAGCAGCAGATTAACCCTGGGGAAGATGAGCCAATCCTTTTGGTTTAAGTAATCATTTTGAACAGTTAGCCCCTGAGTGTTTCTCAATGGCCATTTAGGCAGTATGAAACCTACTTTCCAGTTGCTATGAAGAGGATATCTGCTTCAATCAATGTAATACACATTGTCCTGCCTATAGTTATGGGAGTACTGCAAGAAGACTTCCTTTTCTAATTTTATTGACTAGTGTAAAGTAATATCTTGCCTGCTAGTTCTTGTGAAATATAATGTGAAGATTCTAGGATACAGATATGAACACTTACACAGGAGAAAATAGGGAAATAAACACATGATCAGGTTGTAGAACAATACTATGAATGGCTAAATTAGCAAATTCAGGTACAAAACTGGTAGAGATAATACAGTAGTATTGCAGGGTTCATCTAGATGCACATTATCACTCATCTATTCTCCTCAATGAAAAACCCCTGATAGTATACTTGTCTACTCATCTATGTAATCTATTTAGTTGACAGTTGCCTTTATCTAAGGATAAATACTGTTAACACTTCACTATATTTTTCCTTTAATATAATCAGGATTGAGTTGATGACATATGCAAAGTGTCTAGTCTAATTCTTTGTTTCTAGTGAGTATCCATCAAAAGATGTTACATATGATTATTTGTTCTGTAACTTGCTGTTCTGATACTTAACTATACTAAACACCTGAAAGCTATTCTTTTAAAAAAGTGACATTTTTTTTCTGCCTTGTCTGCTATGAGCTGTTTGTTTTTTGAAAATAAAGTGTGAGAAGCCATTAATTGCACATTTTCAGTTCTATTTAACAAAATAAACTAAATTATAAAATAAATTTCATGACTTGGGAACGATTTCCACAATTTCAACTTACTTTGTAATTTCAATCTTTATATTTATCTGCTCTAAGTTAAAGATCTCTGTAACCTATGAAAGTTGCTGAGTGTCAGTCCAGGGCTATTCACATTTCAAAGACTTTCTAGTAGAAATTTCCCCCAAATTGAAGAGGTGGTAATTATAGTTTCCGTTTCCCTTGTAGTATCTATAGGCACTGCTAGGTAGAGTACAAGTAATTAAAATAGACTCTATTCTTCAACCCCACACTGACTGGAGCAAAGTAGGATTTATAGGATTATACGAGCTTCTTCCAAAGGTGAAGAGGTTCATGGATGAAACACCCAGCACCAAGTGTAGAATAGTGTTATTAAAAATGAGTTTTCAAAGTAAAAGGAAATAGCTACATCAAACTTCACCTCATGGAGGCAAGGTTAGAGTGCTATAAACACTTGGAATGCTTTTTTTTCCCCTGGCTTTAACAAGAAAAATATAATAAGTGTTCAAATTTCCATTACAAGGTTGTCAGAGCAAAATTAGTACATGATGCGCTCTAAGACATGGATTGTTCAGAATTTACCCATGCGTGAAATCAGAATTAGGCAGAACGCTAGAATCAGGAGGAAAACTGGCAAAGACTCATTTGTAACTACTGAAGTGTCAACAACAATATTAACATTTTTAACAAGTTTTAGGTTTAAGGTAAATCTACAGGGCATTAGGAATGTACACATGCTAATTAGTCTTGCTTATTGATTGGCAGCTATTACTCACATTTAAAAAGATCTCACTTTAAAAATAAAACATGGATTAAAATAGTGTACAGCACATGTGCAGAATGCGTTGAAGATATCTGACTCAGTGGCCTTATCTTCATGTTAGTTTAATCAGAAGTTAGAGCTGGAAACCCAAGTGTGTTATTTCAGATCAAAGGGAAATGACATCTAGAAATGAAGTAAATTGTCAAGGAAGCTATGGGGGAATTCTTATATTGAGTGAGAGTAAGTCGACGTTTAAACCTCAAGATGTGATTGTTCTGTGTCTTGTCCAAATTCTCACAGCTACTTAAAAACAGAATTCACATTTACTAATTAATCACACTATTTAGTGCTAATGTGTGGATTGCTGGTAACAGACAAGTAATGTCACTTATAATGACCAATAGTAACTGGCACTAATTAACTGGAATCCTTCCCTCTTTATACCCCTGGAAAAATAAAACATATAAAAATATAAATTTTAGTAATATCTCTTAGTGAAAGTGTTTTTTAACAATTTCCCATCAATCTTAAGATTTTTTAATATATCCCAAATTACTCTTCAGTTTTTTACCTCCTTACTTTGATCCTTTTTTCCATTTTGTTTGACCTCTAGAAAACTGCCTTTCCATTCTATCTCCCACTTGTCTTATTCCACAGGATCTCTTTGTGCTTTTCAATCTTTTATTCTTTCTATTTTGTGGGTACTTCCTTAAACCTGTCTTGTGCTTGTTAACATACATATATCTTATTATGTCTAGGGTCTAGTACTTTTTCCCACGAGGCACCCAATACCAAATAAACTTCATATTCCTGATAGAACCTGTAACTCTTGTCTCATTGTATTCTCTGTATCTAAAAGAATCCATACATTAAACACATTCAAAAATAATAATAATAATAGTAATTATTATTATTATTATTATTAAGCAAACAGTAGGGGAAAATCAGTTGTTGTAATTAGTCCTAGTTAGGGGGAAAAAAGAGAGATACATTAAGGACACTTTTAGGAGGCTTGAGTAGGTAAGGAGACTGGAATCATGAAGGATACATGAGTATATCAGAAGTTCAATGACCAAGCAGAAGCAGCCACCTAAGCAAAGACAACAGAATCCAATGGGATGTAATAAATTCATTCAACATAAGAAGTATCAGTGCAAAGAAAGATATGATTGAGTGGTGAGAAGTGAGGCTGAAAAAATAGATTGCCCCTCCCTATAAAAACAGAAACTCAAAACACAGGAGATTGAAATGGAGCAAATTGCATTACATGCATGTATGAATATGTCAGAATGAACCCCACTATTATGTTTAACTATAATGTACCAATAAAAATGTAAAAACTATGAATACATGATTCTCGTTATTTTTAGGCACTTTCTTTCCTCCCTATTCTCACTGACAGAATATCATGTCTGTTTAGTGGGAGTGCTTTTGTTGCTGGTCTTTTCCACTAATCTTTGATAAATGTCAATTTTACATGTTCCTCTTTTACACATGTATACTAAGACGACAAGTTTACATCTCTCTGCTTCTTTTCAATCATCATCAGGTCATTTCAAACCTCCATCCTTGTCCATTATTTTATTCATGTTAAAGTCATATCTCAGGAAAACTGTGATATTTTCCTTTTATTCAATGGACATATTATTTTCTTTAGCTGAAATATCTTCTCCTTTTCTTCTGATGAACCAAATCCTACCTCTCTAGGACTGGTGAAAGACCAACATCTGTTGCAACATCTTTTTTGATGACCTATCCGTGTTTTATCAGTATGGATACAGCAAAGTGGGGAATCCATCTTACCCATTGTTTAAGTTCATCTAGTCTAAGAAGATGCCTAAGTTTAAGCTGTAAATTTAGGTAGGGGAAATTGCAGTTTGGGCAAACCAATAGCTGGACATTTCCTTTTCTCAACAGCCAAGTCTTGTCATTAAACATGTTTGCCAAGTTCTGGGAAAGATGCAGGCTGTTCTGAACATGGAGAAGCTATCATACAGTTACCAGAAGGCAAGAGGAAGTCCAAAATACTCTTTTTCTTTATATAACATTTTGCTCAGAAACCATATCTTTAAATTTTGATACATTTATTTTTAACCAATACATAAAAACATAAAATGCTTATATTAGGAGGGCAATGTTATGTTTCAACACATGTATACATTATACCATATTGAATCAGGTTAAACACATTCATCTCATAAAAACTAAATTAATCATTTCTTTATGGTGAAAACTTTCAAAATATTTTTCCAACCGTCTGAAATGTACAATTCATTGTTGTTATCTATAGTCACCCTACTAATAAACAAAGACTGTTTGGGTATCTAATCTACCATGAGCCAGGCAACAGTAAATAGTCCCAGATTCTAACCCCAAAGAGTTTATGGAATAATGAATGACTAGACAAACATTTTACAATAACAGGTGCTATGATAGAAACACGCAGAATCTTGGCTTAAAAAGGAGGGGCTGAGTCAAGGAAAGCCTTCCAGAGGGATTAAGGCTTAAGAAGAGTTCCCTGGATGAGTGGAAATGTAGATATATATGGCAAACCATATCAGGATACCAGCTATAGCCCCATTCTCCCTCGAGGGAGAACTTTATGTTACCCCTTTTTAAATAAACCCTACTTTATATGCTTGCCTAAGTGTGCTTCTCTAATGTTTATACTTCAACATGTGGGGAAGCAGGACTGGTCGGCGGTAACTGGCGGTATCATATTTGGAGATTCCATCAAGATCTACACCAAGGTAAGCTCTTCTCCATGTACCCCACACCTGTTTGAGGTGCATCTTTCTGACTCTTTCATTTTAGAGGATGATGAGCACCTATTGGCTATTTAAATGCGGTTAGTGCAGCCACCCCTTTTCAAGACTCAGGTGAAAGGTTTCCTGGAGGAGGCAGCTCTCAATCACCTGTTTAATACAGAGCAGGCATGTTGGGTTTTGCCAAAGCCACTTCATACACTTCTGTCCAGGCCCAGAGAGCAATTGGTGTGGGTACACAGGGGCCCTAGTCTTGATCTGCCTTGTATGCATGAAGGTGGATGACGGAGTTATGGAACAACTGCAGAATTTCTGGCCTAGGCTACACTCAGGAGAAAATCCTAAGGTTCCTTCTCTGGAAACCCCTCCTGATTGCCCTAAGGGGTATGTAAGGTGATCCATAGGTGAATGGCACTGAGGGAAAGCCTCAATTACATTTGCCTCTGTACAGGCCAGGACACTCTCCACCCCTGTATCCATTCCCTCCTGGATGCTCCCTTCCTTTGCTAATCAGAAACACTAGCAAGTCAGATTGTAGGACTGAGAGAAAGACATGGGATGATCAGTAAGAAAACATCCATATTTCCTTTGTTCGCATAGTTAGCCTTCACAAGCCAATTTAAAACCTCCCATTATTGTTCCTGTACTCAGAGGTTCTTAAAGTATTTAAAAAAAATGCTGCAGGAGGGAGGCACTCCTTTAACCAACCCCTGCCACAAACTCTTCTGGAAAAGGGTGTTTAACAACCAATAGATGTTCCCTTTACCCTCAGGAGATTCCTTTAGTCTAAGGGACAACAATTAGGCACATAGGGTTATGACACATAAAAGTATCCTTTTTTTTTTTTTTTTAAGAATCAGGAGGAGCAATACTGTCAGGGAGGAAAGCAGTAATGCCCTTAACTCTGAGTCCTCCCAGGGTCTCTGGCACAGGGCAGTCTGGGACCCTAGCACATTGTCAAAGGAGGCCAGAAATAACTTTGGCAAGGCTAGGTGAGGACAGACAGATTTTCTGGACTGTAATGAAGCTCAAGTTTAGGGAGACATCCCTAATATATTGGATAAAGAGTTTTCTCTGATGTGGGAGAAAACTTGAATTTTCCATCACTCAGGTGGGAGCTTCTCTCTCAAGTCAGTTTGTACATTGACCACTAGTCTACATCCTGGGAAAATACAAATGATCAGGAAAAGTGCCTTATTTTCATGTGTTGTTAGGCCTAACCTCAATGTCTACCATGAGAGAAGGCCTTAAGGAATCACTTACTGAGAAAGAGAAATCAAGGGGACCCCCAATTTAAAACAAAATAAGAACAAATTCAGGGAGATTTCTGGACTATATAAATAAAGAATTGGGATGTTTCAAAACTTATGCCAGGTGCTTGACCTCACATGGAAAGATACTATATTTTTACTTAGCCAAACTTTAGCCTCCTAAGGAGGCCACCCTAAAGCAAGTAGCTAAAGAATCTGGGGATGGACCTATATCTTGACCATGCCCCAGCATCACAAACTAGAAACAAACACACCTAATCATTAATCTGTAGCACAGGCAATTTTCAGAATCAATCCTAGCTGGGAAAGAAATGATAAACAGGATGCTTGGAAGATTATACACTTCTAAATGTTGGTCCTTGAAGTCCTAACTGTTCAAAGGTCTCTGAAATTACTCAGGGCCCCCAGGAAATCCCTACTTTTTTCATGGAGGAAACTCAAGAATAAAAACACACCACCCTAAATCCTGAATCCATAAAGGGCCACCTACTTTTAAAGGATAAATTTACCAAAAAAGTTTACTCCTCCTCTGAGTTATGAACAGGTTTTGGAAGCCTTTAAGACATTAAAACAGGGCCTTATTTTGAGACCCTGTTCTTAACTTACCTATGGAGCAAATTTAACCTGTTCATTACTGAGGCCCTAGGAATGGTCATACAAAATAATGGACCTGCCCGGTATGGAGCTTAACATTGTAGCTTTGTGCTCAAAATTAGTAGAAAATAAGGTATCATAATTTTCAACATCCAAACCATCCAGTTACCAACTAGAAAAATAAAAACATGGTTAAAATGCCTTAGTCATGAGGTTTCTGCTCAGAATAGCAGTTTTCCCTGCTCCTTGCAGACCTAAGCCAGGACTTACATTGAAATGCAAATAGAAGAATCCTGCAAGCTCAGTAGGAGACTGATCTGAGGTCCAAGAAGAAAAAAAAAAAAAAAAAAGTAAAAGTGTCTTTTATCTGTACTCAAACTAAACTAAAAAGTAAATTGTATGATATTTTACTAATTACTGGCTGGTCATTTTTTCTAGGAGTCTTGCTTTTTCTTAGATTCTGTATTTTTTTTTTTTTTTTTTAGCTCATGATTTTGATCTTACAGACTTAGGTTAATGTTCTTCTGATTGGTCCTTTTTTATTTATTTTTTTTTATACAACTATGGAGTTTTTAAACATTGCAATGGAGATTTCACCTGCAAAAAGCCACAAGGACTTTACCATTGTGTTATGTGTGCACACCTGTGTTATGTGTTGTATGTTTATATGTGCATGTCCATATATCATGTACATGATATGAAAATTGGCAGATATATAAGGAGTAATCATACAATTTAAAAAGTGGATCTAAATACCTTTAATTCACGTGATTTAAAATGGTTTGATTTAAATTGGGTAAAAAGATGAAAGTAAAGTTGTCTTTATTTTTTTTATTTTATTTTTTTTTAATTTTTTATTTTTTTATTGGTTGTTCACAACATTACAAAGCTCTTGACATATCATATTTCATACATTAGATTGAAGTGGGTTATGAACTCCCAATTTTACCCCAAATGCAGATTGCAGAATCACGTCGGTTATACATCCACAATTTAAACTCACAGTCTCTCTAGGTGGTCAAAGAACTAATAAAATGTTTATGTCTATAAGTTGTCTAATATCTCTTGGTCCTAGGACTTTTCTTCAATAAAGAAGAGATGGCTAATACTGTTCAATATACTTGTCTGATATTTTGGAAAATAAGTAAAGTTGATTTGGCATGGGATTACTCATAAATATGAATAATTTTGTTGGACATCTGATTAATTTACAAAGTTAAAATGCTAAATGTTAAACATACCATCAGGTACTCTTAACTTCTTGAATTCCATTGGGTAACATTATTGATGTTTTCATAAATTGGTAAATGAAGAAAAAAGGGATTTAAAGTTGCTTTGTCATCACTGAAAAATGTTACTAAAAATTTAAAGTCCCAACAGGTATAATTCTATATACGTAAACATTGTGTTTTCGTGAAATGGTAAACAGATGTGATTCTATATACAAAGATTTATAGAAGATTTCTATGTACAAAGGTCCAATAGTTTCAAGTGGTCCAATTAAGAGTACTGTAAATAACATAAAATATTTCTTTTTATTAAAATGAAATAATTTGCCTAAATTCAGAAATTTACAAGGACTATTTCAAAATCTGAACAGAAAAGGAGGTTAATAGAACCTTCTAACTTCTCCTTCCCATCTAGGTATGGAAACCATATTTAATAGAAGGAAAAGAAAGTGTTTCTGGATAAGAAAGTATGTGAAGAAGTAAATAAAAGGGTTTAAATAAATGATAAAGGTCTGTATAAGTGTGTTTTTACAATCAGTCATATGTTAAAAGGACAAAAATTTCTTAAGACATTAATTAACCCATAACATTGTGTTCATTATGTTTTGGGTTTTTTTCTAGAGCAAGTAATCTTAAAGAAATTAAACAACTGGTTAAATAAGAATGGTTATTTTAGAGCATTGTACTATGTTATTTCTTTAAAAGCTAAATTTGGTTAATATGAAAACATCAATATAATCATGGTGCTATTACTCTTCTTTGTATATTAAATGTGTTCATATCTTCCAGGTATACAAGTCTTTAAGGTAGAAGCTTTAAAAGAACATTTTATCAAGCTGACGTTCTTCAAAATAAAGCTGTATGGTAATTTTAGGCTTATAAGAATAACATATTGGAGATTTTTTTATATCATTTAATGTTCTATAACTGGACTTGTTATCAATATGATATATAAAGTTTTATTTTACTTTTTACACTGGGGTGCATTTAAATGTATTTTTAAGTTAATGAGAGCCTAATCTATGTAAAGGTCAATATTGTAAAACACAAGCATTTTGCTACTTTTCCACAAAAGGTTAAAAGTGCTCAGCCTTTCTTTAATTCATGTTTTAAATGTAACATCATATTATATTAGCTAATATTCATGTGACCTCGAGCAACAATATATGTAAACTTTGTAAAATGATATTTAAGAAGCAAAGATCAGCTTCATAACTAGAACATTTAAGATTTATAAAGATTTATGAAGAGCCCCTCCTTACCTAAGGTTCTATGTCCTATCTTACTACATGTCAGAAAGACTCCAAAGTAGTACATATTTCAGTTCTTTTAAAGTTGTGTTCAAAAGATTGACTTTTGTTAAGATTCCTAGGATCTCAAACAGGGGATATAATATATAACTCAGCCAAAATTCAAGGTAGCTATTATACAAACTAAATGTTTTTACTCTTGTTAAGTTTATTTTGTATTTTCCTTATAACCTGTTGAAATGTTGCCTGTTAATGTTTTGCAGAGGTATTGCTTGAAGAACACAACCTAGGTTAATTTAAGATAATAAGCCATCATAGATAGGATAATACAGACCCCAATTAATAGAAAGGGTAAATGACTGTAAAGTTATAGACATTAAAGTTAAAGCCCAGTGCTCTTAATTTGACTGTGAGACTGATTTGCTATATGTTTAAAGTCAAGACTTAGAAGTCAAAATTAAACTAAAAGGGCCAAGAAAACCAATATTTGGCTCTTGCCCTCCAGGTCAGTCTGAATCCAGGGAATAGGAAACTTCTCTAAAGAGCTCTGCAACTCTGGACCACGTAAATTCCTGATCAGGGAGATTAATGAGACCCCTGGAGAACAGAGAGTCCATCAGTGCACTTGCTATGAAGAGGAGGATCATTGGAGAAGCGAGACATCCCTCATGCTTCCAACGAAAGCCACATGGTCAAGCAAGAACTGGACCCATCCTACTGCAAATAGCACTAGTAGAACTAAGAAGCTGCTCTCAAGTTCCCGCAGGAGTGACTCCCATGGAAACTCAGCTGACTGTTAACAATAGATAGAAACAAAAGTCAGTTTGACTTGCTTCATCTTCAACACCTAGTAAAAACAGTTAAAACCAAAACACAGTCATTCCTGGGCATTTAAAAAATAATAATAATAGTTAAATGTAACAAGGTATACACCTTGCGTTAGCCCCCAAGAATAAGTAAGAATGGAGGCTACAAAAGAGAGATTCCTAGGCAGGAATGCCTGATAACTATCAAAAGAAACTATCAAGAGGAACTGCCAGAGTCAGAAGTTTTTAGTTTAATACCTACAGATATTCCTAACCTACACAGGTAGGCTTGATGTTTGCTAGTGTGATTATCCACCCTACATAACAGAATTATAGGGTTCTCTACTAGACACAGAGGTCATACCAATAGAAAGATTTTACAAGATCAGATGACATTAAGTTATTTAACTACATCTTATGGGGATGGACATCTGTAACATTAAAAGTATTGTTGTTTACATTCCTGATAACTTTGGGGATGTTAAAAATCTACATTACCAAATAAAGGCCTTGTCCACTCTGGCCTTATTGTGGGGACAACTTCTCAGCCTCCACACTTTCTGGTGAGGGATTATTGACTTCTATCATCTTCATGGTATACACTGACATGTCCCAGATGCTGCAGCATTTATTCAGTACTCAAGTATTTTTTTCTCTCCCATAGAAGCACCCATCCCCAGATGACTTTACAACCTGTTCTACCGGAACCATACTTCAATCCAACCTAACTTTTAAAAGGAAACTCCAAACTGCTTGCCCCACCTCATTTTACCCCTCTCTCAGCACCAGAGCAGCCAGAGCCATCACTGCCCCTTTTCCTTATAGCAGTAAGGAGTTGCTAAAATTAGAGGGAGGAATGAAGCCAGAATTAGACAGGCAGTCAGTATAAATAGGTAATTCGAGTCTGATTGGATCACGGAGGCCAATTTTGGGTGAGTCTGGGAAGTTGGAGACTGTCCCCTGAAAGCCCATCCTTTACCCTTATCAAGAACCTGCTGCTGCTCCAACCTGTTGCTAAAGTAACCTGTGCTAGGAATTGCCCCTCCCTACAGGAAGCTGTAAAGTTGTTAATTAATATGTCCTGGGCTGCACCATCCTACCCTTCCCCCTTTAGCCCATGTGTTTCCCACCTTTTGGCTGTCCCACCAATCATTACTGGGTCTAGTCATGTACACAGGAAAAGAGAAAGATAAGAGGGGAAAGGCAGGAGAACAAAGGAAGTCTAGGACATATAAAAAGGGCAGAACACCTGGCTTCTCAGGATACCAGGATACCAGCTATGGCCCCCTTGTCCCTATGTTACCACTTTTTATTTTATCTATTTTTAAATAAACCCTGCTTTATATGCTTGCTCTGGTGTGCTTCTCTAATGTTCAACCTTCAACATGTAGGGAAGCAGGACTCATCACCGTTAACCTGTAGTATCATAACCATGAAGTGCACTGAACACCCATTTTTCTTCTCAGTACTGAGGACTGAATTCAGGGATGCCTCCTCCAGAGCTACATCACCAGTCCCTTTTTACTTTTTATTCTGAGATGGGGTCTTGCTAACTTGCTGAGGCTGGCCTCAAACTTGTGTTCCTCCTGCCTCAGGCTGCTGAGTGGCTAGGATTACAATTGTGTGTTACTGTATCCAGTACCTATGTTGTGCTCAATATTATTTTGGGCTCTGGGGGATTTTAAGCCAGGATAGGCATTGTAAAGTACATGTAAACACAGGACATTAAGCAAAAGCACTTCAGATCCCAATGCAGAAGTTATATTGTGTTGCGTAGAAACCATACTAGTTTCTGAGCTTTGGAAATCAAAGCCAATTTTAAAAATAGCAAATTGGAGGACAGAGCTGAATTGCTTGAAGCAGTATGTAAACTTGGAGAAAAGATAAAAATGTATAAAATTCATAACTGGAGCCACAAGGAAATCAAAGAGTTTTTTAAGGAAGAAAGAGAAAATACCCACATGGAAGAGACCTAAATAAATGTTCATTCATTTATTCAATAAAAATAACAATGAAAGAAATTATGGGCTGCCTGTTGGATGTAGTGCATTATGTTAAACTAGAGGACATAAAGGGTTAAAAATACAACCGAGTATACTGATCAGGTAACTTGGTAGAGGTAATGTGGTAAGTACTGTGATCAAAATATGTATTAAGCATCTGGGATCACAGATGCTATGGTGATTAATTTTTCAAGTAAAGCAGACATCATAGAGAAGGAACCTGGGAACTGAAATTGATTTTAAAGAGAGAAAATGAGCAAAGGACATTCTAGGTGAAGGGGTAGAGTGGCTAGGCACAAACCAGAATGAATAGACATGCAGAAACATTAAAATACAGGGGATGCTTGAGCAATGCATCATGGATTTATGTTGTGATATATAGTGCCTTATAAGAGGCCTTAAGCCTATCTGCTACAAACTGGGGTTTACTTAATGGGCAAACTGCTATTATTATTATTTTTTTTATTTGGCTGTTTTTATTGGCATCTCTTATTTATTTATTTATTTATTTTTAATTGTTGGTTGTTCAAAACATTACATAGTTCTTGATATAACTGCTATTAAATGTCAGCATTTATGCTAGTGGAGGATGTGGGTACCACGTTAGGCTTATCTTATGCTACTGTCCACTTAGTCACATAGGTCGGGGGTCCAAGGCAGCTTTAGTGTACTAAGAATATCAAAATAAGATTAGGAAAACCTGAAACCTTTACTTGGAAGTTCAACCATCCCAGTTTGACTGGGAGGTGGATTATCTGTGTTTTAACCATGCCATTAACTATGTGAACTTGGGCCAGGCACTTGCTCTCTCTTAACCTGTTTTTTGTTTGTTTGTTTGTTTTAATCTATAATCAAGGTTCTTAAAATCAATTTCCTAAAGAAATTCTTCCAGTTCTTTGGTAAATTATTTATAAAACTGGCTGCAAATATTTCACTTTCTATCTCCACTGCCTTTCGCAATATGACCTTGCTGTTCATCCCACTTATCTCTTCCCTACTCTTTGTAACTGGAATATTTCTATGTCTTGTTTTGCCTAACAGAGTGCAGCAAAAATGGTGTTTGGCCTTCTGTGAATCCAGGCTTTAAGAAACCTTGAAAGATTTCCATTTGTTGTCTTAGAGCCTCTTCTACCAGCAGGTGAACACGTCTGGGTAATCTGCTAAAAAATGACAGAAGGAGTGGACCACAGCTAAGTCGGACTAGTTGTTCAAGACAGATGGGACACATGAGAAGTGATGAGAGATGTGAAAAAGACAAGCCAAGATTAGCAAATTGCTAACTCAACCAATAGCTGATTGCAGACCAAAGACGAGCATGAAAGAATAACCACCCTGCTGATCCAAAGAACTTCTGGGTAATACTAAATGCTTATAATTTAAGTGTTGGGGTAATTTGTTATTCAGCAATAGATAGGTCCAAGAGAAAGTTTCTAAATTCAAGGTAAAGGGGGAAACAAGGTTTATAAATATAATCTGACATGAATGATATTATAGTTAGGAGAGTTCTCAGATGACAATATACAATCAATCAACAAATATATGAAAAAATATTCATCATATCTAGAAATTAGAGAAATGCAAATCAAAAGCACTCTAAGATTTCATCTCACTCCTGCCTAAATGGCAGCTATTATGAAGACAAATAACAATAAGTTTTGGTGAGGACATGGGGAAAAAGGTACACTCATCCACTGCTGGTGGGATTGCAAATTGGTGCAGCCAATATGGAAAACAGTACGGAGATTCCTTGGAAAATTGTGAATGGAACCACCATTGGACTCAGCTATCCCTCTCTTCAATCTACACCCAAAGGACTTAAAAACAGCATACTACAGGGACACAGCCACATTAATGTTTATAGCAGCACCATTCATAGTAGTAAAACGGTGGAGCCAACCTAGATGCCCTTCAAAAAATTGAATGGATAAAAAAATGTGGCATATACACAATGCAATATTACTCAAATTAAAAGAGAATAAAATCATGGCATTTGCAGGTAAATGGATGGAGTTAGAAAAGATATTGGTAAGTGAAGTTAGCCAATCCCAAAAAACCAAATGCTGAATGTTCTCTCTGATATAAGGAGGCCGATTCATAGTGGGATAGGAGAAGGAGCATGGGAGGAATAGATGAATTCTAGATAGGGCAGAGAGATAGGAGGTAAAAGAAGGGGGCATTGGGTTAGAAATGATGGTGGAATGTGATGGACATTATTATCCAAAGTACATGTATGAAGACACAAATTGGTGTGAATATACTATGTATACAACCAAAGATATGAAAAATTATGCTCTATTTGTGTAATGAGAATTGTAATGCATTTCACTGTCATATACAAATAAATAAATAAATAAACTTAATGGTTAACTCATTAAAAAGATAAATTTGAAACACAAATAGGAAAAAGAACAAAAACATAAATTTAGGGATCCCAGTCACTAGAGGATTTCTTCTTTATTGAAAAAATCTTACCTACTCATATTTTGTGATGTACTACAATTCAGGAATAATGCTAGATATTTATTTCTTATAATTTAAATAATCACTACTCCAATATCATCTTTGAATATAACAAAAGTTGAATAATATTACATTCAGTTTATAGTCTGATGACAAAATCTCTTTGCTTTTAAATGGATGTAATTCATGCTGAGATATCTTTGGATAATTGGACTCAAACTTTAAAATCCTGCAGTTGTCTGTCTATACTTAAACACTACTGCAAAGAATACAGAAAGGATGCAGGCAGTCCATTCCTGATGATGACTTAGCTGACAAATTTAACCTGTCAAGGAGCTCATCTTCTTATATAATCTTGGTAATTCTGACAGTGGGACAAATAGAGAATTTTAAAAAATTACTTCCCAATTAAATTTCTTTTACAATTCGCATCTCTGTCCTCTAATACGCACTGACAATTTCAATTGATTCACTATTGAAGGAAATACATGGGTATAACTGAGGGTATAATTTTGCTGCCAATATAGAATATACATTTTGTCTCATTACGTGAAAATGGATAGCTGTTTTTAAGAACATCTTGTAACAATACATGAATTCTTAGTTCCTAAAATTTTAACACATTTTTTTTTCCTAGAGAAGCTTTTTATCTCAGGATTTCTAAATGATTCCCAAATGAATGCTAAATCCAGACATCATCTTTCATTCCTACACTTTTCTCTTCCTTTTGATCTCAATAGAGCCAAAATTTGATTTATCTCATCACATTATACATTGCCTGTCACTCAAGCTTTTTATGATTCCTTTCCCTTTCAGTCAATTGCCAGGAATAACTTCTTTTATTCCGTGAAGGTTTTTTTTTTCCCCTTTCCATTTTTACTAACATTCCTTCACATTGGCATAATGACACACTGCATCCAGAAAACCTCTTCTTAACTCTGACCTCCTTTATTCTCATGGAAAATAAACCTGATTCTCATTCTACAAGAATAGTATGACATTCTGGGAAAGACACTTGTCTGAAAATTAGGGGAGTCAAGTTCATAAATTTGTGCAAATCATTTTATCATTCTCACCCTCAGTTTTATTATCTGTAAAATGAAGAAGTTGGAATGAATGACATAAGATTTCCATGGTCTTGAAGAATATCTGATCCCTCAATATTAGGGACTTTGGAAATTATGATCTTTCAGAATTATAAAGTCATTTCTTGCCCCAGAGTGACTTTGGAAAAAGTTAATTTCTATAATATCTCAATGGTTTAATAGAAAATATTCTATTTTTCAAGTTAGTTTTCAGTAAAAGATTTGTTGATCCCCATTTCCTTGAAAAGTACAGTATGGTTTTGAAAAGAAAATAGGGGAAGAGCAAATTCTTGGGGAAGTCTAGGAGGCAACTTGATAGTTTGCTTTTCCTTGTCCACTTGGTTTATATGAGCAGCTTGTAGAAAGCTTCCCATCAACTGTGTAGCTTCTAACTTGATTTCAATAAGCATGGAAATAAAATTTACTTTCTCCATGTGGTTTGGAAAAAGTTAAATGGCAAGTGATTAGGAATTACTAGTCTGAGAGACTAGTAAAAGTTTTGAGCATTCTAATATATTCATAAAAATGATGTAAGAACTTTTGTCTCACATGTGAATTTCAATTTGGTGACAGCAAATCACTAACCCAAGCATGAACCTCTTCTGAGAATGATATGTTGTACAAATGTACAGTGCTCTTGCTCCTGAGACCAGTTCAATCCCAGGTCTATTAGAGTCTATAACTGGTGACCTGGACCTCTACCACATATCCTCTTCTGTTGAGTAGGGAATGGAAGAGTTGAAAGAAAAGTTTGAAATGGTTATAATGTCTGACAATACAGGTATTGATGATAATTTTTTGCTAAAGATATGGAGACATATTACCTTGTGTATTGTTGTATAAGTCAGCAAGGACACATGTGTGAATAAAAACTGATGGAACTAAGTGTTTTGTAATTTCTTTCTCAGGCTTGAGAAACCATCAGAAATATGCTTGTTCGTTTAAAATGCATAGGCTTACATACAAACTGGCCTGAGCCCAAATGTGAGACAAAGTTATTGATTGAAGAATGTGTCCTGAGAGGTATAATTATATTTTTCAAGCTTTACTTCAAATACATAATCTTGCTCTATTATGTTTCAATAGGACCAGTGTCTTAAGACCAACTTTTAAAAGGAGATCCATTTGAAATTAACTTCATAGAAGTAAATCCAAGCACATTGTACATATCTGCATATTTGGTATGGACATCAACTGTATTGCACACTACATTGCCTTTGGTTAAACATTTCTAGTCAATAGTAAACTAAACATGGGCTTACACTAAATTATTTCAAACACAACATTAATTTTTAATAAATACTGAATAATTGCAGGGAGGCTTTCATTCTTCTTCAAAAACACACTTGGGTGTTTTTGAAGACTCAATGTAAACTAATAAAGTTTGTAATTTTAGGAAAAAAAATAGTATAAATCCATTTTTTAAACTGAGATCTTGGTTTTTCTTTCTTACATTCTTAGTTTATTGAAGTAATCTGCCCCTGCCCTCAGGTGATACAGTCTAAGACTCCTATTGGATACCTGAAACCACAAATAGTAACAAATCCTATCTATATTGTTTTTTTCCTATCACCCACATGGATTTGATGCTTTTTACGACTCCACTAAGGACATAGCATTCACAGTGGCTGTAAATTTTGTAATTTGAGGTGTGACAACAAAACTAAACTAAATTTCTCTTTTCTTCACAATTTCACAGAAAGAATTGTCCTTACCACAGATCTTAGCAAATTCATCATATGATTTTCTTTCTTTCCTAAAATAAGCTGAGAGATTTTTACCTTTTCTCTTAAAGGAAGAACTTCATGACTACTCTTGGGCATATTCAAATTGCCAACATCTGTACTCTTGGGGACAGGGCCATTATTAAGTAAAATAAATGTTGTCTGAACAGGCATTGCAGTATCACAAAGGTTCATCTGACAACTGAGATGGCTACTAACTGACTACCAAGAAGGAGGAGAAGGAGGAGAAGGAGGCATAGATAACTTGGGTGTGAAATGGATGACTCATGGCTTAGGTAGGACAAAACTGGATAGTGCAAGATTTCATTATAGTACTCAGAATGGCACAGCTTAAAGTTCATGAATTGTTTATTTCTGGAATTTTCCATTTTCTATTTTTGGATTGTAGTTAATCATGTGTAACTGAATCTGCAGAAAGTAAAATTATGGATAAAGAGGGCTACTGTGGTTCTTTGTGGAAAATACTTATCTAATAAGCAAAGTGAAGGAATCATGCTACAATAGAGACAGCTTTGCAAAAATATTCAGATCACAGAAATGGAAGTGCTTTACATTTGCTTACCTTAACTAATTTTTTTGCATTTTTTTGTCAAAATTGATTTTTTAAAAAATGTTGGTTTCTGAATCCAAGTAATGACTAAGCATCTATTTATGCAACTTGAAGAATACTCACAAAAATTTATGTTGCTTCTTTCCCAAAATATGAAGCTGATGAAGAGTTTTTGTTTCCTGTTTTTTCTCTCCTCCTTCTTTCCCTTCTTGCTCTCTTCCTTGTGTATGCCTTGCCCCTCCCCCTTCTCTGTGCATCATGGGGAAGTTAGGGGTGCTGGGTACCATCTCAAAAAGAGGTGTATCAGAACCAGAACACCGCTTCTTCTTCCCTTTCTCCTCTTTCCAGCACACACAAGGCCTTTAGTTGGTAGTGAAGAGAATAACTTTATGATTTAAATATTAGCTATAATTTAGTTTAAGTTTTAAAATGTTTAAAATAGATGGAATCTTTAAAAACTAAGGGTAGAGAGGAAATAGATTTGAAAATGCCATTATAGATTAAACAATTATTTATTCAGCAAATATGGGAAGGGTACATGAATTGGGTTCAAGTCATGTGTTCCTTAGGATCACTGTAGTTAAGCATTGGGGTTAGGAGGTGAAGTAAGACATGTAATAAAAGAAGGTAGGAGAGGAGAAAGGTTACAACCTGAAAGATTCCTGTCTCTCATTGTCAGATATGACCATACAATTAACCCCCATTATTTGGGAAAGCCTAAATATGTCCGATCTTGTGCACACAAAAGGATCTTACACAGGTTATGAATAAAGTATGTAATTAGAGTTAATTGATACAAACCTGGAGAGTGAAATGCTGTCCTATTAACCCTGAGGGGAAACACTAATCCTGAGCAGCTGTGTTTCCTACACCTGCCCTCCCATGTGAATTATCTGTACTAATAAAAATCCTAGATTATGGGGATCCACCACAGATCTGCTGAATCAAAATTTCCAGCTTGGGGAGGGGTCTTGGTGTCTTATTCCTGACAAGATCCATGTATAATTCTTAGGATTGAGCACTTTGGGGAAAACAAAAAACAAAAAGTTGAGTAATTGTCATAAGGTCATGATTACGACCCTGAACTGTAGTTAGAAGAATCAGAACTCCTTACTTGCTTTATTCTTTCTGTTCATAAAAGTCATGAATTAGAGTGAAGCATGCATGTAAAAAACTGCATCTTTCAAGAGTGATCAAAAAACTCAATCAGCTAAAGTCTGGAGGGCACCAGAGAGAAGACAGGGCTTCCCACAGCTAGATCAGAACTGTGAACCTGAGCAGAGGGAAGGAAAGGGTCATTCCTGCAGTCCTGTGAGGCACCACGGACTTCCAGTAAACCCTTCTGTGATGTTGTGATCTGAGACTGATTAGGGACTCAACTCTAGGATGGTCACTGAGAAAGGAGGAGGAAGGACTGAAAACACTGTTGAAGAGACTCATGCACATAAAATGGCTTGTGAAATGAGTTCAGAACATGGGACATAGACTTTTTATTTCACATATTACTTGTACTCCAATAACTCAGCATGATGGAAGAACCCAAAATCATGCCACTTACAGCCTGTTTGCTGCAGAGAGCACATCTTGCTTCAGAGTCATGAGGAACATCAGGGCCCCTGACTTCCAGAGAAAGAATGATGGGGAATCACTGCATTAAAGCCAGGTGCACAGGTGCATGCACACTGCTACCCCTACCCCAGCACTCACATACACACAAAAAAGGTAATCACATGAAATTTTAAGCATCCATCTCAGTATGGGGGAAGAACACAGTCCTATTCCACACACATAATTTATACGAACTTAACAGCTCTAAATGCAGTGTGCCACCTTCTAAATTTTTAAAACAATTTTATAATAGTGTTTAAAAAACAGATAGGGACAGTTTGGAGAACAGAGCTATATCAAAGGGTTTAGTTAAAATGATTTACTTGTAGGTTTTAAACAGCATTAAGTGGTTTGTGAAAAGTGTTCTGATTTGTGCTTAATATGGATGGTGCTTAAAAGTCTGGGCTCTGGAAAGGTGCCCCCCAGGAGACACATTCACCAGGAAAATGCAGGCCTTAAATACAGCTGGGTGTTTGCTTCCACGACTGCTTTTCTGAATATTAACATTTAAACCATCCACAGAGGGCTTGCAGATGCTTCACTGGGTAAATGAAGGAGAAATAGGAAAACTTACATCCCAATGCTATTTCTTCCTAATTCAGTGATCGTTCTGGGGTCTATTTGGTTGACCAGAGAATGAGAATTTAAGTTAGCATGGAAAAAGTTATTACAGAAACCCAAATATGTTTAGTTAATACTCTTAAATTCAATAAACAAAGAAAACTGACCCTGCATATGTTTACAACTTCCTGATTCAATTCCATAGTGTTTTGATTTAACCATATATGAGAAAAGCCTTGGATATTTATGTGAATAATATGAGAGTGATCACAAATATATTACTTGTTATTATAATATCTTTCTTTAAAGAAATTCAGAACAGTAGATGATATCATTTCCTCCATTCCTCATAATATACTGCATAATTTAGCTTGAATTTTGACCTTGGATGTGCACATTTGGGAAGCTGAGCCATGGAGATATACAGTAAGAGCGTCAGAGGATTTGGGCACATGTGTTGCTCTGATGCACTCATTTAAAAGTATTTTTATTTTAGTTTCTGCAATGTGCAGAGCATCATTCTAGGCTCTGGAGTCGCTAAAGGAAAAGAATAATGAGATCCCTGCCTCATGGAGATGCTATTCTAAGGAGAGACATGGATAATGAGTACATAAAAATAAATAAATACAAACAATAGTGCAGAGTGGGAGGAGTGATTTGAAGAATAGAACATGATGAGGAGGGATAGGGGCAATTGGGACGGGGTTACTACTACAGATCAAGGTCCCAGAATGCCTCCGAGAAAATACCATTTGACCAAGAAGTAGACATTGAGCAAAAGACAACAGTGCAAGCCAGTGGATGGCTCTGAGGCGGAAATATGTGCTTGGAGCAGGGAGAAGGATGGTGGGACTGGACCTCCATGAACAAGAGGAAGCGAGGACTAAGACAAGGCAAAGGCCAATAGGTGGTCTTCAGCTGGTGGAGGTTCTCATATGTGGTGGTGTGGATTTAACAATATTCCAAACAGAGGGGGAGCCATTGGAAGGTTTCAGGAAGTCAGCTGACATGATTAAAGTTATGTTTTAGAATAAAACTGGTGGCTATAAAGAACACAGTGTCTGTGGAAAGACTGGATAAAGAAAGGCCAGTGTGGAAGCTGTCAGGTAGGACGGCCCAGATACAGTGGTATGGGTTATGTGGGTAGCTGGGTAGGCAAATCCCTTTTGAGCAGTTTGAAAGATTATATTTTTGTTGCACAAAATGATTAATGATTAGCCATGTATATAAATAATAGGTGTTAAAGAAAAATATAAATGAATTTTCTATACTACAAGAACAAAGCCAAGAGGTACTCTGAACAAAAAAGTGAGCCCTCACCAGACAAAGTGGATAACACCTCGATTTTGGATTTTTCAGCCTTTAGAGATGTGATAAATAAATTTCTGATGTTTATAATAATAATAAGAAAATAAATAAATGGGTCAGGTTAGCTGGCCTTTTAACGATGAAATTCAAAGATAAAATTTGAAAGCCTGTGCCCTCCTTGGAGTGAGAATAGCCTCTGGCCTACATTAACGTGACCAGCATCACTGTCTATGATGCTGACAGTAAGGAGGATAGCTGCTTTGCTGGGTATCTTCCGTATGCCAGGTGCAGATTGACACCATGTGCCAAATTTACAAGTTTCATAAAAATCTTCTGACATAGTTATCACTGTCCTTATCTCAGAAATGAGAAAGTTAAGGATTAGAAACTTAGTTAGGCAAGTTCAATGTATGACAGATAGTATTTCTTTATTGGGTGCTTAACACCCTATGCTGGGCCCAGAGTTCCTAAACATGCCTGGCACCCTTATTTACTAACTGAGCAGCTGGGATCAGATTATCACACTCTTCCATGATTCAGTTTCTTTGTCTGTAAAAAAAGTGTTGATTCAAAACCAACTTTTTGGGATAAGTGAGCTAATAAACATAATATTTTCAGTTCTTTTTATTCTTTTATAAATCCACAGTAAACTTTATTTTATTGTTTTTGCAGTGCTGGGGATCACACCCAGGGCCTTGTATATGCTTGGCAAGTGATCCGTCTCTGAGCTATTCCCCAGCCCTCAAACATTATTGATTTTTTTTTATTGTACAGATTACACAGATAGTAAACGATTGTTCATACTTCTCTTCAGAAGTTTATTTTCAGTAAAAATTATATCGACAAATATTGACTTTAATGGAAAAATTGGGGCCCTACCAAATAAATAATGTTTTTAGATTTATTTGTTTATCAGGAACTATCACAAAATGGGACACCAAAAATTCCCTAAATATTGATTCAAATTTTTCTTGCATGTGAGAATTTTAAAGTATATATGCCAATTAGTATCTTAAAACAGTTGCTAAAAGTAAAGCTTCAAAATATACACACATTAAATGATCTATTCCAACAGAGAAAACAGTGGTATAACATAAAATTAAAAACTATAAGCATTCTGCATATTTTTTTCTAGAAAAATGAGACAGTATTATAAACAGAGCTTAACTCAGATATTCTGATGCTGTCTTCCCTTCCTCCATTTTTAGTTGTTTGTATACACAACCACACTCACCCCCTAACATGTAGGAGATGCCTTTAAAAGACACAGGATATCTAAAGTACTTAGGAAATACAGCTTACCACACAGTGAGTGTTTTGTTGTTATTAGTTATCTCAATTCAGTGATGCAGACATTGTGCACAGTGATGAAGAATAGGAGCCTCTGAATTGCTATGGGGAAAACCAAACCCAAGCTATTTGTTGTCGATGTAATTGTTTCAAGCAGAATCTAAAAAAGGAGTTTCTTTCACAAAGCCTTTCAGAACATGGCACTTAAAATGCTCTTCTGGTCTCACTAAGGGAAAGAAGGAATAACCAAGCAGCTTACAAAATATGTAGGTCTTGGGAAAAGTTATCACTCATGGATAAACTCAAATATATATTCTAACTAAATATAGCTTTCAAAATTAAAACACAACTGTTTCCCAGAAGCATGCTTTTTCTCATTCCTGAATAATGCCACTAACCTCCCATTCAGAACTAACACTTTGATACCAATGAATTATATTCTCACTCTTTTTGTTGTATAGAAATGTAAATTTGCTTTTGTTTTGTTTTGAATTTGAACACGAAATTAAACTATAAAAATTCAAACATTTTTCTGCAGGTGATTTTGGGCTTTCTTCATGTAAATGAAATCGGTTGCCAATAATGCAAATTTTGTTTTTCCTTTTTATTTCTCAATACTTTTTATTTTCCTAGGCTGGCCAGGATGCCCAGTAAAACATTTAATAGATTTGCATTTAATGTATGCTTAGGAATCAAAGTGTGAAATATGATATGTCAAGAACTATATAATGTTTTGAACAACCAACAATAAAAATTAAAAAAAAATGTATGCTTATATCTTTCTTTTTTTATGGGGGGATAACTGGGAATTGATCCCAGAGGGGCTTTACCACTGAACTTTATCTCCAGCCATTTTTCTTTTTTTTTTTTTTTAATTTTAAGACAGGTTCTCACTAAGTTGCTTAGGACCTCATTAAGTTGCTGAGTCTGGCCTCAAAGTGAGCCACTGGGATTATAGGCATGTACCAGAGCACCAGGCTGTTTGTTTCTTTACTTATTTTTAAAAATATCTTTAGAAGTTCAGGAAGTTCCTTTTGGCTTATATGGTTGATAAGAAATTATTTTTAAGAATCATAAATAGATATTGTATTTTATCAAATGCTTTGAGAAGATCTTATGTTTTTTTTCTTAGTCTTTAGTGTGGTAAACTATGTTAATTGATTATCTCATATTAAAATAAGTTGGTTGCCTATTTGAAACCCAAATTGCCTATGTAGTGCCTTTTGTATATTTGGTGGTATTCTATTCCCAAATATTTTCTTTAGAATTTTAAAATCTATGTTTATGAATGACATGGTTTGTAATTTTTCTTCTTATTCTCTCCTTGTCAGATTGAATTAAGCTTATTGTCCCTTTTATCTATACTATGGAATACTGTAGAAAGACTATCAAATCTCATTTGTTATTATTTCTTTGGTAGAATTTTCCAGTAAAGCATCTAGGCTTTGAGGTCTCTCTGTGATATGTAGTGTTTCCACTACCTATTTAATAATTAGTGAATGATTTGTTTTTTCCACTTCTTGAGTCAGTATGGGTAGTTTTTTTTTTAAATTAATTCATTTTATGTAAGCATTATAGTTTGTTGACATTGTTACTCATCATATTTTGTTCTTCTTTAATTCATAGCATATGTGCTTATATTTCCATTTTCTCATTTTTTTAATATCTTCTCTCATTTTCTTTATCACTAAAGATGTGTTAGTTATTTGAAAGAATGAGTATTTGATTTGACCAACCTTCCAACTGCATTGGATATTTGCTTTTAATTTAATTATTTTTTATTTTTATTACTTTTTTGTGTTTACTTTGCACTTTGTGTTCTTAATTTCTTAAGGCATATGCTTAGACCATTCATTTTCAAGTTTACTCTTTTCTAATATAAGTATTTAGAGGCACACAATTTCCCCTAAGGCCTGAAATACAAGGAAAACATGAAATTCCCCTACTATCATGATGGAGTCACTTACTTTTTCCTACAAAACTATTTTGCATATTTTGAGACAATGTCATGAGCTATATATAGTGTTATGGTTTAGATACAAGATGTGTTTAAGCAAGAATATTCAGAATTAAAATGATAGGATTATGAGGATGTAACCTAATCAGTTCCTCCTAGTTTGAGTGGACTAAATGGGTGGGCAGGTGGGTCATGGCTGGGGGAGGTGGGTCATTGGGAGAGTTCCCTTGAAGGGTGCATTTTCCCTACAACCCCTTCCCCTTTCTGTTTCCTGGCTGTCAGGAATGGCGTAGCACCCGTCTATCACACCCTCTGTCATGATGTTCTGAGCCCAGAACAATGTAGTCAGTGGACCATGGACTAAACCTCTGAAACTGAGTCAAAATGAACTTTTCCTCCTCTAAGCTATTCTTTTCAGGTGTTTTTTTTTCAGTGACAAAAACCTGACTAACACATAGGTTTTGAAATATGTTTACTTGGTCAATTGAAGCTTTTATATAGGGGCCATCTTTATGTTCCTTCTTCTATAGTCTATTTTTCTGATATTGATGTGTCAAGTTTTCTGACTGTCAGCATTTAAATGATACATATCCCTGAAGTATTTAGCTTTCAATTTTTCCATTTCCCTAACTTTAAAAAAAAACTTTTGCAAACACATGATTGCTAGGTTTTTATTTCTAGTTCAGCATTTATACTAATTTTTGTCGGTTTGGGTTTGTTTTTACTAAAGTATTTCTTGCTTTCTATTTGTCTCTCATTTTCTATTGCTGGGACAAAGAAAAAATACCCCAAAACATGGTACACTTTGGAGGGTTGACAATGTTGACCTGAAGGATAATGGAAGGGCCTCAGAAGCAAAGATAATTTTTAACATTTTCCTGTCCTCCTTTTTCCTGCTCCTCCACCCCATCTCCGTTTTACCTCCAGGGTATACCATAGAAACTAATTCTTTTTCCCCAAGGAAGCTCATAAAAACTAGAGCTCCACTTTCCCCAAACCAGACATAAAACTAGAAATATTACTCTAACTTCTCTTCACCCACCTTTCCATGTTAGAGCTGGCCATAAAAACTCACCTCCTTCCTGCTTTGTCTGATAATAGATCAAAAGTCCATCTTCTAGAGGATTTTTCCTATACCCAGGAAGAAGGAGTACTGTACAAGAGGCCAAGAAAAATCTAAATGGACAGATCCTGCTGGGCTCTCCCTCTTGGACTTTTACCATTGGGTAATAAAAAGCAAAACATTCTTTTGTTTAAGAGTATTTCCATATCACTTCAATTCTTCATTGATTCTAAGCCTAAAAATGAATATTTTTCTCTGGGATCTTTGGGTTTTCAATTATAAAGATTCCCATCAAATAAAACTTCAATTAAATAAAGTTGTGAACTTTTTCTTGTGTTAATCTGTCTTTTGTTATAGGAGTGTAGGCCATATCCCAGGGTGAACATAGATGTAGCACTTTTTGGCCTCTATACTATATATACATCTTTTTCCTGTGTTTTTATTTTTAAACTTTTCATTACATTTATTTACTCAACTAGTTTGGAAACAGTATACATTATTTTAATTCTTTGCCTTGCTGCACTAAAAATTTTAAAAGGCTTAAACTTAGCAAATTCTAAAATAAATTCACATGTGTACCTGTTTCCAAATAACTAAAGCAACTTGGAACATTTTAAATAACCTCTCACATTATTGTTTTTAGGTTTTTGATTATTTTTTGTCTTAGAGCATTAAAAAATATTTCTGCTTCATGTGATGGCTTTTGCCAATCTTAACCCACATATTGTTAATTTTATTGTTTTTCATTCTTTATTGTCTGTCAACTGAGATTATGTTAAGTAAAATTTTAGATTGAAGTTTTCAGGCCATCAGGTAGTATAAATTAGTTTCTGGATTGTGTACAAAAACTTAAGTGATGGATACCCTGTACTCATCCAAATCAGTCCTAAAACACTGAAGGAGATAATTTTTCTTTACAACTCTTTAAGTAACATGGTTTATTTCAAGTGCACTCTATGCTTTAGGGATAGCAATTTGTGGGGACAGTCTAACAAAGGCATTCTCTGGGTTGTGTCTTGTTCCTTCTATGTCTAGTGACATGTAAAAACAATGTTTGCTGCTAGTATTTAGCAAATATCCTTGAAGTGAATGGTGGCTTTCATATAAGGTTACTGCCAATGTATGCTCAGTGCTTGGGCTTCTCATTTCCTTTGGTCTTGCCAGATCATGGATGAAATAAACACAAAACTATATTTATTTAATGTATTTTTTATTTAAGTCATGTTTTAATTCATTTTAGAAGACAGATTGAGTAGTTAATGTGTGTTTTTTTAATAAAGGAAAACAAACATACTCTAAAAAATTGAATAATAAAGTAGATATTGTTCCAAAATAGATGTGAATAGAATCTTTCAATGAATACCATTTTGTTACTAAGACAAGCATAAGCTCAATCTGCTTTTTAAAGTTCTTTTCAGTTTAAACTTAGCTATTCAATCTTCCCAGTTTATTTTGCATCTTTATATATAATTTACAAATTTGACCAAAAGTGTAGATTTTATTTATCACCAAAGTTCCCTGGATTCATGATTGTGCTTTTTACAAATTCTGAACTCTCTTTCTAAATACCCTCTATCCCTGCATGTCAAAATTTTATTCAAGAAACATTTGAAATAGGAGCTCTTCCAAAAAGTTTTTTTTTTTTTTTGGTATTTTTCATCCAAATTTTATTTTTTCCTCTCTGAATTCTGAAAGTTTTTTGCACAGAAGAATACACTTAGAACTGGTTTTGGATTCAAACAGAATTGGACCCTCTCTCTAACTGTGCAACTTGCTCTGTGTTAGAGTTTAAGCAATCTTTCTGTGACTTGATTATTTAAAGTATGCTAATTAGAGATTGCCCACTGCAGCCTGCATGGAACCCATGCCCACAGAAGGCCCAGGTCCACCCCTCAACCCATGGGGCAGACATCTGCCAGAGCCTAGCCTCTGGCACAGGACCGCCTCTTCCAACCAGCAGACTACTGTGGGAGCCCAAGTCTGGCCCAGATCTGTCCACACTGGCTTGTGCAGAACCCAGGTCCAGGGCGGGTACCAGTTCACCCCTTCCCCACCTGGGAGCCTAAGCCTAACCCACTTCCATCTTGGAACACTGCAGTCATTGCCATTGACTTACCCACACAGTAGCCCATGACTTTTTGGCAGCAGACAGGGCCTACAAGCAGCTACATCTCAGAGCAGGCATCCCAAAGGGAGTGTGATGCCCACTCTTTCAGCCCCATCTCTAAGACATTGCTTCCATTAACTATTATCTCGAGTTACCTTGGCTATTGCCCCCACCACCTTTAGATGCAGTAGAATACATTGAGGGACACCAGCAGGATCTGGAAGCCCAACATCAAGGTGAGTTACAGACAATCTGCACAGATACTTTAAGAATATAGGGAAGAAACTGTAATATCTCAGATCCACACTGCAAGAAAGGAAGACACATAGACAACATGAAAAAACAAGGGAGGAAAGTGCCCCAGACAAACCAGGACACTGTAATAAAATAACCCATGGACAGCAAAGTTGATGAAATGTCAGAGAAAGAGTTCAGAAGGTTCATAATTAAAAGGATCTGTGAATTAAAGACTGACCTAAATGAGCAAATACAGGCAAAAAAATGATCATTCCAACAAAGAGAAAAAAGAGCAAATAGAGATAACAAAAGATTACTTCAAGAGAGAGACAGAGACTCTGAAAAAAAAACAGTCAGAAATGCTTGAAATGAAGGATACAATAAATCAAATAAAAAAACTCATAGAAAGCAGAACCAACAAACTAGATCACTTGGAAGAAAGAATATCAGATAATGAAGACAAAGTATACAATCTGGAAAACAAAGTTGATCACACAGTGAAGATGGTAAGAAACCATGAATAGAACATCCAAGAATTATGAGATGGCATCAAAAGACCAAATCTAAGAGTTATTAGGATGGAGGAGTGCACAGAGTTTCAAACCAAAAGAATGCACAATCTTTAATGAGATAATATCAGAAAATTTCTCAAGTATGAAGAACAAATTGGAAAACCAAATACAAGAAGCTTAATGGTCACCAAATATACAAAATTACAACATATTTACACAAAAACACACTATAATGAAAATGCCTAGCATATACAATAAGGATAGAATCTTAAAGGCTACAAGAGAGAGGAATCAGATCACATATAGGGAGAGAACAATTTGTATCTCAGCAGATTTTCCAACCCAGACGCTCAAAGCCAGGAGATCCTGGAACAACATATACCAAGCTCTGAAAGAAAATGAATGCCAACCAAGAGTCTAATATCTAGCAAAACTAAGCTTTAGATTTGATGATAAACAAAAGTTAAAAAAAAATTTACAACTACAGAACATCCCCAGCAAAATATTCCAAGAAGAGGAAATGAAAAACAATGATGAAAATCAGCAGAGGGAGGAATTACACTAAAGGTAAATCTAATCAGAGGAGAAACCAACTCACATTAAATACCAAAAATAAACAAAAATTACTGGGAATACAAATGATGTCTCAATAATAACCCTGAATGTTAATGGCCTAAACTCACCAAAAGACGTAGACTAGCAGATTGGATTTTAAAAAAAAAACCAAAACAAACAAACAAACAACAAAAACAATATGCTGCCTCTAAGAGACTCACCACATAGAAAAAGACATCCAAACACTGAAGGTGAACAGTTGGGAAAAATCATACCAGTCACATAGACTGTGGAAGCAAGCAGAGGTTTCCATTCTCATATCAAATAAAGTAGACTTCAAACTAAAGACAATCAAAAAGAATAAAGAAGGACACTACATACTTCTCAAGGGAACAATATACCAACAAGACTTAACAATTATAAATATATATGCCCCAAACAATGGAACCTCTAAATTCATCAAACAAACTCTTCTCAAATTCAAGAGTCAAACAGACCACAACACAATAATTTTGGGTGACTTTAACATACCGCTTTCATAACTGGATAGATCTTCCAAATAAAAGCTGAACAAAGAAACTATAGAACTCAATAATACAATCAATAACTTAGACTTAACTGACAGATATAGAATATTTCATCCTTTAACGGGAGAATACACTTTCTTTTCAGAAGAACATGGATCCTTCTCTAAAATAGACCATACACTATGCCACAAAGAAACTCTTAGCAAATATAAAAAGTAGAGATACTACCCTGCATTCTATCAGATCATAATGGAGTGAAATTATAAATCAATGATAAAATAAGAAATAAAAATCACTCCAACACCTGGAGACTAAATAATATGCTACTGAATAAACAATGGGTTGCAGAAGACATCAAGGAGGAGACTAAAAAGTTTTTAGAGGTGAATGAAAACACACATACAACAGATCGAAATCTCTAGGACACTATGAAAGCAGTTCTAAGAGGAAAGTTCATTACATGGAGTTCATTCCTTAAAAGAAGAAAAAGTCAACAAATAAATGACTTAACATCACATCTTAAAGCCCTAAAAAAAGAATAAATCAACACCCAAAAGCAGCAGAAGACAGGAAATAATTAAAGTCAGTGCTGAAATCAATGAAATTGAAACAAAAGAAAAAATTGAAAAAATTGACAGAACAAAAGTTGATTCTTTGAAAAAAATAAATAAAACTGACAGATCCTTAGCCATGCTAATGAAGATAAGGAGAGAGAAAACTCAAATTACTAACATACATGATGAAAAAGGAAATATCACAACAGACACTACAGAAACACAGAAGATAATTAGAAATTATTTTTAAAATTGTACTCCAATAAAATAAAAAACATTGAAGGCATTGACAAATTTCTAGGGTCATATAATTTGCCCAAATTGAATCAGGATGATCTACACAATTTAAACAGATCAATTTCAAGTGACAAAATAGCAGACACCATCAAAAGTCTACCAACCAAGAAAAGCCAAGACTGGATGAATATACAGTTGAGTACTATAAGACCTTTAAAGAATAACTAATACCAATACTCTTCAATTTATTTCAGGAAATAGAAAAAGAGGCAGCACTTCTAAACTCAATATAAGGCCAATATCACCCTGACCCTAAAACCAGGCAAAGACACATCAAAGAAAGAAAACTTAGACCAATATCTCTAATGAACATAGATGTAAAAATTCTCAATAACATTCTGGCAAATCGAATACAAAAACATATCTAAAAGATGGTGCACCATGATCAAGTGGGATTCATACCAGGGATGCAATGTTGTTTGAATATAAGGGAATCAATAAATGTAATTCATCACATCAATAGACTTAAAGAATCATATGATCATCTCAATAGATGCAGAAAAAGCATTTGACAAAATACAGCACCCCTTTATGTATAAAACACTAGAAAAATTAGGGAAACAGGAACATATCTCAACATCATAAAGGCTATCTATGCTAAGCCCCAGGCCAATATTATGCTAAATGGGGAAAAATTGAAGGCATTCCCACTAAAAACAGGAACAAGACAGGGATGTCCTATTTTACCACTTCTATTCAACATAGTTCTTGAAACACTGGCCGGAGAAATTAGACAGACAAAAAAAAAAAAAAAAAAAAAAATTAAAGGGATACACAAAAGAAAAGAACTCAGATTGGCACTATTTGATGATGATATGATTCTATACCTGGAAGACTCTAAAAGTTCCGCTAGAAAACATCTAGAACTAGTAAATGAATTCAGCAAAGTAGCAGGATATGAAATCAACACCCATAAATCAAAGGCATTTCTGTATATCAGTAACAAATCCTCAGAAAGGAAAACTACCCCATTTGCAATAGCCTCAAAAAAATGGGAATCAACAAAAGAGGTGAAAGATCTATAGAATGAAAATTACAGAACCCTAAAGAAAGAAGTCAAAGAAAACCTTAGAAGATGCAGAGATCTACTCTACTCTTGGATAGGCAGGATTAGTATTATCAATATGACCATATTATCAAAAGCACTATGCAGATTTAATGTAATTTCAATCAAAATCTCAATGACATTCTTCATAGAAATAGAAAAAGCAATCATGAAATTCATCTGGAAAAATAAGAGACTCAGAATTGCTAAAGCAATCCTTAGCAAAAAGAGTGAATCAGGTGGCATCCCTATACCAGACCTTAAACTATACTACAGAGCAATAATAACAAAAATAGCATAGTATTGGTACCAAAACAGACTGGTAGACCAATTGTACAGAATAGAGGACACAGAGTCTAACCCACAGAATTACAATTATCTTATATTAGACAAAGGTGCCAAAAACATGCATTAGGGAAAAGATAGCCTCTTCAAGAAATGATGCTGAGAAAACTGGAAACCCATATGCAACAAAATGAAATTAAACCCCTCTCTCTCACCATGTACAAAACTCAACTCAAAATGGATCAAGGACTTAGGAATAAAACCAGAGACCCTGCGTCAAATAGAAGAAAAAGTAGGCCCTAATCTCCATCATGTGGGATTAGGTCCCAACTTCCTTAATAAGACTCCTGTGATGCAAGAATTAAAATCAAGAATCAATAAATGGGATGGACTCAAACTAAAAAGTTTGTTCTCAGCAAAAGAAACAATCTGTGAGGTGAGTAGAGAGTCTACATCTTGGGAGTAAATCTTTACCCCTCACACATCAGATAGAGCACTAATCTCTAGGGTTCATAAAGATCTCAAAAAGCTAATTAAAATACCCCCCAAAAACCCAAATAACCCAATCAATAAATGGGCCAAGGACTTGAACAGGCACTTCTCAGAAGATGATGTACAATCAATCAACAAGAATACAAAAAAATGTTCATTATTGCTAGCAATTAGAGAAATGCAAATCAAAAGCACTCTAATATTTCATCTCCCTCCAGTCAGAATGACAGCTATTATGTATACAAACAACAATAAGTGTTGGTGAGGATGTGGGGAAAAGGTACACTTAAACACTGCTGGTGGGACTGCAAATTGGTGCAGCCAGTATGGAAAGCATTACGGAGATTTCTTGGAAAACTGGGAATGGAACCACCATTGGACCCAGCTATCCCTTTCCTCCATCTATACCCAAAGGACTTAAAGACAGCATCTTACAGGGACACAGCCACATCAATGTTTATAGAAGCATAATTCACAATAGTTAAACTGTGGAACCAACCTAGATGCCTTTCAATAGATGAATGGATAAAAAATTGTGGCATATATACACAATGGGACATTACTCAGCAACAAAAGAGAATAAAATCATGACATTTGCAGGTAAGTGGATAGAGTTAGAGAAGTGAAGTTAGCCAATCCGATAAAACCAAATGTCGAATGTCTCATTTGATATAACGAGGCTGATTCATAGTGGGATAGGGACAGTGGGCATGGGAGGAATAGAGGAATTCTAGTTAGGACAAAAGAGTGGGAAGGGAAGGGACAGGGCATGGGGTTACAAATGATGGCGGAATGTGACAGACATTATTATCCAAAGTACATGTTTGAAGACAAAAATTATGTGAATATACTTTGCATACAACCAGAGATGAAAAATTGCACTCTATATGTGTAATATGAATTGTAATGCATTCCGCTGTCACATATAAGTAAAAAAGAGTGCTAATTATATTTTCCCCATAATATTATATTATTACAGAAACTATAATAAAGTAATACACATACCAAATACTCAATACTCAGTAAATGGTATCTATTTTTACTATTTCTCAATGAGGGCAGCTATTGCATGCTGTGTTATAGGTTTCCATATTAGTTTTACTTCCCATCAGATAGGTACCTCCTTGGAGGAAAGGGTTCTCTCTTACTTATCTTAGTGTCAACTGGTATAGTGTTTAACCTTACATATGTTGAATATAGTTTTGTTTTTCACTGAAGTGAATCAAATTAAACACAACTGTGCCTAGACCATGTGGCTGTGGCATGAGGGAAAGAATTGGATCTACCATTCGTGAATGAAGAGATGGGGGAACAAAATTAGATCAGTACCCTGAATCCTACAGATGCAAGAATCTAGTCCTCACTTTAAAACATATAAATATATATATATATATATATATATATATATATGTTTTAAATATATATGTTTATATATATTTATATGTATATAACACACATACATTTATACATATATCACTATATATACATACATACGTGTATCTGCGTGTGTGTGTGTATATATATATATATATAAAGTAAGGACTATATATACACACACACATATATATATTTAAATTTTCATAAGTAATTCTTATAGCAGAGAGAAGTGTGATAAGGACAATATTTATTTATTTTATCTGTTATGAGAATTATCTGTAAGATGTTTTCATCACAGTTGAGACTCACATCATGTCTATTATTTGTAACCAGATCTCTATTTCTCATTATGAATCCACTACAGTTAAATTAGATTGTGATTTATGCAAAAACTAAAAAAAAGTGACTATGCAACTCTCAGAGGAAGCTAAAAATCTCTGCTGTAAAATACTTTTTTCTAAGCATCTTCAGAATCTCTTCTCTTCACTATTCTACATTCACTGAAGAGTCACTTGGGGAGGTAGCAGGATCAGTCACTGGCATGTACTTGGATGCTTGAATTCCCAAGTATTTTAGATGTTGTTTGTATTAAGGACAAATTAAGCTGGAAGTTGCAGTCTAGGGGGCTTTTGGAAAGAAAAACCTTTAAGCAATTAATGCCTTGTTCAAGTTGTGCCTGTGTGGAGAGCACATCCAGGCAACTTGTGTAGCCATTTATAGTAACTGAGGTAAATGAACCATAGTTAGAAGTAGAATTTATGGACTGTTTGCTAAACTGGTAATTAGCTAGCAATGTAAAGCCACAAACTGGAGATGCTCGTAGTACAAAAGAACCAGGATTATTTTGTTGTCATCTGAAGCTTAAATTAACCGAGCTCCTCAGTGTTATTTTCCATGGGGTATTGATGCCTGTTTGGTTACATTTAACAATTAAGGGGAGGGGAATATGGAAATGAGAAAAAAAATGGATGTGAGATCAGAAACGTGGAAAATTTGAAGACATTTGAGGAGGAAACTTTTAATTTTCTATGACCTTAATTTGGGGAAATATCAGGAAGAAAGAGTTGAGGCTTCCTGATGGACATGTCTTGTGGTTTTCGGCATTTAAATGTATGCCATTAATTTGAAGATTCATGATCATTATTATATTATGTAAACATACTATTAAAAATGGAATTATTTGAAAATGTGAAAATACCTTTCCCGATCATTCTTATTCAGCTATTTGGCATACTCTGAGCACATTGTTATTCAATGAATTTGTAATATTTTGGGTTATACATTCCCTGAGGAGAACAAGTTTAGAAACACTGAATATCTTTTAAGCCAATTTATATCAATAATATAAAAAATATTAAGGCACATCCCAGAAGCACCACAATTAAACTAGTTTTAGAATTATTTAGTGCATAATATCTGACCCATTGATCAAGGAAAAGACATAGCCATAAATATTTCTTTCTTTTTTTTTTTTTAGAGAGAGAGAGAGAGAGAGAATTTCTTTTTTAATATTTATTTTTTAGTTTTCGGTGGACACAACATCTTTGTTGGTATGTGGTGCTGAGGATCGAACCCGGGCCGCACACATGCCAGGCAAGCGCACTACCGCTTGAGCCACATCCCCAGCCCCATAAATATTTCTTATAATTAGGACAATATTCAACACTGATGTGATCTAGTTTATCATAAAGAAGAGAAAGTGAAAAATCATAGCAAGATTAAACTTTGGCCCATGTCTCTAAGTTTGCAGTTTGACTTCATGACATCTGTTGGAAGGAAAGTTAGCTTCATAACGTACTACAAGATTTCACTCAATTGTTGATTATTAAAAAAATAAGTCTTGCATAAGTTGAGGATAGAATGGTGATTACCAGAGGCAGAGGGAGGAGGGAGAGGGAGGGTTTGATCACTAAATTATAGTGAAATAGAAGCAAGAAATCCAATGAGTCAGTACATGGTAGATCAATAATAATAATAATCATAGTAATAATAATATAATAAATATATATATTTTAGAATACTAGAAGAAATTTGAATGCTTTCACCATAAAAATGATAAATGTTTGAGGGGATAAATGTGTTAAACCTGACTTAAACATTATACAATATATACATTTATCAAAATATCACATTATACTTCACAGAAATGCACAATTTTTCTGTTGCATGTTAATTAAAAATATATCTAAAAATAGGAAAAATTATAATAAGCCAGAAGTAACAAAGTGCTGGTAAACAAGTAAACTCATCCATATTTGGGATTGCATGAGAATCTTTTTGATTGAATATTATATTTATTAAGCACTTCAAAGCCAGGCACCCCTGTAATTCCAAAGGCTTAGGAGGCTGAGGCAGGAGGATTGAAAGTTCAAAGCCAGCCTCAGCAATTTAGTGAGAACCTAAGCAACTTAAAATAAGAGTGGGGATTTAGCTCTGTGGTAAAGTATTCCTGGGTTAATCCCTGGTACCAAAATAATAACAAAACCACCACCCTCAAAAAAACCTCAGTATAAGATAAACTAAGTACAACAAACCTGTGGCTTTAAAAGGGTACAAAGCTTATTTCTTTTTCAAAGCTGATATGCCATTTAAGGGGATAGGAGGCATAATTCTTGAGGTCCTCCAGGGATCCATGTTTCTTTTTTTTTAAAGTTTGTCTTAGTTCAAATTTTATATGATATAACCATCTTCAATTTACAGCCAATGTGAGGTTAGAGAGGGATTGAGTAGGATTGATTAGGTTTCTTTTAAGGATGTTACTCAGAAATTGTATAATTACATTTATGTTAATAGGATCTACTCATCTGTTAGATCTATCTAGTTCTAAAAGAGCCTTGAATGTATTTTCTAGCTGTATTATTTTCAATTTAAAGCATAAGCAATTCTATTACTAAAATGATGAAAATGCCATTTGAATGCAACTAACCAAATATTTTCCTCATTTGGAAGGTCATTTGAATATGAGTTGTGTGAAAAAGAGCAAGGAAGAGAAAATTTACTATGAAGTTGGTCATGTAGTTTTTGTATAGAATGTAGTATGGAATGTGAAGCTGAGTCGAGAGAGAGAGAGAGAGAGAGAGAGAGAGAGAGAGAGAGAGAGAGAGAGAGAGAGATATTAAGTGGAAATTCCAGTACTATTCTCCATGTGAATTGAAATGCAATTTCATTGCTAAACAATTTGATTGCTAGGATCACAGAATTATTGACTAGAACCAGGCTTAGTTTTAAAGCTCAGTTTTGCAATTGATGATTTTGAACAAGTCACTTAGTCTCCCTCAAATGAAATTTCAAAATTTGTATCAAAGATAACAGTAACTAACTCGAGGGGGGCTGTGAATTGACCCGGGAGGTTATCAGTTGACTTAAAATTTATCTAATATCTTTCAAACTACACCTTCCTCATAACTTATCTGCTTGACTATTTCCAGTGTTGAGAGAACACAAAAAGATAGTTCTTAGAGTAGGATCTTAAATATTATTGAGAGTGACTACTGTGCTACAAAGAAGGAGAGAAAAAGGAAAATTGTAGGTCAAGTCCATAAGGTAAGAAAATGCAGGAACTGTTTTGGGGAATTGTGACTGTCTGGTGTAGTTTTTTTTTTTAATTGGTTGTTCAAAACATTACAAAGCTCATGACATATCATCTTCCATACATTTGATTCAAGTGTGTTACGAACTCCCATTTTTTACCCCAAATACAAGTTGCAGAATCACATCCGTTACACATCCACATTTTTACATAATGCCATATTAGTGACTGTTATATTCTGCTACCTTTCCTATCCCCTACTATCCCCCCCTCCCCTTCCCTCTCATCTTCTCCGAGAGCAACTAAGATCAGAACAGGGAAGAAGAGCATGAGGAAAAGATTAACATTAAACAGAGACGAGTGGGGGGAAAGAAAGGGAGAGAGAAGGGAAACTGTATGGAAATGGAAGGAGACCCTCATTGTTACACAAAATTACATATAAGAGTTTGTGAGGGGAAAGGGGGGAAAAAAGGGAGAGAATGTCTGGTGTAGTTTTAAAACAGAATGCTTTGGAGATTTTTATTGTAGAGGCCAGGCATGTGCTGAGAAGGACAGTAATATTAGAAAGACACAAGAAGGAGAAGGACAGTTGAACAACTCATCAGGCTGGTATAGACTGTGAACTCCACGTTGGTAGATACTTAATGTTTTATTCACTTCATTGCTGATACTCAGAAATGGAGTATCTAGGTATTATAAACACTAGATATAACCATATGGAATTGAATCACTATTTATCCGTTTTTAACAAAAACGGCAATTTTATGGATTTCAACTTAATAATTGTTGGATGGATTAATGAATATGTGAGGGAAATTTATTGAAAAATCTCAAGAATCATATTGGTGATTTACAATTAAAAATCAATAGAACACTTAACCAGTAATTTCAGCAGAAGAAAATACAGTGAAGGCTGGGATCAGGAATATTTTATGGGAAGGACAGCATACCATATATGAAGAAGAAGAACAGGAAGAAACAAAGAGCACAGTTTAAGATGTTTGCTTCTTGTTTGCTTACGTTGGCCACCAGATGAACAAACAAAAAAAAATCCCACACAATTCTGGAAAGAATAGTAACTCATGTGCTCAAATCAGTTTAAAATTAAATTTATGTTCATTTTAGGTCTATTCAACTGGCCTAAAATAGAATGTGAGAGGGAGCTATTTGAATTGTTTGTAAAATTAAGAAGTTTCTTTCCCTAAAGACATAGAGAAATTTAGCAAAAAGAGGAACAGTAATGTCCTTCCCTTAGGTTCAAATTAAATCTAAATTATTTGAATTATATATTTAGGAATATATGTCACCTAAATTTTCTGAAGAATGTTCCTCCTGAAAATGTTTAGTGTATCTAAACTTTCTTTACTGATTATGAAGCAGATTATAATAATTATATATAATTTATAACATGTAGAAAAGCATACTGAGGGTTAAATTTATCTACAAAATATCCAAATTCTTATGGAAAAGCCTGTGAACAATTAGCTGCATTTATTTTCAGATTTTTAACTGTGTTTGCATGCATGCACATACCTTTTCTTCAAATAGAATTTGTTTCCTGCCTATACGTTATCTATTCCACTGATGACACATCATGATCATTTTCTCACTGTTCTTAAATATTCACCCAAAAGCTGTTTTCAAAAACTACAACATTCCATCCTGGTGTGATGGTGCACAGAACAGTTCAAGAGGTTGAGACAGTAGGATCAGAAGTTTAAGGCCAGCCTGAGCAACTTAGTGAGAACATGTCTCAGAATAAAGTAAAAAGGGCTAGGACATAGATCAGTAGTAAAGTGCCCCTGGGTTCAATTCCCACTACTGAAAAAAAACAAAAAAAACCCCAGTGTTTCAGTGTTTCATATGGATATATGTGTGTGTATGTGTATTGCATATATATACATATATGTGTGTGCATATTTTTTGTGTACTTTATCTTTGACATTTCTTTCATGAACTATGCACACATTGTCACAACAGAATATTTTTAACCTTTTGCTTTGTAATTCTTAATATTTATTAATTTACCTAGTATATACCCACATATGTAAAAATTATACTTTATACTGTATCTATTATTGGTGATTACTCTTTTTATATTTGCTTGGTACCGTCTTGTTACCATATTTATGAATATAATTTAGATTTTATGATTTATGTGTATTTGTGCTTTAAACTGTCTCAGGCTCGTCTCTTTTTGCTATTTCTCTCAGTTTTCCAGAATCTCACCCTCAATTATTTATTTTGAAATCAGTAAGGTACACCACCCCTACTCTGCTGTGCATATTCTACCAAGGCCCTAGTGCAGCCCAACTGGAGTGAGGTATTCACCAGTTCCATCCTCTCATCCTTATGAGTATATAAATGTAAATTAACTCTCCTAGAAAACTTAAACAGTGTCTGCCTTCTTGTGCTAAAAGAAATACATACAATTACACAACTTTCACAATCCACAAATTTCAATATAATTCTTCTGTATTATTATTCATCAACATTAATATTTATTAATCACTTCAAATTGCTAGATTCCTAATCTCCAAAACTGTTTTGGATCAGTACAGATGGCTAAAATAAGAAAACTAACATTTTTGGTGTCTTAAAAAAAAAATGGCCTTGTGGTAGGAATGTCCCAGGACAAATTTCTGGATTTAGTAGATGTGGGCATTAGACATTTGTGAAAGATACCCCCTGCTGGTTTCTTATGAATTTACCATAGTTCCATAGTCTAGGCTTCAACCAGCCATTTCTTAGTTTAGCCTATTTCTTCTCAAAACAGTGATTTATTCCTCCTATGGTTCTAGTATTCATCCATAGTCTTAATTTCCAATGCTGCTGTGATTTTGTATTTGTGTGTGTGTGTGTGTGTGTGTATGTGTTTTACTATCAGTGGAAAGGGAAAGTGAAGAAGGTAGTTGTGCACAGTTAGTTTTAGTTGAAACCAGGAAATGGCAGCTCAACCCCACAATAATGAACACAAGGTAATTTCCTCATCATCCCCTTCAGCTCATCAGACATATGGAACAAGAGGCCATCTCTGAGAGCTAACACATTGCAGACTGTAAGCAGTTAAGGAATATTCAGTCACATGAAGTCCTATGTCAGCCTTTCCTCTTAAATGTCATTTTGATCATTTTATTTCCTTTGAAAACATAGGTTTTAATTCACAAAGGAAGTTAAATGATGTATTTTTAATACATATATGCTCATTTTCCCTCATTAAACAACTTCTGAGACACTGAAAAAAATCTGATACCTAGGGTCTACATTGCTTTATGTTCTTAATATGTAAAAGACATTGTCATTGAGGAAACAACAAAACAGCTTGTTCATTAGCAAACACAGCATGTAGGTGGAAACAAAGGGACAGAAACAAGACCCTAATTATACCCATGAATTTCTCTTCTTCCTGAGAAAGATTCAGAAGACCATGCTTCCCCTCAGTAACAACGTCCTGTAGGGCTTTTATGAAGAATATATTTCCCCATATGTCTGTGAGTCAGTATGTGAGCTTGATCATTGCTGCCTAATAACACAACATGAATTCCCACTAGAAGTCAACTAATGGGTACTTCAAGCACAATTTTCTATGCGTGTTAAATGAGTAGGTTGAAAAGTTTGCCATTCTGAACCTCCTTTGGTGGGCAGGGAATATTACACGGAATTTTGGACAATACTTTGCTTAAATTATAGTCCCATAAAAGAAAAATTATTCTATAATACTGCTCCTTTATAGAATAATTGCTATTATTTTGGACTCAAGATTTCCTAAGCACCCATTTGAATTATGTTCTAGTGTCTCTGTAATTGGTACTGTCTTCTGCCTAGAATGAAAACGGGTGCTTGAATCACTTTAAATTTTAATAATTGTGAATAATTTTTAACCACGGGTGGCATATTCTATGAGGTTCAATCACAGTTTATGTATGTACCAATGGAAAGGAAACAAAATAAACTGTACTCTTACCCAAAACTATAAATTGTTTGTCTTAGTGAAGATTTTATTTGTCCATCAAAAAGACAGAAATTGAACAAGCAATAATGGAAACTTAATATGTGTGCACTGCTGGAGTGCTTCTTGATGATTATATTTTAACAAAAGTTAATGGCCAAGTAATGGAAATAATGAGCTGAAGTGAAAATCCAATATGAGTTTGATGAGTAGAACATTCTGAATGGAAGTATACTAAGGAGAAAATCCCTGTGAAATGTTTTACTTGCTATGGCTGCTGAAGTTTATTAGTTTTAGTATTAAAATGGAGATGATGGATAAAGGAACCTAAGTAAATGAGCGCTGGTGATCTTCAAGAGCGATGGGCATAACCTGTAGGACAATTGAACAAGATGCATAAAAAGAGGAACTGTTTTCAAAAGGCTTTATCTCTGTTTCCATGAACTCCTTGTGTACGGTCATATGTCTATACATCATCTGTGAAGCTGATGATGAAGAAGCAAATATTCAGCCTGTAAGTAGAGGAACCTTTCCCAAAGACACTGAGCTACGTAAATGATGAGAGTGGCAATGTCCGCAATAGATGATAAAAGTGGAGATTTGGGGCTCTTGTGGACCAAGAATGGTTATTTGGGAACAGTTTGATGAACAAATCCATCACAAAGATTATCCAAAAGACTCCTTTAGTCCCAGAAAATTCCTTAAGTATAGTTTCCCTTAATTACCACAGAAAGAAAAACGGAATTATAAAAATTATCATACTAATGATAATAGAAAATGATGCTAGGACTGAAAGGTTCAAAGGTTCAAATGGTACTGTCATTATTACCACCACCCCCACCATTACCACCATCAATAATCTCAAGTAACATTTACTGAGGGTTTAATAGATGCTATCAACCAGCCTATGTAATTTTCCCAAAAAAATTCATTAAATTCTGACAACCCACGGGAGTTATTCTTTTAAGTTGCAATTTTATAAGGGAAAAAGTAGGTAAGTTGTTAAAACCTCATAATTTGAAGGGTAAGCAGGACAACTGAGTTCTGTTTTACATTTTGCATCATATTATTAAGTGTTAAAATGTTTTGCAAATTATAAATGCTATAGACTTACGATCAGTCATCATCACTAGTAATAACATGTCTGAATATCTAAGGAGCAGTTTATTGATCAACCTGTGACACCTTCCATGATATAATCAACTACCAGCTATAAAAAACTTATGAGCTCTGATATAATCTGTTGTCTTTCACATTTTAAATATATCAATGAGAGCCAAATTAATGGAACATTTTATAATATAGAAACAGGCAATGTATGTGCAAATTACATTTCTTCTAAAAATCATATGGCTTAAGTTATTTCTTATAAAAAAATTCGGCTTCAGCATAATGATTTCTCTGTTTTCTTAGCAAAACAGACAAATAAGAAAAGAGCTGTGTTTTTAAGGCCTCCTCCCAATAGAAACAAAACAAAACAAAACTCAGAAGATTCTGTCAGAATATGGCAGAGAAAGGTAAACCTTTGATTATTTGATATTTTGCTGATAATGGAATTTTTTGTTGATTATTTGGTATTTTGCTGATAACGCAAATGATTGTCTATAATGCTTGGAAGTTATAACATTGTACTTAATAGTTTAGAGTTACAGTTCATTTAGCTCTACATTCAGATTCAACTGTGTACGTTCTCTAAATTTTTCAAAATACTCGAAAAATTAAAGAATTATTCAAATTAACCCCTAATATTGCCTTAAATTATTTAACTATAATTTTACTTACCTTTGTACAGAAATAAAACAAGTCAAATTCCTTCTTTCTTATAGACCAAAATGAATAAAGAGAAAACCCTCTAAAGCAGTAACAGAATATTGTTTTTATATGATGGAGGTTATTTTTTATCAATCTCAATTATTTCAATTTCATTGGTAACATCAATATAATAATGATTGGCATATATAGATTGCAATGTAATGATTTAATTCTCTTTTCAATTTTCTCCATTTGTATTGTGATAGTTTGGCTTTAACCAAAATTTGTCAAAGACAAATGTTTACATGTTAAAAATTCTTCTGCACATTTTAAATTTAGCTGTGGCAATCAAAGTAATCCAGTTTTTTTTTTTTTGCATCAACATGATTAGAAACAAAAAGGAATCATTGGCACAGAAATCACATGACACAAATTCTATCATAAAGTCATCATCCAGAAGATCCAGAATATGTTTTCATTATTTCTATTATTAACATTGAAGAAAAACACAGCCCTTGAAAATGATCATGTAATTTGTGGATCTCTAAATATGCAGACCCAAAATGAAAAGCAAAGGTAACTTGCTTAATGAAAGTGTTTGCTTTCTTCACTACCTAGAGAAATTCTGAACTGATGATAAACCGCAAAGAGGCAAAGAAATCTGACCATACTTAGGCAGAACTTTGATTTTCTTTTAAAAATTACTTAATAGACAAAACACATACATTTCAGTTAGTTTATGAAATATCTCACAACATCTGTAAGACTCTCTTATATACTTCACATGTGACCTCTGCAACCTCAAAAATGTCTGACGTTAAACTATTAAAATAGAAGGGACTTCTTACCTTTTGCTCTCTCTTACTGCTTTATCTCCCTTCTTCCAAGAGATGGTGGGCTTGGGAGAGCCTTCAGGTTTGCACTCTATTATCACTTCTCGGTCTTTGGTGACAATTATTGTTTTCTTCACTTGATTCAGTGCAAAGGTGGGAGCTGAAGCTATTAGAATGGAAAGGTTAGTTTTACCCAAAGCAATGATAATTATGTTTAGTTGATGATTCATCTAGATATTTTGACATTTTCCTCTAGGATACATTTTCATAAAGGCATTAGCAAAATTTTTAATTTATTATTAATTAATAGATATTTATCTTTCAAATAGCAGATGTTGGTTTCATTTGTTGTGAGATCCACAGATAAAGGTTGTATAAAAAATGACTTGCTTTAAATATGATTACCAGCTTCAGTTTGAAAGACTGATGGCCAATGTGTGCAGAAAGTCAGGCGGACAACTAAGGAAGTTTAAGCTTTCTTTGGAAAGACAGTTATTACCTGTGGAGAAGACAATAATATGACTTCCATCTCCTTACTCTGTGTCTTAATTTAATCCAAATTTTACTTCAGTATTATACAAAATTGAATGTTTTAAATGAAACAAAGTTTTTAGAAAATTGAATTGCCTGAATTTTAATTAAAATATTTATTTATTTTTTGCAATTATTCATCTATGCATGATCATTCATTAATATTGCTTTTATTAGATTTTTATCAGGATGCTTTTATCTCTGAAAGATATGCCTGGAAGTCTACAGTATCTGAGACAATTACTTATACAATTAGACAATTCTGTGTATATTTCAGAAGAATTTTATGTTCATAATATAGCAATATAACAAATGGCATAATGACATTAAAATATTACATGCATACAATTGAGATATGCTGAGAGACTGAAATAAAAATGAAAAAAAAACTATGAAGAGATAGCAGTTAACATTTTTCATTGCCTACAGGGAATACAGAATTTATTAAAGGTAATTTTGAAAACATGTCTAGTGAATAACAAGGGTTAGAGAATGTATATAGGTAAAGAACTAAAGACTCAATTGTTTCATTCTGAGATGTTACAGAGTATGAATTGACAATACATTAATATTTACTGTACAAGATGTAGGAAATTTAAACAGACTACTGTTTCTATTCACTCTATATTTTTTATAATGTGCAGGAATTCAACTGCAAATATTCATAATTCAATAAGTTGATTAATGATGAATTATATTTGGCTTATATTTATAAATGCTAGTTCTCCAGGTTTCTGAGATGTTTGGTGTTATGTAAATGTAATATTTTGGGAATTTAAGTGGGGAATAGAAAGTATGCTTTGTCTTTCCCCTATTTGGAGTAGACAGTGAATTAAGATCACAAAAGTATATCTCTTTGTATTACAACCATCTTGTATCAAAGTTTAGGAAACTATCAGATGGGAAAAAGTAAATTAGTTTCAGTGTTCAAAATATTCTTATTCTGGATAGACTCTTTCACTATATTCACTCTTCCCTATAATATTTAAATAGTCAATCTGTTGCTAGTGTCCAGTTTCCATTCTTTTTTTTTTCAGTTTTCATTCTTATGAAAGGGATAGTCTCTGAGCCTGCCTTGCCTGACCTCCAGAGGCTTTCTCATTTATTAAGAATTATAACAACTTATGTCCCATTAGAAGAGAATGATTTATCCTGGAGTCCTATCTTGTAGGAAACACAACTAGTGCTAGTTAGGAAGTGGTTAGGGAAATATTAACCTTCTATGGAAGCAAATATTGTATGCTAGAATTCCATATTCAGATACCCTATACTCTAAAGGCATTTTTCCTTGAGTTATCATATGTTCCATTATATGATTTTTAAAAATGCCAGAGCAAAGATATATTGTATAAACCATTTAAGATTTCAACTAAATAGAATATCCCAATAAACAAAAAGCTATGGTACAAACTTTAGACAATATAAACCTGTTTTCTAAGGCTTACAGAACATATCAACAAGATATAGTATTTCTTTTTAAGCCGTAAAATAGATTTTTAGAACCACGTCATAAAACTTCTTTACAGTAAGAATTAGAGCATGAAAAGAAGCAATCCTTCTTTTCTACTGATTTACTTAGAAATTTCATACCTAGAATCTTCAGTTCAGCACTTGCATAAATGGCTCCATACTTATTTTCAGCCAAACACTGATACATCCCAGCATCCGATTGAGTCACGTTGTGGATCATCAGTACTCCATTAACCATGTCAACCCTACTCTGTAATGGAATAAAAAAAATTACATCTAGAAAGTAAACAACCAATGAAAAAAACCTCTAATTAATGAAGTTAAACACTACTTCACAACTAAGTAACATAAATTTATTGTTTATTATGTCTCTTGTTACATTGTAACTACTTCTTAGTCACTAAGGGAAGTATAACTATATTTTCCTATCCTTTGTTTTAGGAGTTTTACTTTCAGTTTTGTTTTTAATCTGAGCTGACTTTTTTGCAGACTTGATCTTGTTAAAGGCAGCAGTAGATGATACTTTAATTGGAATTCCTTTTGTAAAGAGGAAGCAGAGGTTCAGTGATGGAGAGGATGGAGGTGGTGGACATGGGATCAAGGTTAACAAGAGCTCAGATAAAAGAACAAGCCTTTCATTCTATTGATCTGACCAGGAATTTGCCTTTTCTCTCACTTCTCAACAAACTAACACAAACAGAAAACCTCACTGTTACTGTCTGCAAAAAATGACAGGTCAGAAAATATAAGCTTCATCATCAGAATACAGAAGAAAGAAGACTGAGCATGTATTAACTAAGGCAAACTGAGGCCAAGGGTACATTTCAGAAACCAATCTTGAATTAAAAGTATTAAATAAACCCCCTCCATTTTCTATTTAATGCCAAGCAAATAATTATTTTTTAATCTTAGCAGAGATTCATCAATGGAATGACAAGTAATTTGACAAGATTTTCAAAATAGACCCATTCACTTAGCAAACATATTATCTGTCAGTAGAATTAATGTTACTTGAAGGCTTGGAATATAAAGTATAACCAGCAAGTTGGGCATGATAGTAGAAGTCTGTAATTCCAGCTACTCAGGTGGCCAAGGCAGAAAGATTGCAAGCTAAAGGGCAGCCTGGACAATCTGGTGAGACTCTGCCTCAAAATAAAAATTAAAATGGGTTTGGGGAAGTAGCTCAGTGTTAGAACACTTGCTCTAACATGAGGCTCTGAATTCCATCCTTAGTGCCACATATGCACACAAAATTAAATAAGTAAAAGAAATAGAAAAAAATGACCAGCATAGCCTGTTTTTTGTTTCAAGGGGTGTGTATTCTTAGGAAAAGTAGAAAGAGAATTCAAGAGTATTCAAAAGAATTCAATTCAAGAGAATTCACTATAGCCCTATGTATTTATCTGGTTTTTTGTACAGTTCCATTTTGTCCTGTCTTAATTAGCTTTAGAAGGAAATGTTAGGAAAAAATGAAATTGGGAATGATATGATCCAATCTCTGTATGTTAAAAATGAACAGACCGAGGTAAATTATGAACAAGAGTCCCTATGACAGTGCAAGTCCTGGGCAGGACTGGTATCCAGAGTCTCAACTTCACACTCTTACTTCCATTTTGGTCATAAATAGTGATCTATTGCTTCTCTGTTCTCCCTCCTGCAAAGGGTACAATCAAGGAATAAAGCTATCAAAATTATTACCATCATTCTGCAATGAAGTAATAATTAATTTAAATCTAGTACTTACCAAGTTGTTTTAAAAAATATGTAATATATTTACTGAAAAGACATTTATTGTGACTGTGGGTAGTAGAGTGCCACAGGAAGAACCCCACCAATGATGCAAGAGACTAATATTCCACTGCAAGCTCCTCTCCTATTAGATGTGGAGTCCTGGGCAAGTCACTTCACATTAAGAGACTAACTCCATCATTTGCAATGTGATGGCAACACAACAGATGGTATCTAAGGGTCTTCTAGAAATGGCAATAAGTCTGTGATGATCAGTGATATTTTCCAAAAAATTTATGGGATCTAGAAAAAATTATGTAGTACACTGCTTAAAAATGTAATTAGGTAATTAAAAAGAAAATCTTGCTCATATATTTGTTATATTTCTCACTCTAAACACATTTGAAGATAGGAGTAAGAAATGGTTTTCAGTAAGACTAAAGAAACCTATTGATGTCCTGTGTGAAATTTCACTAAAATTACCCTGGAACAGGCTAATAGTTCCCAACAGTACCTGAGGTAAGAGTGGTACTCCATTCTTCAGCCACCGATATGTGGGCCTAGGCTTTCCAGTGGCTTTACATTCCCATCGGAGAGGGCTTCCACTGTCTAATTGAGTGTCGTTCAGTTTCTCTAACCAGTGTGGGAAGGCTGTAAGTGTTTAAGCATTAAAGAAGAGAAATTTAGTTTCTTAAAAATTTCATCTGGTTCAAACTTCACATGGAAAAATTCATAGTATTAAATATTATTTTTAATAATTAGCCTGTGTGTTTATAAGAAGCATAGCATTACATTACATATAGAACTGTATTTTCTATGCAAAACACACACACACACACACACACACACATACACAAACACACATACATGAGAGAGAGAACACTCATAATATTTTCATAACTTAAGAAATACTTTTGTAAACTATTTGAAGTATGTCTTGTTTATTTATTTTTTACTGCTATAAAGTAAAGTGGTTTGATTCCCCTAAGACACCAGGGCATTTTAGTGGAATTTAGCTATGCAGAGGTATCACTCTTTCAAAGTAGTGGGGCAGCAGTTGCTCTGGGAAGAAGGAAAATCACTGGTTGATTACGCAATATTTGCTCTGATTTTTTTTTTCTACTAGAACCTGAATGGTTTTGGAAAAATAATCCATGAATTCAAATGTTACTTAATATTTGTCTTGATTTAATTGACTTCTTCAAGTATAACAAACATTTTAAATTGTAACAGAAAAAAAATCCTTTATGAAGAAAGAGATAATGCTGTAATTATGTAAAACCTATAAGACACAAGTTAAAGTATCTTTCCTCCATAGGAAAAGAATAAAAGTGATATTTTTTTTGTCTATACCTATCATTTAAAAAGACTCAAAGCAAAAAATAGAAAATGATTTTGTACTTAATTTATTGATCTTTCTAGTAACATACTTGGCAAAAAGGAAAAAATCATAAAACAAACCCTACATGTTTAAAAAATTATATCTACACTAGTGAGGACTTTGATCATTCAATTCCTTCATGTTCATTCATGTCGTACTGTGTAGTACTTAATCTGAGAAGTAGAACCACATAAATTGTTATTGTGACAGAAGTCTAACATCAGTTCTGAGGATAAAAATGATATAAGAAAGACTTGTTGAAGGAAATTGAACATAAATATCAGAATAGTGGGTCCAAAAGGACAACAGAACCAGGCAAATTGGCATGCCTATAATCCCAGTGACTTGGGAGGCTGAGGCATATGGATCACAAATTTTAGGCCAGGGGCTGAGGTTATAGCTTAGTTAGTAGAGTGCTTGTCTAGCATGCACAAGGCCCTGGGTTCAATCCAGAAGGATAAGGAGAAGGAGAAGGAGGAGGAGGAGGAGGGGGAGGAAGAGGAGGAGGGGGAGGAAGAGGAGGAGGGGGAGGAGAAGGAGAAGAAGGAGGAGAAGAAGAAGTTGTTCAAGGCTAGTCTCAGCCAGAACTTATACCAAACTAAAATATAAAAAGGACTGGGAATGTTGCTTAGTGGGTTAAGCACTCTAGGTTTAATTCCGAGTGACAGAACAAAACGAAAAGATAATAGATGTCCAATTCCAAAGTCAGTTTATAAGGGAGGAAATAAAGAGACTAGCAACTCTCATTTATTAGATGCTAGTAGTATAAACTGAAACTTAACACCAAAAAAAAAAGCCCCCAAACCAAACAACAACAAAAAACTCCAAATAACCCAATCAATAAATGGGCTAAGGAATGAACAGACAATTCTCAGAAGATAATATACAAGCGATCAACAAATATATGAAAAAATGTTCAACATTTCTAGTAATTGGAGAAATGCAAATCAAAACTACTCTAAGATTTCATCTCACTCCAGTCAGAATGGCAGGTATCAAGAATACGAGCAACAATAATTGTTGGCGAGAATGTGGGGAAAAAAGCACACTCATACATCGCTGCTGAGAATGTAAATTGGTGCAACCAATCTGGAAAGCAGTATGGAGACTCCCTGGACAACTTGGAATGGAACCATCATTTGCTCCAGCTACCCTACTCCTCGGTCTATACCCAAAGGACTAAAAATCAGCATACTATCGTAACACAGCCACATCAATGTTTATACCAGCTCAATTCACAATAGCTAAATGGTAGAAGCAACCTAGATGCCCTTAAATAGATGAAAGGATAAAGAAACTGTGGTTTATATACACAATGTAATATTATTCAGTATTAAAAAAGAATAAAATTATGGCATTTGCAGGTAAACAGATGGAGTTAGAGAATGTCACGCTAAGTGAAGTAAGCCAATCCCCAAAAAGCAAAGGCCAAATGTTTTCTCTGATATGTGGATGCTGACCCATAATGAGGGTGGTAGTGGGTAGCATGGGACAAGTGGAGAAACTTTGGGTAGGGCAGAAGGGAGAAAGGGGAAGGGAGGGGCCCTGATGGTAGGAAAGATGGTGGAATAAGATGAACAATGTTACTCTAAGTACATGTATAAAGACATGAATAGTGTTACTGTGTGTAAATGAAAAATTGTGTTCTATGAGTTGAAATGCATTATGCTGTCATGTATAACAAATTTGAATAAATAAATTTTTTAAAAAGTAAAGAGAAATAAAAATAATTGGTATGTTCTAAAAACTGAAATAATTTCTCAATTAACTCCTGTAATATTTATCTTAAAAACAAAAAGATTGCATGTTATAAATCAGTAAACTCTGGCTTAAAAAGGTCAAAGAAGTTTGTCCAATGTCATAAAATTAGTTATTTGTTTTTAGGTGGGAAGGTTTAAGTATGTTTTTTTTCTTTCTTTTACTAGTGCATTATAGTTATACATGGTATCTAGGTTCATTTTGAAAAAAAAATAATACATACATGGAATTTGATTTGCTCCATTTCTGTCTCTGGTGGCCCTACCCTTTCCTTCCCCTTCTTCCTCTCCCTATTCTCCTTCTCTACTGGTGTTCCTTTCACTCCTTTGTTTATTTTTGATTGGTTATTTTGTTTTTATTAGTTTATTGGTCTTCTAACCAATATACTCTTATCTTTTAGGAGCCCTACCACAGCTGTGGCATACCACATTCAGGATTTCTAGGCTTGAAATACATCCTGTGGTTCAAGCTGTAGGTGTAGAAGCTATTATTAAAAATATTCTTAATGAATTTCAAATATTGGCCCCAATTTTTGTGCTTGGCTTCCAAATTAAGTCTCTTTATAGTTACATGTCATATATACTGAAAATGCTAATAGAGGTGGTTAGAAACAAGAGCAATAGTACACTCTCATATTTGAGTTTCCTAAACTTTCTAACCTTACTTTGCCACCCTAATTGGTATACACTGTGCATGACCCCTGTAATCTGTCTAGACCAGTTTGCTGTTTCCCATGCACACATTCTATATTTTTGAAAATTATTCACTGCACATGGAATGTTCTATTTCTCTTCACTCTCTCTTTTAATTCTACCCATTATTTTAGGGTTAGTCTAAATTAAATAAATCATATTAATCTTAACCCCAAAGAAAAGCCATTTGCACTGTCCATGGATAACTGATTCTTATTTGCTTGGAAAATTATCAAGTAGTAGCTTGTTGCTCATGTGACTTAAATCATTACTTAATTTTTTGCTTGGTCACAGTATGACACTAAGATCATGAGATCATTGAAATAGTGTTGATTTAACACATACACAAATGTGTTAAATCAACACATTTGTGTTAAATCAAATGCATATGCATTTGTGTGTATATCACATATAACTTAAGCACCTTATTTCATATTATTTAATCACAAAATATGGATACTTCTATTTAATGATAATTCTTTTAATGTACTCTAATGCTGGGATGCACAGTTCGTGGGTGTTAAAAAGAAAGTATCTTAAAAATTCACTAAAAAGAAAATTTAGAAATAACAAGTGAAAAATTAGAAATAACAAACTATTAAAACGTTAAAATAAAAACAAATTTTATCATCTGGAAAACAGAAATTTCAATAATATTTCTCCAAACATATTTTGGATTGCTGTATTTTAGTAACATTAAGAATACTGATTTCAAAATAAATTTGTCATGGGATTCAAACAAGTGATTAATTCCGTTATTATGAACTAAATCCTTCTTTCCTTTCTTACAAATGTTTTTGGACACCACTACAGATGCAATGCTTACACAGAGAACAAAACTGCAAACATGCAACAGTGTCACCTCAAAATCTAGTGGGCGAGATGCAACTGAAATATTATTCAAATTCATTCATTATTCTATTAATTCTAAATAAAAATGGCCTGCAAAATTGCCCTTCATATTGAAAAAATGCTACCAATTTATCAATTCTTGAGATGGTTTCAGATCTTTTCTATTTTAACTATGACTCTTCCTGGCTTATAAATCTTTGTGCAGTCAGTATAGAATATTTATTTCTGTTTATTTGTATAATGACATCTGTATCACATAATAGGAAAAACTATAAAACAGGGTACCTTAGTAATGTCATTTGATTGCTTTTCTAAATGTCACATTCAATTAGTATAATATAAACTGCTCTTGCCAATTTAACATAAAAACTTTCAAGTAAGTCCAGACAAATACACTCACAAACACAAATGAAACGTGAGAAGCACATCATGGCTACAATGAAGTTAAGCTCCATATTGTAAAAATAAATTTAACATCATCATTGGATAAACACTAAGGCTATTTGGATTTTTGGATTGTCATCCTTCATGATACACTTGAAAAATGTGGGTTATGTTTAGAACTATTGAAGCTCAACTTTTATAATAGATTTCTTTACACTTAATGGTATTTCATAAGCTAATAGGTATGTACTATCTGGTCCAAGCCAAAAAAAATTAAAGGATTATGTGAAAGGGCAGTGATACAATTTTAAAATAAACAGTTAACCACTAGATTTCAGACTGAATTTGTTTGAGGCCATGGTATCAAAATGATAGTACAACACTTTGAATATTCATAGAAAAAAACAACAAAATTTTCAGTAATATAAAATCAGAAACACACAAGGTTACTTTTTTAAGGTTTTCTTTAGTGGAAGACTACAGGTAACTAGAGGGCAGTGGCTTTAGCTTCTGAGTAATGTGGTGCTAACATAAATCAAAACATGGTCTGCATTGTGGGGAATCTTCAGTCCATCTGGAAAAGAAAATTCTAGGTTGGGCCACATTTAAATAAAATTAGGTAACATCTTTTATCTAGCTTTTTAAAGGCCACCTCTTTTAGGGTATGGAAAACTGAGGAGACATATGGCACTTTAAACTCAGAAGCTGTTAAAACCTCACCAGATGTACAGTATATTGGCAACTACTTATGTAATACATTTGAGCTTCACATCAGTCTCTGGGTTACATTTTTTAAAACACTAAGCAGATGTGCATAAAGAAAACTCTTGCTGATTATCTCTTGTCATTAGAAATTCTGCAACTCTATACTGATAAATGCTAAGTGTTATTGGCCACCTTCGTTGTTCCGGTACTCTTAAGCACCGAGGAGTTAACACATTTTATCCATCTAGATCACTTTTCATAATATGAATCTCAGCTGTGGGCCAGTGAGAGGTAATGTGCTATGTTGGAAAGATTATACAGTTGGGGGTGAATACAGGTTCAAGTCCCAGTGCTACTATGCCCTTGCTCTATTATGTGACTGGGAATAAGTTACTTAAATTTAATGAGTCTCATTTGTAACTTGCAGGTGGTAATTCTTATTTCAGTGGGCTACTATGATGATTGAGCATAATAAATATTAGATACTCTACACCCCTAACCCATTGCCCATGCATTAATTTCAACTTCAATTTTCTATCAACTCTATACATGCATATGACACCATTTTCAAGATAAAAGTAGAATTCAAGTCTGGAAAAATTTTCTCCAAAGAAACAGTTTTGAAAATGTTTACTGTCTATGAATCAGGAATCTACAATTATTTATCCTTTCCTGTAGTAAATCTTTCATAGCTGAAATATCATTAAAATTATATCTAATATAGATAAACACAATTTCGAAGGACAGAAAAACAAATAATGAGTGGCAAGAGTCTGAATACGTCATACAGCTTCCTCCAATATTAATACAGTATGTAGAAATTACCTACTTTCCATCCCATGCCTGGGCTCAGGTCAGCCAATCTCATTGAGAGGTAGCACCATATAACTAGAGGTGTAGGTGGGAGTTGAATTTTGGTATCATTGCCTGTTCAAAGGTGGATTCTGGTTCTACTGCTTACTTTTAAATTATTTTTGAGGTGCTGGAGATCAAATCAAGGGCCTCACATATAGGCAAGTGTTCTACCACTGAAATACATCCTCAGCTTCTGCTTATTAATGACATCTTGTGTAATGAGTTTAGTACTACTAGACTTACTGACTTTCTCATATGTCATAGGGAACCCTAATAACTAATGGTTGTTTTGGTTAATGCGTACACATGATCTGTGAGAACCATGTGCCATTTAGATATAGCTGGCCCAGTTTCTCATTCTAGATAATAATGTTGATAGTTTTTCTATTTAGAGTGATGGTGCTTTAGGCAATTTTGTGTTCACCTGGCTGGCTTAAAGTGTTCATCTAAATGTACATGACAAGCAGAGATCATAGATCATTTCGTAGTGACATACCTTCTCATCAGAAGCTATACCAATAATTTTGAGTCAAAGTAGTTAAATTCAACAATCTTGATAATGATTATTGCTGCCTATGAATTAAGTGGTTGGGGTAAGGAGGGGAGTGAATAGAGCTGGGGCATATGGGAGGCTCACTCAGTCTCCAGAGTCTACAACTAATTCTACTTGGATGTGGACCATTCTTCACAACAGAAATATTTGGGACAATTCCTCTATATCTTTAAGAGTAATATAAATTTCTTAATATGTGTGTGTGTGTGTGTGTGTGTGTGTGTGTATACACATGCAATTAAGTAATAGAATCCTGGTTGAACACTTGTTATATGTTATCAGATTTTTTATATACAAAGCAGGGCTAGAAATTACCTTATGCTACTGTTATGAGGATAAAATTACATGATGTATTTGAAGGTTAATCACTATTCCATTTGGGAGAACAACATTTTCCCTTCTATGTCCTACTGGTTTACCTTAAGGAATTATGAACAGTTATAAATACTTTTAGTTTCATCCAAAATTATTAACTTTCTAGATCCCATTAAAATATGGCATCCATGATCTAAAGATCTTACAAACCATTAAATGACTTTTTAATGTTTTCCTTCCAGGATGCCTTCTCCAGTTCAGCACTCCTACTATGGATCCTACCTAAGCCTTTCTCTGAGTAGAATGTGGTATGCACATGCCTTCATTATAGCATGCGTTCTATCCTAACACGGGATTAATTTTTCATCTAATCCAGTGGACAATGAATTCTTTCAAAGCTCCACTATTAGCATGTAGAACAATAAGAGAAACATAATAAACATTAATTAAATGAATGAATGAATGATAAGATTCTTATAGCATAGTTGAGTTGGTTGGAGGGCTACATTCCCGAAGGAGTGGTTAAAGGTAAAGAAAGAGGCTGAATTCAGATATTAATAGTATTTCATAAAACTCCTTAAGAATGGTTGTATAGAGTCAGGGGCTGGTAGTTCAATCTTGTAATCCCAGTCACTCAGGAAACAGAAGCAAGATCACAAGTTCAGGGCCAGCCTGGCAACTTAGCAAGAACTTGTTTAAAAATTTAGAAAAGGGCTAGGGATGTGGAAAAGTGCCTCTGCGTTCAGTGCCCAGTACTGATTAAAAACAGAAATAAAGTGACAGAATCCCTGTACAGAACACTTAGTATTTTTGAAGAACTCATCTCGAGATACAGTAACAGTCATAGTTACTTGTAGGAATCAGCCATATGTGATTTTGACTTTGCTCATTTCAATGCTCTGGCTTATTGTATTCCTCTCTTTTTGTGTTTCCTCATTTGGGCAAATGAGAATACTATCACCCATTATGAATATTGTAACAGCAAATATGAAAATGGATGTGATTTGTGATCCTTAGAGACAAAGGTGAGATTGTAAAAAAAAAAAAAAATTTGATCCAGATTGTCCTACTTCTCACATATTACCTGATGGGCTCTTCAGCATCTTTGGACAATATAAATAGGCCATGAAGCTATTTATAATACAATGTATTAATTCAGGCCAGAGGTCAACCAACTTTATGCAAAGGGCCTGAATGCCAGTCATTTAACTCAGCTGGTCTCTGTCTCTACTGAATTCTGCAGTAGCCGGTAAAAAGTGGACATAGAATATATGAGCAAATGGATTTGACTGTGTTCCAATAAAACTGTAATTACTAAATACAGCAACTGGGCGGAATTTGGCTAATGGGCAATATATAGTGACCCCTGATTCAGGCCCAGGGTTAGAATGAGTCAAAAAGTAGAGTATAATGTGTTAAAGATTTTTAATTTATCAGAGGATAGTGTTGGTACCAAGAAAATATGTTATTTTTTACGGGTGTAAACTGTGTATGCTGTACAAAGAGACTGGTAATCCCTCATTTATTTTTAATTTAAAATATTTCTGTATGTGAGATAATTTTACGTGATGCTTTATTATGCAAAATAAGTACAGTTATAAATTATTACTTGGTTTTTATGTATCTAACCAACAGTGTTTAATTAAATTCGCATTTTCAGTTTGACACTTGGGACTAGAGCACGCTTAGCTGAAAGCACTTACTGTATATTTGTAATTGTCCACGAAAAGAATTTTTTCCACGAGAGTTTTCAGCTCTGCACTCATATATGCCTGCATCATCCAGTTGCACATTCGGTATTTCCAGCACTGCCTGAGATTTCCGCAGACGTGACTTAATAGGAATATAACCATTAACCTTCATCCATGTGATTGTTGGAACAGGGCTATAATAGGGAGCAAAAACAGTTAACACACTTTCCACTATTAGGCACATAGATTCTGTTATCTGGTAATTTAAGCACTTAATAGGCTGAGTGTAATAAAATGTAATCACAATTAAGGACCATGTGCTCATTGATATACTTCACTTTCCATGTGGATTGTCTGATAAGTAGTTAGATTACAAGAGGATATTTTCCTTCTCTTTGATATTTCAGTAAAGCAATTCAGAGACAATATTTACTTACTTTACAACATTATATTTTACTTTATATTTTAAAATAAAAATTAATATGACAAAATTATTAATATACAGTTATTGCAATGAGTCAAACAAAAGGATCATGAATTAAATAGAGAATATTTTTTGTCCCCATCCTCTGGCAAATTTCTACTGTCTGCAACAAATAACAGTTCATATATAATTTCACATCTCATGTCCAGGACATCTATATCCACACATATGATGTTATTTTTGTTTTGTCTTTCAAAAAATGTAAATGTTGTCTACTTGGTTATTTTGTTGTTGTTGTTGTTTTTGTTATTGAAAGACCTCATCCAAAAATATAGAGCTGACTAATTCTGATTTAAAAAGTCACATATTATTCTAGTGTTTAGATGTAGCAGAATTTAATTAACTGTCCCTGATGGACATTCAGTATAGTAAGTTTTGTTTCATTCTTTTTTTACAACTAAAAAACAATGCTGCTATAAATAATCTCACACATACATCATGTACTATTGCTTTTATTTTCTGTGACAGACTTTCAAAAAAGAGGAATGGATGGATCAAAGGGCATGCTCATTTTTTATTTTAATAAGTACTGCAAGATTGTTTTTCAATAATATAGTAGCAGTTTCTATACTTGTTGGTAATATATGATTCTCTTTCTCTGCATCTTTGCCAACATTGTACAGAATCAATTTAATTTTTGTCAGTATTGATGGGTAAAATGTGCTATTTTTCTGCTTATTTAATTAATATTTCCCTGATCTCTAAGAATGTTGAATGCATTTTCATAATTTCACTGGTCATTTATATTATTTTCCTTATTTTTTTTCTATTTTAATTTGCCTGTTTGCATTATTTTATTTCTTAGAATTCTGTGCAATACAACCTTTCAAGACTTTGTTTCTTAGAAATATTCTTCCTCTTTGTATGCCAATATAGTATCTGTGATATAATTTTTTAAACTGTTTTTTTTTGGGGGGGGAGAAACACACATGTCAGTAGTTTCCTTTATGACTTCTGAACATTTTCTTAGGTAGAAGATGATCTCTAAACCCATTTATGTCAATTTTTGTGCAGAATTTTTGGTAGCACTTAAAAATATGTTTAAATGTTTTTATTTTTAATGTAACTGGATTATATTAAATGTTTTGGTGTGATATAGGGAATGTAATTATTTCAGTGTCATTAAATAAGTAAAATGCCTTTGCTACAATATGTGAAATGGTGCTTTTGTCATACAATTCCACATACTTTTATCTGTCATATGTCTCACATGGTTGAGTCTGTTTTGGGCATCTCAGTTCTGTTCCACTGATTTATTTAACACTATCTATATTTAATATACTTTATGCTTCAGAATTTTCTAGTTTGATTTCTCACTATCTCCTTCCACATCTCCTGACCCAGAAACACATCTCTCTGTGTTTCCCATCATATCTGTTAAACTCCTACCAATCCTTTGAGACTCGTCCCAAATGCCTCATCTTCAACCACGTTCTTATTTGTGTAGCCAGCTGAGAACTGTTTTTTTTTTTTTTAAATAGCAAAGCATCTTACTTTCATTCCCTGTAACACTCTGCCATAGATTATAGGTATAGGATGTTTCTCAAAAATATTATTTTAGGAAAAAATATTTTTTTCTTGTAGGAGTCAATAGTAATGCTAATTATTATTAACACAATTATAATAAAAGCCCTTGGTTATCATTGAATACTTTTATTATTTATTTTCTTAGGAATAAGACATAAAATTGAAATTTATAGGTTTAAGTTGGCAATACTTGCTTCTTTGTTTAAGTATATATTGTGGTAATATCAAGAAAAGCTGAGTTCCACTTCCAGAATAACTGGTGCATAAGTATGGCATATCATTCTCTTAACATATGTAAGAACTGGTATGTGATTTTTACAATTTTACATCTATTTGTAAAGTAGAAATTGTCTGTACCTTATTAAGTTTGCTGTGTGTGTGCTTATTTGTAAGTATGTGGTTGGTTTGTATATAGTTAGCTTTGAGAGATGTGGTATCATAGCGATAGATTGCTTGGTAAACGTGTCAAAATATTCATGTCTCTTATATTCTGTACCAATTTAAAGAGTAGGGAAGCTATTTTTTTTCTTGGAATACCAATAAGATTCTCACAAAAAGTTACCTAGTCTGCTTTTATCAGTGGGATTAGTTCTTTACCATGTTCGCTTTGATTATGCTGTTTAAAATTCTGCTTGCATCAAATTTTGTAATTTGTTTCACTAGAAAATGAACTATTTCAACAAATTAAATATTGTAGCAGTAAATTATATAAATTTTAAAAGTTTTTAAAAAATATTCCCTTATCATGAGTACTAAGTAGCAGTAGTAAAGTATAGGCACCACAACCACATTTTCAGGGTATAAAGGTAGCTTTGTAACAAAAAGGGATTTAACATTGCATTTTTCACTATCCTCAATTATAAAATATTGTGGGAATATTAATATTTATGTCAGAGAATACTTATATACATCAGGTAATTTGAACTGGTTGGTATAGAACAAGGAGACAAAAATATTTGCAATGAGCAGATGTTTTCAAACTGCTTCATAATATTAATGGTATTACTATGTATTCTCTGGTTTTCTTATACAGAGAGACCATTATATATTTGTTAGGAGGATGTGCCTTCAGGGAAACCCGTGTCCAAAACCAATTTGGATACAAATATGCTATGTAATTTTGATAATTTGCCTAAGTTCCCAGAATTTGGTTCCCCCATCTGTAAATGGGAATATTTATTTATCCTTCCAGAAAGCAAATATCTCTAGGGTAGTAAAATTAATTTCTTTTTTCAGTAGTATGTCCTCTATTTTCTAACCACAATAGAGTGTTCAGTATATTGTTAATAGTATTTAATAAACTTACGAAATAGTCGAATGATTCTCATAAAATTCTTTAAAAGAATATGGTAAGCTCTTGTAAATTAGTTAAAAAGTCATGCAAAATATCAAGTTCCCAATAAATGTTAGCTATAATAATCTTTTAAAGATCAGTTGTGTCAGGTTGTCTATTTTACAATAAACATTTTGAGTTTTTATTACTTTTTTTGTTTTATAAGTTTTTTTTAATTTACCAATTTGTCTTTCTCTATCAGTACATTTATATTATTAATTTTTTCTGCTGGATGATCAACATAATTACTATTCATGATCAATAGTAAAAATATATAACTGACTTTTACTCTGATATCAGATGTAGCCAGATACTTATTTTGATATAGAGAGTGATGCAGAGTTTATTAGTTTTGGAGCTTGATAAATCTATCTTTTTACCCCAATACAAGATCAGTTTTTGAATACATTCTCTATTCATTGGCAATAAAAGGAATCCCTTATTTAAGATAAAAGTTTAAAAATTAGCTTTTAAGTAATTTTTAATTGTGTCCTCCAAACATTATTTTAGTGTTTTTTCATAATTTTAAAGCAATTTAACTTTCTAGCAAATTGAATCTTCTCCGGACTATTTGAAAAAACAAAACAAAACAAACAACAAAACAAACCTCCCTTATCAGTAGATGCAAAGTTGATATGCTTGAAGCAGGAATGAAGGTTCTAGAACCTGCTTGCTTATCCATCCATACCACACAAAACCACTGCTCTATTTTTCAATTTTGTCCTAATTGATCTGTCAGAATGAGAGAGTTGTTAATTTCCCACTATTTCTATTACTACTATATTATCTTATAGTTCACTAAGATTTATTTTTTATTTTATTTTTTTCCTCTGGAAATAAATGTTCATGAATGTTCACATTAAAGTTTTAATTATTTTAATAAAAATAAAATTATTCTCTAATTGAATGATGTTATTTAAATTATATTTTTAAAAATAGTCCATTAACCTCATGCACCTTTCCTACTTATCCTATTTTTGCCTTTCTTTTTTGTAGTGGGTCACTTTGTTTTGATCTGATTCCCCTACATAGAAAATGACTATATTTATTTTGGGCCCAAAGACTACATTTGCAGATCTTTGCATTGTAATTGTTGGAATTTGACTTTTTAATTTTTATTGCTCTAATGAATTCAACTATTCTTATTTAGTCAAATTGGAATTGAATGCAGAATCAAACATAATTTCATACTGGAAAAAAAACCTTTAATGGAAATGAACCTTGGAATTAAAATGATTAGGAATTAAAAACTTATCAGGAAGATATGATTGTAAAAGTAACTATGCAGATTAAAACTGAAATAAATATATAACAATGTAATAAAAAATCTTATAAATATAAGATTCAATGTATATAAGTTAAACATGGAACTGCACATATTTGTAGAGAATAGAACTGAAATCATTGAGAGGTTTGAGCCTTTCAATGAGACACCATGAGACACAGAGAGAGAAAATACAAACAGAATGGACTTCAATTAATAGACATGTAACATAAAACCAGAGGGCACAGCTTAAGTCCAGTCAAATATGAGAGATAGAGGTAGAGGGTGAGGTGAGGGAGGGATACAAAGCATTATTGAGGCAGGGAGCTACAGGGAGGTAGAGAGAAACCATACTAATGAAAGACAGAGTGATTAGAGAAAAAGGAAACTAAGTAATATCCTTAGAGAAATGGCAAAAAAATTTCCAAAATCATGCACATGAATCCTTAAATACAAGTAACATAATATATACAAGGCATGGCTAAGAACACAAAGCACCAATCACATACCAGTAACCACAGAGGAAAGACAAACTATCTACAAAATAATAATAATTACAATGTTCACTAACTTTCCAACAACAAAAATGTAATCACAAGAATACTTTGGAGTGATTACATATTCAATGTGGTTGGGGCAGATTATAAACCTAGAATTTTTTATCTTGTAAATTTTCTGTTAGGAATGAAAAGTAAATAAATATATCATGTATACAAAAACTGAGCAAGTTTATTACTAAGGCACTATCACTGGAGGATACATACCTTATAAAGAAGAAAAATTACTTCAAAAAGGGGGCTGAAAACATAAGTATAAATGGGATAACATAATAATCATAATGACAAGACTAATAAAGTAGATGTATAAAAAAGACAAAACTAAAATGTTGACCAAAAGGGGTATGTGACGTAAATGAAGAATTAATTAGGGTTAATGTGTCTTAAATTTATTTTCTTTTGTGGTGGAGAATGGTTAGGTTATTGATAAACTTCAGATTTATGAAAAGATAGTGAACATTTTCAAACAGATGGAGTACATAGCAAAGACTGGGAAAGCTCAGATCTTCCTAAAATCCATTTATTTTTCTTTCCTGCACACTCATTTGCTATTTTTCTATTTAAATCAGCATGGATATGATGGTTGTTTCTGGCAATGAAATATAATGAAATGGTTTTTATTCTGTATATTTCAACTATTTTTCTTTTGGGTAGGTGAATATCAATGTCCAAGACAACTTTGGAAGTCACAGGTTGAGAATGTCAGGACTAAGCTTCTAAATGACTGTGAAGGGAAAAGTGACAAACATCACCTACGTCCATCAATAAGACTGACATTTAAATATTTACCTTGCTAAGATCCTGAGACTTGACAGTTTGTTATACTGGCTAGCATTGTCTTACTAATCTGGTATGTGAAAACTGAAATCTACCCTAACAAGACATTAAGTATTTGGAATTAGAACAGAAGGTGGTGAGGTTCTGATATTGGAGAACAAGGAGATGAAGTCACATGTTATGAAATGGAAAATATCTGGCAAAATTCCCATCTTTGATAACTTGGAATGCTGATCTAAAATGCTTACTAAGTCTAGGGAAGGGGTTAAAGAACAGAATATTAAAGCAATGCTACATTCATAAAAGTCTTAGAATACTTATTGGATTCTTAGGAGAATCAATGAGAACACAAAAAGTGGGTCCTTAGCTTATATAGTAGATGAATCGCAAAAGTGGATTCAGTTCTCCATCAGTCAGTATTCACATCCTTTGTCATGTAACTGCAGATCTTACATTAAAAGATAGAATCTACTTACCAACTCTGAATCTGACTTGCCTGATGACATGTTTTTAACCACTAGAGTGCAGCTGTAAGACTTGTGTGCTTCTGCTTTCTCTCTGGACCCTTGCCTTTGCCATGAGAACAATTAATATACCTGGGACATAGAATACTCCTTTACAATTGTTTGTGTCAGGCCCCTTCCCAGTCATCTACATCCCTGGCAATAATTTAGGAGTACTTTTGCTTGTTTTGGACTTTTATGTAAACAATAATACAGTGTATGCTTTTGAAAGTCTGGTTTCTGTCTCTCAGCATAGAATTTAAAAGATTCATTCATGTTGTTTTATATGTCAATAGCAATTCTTCTTAATTGTTGAGTAGTATTTCAATATCTATAAAGGCCACAATTAGCTTATTTAGTATTTTCTGGATAAAATTTTGGACATTTGGTTTCTTTTCACTTTTAAGCTATTGTAAGTAAAACCATATTGTATATCCCTGTACAAGTTTTTGTGGACATATATTTGTATGACTTTTGGATAAATAACTAGTATCAGAAATTCTGGGTCATGTGGTAAAGTTTTCACCATAAAAGAAACTGCAAGACTATTTTATACAGAAGATGCATATTTTCATGCTTCCACCAGCTATGTATGAAATTTCTAATTGTTATATATCATTGAAAAAAGTTGGTATTTTAACTCTTTTTAATTTTAGCCAGTTTTGTGAATATGCAATGATACTAAAGTGTGATTTCATTGCCTTCTCTGATTACTAACAAATATAAATATTTTTTCAGTTTTTATGGGTCAAATATTCAAATATCTGCTTTATTTTTATGCTGCATTGTTTTGTTTCCAATATTGAAATGTAAGAGCTATTTGTAATGCTGGATACAAATCTTTTCTCAAACATGTCATAAATATTTTCCCCAAAGATTATTTTTTTTTTTTTAAAACCAGTAGCTTTTGAAATATGCGAGTTTTAATTTTGGTGAAGGCTTCAACTCTTATTTCCAGCATTTTTTGTTTTTCTTAGGAAAATATTGTTTGGCTTTAGAAAGTCAAAAGTAAAATTTTCACATTTGTTCTAGAAGTTTTAAAGTTTTACATTAAGGTCTATGGTACAATTCATTTTTTGTCTTTAGAGTGAGAGACGTAAAAGGATCAATGGATCAAATTTTGCAACATGGCTATCCGCATACTAGTAGTATGTGTGGAAAAAAATACCCTTTTTCCATTGAATTACTTAGCACTTTTTGTGATAAATTAATTAACCTTTTATGTGTGGGCCTATTCCCAGACTGTCACCTTTTCCATTATCTATAAACCTGTTTTTTTTTTTTTAATATTCATGTTCTACCAAGTCAATTTGTATTCTATGATCTTTAAATTTTTATGTACATTTCAGAAGTGGCTTGCTAATTTCTAGAAAAATGAAAGTCTTCTGGGATTCTTACTGCATTATGTTGAAGTCATAGATTTGAGAAGTAACTTTTGAAGGCTATTTAATCTTGATATCCATGAACATGGTTTATCTCATCATTTATTTAAATATTCTCTTAATTTCTCCCAGAAATGTTATAACATTTCTCAGTGTGCAGGTCTTGTGCATATTTTGTTTAGTTTATTCCTAAATATTAATTGTGTGTCTTTTGTGCTTATTTATTAAAATAGTCTATTTATGCATATAATGCTGTTTACAAGCCCAAACAGTTTAATATCAAACTTTCTATGTCAAAGGATTTTACTTCTTTTATGCTTTATTGTACTATCTATGACTCTCATTAAGTGTGGAACATAAGTGATAAGAACAGAAAAATAAAGATGAAACATTTCAGTCCTTGACAATTAAATATTACAGTGAATATTGATTTTTTTTGGTAAGTCCCTTTGTCCTGGATGAGAAAGCTTCTTTCTAATCCCACATTGCTTAGTGTTTCTTCAAATGTATTGGATTTTTCATCTGCTTCTTCTATGTTTAATAAAATGAAGGTGAGATTTCCTTCTTTTATCTATTCATGTGGCAAATTACATTAAATTTTAATAATTGAAAACAATTTTGTATTCCTGAGATAAACCCCAGATGGTCATGTTGTATAATTTCTTACATGTTTGATAGAATTAAAAAGGGGAGATAACTGGGATTTGAAGTTTTTGTAGTGTGAAGGCTTTTAATTAAAATTTCAATTTAATTAATAAGAATAGAACAATTCCTATTTCCTATTTTTTGTGTTAGTTTTAGGATTTATATCTTTTAAAGGATTTATTTGGCCTCTTTATGAAATTAAATATTGTTTAGAGTATCCCCTTTTTGTTATTTTAGTCCTTTACAATATGCACATAGTGATATTTTTTCTTTCCTATTTTATACTTGTAATTTGAGTTTAATCTCTACTTTTTGATATTTACCAGTTTTATTGACATTTTCTAAAAACTAGCATTGAGTTCCATTTTTTCCTATTGTTTTTTCATATACAATTTCACTGATTTCTGCTTTTTTCCTGTTCAAATAACTTTGAGTTTATATTTATTTTTATTCTATTTGTTTAAGCTAGAATTGTAGATTACTGATTTTCAAATATTCTTTTTTTTGAAGGTAACCATTTACCTCTAAGTAATTCTTTAATTGTATCACACATTGTATAACACAGTATCACTTATTTCAAAATATTTTCTAATTTCTCCTTGAGAATTTTGTTATTCAGACATGCATTTTGAATTTCCAAATATTTGGTGATTTTTTTCCAGTGTTTATCTGTTAATAATAATTTTATTGTAATTAAATAATATATTTTCTTAATTTTCTATCTTTTTGTTGAAATGAGACTTTGCTATAGCCCAGAAATATGTATGGTTCCTATTAGTAAATATTTCATATGCTGATAATATATTGTGTGGTTGTGTGTTGCAGCATACTTCCTTCCAATATCAGCTAAGTCAAACTAGTTAATAGTTGTGTTCAAGTCATTTGAGCTTTACTCACTTTCTTCTTGTAAATGATGAATTACTGGAGAGGAGTTACTATACTGATGTTTCTGTTCTATAGTTCTTGCAATTGAACAATTACTGGAGAAGAGTGCTAAAATCTCCTACTATAGATAAGAGATTGTCAGTTTCTCCATTAGGTCCTATGAGCTTTTGCTTCATGTATTTTAAAGCTCTGGTATTAGGTTTATATATTTAGGATTTATAATGTCTTTTTGAGAAATTGACTTTCTTGTGTTTCTAAAATTTTCATTTTTATCTTAGGAAACATTTCTTGTACTTAAAGATAATAGTCTGATACTAAGAAAATCTCTTCAATGTTGTTATAATTACTACTTCATATGATCTCTCTCTACTTTGTCTCTTTCATCTTAACAAGTATAAACACACACACACACACACACACACAGATACTCATTTAAAGTGGGCTTCTTGCAGGAAATATACTATAAGACTATGCTTATTAATCCACTTTGATGCTGTCTGTTGTGGTCAGTACATTTACATTTAATATACTTACACTTATGTTTAATTCCAGTATTACAATATGCATTTTCTCTTCATTCCATTTTTTCTTTATTTCTCTTTTGACCTATTTTCGTTGCCTTACTTGTTAATTACAACTTTGATATCTTTGTATGTGCATGATATTTAAAGGCTTGCAAAGTGTATATGACAATATCACACCTGCATATTTTCCTTCTTATGTATTGTTCAATTCATTCTTTATTTTCAAAAACATTTTATTTCATCTATATGGTATTATTTGCACTAAATTTAAGTTTACTATTGAGTTAAAATTCATATTGGACTAAAAACACTTTTTTAAAAAATTAATGTTATATATGACAGCAGAATGCATTACAATTCATATTACATATATAGAGCACATTTTTTTCATATCTCTGGTTGTATTTAAAGTAGAGTCACACCATTCGTGTCTTCATACATGTACTTAGGGAGTGATGTCCATCTCATTCCACTGTCTTTCCTCCCTCCCCTCCCCTCCTCTCCACTCCCCCCTCCCCGCTTTGCCTTATCTAGATAATATACATTATTTTTATGTACTTTAAGAATCACCCATTGTTATTTTTAAAGAAAAATGAAAATTATAAATTTAAGAGATTAAAATGGAAAATATTTTATATTTATACACATATTTTAAAAATTATTTTTCTTAATTACTTTGTGGAGACTGGAATTTCCAAAAAATATTGCTTTGCTTTCAACCTTAAAAGCTTTCTTTAACATTACTTTTATTGTTATCTATTGCAACAAAGTATTACTAGCTTTTTTCCTGCATGAAAATGTCTATTTTGCTTTGATTTTTGAAGAATATTTTTACTAGATAAATAACTTCAGGTACACTATTTTTGAACATTTTATTTTCTGCTCTTTTTTTTCAGGAATTATGTTATGGTGTGCCTTTATACATTTTTCCTGTTTTTTATTTTTTTTTTACCCTGCTGTGTTTTATTGATATTGGGGACCTGTGAGGCCAAGATTTACAATAACTTGGATAACATTTGTTCATAATTTTCAAATATTTCTTGCCTAACTCTTGTTTCTGAAACTCAAATTTCATATATGTTGTGTAAATTATTATTCCAGGAATTTCTTAGGCCCAATTTATTTTCTTTCTCTACAGTATACTAAATACATTGTACTTCACAGAGATTCTATTGCTTTACGTTCAAATTCATTGTGTTTTTTTGCATCATCTAATTTGCTGTTAATATAATCTAGTAAATTTTCATCTGAGACTTTATTTTAAATGAAAAATTGTGCTCTATATATGTAATAAGAATTGTAATGTATTCCGCTGTTATATATAAATAAGAAAAGTTTCATTTAAGATAGTTTGTATTTCTATCAATTGTTGTTGATGATTTTCTCTTAGCGACTTTATTAGTTAGATCTCTGTAGGGAAAGAGAACCAATAAGTAAGATATCTATATTCACATAATAATGAAATTTATGGGAATTAGCTCATGTAATTCAGGAAGCTGAGAAGTCCATTAATTTTCTCCCTGTTATGTTGCAGAACTAGAGAATACAGTGATATAAACTCGGTATGAGTCCAAAGGGCCCAAGAACCAGGGAACCAGTGGTTCAATCTGAGGCTAAATGCCAGAGAAACTGGGGGCTGATGGCGAGTCCTCAAATCGAAGCTCAGCAATTTGTGATTCAAGTGTTGTGGAGGTTAGTTAGATTATGGAAGTCTCAGTTCTGTAATGCAGTATGAATTTACTTTCCCTCAGTATTTTTATTTCATGCAGGTCCTCAATAGATTAGACTGTCCACAACTGTAAGGAAATATCTTCCTATTCTACCTGGTGATTCAAACGACAATCTCTTCTGGCAACACTCTCACAGATATATACATGAATAATGTTTATCAGCTATCTGTGTATCCCAGTCAAAGTGACACCTAAAATTAACCATTGCAATGATTGAGCATATTAAGATCTGTTTTAAAAGGTGTTTTCTTTATTCCATCTTTTCTGAGATTTCTAGCACTGTTTATAATGATTTTTCTTCTGATGATAGTCTATATTTTATTTTTGTTTGTTTCCTCACACTTCTAGCAGTTTTGCAGAGGCTATACATTGTCAGTTCCCCATAACTACTGGTGATTTTCTTTTTTCTTTTTTTTTCCTTTCTAGCTGTAGAACTACTTTACTTGTAGTTCAGCTTACCCTTTCTTTTTCTTTTTTTTTGTTTTTGGTAATCCTTATTAGGTTGTGTTCAAAATAGACTTTTGGGAGGGCTACCTAAACCCTACTCCTATTGCCTGATCCTTTTGGGGGGGGGGTCTCTACTGAATGCCTCATGAATAAAATAATGGTTTTATTGATGTGGGTTGGTTGAAGTTTCAATTACTCCTGACCTTGGGCAATATCCGGTATCTTAGCTCCCTTGTGTGTTTTCTTTCTCCCTCAGTTTTTCACCCTTTGCATGCATAGCTTACTATTTGTTCATATTTTAATGAGATCTGAATGCAGATTTATGAAAGGTATTCTCTGTGTAGCTCCCCTGTTTCTTTTATCTGACCTATCAGTCACCTCAGCTTCTCTGATCTCCCTTCTCTGTGTTTTCAGCTCAGTGAGACTTATTTGTTGTTGTTGTTTCTGGTATTACCTGACAGAAAAATGGGATGATGATCCCTTTCATCTTGTTTGTTTTCACTCTGTGAAGGATCACAGTCCTGATATGTGTGTATTTATTTATTTATGTATTTACACACTAAATTATTATTTATTAGATAAAAATAAATGAATTATAACTACCTTCAAGACTGTGGAGAAGTCTTAGAAATAAAGGTTGAGAAACATAAGCAAGTCGCAAATGCCGACATGTGGTAAAATAGAATTTCATCTATGTTAAAAAATCAAGCAAAAATAAAGAACATATTTTTAGATATATCCATGTGTCCTAAAATAATTTCCCTGTAAGAAATCACAAAGATGATGAGCACATATTCCAGGTTTCTAGTTTCCTCTTAGGGTAAGACAGGATGATATGATTGAAGAAGACCACTCAGGGGACTTCAATATTCTTCTTATCATCAGTACTGCTTTGCTGCTTGCTGGCTTCATAAGTATTCTCTAGCATTAAACTAATATCACATCAAAAGTTGTATAGAGTGGGCTGGGCTTGTCGCTTAGTAGCAGAGCACTTGCCTAGCACATGTGAGCACTGGGTTTGATCCTCAGCACCACATAAAAATAAACTAATGAAATAAAGGCATTGTATCCATCTACAACTAAAAATATTTTTTAAACAAAGTTATATAGACAGTGTTTGCTCTCTTTGTTCTTCATATATTCTCAGAAGTGATAATCATTATCCCTTTCCAAATACAAATTTTAGTAGTAAATAATCTTTTTTTAACATAAAAATTTATTTTCTACTCATCTTACCACATCTTATAATCACTGCTTTTTGGGTGAAGGCATAAGGAATTGTAAAAATAATGGGTACGTATCTAAAAGGAGTTAGGTAAAATCATATTTTTCCTTTTTTTAATTGATTGTTCAAAACATTACAGAGCTCATGATATATCATCTTTCATACATTTGACTCAATTGGGTTTTGAACTCCCATTTCTACCCCAAATACAGATTGCAGAATCACATCTGTTACATACTCACATTTTTACATAATGGCATATTAGTGACTGTTGTAATCTGCTACCTTTCCTATCCCCTACTATCCCTCCTCCCTTCCCCTCCCCTTCCATCTTCCCTCTCTACCTCCTCTGCTGTTGTTCAATTCTCTCCCTTTTTTCCCCCTCCCCCTTGCCCCTCATAACCTCTTATAATTTTGTGTATCATTGAAGGTCTCCTACCATTTCCATATGCTTTCCCTTCTCTCTCCCTTTCTCTCCCCCCATTCGTCTTTGTTAACTGTTAGTCTTTGACAGTGGTTTTCAATATGATCTTAGAGAACAAATGACTTCCAACAGTTTACATTAAGTTTCTTTAATCTGATAGTTATTTAAACTACACACAATTAATTTAAAGCAGAGAAGTCCCATTGAAAGAAAGCTCAGTTCTTTCATACTAGAATAATCACTTCTTGATATTTTTAAGTCTGAATTCTTATATTTTCCCCACAGCCAAAAAATCAAATTACTGACCTAAGTACTTATTTTTCATGTTTATTTTTTCCAATCCTTAATATTTCATCATTTTTACTTTAGTTTGTGTTTTGGCACTCACTACATGCAATTCTAGCTGGATCTTAATTATTTGCCTATGAACAGACAACCTCAAATTTTTATAACCACAGTTAAAATTACTATTGTCCACTTTCCTAAATTCTTAATGTCTTAATTCTTAGTAGTATATCCTTTGAATTTTTGGCTTCCTCTGGAGCCATTTTTAGCTACTTTATTTACTCTTAACTACATTAAAACCTAAATTTCTTTGATACAAATATTTCATTTGATCCTCCAGAGAAGGGAATTCCAGTCTAAACAGGTTATACAATTTGTAATATAGAAGGCAAGGTTGTGGGGGTAGGGGGGAATAGATTCAGAACATGAGACTACAGTTAGCATAAGAAAAACACTTCCTGCATGAGCAGGGATAATTATTCTTTACTGGTATGAAAATAAAGGAGACAGTAAGCAAGCAATGACAGTATTTCTAGAGAGTGAGAGATTTTGTTTGATCAAATGACAGGGGGAGTGATCTCAAATTTTTAACTATGTCAGTAAAACTTCACTGAGTTCTTACCATATGCCAGATACGTATTTAAAACTAAAATTAATAAAATGTATGATGGCTTAATTAGAAAGTAAAAAACAAAACAAGAACAACAAAACCCCTGTACCACGTGATACAAATATAGGGAAAAAAAAAGGATATTAAGGAGTACAATCAAGAAAGCTACTTAATATAAGATTGGAATGTGAGAGAATGTAGCCCAGAAGAGATGATATATAAGGTGGGTTTTGAAGGATAGGGAAAATTTACCAAGGCAGCAAAAGCATGTTTTTGTTAGAGAAATGCATGTATATGAATACAAAGGATAATATTAGCATAAGAGGTTGGTGATACTTCACATAGTTTGGTATGCTAAAGTTATATAATGTATGTAGAAAAGCTCTGGCAAGTTTATTGAAGCATATATTTTCACTTTAAAAACAAGGACATCTTTAAATTATGAAAATTTTAATGTATTTTTCTTCTTTTCTTTCTTGAATAGTATTACTATGCTAATTTTTTGTCTCTGAGTTATTAGAAACTTTGGAATATGAAAATATTTAGTTGCATTGATGGGTGGCTGAGAACATTTTGGAAAAGTTTCCATAGACAACCTATTAATAAATGAAATAGTGACACTGAGCTTCCTGGCACTCCCAATGTTTCATAGGCACTTTGGATATCACATATTTGTTTACAATGTCCATGACAACTTATGGAAAAAAAAAATCAAAGAATTTTTGCCACTTCTAAATGACTTATTTGTAACAAGGATAATTTATTCATCTTTTTGTAAAGTTTTAAAGATGGAGTTTTAAAAAATGTATCTTAGAGCACAGTAAGATTTTATCTACTTAATATTATGGTATTATTCAAAACAAATTTCTCCATCATAAAAATCTGAAAATGGAGCTGTTGCTCAAAAAGACTGATTTAAATAACATTGGAAGAATGAGTAGATATGTCAGCTTTGACAGAAAGGCAAAGCATGGTTATTTTTCCCCTATTTTAGCTCTGTGGAAATTGTACCTGTTGAACTACACATTTGAGTTTCATGTAAAATAAGCAATTAAATTTTAAAATTCTAAAGACTTTTAAAAACAAATGTTATAGTGGGGGTGTCACTATTCATGTGGCTCAAAAATAGCTTTTAATAATGGTAGAAGACTCAATGAAGCCACTTTGAAATTCTGACACAAGCTTTTTGTTATGTACTGTCAAAGTGACAGGATAAAAAGTGTAACAAATGTAGTTCTAGAAAGTAAGAAAAGTGTCAGATGAACTTTGGCCATTGTCGAAGTCATTAAAGGTATTTTTAAAGATCATTTTTATACATATGATGAAGTAATGTGTAGAATCTGTCAAGGCAGAAGGAATACTTAGCTGTAAAGATTTAATGATTTCAAAGGAAAGTACTCCCAACTGCAAATCACTATTCACAGACAAATTGTAGTTCTGTCTAATGGAGCTTCCTATTTTCCTTGCATAAGTCACAAGTGAGATATGAATTTTACATCTGATGTGAAAATATACACAGTTATAGCTCCTTTGTGACTTGCACAAAAAGAAGGAAACATTGTATATCTTTGATAGAAACCGAAAGAACCAAGTTTTATAACTTTTCTCTAAGAAAGCACATATAAAGCCATCATAAAAAAAGCTATTGAACTAAAGTTTTTTTTTTTATGATCCTGTATCTCAAGAAAAAAAAAATCAACTGTTAATGTGAATTATCACTACTATCTACATAATATGCCAAAAATTTGAAGGCAAGAGTTTGCTCTGTAAAAGTTGGGAAACTTTCAGGGGCAATGAATGTGAATGTGGGACCTTTCTTAAAAGGGGAGTGTTTAGGATTGCTCCCTTGAGGCACAGAACTGCTGTCATAGCTCCAAATGCACGGACTAATTGGCCTTTAGGGAAAAGAAATTAACTGAATGTAACTCAAGTGTAAGCTTTAGATCTCTCTGCTTAATGATTCTTGACTCAGAATGTATGATTATGTATTATCTCAAAGCCTTCCCATGGTATTAGTTCTGCTTAGGACTTAAGAGTCACAACTCAAAATATATACCATTACTTTTAATTATCTTAGGTAAAGAATCTAATTTAGGTAAAAATAATCTTGTTAGTCTCTGTGAAGTCATGGTCTTGTACAACCTTTATGTTTTTACCAGTTTGAAGAAACTTACTACTTCTTCCTTCCATTTGAAAAAGTTTCAAGTAGCAGTGAAAGCAGTTACCTCTGGGGCTAGCCTGTGTCACATATAGGCAACTAGATGCTCCCATTTTCCACAGGTGGCCTGTTGCTTCTTTGGGGATTAACATACTTTATATATAAAGATATGAAACAGTGTGCTCTATATGTGTAATAAGAATTGTAATGCATTCTGCTGTTGTGTATTTAAAAAAATAAAATCAATTAAAAAAAGAATTTTTTTAATCTATTTCATAGATGCTGAGATGGAGAGAGAAGAGGTCCATTGTTTAAAACCATGAAACTTGCAGAATGAAAAGTTGAGATTTATTCAGGCTGTAACTGTCACTAAATTCCTACTGTCTTCCTTATTCAGGTGTGTGTGTATGTGTGTGTATGTGTGTGCATGCATATACGTGTGTATGTGCATATATATGCATATGCTTATTAGAGCTTCTTGATAAAATTGACAGATGTGGGTCTTAATATCATGCTAATTCTTTTTCCTCTTCTTTAACTCCAAAACATTATACAGTGTTTCTTCAGGGTGCAAATGAGAGAATATCCTGTCTCTCTCACAGAAAAGGAAATAAATACTTACACAGAAAAAAAAAATATCAGGCAGAGAGTGATTAAAGCAATGAATCTTATACTTTAGCTCATTAAATTAGAAGAGGAAAAGAAGGAGAATTTGGATATCACAGAATTGGGAGCATAAGCAGAAGACTGGGGTTGCAAATAATAGAGAGAATATTGTGAAGTTAGGAAATCAGACCAAGAAAATGTTATAGTTAACTACTATTTTAGATTTAGTATGATTCCACATATGATTGTATCTCAGAATAATATAGTATTTTTTTATTAAGTTCTCCTTTAGTCTATCTTCTTTCTTACTCCTTCCATCTATTGGGACTCTCCAAGTCCTTCCAGAAAAGTTGACCTGTTCCCAGTACTCCTTTCAAATTTGATGTTTATAAATTGGAAAATAGCAGTCTGCTTGTCTGGGTCCATTACGATTTATTACCTTGGAAAATTTGTAAACACTTTGAGGAAAGTAGACCTTTAGATTAAACACACAGAAAAAAAAATCTGTCTTACAGAGAGATCATGAACCTATTAACATCCACCCTTCATGTTAACTTTCTATTTAATTTGCAACTAGTTTTCATCTATACACAGAATTTTATTAGGTATAAAGTTTTAAAAAGTATTGCAAACCAATAGATAGATTATAACAAAAGGTAAAGATTTAAGTACTGTATTTTGCTAGCAAAATCATGGAACTAAAGCTAAAAACCTACCACAATATTCATTTATTAAAATTGTATTTATAGGGCTGGGGATATAGCTCAGTTGGTAGAGTGCTTGCCTCTCATGCATAAGGCCCTGGGTTAGATTCCCCAGCAACACACACACACACACACACACACACACACACTTTCTCTCTCTTCCTCTTTCTTTCTCTTTCTCTCTCTCTATGAAATATATGTATATGAAGTATATGCATATGAAATATATATGTGTATATATGTATATGTACATATATATTTATAGATTAATTTCAGAAAGAAATGACATTCTTTTATATTAATTATGCTTATTTTTATACTTGAGAAATAGGAAGAGACATATGAAAATATATTTCTCATTTAGAAAAACTATTTATGAATTTCTTGTCCCCAAATATGGGTCACAATAAGCAAACAGATTCAGGATTTAAAAACATTTAGAGTTAAGTGAATATCATCATAAGTGTACATGACAAATTCATGCAGAAGTACTGTTTTGGTGCAGTGATGCTAGTATAATAAACATTGTCAAAGACTGCACTCTTAATACCCTTCAAGCTTTCTTTTTATAAATATATAATCATAACAAATCCATAGGATTAGATTTATCCCCATGATAAGATTCACAATGATGGTTATTCCAAGTAGCATGTTGTTCCCTAAGAAGAAACCTGAAACCACTTAATATATTTTCTTTGCTAATTAAATTGACAAAAGTATAAAATCTACTTTTTTTTCCCCTTAGCACATTTTTGTCTTTTAAATTTATAACTTTGTCATTTTGAATTAATGTTTGGCTAATGCAAGGAGGTAAATGTGAAATTGCTAATATTTAACATAGCTTTGGTGAAATAACATATAATTCATAAATAACACAAAATACACATTAATATAATTATTAAATGTAATAGCAGAAAATAAAGCCTTCAAAGTATTCAAAAAGACAACTTGCTGTTCCTAATGATCTTATGGTAATATTTTTGAAATGTTTGCCTTCTCTGAGTATTTATTGGTCAAATAAATCAAAATAAATTTGTCTTTCACCCACTTCTACAACCAAGTACCTAAAACAGTGATTAAAATAGAACTGAGAAAGTGTGTAGGTGTTTTAGAATTTTTGTGATATAGAAGTTCTTGTTGACTTTGAATTCTTTCAAGTAATAGGTTGAAAAAAGTAAAATCTCTGCTCTTCTGTGTATCTTTTCATCAAGATAGGAGATATACATTAAAATTAATGCTTACATCCACCAGAGTGTTATGTAAATCTAGTGCATACAGACTGTGTAGTCCAATAGGTAAACAATACTAAGATGGGGATTCTGAGATCAGAATTCTAAAATAAAAATAGTAGATTTAGTACTGTGACTTTAGGAGAGACTCTTGGCAGTTACTTTAATATCTATCTAATCGAGGTCATAGTGAAAGAATTGTATTTGGGAAGTGTAGTCTTTCAGGCTCTTGATTTATCTATGATTGCTGGATAATAAAATAATATAGCTATAATTAACTGACCATCTATTTTCAGGATTTTCTATATCATTTAACTTTCACAGAAGCACAGAAGTTGGTTTTCTCTGTTTTACAGGTAAGTAAACAGAGATTAGGAAATCTTCTAAATAGAAAAAGATAACTTTGAAGCCATTATTCATATATATTTTCAATGTACATAATTATGTGAAATATCTTTCTGGCTCTGTAGTGTTTTTAGCAAGAACAAATGCAAAGAAGAACAATAAAGGGTGCCACCTGTGTACAATGGATGCAGATCTCTGGCAAATCTTAATCTCAGGTGGTTAAGGGGCTATGTTAATGATACACTATACTAATGAAAGATCCATGGCTCTGATTGTATTTAGGACAGTAAATTCTGTTCTTAATCAAAATTCATTTTTATCATTAGGTAGATATTGCAAAAAATGCAACAGACATTGCATGGTATAAATTTAGTCTATTTCTCCCTACACTCACTATACTGAGTCAAATCCTGACACACTACAGAGTATAGCACAGATCATTTCTGAGGGATAACTCAGTTTATTTTCAAGGGACACAATGTTTTAAACGAATTTTCATTGGAATAAAGTACACAACCAGCCATAATATTCTAATTTTTAAAATAGAGAAAATAAGTATAAATTGAACAATTTATTAACAGAAAATATTAGTAATGATTTTGGTATAAAGACAGAATGAAAGGAGCATGAATATTCATTACATATTTAAAATTAACATTATTTATCAAAATATTTTTAACAAAAATAAACCCACAAAAGCCAAGGAGCACTAACAACCCATAAATCATTTTATATAAGGGGTAGATTATTCCTTGAGCAATTTTAGTTCTGGAGGAAGAGAAACTCAGATTTACCTTTCAGTACTATTTAAATTGACTTATATTAATATTTGCATTACATTTGCATTCTTTGAACTCATATTACCTACTAATTTATACTGACTGAGGCCTTTGTTTTAAGTAAAGAATATTATAATTAAAAACAAAACATTTCTCAGACACTTGTTCAAGCTATTTTGTTTTGCATTGGAAAATTCTAATACCAATTATATGAGGCTATTTATCATGATTACTTCACAAATTATGAAAATGAGATTCAAAGAGGAGGAAGCCCCTCTGATGTTGTATAGTTGGTAAATGATTTAGCTGAAATTTGCAATTAGGTTCCTTAAACTAACAGACCTTCATTTTACTGACTTTTTGTTCTGAAAATACTCCTATTGAACTATAAAAGAATGACAGGTTCTTATGAATTTAATCTGGTTGAAATCATTTTTTGAGCTATGGGTAGGTGAAATGAGAAAATTAACTTTGCTTTTTGTTGTTCTCATTTCAAACTTTTTCTGAGAATGGATTTGGTCAAAAATCAACCTATTACCTTTCTGTTGCCAGAGTTTGAGCATAATTTTTAAATAAAGATAGGTAGATCTACCATATCTCACAGGGAAATTGCTTTATTCTTATACCCTTGGTTAAATAAAGATGGTTAAGGCAGAGTTGATTGAACATAAAATTTTTACTTTTCATTTATTTATTATTATATAAAAATGATTGAGGACGAAATAGCTCAACACTATGAAAAATACATTAAAAATGAGACTCAAAATACTGGACATTAGGATGGAGAGGATATAATTCCTGAAAATGTTAAATAAACAAGCTGAGCCTACTACTGCTACAGTTTGCCCCCCGCCCCCAGAGTTTCCAACCTGCAGTATCAAGAGGGAGACAGGCAAGCTCAGTAGTCACTTTAAGGTTAGGAAACAGAGCCTGGATCTAGGGAGCTGTGGTTGCCAGGGTTCATGGTACCTGAGGGAATAGAACTGCAGGAGAGATTGAGGAGACCTATGGGAGACCCACGCTAAGTGTTCACTTCATTACTGACTGACATGTGATTATGAGAAAAGACCTTATAAAACAAAAAGGACATCCTGAAATATTAGAAGGAACAGTTGTCAGAATTCAGCCAACCTGAAAATACTTTGTTCCTAAAAGCCAGAGTGGAGAATTTTGCAATTCAGAAGTCATTAGTTGTAAGTACTGAGAAAGGCTGAGCCTCCGTAGTAGGGAAAAATTACCAGTAATCTAATTAGTGCTAAAAGTGAGATGTAAAAGAGTCAAATGATTCCAACTAAGAATCTCATCATAGAACAAAGATCAAAAATATTCAGTTTCCTAGATGGCAAAATTCAAATTTGTGACAAGAAAATTTTTCCAGGTATGTACAGATTCAAGAAAATATAACTCATAGTGAGGAAAAACTACAGTCAACCAAAACTCATATACATATGAAACATACAATAAATAGGTCTATTAAAGAAGAACATTAATGTAGATTTGTATGTTCAAGAACCCAGAGGAAATATTACCTATATTTATTAGTAAAAATCAAAAAGAATTTTAAAAATTTCAAATCAGAATTTCAGAGACAAAAACTTTAATGCTTAGAATAAAATGCAGATAATCACGCATTTAATGATGACATTTTTTAATGCAATACCAGAATAACAATCATGAAAGAAAGAACTGATAAGTGTACTTCATTAGAATTCAAAATTTCAACTGGAAATGTAGGTCAATGGCCAAGTTCTTATCTAGGATGCTTGAGGTCCTGGGTTTAATCCCAAGCACCACAAAAATAATGATAATTTAAAAATTATGCTCTGTGTCACTGTCAAGAGAATGAAAAGACAAGCCAGAAACTACGAGAAAGTATATAAGACTGCTATCCAAAGTATTTAAAAAAAGAATATTAAACATAAAATATTAAAACTATAAAGGACTGTTATCCAAAATATATAAGGAACTATTAAGACTCAACAATAAGAAAACAAACTCAATATAAAATGGGCTGAAGATCTTATAGATACCTCATCAAAGAAGAAATGGAGGTGAAAGATAAGCCTATGAAAGATATTCCAGATCATAAGTCATGAAAAATTGCAAACTAGAATAACATCAAGATACTGCTGCACACCTATAGAATGATCAAACTCCAGAACACTGATACCACCAGGGTCTGGGGAGGACTGAAACAGCAGAAAATGAATCTCATTTATTGTCCATGGGAATGAGAAAACTAAACATATTCTTTCCATAAAATTAACCAAACATTCTCCTTTGTACCTGCCCAAAGAATTTTTGGGCTATGGTTTGAGTTTCTTGGATTGTACCAAAATACACCAAAGTCTTTGATATAAAATAAGTTTCAATGTAGTAGCCAATAGTTAGCCATTACATTTCAAAATAGTCTCTCTCCCCACTCCTTTTAATTTAGGAGATAAAATTACATTTATAATAGGCTCACTGATACTCTACTATATCTGTTGCTGTTAATTCTTTTGTGTTGTTTCAGTTTTAGGTATTTTCTGTTGCTGTGTTTTCAAGTTCATTGCTTTTTTCTGCAATATTTAATCTGCTATAAATCACATCAGTGTACTACAAAATCAGATATTGAAGGCTTTTTTTTGTCATACGTAGACATTTACTTTATAGATGTCCAAAATATGAGTCAAAAACTAATAAAACTGCAAGAAGAGACAGACAAATCTATAAATATTTTGGGAAATCCTTACTTTATTCCCAACAATCTATAGAAGAAATAGATAGGAGATAAATAAAGGTAGAGAAGTCTGAGTAACATTCTCAACCAAATTGACCTACTTAACACTTGTAGAAGAATCCACTTTTTTTTTTTTTTTTTTCCGGTACCCGGGATTGAACTCAGGGACACTCAACCACTGAGCCACATCTCCAGCCTATTTTGTATTTCATTTAGAGACAGAGTCTCACCGAGTTGCTTAGCCACCCCTCACCCCACCCATTGCTGAGGCTGGCTTTGAACTCATGATAATCCTGCCTCAGCTTTCTAAACTGCTGGGATTACAGGCATGTGTCACCCTATCAGGCAGAATCCACTTTTTTAACAATGGTAGGCAAACCATTCCCTTGTGCACATGAAACATACCAAACCATACCAAAGTCTTTGATATAAACCAAATCTCAATGTATTTAAGAAGGCTTAGATTCCATAGGCTCTTTTCTTTGACAATATGGAATTAAAATAGAAATTAATAACAAATCTGAAAAATAATGAATAACTTGAAACTAAATAACATACTTCTAAATAACTAAATTTCCAAAAAGGGTAAAAATATAGGAGAAAATTGAAAGTGTAGGGAAATAATTTTGTACTACAGAATAGAATTTTGATAAGGATTGCACTGTTTGTAGATGGCTTTTAATAATATGGGTATTTTAAAATATTAATTCTTCCTTGGGGCTGAGGTTGTGGCTCAGTGGTAGAGTGCTTGCCTGGCACATGTGGGGTGCTGGGTTACATTCTCAGCACCACATAAAAATAAACAAATAAAATAAAGGTATTGTGTCCATTTATAACTAAATTTAAAAAAAAATATTAATTCTTCCAAGTCCATGACCCCAAGTAAATCTATTTTCTTTTGCCTATCTTCTCAAGTTTCCTTCATCAATATTTTATATTTTTCAGTGCACAGGTCTTTCATATCCTTAAAGTTACTTCTAAATATTTTATTTTTTGGATGCTGTTGTAAATCAAATTGTTAGTTTGGTTTTTAGATAGTTTATTGTTAATTTGCAGGCACACTATTCATTTTTATGATTATTTTGTATCCTGCAAATTTATTTTTTAAAATTATTTTATTGAATTTTTAAAAATTAGTTCTAACACATCTGTGTTCTTTTTTTTTTATTTTGGTGGAGGCTTTAGGGTTTTCACACATACACTCATGTCATCTTAGAGACAATTCATATGTAAGCACTAAACATGCTGAATAGCCAAAGCCTTCTACAGTAAAATGAACAAACATGAAGGTAAAACACTAACTGATCTCAAAATCTACTACAAAGCTATAATAATCCAAGTAGCATGACACTGGCACTAAAACAGACATAAATGCCAATGGAATAGAATTTGGAACCCAGAAATAAATCCACACATCTACTGTGAATAGCTCTTTGACAAAGATGCCAAGAATACTCTCTTTTCAAAATGCTGCTTGGAAGAATTAAATTTTGTCCTTACTTGCCAGATATGCAAAAATCAACTCAAAATGGAGTGAAATTCAAAGGTAAGACGTAAACATGTAAACCTACCCAAAGAAAACACAGGGGAAGACCTTCTTGACATTGGTCTTGACTCAGATATTTTGGAATACAATCCCCAAAATACACGTGAGAAAAGCAAAAATAGAAAGTGGACAGTGCTTAACCAAAAATATTTTTCATAGCAAAAGAAGTAATCAAGAGACTGAAGTGACAACCTGTAAAGGAAAGAAAATAGTTGCCAGCCATATATCAGACCAAGATTGAACATGTAAGCTGTATATAATACCGTACCAGTTCAATAATAAGAAATAAACCAATTAAAAAAAAAGCCCTAAAAAACAAATGCCAAATGTCTTCTCTGATATAAGGGGGGTGACTCAAAATGAGATGGGGAGAAGAGCGTGAAAAGATGATTATCACTAAATAGGGAAGAGAGGTGTGAGGGAAAAGGAGGGAGAAGGGGAATTGAACGGAAGATGGAAGGAGACCCTCATCGTTATACAGAATACATGTATAATGTTGTGAGGGGGAAAAAAAAAAGAAGTGTGTCACATTAGATTGAGTAAAGAGAAGTGATGGGAGGGGAGGGAAGGGGAGGGAAAGGGGGACAGGAAGGCCAGCAGAATAAAATAGACATTATTAGTGCTGTATGTACATACGTGACTATGACCAATGTGATTTTGCAACCTGTACAATCAGAAAAATGAGAAATTATATCCCATTTGATTCCAATGTATGATATGTCAAGATCATTGTACTGTCATGTATAACTAATAAAAAAATTAAATTAAATTTTAAAAATGGGTAAAGGACTTGAGTTGAGTTGGCATTTTATAAAGAAATGGCCAAACAAATGGCCAATATGTACATCAAAAATATTCTTAACATTACTATTGATCAGAACAACAAGAATTAAAACCACAATGAGATATCTGTTCATTCCTTCTAGAATGGCTTTTATCAAAAAGACAAAAAATAAAAAGTGTTGGTGAGGATGTGGGAAAAAGGGAATCCTTGTGCATTGTTGGTGGGGTATAAATGAGTGAAGCCATTATGGAAAATAGTAATGAAAGTACTCAGAAAATAAAAAATAAACTACTATATTATGAAATGAAATTACTATTTTGAAGGGGTATTTGAATTCCTTTGTTATTGTAGCATTTACTCACAAAAGCCAAGATAAGCAATGAATCTAGTGTCCATTACCAGATGAATTGATAAAGAAAATGGTATATATACACAAAGCAATAGTGTTCAGTCTTAAAGGAGAAGGAAATTGTCATTCAAGACCACATGGATGACTTTGGAGTACATTATGCTAAATAAAATAAGCCAGGCCCAGGTAGGCACATACTACATGATCTCACATGTTGAACCTGACAACATGTTCTGAAGAGTAGAGACTAGAATAGCTGGTTACTAAGGACTGAGGGGATAGGGACTAGGGAAAAGTTTCAAAGGGTAAAAAGCTTCAGTTAGAAGGAATAAGTTCTGAAAATATTGTAGAACATGACAATTATAGTTAATAATGTGTAGCATTCATTATTACCCTAGGTACACGAATAATTGCACAAATGGTGCATTTCTAAACCATATACAACCAGAGAATTGAAATGTTGTGCTACATTTGAATGTAATGAATTGAAATACATTCTTTTGTCATGTACAACTAAGTCGAACAAAAAAATGAAGTAATAATGATAATAAAAAGAGTAGATTTTAAATGTTCTCACCACATAAAGATAATGATTATGTTAGGTGTTGGATATGTTAATTACCTTGATTTGATCATTCTGCCATGTCATAGAGCACGCCATCATGTTATGCCTCATGATGATATGTAGTAAAAAGGAAAGTACCGAATTGAATGAAAATAAAAACATATATATCGAAATATGTTGTGTGCGGCAAAAATAAGTACTTAACTGAAAATTTATGCAAGTAATTTAGAAAAGAGTCTCAAATCGATGACTCATAATTTAAATAAGAAATAGAAAAAGAAGGGCAAATGAAAATTAAGACAAGCCAAAGAAAGAAAATAATGATTGATGAAAGAGAAATGGAAAACTAGAAAAAGTCAATGAAACCAAAGTTGTTATTTAGAAAAAAAAAGGTTAATTGAATGAACCTTGCCCCAGATTGATAATGACCATAAAGTAAAAAAAAAAAATAATAATAATAATAATAATGCCAAGAATGAAAGAGGTTAGACTACCATATTTTTGACAGATATCAAAATGAAAATAAGGGAGTATTAGAACAATATTATCACAATACATTTGGCAAGTTACTTGAAGTGAAAAAAATGTCCTGGAAATAGATAAAAATAGAAGAGTTCATGTAAGAAGACAGATAATCAGATCAGGCCTATATGTACTAAAGAAACTGATTTTCTAATTAAAGCCTTTCCTCTAGCTTGCACAAAACTCTAGGTACAGAGAGATTAATAAAAGGATTTCATTGAACATTTAATGAAGAAAATAATATAAGTTTTACACAAAGAATTAAGAAAGCTGAAAGGAAGAAATAATTTTGTCTGTGAGGTCAACATTATTTTTTTTTTTTTTTTTTTTTTTTTTTTTTTTTTTTTTTTTTTTAAAGAGAGAGTGAGAGACAGAGGGGGATAGAGAGAGAGAGAGAGAGAGAGAGAGAATTTTAACATTTATTTATTTTTTTCTTAGTTCTTGGCGGACACAACATCTTTGTTGGTATGTGGTGCTGCTGAGGATCGAACCCGGGCCGCACGCATGCTAGGCGAGCGCGCTACCGCTTGAGCCACATCCCCAGCCCCTCAACATTATTTCAATACTAAAATTAGACAAAAATATTAAAAGAAAACAACACTACAGGGAAACATTATTCATAAACATATTTAAAATCCTTATAAAATACATTAAACTGGATCCAATCATATTATTTCAAGAATGTAAATAAATTTGTTTTATTATTTTAAAAATTCAATCAAAGTACTGTACAATTTAGTATAATAACAAATCTTTAGGCTCAGAGAAAGCATTTTAAAATTCAATGTTCATTCATGCTTTTACAACCAGAGGAACAAGGAAACTCCTTCAACCTGCTAAGCACATCTACTAAAATGTTCAGTGAATGTTGTACATAATAGAGAACGACTGAGTGCTTTCTCCTGATAACACTAGGATGGGTCCTCTCAAGAACCTATTCACAGTCATGCTGCAAGTTCCAGACAGTGCAATAAGGCAGGAAAATCTAGACTTTTAGATTAGAAAAGATGTAGAACTTTCTATTCACAGATACATGTTTGAATAATATAGAAAACCCTATGGCTTTTGGGGAACAAAAAATAGCAAGAGTGAATAGCAAGGTTGTACAACATAGGATCAATATACAAAATGTATATTTACATTTATATATATATACAGAAGTATACTAACAGTAAATAATCCAAACTAAAATAATTTGAAGAGAAAGCCTACAGAATGAAAGAAAATCTTTAACACATGCACCTCAGATAGAGCACTAATTTCAAGGTTATATAAAGAACACTAAGAACTTAACATTAGTCTACCAGTCGATTTTGGTGCTAATACTATGCTGTTTTTGTTACTATTGCTCTGTACTATAGTTTAAGTTCGGGTATAGTGAAGCCACCTGCTTCCCTCTTCCTTCTAAGGATTGCTTTAGCTGTTCTGGGTCTCTAATTTTTCCAATGAATTTCATGACTGCTTTTTCTATTTCTATGAGGAATGTCATTGGGATTTTGATCAGAATTGCATTAAATCTGTATAGTGCTTTTGGTAATATGGTCATTTTGATAATATTAATTCTGCCTATCCAAGAAAAAGGTACACTCTTACACTGCTGGTGGGACTGCAAATTGGCACAGCCAACATGGAAAGCAGTATGGAGGTTTCTTGGAAAACTGGGAATGAAACCACCATTGGACCTAGCTATCCTTCTCCTTGGTCTATACCCAAAGGTCTTAAAAACAGCATACTACAGGGACACAGCACATGGATGTTTACAGCAGCACAATTCATAGTAGTTAAAGTGTGGAATCAACCTAGATGCCCTTTAATAGATGAATGGATAAAAAAATGTGGCATATATACACAATGGAATGTTACTCAGCAATAAAAGAGAATAAAATCATGGCATTTTCAGGTTAATAGATGGAGTTAGAAAAGATAATGCTAAGTGAAGTTAGCCAATCCCCAAAAAACAAATGCCAAGTGTTTTCTTTGATATAAGGAGGCTGATTCATAGGGCGAGCATGGAAGAAAAAGATGAACTCTAGATAGGGCCAAGGGGTTGGAGGGTAAGGGAGGGGCCATGGGGTTATTTATTAATGATGGTAGAATGTATTGATCATTATTATCCAAAGTTCAGGTATGAAAACATAAATTGGTGTTAATAAACTTTGTAAACAACCAGAGATATGAAAAATTGTGCTCTATACATGTAGTAAGTATTGTAATGCATTCCACTGTCATATATAAATAAAAAATAAATTAATTAATTAAAAAAGATGCAAGTATCAAGTGAGGACAAAAAACATATTCAATTATGTTAGTCATTGAGAAATTCAACTTTATACAAAATGTCATAGTAACCACTAAATACATATCTTAATATAAATACTGAAATGCAAAGATGAGTTATGAATTATGAATTATAGAAGCTTTATGGTAATAACTGAAACATGGAATCAAGCTGAATTTCCCTCAGTGGGTGAACAGAGAAACATACTGTGACATAACTTAAAATTGAATACTAATGAACAATAAAAAGGAATGTTCAATTGACACATCCAATAATTAGTATAAATTTTAAAATTATCAGTCTGAGTGAAAGAAGCCAGACAACATAAGAAAATAAATGTATGTATTGAATGAGTCCAGCTATATAGGACTTTAGAAAATACAAACTGATCTATACTGACAGAAAAAAAGAGCAGATCTGTCTTTGCCTAGGGTTGGGGATGCATGGATGGGAACTGGAAAAGGGATGATAAATGTACGTATAGAAATTTTGTGTATGATGAATATGCTCACCATGTGAATACTGTGATGTTTTCATGGTAACAATACATATGCTAAATGTATCAAATTTTATACTTTAAATACTTTATTATATTCCAAATATACTTCAGTGAAGCTTTTTAAAAGCAGCTTGATACTTTAGCAATGTAATTTACTTAATTGGACTAATAGATTTTTTTTCTGTACATTTTAGCCACTGAAAATACACTATTTATTCTTTCTAGTCTACCCTTTTGGCCCCAAAACAGAAGTAAATGAAGAACTAAACTGATGACCATTTTCTTTACCATTTCTTTAGGTATCACCTCTTCATTTTGTTATTTATTACATCAGTCAACAAAACTCACAGGTGCAAGATTGATAACAAAGGCAAAGAACAGAGGAAATCTCTTTAATCCACTTCTTTATATTTGAACATTGTTGCACATGGAATCAAAGAAATGGCATGGTTAGGAGTAACTGAGACTACTAACGCTATAGTAACTTCTGTTGTGTGTGTTTTTTTTTTTTTAAGAGAGAGTGAGAGAGGAGAGAGAGAGAGAGAGAGAGAGAGAGAGAGAGAGAGAGAGAGAGAGAGAGAGAGAGAATTTTTAATATTTATTTTTTAGTTCTCGGCGGACACAACATCTTTGTTTGTATGTGGTGCTGAGGATCGAACCCGGGCTGCACGCATGCCAGGCAAGCGTGCTACCGCTTGAGCCACATCCCCAGCCCAACTTTTGTTGTTTTTATAAGATAAAAATATGTAGTAAAAAATCATTTGTACTAAAAGATTACTGGTACCATAAGATAGATATTTGTTTATTATTTCAGATTTTTAAAATTAAACTGCTCATTAACAGAGGAAGAACATGTCACCACTTAGGTTCCTACTGAGTTGATCACCAACTTAGGGCTTAATATATGCTATGTTAGCCTTAATTATTCTAATTTATCACATTCAAGATACTTTTGATTATAAGACTCACTTTTTTTAAGGTTCACTAAGAAAGGTAATACTGTCAATTAGACTGGCATCACTTTGTATCATACATCTGAATGTCAGAGATAGTAACATTTAAAAATCTATGCCTATATATTGCGTGCTTTTTATCAATGGAATGTGGCTAACTATAAAGGAATAGGTAAAGTGGGGGCACGAAGTTATTCTTGCCCTATGTAGCAAATACCGACGTGTGCACCTCTTTCAGAAATGTTAAGAAAGCCACAGATGTCTGTAGGGATGCATAAAACAAGTGACCTGATTTCATAATGGACCTTCCTTTGAGGAAATAGCCGTAAATAAGACATTCTAAAAGTTGTAATTTAGATTGATTCAATCCCCAAAAGAAAATATAAGTAGGGAATAGAAATGATCAAAAGTACTTATCACTTGATTTTTGTTCTGTGAAACAGCAACATATGTTCCCATTGAGTATTATTTTGTATCTAGTGGCTATTATATGGAATTATTTTTCAGTCTAAAATTCATTATAAATGGTTTGACATGAAACCTTTTCTGCACTATATAACTGCAAACAACAACAACAAAAGAAACAAAAAACAAACAAAAACAGGTCACAGAAGGTAGGTGCTGCTATATTGCATTTCAAAATAGAAAGAAAGGAAAAACAGAATGTTACATGCTGAGTTTATGTCCGATACTCTATTTCAGGATACCCTATCCTAAGATGCTCTTTCTATGGATTTTACCAACTTATTCATACACACACATACATATTTCTCTGAAACAAGAAATACATTTAATCTTATTGCACCAAATTCCACCATGTGCATATGCCTCTACCACTGAACATCAAGTATATAGACAGAGACAATTAACAGAAAAAGTACCACATGAATGAAAAAAAAAGACAACCTCTAATTCATCATCCTATGAAATAAAAATTGTTTAGATATATTGAAAGATTATAAAATGAGTAATCTTAGGTAATAATAAATGAGCTTTAAAACAATTCAGAACCACTTTGATTATACATTGAGCATGTGGAAACATGCATATATAAAGAGTATTATCAGTTTAATAACATAGAAGAGTATAAAGTTAGGACATATAACTTCACAGTATATTTTTATGATAAATATGATTATAGAGATAAATAAAATTCTGCGAATGTTAGCTGTAAGATATAGACAAAGGAAGTTTTTGTAACTAATATGGGATTTCTCCCTCCCTTCCCTCATCTCAATGGCACCCTGTTTCTAGTTGCATGATGCCCTCAGAGATTCCAAAGACAAAGATGAAATTATGTCTCTGGTTACTCATTTGTTGAGAACGTGAGAGTAAACTCATAAATTTATAAGTGGTCTTCTGTGTCATAGATATGAGAAACACATGATAAACTTTCTTCTAAATCAGCTATCTGACAAGAAAGACTGAAGATAAATAGATGTGAGACATACTTTGAATTTCAGGATAAATTCTAAAATGGGAAAAAAAAAACTTTATACAAGAATAGATAAAATTAGACCTTTATAGAAATACTTCTGTTACTACAAACTAAATTTTGACTTATAAATATGAGATTAATGAATCTAAGGGATCTCCCTAAAACTTCAAAAATAATTCCCCCAAATTATTATACAAATATAATAGAACAAATATAATAGAAGAAAAACTGTGATTTTTGAAAAATGCTATATAGATTATATAATTTGAAATGATTTTTTATTAATTATTTTTATAATAAAGTATCTTAAAAAATAGAGATCAATAACAATAATAAAATTACTACTGGAGAAATTATGCTCTTAAGGTTGTTGATACACACAGGGATATTTTGCAGAGAGAGAGAGAGACAATCCGTTCCTCTGAAGTAACTTGATAGTTACAGCCCATAAGGAGACCCACCAATTTTGCTCTCTCTGTGATTAGAAGCCACAAGCTGTCAGATTAGTCAGATTTGTACTGAGGCCATTCCTTATGTGTATAGACCAACAGTCATGATTACCAGAAAATTGTCACAGATTTTATATATATATATATATATATATATCATGGTAACTCTGGTGAAACAAATCAGTCCCAAATACCAACTCTAAAAATTGTGTTTCTTAAGATTGAGCACAGACAGACAAATATTACTGCATGAGGCATACTCTGAGGTACAGCATCATTGTCACTCAGTGTTATTTGTACAAATTAAATGCCCACATATATGTGGTCTCAGGCTTAGAATTCCTTTCATATATTAGTTCATTCCTGTTCATTCCTGAGTATACACAGTTACATGTTATGTTGATAAGTAACTTAATTCCGTCAACAAATGTTCAGCATATACAAAGTTAGTAGGAATTAATTTAAGAACCATTTATTGTGATAAAAGAGATAAAGTTTAGAAGAAAGAAAGAAAAAGATAATTAAGGGTTTATACTTAGGATTACTCTCTAAGTATTTACCTGTAGTAGCAGTAAAATCGTTTTTATGTAATTAGATCTATAGCGAAGCCCAATCTTCTAGAACCCCAGTCTGGACCAAAGCTGTGGCTCAAGGGACTGAGGAATGTTAAACAGGCTAAACAAAGAAGTGACACTTGAGCCAAGAATTAGATCTGAAATCCAAAATAAACATCAGATTGACTGGAATAAGAGTGAGAGGAAAACCAGGAGGAAGGCCTGGGGAATGGTAGACATCTAACAAATAAAAGGCAGATAGCTGGGCCTCCAGAAAGCAGTACAGAGGAGCTTACAAAGTTAATGCAACTTCAGTGAAACTGTAGTCTTATTTGCATCAGATATAAGAAAGCCAAGCTAATGCAATGGTAAGAGACTTGAACTAAGATAGTAGCAGACAGAATAAAATGGAAGAAATAAAATCTAGAGCTTTCAACAGTTGACAGATTTGGAAAGATGGTCTGTCAGAGGTCATTGAGGCCAAGAGTTGGAGGCAAGATGATTGGATGAAAGTTCGGGAGGAAGGTGTGTCAAGGATGATAAGAATGGGAAGTTCAACTTGAATGCTATGTACATATTTTCAAAGTTATTGAAATGATAAATACAAACTGTAAATATTCAAAGAATGTGTTTGTTTCCTAGCTAAATTTCCAACTTAATATCAAATAAGAACTGTATATGAGAATATTTTAAAATTTGAAAATGATCTTTCTTTAGAGGGCAAGTTTTGTTCTAAATATTGGGAAAAAAATAAATTTCTAGTAGAACTGTCATTTGGAATTTGTGGGTGATGACCACATATAACTTCATAGAAATCCCAGACTCAGAATTAAATAAAGAAACTGAGGTCGGGGGAATATAAGATTTGCCTAAATTCACGCCTGTTTCTAGCCCCTTGAGAAATATTTCTGAGATGTAGTTAGAATCTAAGTGAGATGTAGTACTAGCCATCCAGTACTAGGCACAGGTTCATTTTAAAGTTCACTGAGGTTGTCCCCAACTTTTTGATTAAAGTTGCTTCTTTTATTGGTGCACTAATGGCTCATTCAGGCATTGAGATTATGTATCTGGTGAATATTTTTTTGGGATGTAGAATAAAGAAAGAAACTTCTGATAGGCACACTGATATGTTATATCCTCCTTATGAATTTCAATATCCAAACAGATTTTGATCTCACAATCAATATCCAGGAAAGAGTAGATCTATGGAAACTGCAGGCTGATTGATCAAAAATAAAATGATCAGATGAGTCTAAGCTGATCTAAATAAAGATCTCAGTCATTCAGGCTTTGAGACATGCCCTGGTGATCTGTTTTGCACAATAATATTCCTAATACTCAATCATTAAGATTATATTTCAGGGCATCCAGAAAAGTCTTTACTCGGATGAAGTGTCAATACCTCTTTGTAACTGAAAAGTGGTACAGCAAATGGAGAACATAACTAGTTTCAGAATCTGGAGATCTGGTTTTGCCTGTACAGCTTTCTAGCTGTTTGGCCTTGCTGAGGCAGATTAAGTGGTCCTAGGACAGCACTGGAAAGGTTGTAAATATGATATCAGTTAACTGAATCCAAATGTGAATAATAAAATCTGTCCTATTTCCCTAGAAATACATAATACCTCTGATTATAAGAGTAAATATGTAAATAAAATATTCTCTTCCATAGTTGGTACTATAGCAGAAGTTTGAAAATGTAAAGAGCATAGAATGAAGAAGCATCCAGCACTAATCAGAGTAGCATACTCACATGTCTTGGTCTAGTGATTTCTTACAGTCTTACTGCCCCATCTAAAATTGAAGCTCAGTTATGCACTATGTAATCTCTAAGGTGTTTTCTGCACCTGTCCCCTCTGGGTACCACTGAAATGAGGATACCTCCTTTGTCTCAGCAATATTAAAACAACCAGTAGATCACAAAAGTAAATTTTATTGACTCCTTAATACACTGCTCTCATGTGAAATCTAAACATTTATTGATTCCTAGACCTACTAACTGACTTATTCCCAGATCTTCTGTCAATCTAATGATTAAGTAATTTTATTTTAGCTTGATAGACAAATACTATACAACTCTGATTCATTTTTAATTCTTAAAGCCCTTAGTGACTGGCAGTTCCAAATAAACAGCATTAATAAATCATCAATCTGTAACTAAAGAGCAGATTCTTTCAGGAACATTTGCCAGTTGCAGACTGTGAGAAGTCTCAGAGGAATATTTGTCATTCTCACAGTTACAATGGGACACAAGAGCAGCCATTTGAGACAACTTGGCTAAGGACTGAGGGGAAAAGAACAAATTATTGCAAAAATGACTTTATGAATTGAAAACTGGTGATTTTTATTTGCAATAAACATACAAAAGAGAAAAAATTACTTAAAGTCTTCATTTCCTAATAGTCATTTGATGGAGTGTAGTAAAAGATGATTTGTAAATGCTATCTGAAAGAAAGATAAGCAGGAACTAAAAAGAGCAGGAAATTGAATGTGTTCTTCCCTCCCACCTCACCACCAGATTTCAGATGAGTTTAGAAAGGTCATTCACATAATTATTACAGTAACTGGTTCAAGGCCTTTTGAGCACAGCTGATCTGATTGTGTGTTAATGGCTGCAAAAGCAAGATAAGAAACATGTAAAGTTAAAAAAAAAAAGTCTGCCTGTAACACTATTTGCCAACACTATTAGCTATCAGGATTGTCATAGTAGATAAACCTATGTTGCTTTATAGCATATGGCTTTTTTATCACAGAATAACCCCAAGTTTGCCCTTGTGCATTGGGGTCACTTAAGCATCAGTGACCAGATTTTACTTTTTTGTTGGTGGTGGCTATTTGACGTATCTAGTGATCTTTCTCCTGTTTGCAAAAGGTCACATGGAGAAATGAAACCTGCCAGAAAACTATAGTTAATGTAAATGTTTTTTCCGGGAAAAAAACAAGTGAACAGCATCTGGAGACATTTGTCTGACCAAACCAAAGGCAATAACGTAGTCCTGCAATGAAAGATGGACCACATTTCTCAGGCTTGAATTCAATTCAGCAAACTTATTCAGTACCTGCTGCATATAAGAACACTCCAGGGATCCAAAATTTCAGCACAGTAAAGAAGAAAAATATATACAGCTGTCCCAGTGGGGCAGGCAAAATGGTGAAATATGCATGGCCAATATATATAGTTGTTCCAAAGGTAAGAGATTGGATCTCAAGAAAAGCAGGGTGGATTTAATGGAGAAGTAGCATCTTACCTAAGTCTTGTACGTAGAACAGGATGGTGATGGTGGGGTGTTTTAGAGTAAGGACACAGTTTTACAGAGTCATAGACATGGAAAAGCATGTATGGCTGAGGTTCAGAGAAGGCTGTGACTAATTAGGAAATGAGTCTGAGAATGTAAAGTGGAAGTGAGGCTCATTTTAAAATTACCCCTTTTCTCAGCTCTGGCCTTACTGTACTTTATGTGCTGGGGTTAGAAGTCAGAAAGCCACATTTCTTCAGGATCAAGAGGAGGCAGTATGAGTATACTACAAGACCAGAGGGGAAAAGGGACACATTGCTTCTGTGTAAAACAATTTAAATTTTTTCAAACTTCTTAGACAAACTTCTATGAATGCTACCCAAGCCAATCCTCAAAGTTCTGGGTCCTAGCAGGATACTTCTGAGATAATAATTTGTAATAATTCTAACCCCTCCTCTCCCCACTGGGCTATTCAGTTACTAACTCTCCACATTTTTAAAGTTTAATTGTTTACTCTGTTACCTAGTTATCAACTTGCATAGACTGGACGTAAAAATTGAACACCTCCAATTAAAAATACTATCAACTTTCAATTTCATACCTCATATGGTTTGGATATGAGGTATTCCCCAAAAGCTCCTGTATTAATGTAGATGGTGAAATTATTATGAGAGCTACAAACTAATCAATTGTTAATAATTTGAATGGATAACTGCATTATAACTGTAGATAGGTGGACTATGCCTGGGGGCAATGGTTCACTGGGGGCATCCTTTGGGGGTTATATATTTTGTCTCTGCTCCTACTTGTCTCTGTTTCCTGGATACCACGATTGGCGTAGCTTTCCTCTGCTAGGCCCTTATATCATGATGTTCTGCCTCTCCTTAGGCCCAGAGCGACAGAGGTGGCAGACTATCCACTAAATTCTAAAACTATGAACTGAAATAAACTTTTCCCCTTCTAAATTATTCTTGTTGGGTATTTTGTTCTTAATGACAAAAAGTTAACGGACATGACTCTGGAAAAGAACCTTTGAAATGAAATATTTATTGGGCCCTTAGGGACTCCTTACTTTACAGCTTTGTTATGGTTAAAATGTGACTGGTCCCCCTCAAATTCATGTGTGAGATAATGCAAGGAGGATTAGTGGAGAAATGATTGTGCCATGAGAGTCTTAATCCAATCAGTGAATCAATCCTCTGACAGGATTAACTGAATGGTGAGCAAAAGTGAGTGGGAGAAAACTGGAGAGGTGCATCCCGAGGGGCATGCCTTTGGGGTATATATTTTGTATCTGGCAAGTGGGGTCTCTCTCTGCTACCTGATCATCATGTGAGCTGCTCCAATGTGCCACACTCTTCTACCTCATCTTGAGCCCCAAGAAATAGAGCCTATTGTCTATGGACTGAGACTTCTGAAACTGTGAACCCCCCCAAAAACTTTTCCTCCTCTATAATTGTTCTAATCAGTTCCTTTATTCACAGCAGTGAAAAAGCTGACTAAAACATATCCTTTCTCCTCTTACCTCTCAGATCAAGTGTATTAAGTCTAATTTTTAAACATAGACCTGAGAAATATCACAGACAACCCTTCTTCCTCGCTTCTGGACTCAATGCTGAGCAAGAAAACCCAATATTCTTCACTGTTACTTCATACATTTGCCACCCACCAGCTTGCTCCATTATATAACAATGTAGTTGCCAAAAGTAGCTAATTAATCTGCCTGACTCTATCCTTCTATTCTTAATATTTATCTTAAGTGTAGGTGGATGAGTTGCCAGCAAATGAGAATGTTCAAAGTTTTCATTTCTAACCCTGACCTGGATCATTTCTCTCCTTTCAGGGAACATTACATCTAAATCATTAGAAGACAAATGGGCATTATTATATTCTTACAGCAGTGCAGAAAGAGAGCTTCCACTTCCTCTCCTGATAACCCATTTTCTCTGTAACAACTCATTTTGTCAAGAACTTCTACAGTACACCCAATCTAATTCTTCTAGTTTAATACCATACTGGTAGAGTTTCATTCCCTCCCTACCTTGTTGAAACTGGTAAACAGCTTGTGAGCAGTCTCTTGATAATAACCTTCCATATGTCTAAAACAGCCTTTCCTTTCCAAAGTAATTAATCTCCCTCCATTTTTATGCTTTGCTGTATTCCAAGCCTTTGTATACCTCATTTTCCCTAAGGATCATATTTAAGAATTTCCCAGTTTGGGGGAAATACCTTTGCAAAAATTGACCAATAACAAATATAGCACATTGTTGTCACTTTATAAATTCTGTACTCAATGTTGTGTAATACTATTTTAAGAGTGATTTCTAGGACTGAACTTGTATGCTGAGGTTGTGCTTTGCCCCAGTTTCCTGTTGGGGAACTATTTGATTTTTGTGAAATTAAGATTTGAGTGGAGATTTATTTAGAAAAAAAAAATCACAGTGTTTAGTTTTCCAATTTTTATTTTAAATTAGGGAGGTTGATAAACTTTGGTGATATCAAGAGATGGTGTAACTGATGCCATAAAATATTCTTTTTTCCATTAAGAAAACTAAAAAGTATGAACATATTTTAAAATGATCTGTGCACTGTATTCACATTAACTTTATCCTTTAATTTATGGGAAATGAACATTTCCATAGGGACAGCTCATAAGGAGATAAAGGCACATGTAAATAGGAATAAAAATGTAGTAAAAATAAATAAAACATTATTCTGATATTTAAATATCATCTAATTTAATGTTTTAAAATAATATTTTAAAAGTTTAATTCTTTTAAAAATCAAAGACATTTTGTAGTGTACTCTATCAAAAGTTCATGTGATCTTGTTATGAGTCAGAGAAAATCCAAAGGAAAGAAAACCTGTTTGTACTATTGTTCAGTTTCACTTAGAAATCAAAACAAAAAACAGGGCAATAAATGTTTCTAGCAGTAAAAGCTGACCATGGGGGATAGGTCAGTCGGTAGGTATAGCTAATGTTTATGTTACAACATTGAGATAGGAGTCAAGAGATTGTGATAGTAGACCCAGTTATGTGCAGGGAGACAGTGGCATCTCTTTGAAAACAGGAACTGTGGAAAAAGTTCTCATGTCTCTAGGACATTGCCTGGCAAGCTGGGCTCTCAAAACCTTCAAATCTGCATTCAGTTATTTTTTTCAAGGTATATTCACATTTACAAGATGAACTATGAGAAAAACCTCACTTCTTGCTTTTTGGCACCTGTGCATTAATGTGAATCATTTCTCCTTGAAAAGAATTATATCTAGAATGTGTGTGCTTCAATTAATAACATGGTAAAAATCTAGAAATCTGGATTGCCTCAGCAAAACCTAGAGGAGACAAAGTTAGTAACAGCAACATCTTTGTGTTTATTACATTATTACATCCAATATTATTCTCTGATATATATTTTAACTCTGTTCTTCATTCTAGATTTTAATTAATATTTTTTATTCCTGTGCTTAAAACAATCTCCTCTTATGAGGCAATATATGAAGGGAGGTTTTTTTGTTTGTTTGTTTGAATTGTTAAGAGTAACTATGACATGAACATGATAAGTTTGAAATAAAAGTAAAACTTCGGTTATATAAGATAAATAATTGCTAAAGATATGTTATGATAATCCTGCCTATAGTTAACAATATTGAATTATGCACTTAAAATGTAGAGCTCATGTTTTCTTATCATGATAGTAAGGAGATGGAGAAATAGTAGGTCTAAGACAAGAAGCTACTTGATGAAGTGAGACAAGAATAGGTAGGAAAAGATGGGACAAGAGTATGAGTACATTTGGAGATTTATACTACATATATATATGTATATGTATGTATATGTATACATATAATATAATAGGGCAAGAAACAGGTGTTTAGTGAATGTATAATTATTTGGGGGTAAAGGACAAGAAAAAAAGTATGAAGAGCTTATTATTATTCATTACTAACTGTTGATCGGATTAAATATGCACAGTATTTAATTCATTCCTTTAACAAGCATTTCCTGAGTGATGTGTTCCTGGTATGACAGAAGACAACAGCAATATACAAGTGAGGGATAGTCTTGATTATAACCTCTGGCTTGCAAACAGACTTCTGGTTGAGTTCTAGTTGGCTTCTTGGGAGGCCATAGAGGAGGTCAGAAGGTATAAGAAAAACAAGTCTCTTTAGCTATGTTCTTGTGGCTCCAGTGATTATAGCCCCTGCTGAGTAGTCTTTGGCCTATTCCAACACTACCTGATTCTGGTATCATCATTTCCTCCTCCTTTGTGCCTTCAGGCTTAAAAAGTGATACCAGAGTTCAGATATGCACAGTCTACATATACCTTCATTTCTCTTTGTGGTCTTCTTAACCCTGCTCACAGATCGACACCTTGATCATTTCCTACACTTCATTGAACCATCTACGTTGAATCCTGTTTCTAGCTGCATTGTTGAGTTACAGGAAGTTTCTAAATGTGGATATATGTATGTGTGTGTATACATATATATATATATATATATATATATATATATATAAATAAATATCTTCTAGGCTCATTTTAATTCTTTTAATTCCTTTTAATTCCTTTGTGTGTATGTATATATGTGTGTGTGTGTGTGTGTGTATATATATATATATATAATCACATTAAGTATCACATTAAGTATTATAAAGAAAAGAACCCAAGTATTTTCAGAGAGAATAATGGATGTGAGTTAGATAAAGTGGTTACAAATGGCTAACATGTTCACAGCTGGAGCTGGGATTGTGGCTTAGTGGCAGAGCGCTTGCCTCCCATTGTGAGGTACTGGGTTTGATCCTCAGCAACACAAAAATAAATAAAGTAAAGGTACTGTGTTCATCTACAACTAAAAAAAATTTAAAAATGTTTACAGCCTCTTTAGAAGCTTTTATTGCAGTGGAGGCAAGAGAGCAGGTGGGAACCACCATGGAAAAAGAGGGGAGGAGTGTTCATAGAAGAGGAGATGACAAATGAAAAAAACCACGAGATGAAAAAGAGGTTGAAATGCTCCATTACAGAATTTGATTATAACACTCCTTTGAGAAACCAGTGTCCATTATATTGATTGAAGAAACTCTTATGTTAAAACCTATCTATGAAGACACACTGAGAGGAAGAATCAGCCTAGGGTAACATCTTGCCCAATGTCTAGTGCCAGATACTGAAGTTCTCAGAACAAAGGCCCTCTAGAGCACCATACATTCAGAAAGCAGCAGCTCAGATGAGCTGTGAGAACTAAGCCAATGCTCAGCCATTAATTAGAGGTTGCTGGGATTATGTTGGGACTCGAGATGACCCACTCCAACATGATAACATGCTGTAAAGGAATTAAAGCATGTCAACATGTTATTTCTTTGATCTTGTTTATTTTCAGGAGGGTGGAAAGTTATTTTATAGATAGTGACAGCCTTCTTTTTTTCCACATCTGTGATATTTCACAGGAAGAATATCAAATGAACAATAGAGTCCTTCTTGATATAGGTGGTATGTGTCTTTTACCCTCTCTTGTACTTATTTAGTTTTGGGAGAGAAGGAGTAACAAAAGAGGAGTGGAAAAGTTGAAGAAAATAAAATATTAAAAGAATACAAGTGATTTAACTATTGGATCCTGTCTAGAAGGAAAGAAACTTTAAGCATCAATTTACTAAGCACATTTCAAGTCTTCCCAAAGCAACCAAATCTAACTTATTAAATAAGCTTGCCTAGGGAAATATTCTATATTGTTTTTTTCTCTATAAATCTAGTTTTCTAATTTGTTTTACAATATGACCTCCCTTTGTTTGTGGCTTTAGTACAAATTCTGGCATTTAAGAATTAGTTAACTGCAGGATATATAAAAACCTTTGGCATCAAGTCAGAATATATTATTTTTGCATTTATCAGAATTAAGCACCGTATGTGAGACATTTTTCCTGACATTACAACATGGAGAAATGATAAAGAACAAGACTTTCAAGGTATTATTTAATATTATGCCTTAACATTATGCCTTTAGATTTAGGAAGCTTCCTCAGATATCTACCTAAATATCTTCTAGGCTCATTTTAATTCCTTAAAATATCTTTCTACTTATGGGCATTATTTTCTTAAAAGAGGGGCTGTACAATAACTTATTTTATCTTTGGCCTATTATGAACTTGTTCCTATTTACATTTGAGAATTGCACTGACACGTTATTTCAGTCAGTCTTAAAATTAAAACAAATGGTGTTTACTATATTTATCCTGAAACCTCCAGTTAATAGCTGAGTTTCTTTTGTTTACTAATATTTTTGTCACCCACAGGCTAACCCTACTGCTATAAACACATTTATGTAGCATGTTTTATCTCCAAGTACTTTATAGTTATGATGTGGGAGTTAGCTCAACACAACTGAAGCTAGATGATTAGTAACTGACAAATGCATTTATGCAAATTATAATTATATGATAAAGACCCTGAGGTCTTATCATAAAAAATAACACTATTTAAAATAAGTTATAATACTTTAATCAAATATATTCAAAATTCCACTCTTGCCTCTGATCCCAATACCTATATTGTAAACATCATTGACAAGTGACAATATATGGTGGATTCAAGTCCTCAGAAATAGAATCAATAACTATAGCAAACAGAGTGTGATATATTTCTGTCTGTCTCAAGGAATGATAACAAATTGTGCATATCATCAGCTCGTGTTATCATGATGTTATTTCTGGAGATTCTGAAATAATCTAAGTATTATACTTATAATTTCTGTACCATTTTCATAATCTACATAATTTACATCCTATACATGAGAAGCAGACAGTACCTTTTTCTTTTTCCTCCTCTTATTTGGAGCATTGCTGAATGAAATTAAGGATGATACTGAAATATAAGGCATGGAGGCACAGAAAAGTGAAGCTTGTCTTTAATTTAGAGAAATTTCCTTTTTGTTAAAATGACCAAATTATATACATTGCAGTCCATAGAAATGACTAGGAAGAAAATTATAATTGGCTACTTTGCCAATTCTCATTTGTCCTTCTTTTTGAAAAAATGTATAGCAACTATGGAGCTTCTGGGGAAAGAAAATCTAGCAAAATAAATGATCTGAAAAGATTTGTCACATTTTAATAAACAATTGTGTCTAATTATAGAGGAATATGTACTTACTTGCCAAGTGCAAAGCACTCCATCTTAACAGTTGTTCCCTTAGCAGCTGTAACCGTGAAAGGAAAATGCACCTCAATTTTCGGCTCATATTCTCCCATCACACCTGGGAAATAAAGAATAGTCTTTAAGCATAAAATGAATGTCACAATTTCTTTTCAATCTTGGAGATGTTATACTGAAAATCACTGTGGTTTGGTTGCTAGTGTATGTTTGATGACTATTAAAATTTTTGATGCATTGAAATAAAAAGTACACTTAGGTACAATCATGATGATGAAATCCTGCTCTTCCCTTAAGGATTGGGTTACGTGCCTGTTCAAGACCATTTAAAGTGATAATTATTGAAAAGTGTTTATCAACACTGGTAATTCACTTACTTATATTATTTACTTTAGAAAATTTTAGAATATTCTCTAAAGTAAATATTTATGACCATTCCTAATATTAAATAATTGTGTTGATTTTTTTAAAAAAACAAAGACATCAGAACTTTATCATTGCCAAGTTAATAGACATTTATGAATCAGAGACCCTATGCTTATTAGAAGAAATAGTAGGCCCAACTCTCCATCATGTCGGCTTTGAACCAAATTCCTCAACAAGACTCCTAATCAAGAATCTATAAATGGATGGTATGAAACTAAAAAGCTTCTTCACTGTAAAGGTAACAAAGAACATGGACAGAAAGAGCCTACAGAATGGGAGAAAACCTTTACCACATTCAATTCAGATCATTAATCTCAAAGTTATACAAATAATTCAAAAAGATTAGTACCAAAAAAACCCCACAAATAACTCAATCAATAAATGGACAAAGGGACTGAATAGGCACTTCACTGAAGAAGAAATATGAATGGCCAAAAAATGTATGAGAAAATGTCCAGGTTAATTTTCTATGTATGTTCCCCATGCTATTAGGTTGATCATATTATCTGAAATTATTTTTCATGAATTTAGTTGACTTTCTATTCTGCCTCACAAACTCATGCATTCCTTTATTGGTGGTGATTAAATGAAACATAAATCTTCAAATATGTGTAATGGTGGGTCTTTACCACATTCCACCAAACCTTCCCCTTCAGTTCAAGATACTTTCTTTTAAGGAAGTTGGAAACTTAGTCTCTAGATCCATATGTTATTTTTTTTTAATTTGTTCTTTTTAGATATACATGACAGTAGAGTGTATTTTAAATTGAAAATCTACAGATATGAATAGAGCTATGTACACATTTGGGCATTCCTAAGAATAGTTATAATTTGTATAAGTAGGAGAAAGACAGGACAAAAAGCAAATAGTTTGCTAGAAACAAAGAAAAAGAGATGGAAAATCACCATAATTGGAATATTATTTTTTTCTGGTATGTTGGTATATGAATGAAAATGATATGGAAGTATAGCTGGAATCTAAATAGTAGAGGGCCTGGATTCTCAGAGTAAAACATTTAAAGTTGTGAGGTTGGATAGGGCATTTACCTACTCAGAGTCTATGCACTAGCTGAGGACTAGTGGATTCTGGTGCTAGGGCTATCAGATAGCCCTGGAGCTAATTATCTCCTAAAAATAAGATTTTGATCTCCCTTTGTGTAAAGCACCAAAGAAAGAACAGTATAATTTAACAGGGATGCTGTTGTGAGGAGACTATGTTCAAGGGTGTCTTTATCTAGGAATACATGCATGTATATGTGTTGTGTATACATGACTCTCACTGTAATTTTTTTTGTGTGTGTGTGTGTATGTGTGTAAGATGAGGAGACAGAAAGAAGCCCACACTGATAAATGATATAAGACACGAAGGTAAGATAAACCTGACATACAAAGGAATAGAGGGTAGGTGTGGCAAGGAAAATCTTGTATATATTTGTTTCCTATGTAGTATTTGAGATAAGCCTTGAAGAAAGAACCTGGACAGCTTTAGATGGGGACTCTTCAAATAATTCAAGATTATCTGTGCTTTCCATTCTAGTTTCTTACAAAGCAATTTCAGCAGAGAAATTATCAATACTGTCTCTTACACAGAGAGTGGATTTCTAGGCCTGGCTCTGCTAATGACTAGAGTGTTCCATCCCTGACAGTCCAGTGACCTCTGGACTTCATTTTTCTCATCAGTAAATTGAGGGAATAAATGGGAATTATCATTAACATAACATCCTGCTTTAATGAGCTGACTCCCTCAATTGCTTCCTTTTCTAATGTTTGCTGCACATCAGGAACCTGATAAATAGCAAGTGAATTGAGTGCTTAGCACTATCGTATCACTCAAAACAGATGTTTAAGCACATCTTCTCTATTTCTTTTTCAATAATGTTCTACTCTTCTGCTTCTCTTCCCCCCCCCCAATCTCTCTCCCTGCCACGCTTTCCAACTTCTTTTATGCCCTCTTCATGTTCTCTTTCTTTCCCTCCTGTCTCTTCTAGCTATTAGAGCAGCAGGATTTGGCCCACTGGTGATACTTATAAACTCGACTGAGTATATCCAGTGGTGTGAAGTTTGCCTTTGATTCCCTCTTACTTATAAGCCCCATATAAAGACTGCTAAGCATCCTATTCAGTAACTATATTTGCTCAAATGAAACCATCTTCAAAGTCAGTTTCTGGATTCCCCATCCATTTTTAAAATTGATTCTGTAATGTCTTCTCTTTTCTTCATGATGATTCAATACCAACTGATTTATAATGATGCTTATTAAACCTAGGCCTCCTACTAGCAAGTGTCCCTGTGCTGGAAGTTAGAGTGTCACAGAGTGCTGGAGAAAGGCAGTGGGACTTGGTTCTAATTTAACAGAAAAAATTCTGTCATTATTCTACTATTAAATTGTTCAAAAAGCTATCAGAGCAAAGGGACCTCAATCTCCAAAGCACCAGTAATTTGTTCTGATTTCCTTTACCCACTTAAATAAATATTTCTTTAAGAACTCACTTTTACAACAGCACATTTGTAGTCATTCTATTAAAGCAGCTGAAATAAACCTATATATTAAAACAAAATGAAAAATTTAACTATAAAGTTTAGATTAAAGTACCTAATTTGAGTTGCACTGCAAGAAATTATAGTTCTTCTTTTTAATTTTACTTTGACAGCAATAAGTACAGGTGAGCATATTCTGTAGGTACATCTTGTTCTTTAGCAATTGATCACATTCAGCAATTAAGTTTTGTTTTATGCATCATGGGATAATTATGTTAAAGTTGACCTGGTCAAGGTTTTGTGGTTTATTATAGCTGTACTTTTTAATATTTCAAGTCATATGCATCTTAATTTACAATTCCTTATGCTAGGTAGAGGTTGATGCTGAAAGAAATGGGAAATAGTCCCATGAGACACCAGATTGAAGATCAAAATATCGGACTTGTCTCTTCAGTTACAAATGGCTCTTTGGTCTTTGATTATTGCTAGGATTGGCCTGAACATTACTCAAGAGACCCTGCATTGCATCTTTAAGTCTTTTTCCATACCTGTTCTCTCCTGACTTCTCCTTACTTTTTTCCTGATTGACTTGCTTGCCTCACTTCAAAATTACAGGCCATTAAGAAATGACCCCCAAGTTATTCTAATTCCTAATAAACAGAAGCCTTCCTGCTGAGAGTACATTACTTTTCTTCAATGTCTTTATGGTTGTTGATTTTCTTACTTATTCCAATTACTCACAAAGATCCAGGGTGCTTTTCCCTAAGTGGAATACAATTTACAGCAGTTATTTACCAAGCATATTATAGAACAAAGAGCCAACAACAACAGAAAAATCTGGACAAGTTATTATAATTTTAGGATGTAGGGTCCTACACTAAGCCTAGTGAAGTTTTCAAAGGTGGGTTATGAACTCTATATTAAGATTGTTTTTCGGGGTGATTTTATGTACATAAAGGAAATTCAAAGTTGGATCTTCTTTGTCTCTAATTTTTATCATGATACTTGACATTCTTAGCATCAGAGTGTGGCAGACTAACAGGCTTGCAAAAATAGCACACAGGGCCTGAGAGCATGCACGCACTGGTAACTTCCCCTGGCATTAGGGCAAATCATGTTCAACTCTTAAAGTTCTGGCACTCCCACCGAGCTTGCTTTCTTCCTCCTTGATTGAGTGGTCTGTCCTAATTTTTTGGTGCCTATGCAAGAGCAGTTGTTACATATTTCAAGAAACACTTCTGAAACACATAATCATATTCATTTCTAAGGTCAAAAACCACATAAAAATAAATAAAAAAATAAAGGTATTGTTCCCATCTACAACTAAAAAATATTTTTTAAAAATGAAAGTAACTGCTCAATAAAGATGGAATCGGGAGTGGCTTTCTCTGTAAAACAAGATCATAATGATTATTAAATTTACATGGCATTGTATTAAACATAATAAAAAGAAAATATAAATGGAAAAAAAATTTGGCTGAACTAATGAGATGGAAAGATCTGGTTTGTCTTCTTTATGTCCAAATAATGGGTATTTATATTTTTATCTTCAACATTTCTGCCAAATATATTCAACACATTTCTTGTCTTACAAAAATAACAGCTATTTTCTTAACACTTCTTTTAGAAAATTCTGCTTCCATCTTCTCTAACTGGTTGAGTTGAATAGGAGCCATTATACTACTGTGTGATTTCCTTCCTGTAACTTATTGTGGGTACCTGGCATGTCAAGCTACCTTATTGTTCTGTGGCACAATGACTGACTCAGATGGACAGTTAAGGTTGGAATTTTTTGACCAAGGACCAGGGAGTTTAAGTGTCTTAGTTTGTTTTTGGTGATATACACACAAAAAAGCCAGCATGTCTGAGGGCCTTGAGAACTATATTCTGTGAAAGGAAGTAATTTGTTATTAAAGAAAATTAAGCCTATTTAGAGAAAATTAAATTAAAACATACAGAGGAGAGAAAGGAATGAGTATTGGTGGCAAGTCAGTTCTACCTGGAATTTCTCTCAGTCAAATAATATTAATTGCCTATTTTGGTTAAGTTATTTCAAGTTGGGTTTCTCAGGTACAAACAAAGTGTTTTGAATGATATGCCACTGTGCAGGACAAAACAAAAGTGGTATCTGGCTCTATCTTATTCCTTTTCTGGATTCTGAGTATCATATCGAAAATACCATCCTAGGCAAAGGACAAGATAGAGTAGCAGTGGATTAGAACTCAAGACAAAGAAATATATTTGATTTGCTCTATTTTTAGCATTGCACATTTTAATGTAGAATGTTAATTTGAACAGGGGATAGAAAACATAAGCTACATGAATATCCTTATGAAAAAGGATAAATGAAATTTGAATGGTTCAGATAAAGCACTGTGGAAGAAAAGAGATTACTGAATAGAAAATTTAGGAAAATGTGGGAAAGCATTGTAATTGGATTTTGACCGTGGAATCAAACTTGAAAGATGCATGAGTAGAAGTTAGTGACTCTAAGGTAGAAGGGACAGTGTCAACAAAGGTATAGAAATAAGATTCTATCTGGGGATTTTTACTAAGTACTTGATTTCATTACATAGAGTATGAAGGTATAATAAGAGAAAAATTTCAAATATAAGTTGAAGCTAGATGATAGGTAATATTTAGTGACATATTTTCTTACTCTTCTGTTCAGATGTTGACAATGTCTTGATAAATTTTCATGAGTGCTCATTTGAAAATACTGTTTCAATAAACAGTAGGCATCTGATTTCATTTCAAGATAGCACTTGGAGTTAATAGGTTCCATGTTCAGTGTTATCAGCAATCTCATACTGGTATACGGACACCCAATGTGTGTAATGAAGATGCACCCAGGATAAGCATCAAACTGGAGGCTTAGGAACTGAGGCATCATTTTCACATGAAAATTATTTAATTGCTTAATAAACTTTTTTTTTAACATTTCACCAGGAGCATATGTGATATCAGAGATTCCTAAATTTTTATATTTCATTTGCAGGAGTTGTTTCACTTGTAATTATTTTGTTACTGTCTTGTAAAGTCTGAATATAAAATCATCATGTTCTGGAAGTTCCCTGGTAAGATGATGAATGACTAAAAACAAACAATAACAAATAATGATAATTACAATAGATATAAAAAAGAGAATGAAGAAGCTGCTGAATGGTGCACTTGATGCTTGAAGATGCTGTGCCATGAGAGATGACTTTCACTTTTCTTGTACTTTTAGAACGTATTAAGTATCAGCTTTCGATCTGAAGATAAATGATGCAATTTCCAACTATAGCCGTAGCTCTGTTGAAACATCGAGACCATCACGGAACTTTTTTCAGTCCCTATTTTCTCATATGTAATGATAGTGCTTACTTTCTTATAAGTTTAGAAATCTAGTGCTAAGTATGGAAATATATCTTATGCCTCCATGTATACACACTTGCTTACTGTACTCAAATGAATACAGAAATCATAATCTTTAAAATTTAAATCATTTATAAAAGTGTCCAGATGTCTTCATTTCATTTCCCCAATGAGCCACTGATAAGTATCAACTTCTCAAACCTGGATTGAAAGACAACATACTGTTTTTTTATTCAAAAAATGTACATTACCCTAAATCATAGTTTCTTGAAGAGAGTCATTGCTGTGTAAATAACGGGACGGAAGGGTATCCTGACAAGAAAAATACGTGGCTTGAGTTATCAACAAATAAATGCTCCATTATGGGTGTTATTTATATAGGAAGACTGAGGAAAAACTAGAGTTTTATTATTAGGACAAAGCATTTTTCATCACTAATATATATACTCTGAAAATAAGAGAAACCAATAGATTTATTTTTTCCTTCCTAGTATTAAGAATAAATTGATCAAGGGCCTGCTACACATTGTAATTGCTTTCCTCTGATTACTGAGTTTTAAGACTTATTTTCTTCTCTAGTTCTTGCCACTATGATTTAGGTAAATATACCCATCTCTCTCTACCATCATCAGAGGGCTCATTCCATGGGTATCCATAACTTAGAATAAGATCTTATAAGAGTGAGGCCTAAAGAAAGCAGCTATATATTTTTCCCCAAACATATAAGCTCCCTCTGGCATTAAATAATATGCCAAATGCATAAAATTTTCAAAATTTGATAACAAAAGGATGAAATATACTTTGAGAAGTTTGTTGAAAAGTGTTCCTTTTTATAGAAAGCCAAGTATGTTTGCTATTTTCATAAATTTCTAGGCACAAGATTATAGGAATTTAACTGTAAATATATCCACATAATGAAAACATAAATATTTTATGATAAGTCCATAACTTAAAATGCTTATGGGCAATTTTTTTAAAAAAAAATAGCATTTCTTTGACTTTGTAAAGTGTTTGTGTGTACTTTTTTGCCTGTCTTGTCTATGTGTGTAGAAATTGAAGTTTTTTGAGGATTATACAAAAGAAAAGTTGGTACCTGGAAAAATGCTAATAATTTCACTTTTATGAGCTTCCACCAACATCTACGTAAACATGATTCAAAACTACAGATCAGTTATTGTATAAATGAGGGGTCTCATTTGACAAGCAAGGACTCTTTCTTGGAAGCCAGTTTGGACTAACTAAGAATAAGAGAATGACTGTTCTGATTCAAAGCAATTTAAAATCATAGCTGATTCCAAATGACATACTGACTGATGCTCAATTAAGTAATAAAATGCATTGAAGATTGCTGAATAGTCCATAGGAGTCTTCCACCCTCATTAGAGTTGTATGTTTTCAATCATGATTGAAGTAGAAACTGTGATTTTTAAATAATCAATTAAAACATATTTTCCATTAAAAAGAGAAAGGAAAATGTTTTTTATAAATATGATGGATTTACCCTGTATTAGATAAATTAATCATTAATTGTCATAATTACAACAATCCTATGAGATGCTGAAAGGATGTAGTGAGATTCAAATGCCATAAAAGTGACTTGAGGCACACCTAAGAAGTTTTTACATACACATCATCTGGAAGGTGGGAGAATGTACTTGAAGTGAGGATCAACTGGATATAACAGTAGATTTACACAATTGGGCAAGAAACACCAGGAACAACTCCTATTGCTAAGATTCCTAGAACAATTTGGACTCTACTACCTTCAATTCTCCTCTTAATAGTCATGCTGTGTTATGGAAACTAAATTTGGATTTCTCTGATTTCTCCTTTGTCTTATCATGCTGTATGCTTTCTAAGACTACAAGGACCATACTTAGGTTTAACTTGATGGAGCATCTGTTCTTTCAACTACAGAGAACAATTCAAATCATTTTTTGATTCATAAATTTTCATCATTCTTTAGAAGAACTACTCTCTCCACAATAGTTTCTTACTTATAACTGTCTACCAATCCATACACTAATCCCCAAGAACTCAAGGAAATTCCTAGGGGAATTAGTTTTGCCAGCTTAGCTGATGAACTGCCTTGTTGCCTAACTCTGGAAGGAAATGTGACAAATTAGTTGCTTTAAACTGTTGTTAAAAATTTATTTTTACATTTTAATCTGCACAGATAGTTTTCTTACTGAGTGTCACTATTGAGAAGACTGGAATTCCTGCCTTTATCACTCACATTTGAGATCCTTAGCACATTATTCCCTGATTTGCTCTGTAAACAATGCACTACATATTTTACAAAGTCTTACTGATTTCAAAGGGTCTATGTATGATACAGTTGAAAGGGAGAATGTTTCCAGAGGGAGAATGCCTATTATCACAGCCTCATCACAGGGCTTTATGTGCCTTAAACACACTCCATAGATGCAAAAAGGGAAGGAATAAACATTGACTGAAAACCTGCCAAAGCCTGATGCTTTGTTCAGTATACATGCAAGTAAACTGTTCAATAAATTCTGTGACCAGAGTAAGGCACATAGAATTATCCCCATTCTAAATAAGAGAAAAATAAGTATTGTAAGTGTTAATTAACTCCATCTAATCACTGATCTAGTAAAAGACAGGCAAAGGGTTCAACTGAGGTCTGTGTGAGTCCTGAAGACTTCCACTCACTCTTCTATTTTGCCCAACCCCAGGAAAAATTCTTATTGTTCCATAAAATGGCATAACTATTGAAATGACAGTAGAAGGTAGTAAAGTCCAAATTATTCTAGGAATCTTAGCAACAGGAGTTGCTTCTAGTGTTTCTTACCCAATTGTGTGAATCTACTATGTTATATCCAGTTTGTCCTTACTTCAAGTATATTCTCTTACCTTCCAGCAGAATTTATTTAGTCATTCCCAATTTTGTAGACAATTGAGTTCTACTTCAAACATTACTTTTTTAGGAAAGTCTTTCCTGAACCTCTGCCTATTCCCTTCTCCAAACAAGTCAATCACCCCAGCTGTTAATCCCTATGATTATCAATTGTTCAATCTGAACACACTTCTATTCCTTTGTTCAATATCTGTTTTCAAACCTCTGAACTCGTTCAGGACAGAGATTATATAATTTGTCTCCCTTTTTGCCCTTAAACAATGTTTGGTTCAAAGTCAATGCTCAAGAATATTTGATGACTGAATTAATCAATAGAGTTGTTATAAACTATGTAGAAGATGTATAACAGGTAAAATAGGATCTGATAAGATTTTATTTTTATGTATTCCAATGATTATGTTCTTTTCATTCTGAGGAAAATGCAAGGTAATTTTCCAATGCATAAGCATGAAAATTTATATTTTGTTTTAAGTTACTGAGGTATGAACATATGATAATGAAACATTTTGTGGATGTATGAATTGATAAAGTCTCTCCATTTCCGCATAATCAGTCAATTGTCAAGTTCTGTCAGTTGGGTATCAATTAAAAATTTCCAGACTATTCCTTTACTTCTTTTCTGATTATTATTACTTTAATTTAGATTTCATTTTATTCAGCCCATTAAATTAGACAATATGGGGATCCCTGGTAATCTTTGCAAAAGTGGTGAGTATTAAAGTTTCATATGATTAAATATGAGAAAAAAGTAGAGGTAAATTTGATATAAAATTCAGATGACTCTTGGAGGTAGCCTTGATGTTAGTGAGAGCAGAGAAAATAGGATGGGAACTATTTATTCAGTAATGTCATAAAAAATATGAATACTGCTTCTCATGTAGTACATTCAGAGTCCTTTACAATTTGGACCTTGTCTGTCTAGTCAGTCTTAAACTTAGTGGTTCTTCTCCTCACAAACCTTATTCTATAGCCACGTGACAATTTTCTTCAGCTCTCTAAACTGACCTTTATGTCAATCATCATATGCTTGTCTTTACCTGAAATCCTTTTAGTCTTTTTCTCTAGTTAGTACACTACCATTTAGCTTTCAGTATCATTCTCAAATTTTATCTTCTCGACTATAAGAGAATTAATTTCATTCTGTTTTCAAAGCACACAGAAAACCCTTTATTTTAGTGCCCATTCTCTCTGCATTTTAATGTTTACTAGTCTATCTTCATTATAATGTGGTTTCTAACACTGAGGAATTTTATTCTCTTTTGCACCTACAATGTCTGAAGGTAGATTTATTAACTTCTATAGGCCTACACATCACTTTGCAGGCCCTCTTGTAGTCCATGAACCACAGATTTCTCCTGCTGAATGCTTAATTGCATTTTTAATTGAAATTTGATTCTAAGATATTGGATTTTTTTCTATAAGCACTTTCTTTATTCTTATTAGAATGTTGAGAATGTTTTAAGACCACACCCAGTTATTTCATAATATTCTTTCTAGTATTTATTGCATATGTACCTTACTTTTTCTTTCCTGGACATAATTCTAATTTGGACCTTCACTACTCTGCCTTGATTGCTGGTATACTTGACCTCTTGACTCTGCTTTCCTTCTCCTCCAATCAATTTTGTACCATGTTTCCAGATTAATCTTTATAAAATAGTGTTCTCATCATTTATTTTCCTTTCCCCCAAAATTGGTAATTTCCCATATCTTTTTGATGAAATTCAGGCTATTATTTCTGCAGTTAAAGCCCTAAAAATATGCTCAAAAGCAGAAAAAAATTAATGTTAGTTTCCACTTGTCCATCAGAGCCCACTGTTAGGACCAGTTTGTCTCCTAAATAGCAATAATTAATTTTTGTTACATTGACATTTTTAACATCTATATACTCAAATACTATGTTTAGTGAGGCTGAATAAACTAAATCCTTTTTCCTCTAAAATATTTTCTATAACCACAGTAGCCCACAGTGATGGATTCCAGCCTATGAATTCCAGCAGCATTTACTGTTTATGCTTTCTTTTCTGAGGAGTAATGTTTTTCTTAATGTTTTTAGATTTCACATCTTGTTTGTATAATAAGATAATTTATTGATGACTACAGCCATGCCTTCTGTTTGATTCCCATAGTTTCTGATCATGGTAAGTTCTGGTCACATAAATAGTCCTTATCTGCTGTAAGCTGAGTAATAAAAGCATATTATTATGTATCAATATAGCTTAGTAGGATAACTATCAAATATATTTTTTAAATCATCATTACTTAGGACTAGGCTGCTATCCTAAAGTTTCTAGAAATTTCCCCAAATCCACATGAGGGCTTTCAGATTTCAGTATTGAGAATTTTTCCTTATATATTTATTTATTTGGTGCATAATACTTGTACATAATTGTGGGATTCTTACAATATAATTTGGTCAATATCATTACCCAGTATTTTACATTTCCCTTCCCTCCTCCTGCCACCAGTCCCTTTATCTTACTGATCTTCCCGTGATTTTCATGGGACCATTGCCTTTCTTTTCCTTTTTCCTCTCTAGCTTTCACGTACAATAGAAAACTTATGACCCTTCATCTTCTGTGGCTTAATTCACTTAAGATATTTGATCTCAATGTCCATTTCTTTTCCTGCATATGATGTAATTTCATTTTTATTTATGGCTGAATAAAATTCCATTGTGTACATATACCACATTTTCTTTATCCATTCATCTGTTGATGGATACCTAGGCTGGTCGCATACTTTGCATATTGTGAATTGTGTTGTTCTAAACATGAGTAGGCATGTATTGCTATATTATGATGACTTTAATACTTTAGGATAAATACTGATGACTGATATAGCTGGGCCATATGGTAGTTCCATGCCTACCCTTTTGAAGAACCTCCATACTTATTTACATAGTGGTTGTATATTCATTTGCAATCCCACCAATGATGTAAAATTGTTCCTTTTTTGCAACATACTCTATCAGCATTTATTCATGTTTATAGTCCTGATGACTGTCATTCTGAGTGGAGTGAGATGAAATCTCAGGGTCGTTTTGATTTGCATTTCCCTAACCCCTAATGATGTTGAACACATTTTTGCATATATTTTTTGCCATTTGTATTTTTTCTTTTGAGAAATATTTGCTTAGTTCATTCACCCACTTATTAATTGAGTTATCTGTTTTTTTGTTAAGTATTTGAGTTCTTTATGTAATCTGAATATTTATCCTCTAAGAAGAGTAGCTAGCAAAGATTTTTCTCCTCTTTGTAAGTCCTCTCTTCAAATTCTAAATTGTTTTCATTGTTGTACAGAAGCTTTTTTACTTTGATGCCATTCCATTTATTAACTCTTGGCATTATTTCCTGGGCTTTAGGGCTCCTACTGAGAAAGTCATTGCCTGTGCCAATATGTTGAAGTGTTGACCCTACATTTTCTTCTAGAATTTGCATATTTTCTGCTCTAATTCCTAAGTCTTTAATGCATTTTGAGTTGGTATTTGTGTAGGATGAAGAGAAGTTAGGGTATAGTCTCATTCTTCCATATATGGCTAACAAATTTTCCCAGCACCAACTGTAAAAAAGGCTGTCTTTCCTCTAATGTATGTTTTTGGCACATTTGTCAATGATGAGATGACTACATCTGAGAGAGTTTGAATTTCTTTTATTCTTCACCATTGGTCTATATATCTATTTTTATACCAGTGCCATGCAGTTTTTGAGAGTTTTGAATTTCAATTTTTGATTCTATATGGATGTATGCAAATGTAATGACAAAACCATGATATTTTAAGAACAGATAAACCCATTCATATATTACAGCTATGTTTATTCTTTAATCTGTTTATTTTAGGTCTTTAGCACTGCTAAAATGAAGATTTTCTATTAAGCCTCTCCATGATTAAAGATTGACGTTAAACAGAGGCACGAGATGGGAGGAAAAGAGAGAGAAAAGGGGAATTGCATGGAAATGGAAAGAGACCCTCATTGTTATAAAAAACTACATAAAAGAGGTTGTGAGGGGAATTGGAAGAAAAAATAAGGAGAGAAATGAATTACAGTAGATGGGTTCGAAAGAGAAGATGGGGGGGAAGGGGGATAGTAGAGGATAGGAAAGGTAGCAGAATACATCAGTCACTAGTATGGCATTATGTAAAAATGTGAATGTGTAACCTATGCGATTCTGCAATCTGTATTTGGGGTAAAAATGGGAGTTCATAACTCACTTGAAACTATTGTTCGAAGTATGATATGTCAAGAGCTTTGTAATGTTGTGAACAACCAATAAAAAAATAAATAAATAAATAACATGTCAGGAAAAAAAAATGTAAATCACAATATATTTGAGTTTTCATTAGTCCTCATATTCACAAAGAATCTATTTTCTTTTGTGAATATCCAATAGCACTAAATCAGTTTCCTCATATTTTCTTGTTCAGAATATTTTATTAAGCCAAAATAAAAGTTTAAAAATCTAACCAAATAAATATAAATATTAAATCTAAGTATTTATACTAAAAGGCAACAGAAATTAGCAACTGATATTTAATATACTGTGAAATACACACATAACGTGTGTGTGTGTGTGTGTGTATTTTCTCCCCCTTCCTTTTTAAAAAAAGGAGTGAGCAAGCAGAGCTTTTATAATGGAAAAGGATCTTCCCTTGCAAACTGCCCTAATTTGATTTTGGTGTGAGTGAATGCTTTCTGATGAGTATCAGAAGCAGGATTGTACATGTAGTGAGTGTTCACTGAAAATACACTGGTTACATGCATATTGAATTTCTAACTCTGGAAAGTTTGCTTAAATTGTACATTCCCTTAACCCAGCTTCATAAATCTGCTGGATTTGCAGGTTTAAATAGTCTTAAAAAAAAGTTTAAGGAAGTAAGTAATTCAGTGATAAATTCAAGTATAACTTGTAAAGTCTTGTTTTATCTAGTTTTATTGTGGTATTTTATATAGTTGGGAATTTGATTTGTGAATGATTTTTACAGATTATAATTCACCTTTCCCCTTGCTTTTAAGTCATATTTATAGAAGATTTCTAAAGTTCCATAAATAAATTCAAACCTGAAAATTACAACCAGAAATCTGGTATGTTTCAGGTTGTGTGCTAATCACTATCACATGAAAAATTTATAAAATAATAATTAGAATAATACTCAGACTTTTTGGGTTTTACTATGTGCCTGGTATCCTTGTAAGTCATCCAGATAAATATTCTAATCTTCAATCTCTTTGAATTAGTCTGAATATTTCTCATTTTGTCTTTGGGAAAACTGACTCAGGAAAGTTGAAAACTTGTCCAGAGCCACATGGCTATTAAAAGCTACAGCCAGGATTTGAATTCAGGAAATCTGACTTTGAAGCACATACTTCCCATGATACTAAATAATGAATCGTATTCCATGGGTTCTGCAGTAATCAGTTCTTTGGAGCCAAAGAAATTTTTCTGTGGAACATTGCAAATATTGGTTTGATTGCCTTTAACCCACAAAATGCTACTGAGTTCACTAAAGAAATTAGCTGTAGTAACAACATAACTCTTTTAGGTTCTAGATCATAGAAGCAAGGTCCCTTCTAGTGAAGAAAATAAAATACTTTTTTCCTACCAGCCTCTGATAAATGTGAAAGATGAAGGTATTTTGGGCATGCTCTACTTCTTTTAATCCTTTTTTCCAAGTGCTTGGAAAAAATGATGATTTTGCCTTGTTATGGAATGCATCCCAGAATTGGGGCAATTCATAAATACTTTTTCTTTTTTCAACATGCATTCAATTGTTAGTTTCTCTGTGCAAATGTTCCTGATTGCCCTGTGAAGTTAGGTTCCTCTTTGCACCCATGATGATATAATTTTATTTTATTCTTTTCACATGATTTTCTTTTTAAAAATCAAGATTCATTTTGTCTGTCTTTCCTACTATATCATGGGCTCTCAGAGGGTTCAAAATCACGTCATTCTTGACTCCCAGAATAAAACAAAAACAAAAAACAAAAAACCTGTGCCAGATTCCTTACAATTATGATTATTTTAATTTTACATCGATTTCAAATCAGATATAAATACTGTTACATGAATCAGGACAGAGTAGGCCATGTGGTAAAATGAGGCAGAACTGGGATTGTAATCTAATAAAGTCTTCCTAAAAAGCTCTCTACCTGATCACATTGATACATACAATGAAGTATTTTTTAAAATTATGCTAAACTCCCTTCTGTGATCAGTTTTAAATTTCTACGTTACTTCTCTTCCTATGTCAGTGAGACTCATTTTCTTTCTGGGAGTGTTCTACAAAGAGTTAAAACCGTAAGAGATATGTCAACAAATGCATGCTGAAGTTAAAATTCCTGACCTCTCATTCTCTCTGTTGAATTCTTTTTGTAAAAACATAATGCTCATTCACCTAAATGAGCATTTTGGAATGTTAGCCTGAGTGGTGTGTTATGTCATGGGGAGGGATCGCAGTAGACACTAGTTCTGCTGCATTTGGATTAAACTGCCTGAGGGTTCATTTCTGAGCTTAACATCATCTAAATTATTCCTACTCTTTTTTTCTTTCTACATTTTCTTCCTTTACCTCTGAATTTCAAACTCACTAAAAGCTTCTAGAGGTTATGCTTTTAATTTAAACAAAAGCAAAATCAGAAAAGCCTTAGGCAGTGGCCAACTTATGGTAGGGCAGCTATTTATACATATGAATCATTTACAAGTTGCCCATCTGTTAAGATTTGTAACTACATGTATTTGATTACCCTGATGTTAGGATGACAGAGAAATATTTCTTTATGTTGTCATTCATTTATTTATTAAACCACTGAGTGATGAAAATATTCTCTAAGATTCCAAATTCAGCATATTCTTCTTTTTCCATAATCACTAACTTTTTAGCAGTATAACATTTTAAAAGAAGGCCTACATTTAAAGAAAGCATGGTGTAATATTAAGTAGACCTTACTAATTATTAAGAAAATTAGACTCAGTATTCTCTTGACAGATATTCTGACAGATAATTAACACACTGTGTAGCAGGCAACCTTACACTCTCTAAAGACGGAGTCTGTCATTCCCAAAGATCAGCATAACCCCAATTTTACTTATGTAGGTTACTCCTTATACTGTCTAATTTCAAAAATGTCATAGATTCTTTTCCTTGCTGAATTTAGAATAATGGCCTTTGTAACATTTATTTCAACCAAACCAGGAAGAAACAAATACCGATTGCTTCCGTGAGGATCATTTCTATCCTCACCCTTTAATTGTAATTCCAGGTAATACTGAAGAGTTGAATCCAAGGCCATAATGTGGCACTGATATAAGGGAGGCAGGATGACAGAGTGGTGAAAACAGTATCTGTGAGTCATAGCTTTTGTTCCAGATCTGTGACCAACTCCGTCGTTGGGAGTCCCTTAACCTGGTAGTAACTGAGCAGTACGTTTACTCTTAAAAATGTAGTCTCTGCAGTCAGACAAGCATAGGCAAGAGGACCTGCTACCTGTCAAAACTGCAGGTTCTGTAATTATAAAACAAAGATAGACTCAAAATGCTGTTTTGTTGTGATGACTAAATGACAGAGTGTATGAAATGCTTTCAGCACAGTGACTGGAGCATAGAGGGAACATCAGTCTTTATACAACCTTCCACTGACAAAGCTGCTCTCTCTCCACAGTATGAAAGACACAGATTATAAAATAGTAAGATGAATCATTGGAGTTTGAAAATATTTTGAATAATGTCAAGCTTACTTTGGTAGAAGTCAGTTACCTACAAGTATGTCTACTTTGAAGAACAGGGCACTTATTTAAATACATGAGGTTTAGTACATTTGTTAAAAAAAAATCAGTCTTGTTATTTTGTGATAAATTTGCAAAATTTCCATTGGTGTGAGCTATGTAAGAAACACTCCTAAATATTACAATTTACTTCCCAGAACAAGTAGTTTTAGAAACCTCAGTATCCTGAATGTGATTTTTAACACAATAAAAACGGACACAAAATAATAAATTCAATATCCTTGGAGGATAATGAAAATCTTAAAATATCCACTTCAAGTTAATTTAGGAAAATTAACTGAGACAAAATGTAAGGATTAATTCAGAGGTAAAAAATTAAGGGAAATCATTTAAAATAATTCAAAGGGAGTCTTAAGGTTATATTTAAACACCATTTTGGATGTTCAGAGGAATGTAAGATACATCATGTTAAGAAGTGCTGTGCAAGGTAAGGTAGGAAAACGGGCAATGTTAGGAAAATGGGCAACTCAATAATAGAAAAGCTGTCTAAATAAAATGAAAGGTGAAGCTCGGTATCAAGATGTTCCTCAAAAAAAAGTTTATTAATCTACATTTCAATAATTCCCTTCAATGTGCTCTAAAACTATGAATTAAACACATTTTAAATGTTTCAAAGGAAATTAATCAACTGCATAAACAGGGTGACCACTTGACAACCATTATAAGGTCAGTTGTTGAGATAAAATGTCATCCATCCCCTAAGAGTAAGTGAAAGAGAACATCTAAGAAAAAGACTCAGGAAGCTGTGTTTTTAGTAAGAATCTCTTCCAGTGTACTTCTAGTATAGGCTTTTGTTTCAAAACCCTATTGGTATAAACAAGATATTTAAAAATATGGAGAAGCACATCACATTAAAATATGGCAGGTATTGATAAGTTCAATGGTTCTCAATTGACTAATATATGAAATATCTGAAGAGTACTGTGGAAAATGCAGATTCCTGGGATTATAGGATAAAAACAATTTTTATTCAATACTTAAAATGCCTCTTTCAGTCCTCTTCTAATTCTCTCTTTGAAGGAAGACACGAACAAGTGAGTCCAGATGGCATGTCTGAAAACCTAAGTTCTGAAAACTTCCAGAGAAAGATAAGGTTCAGAACTCCTTCTGCAAATTTTCTGTGGGGCCTTGCCTTTCGTGACCAATAAACACATTTAAATACACTCACAGTCTACTGGCTGTTCTGGAAGGGCATGTTGACTCTCTGAATTTGAGAGACAAGGTGATCTCCTGAGAGAGGAGATGCTCTTCTACCTGGGGAAGAAGTATTCTTAGAATAAGTGCTCCCAGTACTTTTGGGATATATTGCCTTTATCTCCACAGAGATATCATTCTATGTGATCTGTCTACCTTAAAGAATTATAGAATTAAAAACTCTGAGATTCCAATTCACTGTAGTCAGATTGGCAACTATCATGAATATAAGTAACAATGAATGATAGTGAGGATGTAGGGGAAAAAGGTTTATTCATACATTGCTTATGGGGCTGCAGATTGATAGAACCACTCTGTAAAGCAATATGGAGATTCCTCAGCAAACTTGGAATGGAACCACTATTCAACCCAGTTATCCTACTCCTCAGTATATACCCAAATGACTTTAAATCAGCATACTATAGTGATGCGACCACATCAAAATTTATAGCAGCTCAAATCACAATAGCTAAGCTATAGAACCAATCTAAGTGCCCTTCAACAGATGAATGGATAAAGTAAACATGGCATATATTCACAATGGAATGTTATTCAGACTAAAGAAGAATGAAATTATGGCATTTTGTGATGAATGGATGCAACCAGAGACTATCATGGTAAGTGAAATAAGCCAGTCCCCAAAACCCAAAGACTGAATGTTCTCCCTTATATGTGAATACTAACACACAATAAAGGGGCAGGAGAAGAACAGAAGTTTATTGATTAGACAAAGAGAAATTAAAGAGAAGGAGGGGGGATAGAAATAAGAAAGACAGTAGAATGAATCAGACATAACTTTCCTATGTTCATCTATGACAACATGACCAGTGAAATTCCACATCATGTACAACCACAAGAATAGGATTCTAATAAGTTACATCCCACATATGTATAATATGTCAAAATACTCTAATGTCATATATATCTAAAAATAATCAAATAAAAAAACCCAAAAATGAACAAACAACAAAACTATTGATATGTAAGACTGTCTCAGAATCTTTGATTGGGAGATCTCAGGTATGGCCTAAATATCTCCATTATATTCTATTATTTTTTTTATAATTATCATAGACTATTCTGATATAATTTTGCTGAACTATAACACCATGAATACTAGATGTAATTTATATAGACTTCTAAAAGCATTTTATAAGTTTTGTTACTAAATGTTATTTAAAATCAAATTGTGATGTGAAATAATATAGAGTAATAATGTTTTGTTGGGCCAATGAAATATCTTAGTTACGGGAAGTTGTATTTTGGAAAAATAGAGTAGTGGGTCAGGTGTTGAGATGGGTTGTTGGTTGTTGATTATTCTATAAAATGCCTTCATATGCTAAGGGTTTAATTCATCCCTGAATTTTCAGGTGATGCAGAACTCTCTGGGTAGTAAATGCAATGCCAATTTGATAAACATGTTCAGTATGGACAAACAAAGGAATTCTAGAATAGAATTCAAATTGCTTACTATATGATAGATTTTATTCCTGTTTATCGTAACTATCAAGCTATATCATCTTAGGCAAATCATTCATATCCTTAAAGAGAGTGCTGGAAGATGAGAGGGCATCTCAGAAATAATATAAACAAAAGGAATGAAGCTGGAAAACTCAGGAGCAGTTTGAATAAAACGATTGAAAGCAGGCAATGGGATATAAAGCTCTTCCCATTGCTATTTGTCATCCATCTCTTTCATGCCTATTTATATCTTAGTTGTATACAAAGGAGTTTGAATTTATACAGTAAACAACATCAACAACAAAATTACCATAATAGCAATAGTCTAGAAGAATAGTTCTTAACTGCAACATCTCTCACACAGCAAAGAAATGCTGTGGAATTATATCATAAATATTGTGTTACTAGCCAGTGTTTCATATAGCTTACTACATAACTAGGTACTTGTCTGAGTATTTTGTATATATTGATGTTTAATCCTCACAATACTCAAAGAAAAAGTACCATGTGCTGATGAATAGATTGAAAGACAGGTTAAGTCTCCTGTCCTCTGAAGAACCTTGGATGTAGGTAACCAAGAATTTAGGGGAATCCTGTTACAGCAAGCGGATGATTAAATGAAATGACTGATTTAGGGATTTGACAGAGAGGAAACATTGAAAGGTACAAATGAAACTGTTTGGGAAGTATATTACCTGTCATGTCAAGAAAAGAAAATATTTCTTTTTTAAATGTGGATTGCAAAGAGGTCAAGAATAATGAAGACTGATAAAATACCAATACATTTGGTTATGAAAGATATTTGATTAATTTTGAGAAAATACTTTGAGAGATGTGGTCAGGCTCAAAGCCAGATGCGAGATTATTAAATGCAAAGAGAAGGTGAAGCAACAGAGACAAGGGTGTAGAGTAGCCTCTCAAGAAAGTTGAAAATAGAAAAGGAAATAAAATCACTCAATATATATGTACTGTAGTGCTCATAACCAAAATTGCATTCTTTTCTTATGTTAAAAATAATGTATATATTCAGTATTACAACACCAATTATCAAAAATTAACAACCAATAGAAATTTGTTTCCTAAATTATAATGACAGCTTTTCATGTAGAAAATCAGGAAAAAGCCCAAGTAAGATTTGCATTTAACATGTATATCTTATTTGCAAGCACATATTCAATAATTTTTCAAAGTTTCTAAGACATATTAAGAGAGTTAATGAAATCATACATACTGTTTCTCATAAAATGTCTTATCTGCATAGACAAAAGTTCAAATGATTGTTGTAAGTCTGCTTAAAGAAAAAATGATTTGATAGAATGACCAATTGTTAAGATGTCTGAATAAATGTAATATTCATTTTACTCAAGACTCATCCAGTGATTTTCTGATGTTTTCATTTGTTTCTGATCAAGATTCCAAAGATAGAATGGCAAAATAAATATAATATTAATAAAAGTTAAGTAAGTTTCCATATTCCTGTGGAGTTTGACATAATGCTTTAATATTAATCAGCTTCCCTCGCATAGATACATGTATCTAAATCCAAGTGTTCCTGTCACACTTCTACTTTTCCTAGGTTTTTCAAGCCCCTTTGGAACTATCCATCAATTGAGAATTTTCAGCAAAGATTAGAAGAAGAAAAGATCTCACAGGTTTAGGGTAAGACATTTGATACCTAAAGAGTAGCACTTTTAAGAGAAAGTGAAAAACTGAGAATACCCAAGGTTATTTCAATTCTCACACTGCTTTGAGTTCACAGACAGATCAGGGAATAAGACTGACTTTGCTGAATTCCACTATCAACTACCAAATCAAATGTCAGGGATCAGAGAGGGCAAGCGTAAGATTCATCTCATTGGTGTTTTTTCTGGGGCAAAGCAAACAGAATTCCCTTGAGCCTGACCCAGGTGACCACTCTTGAGGATAGGACAGTCCTCCTTCTACCTCTACAGGATCTAGGGGAGAATTCTTTCTTCTTTGCTTCTTCTGTCTTCTGATGCTAAATTATCAACATTCTCTTGCTCATGGTCCCTGCTTTGGTTTTGTTTTATGGTATGGGGGCTTGTACCCAGAGCTGCACACAAGCTAACCAATTACTGATCTAAATGCCCAGAGATTTTTTTTTAAATTTTATTTTGAAACAGAATTTTAAGTTGCCTAGGATGTCCTCAAACTTGAGATCTCCCTCTCCTGAGTCCAGGTGTGTATCACTGGCACCTGGCACTCATGGTCTAAATGCATATTCTACATGAATATTCTGAGTGCATTGCTCCAGTCTCTGCTTCTGTCATCTGTCATCACATCCCCTCTCATCCACAGTCAAACCGTTCTAAGCCTCCCACTTAAGGGCATATGTGACTATAGTTAGGACTGACACAGATATTGTATGGTAATGTCTCTATTTCAAGATCCTGAATTTAGTTGCATCCATGAAGTTTCTGAATGACATAAGCCAATACTAACAATTTTCAGGAATTAGAATTTATACTTCTTGAGGGTCATTATTCAGCCTACTACAGTCTCAAGAGCCATGCCATTTTTATATTTTTCTATTTCTCTTAGGTCCTGAATTATTCAGCAGTAAACTAATGGGTTTGATTCATGGATTATGTAATTAGGTAATTCTGTGCATAATTTCCTTGTTGACATAATTCTTGCTTTAAAACATGAACATGTTGTCTATACATTCATTTTCAGCTGATGACTTTCCCTACAGTTCATTAATAAAAAATCAAGCCATCAGATTCTCCAATACCCCCAGGGGTAGATTATCTGCATTTGTAGTCTAATTTTTCTTCACTACTGTGACAACAGATGAACTTTCTAACATACACCAATATTTCTGAATGCATTTTGAATCTATTTCCACTCAGTTTCTCAAGTTACTAATGCAATTATCCTTCTCTCTACTTCACTATTCTACCCAAGAGATAGAAAAGGGCCCAGGGTGTGTTTCTTCTCCTCCTCCTCCTTCTTTCCTATGAGTCCTGTCTGTCTCACTTTGGAGCAATTATGGCTCCAGGGAAGGGAACTGAGAGAACACGGTCTTGGGAAGTAGGCTGAACTCTAAGGAAAAGATATTGGAAGAGGGATGAGGGCTAGGAAAGGGGTGAGGAATCTGGTCTTATACATAATGGATTGGGGAATATATGTACAAGTGTACATATACATACATATACATATATTTCTTCCCAGAAAATTGTTAGAATATCCAATATCAGAACATCGTCGACCACTTTAACCTTTGAATTTTTGTATGTAATATTCATATGCTATCAATATAACAGTATCAGCTTCTTTGTAATTGATATTAACCTGTACAAAATTTCCATCTCTTTATTTTAATACTTTAAAAAAATTTTTTAAAAACAGTGCTTCAAATGTAGTAAACACATGTTGATTAAATAAGTTTAGATAAATAAGTTTGAATTAAATTCCAAGAAACACAAATGAGAGGAAAAAAAAGAAAGTACAAAATTAGCACATAAGACAGTGAGATCCTGAAGGAAGGCTGAGAGCAGCAGTATTAGAGGGGGTGGGGGAGGCATTTGAAAGAGAGATGGAACCTCAGGAATGAACACCTGACAAAGAGCAATGTGGTGAGAGGGGGTGCATCCTAGATTCTGCTATATTTTGTGGGGTGTAAGTATTTCATTTATTACCATCTAAATCATTAGTGAAAAATCTATGTTACTCATAATTTTTTAAGAGTTAGATTTGTTTTGCTTTGTAGTTCAGTGATAAGTGAAGTATGCCTCATCAGGATACTGTGTGAGGCAGGCAGATCTTGAGATGCACAGTTACAGTCTTTGTTAATATTTAGGGTGAGATCCTCTTTCATATTTGATTATAAACTGCACAGGACAGTGATGTTTGTTTAGCCTTTGTTATAGCCTGAGTGCCTAACGAAATATCTGACCATAGTAGGGGTACAATACACATTTGTGAATTCATGAAGATAATTTCCTACAGTATGAGCACAGGAAAAATCCAATCATGTGCTTCATACATGTCAAATGTGTTGAAGCTTCTCCTACTGCTTTGACAGTTACATGGTCAATAAGGACTTTTATTGTATTGAGATAAGATAGAAGAAATAAGAAATAGGTAGAAGAGGAGACATAAAAGAGAAACAATGAAAAAATATTTAAATTTGGAAGTGCTGTATACTTTTCCAGGCTTGTCTCCTTCCCTGACCTACTACTGCTGAATGTGGGGGAAATCTATAACTCTATATATGCACTGTTACTTAGCCTCCAACCACTCCCAATAGATTAAGCAAAGAGAGAAATGTTATTCTGAGAAATGTGGAATACTTTCCAACACTATCTACTCATCAGAAAATGAAGACCATGTTACCCTAAGAATCCTGAGAGTGACCAGAACACCAGAACCCATCCTGAGATCAATGAACTGATGTCATTCTTACATGCCATTCCATAACCGCTCATCACCAAGTTTCCTTTAAATGAAGAGCTGTGAATACCCCAAATGCATCTCTCACTCAGAAGATGACTCATATTTTCCCCTAAATGTACATCTCTTGTTTTATCTGCAAAGGTATCTCTCCTTTGAGATTGGCCCTATTCTCCCTTGAATATGTATTTACTTTCCTAAATAAACTTCTGTCTATGCCTCTGACAAGGGCATGTCAGATTGTTTTCTGGTATGTAAGGCAAGAACCTTGCTGGTCCTCAGTCAAATTTCCCCTTCTCCTCAGCAACTCCTGGGATCATTCTTTGGTGATACCTCTTCTGTGACAGTATGACCTCCATACACACCCTCATATCACCCATTGCTTAGTGTTTTGTGTTATACTGGAGTGCAATTACAACATTGTCTATGATTTATATTGTACTCAATGAATGCACATGCTCCTTTTCTTTATCTATCAAATTCCAAATTTTTTTTAACCTTTTTTTTTTATATTGATTGTTCAAAACATTACAGAGCTCAAGACATATCATCTTTCATACATTCGACTCAATTGGGTTTTGAACTCCCCAAATACATAATACAGACTCACTTCTGTTACATACTCACATTTTTACATAATGGCATATTAGTGACTGTTGTATTCTGCTACCTTTCCTATCCCCTACTATCCCCCCTCCCCTCCCCTCCCCTCCCATCTTCCCTCTCTACAGGTATCAACTCCTGGAAGCATTCTCAGCCAGTGGGTTCAGTGTTATTGTTAGGCATTACCATAGCAACATATACCTATATTTGAATCATAGCACTGCATTTCAAATAGCTTTCTCACTCTTCTTTAAGTCCTTATCCATGTATCTGAATATATGTCACAGAACCTAATGCCCAATGGAAGCAACATCCTTATCAAATGACTAAGTGATTGAGACTTTCTATGGAAACAACATCCTTATCAATGTTAGGGTATTTGAAATTATGTAAATGCAAAATGGAACTCCTTTCTATAAGCAAATGTGCTAGAATTGTGAAAACTTTCTCATTATCACCAATGTTTCCCATATCCCTTGTGCTGCAGTTCCAGTGATCTTGGCTGTACTTTTTACTCTCGCACCTGTTACTATAAACTGGTTTGTATAGGTGAAGCCAGTTCCAGGAAATTGGAACTTGAGGGCTACCTGAAGTTCAAGGGCTTTCACTGCCTAAAGAATTACTTCCAAGTAAGGGGAGAGGGAAAATCCATTGATTCATCCTCCAAGGTCACCAATCTGAGTAGGCGTGTTAGGCTCTGCTCCTGTGGGATGAAGCTGCAGATGCCTAGAGAAATGGTCATCTCCATAATGAAGCCCTGTTTTTCACTGATTGACCCAACACTACTTACTCCAAGTCTCTGGGAAGAAATTAAATAAACTATAACCAAGAACATTGTGTTTCAAGCTTTGCTTTTAGAGGAACCTAAGGTAAAATAATACTTTCTATAACAGACAGTTTATTAAGCAAAATTTTACTTGTACTTGAAACAAAAACTTTTGCTTATGCATGTATCCTTTATTATTTTTAGAAATATCTATATTTTTTAGAGAATTATAAAATCACGATGCTCTTAAAAATGATTTTTATAGCTAACTCTATGGTCACAGCAGATTAAACACAATTTTTATATTCAAATCCCTGCAGAGGTATTTGCCAAGTTTGCAGAAACATCCATTACAATGCCTATCTCTGCACTGAGAAGTTTGTAAGACCCAGCAGGAATTTCAGCTGACTATGGTGCAATAAATGGGATTCATCCACAATCATTCTATTTCTATTTTCAGAATAAGTGTTTAATATATGCTACCTACTTGGGAAAATGTTCAGGATAGTGTCCTTTTTATGAATACCCTTTCTGATTACATTATTTTAAAGAGAGACAAAATAATGAAAGTTTTTAAATTAAAAATGATTGTCGTCTAATTTGTTATAGTTATCTTAAGACACACATCTTAAGAGCTTCTTGCTTTTTACGCATCATCTTAGAATTCTGTAATCAACCAATATGCTTAGTAATTTTTAAATGTAACGGCTAACTTTGAATTGCATATAAATATTAAATCTGAGAAATTTGGAAAGTGGTATTGGGTTCTTGCATGGTGTGTCTGTAGACACACTAGTGGAGTGTATTCATGTTCATGTTCTGCTTAAATTGAGAGGGCAGGGAGTTTGCTATCAGGAAGTAGGTACCCAAATGTCAGGAAAAGGTTTTTCACTCTCCTGCCACTCACATAAACAAACAAACAAACAACAACAACAAAAAACCAAACACTTTAGCTTCAGTTTACTGAAACTGATCCTTTGAATTTTTGCAAATAGAGATACAGAAGGGATTCTAACATTTTACTGTGACTTGTCCATTCTACCTATCCCCCTTAGTTTAAGTCCCATTTCTTCCATCCATCCTCATTGCTAACTTTGATTTCAGTTTTTCAGACTTCTATCCAGCACATGGTTGTCAACTCCTTTTGATTATCCTTTAAATTTTATTTAGATTTCATTTTTTTCTACTGTTTTAATCCTTTAATTCACATCTTTCCTCATTTGTCTGGAAATATATCAACATGTCTGATGTGTTGGTGATACCTTTTCCTCCTCAAGACTTTTCTCATGGATGATATAGATTTCTTGCTGTAGGGTGTCAGAAGGGACACAAGCAGGTGTGCGCACTCTGTTCTTCAATTGCTTGTCTATGCCCACACCCTCACTTAAACATTTCCTCTGGTTTCTTGACACTACTCCTTTTCCTATTTTCTCTGTGTCTTCTTATTATATTTTACTGTATTTCATTATTTACCCTCCTCAAGTTGTCTGGCTTTTTCAAGACTTGACCCGAAGTGTTACATATTTTCTCATTTCCTACTGTCTCCATGTGCTTTCTCACCCACACCACTGTTCAATTATCACCCTTGTTGCTATGAATTTTGTTTACATCTGAACACTTTTATTGGAACTACTTATTGTTTTTCTACTATATGCCAAGTGTATTACAATCTTATTATTGTTATAGTTTGATTTTTCATTATGTTATACTTAATTCTAAGTTTTACGTATTAGGAAAAATACATCTGGTATAGCATCAATATCTAGAAAACGACTGAAAATCTGGAGTAATATGATACTGAATTGTTACATAGTACTAACTTTTAAATATCTACTGACTATTAGCTTCCAGAATCGGTTGATGGGGAAGCATATAAGACTTTGTTGTATTTGATGATAATGTAGAAGCAAAAGTAGAAGGCAAAAGAAGATAAAAGTAGTTGAGGGAAGGAGTAGTAAAAAGTAGGGATAAAATTTTTCTAATTTATGAAGAAATTAAAATTTGTTTTGAAAAGTATGAAAACTGCAAAGATTTCATACATTATTGAATCTAAAAGGGAAGCAACAGAAAAACTATGAAAATATCTGAACATGACATAGAGGAGTGTACACCCTGTTTGAGGAGGGGAGGGGATTTGGGGTTGGGAAGATAGAAGAATGAGGTTGGACATTATTATCCTATGTGTGTATATGATTATATATGATTGGTATGATTTCACATCATGTACAACTAGAAAAGTGAGAAGTTGTACTCTATTTATATATGATGTATGAAAATGCATTCTACTGCCACGTATAACTAAATAGAATGAATTTTTTTAAAAAGAATATATGAACATGTGACAGGAGAACAGAAGCAGTGTTTGCATACTTATTTGAGGGATTAAACAACTATTATTTAAAATTGATTAACCAAGAAATACCAAGGTATTTTTCTAGCATTACATGAAAGTTTTCAAATATGTGAATTAAAAATAACTTTTTTTTTCCTAAAAAATGAAACACTAAAGAGTGACTTTTAAGGACAGGGAGAGGGATCAATATGGTTTTTTTGTTTCTCTGCATTGCTACATTCATTCAATAGGGATGTTTTAACATGATAAAAAAGATATTAATAGACAATAGCCAAGGAAACAACAGACTTAGAAAATTCATATTTCTTATTTCTTTAGATTACCTATCTTCTCTGGTAAAAAATAAGACTGTCCCTGAGTGATATAACTGAAACTTAGTAGATTTATTCTACTTGTTTATTTTCAGTTAAATTTGAAATCACCATGTTGTTTTACTTATTTTTGCTGCACTTATTAATCATGTCACTGTATTTTTCAAATAATGTTGAAGATACAGACATTTATTAAAAATAAACAATATTGATTATTGCAATTATTTCAATTCATTTGACAGCTAAAATTATTCATGTCTGGTGACATAGCATTTATTATATAAGAAACAATGACTAATAGTGCATTATTCTGACTAAACGGAGGGAATGAAAACCACCAGTAGAGGATGGATTGGGGATTGGTTCTAGCAGGATGAATATCTCTATTGAGAAAGAATGGGTTGGGGAATAATGATGTGGATGAAGATGCAATTAGTTAGATTTGAACTGTGTTAGTAGGAAGATGAGGTTGACAACTTAAATAGTTCTGTGAAGTGGTAGTAGGGGAACTGCCCATTTGAAGGAAAGCAGAGAAGCATCCAAAAGCTTTTTGACAAAATAGTAGATTAAATCATCCAATTTAATGGGATTGAGTAGCACCTTTCAAATTGGTGATCATGAATCCACAGTTGGGTGTTACTTTTGAAGCAGTCAGAATAAGACTACAGTTGAATTCATTGGGATCAGAGGTTTGCCAAACAAAAGAAACAAAAGTTGGAAGGAATAGAGTATTTTAAATATCAGTAAAGGATTACTCTTTAATGTTTGAGTATAGAAGGTAGAAGGTAAAGTTAAGTGACACATTTGGGCCATGAATTAAAAGTTACCCATGGACATTGAAACTTTTAACTAACTAGTAAAGGTAGTATTAGTTTTGGAGTTCTGACTAATCTATGTGTTATTTTTATAACTGGCATGTGTAATAAGAGGTCTGTTGTATGAAAAGAAGGCGGAAAAGATTCTCCAACCTCAGGCCTGAACCAACTGCAAGGTGTAATTATATATAAATGAATAGTGTAAATGGAATTAATTGTTCACAGAGAAGAATGTTACAATTCTCAGGTAAGGATGCTTTAAATTCTTAAAGGATTAATGAAAGAGTGCTCTGAAATTTTATGAAAACAGCTCACAGAGAAGCAAATCAATTCCAAGATGTTGATTAGATAAATTGGAAAAATAAATTTGAAGTAAGCAAAATATATACACACTCAGAACTTCAACTAGAATGATGGAACACACAATGGTGACACTTAAATCTCTTTACCTGGCCTAGCTGTCTTATGGATATTAGGAACATATATTGGAATGCCTACTATATAGCTCCACAGAGATTTTCTGTGGATACTTCACCTTATCGTATCCAAAACAAAATGCCTCATGTTCACCCACTCAGCAATCTGTTCCTCCACCTGCCTCTTGTGAAGAAGCTACACCCACTCATTAAAGTATGCCAGTACCTTGAAATTGTCTTATACAGTATCTCCCTGCAGTCCAGAGAACCATGTTTAGTTTTCAAATCCTGATAATTCTACCCACTTAATACCTCAGTCATCTTTCTTACCCTCCAAGGTTACTATCACTATTTTCGTTCCATCCCGTATCACCTCTATTTAGTTTCAGTAGCCTCTGGGTTGGTCTGCCAGTCCCTGTTCATGTTTCCCACCTGTTCATCCATGACAGTATCCTGTGTGGGCTTTAGCAGGACTCATCTTCTCTCTAATGTTCCAGCGTTAGATTTCTCCTCTTTAAAATGAATATTTTATTTGTACTTTATCCATTAAGGCTACTAAAATCTATTGAGTCTACAATACTGTGTGTGTGTATGTATACTTATAGCTTAGTGAGTCTCATAAACTTCATTAATGAGTGTGTATATATCTAAAGACACACTAAATAGTAAAAAAAATCAGTGATATAACTTTAGTCATAGATTCCAGCAGCAAACATAGTCTAAAACCAAGTATGTAAAAGAACAGCATTGAGATAGATTATTTTTAAAATTTCAAAATCAATCAGTTCTCAGCTCACTTAATAATGCCTTCATAGATTTTTTTTGGTTGCATGATAGAGCAAGTTGCATATCATATATCAACTGTAATACAGCATTTGACTTCTTTAATGCAATGCTTCACTATAAATGTCTATAAATACAAATGAGGTGTTTAAATGTGAAGATACTTTAGATAGATGGCAATACCTATAATTATAGCATCATCATATCTGCCTGAATTGCACTTAAAAGTTAAAGTTCCAACTGTTCCTATTATTGAAAAAGTAATAATAACAATTATAATTGTACTATGAAGTATTAAAAGCTGAACATTCAGTTTGAAAGCAGCTAAAATAAAAATGTAATGAAAACTGAACCCATAAAAAGCTTACAATTCATATACATATGCTATATGGAGGCACTAAAGTGGAAAGAAAAGAACTGTGGTCTCTTTATGACAGTTCTCAGATTCTCTCTTTCTTTCTGGAATTACAGTAGCATTATAATGAATATTTTTCATCCATGGATCATCACTTTCCCATATCAAAATTTTTCTTCTAAGGTATGCATAACCTCAGAATAAAAATGCTGAGTTTCTAACCATAGTGAATGCCTTTTTATTTTGTTTGTACTAGGTCAAATGCTTAGAGAACACTAAATATCTGTTTTTCACATGTGAGACAGCCGACCATTTTCCTCTGGGCCACGCAACTTACCATCATTTCGTAGAGTGAGTGGTGTTGGAGGACTAAGTACTCGAGCATTCGTCACTGTGTTTTTCACCAGACAAATATAGCTGCCGACATCTGAGGTTTGCACTTTAGAAATATAAAGGTTGCCTGTCTCCTGGGAAATGAACCGCCGGCTGTCTTCCGCCACAAAAGAAGGGAACTCATTAAACACCCAGCTATAGATGATCTCTGAAAACACAAAATTCAGTTGTTGAAAGATACATATTATTTAACTATCAGACAAAGCTCAAATAACAAAAGACTTTATAAGTACCACAGAGATTGCAAGTCTATCTATGTTTTAATTTAGCACATTGCATTCAAAGAATTGTTATGCTTCATGGCTACAGGAAGATTTGGATATTTCTTAGGGATGCTTTATTCTTTCACTTCCAATGTGTACTGAATATAGGTTAGATACTCAGCATTACAACATGAAAATAAAAAGATGAGACAGTTCCTTATTCTCAAAGATCATCTTACTGAGGGAAATTTATTCCAACCCCTTGAATCAGCATGCAATAAAGAGATGGCAATGTATATTCAATTGTAAATACAGCTTGAGAGAGGGGCATAGTCATTTTGATCAATGAATATTTCCTGAATTAGGAGATATTTGAGGTGCATTCATTTACTGGTTTATTCATCACACAATGGTTGAAGATCACCTCAGACCAGGCATCCTTCCAAGAGAAATCGGAACATCCATGCTTTTATTATAATGGGGGGAAATGAAGTCTATATCAACAAATAAGGGTATATCAAGCAATTGATAAGTGCTGTGAAGGAAACTATAGCATTTTGTGAGATTGTGGCAGGGCTGAGAAACTTTTGAATTATATCTTACAAAGTCTCCATAGATAAGGATTAGTATAATGACAATGAAATGACTAGGAGAAAGGAAAGCAGGGGAAATAATGACAACTACCTTAGGCAGGTATTTTTAAAATAGTCATGGAAGATACAAAATGATTACATGTGAGTGGTAGTGGTAGTGACAGTCATGGGGAAAGTGGAAAGAAGTGATGGACTGGTTCTGGTAAAAACATGGTGGACGGTTGACAGAAATGCTGATGAATGATTATGAAATGTAATAAGAACAACAACAACAAGGATTAAGTTTTCTTATTCGTAAAATGGGAATATCATTATCTACTTCATAAGTTTAAAACAAAATAGTGCATCTAAGAACTTGAAATATAATAATATATACATAATATAAAAAGTACATCTTTATGATGGCTCATCTCCCTAAAACTGTCTGGTTAGGGGTTCCGTCTAACACAAAGGGGACAGCACAGGGATCTAAAACAACAGTAAAGGAAAAATGTAAAATTAAGTATTTGATATTTTCCACAAAATTTTCAATGAAGAATTGAATATTTATTTTAGGCAAGATTTAGCCAACATATTTTTATTTTCAAGGCACATATGGTAGTTCTAGCAGAAGCCTGAAAATTTTGAAATATTTTAATAAATTCTTTATAAAGAAAACTATTGTATGGTTATAATTACATAGTTGGTAGTCTTACTCCACTTGATATTATATCAAAAAATTATTACAAGTATCCACATGGCCTTTTTCAAAGGAGGCCCATGGAGTATATCTAAAATACTTCAGCATGCACTCACCATGCTCAAGGAGCCTAATTCCAAGGACTTCTGTTTTAATTATATGAAACCTTCTAATTGTTATAATGAAGTTTATTTTATCATTCACACAAATCTCACAGACATTTAGTATTTTTTATTAGAATTTACTGGAATTTTTTGTATTTTTGGTGTATACTACTTAAAATTTGGGAGGAAAGAAAGCAATGAGCTATTAAAGGCTATCATTCACTGAAATATTATTTATGTTACACTGTATATTAGTCTGCTTTACATCTCTGTGACCAAAATACATAATAAGAACAGTTTAGATAAGGAAAAAAAATATTTTTGGTTCATGTTTTGAGAGGTCTCAGTCCATGGTTGGCTGACTCAATCTCTCTGATCCTGAGGCAAGGCAGATCATCATGGTGCAAGGTCAGGCAGAGGAAAAGTGCTGAACTCATGGAAGCCAGAGAACAGAGGAAAAAGAGGAGCCAAGGAAAAAATATCATCCTCAAAGGCAAACCCCCAATGACCTACTTCCTCTAGCAGTGCCCTGCCTGACTATATTTACTAACCAGTACAGTAGTCCTTCCAAATTATTAATCTAAAAACTAGATTAGATGAATCACTAGTTTACAGCCTTCAAAAACTAATCGTCTCACCTCCAAACATTCTTATATTGCTTAATATGAGCTTTGGGGGACAGCTCATATCCAAACCATAACACTCTGATAATATTTATTGAATCGGTATCTCATAAAATATCAGAATGAGACTAAAGAATATAAAAATTAACATTTTCTCAAACTTTATAGAGTATTTGTGGCTCAAAAAAAGCTCATGTAGTTCCTCAAATAAGTTTCTGGTTTCATGTAAAAAAGCATTTCATAATTACAAGAAGGATAAAAAATTAAAACAACAAAAAGCTAACAATCTATACCAAAAATAAAAATATTGAACTGAACGAAATGTCTTTAGAATTCTTTACTGTATCTACCTATGAGGTTTTCTTTTACCTATTAAGTGTACCTGGCCCTTAAAAATAATCTTATATATTCTTTTTTATTAAATGATAAAAATTTGACATTATTATTCATTTCAGAAGATATTGAGACTAGTTGCTCAATTGTGATTTCACATTTTTGAAGGTTTTTTAAACAGTATATTTAGCTAAAGCAATTCGAAGTGCTGTAGATGTTTTGGTATGATCCTTGTGTATATTTTAGCAGACAATGAGTATTTTTGAGGTATCTTGTACATCCTAGATTGTAAAAAGCTTCCATAAGAATGCTTTTGCATCTGCTTATACCCAAGGATACACTCACTTTAAATTCACTGGTGTTATTTTTGTTACCATGTGGTATTATACGTTTAGCCTACAAACCCATGTGCTATGGAGTCTTTGGGCTTCTCTGGGAGAACTTTTTGTCTTTTGTTGAAACAGTGAGGGTCATTCTAGTTCACTAGAAGTATGGCACATCTAGGGCCTGGCTTGATGCAGACATTGCTATTTCAACTTTTAGTAGCAAAGAGACCTAATGTCTTGTCATTTGTCCTGGCAGGATCTTTCATCTTCAAGATTCTAGGCTTTATGGACAATTTCTATGGCTTGTTCCAAGATGTCTTCAGTATTAATAAAATAAACTTTTAAGCTGATAAGCTCCGCCTAAGTCTGATTTTGTACTTCTGTATTAAATTTTAGCCTAAAGCTGCCTCCACATGTAACAAACTGCATCATAACTCAGTATGTAAACAAATTGCAAACTTAATTAAGGGGATATTCTTGTATCAGATGTCTAATTTTCAGCCAGTCACAGGAATCAAGTTTCAACAGTTCACAGTATGCCAGCTAAATCCACCATGTCCATATTAGGCAGATGCTGACTGTGACTAATCAAATTGTTTTTGTATCTCACTGTCACTTCCTTTTCTGTAGAAATAAACACAGCCTACAGATGTAGTAGAGTGGGGTATTCTGAAACAACCAACTTTAGTTAGGAATTCTATCTGGTTTTAAAATCTTCTCCTTGCTCAAATAAGCTTCATAAAATGTAATTCATCTCACAGGTGGAGTAAGATGGTAGCTGAGTAATATCCTCCAGTGAACATCTACCCATAGGCATGACAAATGGAAGTGTTATTCAAGCACCAAAGCACCTTAGCAATAGCTAAGGGAATGAGATGAATGATCATAGTGCCTGCTTTTGGTATAACAAAATGGAAAGATATACTGAGAAGGCAGGAGGAAGTTGCCCATATCATCTCATCTCCATATCCAAGCAATATAGCAGTGTGTAGAGATGCCACATGCTTGAAGGAAGAAGAGGGAATTAAATTCAGGTCTTAGGCTTGAAACCCAGCTAGTTCCAGGTCCTCTACAGTGAGACCCATTGCCAGGGAGAGGCCTATAACACCTGCTACCAGGATAATATCTATGAACTAAACTGCTGGAATTGTGTTAGCAGGCAGAGACAGCTTCCAACATCCTTTCTCCAATCTTGGATAGTACATCAAGAAGCAAGATTCTACCACTGGGAACAGGAAACTAAAGCTAAAATAGAATTTTGTCTTGGTGCTCAGTACCAGGTCCATTAGGGTGAGATCCTTAACTAAGTAGAAACTGAAGGCAGTTCCTTAGGTAGGCTGATGCTAAGCTGGGTTGTATGTGAATCTCACAGCTACTAGCACTTTCTGTAAGGCAGAGCTCAAAGATGGAATAGATAGACCTGTCCTCACATCAGGAAATGCCTGGGACTGACTTAAGTTTTGTCCTGTATCACTTGTAGACTTGGAATGAGCATGAGGCACATTTCCTTTCCCGCATCCATATTACACTGTGCAGGTCCCTGAAATTGGGAAACTCAGGTGAAATACAGCTTAGCATTAGCTCTGATGGCCAAAGATTTTCTCCACTATCTTATACCCAATCTCAGGCAGCACATTTATTGCAAAGCCAATGCTAGAAGATAGAACTATAGAACTGCCCTGGTATTGGGAGGAAACTTTACTTAGTAGGACAGACTCATGTTTAGGCCAGTCACCACTAGCTATGGTGCACCCATGGGACTGTGAAAGTTCTAGTAGTTGTGAGATTAACATACAACCCAGCTTAGCATGAGTCTACCTAAAGAACTGCCTACACTAACACTACCCCAATCTTGGGCAGCATAGCATGAAGAAGAAACTATTAGCTGGGGTATGTGGGTTTGTAAGTATAGTACTTGGTCTGAGGATTTAGTGATAGGCAAGTGAATTCTAAATCTGGGCAGGTCTTAATGCCCCTGGGCAGAGGCCTACCTGCAGATGGAACCTCTGGAATAGACCCAGTGCCAAAGAAATATACACAGTGCCAGTTTATTAGACTCATATTCCGACTAGCATCATTTGTGGCTGGTTGTAGAAGTCTTGTGCCACAAGTTTATCAAAATAATAGATAGCCAATAGCAGTGTTTTGTTGATCTTTGTGGTATGTGAGCTTGGCAGCATTGGTGGCCATAGGATCCTGGAGCTGGTTGATCCATGGTGATTCTATGTAGAGTCTCAGAAAATTCCACAATACCTTATCACAAGATGGTGTCTATGGAAGGGGTTTTCTGGGATACCTCATTCCCAGTAAAACTTGTGGATATGGACTGTTCTCCCTAAGCACTCCCCTGGTTCATGCTGAACAACATTTCAACTATTGATTTGGGACACTCTTGAACTCACCTGCTAGTGATAAAACAGTGGCAACATGCCAATTGTAGACACCTGGCAACCCAGACCTGGCACTATCCAGTTCATAAAAAGTGGAAGTGACTATAAGCTAAGAGAAAATGATCCTTCTTGCTATAGTTTGGATCCAAATGTCCTCAGTCATTTGGGTACCATTCCAAATGACTTAATAACTTTCTGTAAGGCATAGTCATTGATGGTACTATTGGGAATTGGCAGAAACCTGAGAAGGTAGGGTTCTAGTTGGAGGATAAGCCACTGGTCAAATGTGCTTGATGGGTGTATCTTGTCCCAGCCTCCCAGCCCCTTTCTTCCTTGTCACCCCCTCTTTTTTCTTTCCATTTCTTTCTCTGCTTTTGATTGGTATGAAGTGAGTAGCTTTGTTCTGGTACATCTCCTGGCCATGATGTTCTGCCTAGAAACTATAGGGTCAGCTGAGGAGGGACTAAAACATCTGAAACCATGAGTCCAAATAAATCTTTCCTCCTTTAAATTAGTTTTCTCAGGTATTTTGTCATAGAAATGGAAAGCTGACTAATGCTAGTCTGTTTACAATTTCTGAAAATCCAGATAAGGAAGATTGGGATAAAAATCTAATCCTTAAATTCTCAGAAGATGTCACACATCAAGAAATATCAAGAACTCTCAAGAAACTATGACCTAAGGTAAGAGTCAAAATTAGGCACCAAAAACCGACCAGATAACCATCAGTATGGGATAATTTTCAGAGAATTTGAAACAACTGTTTAAGGAAATTCAATGAGTTCAAGAATACATGGACAAAAAATACAATATTCTAACAGCATAACTTAAAAGATTAAATCAATTAAAGTAACCCAAGTAATCAAGTGGAGAAATACATTTGGTTAATTTTAAAACACCAATAAAAGGTGTCAGTATCAAGATAGATCAAACAGAAGAAAGAATTAATGAGTTTGAAAGTGGATATTTGAAAATGCAGAGTTGGAGGAAAAAAAAATGAGTGAAGAAAAATGAAGAAAGCTAATGGGAAATTTGAGACAGTATTATATGAATAAATATTTGAGTTTTTGGGATCCAAGAAGAACTTGGAATTCCAGAGTAAGAAAGCTTATTCAAAGAAATAATTGCCCACAACTTCCCAAATCTAATGCCAGGTACAAATATGCAGATTTAGAAGGTGAAAGGTCAACAGTCAGATTTAACTCAACCAAATTCTACCTAAGACATAACCCAGCTCTATGGTGAAAGATTAGGAGAAGATTTGGAAGAGAAAAGAAACAAATGACACATAAGGGTATCATAATTTCCTGGGCTATGGACTTCCCAGCAGAATCCTTACAGGCTATGAGCGAGAGAGATGGTGTTTTCACAGTAGTAAGTGGGAAAGAAAAATGAGAAGAAAAACAGAACACATGCCAATGGAGAATACAGTGCCCAAGAGATGAAGGAGAAATAAAGACATGACTAGACTAATGAAATCAGAGAGAAGATATATTCACCACACCTGTCCTACAAGGAATGCTAAAGGCATCTCTTCATAGTGTAATAGATATTAATGAGCCAGAAGAAAACAGGGGAAGGTGAAAAACTCACTGGTAAGAGTAATTACACAGGCAAATTCAGCATGCTCTAATATTGTTAGCATAGTGTATAAACTGTCCATATCTTTATTATAAAGACTAAAAGCAATTAAAAATAATTATCATAACTTTATAAGATATAGGCAATATATAAATATATAATGATCAAGGGGTTCATTCAACAAGAGAAATAGCAATTCTAAATATAAATGTACTCAATATTGAGCACCCAAATATGCAAAGCAAATATTAATAGACTAAGGGGAGAGATAGAGAGATCCCAATACAATAATATGTGGGGACTTTAAATATGCAGTAGTAGGCAGATCATCCACACAGAAAATTGACAAAACATTAAAATTAAATTGCACTTTAGATACGAGGAATGTAAAGACATTTATATAACATTGCCTCAAAAAGCTGCTGAAGACATTTTTCTTACAAGCATAGAAAATATTCTGGGTAGATCATAAATGCCCACAAGTCTTAATGATTTTTGAAAAAAAATCATATAAAATATTGTTTTGACCATGATACAATACACTAGAAATCATTAACAAGAAAAGTCGAAACTATAAAGACAAATGGAAGTTAAAAAAAAAAAAAAAGAAAGACTTTTGAGCAATCTATGGATAAAGGAAGAAATCAAGAAGAAAATTTAAAACTTCCTGAAACAAATGGAAATGGAGATTCTTATACCTCAAATTACAGAATATTCCAAAAGCAGTTCTAAGAGCAAAGTTTACAGCAATTAATGCCTTCGTGACAAAAGCAAAAATATCTCAAACTCCCTACTATTGCATCTCAAGGAACTAGAGAAACAAGAAACAAACATAAAATTAGAAGGATAGAAATACTAAAGATTGAAACAAATTAATATAGACTAAAAATACAAATAATCTATGAAACAAAGAGCTGTTTTTTTTTTTAAAAAAAGTAGACAAACTCTTAGTTAGATTAAGAAAAGGAGATAGAAGACTTAAAATCAGAGACCAAAGGTAGATGCTACAATTAACACCATAAAAATATAAAGTATCATTATAAATTAAGAACAATTAAATGCCAACAAATTTAATAGGTTAGCCAAAAATATTCATTAGAGAAAAGATAGCCTCTTCAAAAAATTAGATGGGAAAACTGGAAATCCATATGGAGTAGGATGAAATTTACTATCTCTCACCTTGCACAAAACACAACTTAATATGAATCAAAGAACTATATATTAGACCAGAAACTCTGTACCTAATACAAAAAAAAAAAATGTAGGCCCAACACTTCAACATATTGGCATAGGAACTGACTTTCTTAATAGGATTCCTAAAGCACAAGAAGTAAAAACAAACAAACAAAAATAATAATAAATAGGATGGTATCAAATTAAAAAACCTCTTACCAGTAAGAAAACAATCAAAATCATGAAAAAAAGAGCCTATAGAATGGAAGAGAATCTTTGCCACCCACACCTCAGATAAGACATTAATTTCCATGATACACAAAGAACTCAAAAAGCTTAAAACCAATAAATAAATAACCCAATCAATAATTCAGTAAACTAAACAGATGCTTCTCAAAGAAAATATACAAAGGTCAACAAATTAAAAAAAAAAAAGTTCAACTTCTCTAACAGTTAGGGGAATGCAAATTAAGACTACACTGCAATTTCACCTCACTCCAATCAGAATGGCAATTCTCAAGAATACAAGTAACAAGCCAGGTGCAGTTGGTGCACACCTGTAATCCCAGCTGCTCTGAAGACTGAGGCAGGAGGATCATGAGTTCAAACCAGCCTCAGTAATAGCCAGGAATAAGCAACTCAGTGAGACTTTGTTTTTAAATAAAAATACAAAATAGGTCTGTGGATATGGCTCAGTAGTTGAGTGCCAATGAATTCAATCCACAGTACCAAAAGAAAAAAGAATACAAGTAACAATAAATGTTGGCAAGGATGTATGGAAAAGGGCGCATTTATACACTAGTTGTGGGACTGAAAATTAGTATGACCACTATGAAAAGCAGTATGGAGATTCCTCATAAAGCTAGGAATACAACCACCATTTGGCCCAGTTATCCTACTCCTTACAATATATGCAAAGGAGTTAAAATCAGCATGCTTCAGTGAAACAGCCACACCAATGTTTAAAGAATAACAAACCACAATAGCTAAGCTGTGGAACTAACAAGGTGCCTTTCAACAGATGAATTGATAAAGCATAGTGGTATATACACCCAGTGGAATGTTACTCAGCCATAAAGGTTAATGACTTTATGATATTCGTGGGTAAATGGATGGAGCTGGAAACTATCATGCCAAATGAAATAAGTCAATCCCCCAAAACCAAAAGTCAAATGTTCTCTCTGATATGTGGATGCTAACAATCAGTGAGGGTGGAATATAGAAAGTTCAGTAGATTAGACAAAGAGCAATGAAGGGAAGGAGAGGGATAAGAATAGGAAAGACAGTGGAATGAATCTGGCATAATTTCCCTATGTACATATATTTATACACCACAGTGAATCAACTTTGTGTACATCCATAAGAACGGGGATCCTAATTAGAATAAGATATATTCCATGCTTGTATGAATATAGATTCTACTGCCATGTTTAACAAAAAAGAATAGAGTAACTGACTTTTATATATTGAGCTTGTATTATGCAGCCTTGTTTTAATTACTTATTATAGAATATTTTGTCAATTATCTTGGGTTTTACACATAGATGAATATATTATCTAAAAATAGACACTTTCATATACCCTTAAAAATCTGATATCTTATAAGAAATATACAAATTCCTAGACTAATAAACCTTACCAATATTTAATCATGAAGAAATAGAAAATCTGAGCACCATAACAAGGAACAAAATTAAATCCCTAACAAAAATTCTTCCACCAAAGAAAAGCCCAGGATTAGATGGTTTTACTGCTGAGTTCTCCTAAACATCTAAAAAACCATTACCTTTCCCTTTTTTATTCCAAAAAATAGAAGATAAAATAATGTTTTTGAACATATTACATAAGTTCAGCATTACTTTGATACCAAACCAAATAAAGATACAATTAAACAAAAAATACAGTTAAACAAACACTACTGGTTAAGAACTCTGATTAATATTGATAAAAATTCCTCAACAAAATACCAGCAAACCCACTCCAAAAATCCATTAAAAAGATTATTCATCACAATCAAGTTCTGTTCATCCTATGGATATAAGTATTGTTCGATATATGCAAATCAACAGTCACGATAAACCATATAAACAGAATGAAGGTCAAAAAGCATGTGATCATCTCATTAGATGCAGAAGAAGGCATTCGATAAAATTAAATTTTCCTTCATGATAAAAACACGTAACAAATTAGGCAGAGAAGAAACATTCCTTAACATGATAAAGGTCATATATAATAAACCAAGAAATAACATTGTACCGAATGTGGAGAAGCTGACAGATTTCTCTTTAAGAATAAGACAAGGAAGCCCCTTTTTACCAATTATATGCAACATGCTTCTGGAAATCCTAGCCAGATAATTATAGTAGAGAACAAAATAAAAGGCAACCAATTTTGAATAGAAGTTGAATTGTTATTCTTTGCAGATGATTTTACATTTAGAGAATCACCAAATTTATAACAAAAATATTAGAATAAATGAATTCATCAAACTTATATTTACAAAAGAAATGATATCAGCATTCTGAAAAGACATTTGTATCCCCATGTTCACTACAGCACTATTCTTAATAGCTAAAAATGGAATAATCTATGTGTTCATTCAGTGATGAATGGATCAAGAAAATGGGGTACCCGTACACAAGGAGATATCATTCAGCCAGAGAAAGAATAAAATACTATCATTTTTGACAATATATATGGTGATCATTATGAACTGGAGAACATTAAGTTAAATGAAATAAGCGAGGCACAGAAAGATGAGTATGACATGATCTGACTCGTATGTAGAACCTAAAAATGTTGATCTTTTACAATTTGAGAGTAGAAGGGTGGTTACTAGAAGCCAGAGGGGAAGGAAGAATAGGGAAAGGTTGGTACTGTTAACCGTTAGATACTAGTAAAAATTTCTTGTGTGCTATCTCACTATGGTATCCGCAGATAACAATTACCTACTATACAGATCAAAAGGCTAGGTGAAAGGATTTTGAAAGTTTTTACCATAAAGAAATGGTAAATATTTAGGGAAATAGATATTTTTAACCAGATTTAGACATGACACAATATATTTATATGCTGAAACATCACCTGATATCCAATTAATGTTTGCAATTTTGTGTTTTATGTATCAGTTAAAACTTTAATTCATATATTTTAACAAAATTATGTCTTGGGTTTTAGTTCATATTTGTTTCTACTATCTGGCATTTTCTTCATTATGAGTTCAGGTATTCCATTGTTTTAATTGACTCATCATTTCTAAATTTTGGAAGTAGAAAATTTTCCAAGTAGTCTCTTTTGTCCTAATTGAATGTCCAAATTTTATGGTTTTATGCATTACAAACTTCAAATGCAATTGCTGCAATTTATTCAGTGTCACAAAACAGATGATATTCTCTTTGCTTCCCTGACAAATAAGATGATTACTTAAATGATATATTTCCACAACCACAGGGCATAAAAACAGGAGTTTCTGTTTGGTCAATGATGTTCATTTCTCAGAAGAGTAGCACCGTTAACAAAAACGTGTGGAAAAGAGTAATGAAACTGCACACTGGACTCTCTGAAGTCCTTGAAAACAATTTCAATGAGTAATCACATGCGATTCATTTCAACATTCTTTAATATAACTACAATTTTGGAAAAAAACATTGTTCTTTTTAATAGCATATTTGCACATCAGAAGCTTAAGGTCAAAGGATTTTAAGGGAACTCAATGGATACAGCATCTGAGTAGTTCAATGACCCAATTAATGTAACTCTCTTAGGGAACCTAGTTTCTTTTTTCCTGTCAGCTACAAAAAGGAAAACAAAACTCAAGTTTCTCTATTTTCATGAAATGTTCAGCTTTATGCTATCTGCAAAAATTTTCAGTTAATAAATTCTATTTACCAAAATCTCTGATCTCATCCTTTCTGGGTTATTCCTATAATGTGAGATTCAAAGTTGTTTACTAAATAACTGTAAGTTGTTTTTTATTACAATGTGTAAATTTTATTTTTTAAATAGTTTTTCATTTATAGTTTAATATATTTGGGAGTCAAATTTTATTAATGATGCTTCAGAGAATGTGTAATATAAACATTGTTGTATTTGCTCTTTGTTTATAATCATATTTTCTTTTAAAATTCCATGGTCCATTATGACTCCTCTCCCCACTCTGTGATAACTAATTTATGTGAAGATGCTTGAGTAATTTAGCAAGATGCTGGTAAAAATAATAAAAATGGACATTACAGAATGTCATGATGGTGCACACCTGTAATCTCAGAGACTCCAGAGTCAGAAGGATTATAAATCTGAGGTCAGCCCCAGCAATTTATTAAGGCACTATGCCACTAAGTGAGACCCTGTCTCAAAATAAAAAAAAATAAAATAAAACAAAGGGCTGGGGATTTCACTCAGTAGTAAAGTGCTTTTGGGTTAAAGCCCCAGTACCAATAAATAAATAAAGTACCAAAAATTGACACTATAATTACTTTCTCTTTGAAAGTTTGTAGTTGATGCTATCACTTTGAACTTTTGAATTGATGACATCTTAAAGGAAAGTGTAGAAAATAGCCCAATTATTATGTTACAGCTTAATATGTGAGGATATAACCTGAAATTCATGAAAAATATATTTTTATATTGCTGATATATATCTTTATCATGCTAGAAAGTATCATTCTGCTCTGTTGAAGAGCAGAGACTAAATATATCTTTTTCACCCCTATATCCTTACAACCCAAGGAGGCCTCTTGTATAATAATGTTTGTTGAATAAATGAGTAGCTAGGATAAAACATGTATATATGTATGCATATAAATCTCTCTAAATTTAGAGTACAAATGTAGATTTGTTTTCACATTTTAAACTTCACTGCATATTTGCTAAGATCTAAATGTGATTATTTTGGCATTCCAAAGATGAGTTGAAGAGATGCTTGAAGTTGGGCTAAATTCAGACACTGAGAAATAATGTAGGCAGCTTAAAAAATATAGAATATGTTGTCAGTGATCAAAAGACAAAGAGTAACTTTTACAATGGCATTATGAAATATTTTCACGATTTACTTCTGCTAGGTTAAATGGATTTTGAAAGGTTAAAGGAATATTAGATCTTAAAGTACTCCAATCACTGTTTCAGGTTAATAGACTCATATATGGTTACTTACTTTGCTTTTGCTTGAACATGCCTTTTGACACTATGTTGAGGCAGCTTATTTGACAGTCCAAGCTACTGAATGGATCATACACAAAGATCATTCTAGCTGCTGGATTTGGTCAGCTAAGAGATCAACAAGTAGTGATAAATTATTATAAGCAAATCACTTTTTCAGTGTGTTGTGGGGATATAAGATGGATCTGGGAAGGTATTAACTTGAGAATTTACTCTGAGTCATACAGTGTATACATTTAATACTAATTCTTCTTCTCCTCTCCCACAAATATTATGAAGTGGTATCATGATTTAGCAATATCAGAGGAAAAAATCCAACATTGTCTGACTCATTCTAACCTCATGTCATACCGCTTTAGGTATTATATTCTAATTTTCTTGAGCCTTAGTTTCAGTATCCATAAAATGGTATAGTAATGTTATATGGTAACATTGAAGATTAAATGAGCCACATAAATGAGAGTGTTCAACATGAAGGAACAGCTCAATAAAGGTAGCTCTTATCTCAGGACAAATGACCTGGTATAATACAGAGTTTGGTACAATGCAAAGGCATTTTACATCATGTACAGTTGTATTTAATTTCTACAAACGTCAAGTTTCATCCATAAAACACAGCCAGAAGCAAGCATCCTAAGAGTAACAATAGAATAAAGCTGATTATTAATACCACAATAATCAAGGCTTTTTAAAAAATGATCTGAAGAATGCAAGAGAGAACATTTGTCATCTACTAAAAAATGAAAGTACCTTAATACAAAGAAGCTGTATTATTACATTAAATTCCCATTATCTTGACTGAACAAAACAAAGTACTAATTCTATTTTTTTTAAGTTTTCGAGACATGTATTTTTATTATGCTGTTACCTAAAGTCAAAAGAAGCAGACTTCTTCTTCAAAATTATGTCATCAAGACAAAATAGAAATTTCATGTGCATATTATTAAAAACACCTTTAGCAAAACAGAATATAAAGAAAAGATTATTTATATAGAAACAGCAGTAAACTGACATTCTCCCGTGATCCACAACTTAAACAGCTCTAAGCAAGTGAATTCCAAGCTCTAGATTTTGAATGATTATATGAGCTGGGTGAGAGTAACTATTCTTATTTTCTCTGTGGAAGACTTTACACTCTGTAGGACATTTATATCCTAGGCGTCTTGTGTCTAAATATAAAGGTCATTGTTAACTTTTTGCAAAATACAGCCGAAAAATTTATTGCTTTACCAAGGGGTTTAAAATTATTTGTATTGAACTCTAAACTACCAGGTCTGGGTCAGCATTTACTTAGCAATGTGAAATAGTAGCACAAGTTCAATTTAGATTTTGAACTTTGCATTAAAAAGTATCCATTGAAGATTTCCCATAATTCATTGGCAAGGTTCACAGATCCCAGCCCTTAAGCAACAGAATCTGTCTTCTAGAATCTTGTCAGGGAATAAGACCATGCTTTTCAAAATTGTGAACTTAAAAAAAAAAAAAGTCATGGAGAATTACTAGAAGAATTTGGAGTTCATCTATAAGACACTAACAAGGTGATCTGCAAGTTTATCCATCATTAAATCAGAACGTTAGATGGCAAAATATAATAATAATAATAATAATAATAATAATAATAATAATAATAATCCTTAACAGATTCCTAGACCTAGAGTCAAGGAAAGGGATTCTTTTGAATGAGGCTTATGGCTTATGGAGCGGGTGTTCTCAGAAGAAGGAATTAAGGATGCAGGATGGCATAAGGACAAAAAAAAAAAAAAGTAAAGCAAGGATGGGGTGTCTGCTAGAGAATAGCTTAAGACTGATCCCACTTGGGGATCTTAAACACACATTCTGCTGTAGAATCAGTGACTGAGGCAATGGGAGACAAGGAGTCAACCAGTTGGTTATTAGTTTCTGGATGGGGAACTTGGGGTGCAATAAGGTCGGAGAGCACAACTTTCCAGATGGGGAAAGTTTTCTTGAGCAAGGACAGTAGCCGACACTCATAGCAGCTGCTGGATGGTGGCCTTAACCAGGTGAAAGACATCTGAGTGGGACTCCACTAGGATCCAGAGAATTTATAGCTCACTTACTATGTTCCAGGAAGAAAGAGTGTTCTCTGTATATTAACTTAATCCTTACAGGAATAGGTGACCTGTTTTAAAGAGGATGAAACTAAGATATAGAGAAGATCAATAACTTGGCCAAGAATGATTACTAAGCCTACATATTCCTTTGAAAAAAAGAAAAAAACCCTACTGATTAAGAAATGGTTTCAAATATTTATTAAATTGAATTAGATAGATTTGGGGTCTAATTTTTTAAATTAAAAGTTTAGTGCCTAAAATAGTAACAAATCATAATGTTTAAATCTTACTAGAACAAAAGCAGGTTGTCAATTCTCCTATTAACCATTAAGTCTCATCTAAATTAAACCATAATGGCAGAATCATACTATGTGAAACAGTAAGGAGATGCTGTGCTGATAGAGACTGCTTATAAAAAAACAGCACAGTGTGCCTGAATTGAAGATGCTCACAGAAGTCTTTATTGTTGGACAGTCACAATATTGTTGGACAGTCACAATCATGAGTCCTTATACCTAACTTATATTAAGACTTAAAGAATTTTCTAAATTTAATCATAAAAAAGTCCCACAAGTACTTATCATTTAAGTTAGCAAGTATTTTCTTCAATAAAGAGGAATCTATAGATGGAAATTCTTGATGACTGCAAAGGATTAAAATTCTGGGCAATATTCAAAAGGAAGGAAGATGAAAACCATGGTTGGCAAAAAAAAGTTTTCACATTTTTCCTGTTTTTATTTAATAAAACATTATCTGTTATCCAAAGGATTAACTTGTTATTGACATATAAATGGAATAAAATTTATATTTCCCTATGTATTAAAGCAAAAGGATTTACCCATTAAGTATTCAAAACACACAACATTTTTTTAATTTGATAGTGAATTTTTAAAAGATATGTTTGCTCCTTTTAATTTCATGCATTAAATTTCAATGCCTAGAATTTCAATTCTAGGCATTGAAAATTTATTATTGTGTGAATTTGAATAGTTGTTATAGCAAAAATATTAATAGAAACAAATATGAGTCTTATGAACTACCCCCCCATTGAGGTAGGTGAGTACCAAAACCCACCAGAATTACAATTGCTTAAATTTTATATGTTAAATGAGGGTTGCAACTTTGATTGCTTTTTTAAAATATATTTATCATATGGATGCAGCTGAGAATCTTTAGGTGAGATAAATTGTTATAAAGAAATTGGCTGTCAACTTCTTATACTCAATGTAATTTTTCATAAATGTTTTTTGTACTTTTACAATTTAAGTAATGCTCATTAATCCTTCATGTGAATCTTTAATGGTTTTATTAAAAGTAATTTATTTGTCACATTGTCATGTGCCATATAGGAATGGTGAATATTGTCTATTTGTCAGGAGACTCTGAAGTGGTTTATTTTCTGCTCTGAGAGTTTGTTCCCATGTGTACCTGCTTCAGAAAAAAATCCTAATGATACAACACATATTTATCTCTGTTGACATATAATCACTGCAATAAATCTTCAAATTACTATTAATGCAAATTCACCTACCATGACACTTTTGGGTAAACTTTTTAAATTAAGTTCTTTGAAAATTTTAGAAAAGATGGTATGAGTCTATGGTTATAATATAAAGTGTATAAGAACTTTTTAGAAGTTTTTCTTTTTTATAAGCAGTTTCTCTGTAAAAATAGATGGGTTTTAATTTTTATAATTATATTTGTATCTTAATTTCCACATAATTTCATCACTTGTAATCAACAGGTATTTATCAACTAGACATTATGTTAATGTTTAATACTGAATGATAGAGAATTTTTGAGCAATTAAAGAAAACATAAAAGGGAAATATGCCTTAAAATGCATATAATTAAAGAAATTGAATGATCATTATTTGAACATATTTATTTCTATCAGAAATGAGAGGCATGCATATACTATGGAAATAAAATGTCTAACTGGCATGAAACATGGTTTCTTCTCTTTGGTTCAATTATTTTTCCATTTCACCCCTTTTTCTTTATTTTATTTCATGAGAAGTTTTCCAGACTTCAGTTTTCAAATTGGCTTCCCCTTGGTCAGTTCCAATACTGTTTTAATCTTTAAAACTTTTTCTAATTCTAGGATATTAGTAGAGATTTTCTTCTCAAAATCTAAACATGGACAGCCTTGTTTGTCGAGCACTAATTGCTCAGATGTGTTTTGTGAATTTTCTACAAGTGTGAGTTCTGTGATGTTTTCCTCCCTAAGCCCCTCTCCCTGGTTCATTGGTTAATTAATAATTCCAAAATTCAGTGATATTTTTCAAAATCATAAAACTACTAGAAACTATAATAACTGAAATAAACTACTATAATTTTTTTGGAATCCAGAAGATTTAGATAATATGGTAGCTTGAAAAATAGGAAAACTATGTCTATAGGGCTTTCTGCAAATTTCAAGAATGGAAACCAATGGTTAAATAGATAAACTTCCTGAGGAACAAGTTACTTAGGAGGTGACTGTTAAAAAAGAAAATGAGGAATTCAGATATGGAGGGATTAGCTGAAGAAACTGACAAAAATGGAATTCAAGGCTATTTCATTTCAGAGAATGAGGAGACTATGAAGATAGATTTAGTTTTTAAATTCTAGTACTTATCATTTATTTTTAATGGATGGAAAAGCTTCACTCAAAACACTGATTTTTGTAACACAAATCATATTACAGTACAAGATCTGAGCAACACAGGATTCAACCCAATGAGCACATGCAGAGAAATAAGGTGATATGACACCATCAAAAGAAAAGATTTTTTAAAAAAAATATGTTTTTAAATATGTTATTAGTTGTCAATAATTTATATTTGGTGCTCAGAATCAAACCCAGTGCCTCACACTTGCTAGGCAAGCACTTTATCATGGAGCCATAATCCCAGTCCAAAACTATTTTATACCAATGAAAAAATATGTTTAGATTTTTACACACACACACACACACACACACACACACACACACACACACATTTTTTTTGCTTTTTACCCTGTATGCAGAATCAGCTTAATAAACTCAAAAAAACTCATATAATCTAAACTTTTAGTTAAAAAATAAATTTATGCATAAAAGAGGTATTTTGCTTTGCAGTTGGGTAATGTACAATAAACTATTCTTGTTCAAGATTCCTGTGCACATAGATTATGCAGAATTTAAAAATATGTACATTTTATATTATATTCTTTAAGATTCTCATCTTATTCCAAATTGGAATTTAAGAGTAGTTTTATTCATTATTCATGTCACCTGTCTGTCTAGGAACTTTGAGTGATGTTTACATGGGATTAAAACCATCAGTCTCTGCTTTTATGTCAGACTCCTCCCTTTCTTAGGCATCAGGTATTATTTCTAACTCATCATATTCATCAATACATCAATAGTTGATCTTCCATATGTATTTCTTACCACATTATTTCCCTAACTAGAATGCATTTCCAACTTTTTCAGTCTAGTTACATGTTACACAGGCTATTACTATACACAAGCCAGGTACAATACCATCTTCTCAAAACAAGCTTCATGAATCCCCATGATTTACAATCAACAGTCTTTTCTGAAACTCCTTGGACACATCATTAACTTGAGTCCTGATTTGCTTTGAATGGTGCCAGTTTCTCTCAGTATTCCCAGAGGCTTATTAATATTCTCCATTTCACTGTAGAATATGCTCCAGTTTGTATAGAAAATAAATAACACGAGTTTCTTACTCCTCAGTTATCATTTGCACAACACACTCCTCTTGTATTGGTACTACATTCTCTTATAGTTCTCAGTTTGAGTGGATACATAATCATTCCTGCCACAACACACATTCATCCACAGCGCAGGCTCTGTCACAGGCACTCACAGCACAGATGTCACATCCATTTAAAAGATAAAATCAATTAATTTATTTTTAGAAACTTTAAAAAGAATGCCATGTCACCATTAAAAATAGTTGAGGATAGCTTGAATTACCCGCAATCTTCATCTTTGCTGTAGTTGCCTAAAATAGCTTCTAAAACACTAGAGTGTTCCCCGAGTTGTTTAAAGAGCTCTTTCTGAAGATGAATGCAATGTTTTGTTGCTTTATCATTAGTGAAATAAGATGCGTTTATTATACCATTTCTTCAGCCCTTGGTAATAACTAGAGTTTTATAAATCCTACAAGACCTCACATAATTTTGCCCCTGTCTGTCTGTTCAACTTGGATACATCTTTCATTTTTTCAATCCTCCACGGTCACAATGGCTTTCTTGCTGTTGGTTTTCAACATATACATTACATTTTACCTTAGCCTGGGCTGTTCCTTCTCCAGATGCTTTCCAAACCTAAGGACATAAATTCTTTTAGGACTATGCACAAATGACTCCCTCTGGAGGCCTTCTCTAATCAGCTCACCTAAACCTACAGTACTATCATCTCTGTCTACCCTCCTCTTCACCCTCCCTCTTCCCCTCTTTTGTGTATGTATATGTGTGTGTGTGTGTGTGTATGTGTGTGTGTGTGTACTGATACCTTATTGGTTGTGGTGAGTTTTCTTAGGGAAATAACCTTACCTACTTGCCTATTTTTAAATGTTTATATTAGTACATTACAGTTATCCATGATACTGGGGCTCATTTTGACATAGTCATACATGCATAGAATACAGTTTGCTTTAATTCACTCCCCAGGCCTTTCTCTTTCCCTCCCCCTGCTCCCTTTCCGCTACTTTACTCATCTTTCTGCTATTATTGACTGTTCTTTAAATTCGTGCTTTATAGATGTACATAAGGGTGGGATTCATATCTGTGCCCAGCATAACTGGATCATAATATGGTCTACTAATCTATTTTGTTAAACACCACACTTAACTAATATTGTAAAATGTGGCTGTCACATAAAAAGTTACTGTTGAATGAACAGAAAGAAAATGAGTATAGATAATGACATGTTATCTTCTGTTTCATAAAATATATCTTTAGGAATTGCCATATTGGGTAGAGTTGATCTCTTTATAAGATATAAAATACAATTATTAAAAATTATTTACCTGAACCTTTTGAAAAACCTGTGCCTACACATACCCTGTTATCCATGTAGATATGCTGGACAAGGAAAAGAAACCGGAACCAATGCTAATAATCCTGCTAGTTGGCTGAGTTGTATAGATGTAATTAGATTTACATGAAGTAACTAGAATTTATAGAAGAAACAATATTAATATTAGTTATTTCCACAAATATTGCAAGTGGAAGAGAAAATAAATGAAAACAGTAATTTTAAATAATGAACTAGGAGATCCCCTAAGCACAGTTCAAAGGTCTATTCTTTTCTCTTTTTTTTTCTTTTTCAGCTGATCAATGTGTGGTGAATGCTCATTAAAAACAAACAAAAAATAAACTGTCATCTTTGTTTGTTCATTAGATTTTCTGCTGTCAGACCATCATTTTTGGATTTTATATCCTTTATAGGTTTTACGTTATTATTTTTAACTTACCCTGAATTTTTATCTACAGAAATGCCATCAAAATGGATGCCTTTATCTATGGTAAAATAAAAACACAAACTTTCCAGTAGTAGATCTTTGCTACAGAAGGGAGAAATCATTGATTTTATTAGTTCTCTAATGAAGTCCTCAGGTATGATTGCCACAATTTTAAAACACAGCATGATAGCTGTGGTTTCCACATAGACAAGCACTCTTACATAAACCACTATTTCCGTCAATGATTGCATCCAGGGAAGAAATGAAAATGCATATGCAGATGGTGACCAAGCACATGCTAGTAACGTGGGTGTTGCTGAAATACTATGCCTAAACAAACACTTTATGATTAGAAATCATAATAGTATCTTTATGAGAACACTAGGGTGCTGGTCTATATGGGGTCAAATTTTAATAATAACTTTGAAATGTCCTACTCCTTATTGCTTATGTCCTATATCTTTTTTTTCCCAATTTAACTTTTGAAAATAGTAGTTCATTAGTTTATTATTTTTATTTCTCAGAATAAATAGACTTAAGTATGTCTAGCATGCACATCCTCAATGGCATTGTGTTACTAGTGTAATATAATATCTTTTAGATAAAGACCTTTGGGATTAAATAAATCTAAGATGCTGATAAAATTCTGAGGCTCTACTAATTCAGCTAGCATTGAATTAAATACCTGCTTTATTCCACTACGTTTAGTTTAAAATAATTCAGGGTTACCTCTTGCTTACGAAGGTAAAAGATCTGACTGTTCCAATCTCCTCTGACATGCCCCATTGTCACTGTCTCAGTACCTGGGAACATATGAAGTACTTTATACGTGCTAAGCATTTGGGTAAACATTTTCTCTTATTTGTAATGACTGGCTATCTCCATTTGATTGAATTTAAAGTGAAGATTGATAAGAAGATTGCAACCAGAATTTTAGGAAACACTTCCCTGACACTGGGAGCCACTTGTTCTTTGTGATTGCACATTTGGAAACTCTAATGTGTTCTTTTTACATATACATGACAGTAGATTCAGTAGAGTATATTTTGATGTGTTATACAGACATGGAGTATGACATATTAGCCTGGATCATACCTTCACCTCCTTGAAATCATTCAAGATCAAATAAAAATATTATTCTATTAATTTCTTTCTTGGGATACCATTCTTTATTTTTGTACCAGGGAATGGACCTATGATTAACCACTGATCCACACATCTTCAGCTCTTTTTATTTTGACACAGAATCTAGGGTCTCACTAAGTGTTGCTGAAGTTGGCTTTGAACCAGTGATCCTCCTGCCTCAGCTAACTAAATTGCTGGGATTACTGGTATACAACACCATGCCTAGCTTCTAGATCCCATTTTCACATACACACAAATAAATACTTACTTTAAAATCCTTAGAGTCCATTTGCATAAACACTGCCCCCAAACAAAAGCAGGATTCTATATTATTAATTATAGATTTTGGGAGTACCTCTCATTTCTTCAGCTAGACACAAGGAAAACTATAAAATGCAATGGTTTTTATTTTCAGTGCCGGCTAAACCTTGTATGGTTACTGCTGCCTGGTTCAATTTCTGGACTGAATCATGCTATTAGTTAAGCAAAAGCACTGTGACACTGAAGACCATCAGTTTTTGCCTGGAGAAGCAGTGCTATTATAGGACTTTCCCATCTTCTAACCTGTTTGTCAAGCATCAGGCTGCAGCTACACACAGGCTCAGAAAGAGTTCATGTCCTACGGGAAAAGCAAAGTTCTCAAGTGCATTTAAAATATAGCCCACAGTTTTCCTTTATCATTTCCCCTTCTTTCTCTTATGGCCAATATGGAGCCACTGAAATGGCACCCAGAGTGATCCTTGTTGACATAACCTGGATCGCAGCCTGGGAACACACATCTCTAAAGCACAGCCCTGTCACTGCAGGCCATTCTGCCTGAATCCATACTGTGCTAATTGGGCAAGGTCAGCCAGTTTTCTCTCTCCAGACTTTCATTCCTCCCAGGGGAAAAAACGGTTCCAATGAGTGATCCACCATGTCTAAGGGCACTCATTTTTGATGCTTGTTAGCTTAGTGCCTCTTTGCAGTATATAAGAAGAGCATAAGAGGAAGCATTAATATAGCTGTCCTCCAGACCAGCTTTGCAAAAACAATCTGGAACTGCAGCACTTAACTAACCCACTTGTCCTCTCCCCATCATACAGCATGGGGATATTCTAATTACTAGAATCACACTGACTATGCGAGTTCAAAGGAATTGTGCCTAAGAATATGTCAAAAAATATCTACTTGAAAAAGCTACATTATATAAGTAAATTAATTTAGAAAGGCCATACATCTCATGAAAAAGGTATCCATTTTCCTCTCAGGGTTTTCATCTGCAAAACAAAATAAGATTAAGACCTATATGTATTGTGTTGATCAATCTATGAATTTAGTCCTGTGCTGCTCCTGTGGTAGGAATTCTATTCGTATTGTTTCATTTTGTTGTCTGCTAATGAAAAAAAAAATAATTAGATGTCTATAATACATCCCTGCTTTACCTGTGCTCAGTATTTAAGGTAATCCTGTGTTTAAGACAAGGACTTAGTTCCTACCAGGGATATTTTGTTTATTAACCCAAGGAGACCACAATGATAATGGTACTTGAAATTTTATGTTCTTCATTTTCTTAAGTCCTTCTGGCTGCTTGTTTTATGAGGGCTTTATTCTCCAATTGCCCTGACCCTTGCTGGGATGCCAACTGACTAGTGGGCTAGAGAGAAATAAGACTATGATATTTGAAATTGCTGGGACCTTTAATAATGTTCACATATAACACTTTCACTATTATGGGACAGTATAGATTTCTTCTTATCCAGTCCAAAAATGCCACCTGCAGCTAAGCATGTAACAGCAGGTTATGGCCTTTGAAGGAAAGGAAAAGAAAAAGTTGGGGCCATTTGAAGAATTAATTGGATAATGCTTGGCCAGTTCTTATTGTACTCTGAAGAAAAAAGAAAGAAACTCTATATAGTTTAAGAACTTTTCTAAACCCAAACACCTGAGAATATTAACTGGGGACTTGCTCAAGCTACATGTTAATTATATTTTGAGTGAATTAGCCAGTGGCAGATGGATGTTTATGTCTGCACCTCCTGCTATTGATCATCCTTTGGCAAAGATTTTTTTTTTTAACCACTTCAGATCCCTTCAGCAGGAGGTAAAAATAATGACCATGCCTTCTAAACATTGAAGAGAGAGTAGCTGTGAAGACACAGTTCTACTGTGCAAAGTATCTTTCTTAAAATAGTTTTGATAGAGGGAATAGGATTCCTTGTTCATGGTGGAAGGACAGAATGTAACTGGAGGAGAAACGTCAGAACATGTCAGATAAAGGCTATGAATTAACTTTATAAAACCAATGGAGAACTAGATTCCAGAAAGGCAGGATGACAGAGGGACAAAGGAATATATCTGTTTTCCCCACTCTACACCCAACTTATCCTACAGAAGACTAACCAGCAGTCTAGGTATTTGAAGTTCATAGGTTTGGCAAATGGCAACACTAAATAAATCACAAAGCAGCCTAAGAGAGTTTCTCCACCAACACGCAACTGACTGCCGGAGAAAAAAACTTATACTCTTGCACTCTTTTTAGAGCAACTTCATAATATTCACTCACATTGATGATCCTTTCACAAGGAAATTTTACCCCTAGGAATTCAGTATAAAGAAATAAGCATGAAACATACAAATTATCACAATGTTCATTGTAAAGCTATTTATAATCAAAAGTATTTTTTTTAAATCTCAAATATCTAGCCTCAGAGTAGAAATAAAATAAATCATATCATCTTTCTGGAATACCACAAAGCCATAAAAATTGGAGATTAAACAATTTTTGACATGGAATGATTTTTCCAATATATTGCTTATTGAAGAGTAAAACTAACACAATGCCCTTAAGCATGTATTATATGTAACAAATATTTATCTTCTATTTATTTAAAATGCCAATAGCTATGTACTCTTCTTGGGAGAACTAAGAAATGGCCACTCAAGTCATCTTCTGTGAGGCTTAAGTTTCTTGTGGTACACTTGTTCAGAAAGGCTAGCTTCAATAACTACTTGGGATCATATTTATTTGTCACCTTATATCTTTTAAAGTAAATATGAAGATGCAAATATGGATATAAATGTATACACCCTTTCTTAATGTGGTTCTCTTCAACAGTATACCTTTATATTTCCCCAGGACTAGTACCCTTCAATTATGAAAAGATACATACCAAAATATCCACAGTTTATTTTAAAATTTGATCATATCTTCATTTTAATTAGAATCATTGCACATATAAAAACTATTCTATTATTCTTAAAAGTAATAAAGATGTGGGATATTTGTAAAAATAATTTAGATAAAGTTTGTAGCACATGACTATAACAATTATGTCATGATTGCTTGTATAATTTATGCATGGTCCTCTAACATAAATTAGGATTATTACCAATTTTCAAATATACACCTATTAAAATTGGCAGCTGGTTAAAATTTCTAATAATTCTTTCTAGAAAATGCATAGATAGAAATCCTCCAGATTAAGAAAAATATTGTTCAAGTAAGATAACAAAAAAACCAACCGTGTTGTTTTACTCATTTCAATGGCATCAATATTAGTCATCTTGTTTTCTGCAAAACAGAAACTGAGTGAATATTAATTATGAAAAGAATAAAATATGTATGCTATAAAGTACCCGTGTTTATACAGAAGAAAAATGTCTGTGTCATTCCAAAATGAAGCAAACAACAAATACTACAATTAAAATTATATAGCATGGAATGATTACAACATAAAAAGTGGTAACAAGATTTTTCTATAGCTACACAGATATAAAGTTTGAAAGTAAGTAACAATCATGGAGAAAATTACCTACAATATGAAAAAAAATTAAAAATCACGAGTAGTCAAAGGCAGTAGTGGTGAATGTATAAACAAACTGGAGGAATACTGAGATAATAGAATACTATTCAGCTGAAAAAGGGACTAAATACTGACTCAGAAAAACATGATGCTAATGGAAGAAAGCCAAGCCCAAGAGATGACATACTGTATAATTTGAAAATAATTTCTAGAAAAGAGAAAATTTATAAATAAAAGCAGACCAATAAATACCAGGGGACATAGTGGGGGAGGAAATTGATTGGAAAAAAACAATGGGGAACTTCTTTTAGTGGTACAAATGTTCTATATAGAGGCTACAATACTGACTGCATGACTGTATTCTTTTTGTTAAAGTTCATTAAATTGTACGCTTAAAGTTGCTGTTAATTGCACCTTAATAAAGTTAATTAAAAATAATCCATATTCAACAAATAAAAGAAAAATCTTAACAATATTAATTTTTCAACTGAGGCTATTCATTAAAATTCCTAAGCGAAGTCAACATTTTCTATTTTTTTCTGTTTTCCTATAGTAATATTTAACATATTTGTGATTAATAACAATGTCACATTTTTAAAATAAATAATGGTAATAGTTTCCTTTTTTAATTTTATTTTTTATTATTTTTAAAATTTATTTATTTGTTCTAATCAATTATAAGTGACAGAATGCTCTTTGATTCATTGTATACAACTGGAGCACAATTTTTGACTTCTCTGGTTGTACCCCAAGTAGAGTCACACCATTTATGCAATCATACAAGTACCTAGGATAATGTTGTCTATCTCATTCCACCTTCTTTCCTATACCCATATCCCCTCCCTTCAGCTCCCTCCCCTTTGTCCTATCTAAAGTTCCTCCACTCATCCCTTGCCCCACCTATTATGGGCATTATGGGTTAGCATCTACTTATCAGAGAAAACATTTGGTCTTTGGTTTTTGTTTCTTGGGGATTGGCTTACCTATTATCTACAAATGCCATAATTTTATTCTCTTTTACTGCTAACTAATATTCCATTGTGTATATATATACCACAGTTTCTTTATCCATTCATATATTGAAGGGCATCTAGGTTGGTTTCACAGTTTGGCTATTGTGCATTTTGCTGCTATTAACACTGATACGGCTGTATCCCTGTAATATGCTATTTTAAAGTTTTTTGGGGTATAAACTGAGGAGTGAGATAGCTGGGTCAAATGGTGGTTCCATTCCAAGTTTTCTAAGGAATTTCCATATTGGTATCCAGTTTGGCTGTATCAATTTGCAGTCCCCCAACATCCTTGACAACACTTAGTGTTGTTTCTATTCTTAATAGCTGCCATTCTGATTGGAGTGAGATGAAATCTTAGAGTAGTTTTGATTTGCATTTCTCTAATTGCAAGAGATATGGAAATTTTTAATGTATTTGTTGATGGAGTGAATATCTTCTTCTTAGAAGTGTCTGTTCAGCTTATTAGCCCATTTATTGATTTGGTTGTTTGGGTTTTTTTTGGTGTTAAGTTTTTTGAATTCTCTATATATCCTAGAGATTACTGTTCTATCTGACATGTGTGGCAAAAATTTGCTCCAAAAATGTAGGCTCTCTGTTTACTCATTGATTGTTTCTTTTGCAGAGAAGAAGTTTTTTAGATTGACTCCATCCCATTTATTGATTCTTGGTTTTATTCCTTGAGCTTTAAGAGTCTTGTTAAGAAAATTTTTTTAAATTGATTTTATTATTTTTTAATACACAACAACAGTGGAATGCATTATAATCCTTATTACTTATATGTATGTGTATTAAGAAATGTAATGCAAAAAATGTACATGTATAAAGGCATAAATTGACATGAACATACTTTATATACAGAGATATAAAAAATTGTGCTCTTGTTAAGGAAATCTTGGCCTACTCCAATGTGATGAAGATTTGGGCCTACTTTTTCTTCTATTAGGCATAGGGTCTTGGGTCTAATTGTTTGGTCCAGTAATATTATCATTTAAAAAATACAGAAAAAGCTATGTAAGATGGACCTTATTAGTTGCTTTAAGAAGGGGAATTAACAGTATTTATGGACCACCTGATACATCTAAGACTGTGTTCTAGACATATAAATTATTTAAAAATGCATGGATTGCTTCAAATCCTGCATTAAGTGGGAAAAATAAGAGGCCACCTATGACTATCATGCAGTGAAGTTTCTGACAGATTAAGGTAAGAGACAAAATTCTGTAGGCACTTAGGGATGCTGAGGAGGAAGTGGGTAATACAGAGAAGGATGGACCTCTTGTGATGCAGTTGAACATGACAAGATTGAGGTGGAATCAATGTTATGATCATCAGGTTGTATTTACTATAGAGTAGGCACTGTGTAGAAAGCTTTACATTTATAATCTCATTGAATCTTTCCAAATACTATGCATATGCAAAGTTTTGAAAATGAGGAGTTATGGTAGGCGCATTACTATATTTCTTATTCAAATTTACATTATTTTACCTTAACCACACATGTAAAGTTCTATTAAATAATTTTATATTAATGGTAAATGGAAAAAGATAAATCTGCCCATCTCCAAAGAACAAAAGTTTAAATGTTTATGCTGCATTTATTTTAATGTATGTACCTTAAGGACTATATCAAGTTTCAGCAGATGGGGATATGGAAGATGAGGCCCAGTCCTGGATAGTAATAACATGATCAAGGAAAGAGGTAGGAGGATGGTAAGTATGTTTTGTAGGAGTGAGTGGTATAGATAAACAAAAACTTAGGTCTTTTACAGTCCAAAGACAAGACACAGGGAATGTGAAAAAGGAATGGGTGCCTGCTAAAGGAAGTTGAAGTTAATTTAAATGGTGATAGGAAGACATTAAGAGTTTCTATAGGGATGCATTCATATGAAAAAAGTTTTCATTAAGATGACTAGAAAGGACTAATTTGGTCACTGGAGTTAAAAGGATGTTGTAACACATCAGCATTTTAATGTTCAAACTGTACCTGAGTCACCTCATTTAATTCTTCCTGCTTTGAGGTGTAGAATAAGAATGACCACGAAGGGGGAAGAGGCAGGTGAAAGATTCTCCTAATAATTAATTATTGTCAAACTCACCTGGGTCACAGGGCTGGCCTGGTTGGTAACTAATCTGTTCTTTGCTGGTTTGTTTCATTTCCTCTTTCATTCTTACTTTCTAACATCACCTATTTTTGTCTTTGGATCATCAGTGTCAGTCTGCTTTCCTTTTCTTAGCAGATAGCCACACTATTCATGAATAGAGGAGTGGTTCTATTAGCTTTCAACTACCTTAATTTATTTACTGTGTCTTATTCTATAGAGGGAGATGTGTTCACCTAAGATGAAACTTTTTTTTTCTTCTGTATTTGATTACATCTTCCACTCACTCTGGGCTTTTACTCCAAGATACCATCAACATTAAACCTGGATGCATTTATTTATCTACTAGCTCTTTGATTCCAAAATCTACTGTGACATGGAAAAATTCAGTGTAATCTCTGGAGCCCACCATTCTTGGGATTCATTTCTAAGCTCCCTCACTCCTAACCCACTTCATTCTTGGGATACTGCAGTCATTGCTGTAGTCCTCCCCACACAGAAGTCTCCATCTTGGGACAATGAACAGGGCTTAGAAGCAGCTGCATCTCAGAACAGGCATAACAAAGCCAGTGTAAAGCCCACCCTTTTAGCTCCATCTCTGAAAGCAGTTGTATCCACGTTCACTGATATCTCCAGTTATCTCCACTAATGCCATCACCACCTTGCACTGTCATCCATCACTGGACACTGATAGGGTCTGGAAGCCCAATCTCAAAGTGAGGTTCAGATAATCTGCACAGATACTACAAGATTATAAATTAGAAACTGTAATATCTCAGATCAACATTGTAAGAAAGGAACACACATAGACAACATGAAAAAACAAGGGGGAAAAGTGCCCCAAAGGAACCAGGATACTACAAATAACAAACCATGGACAGTACAGTTGATGAACTATCAAGATAAGGAGTTCAGAATGTTCATAATTAAAATGGTCTATGAATTAAAGAATTACCTAAATAAGCAAATACAGGCATAAATTGATCACCACAACAAAGAGATAAGGGAGAAAATACAGGTAGCAAAAGATTACTCCCAGAGAGATAGAAATTCTGAAAAAAAAAATCAGGAATCCTTGAAATGAAGGAAACAATAAACTAAATAAAAAACTCAATAAAAAGAATCACCAACAGACTAGATCACTTAGAATACAGAACACCAGATAATGAAGACAAAGTGTACAATCTGAAAAATAAAGTTGACCACACAGTGAAAATTGTAAGAAACCATGAGCAGACTATTCAAGAATTATGGGATAGCATCAAAAGTCCAAATCTAAGATTTATTGGGATAGAGGATAGTTTCAAACCAAAGGAACGGAAAATCTCTTCAATGAGATAATATCAGAAAGTTTCCCAAACATGAATAATGAATTGGAAAATCAAATACAAGAGGCTTACAGGACACCAAATGTACAAAATTACAACAGATCTAAACCAAGGTACATTATAATGAAGATGCCTAGCATACAGAACAAGGATAGAATCTTAAAGGCCACAAGAGAGAGGAATCAGATCACATATAGGGGAAGACCAATTTGTATCTCAGCAGATTTTTCAACCCAGACCTTCAAAGTCAGGAGATCCTGAAACAACATATACCAAGCCCTGAAAGAAAATGGACGCCAAAAAAGAATCTTATATCCAGCAAAATTAAGCTTCAGATTTGTGGATGACATGAAAACTTTTCATAATAAACAAAAGTTAAAAAAATTTAGTGAGAAAGCCCCCACTACAGAGCATTCTCAGCAAAATATTCCAGGAGAAGGAAATAAAAAACAATGAAAATAAGCAAAGGGAGGAACTATACTAAAGGAAAGACTAATCAAAGGAGAGACCAAATTAAGTTAAAAACAAACAAACAAAAAATAAACCAAAATATCCAGAAATACAAATCATATTTCAAGAATAACTCTGAATGTCAATAGCCTAAACTCTTCAATTAAAAACAAAGACTGATAGTTTGGATTAAAACAAAAAGACCCAACAATATGTTGCCTTCAAGAGACTCATCTCACAGGAAATGACATCCACAGAATGAAGGTGGGAAAAAAACAGACCACTTACGTGGACCTCATAAACAAGCAGGGGTTTCCATCCTCATATCAGATAAAGTGGACTTCAAACCAAAGCTAGTGAAAAGGGATAAAGAACATTTCATACTGCTTAAGGGATCTATACATCAACAAGACATAATAATCATAAATATCTATGCCTCAAACAATGGGGCATCTATGTATATCAAAGAAACACTTCTCAAATATAAGAACCAAATAGACAACAACACAATAATTCTGGGTGACTTTAATATACTTCTCTCACCACTCAATAGATCTTCCAACATAAAACTAAACAAAGAAACTACATAACTCAATAATACAATCAATAATTTGAACTTAACAGACATATATAGAATATTCCATCCATCAATGATTGAATACACTTTCTTCTCAGTAGCACATGGATCCTTCTCCTTATGTTATGCCACAAAGCAAGTCTTAGCAAATACAAAAAAAAAAAAAAAAATGGAGATTCTATCCTGCATTATATTTGACCAGAATGGAATGAAATTAGAAATCAATGATAAAATTAAAAAGAGAAGTTACACCAACACCTGAAAACTAAACAATATGCTATTAAATGATGCATGGATAACAGGAGACATCAGGGAGGAGATAAAAATTCTTAGAGGTTAATGAGAACTGTGATACAATTTATCAAAATCTCTGGGACACTATGAAAGCAGTGCTAAGAGGAAAGTTCATTGAATGGAGTTCAATCATTAAAAGAAGAAAAAGCCAACAAATAAATGACCTCACATTATAGCTTAAAGCCCTAGAAAAAAATAACAAACCAATACCAAAAGCAGAAGAAGACAGGAAATAATTAAAATCAGGGTGGAAATCAATGAAATTGAAACTAAAGACACAATTCAAATAGATGTTTCTTTGAAATAGTAAACAAAATTGACAAACTCTTAGTGACTCCAATAGAAAGGAGGAGGAAGAAAACTCAAATTACTACAATTTGCAATGAAGAAGGAAATATCATATCAGACACTATTGAAATACAGAAGACAATCAGAAACTATTTTGAAAATTAGAAACTGACAAATTTCTAGAGACATGTGATCAACCCAAACTGAGTCAAGAGACACAATTTAAACAGATCAATTTTAAGCCAGGAAATAGAAGACACCATCAAATGCGTACCAACCAAGAAAAGCCTGATACCAGACGGATTTACAGTTGAGTTTTATAAGACCTAAAAGGAAGAATTAATACCAATACCCCTCAACTTATTCTATTAAATAGAAAAGGAAGAAACCTTTCCAAACTCATTCTACGAAGCTAGTATCATCCTAATACCAAAACCAAGCAGAGACACATCAAGGAAAGAAAATTTCAGACCAATATCCCTGATGAACATCGATACAAAAATTCTCAATTAAATTCTGGCAAATCACATACAAAAACATATTTAAAAAATATTGCACCATGATCAAGCAGAGGTCATTCCAAGGATGCAAGATTTGTTCAGCATATGGAAATCAATAAACATAATTCATCACATCAATAGACTTAAAGAATCATATAATTATGTCAATTGATGTAGAGAAAGCTTTTGACAAAATACAGTGCCCTTTAATGTTCAAAACACTAGAAAAATGAGAAATAGTAGAAACATTACTCAATATTGTAAAAGCTATCTATGCTAAATTCAAGGCAAACATCATTCTAAATGGCGAAATAATTGGAAGCATTTCCTCTAAATACTGGAACAAGACAGGGATGTCCTCCTAAAGCACAAGAAATAAAATCAAGAATTAATAAATGTATGGATTCAAACTATTCAATATTGTCCTTGAAACTCTAGCCACAGCAATTAGAAAGACAAAATAAATTAAAGGAATCAGATAGGAAAAGAAATCAAACTATCATGATTTGCTGACAAGATTCTATACTTAGAAGACCCCAAAAAAAACTCCACCAGAAATAATGAATTCAGCAAGGTAGCAGGATATAAAATCAATACCCATAAATCAAATGCACTTCTATACATCAGTGATGGATTCTTGAAAGAGAAATTAGAAAAATTACCTTCATTCACAATAGCCTCAAAAAACCAAAAACCAAACAAACAAACAAATAAACTTGGGAATCAACTTAACAAAAGCGGTGAAAGATCTCTACAATGAAAACTACAGGACACTAAAGAAATAAATTGAAGAAGACCTTTGAATATGGAAATATCTCCTATGATCTTGGTTAGGCAAAATTAATATTGTCAAAATGAACATACTACCCAAAGTACTATATGATTCAATACAATTCAGATTAAAATCCCAATGTCATTCACTATAGAAATAGAAAAAGCAATCTTTAAATTCATTTGGAAAAATAGGAGACATAGAATAGCCAAAGCAATCCTTAGCAAGAAGAATGAAGCAGGAAGCATCACAATACCAGACCTTAAACTATACTAACAAAACAGCATGGTATTGGCACCAAAATAGATATGTAGACCAATAGTACAGAATAGAAGACACAAAGACAAACCCACATAAATATAGTTATTTCATACTAGACAAAGGAGCCAAAAACATACATTGGAGAAAAGATAGCCTCTTTAACAAATGGTGCTGGAAGAAGTGGAAATCCATGTGCAGCAAAATGAAACTAAATCCCTATCTCTCAATATGCATAAAAATCAACTCAAAGTGGATCAAGAACCTAGGAGTTAGTCCAGAGACCCTGCACCTAATAGAAGACAAAGTAGGCTCAAGTCTTCATCATGTTGGATTAGGCCCTGACTTCCTTAATAAGAACCCTAAAGCATAAGTAATAAAATCAAGAATTAATAAGTTGATGGTTTCAAACTAAAAAGCTTCTTTTCAGCAAAAGTAACATTCAATGAAGTGAAGAGAGAGCCTACATTTTGGGAGCAAATTTTTGCTATACACACATCAAAGAGAACACTAATCCCCAGGATATATAAAGAACTCAAAATACTTAACCCCCCAAAACCAAACAACCCAATTAATAAATGGACTAGGAATCTGAACAGATACTTCTCAGAAAGTATACATTTAGTCAACAAATATATGAAAAAAAATGCTTGTCATCACTAGCAATTAAAGAAATACAAATTAAAAATACACAAAGATTTCATCTCACTGCAGTCAAAATGGCAGTTATTAAGAATACAAACATCAATAAGTGTTGGTGAGGATGTGAGGGAAAAGGCACACTCATAGATAGCTGGTGAGAATGTAAATAGGTACAACCAATCTGGAAAGTAGTATGGAGATTTCTTAGAAAACTGAGAATGGAACCACCATTTGACCCAGCTATCTCACTCATTGGTCTATACCCAAAGGACTTAAAATCAGCATACTTTAGTAACACAGCCACATCAATGTTCACAGCAGAACAATTCACAATAGCTAAAGAGTGGAAGCAACCTAGATGTCCTTCAATAGATGAATGGATAAAGAAATTGTGGCATATGTACACAATAAAATATTAAATAACATTTTGAATCAAAGTGTGAAATAAGATATGTCAAGAACTATGTAATGTTTTGAACAACCAACAATAAAAATTTTTTAAAAAAGAATAGTTCAAAAACAGAGAATAGAATTATGGCATTTGCAGGTAAATGGATGGAGTTGGAAAATATCATGCAAAGTAAGCGAATGCCCCAAATCCAAAGGCTGAGTGTTCTCTCTGATAAGTGGATGCTGATCCATAATGCAGGGGTGGGGGATGGAAAAAATGGAGGAACTTTGATTGGGTAAAGGGGAGGGAGACTGGGGAGTGTGCATGGGGGTAGGAAAGATGATGGAATGAGATGCATATTATTACCCTAGATATATATGTAAGACTGCACATAGGGTGTGATGCTAAAATCAATGGTTTCTTTCTTTTTGCTGGGCTGTCCTATTTAGTTTGACCTTTAAATGTAACTCCTGGCCATTGTTTCCCTTCCCTTCTCTCCTTTGAATCTATCCCATTTATTGATTCTTGATATTAATTCTTACAATATAGGAATGCCCTTCAGTAGATAAATGGATAAAGAAAACGTGGTATATATACACAATGGAATATTATTCAGCATTAAAAGAGAATAAAATCATGGCATTTGCAGGTAAATAGACGGAGTTGGAGAATATAATGCTAAGTGAAGTTAGCCAATCCCCCAAAACCAAATGCTAAATGTTTGCTCTAATCCTTAGCAAACGAAACAATTAGTGTGGTGAACAGAGAGCCTACAATTTGGGAACAATTTTACCAAATCCACATCAGATAGAGCACTAATCTCTAAAATACATAAAGAACTCAAAAATTTTAAACACTAAATAACCCAATCAATAAATGGGCCAAGAAACTGGACACTTCTTAGAAGATATACAATCAATCAACAAATACATGAAAAAATGTTCAACATCTCTAGCAATTAGAGAAATGCAAATCAAAACTACTCTAAGATTTCATCTCACTCTAGTCAGAATGGCAGCAATTAAGAATACAAACAACCATAAGTACTGGCAAGGATGTGGGGGAAAAGGCACATTAGCACATTGTTGGTATTGGTGCAGCCAATCTGGAAAGCAGTATGGAGAATCTGTGGAAAAACGGGAATGGAAACACCATTTGACCCAGCTATCCCACTCCACAGTGTATAATCAAAGAACTTAAAAACATCATTTTCCCTCTCTTGATAAAAATGAGAAAAATATAATGTGATAATTAACATACCCAAATTAATAGCATTTGCCGAAAATTTTTATAATAGATTTCTTAAGAGATAAGTTCTATCTTTCTTCTAGGGTAGTCAGGTGGAATGGTAACTACCTCCTTTCCTCTCCATACATTCCTTTTCCCCAAACTCAGGCAGCCTCCCCCCCCCCCAAAAAAAAAACAAAAGAAGAAAGGAAAAGAAAAAAGAAAAAGAAAAAAAGTATATTTGTAATGAGATAAATATAACCAACATGTAGTGACAGCAGGCTCAGAAGGATAGATTTTTCTCCTTCTATCTGTTTAATTCCTGGAACTTCCCAGGTCTGATGTCAATTTAGAGCCTGTTTAGAATAAGCTTAAGTGATTTTGAGCTGGGTATTGGTCATGTACAACCAAAAGGTGATAAATAATGTATGCTTATTCCCTGCTTGCATCACACAAAAGTATTACAAAGAGAGGGAAGGGTTTTGATGAATTAGGAAAAAAATACCTGGCTTTATTAAGAAAGCCTCTTAACCACACAGATCCAGGAGGAGATTCGGATTAAGAACGGGGTCAGCATATCATAGCAATAGGCCAAATCTTGTTTTCTGCCTACCTTTTTATGGCTTCAGAGTTAGGAATTGATTTCAACTTTCTAAATAGTTTTAAAAAAAAACATTTAAAGGGTGAAAAGTATATGAAATTCAAATACTGCTAGGTATAAATAAAGCTTTTCTTTAACAGAGGTATTTTTTTCATTCACATGTTGTTTGGGTTGTTTCATACTACAATGGTAGAGTTGAGAAGCTGTGACAGACACTGTGATTCACAAAGCCAAACATATTTATTATCAACACATTTTCAGAAAAAAATTACGAACCCTTTATTGAGAGGAATTTAACTTTGAAGGGATTATTCTTAGTCCAGTGAGCTAAGTAAAATGGGGAAATAAAATAGTACAATGTCTTAAAGAAGAAAGAAAAGAACTGGTCTGTGGCATTGTCGATTCTATTATTTCCAGTGTTAATCAAACTTCATTTAAAGCCAGAACCTGCTGCCGTTTACTTTATTTGCTTTTCTTTTTCTGAATCAATGTGGCTGCTCTGTTTCTGTCAAAAGTCTATTGTACTATCTACCTAAGAAATTTGAGAAAAATAATACCAATATCCTATTTTAGAGTGTTATATAAGCTAGGTTTCTAATCTTTAAGGGTAGAAACTCTTGCTAACTTTTCACAGTTTCCTTGTAAACAACATTCTAGCAAATATTAGTCAGAATTCACATTTAACTAGTTAACTAATTATGTGTGGGTTTTTTGTTTTTTAGTATCTTCCCTTACTGGATCACAGTTGATGAGAAAATAATTTCTTTGGTACCTCATACCACAGAACAGAGAAGTGTTATAGTTTTTAGAAAATATGAGGCTTTCTGGAGAAAAAACTCATTGTTTCAAGTCACCTTGGTGGCACTCCACCACACTAATTGACTGGATGTTTGGCCACCATGGCCATGTCAAATGCAAGTGGAGTTCCACAACAATGCAACAGAAAAATACTAGCTATTCCAACTATGTGAGCCAAAACCAAAATGAGTGAGTGGATTGCTCCCCTAGCCTATTATCATCTACTATCTTCTTGCAGGGTACTTCACAAGAGAAAAAAAATAGGCTATATTAAGGAGTTAGGAATATGGTCAAATCCAGCACTAAAAATAATTGAGTAAATCTGATTCACTCTATGGTAAAATCCCACATCAAACTAAGACATGAAAAAAAGGGCTATTGCAATGTTCTCAATCTTTTCCCTTCTGCTCTGTCTAAATATTCTAAAACAAATTCCAGGTTGAAAGGTTTGCTTTGTAATATTTAGTTTTCCATGTACAAATTTTGTTAGCTAGTAAAAACACCAGAGTCCAAAACACATTGCATTTTCCTTTGAAGTGACAGCTAAAGAATGTATTATAACAAAATAGAGCACAAGAGGAAAATAAGATGTATTTTAAAACTGACCTGTAAAGATTTTAAAATAATGTAAAAATATATTGTTTGATAACTACTAAGTCTAGGCAAACAACTAATTAGAACGCTTGTTACAAAAGCATCAAGGGACAGTACAATTTGGGTTGAAGTACTCTTTCTGGTTAAATTGAGGGTATAAGACTCGTATTATTTTATATCCACATAGGAAAACATGTATAAGAAAACTAAATTATCCCTGTATTTCTCTGCTGTTTCATTCAGTATCCTTGTTTTCTTTAGCTATCCTGTCTAGCTTCTGAATAATTGCTAAAAGTGACACTTGTGCACTGTATTATTTTAACTGGTAAAAATATTAAGATTTATATCTATTTATTTACCTTTACATACTGTTATATCCTTGATTTAGCAGTGTTAAGTGTTAACAATTTGGTCAAGTCAATCAAAATAAATGATGAAATTCCTTATTCATTTGAATTGTTACAACAAACATGTTGACAGGTAGCTTGTATGTTCACAAAACAGGATTTTCAGTAAAATTATAATATGATATGTAGAAAAACCATATTATATAATCAGAAAGGACAAAAGACTTTGACTCACACAGGACTGAATCTTTTTATTTATTAGGCAGACTTCGGTAAGTTGCTCTCAGCATGACTATGCCCATTTATAATATGGAGGCAATAATATTAAATTCATAAAGCAAAGATAAAATTAAAACTAAGGGACTGGGTTTGTGGCTCAATGGCAGAGCCCTTGCCTTGCACATGTGAGGTACTGGGTTGAATTCTCAACCACATAAAAATAAAATAAATAAAGATATTGTGTCCTTGTAAAAAATTAAAGGTATTGTGTCATTGTAAAAAAAATTTTAAAAAAGCTTAATAAATAAAAATAAGATACATGTGAAAAATATGAACTATTAATTTCCTTTCATTCTCTTTATCCTGAAATGGCCTACTTTAGGATGAACTTAAAAATAGAGTTCATTGTGTCCAATATAAATCAAGTCCTCGATTAAAATTTTTTTTAAAGAAGAAAAAATCATAATCACATAATGACAAATGAATTGGTCACTTTACAAATACGCTTCACCGAATCTCTTTTTCCATTTAATCAGTTTCTTTTGGGTCATTCAGTTATTTATAACATTTAAGAGAATATTGCACTAGTATATTGCAAAGTGGAAACTGCAAATCTTGCAAAAGTTGTGGATTTCAAGAAGTTAATAAAGTACTTTTAGAAAATAGCTTCAATCATCAGAGCAATGTTACTAAGAAATCTGATAAGTGACAAGAAACTCTACAGGAAAGAAGACCTTATGTCATTCAACATATAGTAATTTGGAATAAATAATTAAGAGAGCCCTTGAGAAAATTGGTGAACTCCTCAAATACTTTTGGGAAAATCACCTTTCGTACCTTGGTACAAAAGTTAAATATGAAGCATGAAGTGTCAATCCTATCTTACTACTTTGTGGAATGAAGGATGACAAAAAATATTTCCTTTTTTATTATTATAGTTATTATATCATTTTAAATTATGAGATAGATTTTTAGAAAATAAAATTTCATTTTTAAATTAAAAGTATCAACCAAAATATTTTCACGTCTATGATTTTGTTTATTTTTATCTTATATATGTTGACTTTGAGGGAAGATTTTTGGACACTAATTATCCTAGTATAAAGAGGTTCTCTAAAGATCACAATGATACCTGGTGTCCTTACTGTCAGGGCTCTTTGCCCTTTACTTAATCTTTATCTCTTCTCAAATGTTCAGATTCACATTTTCAAGTTTCATTCAACTTCCAGTTGCCTTATTGTCAACTTGATGTCAACTCATAACTGCCAACTAGTAATTAGTGTTAGCAGATAATGATTTAAAGTATCACCTTTCTTTAAAGCATTTGCATTTTAAAGAGGATTCTGGAAGACAGATCTTCAAGATAAAATTGAATCTAATGCTAACTTTCCTTCAAGCATTGGGCTAATTGCCCTACATGAACTGCCTCTTAATTTTCACAACTATCCTGTGCTATTAGCTTTCATTGTTCCCCTTACAGGTAAGAAAAGTTTTGAGAAACAAAGCCAATATTAAGTGTCAAGTCCAAGATGAGAATCCCTGGCTGTCTGAGTCCAAATGCCAGGTGAACTATCATGGTAAGATTATGACACAAAAGCAAACTATCTGGGGCTGGGGTTCAAGCACAGCAGTAGAGCACCTGCCTCAAACATGTGAGGCACTGGGTTCAATCCTCAGTACCACATAAAAATAAAATGAAATAATTAAAGGTATTGTGTCCATCTTAAAAAAAAAAAAAAAACTGTCTTGCTTTCCTTCATCATAATATCTATAGTAAGCCATTGCTTGTATTATCTGGATTTGTTTACTTATTATACACAATCTGGCTCTGCAATGGATTTGTGACTGATGAACCTGTCTACTTGTTTTAAATTAGGTCAAGGTAAAAAATATTTTTAATTCAAAGAAAAAAAAATCTCTTTTGTCCCCCTTTGACAGGAATGTCCAACTAAAACACTATAGTTCAGATGCAAGCTGCAGTCTAATACTTCATAGAAAAAAAGTTTCAAGGTCATAGGGAATGAGGGATTGCTTAGACTTAGCATCTAGGAAAAAAAATCAAGGCATTCAGACATTCAGTGTCTATTGCTGTTTGATTATTTTTCTGAACTGAAGAAATTATGTTATTTTGCAACAAAGAGTTGTTAAAGGTGCAATCAAATTTATTATGCTACTTCATTCACTGTATGCTCAGACATAGTTTGCTATAGCTCATTACTTTCTGAATACAGCTATATTTTATAATGGCTCAAAACATAACATGCAGAAATAAAATAAGTTTACATTGTAAATCTTTACAAAATGCTCTAATCCAGTTTTCTTGTTGTTTCTTATTTAACCAGTTACCATGATTTTAACTTCCTTTACTCTGAGACCCTCTGGTATTCTTTATGCAGGACACTGGTGCCAGGACAGTTCTGTCTGTGACTGAAGGCAAGATGGTAGCCAGCTGAACTGAGAGAAAGAGAATTAGAGAACTGGAACCAAGTCTATGGATTCACATTTGTGGGGAGGCCGATATACCCATGACTGGGGACTTAGTTTGCCTGAAACTCAATTCTAAATAATGTCACAGGATCATGAATACAAAATCATACTAGACTAGTCAGATTGAGAATACATTAGGGATTTAGGCACTAAAATAAAGAAAATTATAAATTTCATCAGCTTAAGTCTTTTATTCTTTCTCTCTGGCTACAAAAAGCTTTATATATTCTGATATTTTGCCTACGGAATGTTCAGCTTTTTGGGTCAATGTTTGCATCCTCTATGTTCTTTTTATTCCTTGTATCAGGACTTAGTAATGTTCTTTGTGAACAATATATATGCTAAGTATTTTTTTTCTGCCCACTTTTTCTTGATGATATAAGCTCTTTTCTTTTCATAACCTTAGAGCTCTTGTGTTCTGGGCAGCCAGAAGGTGCATTAACTTTTGAGGTTTGATAAATACAATAAGGTCTGTAAAGAATCAATAAATCTTTTGCATCTAAACAGTTAAGTTTTGCCATCATTTAGAGGTGAAAAATGAAAGATTACATATTGTTAGAAACCTGCTTAAACTACATCACATAAATGCACAAATTGCCAGTAAATGGAAGCTATTCAAACTGGTTGGTATCTTAGAAACAAAACAATTTTCTTTTTCCCCCCAGTGTTTACTATAGAAAGAAAAATATATTTGGCTTATTTCCTGTGATCACACTATAAACATTCTTCTTAAGAGATCTTAATCAATCTTATAATTACATATCAGTCTTCTATGGTAATTATGCTTAAAATTTTCTTCTCTTGCCTCCATGTATCCACTTTTCTGTGGTAACTACAAGTACATAATAATGTTTCCAAAACTTAGCCAATCTTCCCAAACCAACTTCTTTGTTTCTTAGTTAATAGAGAACAGTCATAGAGCCAGAAACTTGAGTTCTCTTTCTTCTTTAAATCACATTCGATTAATGAATAAATGAATAAAGAAAAATCATATAGGTTTACTGAGTTTTATGTGTAATTTCCAAAATAATGAAAAATATTAAATTGAAAATGACATGTGAAAAATGTAGTTTAAAACCTTCTATTAAGCAGCAAAAACAACCACAAAATATAAGAATAAAAGTGAAGAGGACAAATGAATTTTTTTAAAACATAGGATAATTAACATGTTATAGTTTGAGTCTGGAATGTTCCCCAAAAGCTCGTATATTAAAGCTGCATATTGGGTTGTGGGTAGAAACCTAGGAGGTAAGGACTAGTCAGAAGTATGAAAGTCATTGAGGTGTGTCTTTGAAGGATATATTTTATCCATAACCACTGACTGGTGACTGGTTCTCTTTCTCTCTCTCTCTCTCTCTCTCTCTCTCTCTCTCTCTCTCTCTCTCTCTCCTTCCTGGTTGCCATGAGGTGAACTCTTTTATTTTGCTATATCTTTAAATTATGATGTTCTGCCTCACCTGAGGCCCAAAACAATGGAGCCAGTAAATCATGGGCTAGAACCTCTGAAATCATGAGCCAAAACAAATCTTTCTTCCTTTAAGTTATTTTTTTTCTTGGATATTTTGTCACAACAACAAAAAGCTAATAATGAAAAATAAGATGGCAGAAATAAGCATAAATAGTCTAAACCTATTCAATGTTGACACAGAAAATAATTGTTGAATAAAAAGATAACTATTTAATAGAATTAAATACACAAAATGTTTGAGGTGTTGATAGTCCCATTAAAAGTATTGATTTGTATTCATGCTATAAATGTTTTACTATCTCTTCAAACACAATGCCAATAGAATACTAGCTTTATCAAAGACTGACATTCTGATTCTATCATTTACTAGGAATGACAGCTTAAAATTTTTAATTCTGTGAAAATTAGATTTTTTTATTGGCACAATGAAGATAAAAAATAATTTCTAAGATATTTTATAAAGATTATGTGATTATATGGTAAGATGTTACATTTGTTTTTATTTTTCCTATAGCCTAATATTTTGTTCAAGAATTTTAAGTCCCATGTCAGTATAAGATTTAAATGCTTCTATATATAATGAAATCAAAATATAAACTGGGTGTGGTGACACACATCTGTAACCCCAGCAGCTTGGGAGGCTGAGGCAGGAGGACTGCAAATTCAAAGCCAGCATCAGCTACTTAGTGAGGTCAGAGGTAAATTAGCAAAACTTTATCTCAAAATAAAGAATAAAATGGCTGGGATGTGGCTCAGTAGTTGAGCACCCCTGGGTTTAATTCCCAGTACCAAAATAAATAAATAAATAAACAAACAAACAAAAAATATTTTTTAACTGAAACATAAAGTACTGACTTCTTGATTTAAAATGTACTATGGTTATAGCCTCTAAACCATAAAATAATTTCATTTGTGGGTATAGATTTTTATGAAGTTTATTTCTATACTTTTTTTTACAGAGCTTTTCATTATATACGATTAAACACTGAATTTCATAATTATTAAACTGACAGAGGTATTATTTTGGCAGCAAAGTATCATTTTGAACAGATGTGTTTAACAATCACAAAAAATGTATTTACTTCCTGGTAGATAAATAACCACCTCAGAATCCAATCAAAATGTTTTCATCCATTTGTGTTGCTAAGAGGGATTAATATTGAAATCCTTAGATGCAAAAAGAGAAAGTTAGTGAATAACTCAATCCTACCTTTTGATTTTATTCAAAAGAAATATGCATTCTAGATCCATTAGAGCTATAAGGAAATAGATCTTAGAGAATATTATTTAATCTCTGATGTATAATCTGCTGTATCATTTTATATAGCTTTCACTGAATAATAGTAATCAAAAATATAATAATGTATTTTGAAATAATAATAACTGAATGTGTGATATTAAATGATCCAAATATTTGTCATGAATATGAGTTAGAATAAACTTTATCAGAAAGTAAACATCAAGTGTCTAAAACCCTATAAACTCAACTATCAGAATCAGTATGCTCATTCACTGATTTTCTATGCATTTAATGAATACCTACTGTTGGGTACTGAGATAAATATTGGAAATATAAATTGGAATATGGCAAGTTTCATATCCTGAAAGAACAGATAATATACTATCAAAGGTAAAAAGATTAGTAAATTTTTACTTGTAAGACCTTACTTCACGTAATAAAATTTCTATAGGTAAAATAATAAACTAACTTGAATTTGAAAGAAGAAAGCAAAACAAGAGTAGAAAACAAAATGTAATTACAAATCAGTTAAATAAGTGCACTATCATAATTTATATGACTCTTTGGACTGAAATAGAAATTTTAATCTGAGATTTCTTTCATGAATTATGCTATTTATGACTATAGAAATATTTAATTTTACCCACCAAAAACAAACAAAAAAGGCAGTTATTGACTTCATCGTAGTCGTTGACTTCTTAGGTCACAAATACCAATCAGGGACCCAACCCTGCCTGGCTCCTACTTACTTCCCCTTCCCCTTCAACAAGCTTTTAGACCTGACAGTTCCTAGATATTTTTAGAGCTCTTTTTAATTAAGTAAGGCATGAGAATCAAATCACATTTCTCAATATGATTGTGATTTCAAATAATAAATTCTAATCCTTCAGATTTTGGTAGTTGGTTAGGCAAAATAAAAAAATGTCACATTTTATTCTTCAAAGTCAATGATAAGAACCACATTTCATTTTTCTGTTCCATAGTTATGTTTCTTCACAAAATAATTATAATATAAAGGTAAAACAATAAGAAAGGTTTCTACTAAAAACCTGATAAATTTTTCCCTGTTTTTATTATTGGTCTTTCAAAGTTTCTTATGTTTATTGGTTTAAACTTTGACTCATAAAAAATGGAATCGTTTATTTCATGAATATTATGCATTAGATTCACTCAATAAATATTTGTTTAGTTCCTACACTATGCAAGGTACTGTCTTAGGCACTGGGTACAACATTTCTGTCCTAATGGGATTACATTCTAACTAAAAGTTATAAAAATGAACAATTAAATAAGTAATTTTAAATAGTATGAGGGAAAAAATAGAGGAAAATAGAGGGAAAAATAGAGGAAAATAGTGCGAATCTCAAAAGAAAGGTCAGGAATGGTTTTAGATTTGAAGAAAACCTGATGTGAGAGAGTAAGCCATTCAGATACCTTGAAGAGGGGGATCCAGGCATAAGAAATAGCAACTTCAAAGGCCTTGGAGGCAGGCCACACCCTCATTTAAAATGAACTACCTCCTGTAAGTCCCAGGTCCAAAAGCCACCTGCTAAGTTTGAATGTTAGTGTACCTCTTCATTCCTTCTGTTGAAATCCAAATTCCCCAAATAATGGTATGAGGAGAAAATCTCCTTTAGAATATGATAAATTATGAAAGCAGTCTTCATGAATGAGATTAATGCTCTCATAGAAGAAGCCCATGTTCTCTTCTACCATGTGAGGACAGGGTAAAAAGATGTTGTCAATGAACTAGTAATCAGGCCCTAGAAGATAAATTAGATAAATAAGAAATCATATTTATATTAATAGATGTGAAAAAAACTATAAGAATGGAGGTTTGTGAGGAGATATGACCAGAAGTTTACTTTTAAATGTAGTTAAGCTTAAGGTACATGTTAGCTATTAAGATGAAAATATTGAGTGGATAGTGCTAGACAAGCCAGAGCCCCAGTTGCCGACCTGTCTTTGGAGAATATCAAGCCTTATTATCAGACAAGAACTAAGTGAATGAAGGTTTATTAAGGAAACAAATGAAAGGACCGATGCTTGAGGGGCTATAATATTAAACAATTCAAAAAAAAGAAGACAAAATTAGCAAAGAAAATGAAGAAGATAGGAGAAAAACCAGGCTGGGATACTCTAAGCTGAATGAAGACTTTTTTTTTTTTTAATTAGCTACACATGACAGTACAATGATCTTGACATTTTATAGAGAAAGAAATAACCAACTTGAGAATTGGAAAAAAATCCAAATATTCATCCTTTGGTGTTTGGATAAACAGAATATCACATGTCCATATAATGAAATACTAATCAGCAACATAAAGTAAAAATATCAATAAATGCCATGATGGATGAATCTCAGAAAAAAAATACACTAAAAAAACACACACATACAGAGAGAGAAGAGAGAGAGAGAGAGAGAGAGAGAGAGAGAGAGAGAGAGAGAGAGAGAGAAACTAAAATTTCTAGAAAAGATAAAGACTACAGACAGAAAGCAGACCAGTAATCACTTAGAGACATGATTGGGAGAGGGATTTAAAGACTTTTTGCAATTATGGAACTGTTCTAAGACTGTTTTGGGGGGGATTGTGGCACAACTGTCTACATTTAATAAAAATCATTGAACTACACATCTAAAATGGGTGAATTTTATGAGATATGATTGCATCTCAATAAATCTTTCCAAGACAGGTATGGAGGTGAAGTGATGGAGAGAGGCTAGAGAGAGAGGGGTGGGCAGAATATATATATATATATATATATATATATATATATATATATAGAGAGAGAGAGAGAGAGAGAGAGAGAGAGAGAGAGAGAGAATATGAACGGGATTATGAATATGAATGGGATTAGGAGAATGGGGAATTGAATAGAGTTTATACTGGCAAAAGTTTTCAGGAGCTTCACTGTAAAGTAGAGCAGAAAATTGAGGTAGGGGCTAAAAGAGAACATGGATCCAGAGAGTTTTGCTTCATTTTGTTTGTAGATGAAGGAAAACACAGCATATTTCATGGTGATGGGGATAATACAAAAAAGAAAAAAAAATCTCTGGTAATAATGCAAAAGAAGGAAGGGAGACCTGGTAAAGTGATTTCTGTAAGTAGGAAAAAGAAAGATGAGCTACTGTACAAAAGTTGAGGAACTGGCTTTAAAAGTGTCAATACATAGTATACTGAAAAGAAGGGAACAGAATATGGCTGTTAATATTATTGGGCATTTGTTTCGGTGAATAGGTGTTGTAGAAGGATCTTCTGATTCTTTTCCAAAGTAAAATAGGATGCAGAGTTATCTGCTGAAAATAAGGAGGCATAACACACATTGAAGATTTAGCAAAAGTATAGTAAAAGGAATAGATGTTTTTGAAATTTCTTGTCTGCATTAGGAATGCTTAAAGTTTACAGTTTGGCTTTTAAATTGAGATTAGTCTGTATTGTAAGTATTTTGTTGTTGTGTTTTAATATTTTAACAATTATTAAACTGAATAGGTTCAGGCATAAGATAAGAGTTGGATATACATAAGAGTTGGATATACACTATAATTAGGGTTTTGCCAACTATCAAGTCAATGTGATGAAGAAAGAATAAAAACAATTGAGGTTGAATGTAAGAAAATGATAAAAATTGAAAGAGAATGAGAATCAGAGGAGGAAAAAGTACAATGAAAGAGGATAGTATTCATGAATTGTTCATCTAATGAAATTAAAGGTCCCCTGGAATCAGGGTACTGCAAGGAGTGAGCAAAATATAGTAGGCACTGGTCTGATAAAAAGGATGTTTGTGAGTACTGCAGTTATTACAGCTACTGGTAATAACAAAGCAAATATCTAAGGTTACTAAGATCACCAGTTATCTTGCCTTACATATATTTACCTCAATGAGAAATCATATCATTATCTCAAAATTTTAACGTGTATTCTTAGCTCATATTTATTTTATAACATATGCAATAATTGTATTATTTCCTACCAGAAATCTCCATATAGTTTTTTCCTGTCAATTGGATATTTTATCTATGTGTAATCTTACAATTTTGCTTTCTACATCATTCTCTCCCATTTTACTTTTTGTTTAAAGACAAGTTCAAAGAGTATTGCAATGTAGATTTTATCTCGGATGATCTTGCTTGTTCCCACAGGGGTCACTCCATGTTGTTAACTCCTGTCAGTCTGTTGATGAATTCATTCATTCTTTGTAGAGCCCACTGTGTTCTCCTCCTCCTCCTTTTTGTAATCTCTAACAGTTATCCTTCTAATAATATTCTCCAAATCAAATCTAATAATCAACATTAGAAATCATCTAGATGATTTTCCTAAACTACGATCTTATGAGATAAAAAGCTAAAACATACGTCGCTTTCATAGAAAGTAAATGTGGATTTAGGTGCAGGTGAGACTATGTGTTTATTGTAAACTCACAAATTGCTCCCAAAATTTGGAATAACTAAATTGATACATAGGATTTGGGTAGGTACAACTAAGAAATTACTCCCAATTGTGATTTTGAGTATCAAAGCAAAATGTTTTCAAACATTTTTTTTCCTTATTGAAATGTGGTATACTTTACTTTCACTTAACAACAACATAGAACATTAGAAAGAGGGTCAGCTAAAGGGTGAGAACCCTTAAGAAAATAAATGTAGGTTCTTTTGTTATTTTTGTTAAGAATTATCTATGCTAAAATTCTAAATGAACTCCTTTAATAAATGAATAATATAATCTACAAAATGGTTGTCACACTAAAACACAAAACAAAACAAAACAAAACAAAACAACAAAAAAAAACTTGCTGATATATCAGGACCCTGGATTCTTTTTCCAGTGGTTGATTGGGGCTTTGTTATTTATGTTTCTTTCTAGTTAATTGATGTTGGCCACTCTGAAGTTGTGCTATGGGAAAACCAGATTGAGGTATGAAGAGGTACTGATCTCAAATTATAGGATTTCAACAGATGAATATGGTTAGCTGTGAGTTGGTAAATAATCAGAATACAGGTTAGCACTCTTTTTCCATAAGCCTTGGGAAGTACTTACCTATTTCTCTGATTTTATAAGACCTGAAGCATAAAAGGGGAAAAAAGAAAACCTAGTTTTGTTTGAAACTCAAAAAAGTACTTAGTAGTTTTTGTTCCATTATGGCAAAGAATATCATAAACAACCAAGTATCCAGCTTATCTTCTGAAACAAGATGCACATTGACATTCAGTTAGCTCAACTTGCACTTCAAATGATTTTGAAAGTTTTCATTCTCTCAGTTTATCGCTGGCCTGGTGTTCTAGGCAATAGATTCCTCATTGATGGCAGGCAGAAGCAGCACTGTGACAGTCAACAGTTAGAATGGCAATAAAACAAGTTTATCATAAGGAGCTTAGACTCATAACCAATGGTATGTAGAGCATAGATTCTTTAATTAATCATCTGGTACTGTGATATATATATCAAGTAAACCATGCACATTTCACCTGGAATGTTCCCCTGTCAATACACTGTCTAAAAGAATGAACAAAGAAAAACAGAGCAGCATCAATATAGAATGGGATCCTACTGTACCTGGTGAATGAGGCGGAGGAGAGCACATCAGAACAACCCCCTGGCCTTCCCTCACAGAGACTGCACTTCTTGTCCGGCCACTAAAATTTCCCAGATCTGTCAACATAACACAGCATCAGATGCAAGTCAATCATAAATTTTAAAAAATCACTACTGTTATAATTTACATTTATTTTTCTATCATCATCCTGACAAGGTATTTTGTTTGTTTTGCACTGACAGAACAGTCTTGTTAATGAATCTATATCATCCAATTCTGAATACCACAGTTTAAATTCTATATATTCAAAACCCCTCACATTCTTTATCGCACATACAAGTTGCCAGTGTAGAATCTAGATAATACATTTTAATCATATCAAATAGTTATTTTATTTCTTACCAATATTTTTTGTATATTGATCTTTTGACTGGTAAAAACCTTTCATTCAAAGTGAGAAGATAAACATGAGGTGGTTATAGCACCTGCTATCCAATCTGTGGCCTCATCATATGTAATGTTAAGGATGGTGTGTGAAACCAAGCATGGACTTGCCAAATTAGAGACTTGTAGGCTCTATCAAAATATAACGAGGATATGAAGTGGTCTAGCCTAAAATGAAGTCTACAAATTAATTGTCTCATCCATTTTGATTAGCCTGGGACTATTACAGGTACTGAAACACTTGTGTGTATGAGGAGTATAGCACTGGGTTCAGTTACCTGCCTTTGTACTATGCTGCATTTGCACAATTTGGAAAGAACTTCATAAAAATAAAGTGCCTCATAGGGGATGATATATTATTGCTTACTAATCTAATCATAACTCATAATGTATATCTTTTTCCTTCTCTTGATCTACTTCAATCAAATGCATGAATTTTAGAATAGTGCTTTGTAAATTGTGGAGTTCAAATTTCTATAAATAAATATATTCCAGAATTCTAAGTCTCTAAAATCAGGTTTCCATGGTGAGAAATGCTTCTTGAAAATGTTCAGCCATTCCTCCTATTATACATAAATTGTATAAGAGACTTTTAAAAATCATTTAATTATTCCATGTTAAAATACTACTTTGCAGCAATATAAGTTAGTCTCAATTTAATGTTTATTAACCTGATAAACCATAAAATTAATCAAGAAAATATATTTGATGGATATGAAGAAGATAAATCACTAGCATTAAATAGTCTAATAGAAACCTTCTGTAATTTTTTTTTCTAAGAAAGGGGCAACAATTATTTGTTGAATTTATAATCAGATCTTAAATTCATCAAGAGTGAATATAAGATGCCAAAATAATACTTAGAAAGATATTCATTGTTTGAGAATGTTTTAGGATTTTGTATAAAATTCTACAATTTATGGAAAATAGGTATGTGTTTTACAAAGAAGCAAGACAAAACAAAGAATAATCCTAGTTCTACTTTTGTTGGGGAAAAATAGCCTTATTTAAAAATATACAAATTAACTTTAATTTTTTTTAGTTATAGATGAACACAATACCTTTATCTTATTATTTATATATTTTTTATGTGGTTCTGAGGATGGAACCCAGTGCTTCACACACGCTTGGCAAGCACTCCACCACTAAACTATAGCCTCAGACCCACATTAACTTTTGTAGTAAGCATCATATGCATTGATTCTTTGGGATAGAGACTATCTTTTTTTTTTGTCCAGAAAATGATTTCAATATGAAGATAAAGCATGACAAGTTTTCCAGTTTGACTTTCTTTAACTCACTCCTAGAATTATAACACAGAATCATATAATGAGGTAATGGGTGTTACAGGACTTTAATATCTCTTCAGGGATTGTCTGGTTTTTCTTTCTTGTTCCTCCTCATTGAATTTATAAATCTTGGGGAAGACTACTTGGATATTAATTTATTTTAACTGAACTTAACTGGTTTCTAAAAATATATATGTATTCCAATACAATTACTAATACATGCATGTAGTATATATATTATGACATCAAACCAATCTACTGTATTTAAAAAATATTTTAATAGAAAACAGTCCTAAAGTAATGCCCACTTTTGGGAAACTGAAGTACACTGAACACACAGAAAAAGAAACAATTGTAGAATAATTATGACCTGAATTATGTTTTGAGATCTAAGTTATTCAAAAGGTCACATTCAACTATAATTGCTTTATTTTGTATCAACAGTCAATACAAGTACAATTCAAGACTTTCTCTAGGATTGTTTCTGGGTCATTATTTCCTAGGAATTATTGCACCCAAAATTTCAAAATAAATGAATATTTTTCAAATGTGAACAGAACTTTTTGCTTACATAAAGCCACACAGCAATAATACAAAGAAGTTAATACTTTTATGAAGAGTTGTTAACTACTTACTAGGGAGAAAAAGTGACACTCTTTTTCTATAATGTACAAGTGGTTTTCATGCCTGGCAAGATTGTAGTTAACCTAAGGCATAATTTTTATGTGAAAAAATTCCTGGTTGGTGTAGGCATGGTGGCTTGATTAAATATGGGAAAACTCAGCTACTTGTTTATATCTCATTGTGAATAGAAAGCCTCTTTTGATATGCTTTTCAAAGGAAATAGAAAGCAGCCTAGGTATACATGCAGTTTGGCTGCTTATAGTATCTTCTTAGTAGATATATATTTTATGTATCAGAGAAATGAAAACAAGAATAAGTTTTTGAATGCAGTCTTTTTATTACAATTTACACAAGGCCAAAAATATGTGTTCCTGGGGGGGGGATGAGTAAAGGTACACATTCCAAAACAAGAATCGTAAAATTCTAATTTGAATTTTTACTGAAATAAAACTCTAGGATTATTATAAAGCATATGACTAACAGAGAAACAACAGAAGAGTTTGTGATCAAGAGTCAGAGCTCTTCAAGTCTTGCCTTTGATCTGACCTTTCCTTCCTAGTTATGAAATGCATGCAAGAGTTTAATAGGGAGCTGTAAACAGAGCTTTAGCTTACAGAATTATTGCACCTTTTCATCCTAGAAAACTAAAAGACTTAAGCAATGAATGATGTGACTGAGGCCTTAGACGACAGATTATAGATTCAGATGTATGCTTTTAGCCATATTAGCCAGATATGAGACAGATCACAACTTATTTAACAAATCCTTATTCAATGAATATTGCACCCTGAAAAATATGCTAGGTCCTAGTGATACAGAAAAAGTATAAAGGAAAGCTATATGAATTAATTATACTTACTTGGATCCACTATCTGTAGCTCAGAGGAGTATGAGTCACCAAATAGATGTATGATCCCACACAATCATAGCTTCAGCTTGTCACAACTATAGCCACAAGTGACCAATACATACCTCCTACATATGAGCTCCAAACACATGCACACCAATTTACATTCTGTAGTTTTTCCCTTCTTCTTTTTTTACTTTCCGCTTTCTCCCTCCCTTCTATCTCTCTTCCTGACTTATTTTTGCTACTATTTCCTTCCTTGAGCTATTTATTTATTTATTTTATTTATTTATTTTTATTTATTAATTAATTAGACTGAATCTTGCTAAGCCCATGCTGCCCGTGAGTTTCTTGCTGCCTGATGGCTGAAACTATAGGCACATGCCACCATACCTGGTTCAAAAATTTAATCTTAGGAGAATTCAAAACAAAGGTAATGGTATCTATAGTATTAGGATTCATGATTATTGTAAGATAAAAACTTTCTGGTAATTCAGGAGCAGCACAATTTTATCTGATATTACACTCTAAAAGGTATTTCCCTTGCAAGACTTTATAAAAATAACACTAGGGGGAGCAACTTCACAATCCCCTTATGAAAGGTCTTCATCATGAGATTCCTTAAAGAGGTATAATGTTTCACTTAGACACACATACATATCTGTACAAAAATCATTACCTATAAACAATAATTGAAAAGTATTAGAAATACAGTGCAGAAAACTGGCAAGAAGGAAATTGCATAAGAAATCTGGGACCTTGGTCTTCGGATCTTATACATGTTAAATACAAGTTGGTTCAGTTACTGTGGAGGAGTGAAAGGAAAAGTCAAAGCAAGAGGGTAAATGTCATGCAGTCAGGAGTGATATGGTTCATGTGTGTCCTGGACGACTTGTATTTCCTAATCTTAAATCTGTTCTGAATGAGTGACAATGTAGGTTATAGGAGTTAGTTAGATGGAGGAATGGGAAGGTGGGGGCTCATTTTTGACTTGTGTTTGGCTACATGGTTATTCTGTAGGGGATGCTAATGAGCTTTCACTGCCAATGCTCCAGGCCTTAGCACCTCATCCTCTACTTTAAAAGTGCTGTAAATACACATATAATTTAGTGGAAACTCTAGACTTCCTCACAAGATTGAGTTTGAATTTTTACAAAAAATAAAACACTGAAAATGAAAAATCACATTAAACTAAGTACCAGGAACTTGAGTTCTATTTAGCTTAATCACTAACACCTATAGGATTGAGGAAGTGAGCATGGCGCTTGGAACTTTAACTTATATGATTTCTACAACCGACACTTTTCCTAATAATGCCTTGATATTTGCTGCCTCACTTCCAAAATTAATGCATATTGAGATTTTTCATCAGTTGTATTTGTTGCTGCTGTTGATTATCATCAAGATTATTTGGGTCATTGACAGATTTATTTTTCTTTTTTGCATACATGCAAATACTATGTAATACAAATTGGTTAGACTTCATTCAGAAATATTAAAATTTGACAATGTTAAAAAAGGGAAAAGGGGTGGGAAATAAAGAAAATAATTGAAATAGCTACTGTCTACACTATGAGAGGCACCTTGAAATTTAAATAATCCTGTTTAAAATTTCATTTTTTAAATTTAAATTTTTTTTCCCTCCTCCTTCTTCAGTGTGGAGATCACACAGTCACACATTTTAGGCAAACACTCTACCACTGAACAACATCTCCAATCCTAAAGATTACTAAATTTTATTTGAAAAGCAAACTTATTTGAAAAGCTTTGTGTATGCAATTTTTTAAATTAGTGAATTGGCAAATCAAATATAATGTGATTGATTCCAGGTTTTAGAAAAACATTAGGGTGAAAGCAGTTCAAGCATTTGGAAGTTAGACCAAGTTGGTTTTAGGAATTAGAAATAATCTTCATAAGAATATCTTTTTAAGAAACAATTCTAACAGATGAAAAACAAAAAGGTAGGAAAATAGTGACAAATAGAGAAAACATAATTCTTACATTTATACTGAGAAAGAATTAAATTAGCACTTTCTAGTCTACAGTCATTTGTGTGCATGTGAAGATGGTCAGAACTCATTCTAAACAAGCAAGATCCTTAATAATAGTTTCTAAAGTTGTTGAATTGTACCTAGACTGAAAACCATGGGAATATGAAGCTTTGTGATTTTTATTGGCAATTTTGAACAAATGAGTCTATGATCAATTTATCAGCAAGACAGACAGGTATTATTATACCCATTTATTGAAGGGGACACTGAAATTCACTAAGGGTGAGTACTAAGAATAAAAACCACCTGGCCAGGAAGGATTTCAGCCTTCTAGATAACTATTTCAGTTTTGGAACGTGAAAGATTGTTTATTTTGTTGTTTTTTTGTTTTGTCGTTGTTGTTTTGCAACCCCCTCTCCCAAGTTATTCTGACATTCTTAGTTTAGAAATAAAATTATTTCTTTGTAATTTTCTATTATACCACATTAAATAATATTACAATTCTTTTAAATATTTGTTGTAAGTCATCTGTAAATGGGACATGATATCACCCTTAAAAATGTTAATTATTTAATAAAATTTCTCTCTAAAGAATATCAGGTAGGCTAATTACAGGTATCTAAAATAAAATCTTTTATATAAAGGTAAGAATTGAATTAAGATGTAACTGGGATATGGTAAGGTAAATCTACAAGAGGTAATGACAAGTTGTAATGGAACTTTTTTCAGTCTTATTTTTCCCTTGGTTATATATAACAGGTCAGATAAGTAATCTTTTGAAATGACTTGCTATTTTCACTTTACATATTATCAGATGTGAATTATTCAGCCAATGGTTCACTGAATATACAGAGAAACCAAAGCACACTGGATGATGTTTGCCTTGACAGTAACACTTTAAGCACATTGTAAGTTAAACATCAAATTGTAATTGCTTTTGTAAAAAGAAAAATTGTCCAAAGATTGTGATCAAAATCTTTCTGATCCTAGGTCTTTTCTTTGGTACTTTGTGCATTACAAAATCTACTTCAATAATGAATATATGATAAAATCATCTCAAATGCAGGAGTGTATGTAAATGTGTTTACTTAATATGAAGATAGACTGTGAGTGTTGGCAGAGGTCCTAAACCTCTTTTGACAAAATTTCTTCTTCTTTACAGAAAAGTGCATCAATAATCCCTATTTATTTACTTTTAAGTTCACTTTTTTCCAAATAATGACTTTTTTTTTCAAATTAACATTAGTGTTATTCATTAAATCTTACAAAAGTTTGAAGGTAAGCACTGCAAAATGTATCATACAAATACTTAAGCATGTACAGAGATTTGAGTATCATTGACCCATAGAGAAGGAGAAAAGGGTGTTATTTAGTAAATACAAGCTTGCTGTATGTGGTGGTGCATGCTTGTAATCTCATTTAGGGGCTTAGAACAGGAGGATCTCAAGTTCAAGATCAGTCTGGGCAACTTAGCAAGATGCTGTCTCAAAATAAAATATTTTTAAAATGGCCTGGGGATGTAGTTTAGAGCTCAAGAGATCCTGAATTCAATGCCCAGTACTGAAGAAAAATAAAAACCCAGCAAGTTATTTGGTACAACTCCTGTAACTCATAGATCTTGTTGATTATCTCTCATGCTTTTGAGCCTAACTACCCTCTTCAGCATTTTCTAATTGTAATTCTTAAATAATTACTTCCTTGCCTACAACCCTGGCTCCTTATCTCACTTAACACTTTTTCCTCCAGCACAACTTAAGCCTTAGTTAAATTGGACTATATGTGTATTCTGCTTTGATTTGTGCAAGTGAATATGGATGGAGAAAAACATCAACAATGATGGACAGTTTGATTCTAAATTCATGACTATGAGGCTCAGGCAGTCCGTTTGTGCTGCCTGGTAACCCCGATACATTTATGGAGTCCATTTTCTCTTGATTCTGGACAATAACATTATAACCACTTTCTTCCAATACCTCCTGCCAGATTCTTCCCTTCCATTTCATAGAGAAAAAAGAAGTAATCCGAAAACAAGTTATACATGTACCACCTAGTAGAACACTGAAATGTGCTCTACATTCTCGTTTAATGAAGGACTCATTGCACCCACTATTGGGGATTCTGATGACAAACAGCCTTTGGCCCTCAGCCCTTCGGGGACTACTTTTGTAAATAGAAGCTCTTCACCCCAAAGGGTGCTTCCTGGGGCAGGACTCAGTCAATGAAGTATCATTGAGTGACCATCCTGAGACAACTCCAGATACCCTGACATACTGTCCTAGCTTCAGAGAGCCTTTTGGTTTGGGCAGGACAGTTGATGGACCTGTATCAGAGTCTGAATCACCCCTTGTCTATTCTCACTCCTTCTACTGCATTTGATTCCAAGGTCATTTATTTAAAAAAAAAAAAAAAAAACATTGTCTGCATTTAACTTGATCTCACAGTCTATTCCTCAAGGACCTCATCCTTTTACACTAACACAATAGCTCTTGATTCCTCAAAGTACACGTTACCTCCCATCTTTTTACTATAAATGAACTATCTTCACTCTAGTCAAAGGTCAGTCTCTCCCTTTTGCATCTATAGCATCCAAACATACTGATATTTCTCCAAAGTTTTTTTTAAAGGAAGAAATTAACGCATCTTTCTTAACCTCTTTCCCCTTGTAGGTACCATACCATTATTGTTCTATTCTGCAACAAAACCCATTCTCTCTTCAGGTTTTCAAATCAAGGTTGTCTTCCTACCACTGGCAAAAATGCAATTGTGAGATAGCTAATGACTTCTGCATTGTTAATTTATTAATAAATCCCTAGTCCTCTTCTACTTTATAAGCACTGTTTGATATAGTCAATTATTTGCTTCTGCTAAAAATAATTTTTATTTGACTCCTCCTACTTTAATTTCTATTCCTCCTTAATTCTTCAATAGTTAAATACTACAGAACCCCAGATTAGTTCTTTTAATTTTTTCTTTCCCCATCTATACCATTTCCAAGTTTATTTCATATAGTCTTTATATTTAAAAGCTGTACACACACTGAGGGATCTCCAAATTTTATTTGTGCCTGGACATTTCCCTTGACTGTCAACATGCACACATGCATGCCTGTACATACACACATACACACACACACACACACACACACACACACACACACACACACAGAGTTTACTTAACATTTGTGCTTGGGTATCCAAAGGTATTGCAAACATGCCCTTATGGAACTCCCTTTTCTACCCACAGAACTATTCTCAACAGAATATTTCCCATGAGAGTAAATAGTGATTTCATTCTTCTAATTGTTTAGAAAAAATTTAAAATTCATCTGTGATTCTCATATATCTGACTCCCCACACACAGTTCATGAGAACTTCATTGATACTATTTGATAATGTATCCAGAACCCAACAACTCTCAACATCTATAACTTTCACACAGGCGTCTCTGACTTGATTGTCGGGATATGCATCTAACCAGCCTTCGTATTTCTTCCTTTATTCCATCTCAGACTATTTCCAGCACAGCAACCAGATTGATTCTTATAAAATTAAGTTGTATGATATGACCTAAATGGCTTTTGATCTCACTCAGAGGAAAAGAAAAGCTGCTTGTAATACCCTCCGGGCCCTACACCTTCTATCTGTGTTGCATGTTTGATGTCATTTCCTACTTTACTCCCCTTTGCTCACTCCAGCCTAGCACATGGGTTTCTTGATTTTCAGAAAATATACCCAGCTGTTGTCTCTGCCTCAGGCCCTTATGCTTGCTGACTCCTTCAAGTAGAACACATTTTCCCCCACATATAATCATGGTTGTCATCTTTGTGTCCTTTAGGTCTTTATTTCAATGCCATTTTCAAGATCCCTCTGGAGAGATCTTTTGGGAGCATCCTATCTAAAGTTCAACCTCATCATTCTTCACCTATTCCATACACATTTTTCCTCATTAATTTTTCTCCTTGGTTCTTCATTATTATTCATTTGCCTTGTCAACTTTGCCCCCTACAAGATCTATAAGGAGATTTTTTGTTGATTATAATATTCACAGATCCTTAAGCTTATTTGTTCTCTCTGCCTGGAATTCTCTCCCCGCTGATTATTTTCACTGATCTCTCCAACTATGTGCCAGTCTCTGTTGGAATGTCACCACTGCAGAAAGCATTTCCTTGATCACTTTATTCTTCCTTTCTTTTCTCCCAATTTTTATTTTCCTTATTCTTTTTCTACTTGTTTTCTACTTGGCTGGGGGTAAAATCACACCTGCTGGGCAAGTCTCCTGACTCCTCCTACTTTAATTTCTATTCCTCCTTAATTCCCCAATATCTAAGCATTACAGAACCCCGAATTAGTCCTTTGACTTTTTTTCCCACTTACACCATTTTAAGTTTATTTTATCTAGTCTTTATATTTAAAAATTATACACACACTGAAGGATTTCCAAATTTTATTTGTGCTTGGACACCTCCCTTGACTGTCAACATGTACACATGAGTTACATCCCTAGCTCTCTGGTCTCATTATGATAACTTGTCTTCCATGATACTCATCACCCACTGACATATTATATAACAAGGAATTAATAGTTTATTGTCTCCTCTATTCCATTACAATTTAATCTTCTTGAAAACTCGCACTTTGTTTTGATACTGATTAGAGTAATGCCAGATGCTCAGTAAATAACAGTCCAATAAGGAATTGATTGCATGAAACTATTGTATATTTTATTATTAATTTATACTTGAAAAATTTTAGTTTTGAACTTCTGAGTGTTGAGATATATTCCAAATATTACACTTATATTTTTTTTCAAAATTATAGTACTATGAAAGCCAAAATTCCCAGGAAATACTGACTTTGACAGATAATGCTGAAATATATAAGTGCTAAAAGGCTTTTCCAGAGCAGAAATTTTCACTTCAGTTAAATTATTTTTATAGGAAAAAGGTTGTTTGTATACCCTTTCGAACTGTAGCTGAGTTAGAAAGTATATGATTTCATTTTAAAAAAATATTTATTTTTTAGTTACAGGTGTATACAATATCTTTATTTTATTTTTATGTGGTGCTGAGGATCAAACCCAGTATTTCACGCATGGTAGATGAGTGCTCTACCTCTGAGCCACAACCCGAGCCCAATAATCCCAGTTTTTGTAAAAGGAATATTTTTATTATTTGGAGTCTTATAATTCTAAAAATGTTACAGTTTCTAAATGAAAACAATTTGAGCGTTTTTTGATACCTAAATATAGTTTCATTGATATGCCTTATGTATTGCAGTTGACACTACCAAATTCTAAAGACCATTACTACAAATAATAAAAGTTATAAAAGTTATAGAAAGCAGCCATTTAATTAATTTGCCTGACATTATATTAACATAAATATTGTACTTGCATAGCTAATTTTAATGTCAAGTACTTAAGTTAGTAACTAGGCAGAGAATTTTGAAATTGTATTTTAAAACACTGGCATAAAAAGTGAGGGTTTTAGAGATAAAAGACCTCGGTTCAAATTCTAATATTACTATTTACTCACAGGGCCACCTTGAGCAAATTATATTACTTTACTGTGCTTTACCTTCTAGCTAAGACCAGATAATTATAAATATGTTATCAGCTTACTGGAACACATTACATGGTGTATAAATAACCTACCCCATATAACTTGCCTATAATAAGCACTTAAAAATATTATTTCCTTTTATGCCTCCACATTTTAGAGAGATGTAACACATTAACTTCAAGTATAATCCTAAATAATTTTCTAAACACTTTGAGCATACAGAATAAAGATTACCAAACTGTACTATTTGGGGATCAATGCTATACAAATTAACATAATGAATAGGAGAGGCAGCTGAGAGGTGCCATTATAAACACAGTGGCAATTGTATACAAGCTACTTTGCCCTTCAAATCTTGGCTTCCTTCTCTATAAGATGAAGATATTAAAATCAAGTTCAAAGTTGTTGAAAGACATAAAGGAAATAATGTCCATACAGCAGTTATAATGTTACATGACACAATATAATGAATGGAAAGCAATATTATCTTTATTATTATTCATGTCATAAAAAACTCTTATGGGTCATGAGACATTAATAGTAATCTTAACTCTTGCTAGCTAGTTACAAACTTGTGGCAAAAGCTTAATCTTCTGTGTTTATTTCTTTGTGTTTCAGGGATTTGGGTTGCTTAAGAGAAAGAAACCCCCATGTTTATGGAGTTGCAAACATGAGGTTAACAACAATCATGGTGGGAACTAAGGAAAATTGAAGAAAATATTACTCTTGAAAGCATTTACATGTGGTTTCAAAACACTGTAGGGGTTGAAGGAAAGTTGTATAACCACATTTAGCGGAAAGGATGACCTTTTTTCACACCTAGACTAGATTATCTCCAAGATGCAACATTCCATGACTTTGACTCAGAGTCTGTGATTCTACTAACTTTAATCTTTTGTTCAGAACCTATTACAGAGACTGTGCATGTATGTGTATGTGTGTGTGTGTGTGTGTATTCCTATATATGAAAGGCTATTCCTAATACTCATTTTCTACAACAAATAGAAAATTAAATTGATTTTAGATTTTGTGTTTATATTTTGATAATCTACTTGATAGAGGAGAAAAACTGCTGTCAGCACAAGAATTTATAACCACTTGTTTATAATGTTTACATTTTGTGGTAGATTTATGATGACTTGACTAAAGTAAAGGAACTTTTAAAAACTTCACTAAGGTGAATATTCTATTACAAATGAGAAAACATGCCATAATTTTATATTATACATCAGGAGACTTTTTGTTCAAAATCATCATAAATTGTATTTTATAGCCTGTAATGCAGTGTTTGAAATCTGGGAGACAATATGTATTTTAAAAAATATAATGTTTTTAATGCACATTATGTATTAATTTGTGGCTCTAGTCTGTGTACTACAGGAGATAAGAGGAATGAGGTGGGTGGAGCAAGATGGTGGCAGAATAAAATCCTCCATGTATCTCACCCAATAGATAAATCAAATTGAAAACTATTCATGCACAAGAGCTAAGAAAATCAAGTGAGAGACTGTTTGTTATTAGTATAATGAAATGAAAAACTGCAATGAAGAAGAAAGGAAGGAAAGATTTGCCTATATTACTGTATCCCAACTCTTAGCATACCAGGAGAGAGAAAGGTTCTTCACAATTGGAGAACAGAGAGAGAATTAAGTCCACATTTGAGACTTGAAACCCAGTAGATGCCACCATGATGAAATCTAGTAGTAGAGAAAGTTTATATCCCTACTTCCAGTACTATGACTAAGTCACTGGAACTGCATTAGACCAGTCTGCAAAGAGAATGCTTCCATCAACCCTCCTACAAGCTAAATATATATGCACCCAATAAAAGACTTAAAAACATCATAGTACAGGAACACAACCACACTGATGTTTATAGCAGCACAATAGCTAAACTGTAGAATCAACCTATATGCCCTTCAAAAGATGAATGGATAAAAAAAATGTGGCATATATACACAATGGAATATTACTCAGCAATAAAAGAGAATAATATCATGAAATTTGCAGGTAAATGGATGGAGTTAGAGAAGATAATGCTAAGTGAAGTTAGCCAATCCCCAAAAAACAAATGCTGAATGTTTTCTCTAATAAAAGGATGCTAATTCATAGTGGGGTAGGGAGAGGGAACATGGGAGGAATAGATGAACTCTAGATAGGGCAGAGGGTTGGGAGGGGAAGGGAGGGGGCATGGGGTTAGAAATGGTGGTGGACATTATTATCCAAAGTACATGTATGAGACACAAATTGGTGAATATACTTTGTATCCAACTAGAGATAAAAAAAATTGTGCTCTATGTGTAATAAGAATTGTAATACATTCCGTTGTCACATATAAAATTAAATAAAAAATAAAATAACACAACTCAAAAAAACTATCCAATTTATCCTTGCACTTCCAAATATATGTATTGTGCTTTTCCACTATGCAAATCTTTAATTACTAATTTCATTAGATCAAATCATATGTAAGTCATATTAATGGCATGTTCACTCTATATATTGAGAATAACAAGTCATTTCTGTGATATTCATCCCCAAAACTCAAACCCCCAGTCTAGCCATGAGGAAAATATCACACATATTTGATTTAAAAGGCTATCTCCAAATAACCCAAACAGTATCCTTCAGAATCGTCAAAGTCATCAAAAACAAGGTAAATGGAATCTATCACAGTTGCATGAAAGCTAAAAGACATAAAAATAAATGCAACATGATATCTTGGATGGATTTCTGGAACAGAAAAAAATGGGCATTAAGGAAAATGTAGTTAAATTCAAATAAAAATTGGAGTCTGCCTAACAGCAATGCATTGATGTTAGTTTCTTGATTGTGACATGTATCATGGTGATTTGTAAAGTGTAAACAAGTGGTATATAAATAGAACTCTATACTCTTTGTAACTACTCTTTATTCTGACACTACTTCAAAATTTTAAAGGTGCATTTAAATTAGAAAATTCCCTTAAAATTATGGAAATCATTGGTTTTATGAAGTAAAAAATATTATTCTTTCCAAAAGTAAGAAAAAAATACAAACAAAATCAAAAGATTTTACAATTTCAGAATGTACCAGACATATGTAATGAATTTATACTGTACAAAAATACAATTATTAAAAATTTTATTTCTTAGAAAAAAAGAAAGTATTAGCAGAACTAAAGGGAAAGATAAATTCCAATACACTAATAGTCATGGATTTCAATCCCGTACTATCAGCAATGGACAGATCATGCAGAGTTAAATGCACCTTAAATAAAATGGACCAAAGAATCATTTACAGAACATTCCATCCAACAGCAGGTGAATACATACTTTTTTCATCAGCACCTGGAACATCCTCCAGGACAGACAATATAATAGAATACAAAACAAGTCTCAATAATTTTTAGAAAATTGAAATTATATCGAGCATCTTTCCTGACTAAATGCAATAGTTAGAAACTAATTACAAATTTTGAAAACTATATAAATAAATGCAAATTAAACAATTTAATTTTGAACACCTAATAAATCACAAAATTAAGGGAGAAATAAAAGATTGAAACAAATGAAAATGGAGACAATATGCAAAACTTACAGATTATAGCAAAGGCAGAACTAAGAGGAAATTCTGGAAAAATTAATGCTTATACCAAAAACTATAAAGATTTCATATCAAAAAACTATCACTGTATCTCAAGGAACTAGAAAAACAAGAATAAACTATACCCAAAATTAGCAGAAGAAATAATAAAGATCAGAGCAAAAATAAATTAAATAGAAAATTAAAAGATAATACAAAAGATCAATGAAACAAAGAACTAGTTTTTCAAAAGGATAAAATTATCCAATTTTTCAAAAGGATAAAGAAAATGGACAAACCTTTAGCTATACTAAGAACAGAACACTCAAAGAAATAAAATCATGGATGATTTTTTTTTTCTGGTATCAGGGATTGAACCAGAGACACTTAACCACTGAACCACATCTCCAGCCGTTTGTTGTATTTTATTTAGAGACGGCGTCTCCGTGAGTTGCTTAGGACCTCTCTCAGTTGCTGAGGCTAGTTTTGAACCCTCTATCCTCCTTCCTTAGCTTCCCAAACTGCTGAGATTACAGGCATGTGCCAATGCAACTGGTTCAAAGATGATTTTATATGTTGTATTTATGGCAGCAAAGAAATACAAAAGATCAGAGATGATTATCAGTAATATAGAAGAAATGAATAAATTTTCAGACATACATACTTGCTAAGACTCAAACATAAAGAATTAGAAAATGTGAACAGACTAACAAGTAAAATATTTAACCTATAGTAAAAATCTGCCACTAAAGGAAAGGGTGGAGCCAGATGGCTTCACTACTAAATTCTATGAAGCATGAGCCAGCAGGACATCTGACTTCTGAGTGGGAACTTTCCTTGCCCTAGTGAAGAAACAGTGAATTAAAACGTGATGTGGAGCAAGGCAAGGTGCCACACCATGGAAAAGGGAAGCAAGCACAAAATGGAACAGGTCTCCATGGTCAGAAGCTGGTCAGGCTGTTGTATTTTCTTACACTGATGTCAATAAGAACAAAGGCCTGGCCTGGGACTATAGAGTATCAGAAAACCCAAAAAGTTCATCCCTGGAATAAAATCGATATTTCCTGGCATTAAGAAGGAGGGAGAAAGGGCAGACTTAATAGCTTACCTCAAGAAAGTAAGTAATGAGTAGCAGTCACCACCTTATTTATTACAAAATAGAAATGTCTCTTGGTCTTTTTGTGTGGACCATAATTTAAATGCTATAATACACCAGAATTTAAATCATGAATGGCTAACAGAATATTTTTCCTGGGTAGCCCTAAATTAAGTAAAATTGGTTTGTAATTAAATGAATGCGATCTTTAAAAAAAAAATTGGTAGTAATCCCAGATCAGTAAATATTATCACTGTTTTCCCTTTCTAAAGATATGGTTGGACTTTATTAGTAATGTTCAACTTTTCACAAAAATGGTGACTGTCATCTGAAAGCTGGTTTTGTAGTTAGGTTAACATAATTGGGTATGTGAATATGTTTTAATGCAGGGGAAAATCCCTCCACTGTTCTCAACACTGAGCAAAATTCATACTTTTGAATTTCTGGTCATTCGCCTATTGAAGACAATGGCTGAAGTTAAGGAAGCAGTGACTGCTATACATTTTTGTTGACCATGCCAATTTAATTGGAATTAGTATATCTAAAACACTGGCTTTTCCTTATTAAAAGGCATTTCAATATGGTTTATGTATAATATTAAGGATATTTAATACTTCTCACATTTTATAGTGGATATATAAATTCTGATATTTTTAAAAGTCAGCATAATAAAATACCAAGTTGGAAAATAAAGAATTCAAAAGTAAAGTCTAAGTCACACTAAGTTATAATTCAGAATAGAATTTAAACAGCTATTCAAGAACACAAAAAACTGTGGAAAAACTGTGTGGGTGCTCGATTGGAAGTGGCGAGTTTTGCCACCTCATTAGATGGCAGGATTAAAGTAAAGAATATGTGCCATCAGCACACATTTGTAAATTCTGTGACTATAACACTTAAGATAATTAAAAACAAAATTATAGATAAAAATTCTACCAAACATTTAAAGAAGAGATAATACCAATTTTCCTTAATCTATTTTAAAAATACAAAATAAGAAATTCTATCAAATACACTGTATGAAGCCATAATTACTTTGAAAGCAAAACCAAATGAGAATACAACAAAGATAAAAATATAAGCCATATTGTCAAGAAAAATACTAGAAAATTACATACAACAGCCCATTAAAAGATTATATAACATGATCTTGTGGGATTCATGAGAGAGATTCAATGATGGTCCAATATTTGCAAATCAATAAACTTTGATACACCACATTAATAGAATAAAGACAAAACCTCATGGTCATCTTAACAGGCAAAAACCACTTGATAAAATTCAATGTCTCTGCATGATAAAATGCTGAACTAATTAGGAACATAAAGAACATGCCTCCACATAATAAAAACCACTCATAAAAAGTTAACATTATGATAAATGGAGGAAAGCTGAATATTTTTGAATATTTTCTAAGATCTAATACAAGTGAAAGATACCCAATTTTCAATATTTTCCAACATAGAAATAAAAGTGCTACCCAGAGCAATTAAGTAAGATAAACAAATAAAAGGCATCCAAATTGGAAAATAAGTTAAATTTAGAATAAATGAATTCAGCAAAATTACAGAATATAAAACCTACACACAAAAATGAGCAGACTTGTTATAAGCCAGAAACAAATGATCTAAAACAGAATTCAAATAAAATAAAACAAAATAAAATAAAACAGAATTCAAGAAGGAAATCTCATTTACAATAGCCACAATAAAATGTAGAAATAAATTTAACCAGAGATAAAAAATTCTAAAATTAAATCATTGATGAAATGAAATAAAATGAAGAAGACACAAAAATTAGAAAAGACATCCCATGTTGATAGATAGAATTAATATTGTTAAAATATCCAAAACTACTCAAAGAAATTTACAGAGTCAATGCAATTTCTATCAAAATATAAATGGCATTCTTTATAGAAGTAGATATTCAAGTAGATAAAATAATCCTAAAATTTATTTAGGATTCCCCACTCACACATATAAAAAAATAACAAAGTAAATAGCCTAAATTATCTTGATTAAAGCAGAAGGTATTGCTCTGACTTCAAAATCTATAATGTACTATTAAAAAAATCACAAGCAACTAGAAGAAAGATCATAAGAGCAGAGGAAGGGAAACAGTGGGAGGGAAGAGGGGAGGAAAAGGTAAGGAGTGGGGACTGAATCAGATTAAATGATATTCCATGCTTTTAGAATTATGTCATAATGAACACCAATATTGTGTATATCTAGAATGCACTAATAAAAAATTTAAAAACCACAATACAAAGCTGTAGTAATCACAATAGCATGGTATTGGCATAAACACATAGACTAATGGAGCAGAATAGAAAGTCTAGAAAGTAAACTGATTTTCATCTACAGCAAATTGATTTCAATAAAGGAGCTAAAAACACACATTGGAGGAAGGATGGTCTTTTCAATAAATGTGCAGGGAAATTTGGACATCAACGTGCAGAAGAATGCAGATAGATTTCTATCACTTACCAGTTACAAAGATAAACTCGAAATTGATAAAAGACTTGAATGTAATGCCTGAATCTACGAAACTTCCAGGAGGAAACATATGGGAAATATTATGGATAAGCCCCCCCAAAGCACAGAAAATCAAAGCAAAAATACACAAATGGAAATACATCATATTAAAATGATTCTAAGAAAGCTAAAACAAACAAACAAACAAAAAAACCAAACCAAAAAAAAAAAAAAAACTTTAACAGAGTGAAAGACAACCTACAGAATGGTAGTAAATACTTGCCAGGTATACATCTGACAAGGAGTTGATGTCTAAAATTTATCAGGAACTCCAAAAACTCAACAACAACAAAGTATAACCTAATTTTAAAAATGGGCAATAGATCAAAACAGACATTTCTCAAAAGTAAACATAAAAATAGTCACAAGTACATGAAAAAGATGCTCAACGTCACTAATCAGCAGGGAAATGAAAACCAAAACCAAAATAAACTAGCACCTCACTCCAGTAAGGATGGCTCCTCTCAAAGAGACAAAGATAACAAGTGATGGCAAGTATGTGAATAAAAAGGGAAACCTTGCACACTGTTGGTAGGAATGTAAATTATTACTATTATCACGAAGACAGTATGGTGGTTCCTCAAAATATTACACATAGAATTACCATATAAACCATAAATCTCACTACTAGGAATATAACCAGAGGGAATGAAATCAGTGTGTTGAAGAGACATCTGCACTCCCATGTTCATTGCAGTACTTCTCACTTCAGCCAAGAAATGGAAACAACAGAAGCATCCATCCACCTATGAATGGATTCATCCATAAAAAATGAAATCATGTAATTTGTGACAGTAGATGTAATTGGGGATCATAATTGAAATAAGTCAGACTCAGAAAGACAGCTAATATGTGGAATCTAAAAATATTATTATCATAAAAGTTGCAAGTAAACTGGTGGCTAGAGTGGAAATGATGGGGAAAGGTTGAGTAATGGGGACTGAGTTATACAGGAGCAAGTCTCTGAGGTACTATTGCACAGTATGGTGAGGATCAACAACAATAATGTACTACACATTTCCAAAGGTAGAAGACAGAATTTTCAAAGTTTTCTCCACAAATAAATGTTTGAGGAGATAAATATATCTAACCTGATTTAAACATTATGCAATTTACACTACATATACTTATACTGTACATTACATGGTACCCCATTAATATATACCATGTAAATCATACAACTTTCTGGGAAATGAGCATGCTTTCATAGATAGCAGTGTTGTGCTGACCAAAGGAGAAGGCAATCACCACACTGTCTTTTAGGAACTCCTTTCTGCTATATATGTTACTACTCTTCCTGGCAATTTTAACCTCCAGTGTCCCCTATATAGAATAGCTCCTCTAGAAAACACTATTATTTCTTTATCATGTATCTAATAAAAAAAACACTGGTGAGTAGATTTTTAAGACAGTTTCTTTGGTTGTGAATATAAAATTAGTTTTCCATTTGAGTAGTGTATATTTCAGTAATACTATAGGATTTTCCCTTGTAAATCAAACCCATTCCCAAATTATATGAGGATGTCTTCAATGGTATCTTTTGATTTTTAATTTAGTTATAATAGTATTGTTCATCATTGCTAATATGTATTCTTGAGTGTTTTGCTCATCTAAATTTGTTTGACTTCTGTATTTCAGTGCACTTAGAATAGTCCTGGACCTCAAATAATGGTGTTAAAATGTCAATGGTTTGTTTTCTATATTCCTTAGCATATTTGCTATTGTACAGTTAAATCACAAAATGAAGATTTGCATTTTTTATTATAAAATTTATAAACACAACACTTTCCATTTAAATAATTTACACTTTGTTTAATTAAAAAGTCTTATAAAGCTGCTTTATTTCATAACCCAGGTGACTAATGATCAATTTTCAACCTTTCTTGCATCTTGGCCAAAAACACCATGTGGTGGCTTAGAGCAAATATCCCTCTGTCCTTAGACTAGTTGTTTATTTTCATTCAGTTTTCTCCATAACCTTTAAAAAAATATTTGTTTAGGCTGAACTAATACATAATGGATAAAATGCAAAATTTAGGGAGAATTCTACTTATTGTGTACAGCAAATTATATGTTGTGCTGCATATCAATTGTGAGAAAATAAGAACATGAAATAATGTAAGTTCGGAAATCAGGTCATTCACAATGTATTAAATAATAGGTTGGTGAATAAATGAATGAATAAATACACACTAAAGTAGTTGTTACAAATTGAATTGTGTATATCTCAAATGTTATATTCCCTTTCTACATGGTTTAAGTACATGAAACTAGAGAAATTTTAAAAAGACAAAAAACATGTTTCAATAATTTATTCAAAATGGATTAAACTTCTGGAATTTTCATCAATTGTGTGAAGAAATTCTTGAGGATGAAATTTGTTTTTACATTGAACTCAGTCCAACATATTAGTAACATTTTAATTTTTGCTTCTGTTTTCTAGTTGCTTCAGCTCTTTGCACTGAAGTGCAAGAAAATAGTTCTCAGAAATTATGCTGGGCTGTATCTATTTGCTAAAGGTACATTTTTTGTACATCAGTATGGCCTGTGCATCGCTCACATTGCTGAGGGGCATCACAGTCTAGTTCAAGGTTAGCCAGATATTTTCTGTTAAAGGTCAGAGAGTGCATATTTGAAGCTTTGCAAGCCAAAAGAAAAGATGAGGATATTACGTCCATATGGTCATATAATTTTTACATCATAAAGTGTTTCTTTTTAATTTCTCAAGCACTCACAAATGTACAAAAGAAAACCCCTGGCTTGCAGGCCAGGGAGACGGCCCTGGTCTGATACACTGAAATTATGAGGAATAGAAAAGCTGAATAAAACAGTGTTCTACTACAGTATTAATGATTATTTTATGTTGCCTGTTTAAGTCATTTTAGAGGGACAGGATATTTTAAAAGATAAAGGTCAAAATTCTGTCTCTTCTACTTATTACTCATGTGACCCTGGACAAGCCTTAGTTTCCTTTTCTATATAATCTTTCTCCTCCTCCTCATCTCTACCTCAAAATGATTATAAATTGGGAAATGCTTATGATTGGCCTTAGCTTATAGTGAGCTCTTAATAAACATTAGTTATTATAATTTTATATGAAGTCGTAACATATTCATCTTTATATCCCATACTTAGGATGTTTACTAAACAGGGGTTCTGTTTTTTTTTAATTCATGTATTTTTATTAAATAGATATTTGTTGCCCACAACTATATAAAATGCACACAGTGCTATATCCCAGAATCTCAAAGGACACATAACTCATAATGAGAACTCAGTGAATGAATGTGCTCTGTTTGTATCTTGTCTAACGTTACTAGTAGTCATATCTGCCATAATTATGATCAGCATATATTTTCCCTTATTTTGTAATATTCCTTTTGCATCTAGATATATAAATTGCACATAAAATTGTTAATAAATTGAGAGTCTGGATCTTAATAATTATTATCATTTCAGTTGATCTTATTTTGTCATATGATTTCTTTTTAAATCTTTATATTGATTCCCTCTTTCTGCCCTCTTTATTATAGAAAGTATTTTGTTTTGACTTTGCTATAATATCATATATGTGATGCCTTTATTGAAGACAAAATAAGGTAAACTGTTTAAGTCAAAAGAGGAGCTGAATAAAAGTAAAATGCTCTGGGGATGTTCAGTAATTGAGTGCCCTCAACTTCAATTACCCTTACCAATAAATAAATAAGTAAATAATAAAATATAAAAACCAAAGGAGCTGAATATATAGATCATAAAGGGTTTATAATATTCAGTGCAGCTTATTCATTGGAATTATGAAATTCAGGTGCAATGTGCTCAGGATCCTAGCTCACCTGTTTTTCACCTTATATGTCTATAGGAGATCCCAGCTAAAAACTATTGTAAACTCTTGGCATGTTAGAAAAGCTGACTGTTGATTCTGAATGCTGTATGGACATTCTGAATCATGCCTTGAGAAAGGTACAGGTCTTCCTTTTTTGATAAGCAGGCTACTCTGCTTCCTGAAGTAAAATTCAGCTGTTTCTAAACCCAACACCACATTGCTTATTTTATATAAGCTTCTCCACATTTTGACATTGGGTTATTGAGTCATCATAGCATTAGAATTATAGCCAGACTTTGTACTGTTTTTTACATAATTACTGGTGATTTTCTTATACAGTGAGAAAAACTTTTCAAGGAATAGCTGGTAATAATTTTCACTGTGTCCATATATGTACACCTTTATCCAGAGTTATTGATCTAGCTACTGTAAATTCATTCTTTTCTTGATGTCAGTACATGTCAAAATACACTGAGAATTCTTTTAATTTTTTTTAGTTTTGATTATATTTATAAAACAACAAACAAAATTTCTAAAGAAAAGAGTATAAAATTTGAAAATCCTCAGGTTTTATTTTTTATTTATTTCCTTTTTCTCATTCCCAGTTTGGTTTCCCAAAGTTAATCAAATCACATTAATGACTGGCACTGTGATAAGCCTCTAGATTGAATAGAGATTGACAACATTAATCTCTTGATATTTTGATGATGGATGTTGCTGAGTCTAACATCTTACATTTTGAGAAGTGAAGGTAAGAAAGGTTATTTGCCTTGTAGACACTGAAAAGTTTACAATAAATGAAGCAAACTGAAATGTGAAATATGCTACCATGAAGACTAAATTTGAACTCTCAGAAAACCTACATACCATCTATTAGGTGGGAGATGGAAATGTCAGGTACCACAGTCACTATAGCAACCCCAACAGGAAGAGGTAATTTTGTTTTTTCTCTCTCCTAATAGCAGAATGCCACCAGCTGGCATTAAGGGCATCAGTAGCTCCCTCCTGGACAAAACCCTAGCAAGGTAGTGGTCAGAGATACAAAAACCCTAGAGAAGGGAGGGATACTCTCTCTCTTGATCCTTAGTCTCAAATGATAAACTATGTAAATCCAAACATACTTTTAAATAGACAAAACATATTATTTGCTCTAGTCAAGTAGATTACAAAATCTTTGTGTATGTGTGTGTGTTTGTGTGTGTGTGTGTGTATTCCACCCTCATGCAGATATACATAAAAAAAGACAACGTCATATTGGACAGCTCAATGTTCAGGAATGGACAGAATGGTGCAAATTTTATTGTCAGAACAATACTAGCATATTTTTATTGATGTGGAGATATTCAGATTCAAACTAATTATAAGGCAAAAAGTATCTGACGTACTGGCTCCTGTCTCACTATGTCCTTACCTGACAAGAACATTAGAGCATTAGCTTGTAAAAGACTCCCATTCTTTATTAATTGTAGAAAACTATATGTGTGATGTATACTAGTTGATTAATAAGTGTTTTTGGAGAAATAAGTATGTTAGTTAGATGCTATCAACAAGCAAATAAGTGCTATTGTTGCTGTATTTTCTTACATTACAATTCAGCCAGAGGAAAGATTTGAAAACTTTCAGAATCTTGATGTGGTCTGAATTGTCCAGCTAGTATTTACTCACAATAATAATCATTCATTTTTTTAGCCTGAAAGATTTGTTATTAGGATAATGCCAAATAAGTACCCTTTCTATTTTTTTAAGAGAGAGAGAGAGAGAGAGAGAGAGAGAGAGAGAGAGAGAGAGAGAGAGAGAGAGAGAGAGAGAATTTTTTTAATATTTATTTTTTAGTTTTCCGCAGACACAACATCTTTGCTTTGTATGTGGTGCCGAGGATCAAACCCGGGCTGCATGCATGCCAGGCAAGTGCACTACCACTTGAGCCACAACTCCAGCCTTACCTTTTCTATTTTATTAGCATATTTTAACATATATAGTTGGGACAGAAAAGCAACACCTTGAAATTCCTTGCTTTCATTGAAGATGTTACCATGAAAAAAATAATGGATTTTCTTGGCTTAAAATTCTCCTGAAATTCAAGAATTTGCCAATGAAAATCAGCCACTCCTTGTTTTCCTATTTCAGGGTTGAATTTAGTCCCTACCACCACCAAGTAACCTTTGCCAAAACTGCCAGGTGAAAAGATTTTATCCTTCCTTTGGACACAGAACTTAATGCCCATACCATAAACTTAGCACTTACACTGCTTTCTCATATAAACTTTAAAATGTGAGAATGGTTTGAAATATTTAGGGAAATTGAGACATTGCCTATACCCAGATTCCCTTATTCTTATTTTTACATTAGTATGGTAAACTTGTCAAAACTAACGGAGTAGTATCTACACTTGCTTGTTAACCAAAGTCAATAGTTTTAGATTTCCTTAGTTTTGACCTAATGTAAGTCTTCTGTTCCAAGCCCCCATCTAGGACACCAATAATAATTATATTATTAAATCAGACTTTCCTCGATTTTGATGACTTGGACAGTTTCAAGGTACACTGGTCAGGCATTTTGTAGATTGTCTCTCAAAGAGGGTTTGTGTGGCATCTTTCTTACAGTTTGATTTGGGTTATGGATTTTTGAGGAGGAAGATGACAGAGGTAATGTGCCATTTTGATCACAGTAGATCAAGGATACATATTAGCACCATGACAGACTGATGCTGATTTTGATCTCCTAGTTGAGGGTGTATTTGTCAGATTCTCTGTAAAATTGCTTATTTCTTCTCTTTCCATACTGTGCTATTTGGAAAGAACTAACTATAGTCTATACTTATGCAGTGGAGAGTTTTACTCCACCTCCGTGAGGCATTTCTTTCCAAATTATTTGGACTTCTGCATGGGTAATTTGTTTATTCTCCCCTGTTTAGTCATTCTTTTCAGCAGTTTATATTCCTCAGTATGGGCTTATATCTGTTTTGTGTGATGAGTGGTATATTTCTTTCCTGGATCTCTCTGATCCCTCCACACATTTTCTTCCCTAGGATGCTTCCCATTGCTAACACTTTATTACCAAGAAAGAATCAGTTTAATGGATGTGATTCAGCTTCAGTTTTTTGATCTCAGAAGAAAATTAAGCCTTATACCTGCTGTCTTTCAGGATGCCCCAGACATTTCCTCAATGGTACCCTGCCATGTTGTCACTGGTACCACAGTCTCATTAAGCAGCTTGGTGTCATCAGGTGACTGTAAATATTTTTTTAATTTGTGCTATTTTGAGTCACCTAAATTAACATATTTATAGAATCATATCAATATTTCCACCTTGTCAAGTAGAGTTAACTGAAAACAAAAATTAAAACATTACAACTTTGCATTCCTTCTCTTTAGAAATTTGGCAAAATAGAAGAGTAAGTATCTAACTCATATGACAGATTGATTCACGGAATGATAATACTGATATTTATATCTAGTCAACATGACTACAGTTAGGAACTGTGCTCAGAGATTTATATGCATTATTCCCTATCATCCTAAGAGTAGTCTAATGAGGGAGGAGCTATTGTAAACCACGTTAGAAAGGAGAAAACTGAGCCTTAAGAAAATCACATTTCCTAGGACATTCAGCTAATAAGTGGCAGAGTTAGGATTTCAATAAAAATTATTTGGTTGTGGTCTCAATCCTTATGTAACACTTCCTCACAGCTGGAATAAGTTTCTAAGAATTTATAAAACTCAGTTTAAATTTGGGGAATTACTACCTCTAATAAACTTCATCAATGATTCTCTCTCTGGTCTCAAAGGCAGAGATTCTCATATTAATGATCAAAAACATGGTGAAAGTCTTAGTAGCTATAGTATTGACTGCCCTTATAAAAAAATGAGAGAATGTGGAAATACATTTCCAATTCTTATGAATGTCTAAGTAAATAAATTTTATGATATGTGAATTATATATTAATTGTATAATATTTGGTATAACAAAAATAATTTATGTAACATAATTATTATGAAAAACATAAATGAATATCCACAAACCAAGCACTAGTTTGTTTTACTGGTATGATTAAGCTATTTTATTCCTGACCCTTCTTTTGTCTTTATATTTGTTCTACCTCCTAATATTTTGAGTTTTGTGCTTATCATCCCTTCCCTTAAAAATGTCCATATGTAGGACTTTAAGTAAATTCTTCGAATTTGAATTTTATTAAATTGATATTATAAAGCAGGTTGCTACTTGTTACCACATAATGCTGTATTTTTGAGGTTCATTAACACTGTTATAGGTATTTGGGTTCATTAATGTATATTGCTGTAAAATATTCCATTTTCTGAATTTACTATATTTATTTTCCTAACCAATGGGCATCTGTGTCATTAAGTTATTAAGACAGCCAAATTACTATGAGCATTCTCTTACTCGTCTCCTGATATATTGTTTTCCCAAAGAATTTGACCAGTAATTGTGTATGCATTCTCAATACACAGCCCTCCATTTCAACATTTTTGACAACTTATTGTACATTACATAATACATAATATGGTAATGTGATGAGTTTTGTGTTTTTTTTTTTTTTTGTACTGGGGATTGAACCCAGGGGTGCTTAAACACTGAGCCATACCCGCAATCCTTTTTACTATTTTATTATTTTGAGACAGGTTCTCGCTACGTTGCTTGAGGCCTCTCCTCTCAGAATTGCTGAGCCTGGCTTTGAACTTGAAATCCTCGTGCCTCAGCATATACAAGCATACCACCACACCCAGCTTAATATGGATATATTTTAAATTGAATCTAATTACTAAATTTAAGCATCTTTAGGTGTTTTCATATTAGGTGAATATCTATTAGTATGTACTGTTTCTCAGTATGTATATACATGCTTATACTTACATTTGAATTAATTTGTAGACATAATTTATATATGCTTATTACTAATCACTTGTCATCTATATATGTTTCTGTGTTTCAAGATTTGGGCTTGTATGTACATTCTCTTTATGTTGAATTTTAACTTAAGTATTTTTAAATTTTACCACAGTTGAGTACACTGATATTTTAAAATAACTTCAGTTTTACCTCATTCAAGGTGGTAAAATATATATTCTAAACCATTTTATACTTTTTACTTTTAATTCTTAAATTAGTAGAGATGATTTTTATAGATGAATATGATAATTTTTAATGTAGATACTATTTTCTAGTGATCTTTTCCTTATAAGTTTTGTAGAGATGATGTAAAATAACCATGGCTTGATATTTACTTTAGGAATGTTTTAATAATTTTGTATTCTTAGTTCTCCTTAAGCCTTCATTTCTCCTTGAGTAAAGGTCAGAATATTTTCCTTTTGGGAGAATTTTAGCAAAAGCTTCAATTTTGGTCACAAATGTGCTCATGGTATCTTCTATTTTATTTCTCTTTTACAGTTGGAATTGTGTTTTTTTTTTCTGTTTTCATTTTAAAGTCTTTTTTGTAATCTTATTTTTTCCCATTTTTTGACCTTTCAGTGGGTTGTCTACTAATTTCCAAAAATGATATGTGACTTTACAGTGGTCATATACCTGGGTCACCAATTTATTTGTGTCCTGCTTACCATTTTTTTCCTGCATTTTAGATTTTATTCTGAGATCACCTTTTTTTATTCCCCCTGAAATGTATTTTTGATCCTTTCTGTAGTTAAAAAACTATTTGTAGTAAATTCAATTTTTAAAATTTGTTCTTTTTAGTTATACATGAAATTAGAATATATTTTGACATATTATACATGCATGAAATATATGTATATGCATTTCACATTCTTGTGGATATACATGATGTGGAGTTACACTGATCATGTATTCATATATGAATATAGAAAAGTTTTGTACAATTAATTGCACTGTCTAAAAAATCTAAAGTTTTATCAATTTTTTTGATGTTTTTCAAAGAACCAGCTTTTTGTTATATCGATTTTTTTGATTGTTTTTGTTTTCAATTTCATCAATTTTGCTCTAATTTTATTTATTCCCTGTATATTACTGCTTTTATGTTGATTTGTTCTTTTTCTATGGCTTTATTTAGCTTATTTGTTGTCTTTCTATTCTTTTAGTGAATGAGCTCAATGCAATAAACTTTCCTCTTAGGAGTGCCTTCATAGCATCCAAAATATCTTGATATGTTGCATGGCTATTTTTCATTTATGTCTAAGTATTTTTTTAAATTTCATCCCTGATTTCTTCTGCTATCCATAATTCAATAGTGTATTATTTAGTCTCCAAGTATTAGCAAAGGTTCTACTTTTTATTTTATCATTGATTTCTAATTTCATTCTATTGTGATCTAATATGATACAAGGTATTATCTATATATTTGTATTTGCTAAGAGTTGCTTTGTGGCCAAAGTCATGGCCTATTTTTGAGACGAATCCATGTTCTCCTGAGAAGAAAGTGTATTCAGTTTTTGATGTTTGAAATATTCTATGTCTGTTAAGTCTAAATTATTAATTATATTTTTTGTTCTATATCTTCTTTATTTAGTTTTTGTTTGTAGGATTTATCAAGTAGTGAGAGAAGTATATTAAAGTCACCCAGGATTATTGTGTTGTGGTCTATTTTTTTTTTTTTTTTTTGTAATTGAGCAGTGTTTGATGCACTGATACTCCATTGTTTGGATCATAAATATTTACAATTGTTCTGTCTTGTTGATATATATTTTCTTAAGCAGTATCAATGTCCTTCTTTGTACCTTCTGATTAACTTTGGCTTGAAGTCCATTTTATCTGATATGAAGATAGAACCCTTTGCTTGTTTATGAGATCCATGTGAATGATATATATTTTCCCATGCCTTTACTTTCAGTCTATGGATGTATTTACCTATTAGGTGAGTCTCTTGGAGGTAGCATATTGTAGGTCTTGTTTTTTAATATAATCAGCCAGTTTATACTTTTTCACTGATGAGTCAGCCCATTTACATTCAAAGTTATTAAGATATGATTTTTATCCCATCATTTTGATTTATTTCTGGTTTTTAATTTGAACCAGTATCTCCATCGAATCAGTGTTCTATTAGTGTAGTTCTTCCCTTTGCTAGTTTTCATGTTTATTTTTCATTTCTTCTTTGTGAAATATCTTACATGTGCTTTATAGTGCAGACTTTCTAGTTGTAAATTATTTTAATTTTTTTTTAATCATGGAAGTTTTTTATTTCATCAGTTCTGAAGCTTAATTTTGCTGGGTATAGTGTTCTTGGTTGGCATCCAACCAAGATAGTATATTATTTCAAGACCTTCTATCTTTGAGGCTCTGGGTTGAGATACCAGCTTAGACTGGTTTCCCTCTAACTATTGCCTGACATTTTTCTCTAGCATCCTTTAAAATTCTGTCCTTATTCTGTATGTTAGGCATTTACATAATAATGTGCCTTGGTGTGGATCTGCTGTAATTTTGTATATTTGAGGTCTTGCGAGTCTCCTGTATTTGATTTTACATTTCATTCTTTAGGTTTGGGAAATTTTCTGCTATCATTTTATTGAAAAGATTGTGCATTCCTTTCATTTGTATCTTCAAGCTTTCCTCTATTTCAATAAATCTTAAATTTGGTCTTGTTAGGTTATCCCATATTTCTTGCCAGTTCTGTTCATGGTCTGTTAACATCTTTTCTCCATGACCAGTTTTCCCTTGTGTAAACCTCTGTCCACATTTGATTCTGTCCTAGTTACGTAAGCACACTCTATGTGCTGCAGTATGTATTTATTACTTGTTTTTCAGGCCACACTTTGTATGCCACCAATCGACCCCCTTAGCTGTGGGCCCTCTCACCACAGCTGCAAAATGGTTTCTTCCTTTGTCCCCCACAGGCTGCCTGGAGAGGAGGCGGCTTTTTCCTCTACAAGGATATTAAGCAGTATGCCTTTCAGTTTAGTAAGGCAGTATTTTTGATCTCTAAACTCTCCATATCCAGACATGCCTAAGCCCTACAAAAAATGTGGGTTCCTTTAATTCCCTTATCTCTCTACTTTGCTTATGGAGAGACCACTCTAGTTGGTATTTTTGGCTTGGCCGTGTCAGTGGCTCTGTTGCTGGGATTTTTTTTTTCTTATTTTATTATGTCCAACCTCCTGAGTACCCAATCTGCTTTGAATGTTCAGTTTTAAATTCCAGTAAAGTTTCTCCCTTTTTCTTATTCACCCAACTTGCCAGAGCTGAGTGTCTGCTTTTTTGGTTTCACACTATGGAGTAGCCAGGAAAGTGACATCCTGTATTCCACTACCTTGAATTTGTCCTAAATTCAACTTTTATTTGCAATTTTTAAACCCCTCATCATGACTGTTGATTTTTCTGAGTAGACAATTCTAGATTGGCAGCTATATTGTTTATCATTCTCAGGACTGTGTTTGCCATCTTTTTTGGTTCTGTTGCTGCTGCTAACATGTTTAGTCCTCATTCTCTTGCAAGTACTTTGTCTTTTTGCACTGTTTTTCAGATTTTTTGTGATACATGTTCTGCACCTTCCCTACAGGGTTTTCAAGTGGGTATTTCTTTTTCATGATGCTCATTACATATCTTATCTTCAATATCTGCCATAATTTTCATGCATTTGGGAAAATTCTCAGCAAGTATATCCTGAATTATTAGTTCTTTCACTATTTTTCTACACTCCTTTTCTTCATCTATGGCTATTATACTAATTCGTTTGTTGTATTATGTTTAGAAAGTTATATTTGATTCTTTTTCAAATTTCTGATCAATTTGGATAGTATCTCAATTCTTATTTATTATCTTGTCATTTTCTTTGAACACTTCACCCATAGTTATTTTATGTTTGAGTATATTTGTGTTTGATTTAGGGGTACAAGTCTGATGTTCTTTCTCACTGGTATTTGCTTTTTGTGACATTTTCTCTATAATGTTAGATTGGTGGTGTTAGATTGGTGGTTCATACAGTTCACATTAACTTTTGTGAATAATGAGGCCTATATTCTGGATCTCTCCTAAAAAGAGAATTGCTGCTTGCTTCTGACAGAATCAGAAATACAGCAGACATACCTTTCAATATCATACTTTCTGCAATAGGGCTTATGTGATTTCTGAAAATACATGGGGAAAATGAAAAAATTATATGGAAATATTATTCTTAAAAGAAAGCTGATTCAGTTTTAGAGCTCCCCAGTAAATGTCTTCCTTCTCCATTTTATATACAACTACACCAACAGAAAAAAAATACTGTTTAATAAATTATTTGGATAGACTAGGTGCATTCTGACTAGAGTGTGTGTTATGAGCATTTCTTGTTGTCTCTCTTTTCTTCTTTTTTTTTTTTTGGCAGAGACTATTATCTTTCTGCTAGTAAAGAATACTATGAACATGTTACCAAGACACCAGTGCCCAGGTCAATTTTTAGCTCTAGGAGCTCCATGAAGGGCAATGAATGACTTATGGGCTTTCTCTTTCTTAAAGTTGTTATCAGATTTGCTCAGAAAGCATTACTAAAGGTCCAAAGCTGAGGCTCTTGAACACATTACTAATCATATTTCTACTTCCAAGCCAATTCTCCATATTGTTTGCTTGTTGCTCAAAGCTCATTTTTAGAAGATTTTCATCTGCAGGAGAATAGATAGCTGAGTTGTAGGGATTCTGCTCCTAGAAGTTCATTGTATTTCATAGGAGATTGCCAATAATCATATTTTTTGAAGATTACAGTGGTTTTGTAACATGATAGCTACATGGAATTACCTAGATCATTTATTGATGAAAGCTTGTACTGAAAATATAAACCATAACCACTAAGGGTATGACCTTAGTACAAAGTCATTTTGTAATTAAAATTTCTTCAGAAATAGAAACGTAGCATTTTTGCCTTTACCTTTAGAGCCCCTCAGTCACTTTTGCTAAAGCAGGCCATTATACCCAGCTTTGTGTCAGGTGGTATGCCGGTCCACAATTTTGGTGCTAACCTATACTATTTGAACTTATCTCTCAGGCTTCTGCTGTCTCCATTCCAGCTCAGCAGAGTGGCAATCAACTCAGTACGGTGTTTGATCACCAGTAATAGCTGGGACTGTGATCTGCAGTGATGAACAAGATGAGATAGGAGTAACTTACTCGGAAGCTATGGAATCTGTCAGACAATGCTGTGCATCTCTCAGAAAGAAGTCAGCTGAATAAACTGCAAACTCTGCAAAGCATGGCTGGAGGGAGAGCTACCTTTCCTACAAATCACAGTAACGACCGAAATCCCAGCACCGGCAGCTTCTGTACCAGTAAAAAATCATTGCCTCAGGATAGATTAAGTTTATACATAGCACTTACTAAGCAAGCTTCCCCCTTTATTTTCTTTCAAAAAGTAATGACATTGTAATCAGTACACACTACCTGAAGAGTCATGTTGTTTGTTTGTTTGTTTTTTTTTTAAATAGCTCTTAAATCCCTTAAGGCATAATATGCACTATTGATAATGAGGACAATGATGCATCAAATTCATAATAATGGTTTTGAATGAATTTTTTAAAAAGCATGACTAATGTGGAATCAAAGGGACTCTTCCAGGAAGTGAAGCATCGGCTATTCAGGTAAAAACTCAAAAACAAACAAACAAACAATAACAACAACAAAAACACTAGCATAAATCACTTAGTAAGGACATAAGAACATTCTCTTTTCTATTTGTAATTTAACAAGTTTGGAGCAGGAATTTTGTGTAATCATTAGAAGTCAACTATTGAAAATTAAAAACTGTTTCATGCACTGTGTTCCTGTTCTACAATGTCTGCAGTGTGCAGAGCAGACAGGAGTGTTCAGTGTTTCTAGACAGCCTTCAGCACAAAGGAGTCTCACTCATCATACCTGCAACAATCTAAAAACACTCCTGCTCAAGCTATTGCCCAATCTGTCTGAATTACAGAAAAATCACAGTTGTGTCATAAATAATTGCTGCTGGATTTAATTAAAACTTGTTTGCTGCTAATAAAATCAATTAGTATCTTTATAGTTGGCCTTAATTCTCACTGAATAACAGCTTCTAATGAAGCATGGCAATTTTTAGACACACGTTATGAGTTTTTATTTCAAGGAAGGACACTTGTTTTCTTTTAGCATTAAAAAAATCATAAAATTTCCTGTGCTTCCTCATAAAGAGATGGCTGAAGTGTTAGATATAACTTTTTACTTGCCTTTAAATAATATTTTCTATATTTAAAGAAGGATGACCAATCTATTACTTTTAATATTGTATAATGATATCTGTGTAATTCTCCAATGAGGTCATTTAAGCAAATGATTATTTGTCAGGATCAAATAAACATCTTGCAAAGGTCAAAGACAATTCATAATATTATGCAAGATGTTAGTATACACATTTTTATAAGCTCTCACTTTCAAGTATGTTTGTAAAATTTAACAAAGAGCTCAAATCTTTTCTCTTCAGACAAGCTGTAGCATTAAGAAAGGATCTCAAACTCTGGAAATTTTTGAAGCTTATTTAATTGCCATATAGCATGAAGAGTGCCAGTCCTGTTTGTCTTCCTTTTAATTGATTGTGAATGAAGAGAATGTGAAGTGGAAGAGAGCAATTCTTCTTAGAATTTACATTTAATATCATTCTACCAGCATTACTGTGAAAACAGCTCTTAGCTGCCTATATCACATAAAAACTTTAAATTTATTATGAGAGGAAAAGATGAACACTAGGGGCAATGGGAAAATAAATGCCTTACATTATCTATTTCTATTTCAAGTTACTATTTTTTCTGTGGTTTACAATATTTTGAATGACCTCAGAGGCAATATTTGAGACATTAATGAACAACATGCTATGCATATGTGGGTAAATTTTATGTATAAGCATGTATATATTTTTTTCTTTACCTGAGCAGTTTAAGAACAGTGAAAGGAGAAGAGAAACTTAGCAGTTTGGTAAGAAAACTTAGGGGATCACATCAAGAGAAATTCTTAGCTCTGCAATAAATTTTGGTTTTTATTTATTTTTATCCTTGAAGAAGTTAAGAAAGTGAATACAGATTCTCCTGAAAGCTAAGGTTCAGCTACCAGAGCACTAAGGGGTCCCTAAGATCACAGGTTTCATGGTAGATATGTGAGGGTCAAATCCCTGTCCCCACACTTAATAGATCCTGGGTGGATTATTTATCTTCTCTCTTCCATATGGTTTACATGTCTATAAAATTTCTACAAGCTCATGTAAACTTATCATGAACCATGGAGCAATGTGTCCATAACACTTAACACAGATAGCATATAAATAAACTCAGTAATAGTAGCTAGCAGTATTTTTAAAATTAAAATATAGATTCAACTAGAAAAACAGAAACCATAACAATTCCTATAGTCATGTAGGTAAAATTAATCCTGACAGCGGTTTCTTAAATCTTCAGCATCTCAGTCTCTGGGTAGTGTCAGGTTTGATTTATGTTTATTTGTATTGTCCAGTTTCAAAATTTCCCATCTCCTTAAGTGCTATTAAAAAAAAAAAACAAAAACAAAACTTGACTCTTCAGGTAGTATGTACTGATTACTACTCTTCAAGTAGTGTGTACTGTTATCTGGTCTGATAATATAAATCATCAGTAATTGAGGAAAGCTGAAGATTATAATGCTAGTACAGGAAAGCTTTCACATTTGTTTTCTTTCCTTCTTGTTTTTGTTTTTGGTTTGATTTTTGAACTTATAAAGACTGCCTTTCTCTTCCATTTCACTATGTCCTACTTTTCTCCAGTGGTTTACCAGAAACCATCATAACCAGATACTTTTTGAAGTATTATCTTAAAATATTTGCAATCACAATATTGGTTCATGGCAGAAAATCTAAGAGTGTGTTAAGATTTTTGATTATCTATTGTTTTACAATGCACCCTGTCAGCTACTACGTGTCAATCATCATTTGCTTGCATGTTCAAAATTGGAAAGCATGTAAGTTCTGTAATAATTATCCATTCCTGTTTTTTTGTTCTCCTTTTGCATGAAATTTTTACCTTTCCATTAATCAAAGCTAAATCAGCCCCATCTATTTGTTATGAGGTAACATTTAAGGGAGGCAGTATTGAAGATAAAGCAGGAGAGAGACAAAAATAGGAGCCAGGTCATTTGACTCTAACTTCAGGGCTCTCACCAGTTAGCTCTGTCACCTTGGAAAACACTTAAATGTCTTAGATGTAAGGTTGTGCACTTCTGAAATAAGAAATTGGAAGACATCTCAAAGTTCTTTCCCACTTTATATTTTAAATGCCATCTTGTTTTAATGTAGTGTATAAAGTATGATACTTATTTAGCAAAAGAGAGCTGGTGTGAAACACATGAAGTTCCATAAACATCATTAAAGTAGACTATATTGAAACAGAGTGTTCAATGTGAAGATCATTGCTATGCAGTGTCACAGAATTCTACTCTTCAAAGTAATAAAGTAGAAGAATCTTGTGAATGTTTTCAAAAGCCTTGATGACAAATGGAAAAATAAATTAATATTTTACTGACAGAACAGGTATACAGTATTGATAAAGTCAATAGGCAATATGAACAGATTTAGTAGTTCTGAGGTGATTTTAATAGGCAGATTGAAAATCTGAAATGCAAGTGCAGATACTTTTCTGTATGAAGTCAGTACTGTATAAAGCTACAATGTTGTACATAACTGGAGCATACAACTTTAAGCAATTAAGCAATACTCAGCTGTGTGATAAATGCCCTTTCTATATATTGTGAAAACAGCACTGCTTTTATAACAATAATTAAGGGTCATTAAAAGATAACCACAAAAATCTTTGAATAGGTGATTGGAAATGCCGATATACAATTACCTTGCTTTTATCATTTTTAAATGCTGTAGAATCTACAGAAAGGTACTGTTATATAGGAGCCAAGAATTTGGTTTTGGTAAATTCAAAAGGCTGAGTAAATGAGCAGAAACAGTTTTCATTTAGACACATGACTGTTGATCCAGTGGACCTGAATTTAGAAATAAAATCTCCAATGGTTTTGGCAAGACCACATTTTACTCCCAGTAGGATCTTGCTGAGTAGTTCCATTAGAGATGGTTATGTCCACTGGCAAAGTGGTATATTTAAACTATTGCTTATCCTCTTGAGTTTCATGAAACCTGAGTACTTTGTTATAAAGAATTTCAGAGTTAATGAGAATAAAGTTCGTTTTTGCATTATAAAAGAAGAAGTACACTTTTCAGGTTAACTTCCAAAGGGTATTAAAAATCCATATTAATGAAAATATGGAAAGAATTTTATTCCATGAACCTTTCAACTCCATTTAAAAACATCTATAATACCATGGCATCTAATTATCACTCCTACAGCTCTATTTTTTTCCCTAGGAGCTCAGAGCAATTTACATAGTTAATGTACTTCGACAGAAAAAAAATCATTTAAAAGGATACAAGAAACTGAGGCACCCAAAAGTTAAGAAGGTTGGTCACTATTATGCCACTCATGATAAAGGGATAAAAGTTATTAGTAAGGGGTTCAATCATATTTTTCCAACTTAAATTCTGTGTAAACTTGAAAATTGCTAAACATTTCCAAGTCTCTAATTTTATGTCAAATTGCATATCTTCTCTGTTAACAGTCACTGCAAGGCTTGGGGACATTGTAATATGTAAGAAGGTTTAATAAATAAGATATGAAATAGTACTTTTATAAAATATGTTGTCTTGTGCTTCTAATTCAGTCTCTGAAGGGAGGGTTAATTGTTAATCTGATACCTTGACCAAGAAGTTTGAACATATTATAAAAACTGTAAAGTACTATAAATGTATGAGTATTCCAACAATTTCCCCGTTATGCTCCTTAGAACATCTGGGACTCCAGCCTTTGGTACATATAGTGGGTTGGGCCATGAGAAGGAAGCTGAATGGGCTCATAAACTGCTTGAAGTACAGACAGAACAACATAGTCTGAGAAGGGAGCATAGACAATTAGCAAAAATCAAGGATCAATATTAAAACAATAGCAATGACCAGATAACAGGGCAGCTGTAAAAACAAAGGCATAGCTAGGAACTGAGGGTATCAATAACAGGTTAGGAAAATGACAAAAACAACTGAAGCAACAGGGATGCAGGCTCAGTCCCTGAACAGCTAAGAGACCAGGAGTTGTTTTTGTTGTTGTTGTTGTTATTTTTATGGGTGCTAGCTCATGACAAAGGACACTTCAGCTGGAATAATAGGATAGTGTGGACAATAGCAACTATACATTACAAAACGAGAGAAGGATGTGAAAAAACATCTTAGGTTCCTTTCAATGAGACCCATTAGGGAGTCTCTCTCACTATTCATAACTTTGTGATAGTATTAAATTATCAATGTCCAGCCTGGAGTGTTGGAAAGAAGTGTTATTAATTGAAATCTAACGGAAATCTGTTAAATTTTGTGATTTGCTTTTCTAGGGTAAGAAATAACTTTGCAAATACAGAAGGTTTTTGAATAACGATTTTAAAATATTGAATTAAGCTAATATTTCTAACATCTAAAATATGAGTAGGATGAGCCATGCTTTTAAACAATTCATTCAATCATTCATGTATCACATGAATCTAAGTGTCCACTGTGTATTAGACATCTATTCAAGAAAAACAGAGTTTACAGCCTCTAAGTAAGACAATGAGATATTATGCATGTGTGGTGTTCTGGGCATAGTCTGATTTAGGATAGTATAAAAAATATGAGATTAGAGAAGTATGTATGAGTAAGCTACAATGTGGCAGGAGCTATAAAACAATAAAATACAGGATTATACAGTATTCTAGAACTATACTTAGCCTCATTTAATGTTTAATTACTTAGTGCTATGGGAAAATTTATGACCTATTACTCAGTGGTAATAATAGAAGCATATAGAAGGTGTAATAATATAATCAAAAGAGAAAAAAAACTGATAATTTGTTTGCTCTATTTCATGTGGAAAAGTTCTCTAATAATCATTTCCATTTATGAACAAATCTAGATTCAAATATATGAACTAAATCTTAAATATGTGAAAAAATTTCAGTAATTATTTGAGTGGCAGAAATATTTTTATTCGGATACATGTTCATAATGTGGCCTAAAGTAAATGAATTATTAGGAGAGAGCTAGTTTATCATCCCTGGTAATAATTAGAACTAGTTTTCTCAGTTGGAATGAAGGAGACACAGACATTGTCCAGAAAAAAAACGTGGTATAATATGTGCTATCATCCTAGATTTAGATTGTAAATATCAGTATGATTTAATCCTGAGTTTTTCTGTCTTTCAACCCTGTAGCAAACTCCAGGAACCTTATTGTCCTCTTGAAATATGATTTCCCAGTGAAATAAATCAGACCTTCTAGGAGCAACCATTCACTCTAGGTTTGGGGCTTGTTATACCAGAGAGTGAATGAAGAAGCAAAGCCTACCAGGGTCATACTGAAGAATGTCATGAGTCAGCTTGAACAGACTTTCACTTGGCAAAATAAGGAAATTTAAGCTTCAAAAAGTATAAAAAAATATTTGGTTAAACTCTAAATCCATAAATTCCTTTGTTACCAAGTATATTGCTCATCTTCAAAGAATACAGGTGAAGCAATGTGGAACTTGGAAAGTGATAAGGAACAAATCAAACATTTACCTACTATTTCTCTATTTCTATCCCTGGATAACTCAATAGTAGATTAGAAGGAAGTTTCTCTTTATTAAAGTACATTTCCATTAACAAATGAAAAGGGAATGATAGAGTTAGAATACTATCATTTTGTAAATCCAATAATGGATTAATGGATTTTACATCAGTTATTACTAACACAACATAAAGAAAGACAGCAGGCATCATCTACCTAATGGAAAAATAGTCCACCGCCCAGGGGTTCAACCTCAGTCTTATCAAGTCTGTGGATCTAGCTAAAATTTTGTGGGAAATTTGATTTGGCAACAGGTTGAACTAAGCAATGAATATACAACCAGAAAAATTCAAATCTAGAATATGGAAAACACTATAGGTCACATGATCTATGTTTTTTTTTTTTCTACAGATGAGCTACATAAACAAGGGGGATAGAAAGAAACCCTGTAGATAGGAACTAAACACTGACATGGATTTTTTAAAAATATCTGAAACCAAGTACAGATATGAACTCATGAATGATAAAAATTAACTCAAAGAACCAGCTATTTAAATTCAGCATATTGGTTATTTATGGCTGGGAGAAAGGTTTGAGATTGGAATAAGCACATCTTTTAGAATTGCAGACCAGGTTCCAGCTCTCATTGCTGGTCATAGTTACAAAGGTACTCACTTTGCAATAAATAAGTTATAAAGATTTTTGTATGTTTGTATTACACTTACTATGGGGAAACATAGAATACACATTCAATTGACAAAGCCTATTATCAAAATATGTCATTAGGCCTGAACTCATTGTTCATTTGTATATGGCTTATTACTGATAATTGTTCTTATTTCTGGTGCTTATAAAAATGTTTAATCTTAAAAATGCAATAATTTGAAATTAAACAGGGTTAAGATTACTAGAAAGAACAATATGATAGACATAAAAGTAGAGATAATACCTTTAAATTAATTTGAGAAATTGGTACATGTTACTTAAACAGCATCACCTAGGGCTTAAGCTTTTTCAGTACTCAAACTGATTGTAAGTAGAATAGACTTTATTGAAACAAAATTCAGGATTCCACCACAAAGCTCAGCCTCTGGTGAATCACCTCCAGTCCTATGCAAAATGAAGCCTCCTGCTACGAGTTTACAGAGTTCATTTTTACAGAATGGCAAGAAGGCCATTTCCTTTTCTTATTCCTTTTCTTTCTTCTTCGTCCCCGCCCTCTTCCTCAAGATATCTTCAATTATGATGTATTTTACTTAAACTGGTTTAGTGGACTTTGTGTCCTCAGGTTATGGGGTGAGAAATTTGCTTCAAGTAGGTATTTCCTTTTTTGTTTATATATTACATTAAATGATATGTCTTCAGAAACAGCACATAGTTTTATAAATCAAATACATACTATAGTGGTTTCATTGGAAGGGAAACACAACACAGGATGAATTCAATCACTAAAAATTCATTAAAGCAGAGAAACGAATGCTAAGTTACAAGGTTTTTGTTGTTGTTTTGTTTTTCATTACACGGCGTATTTGTGTACCACTTCATTTTATAGATGAATCTTAGAATCATGATGTAATGAAAAGTTGATAATTTTAATATAACAAAATGTTTTGCTTACTGTATTTCAAAAGCATTACTACTTATATGACCCTGCAAATGAGCAATCAATAGTTAATAAAAGAACACTGAACTCAGTATATCCTTCAAAATATTTTCTTAATTAAATGTGTTAAATATATTAATGTGGCATTGATTATAGCAACATTATATTGATATATAAATATATAAATAGTGGATTTAAATTTTATGGCAGTATACACACACACACACACACACACACACATACATCTTGTTAGTTTTGTAAGCCAACCAAATGAATAACTTCAATCATTAAGTTTAATTAGAAGTAAACATTCTATATTCAGGCAATTAGACCATAGATCTCTTGATATAGTCAAATATACATTTCAACAGTATTATTCCCTGCTTTTCCCCACTTCAATTCATGAATATATTGAAAGCTGTACTAGAAAAAAAATTCATTAAACCACAAAATCCGTCATATTTCCCTTCAACTCTATGTCTCCTTGTTATTCTCAGGATCATAAATGTATATAAAGCATCTATTGGAAAGTTATAGCTTTAAGAGAAATGCCTGTGTTTTCTCTCATCAAAATCCAAATCTGAGCTCTTAACACCAGGATAATAATCATTCTCAGAAGAAGAAAGTAAATTTTTGCTAATAGCAATTGATGTCAGCAGTTATTTATAATTTATACAAACCAAATTAAGCTGGCTCATGTTAAGATCATGTGAATAATGATTATATTAACCAGGGTCTATACTTTAATCAATCTACATTACTCATTAAGAAACCATGGAGCTCTGATTTTTAGTCTCTACTAGTTACAAATTTAGTCATTTTAATATTGTTCTATAAGCTGAAAACTATTTTTTCTTGTCATTATGCCTTCTTCAAGAACATGGGTTTATTATTTAGGGTTTGGAGATGATATCACCCTTAGTTCTGCTATCAAGGGGTCAATAATAACATTGTCAATGAGTTTAAGAAACTAACAAATAATTTGATTTTAAGATTATTTTGATCCCATTATTGGTAAATCGCTTCTTCGAAAAAAATTAGACATTAGACCCTGTGTTCCTATCTTTTAAAGCAATTTCTTCTAGTTCTAAGTACAGATAGATCAGAGCATAAAAACAAAATGCAGTTTGGCATTAAGAACCTAAATATCCCCACAAATATAGTCATATCCATTTTATATGTTACTGATATGACATGGAAGTATTTGAGAAATTAAATAAAACTCATCAAATAGAACAAAGAAATTGAGTGCTTTTAAAGTTTATGAGATTAATATATAATTCACTCCTATTTTTATATTTGGGTTGAAGGAAAATGCAATGAAGGATGGGATAGAATCATTATTTTCTTCCAAAGACAATTTTCCATTTGTCTTTAATTAACACAGAATATCTGGAAAAAATTGAAATATAAATTAAGTTTTCGAACCAAGAGAACAAAGTTTAAATACTTGATAATACAATGTTTAGTTGTGATGAAACTTAGTAATTAAAAGCATTGTTAGTAAGGTCAGCTTCTATAGGAAAAATAGTTGTTTTAATGGTTCAAATATTGTGTGTGTGTGTGCGTGCATATATATGTGTATATATATGCTATTATTTTATGATTTTAACTGCATTTTTTTCATGCGTAGTAAAGATGAAAAGCATAGAAATGTCATTAGCAATTTACCTATGTGGCCTATTCCAATGGAAGCATTTCCCAGCTATTATCCAGATTCTATCACTACCATCAAATGCAGGTTGAAGACCCCTGGTAGGGCTGGGGTAGAAAAAGGGGAAGAGCAGAGTGACAATGATTATTTGGAAACCATTATAATTTCCTTTGACAAGGTTATCTCTCATAAGCAGGATTATGAATCTGGAGGTTAAAGAATTTCATGTTTTTCTATAAGCCTTTTTTAATGCCACCTTTCTCCTTGTTATATTTGTGCAATTAAGTTTAGAAAGCAATTAAACATTTTCTTCTTTCTAGATATAGGCAAAGCCTACATTCCCAATTACAAAGCCATTTATTATGCTATTCCCAGTTCCACTGGCAAAATCACGTATTAGTGTGCCAACCACTGAGCATGGAGCCTTCCAATTAGGTGGCATGGCAGGGGGCAAGGGTAAATCAGCATCTCCACTTGCAGATAGCATCCTTAAGCTAACACTGCTATTCAATATATTGCATCAGCCAGGAGGCTAAAATTGCTTGAAACTTTCTGGAAAATTTTAATTGTGACATTTTAAAATAGATCCCTAAGGGAGGAGTTACCCTTTTCTAATCATCTTTGCCACATAAATCTGAATTTAATATCTTAAATACAGAAGCAAACTGAACAGAGAAAGTCTATGAAAAGCAATGGCATAGAGGGGACTGTTGTGTGCTCAATGCAGATCAATTGATTATTTGTTATCGATTCCTTGTGCTTTGTTCTGTCAGGAAGCAGCCAGTGATGCAGCTTTCTGGTGTGTCATGTGAAGAAGTCTATAGATTTCAGCTGTGTATTCATAATGAATATTGTTCTCCACAAGTGGTTACAATTGCAATTTGGGAAATAGAGATTAAGGGAGCAGATGCCTGTGCTTTTAAAGTTCTTACCTAAACAATCTAAGCGTACGTTTAAATTTTTAATTTTATTTATCTACTACCCAATATCTTTGCGATATGGTCAGAACTGAAATAATCACTGTAGATTTCAACTGCTCATGATTTTTCAGCATCTCATTTTCCTCTCTCTAACCCAGATGAGACTATGGGTTTCACTACATTCACACACCCAGGTATGAGAATGTAGGTGAAAGTACTTCCTAAACATTTGAAGGCCTAATCTAACAAAAGTGAAAAAAAAAAAATTAACCTCTTTAAGTTTCCCTGAAACTCAATGTTTTACAAGGCAAATAAGTTTTATCTTCAAAAATATTACTTTGAGACATTAACATAATTAGTAGTACTCAACAAGAGCACCTTGTAATTGTGATCACCAGTCACAGGAACCTGGCTTGGAAAGCCCTCTTGACTTTGGAATCACAGCATATACTTCTTTGCATTTTAAAACCGGTCCTCCTTCATTCCTTTCTCTGTCATCTTTCATATTGCTGTTAGACTAATGTCTCTAAAATATAGTTTCATCATCATATCTCTCAATTATTTATAAACCTACAGGCATCTGCTCTTGTTTCTCTGTTGAAATGAAGACTCGAATGACTACAGATAAACCAAAACCCCTCATTTTTCCAAATGATATTTATCTTCTTGACTCCCCAGCACAACCTCTGACATGCTCCAATGCAGTCCATCTCTTGTGCTATATATTATGTTGTTTACCACTTCCTATTTCTGATCATTCTCTTTGTGTGTCTTTTTGGTGTGCTTCTGAAAACCGCATACAAAGTGTATTCTTTATTCCATGTATTGGGAATCATTTGTCCTAAATCCTGTTTAACTATATGAATAATCTTTGAAGTCAGAGACCTAAACTTAAATCCCACTTCTGTATCTATTCATCAGAGAAGAACTTGGGCAAGCCTAAAATAATTACTTTTATTAACATGACATCAGAACTCCTTATTTTTACAAGTTGTTTTGAAAATTCAAGCAACCACTATATAAAAAGCACTAAGCCTGGTGGCTGGCACATACCTTTTCAATGAAATAGTGATTTGGGGCATGATGATAATTAGTATTGTTATTATTGCATATTTTCTCATACAATGCTTTGTTCTCTAATTGTTTCATATATGAAATTCCTTGTGTATTATCTCTTGGATATCACGTCTGGTTCATCTTTGGTAAATTACTCTTTTTCATCTAGCAGACAAAACAATTCAATTTTCTACATTTGAATCCTGGAATTTAAAATGTATGTTCATAAGAAAACAGGGAATTAAGGTTGCACAGTAAGTAATATTGCTAATTTGGAGATGGTGTAGTTGAGATTCTACTATATTATCCTAGTAGCCCAATATAATTCCCCAAAGCATCCTTAAATTAGAAGGAGGCAGTGGAAGAATCGGATGAAGAGAGGTGGTGATGAAAGCAGTCAGATAGATGCTATGCTCTTGGCTTTGAAGATGTAGAAGGATCAGGATCTAAGAAATGTGGACATTCTACAAAAGTTAGAAAAAAAATCACTCTCCTCTAGAGCCCCCAGAAAGGACTGAAGACCTGCCAGCACCTGGCTTTCAGTCCTGTGAACTATTGGGTTAAGCAATAGAATTGTAAGGTATTAAATTTGTGCTGTTTAAGTTACTGGGCGACATTCTGTCATAGCAGCAAAAAAAAAAAAAAAAAAAAAAAAACCACAAAAATAAAATACAATGCACTCCAGTTCTCATGATAGCACCCAATGCTCAGTAAATACAAGTTTATTTAAATACCCACTTTTGTGCTGCTTCTTTGGCCTACTAAAGAGTATACAGAGTGGGAAAGATAGAATAGTCTATTTCTATAGCTCATGGAACTAGAAAGCAGTGATCCTGACTGCAAAATATAACTTCTTTATTGCTCTTTCTTTAAAGTTAGAATTAGTTGAAAGGATGCAAATTCAGTTACCCAGATCAAGACTGGAATCTTGGGCTTACTTCTCATCACCTGAGAGACCATTTGAGATCAGAGCCTTCTTTGATGTATTCCAAATAACAGTTACATCGTCTCATATGTTTTATGTTTCACCCACATAAAATTATGAGATTCTTTAACTATCTCCACACTCCAAGTAGCTCCTGAATCTCTGTACTCTCAAATAACCATATATCTTTATATATGTTGTAAGAGGTGGTAGCAGAAGTGGTAAGTGCTCTGCCATAATGTGCTTCTGGAGGAAGAGACACGTCCACAAGGGAGGGGAACCCCAGCACTTGAAATATCATTTGGACTTGGTATCCACTGTGTGGGCCAGCAAGTGCCAGCTTCTTGTGAATCTCTTCTACAAATGGTCACAGTAGCAAATTAATATTACTGAGTCTAATTCATGTAACAACAGAAAACATTAGCCTCATTTACTACTGCTTTCTAGATTTTCTGATGGTGGTTTTGGCTGAGAATAAAAGATGCATATGTCAGCAGCATGTAACCAAGAAATCTAAGTCCACCAGGCACAATAGGCACCCTGAGGATTAGGAGGCCTTTAAACAGACCATGAAAATGGACCTACACTTTTTTTTATCTGCGCAGGAAACTGACACTAATGGGTTTCTTGAGGGATTGTGTTACAAATTAAAATCATGTATGTGAGGTGCCTAGTAAAGTGTTAACTGCTATGTAGGTAATTAATAAAAGGAAAAATTTAATTTTACACAGAGTAATATTAATAACTAATAGTCATATTTGTACCCTTAGAAAATGTTCAAAGGAAGTTTTTAAGCTGTGTCATTTCCCTATATTGAGTGCTTGAAGTGGAAAAAAAAAGATAGTTTACTGATTTTCTCTACTCAGAAGTGCACTTCAGAGCAAGATCATTCATACAAGTCACTTGGAAAACACCCAAATAGTTTGTGAAATTACATTACTTATTACAAATTACATCATCAGAATGTTCTAGAACTTGGAGCACTCATCCTCACAAGTCCCTGGATGCTGTTAATGTGTGAAAAATTACTGATAGGTACCACCACAACACGGAAGTCAGTAGCAAATTCTCAAGAAAAAATTATTGCACTTTAATATATAGACATGTAGGAGTGGTGACAGTTCTGTGGTGTGGTACAGAAAAAACTAAAAACAAAAACAAAAAAGTGAAGCCATATGGCTACTGTCTTACATCATCAAAAAATAATTAAAACAAGTGAAACAAAGCTGGCCACAATGTCATATAAGCTCAGATTTAATGAGATGTGGAAAGTACAATAAACTAAACAAATCACATATTATTATTAATTAATGGACTGTAAAAGACTTCCAGGTGGCGTAAGCAAATAACAATTTTTTATTTTACATATTAAGAAGAAAGCTTTTAATAATGCTGAGACAAAGGAAATATATCTCAGTTAACTTCATCTAAAAGTTATGATATTTTTACTTCATTATAAAATCAGATTATTTATAACATTTATCATTTATAAAAAATTTTATTTGTATATGCTTTCTTATTTTGCATATTATATTTTGAGATATACATATTATATTTGTAAGCTTATAAGCAATATAATCTTTATGAAAATAATTTCATTGGGGCTTTATCATTATAAATATATATGCACATATACACACACACACACACACACACACACACACACACACACACATATATATCTAAGTGCCTAGAACACAAGGGAGGATGTCCCAGTATGAGGAACCGAAAGAAAAGGACCTAGAAGCAAGAGCAGTAACAGTCAGGACAGCGTCTTTTTCATTGTAGGTATTCCATAGTTGTCTGGTAGGAGGGTGAGTGGATTTCTAACTATGCACGTGTGTGTGTGTGTGTGTGTGTGTGTGTGTGTGTGTGTGTGTGTGTGTGTGATGGGATTCCTTTTCAGGTGTCTGACACTTTATTGCTAATCCCCTACATTTATTATGTCCCCATGATTGTTGTTTATTCTTAAGAATACAAACATTTTTCCCTAAATTTTCAGGCATTTATAATCTTACAGTGGAGACATGAACATTTTCTGTACAAGAAGTGTTAGAATGTAGCAATGTATGGTGCACTAATAAAGCATACAGAGAAGGAAGTTACAGAGAAGATGTGAAAGTAATGGTGATATTTGTAGCAAATCTCTAGAGAATAAAAGTTCTTAAGACAAAGAGCAGAAGATCTCTATGACAACATCTGTCACAGATTGGTGTATTGCTAATATTTGATACATAAATCAAAGCAGAGACAACTGATTCCCCTTCCTGTAACCGATATTCAATTACTAATTTAATGGATTTTTCATATAAGCCCATAATTGTGTTTATTAAGGGTTTGGAAATAGTATTGCAATATTTGAAGCACTTATGTTTCAGTGTGCTAAACAATAATTGTACTATATGAAATTGCTTCAAAAGAAGAGTGTACACTTCCATATGTATATTTATATGTGAATTCTTATGAACACAAAAAAGATTCTACTGCCTTTTTCCATTACCGTGTTAATGCAATATCAATTTCCCAAAACTCTGAGATAACTACTTTCATCCTGACACACATCAGAAAAAATAAGCTAATTCTTAAAATAAATTAGAGTTCAGAAAAGGACTCTTTGTGGAAAATGATATTAGAGCTGAAATGTGAGAGAAGGAGACTTGCAAAGATCAGGAGATGAGCACTACAGGTAGCAGGAACACACTATCAAGGTGGAGGCCAAAGGTGGTAGTGTCATCCAAGGAGCATGTGCAGAATCAGGAGAGAACAAAGCTAGAGATGAAATTCTAAGGGCCTAGAACATGAAACAGAAAGAAAAGGGCTTGGAAGCAAGAGCAGTAACAGCAGGACAGCATCTTGTTCATGGTAGGTATTCCATGGCTGTCAGGTAGGAGGGTGAGTAGATTGCTAACTATGATGTACTGGAAGATTGATCATATCAACATTTTATAGTATCTAATGGATTAAAGAATTACCTGTGTGTCAAGTACTGTTTGTGGCCCTTGAGATACATTAGTGAGCAAAACAAAGATCCTCTAATTCATGGAGATCAAGACATAGGCTCATGTTTCTTTTCTCATGTATGTTTTGAGAGACTGGTATTAATAATTCCCTTTTTAAAAAAATAAGAAAAAAAATCTACCCAAGGTTTTCTGCTAGCAGGTTACATTTGAACCTAGATTTTTTTGACTTCAAGTCATACCACTAGGGTACAACGAATTTGTCATTAAGGAGACAGTGAGGTCAAATCACTATGGGAAGAATCAGGAAACTTTTTATTGGGAAACACAGCATGTGGTTTATAACTGGAAAGAGTGAGGTTGTCAGTAGCCTTAGAAATAAGGCATCCAGATTAGTGTATGCAGAGGAGGCAGAAAAAGGAAGTGATGCTACAATGAATAGTACCTGTGCATCCAAAGCAGAGGATGTCTAGAAAGAGAGGATGAGTCCTTATTTTTTATTAGTGGTATAGGATGATTTTTAGCAGAGTGCAGGAGTCATGAGAAGAGGTTTAGGAACACAAGGGTGAGTTGAGATGGGTGGAGGGAACAAAAATATTCAGGAAGCCATCATTTAGTACAGATAAAGGGGACATTAGAGGCTTAAACTAAGGTGGCTGAACATTAGCAAAGAAAGTGAAAAAAAATTGAAAATTCTTGAACTTGGACTAAATTTAAAGGAATAATTAAAGTTCATGAAGACAAGCAATCAGAGATGATCTTAAATTTACTAGTTTGTTACTGTTAACATAATTTACAAAAGAGAAATTCAGAAGCCAGGTAGGTTTTTATGGAAGGAGGATGAATGAGAACTGTGGTGCTAGAGGAGATATTTAATAAATAATATGATACTAGAGATCATAAATAAAGTTATGAAAACATGGATTTACTAAAGAAGGATATATTTTATATAAACATAATAGTAAAACTTATGACAGTGCATGACCTATTTTATAAATTTATGGGGGACAGGGAAAGAGAAAGAAATGAAAAATCTCCACAACTTGAAAACATCTATTTGTAGTAGAAAACAAAAATAGAGAAAGAAACAAGGAAAGCAGATATAGGATAAGATGCAGAGAATTTAGATATCATGGGGGAATTACCTTAGTAATGTGATACATAGAATAAATTCTTTCCAACTGATAAACATTTAAGGTGAATGGCTAATCTAGGGATGAAGCAGCACTAGAGACCTGAATGTCACATAGAAATGTCAAGGTAGGGCTACACTTGCATTGTCAGGCAGTGGGTAAAGCAAACAATAGTAAATATTTCTACTGTGCTTCTGAAGGCCTCCTGTTTCTGTAAGTACATTATTAAGAGTGAGTAGGGATTTCTAGTGAATCAAATGGGATAAAAGGAAAGTGTTGGATCCCTGTCACTGACATGTGGGTATAATTCAGAAGGATCTATCGTCTACATAAAGCTGAAATTTAAACCTATTTCTTCAGGACTATATGCACAATTTAGATATGATCAGTAGACTTCAATGTTGGTGAAAATTGTTGGTAAAAAGGAAAAGTATGACAAAGCTAAAAGAATACCCTTATGTTCTACTGTTGAAGAATAAAAACATTTTCACCAAATATACAGTTTAATATGTATATCTCACCATTCCCTTAAGAAATTGTGAATTCCACTATTCATTCCTTGTCAACTTTTTAAAAACACAGTTTTGTTCCCAATTTCTTGATATCCTGTATAGTAAATTCCAGTTCATTTCTCTAATGGAATACTGTCTTTATATTCAACAATACTGTCTTAGATGACAAGTACACCTGCTTTATCCTTATTTTCTTCAAATAAAATGACTGAACATGATGAGGCTGAAAACTGTAACAACTTGAAGACTTCTCAACTGTTTCCCATGATTATTTCAGTCTGTTTCCAACTGTATCAATTCCCATTGACTTTGTACTACTAAAGGAAGTCATAGAGGAAAAAGCAAAAGAAAGGTGTGGAATATCTTATGGAAAAGAACCAGGGGAATGGGAAATATTGGGCAATGTTATTGGCCAAACTGTTTTAATATTGTGTGCATGGACAAATATGGAATAAATTCTACAATTATAATCAACTATAACACACCAATTAAAACTTTGAAAAATAGCAAAATGCCTGCTTTTTTGCTATCTCATTGTAATAAGCTCCACTTTGAAAAAAAATTGCTAACTTGTTTTCTACCTTTTCTTTTACTATGAGAGATGGTATAGAAGAAGATATGCTATCCCAAACACAGGAAGAAGATAGCAAACAAAACCCTCCATTTTTTTTTCTTAAGGTAATTTTGATTCCTAATTTTTATTAACATTAATATTTTATAAAAAGACACTATAATCTTAAGATCTAGGTGAGTATTCAGGTTTTTTCCATATAATCAAAGTAACTTTTAGCCAAACACACACATGTGTACATACATCCCCATATCAATCTTTTGGAATTTATAATCATTAAGGTAAATTAAATAACTAACTTAAATGGTTTTACTATGCCTTTGAGAAATAGCAACTCACTTATTAAATGAGGTCTTAGGAGGTGGAAATTTTTCTAATGAGTTAGTATATTTATGCAAAAGCAGAACATCGAGTGAAATGCTTTTCTCTAAGATACTTTAGAAATAAACAATGGAATTACCTGACTGCTCTTGAGTTTTTCCTGCCCTTGTGAAATAGCAATTCTCCATTTGAAAAATTGCATATGATTAATAATTAATGAATAAATATTTGCAGACTAATTGCAGTATAATTTCAGTTTAACTTTAAAAGAAAGATACAATTAATAAAGTTAGATTTAGTAGAGTTGTATTAAATGTACATGAGCATATTTGCTCTTTTTTCCCCCCTATGTGTACAAGGTTGTAAATTTTGGAAATGAGATAGGCCTACAAAGTCTGTATAATCTATCAATGAAGAAAAGCAATTCCATTTTATAGTTTTATAGGGAGATGATAATTTATCTCCATGTCAGAGGCCACAGGAAATAAAAGTAACATCTGTTATAAGCAAAGATGTAAGGTATCACTTTGTGACACAAGAGTTTCAATGGACTCTGGACAAAAAAAAAGGAATTTCTAGTTCAAAAAAAAACATGTAAAAATGCATGCATTGTTAAATTTTGTTTTTCCTTAGCTAGTTGTAATGCTGAAATGTATTCGACAACAACAAGGAAAATCTCATATTCCAAATGATGTAGAGATGCCAAGTTGTAAAGATAAACAAGATTTGGTTGACAGTTAATTTTTATGTTTTATATATCAATGTTCATTTAGCCTTATCCATATTTACAATATCATCCAGGTTAAGAAAAATATACTATATGCAATTAGATTAATATTATAAATTTTATATTACTTGCACTTCCAAAACATGAAAACTTGGGTCATAAAGTTTGGACTGCAGTTAAAGCTTGCTTACTAAATGTTAATTTTGAAAATAGAAAAACACTTCTTAATATTACTAGCTATTCAAATGATTGCAGTTTATATTCAACAGTAATAGTAGCTATAAACTGTAGATGTAGAAAATAGCTTGATCTAAAGGTGAGCATAACTGCATTAGGCTATACTGTGCTTATTTTGGAAGACCCAGGTAGACCTTATTGCTGATCTTCCCAGTCTTGACATAGACCCTAATTAAGTGTGACCTGATGATATTGATAGTTGAATTACATGAATTATGTGTATATTTTCTCCCTTATAATTTGAGCTGATTTGAGTCTGATCTGAACATTAGTGAAACCCATATGATGTTTTCAACAAGATATGAATATCTATTCATTGCTTTAATGGAATATAATGTCAGAACAAAAGCTGTCAACATTCATGTTCTCTGTGTGGCACTGTACTGGAATAATCATTGTGAAAAAAATAAAAATACCAAAGAGCAGCCTTGTATGATTCTGAAGATTCAAAAAAGGATGACTTGAAGATGTATACATTCATCAGATGTGTTTCACAGATTAAGTTTGATTTTGATCTGATCAGAGGGGCCACAGTCCAATATATCACCTCTATCATTTAAATTGTTTGCTCTCAAAAATAGAGGTGATAGGGCTACTAAGCATAACTGCAGGATTGTTCAGTTTGTTAATGAGACATCATGTTGAAAAAACTCTATGAAAATTAGGGGAATATTATTCATTTATTTTATAAAGAGATCTGGATCTAGAGTTAGATAGAACAAGTATTGGAATTCAGTTTCATTTTCCTTAAACTGTCACCTTAGGCAAGCTAGTTAACTCCTTCAGACAGTTTCTTATTGTTCAAAATGTTTAATCATTAATGATGATTAACTTAGGCGATTCTTGTTTTTGAATGAATATGAGAATAAATGCAAAAAGTCTGCGTTAGTGTCTGGCACATAATAATTGCTTAATAAATCCTAACAATTACTAGCAGTGTCATTAAGTACTAAAAATGTTTACACTGTTAAAAACAAATACTATATAAATGTATTTAACATATACACTATTTAAATTGATAAAATATCATAAAAACAATTTTTTATGAAAAATGGTAGCCTTTTGTTGTTGTTGTTGCTGTTCATTTCCCAAAGTGGGTAAATTCATTAAGATTGACAAAAACGTAGAAACATCTAAAGATATAACTTCTGAAAAAAACTAAAAAGTAAAAAATGTTATCAAGGGAATTGCTATAGAATACTTTTAAAGAAAAATATACAATCCTGTTTTTCAAGAGTGTTTTAAAAATCAATGTTAAGAAAACATTGATAGAGTTTTCAGTTTTTAGTGTTTTTTAATGGAATCTAGAAAATAATTACAACTTAAACTTTCTAGACCTGCTGGCAGACTAGTGCACAGAAACTTAAGAGTTTCCATCTAATTAACATTCTAGTTCCGTCCAAGCAATTACGCTTTTGGTTATTTTATGTATTTAATGACTGTTTCTGAAATTTCATGAATTATAGTTCAAATAAGTCTGCTAGAGCTGTGATTTCTAAGGTGGAAGATTTACTATGCTTATGATAGGAATGACCTCACTTGATGTTCTTTACTGACAGTTTATAGACATATTCTTGGTTATTTTGTTGTGACAGATGTGATACTTTGAAAATGTTACTTAAATTCCTGTGAGTTTAGGGAAGACAATTCTCTAAATTCATCCACTTATTAAGAGCTAGGAGGTGAAAATTTCATTTTATGATAGCTTTAAAAATATTTTTTTAAAAAAACTGATAGAGTAAATTATTGTTTCTGGATTTTTGACATGAATTATGACCATGGCTCTGGGTAGACTCATTAGGAGCTGACATATGAAATAGACGAGTATTTCCACATACATTCTCAAAGAACGTAAGAGCAAAGTTGTTGCTTTGTTTGATAAATTCTGTCACTATATCCTGACTCTAAGTTTGCAACCCAATGAGTCTATAAAATGAATAGGAAACTTTCACTTTTGCTAGGATCAATAGAGAGATGTTGCCTGAATTCTAGAATCATGTTTTAAAAATAAAGTCAGTGAGCATTTTCCCTATCTGTAGTCAGGGTTGCATCTAAAATCACTTTTTGTAAAAGATGACTACTCCATATTTCTCTGAGATATCCTACTTTGCCTTGAACATCTATTGCAATATAGAATATGCTATCAATAGTAGCAAAATAAAATAAAAATGTGACTAAACTTAAACAACTGTCAAAACCTGTAATGATGTATTAATTGCATTCATTAACACTATTTATAGTTATTCATATTAATTTCAAATATAGTGATAATACCTTGACTAATATCTATTTGGGACTTTATAAAGTCATTCTGCGTAAATTTATTTTGATTCTCAATTGCAGTTGTTTAAGATGGCTTTGTATGAAACTCCTAATGAATCGTTCCTCTTATAGGACTCAGAAGTCAATTCTTTTGCAAGATAGTGGGTACTGTGTTGCTAGAGATATTTATTCATTCACTCTTTCATTGTGCAAGCATTCACAGAATGTTGAAAATGGACCTCCATAATAGGGGTTAGGTATTAAACAACAAAAAAAAAATAGTGGTTAGATTGGCTTTAGCCATTGTTTTAAGTTATAAGAATGCAACATAAGAAATGGATATAATAAAGAACTTGGAGAAAGTGATAGAGGTAAGTTTTTTGATGGTATATCAAAAAGTAGGCAGAACATGACATGTACAGATACGGTATCATAAATGAGATTTGAATACTGTAGATAGTTCAATATCGCTTGATAATTATAGAGAAAACTGGAAAGCCTAAGTGTAAATAATAAATGGGCTGAAGACTATTTTTAGGACAGTGCACCTTATTTTGGAATGGATTAGATGACTTTAGGTGTGTTAAGGTCCAGCGAATCAGACTAGTGTCCCCTGGGTAGAAAAGTGAGGATGTTGAAGAATAGTAACTCTGTATAAATCTGTGCATCTATAGAGGCAGACTTAATGGCTTATGAAGTGGTTTCCATGCCCCAATAATTCTTGCCCTTTAATCTCACATAATGTACAGGACATAACTGGCATAGAAATGTCATTCTGGTTGCATGTGGGTCTCAACTTAAGACTCTAAGCACCATATATAATGTTCACAGGTATAATTTTATGTTTTCTTTTAGACTACATTGAATGTTCCATGTATGAGGATATTATTAAAAAGCTGTGAAAGATGTTAGAGTCATTCTAATCTGAGTCTCCGCATGAACTCCTATAGCATCAATTGCCATTGTATCTGTCATTGCAATGATTTGAGGACACATTTTATTTAAAAACCTTCTGTCTCAGATACCTAAGCCCACTAATAAGAGTTTACTATGAGAAACTCTAGAAGCTACCCAGGATTTGTCAAAAATTACTACATTTGACTCAAAACAAAATCATTAAATCATTGTAGAAATCCCACATAAGAGTTGAGGCCATGAAATCACAGGTGCTGAGGATTTTCTTAGAAACACAAAGATCATTAGTCACCCTTGTTTGGGGAGAATCAAGTTATTTTCTTACCTCTCCTATGCATTCATTAGAATGGGAAAAATCTCAGTTTGAATTAAATCACCATGTAATACTCTTTCCTCAGACATACAAAATTATGAGCAAGAGTACACTGTTTTTTTTTTTTGTTCTCCTGAGGCAATAATTGCATTTTATTTAAAAAGATACTTCAAGATTCTAGAAGATACAGAGTAAGAATCCGTGTTAAAAGGAATAAGAAAACAATTCTAAAATTTTATAGTGTTTGAGCTGGTTTTAAGACCCTTTAGTAAGTGTAAGTCAAGATATGAGCCTAGGCTCTATATTTTTTGACACAGCATTTCTAATACTGAATATTTTTGATAAGACAGAAATTTCCTCTGGAAGACATAAATTTAGAGGATATATACACTTTACTTGGAAAGGGGATATTCATTTTACCAGTTAGACTTTTTCAATTTAGCTTCTTAAGCCTCAAGCTCTGTACTGACTCCTTTCTTTCTACTACCAAAAATCACCAGGGTTTTACTCTCTGTTATCCACAAAATTCTGTTGTTTCTCTTCATTCCAGTTAGGACCAGAATCCAATGTAACTACTCATTCTTCAGTTATCTGGATTCTGATTTCTGTCCCTATCAGTCCTGCGATTGTTCTCCAAATGTCTCAAAATCCAAAGGCCTTTTCTGACAAATTGGAGCAGAATATTTATTACTTGGCCTGGAGCTTCTGGAAATTTAATTGAACTACTATGCTGATTTTAAGATCTTTGGGTATAGACTGAGGAGTGGGATAACTTGATCAAATAGTGGTTCTGTTCCAAGTTTTTAAAGGAATCCCATACTGCTTTCCATAATGGTTGAACCAACCTACAGACCCACCACAAATGTATCAGAGTACCTTTATCCCCACATCCTCACCAATATTTATTGTTCCTCATATTCTTGGTAATTACCATTCTGACTGGAGTGAGATGGAATCTCAATTACAGAAATGCAAATTAAAACTCCACTGGAATTCTACCTCAATGTGTTTGGAGACTAATTTCTAATTTCCTTTTCTAATCACCAACCAATATGTTAAAATGTTAGGTACTTCCTCATGAAAGTTAGAATAAATCTACCTCAACGTAAAATCATTTCCCCAGAAATATTCTCCTTCAATTTTCTGTATGGCTTTATGTAGCAGCATTATGAATTGTTCATTTGACTTGGTCAAAGTGTATAGTCTTGATGTCATCATATTTGAAGCACTTTTTACCCTCTCACTTCATTAATCATTTTCACATTCTCATTTTCTTTGGAACACACTATAGGGAGAGAATTCAAGTCCTCTTTACCTAAAGGATTGAAATGATGTTCTTTGACTCTCTGTTCATAGTTCTCCCGGATACACACTGCTAGAGAAGCCCTCTTATTGTATTGTGCACACTCTGCAGAGTAAGTCACAACCCTCTGTGCAGGAATAGCAAGCCATCAGAGATTTATGCAGGGGCAGTGTGGACAGAAACATATTTTATATAGACTATTCCATTATAAAATACAGAGTTCTTACTGGGGCTAGAGCTGAATGAAGAAGAAAGATATTAGGAAATAGAAAAAGTAGGCTGGCATTTCAGGTAGGCACTTTTTTCTGTAGTTCAAGGGAGAGATAAGTAGCTTAGATTTTCAAATCTAAATTTTCAATTTATATGAAATAGAAGATTTGTATAGCTTTCGCTAGTCTCAAGCTTTATGAGGATGTATATTTTTAACCATGGATTCCAAAAATCTAGAACAATAACCAAGAGAGAATACAGATTGAATAACTGTTCTAAATATAAATTAATTACAGACATGCAAAACAAAAAATGCCATGCATACTATGGTTAGTATCGTAAGCATTCTAAGTACCAAGTTTAAAGTTAGATCTGAGTTGAAGTTTCTGTTTTATCACTTATTAGTGATAAAACTAGTAAGTGAACAACTTGACATCTCTGAGCTTTTTCCATTAATAAATTAGGTCAATAATAAAACTGCCTCCATAATACTGCTGTGAGAACACTAAATGTGTTTAGTACTCTGCCTGCCATTTAAATACTCAATGTTGAAAATGTTTGTCTTTTTGTTATTGAATATACATAGATATATGCACACATAAAAATAAATGTACACACAAACCTGTACATTCCCATCTTTCCATGTTATGTATACATATACATGAAACGCAGAAATGATCCCACGTGATGTGGTAATACCATCAAGTCATATTAATTGCTGTTCTTTTTATTCAGATGAGATTAAATTTTCAAAAGCTCCAGGCCAAGTAATAAATATTCTGCTCCAATTTATTCCTCAAAGGAAGGATATTTTGTTGAAGAAAATGACCTTAGAATGACCTTAGAAAGTACTCATGTTCTATACCTGCCTCTCTATTTGTACTCTTTTGTATTTAACTGATATCTTAATATTCAACAGGCTTACATGTCCTCCTGAGATGGAGATGCTATTTTTTAATGTTAACCTGAGAGTAGTAGTAAAATTTAAAGTGTCTCTTTTCCTTTGTGCCTTGGAATCTCTTGTGCTAGGGAAGATATCCAAAGACACAATGATAAGAGTAAGGACAATGCGTTAGGTACATGCATTTGAGCTGTAAGGGCTGGAAAATTATTTAGTCTTCAATCCAGGTCTCTTCCTTTTGTTTCTCATAACTTGATAGAGGAATCCATCTCCTCCATTTCCAAAAACAAGAGGGAACAGAGATTTAAAAAAAAGAATACCCTATGCCAAGCCAGGCAAGTACAGCCATGTTATTAGGGGTTAATCTGTCACATATGGACAATTAGTACAATTTTAATGAAAGTACTTGTCTATATTAACTTTAATAAATATTTATAACTATAATTTATGTGATAGAAGTATTTAAGTATATTCCATCACAGATCTCTACTTTGCTTCCTTCTCAACAACATACAGCACAGAATTATGCATTTTTAAATAAAAAAAACAACTTTGTGGTCTCAAATAATCCATGCTGCAATTTACCACAGAATTATACATTTATAGTTACTATATCAATTATGACCAGATAAACTGTCTTTTAGAAGAACTACCCAAACAATATTTTTTTGTGAGTGATTTTATTTCTTTTTCAAAAGAATTGTTTGGTAAGAGGGAGGTAAATTATAAACAATTTATTTTGAAACGAAACCTGATGATAACCTTATTACTGCTGAACACATGAGCATACCATTGTGACTCTTTCATTCAGATTAATATTCAATTGACTTAATAAAGTCATTACAGACAAAGCCTCACAGAGTAATGAAATAAAGCTTTGGACATACTCCGGAGTCAGTGATGATTCAAATAATTTCATTAGATGTTAAAGACTGGTAAAATGTGGTTTTAAAGTCTAAGGTCAATTTTACTGTAGGAGAAAAAGTTATGAAAAAGCCAGAGAAGTAATTTTTGAGTTTTATAGAAAAATGAAAGGTTAAATTAAAGGGCTTAAATACAAAGTCTAAAAGTCATATAATCTCTCAAAGAGTTAAGGAGGTTATTTTAATCAACTGCTTCAAGGAAAACTAATGGAGTATCCTGGATCTAAATCATCTAAATGCTCTGAAAAGCAATATGTTCAAATTTAGATATGAACTATCAATTTACCAAGGATTGCATATAAAGATATTTTTGAAGCAAGAGACAGCAATGAGGAGATTTTATTCTTGATTCATTTTATGTTTGACTTCCTACCATGAATTATTTCTAAAAACCCCAACTTCGGAGAGATTGCTATGAGCTTTGGCTTTCTGAAGGATGTTTGAAAAGTGTGCAGTGTCACATTATCAATTCCAAATTCTCATCAGCATGGTAATAAGCTAATAGAATGACAAAGTTTTATATGGTGTATTCTTCCTTGTCACTGAAGAGAAATCACTACCCTAGGTGAGGAAATTATCCTCATGATGAAGTAAGCTCCAGGAATAAAATATGTTTTGTCAAAAATAATCTTATTGATAAACCAGCAACAATCATTTCTAGCAAGAACATTTCACTCTGTATTTATGTCTTTCTTTCTGAACTTAAAAATAAGTTCACAAACATAACTTCTCCACCTTATTAATTTTTACTATACCCTTGTGAGGTATATATTTATTAATGCTAAACTAAAGTATTAACATTAACTAAGCTGAACCATGTTTATAAATATTCATTTAGGGAGAACTTAAAATGAAAGATCCTCATGGGAAGACATTTAAAATGAGAGGGATATGTTAGAAGGGGCTGAGCCGGTGTATGGCAGCTGCTCACTCCATTAGTTGTTAAAATCAAAACCAGAAAAAAAATATATCAGTGAATTAAGCGAATAACTTCCTAATTACAATCTAGTTACAGTTAAAGAATAGATTGGCTTCATGTCAGGCTAATTAAACTTGCTACTGAACCCATGTAGGGATGTTGCTGAGATCACTATATGAAGCTTCAAATGAGAAATTTCTAGGAGAATTTGTCAAGAAAAAATTTTCTACCTTTGAAGAAGTGGGAGGAAATTAGTCCTTTAATTAATTTTCTCCTTCCTTTGCTTTAACCACTAGGAAATCCACAGAAATATTTCCTCCTATCAAAATAATTAGAAAACTTTCTGTGATACATTATCTTAAAGTTTGATATAAAGTGTATTTTTCCTGGCACTATAATTACTTATTTACTTATCTATCAGTGCATCCATCTATCACCCTGCACAAAAGTCAACTCAAAGTGGATCAAAGGCTGGGCACAGTGGTGCATGCCTGTAATTCCAGCAGCTTGGGAGGCTGAGACAGGAGGATCATGAGTTCAAAGCCAGCCTCAGCAACACCATGGCGCTAAGCAACTCAGTGAGACCTTATCTCTAAATAAAATACAAAATAGGGCTGGGGATGTGGCTCAGTTGTTGAGTGCCCCTGAGCTCAATCCCTAGGACCACACATACACACAAAATAATACAAATAGTAAATGCTGGCAAGGATGTGGGGTATACTCATACATTGTTGGTGGGACTATACAATAATACAAGCCCTCCAGAAAGCAGTAGGGAGAATCCACAAAAAGACTAGGAATTGAATCACCATATCACCCAGCTATCCCACTACTTGGTATTTAATCATAAAGAATTAAAATCAGCAAACTATAGAGATGGAGGTACATCAATATTTATAGTAGTGCAATTCACAATACTATGTTATAGAACCAGCCCAAGTGCCCATCAGAAGATACATGGATAAAAAAAAAAATGTAATACACATACACACTCACACACACACACACACACACACACAAATACACACACAATCAAGTTTTGCTCAAGAATAAAGAATGAAATTATGACATTTGCTAGAATGGAAGGAGAGAACATCATGCGAAGTGAAATAACCCACACTTGATGTCAAGGGTTGAATGTCTTTTTTCATATGTTAAAAAAAAAAACAGACCAAATAAGAAAAATAAATCCAGGGGAATCCTAGGAAAATAGAAGAAATATCAGTGGTATAGAGTAAGGGGATAGAGAGGGAAGAAGGAGGAATGGAGAAAGGGAAGAAAGGTTATATGAAATTGACCAAAATATGCTATGTATATCACAGTGTATATGTACTTCATAGTGAATTTCATCTTTATGTACAACTATAAAGCATCAATTTAATAAGCTATGAATAAAAAGAAGGAAGATCAGTAGAGTAGAGAAGGGTTAAAGGAGTAGGGAGGTGGGGACAAAAAGAGGAAGTACTGGGAACTGAAGTTAAGCAAATTATATACCAAACATATATGATTATGTCAATATGAACCCTGATATTATGTATAATTACAATGTACTATTAAAAACAAAATTTTAACACTTAGAAAAATGTGGTTAAATATCTATTAAAACTATATAATTTATTGAATATTTCGGTTTTATAATGCTAGTTGTAATAATTTTAAATTATTAGATAAATACTGATGGATATACAGGATTAATGATTTCAGATTTAAAGTGCCAAAAGCATTGAGTATTTCTCCAAAAAGTCTCCTCAAGCATTAAATATTCTATCAAAAATAAATAGTGAGTCTATTCTCATCTCTCTATAAGCTAGGACCTAAGAAAATTACGATGTAAAGGAAAGTTGTCATCAGGTTATTAAATCTCAATTCATCTTTGACTCTTCTTATTCTCTTTTGGAAGTCCCTTTTGCTTTTTCTTTTTTTTAAATTTTTTTTAGTTATTGATGGACCTTTATTTTATTCATTTATTTGTATGTGGTGCTAAGAATCAAACCCAGTGCCTCACACATGCTAGGCAAGTGCTCTACCTCTGAGCCACAACCCTAGGCCCCCTTTGTCTTTTTCTCTCTAAATTTCTACCTCATCTTGTCTCCAACTCTCCAAATTTCTCTAATTCTCAGAACATTATAGTACCACACTCCAACCCAGACATAAAAAAGGGGAAATTAAAGTCCTCATTCATTCTACCACCCATTTTTTTTACATTCTTCCTAATGATTAACTGTAAAAAAAAATTAAAAAGGTGCTAAATTCAAAGGAGTTGATTTTTAAAATTATAAGTATAAGCATGAAAGAGTCTAGGTAGGGAAGTAAATCCAAGGCAGACGTCCCTGCCCCTATGAAAGTAACTGTCATTGGTTCATTTATTTATTTATTTATTTTTGGTGTTTAGCTTTTTGAGTTCTTTGTATACCCTAGAGATTAGAGCTCTGTCTGATGTGTGAGGGGTAAAAATTTGTTCCCAGGATGTAGGCTCCCTATTTACCTCACATATTATTTCTCTTGCTGAGAAAAAAAATCTTTTTAGTTTGAATTCATCCCATTTGTTGATTCTTGGTTTTAATTCTTGCACTATAGGCGTCTTATTAAGGAAGTTGGGCCTAGCCCCACGTGATGGAGATTAGGGCTTACTGTTTCTTCTATTAGATGCAGAGTCTCTGGTTTAATCCCTAGATCCTTGATCCATTTTGAGTTAACTTTTGTGCATGGTGAGAGACAGGGATTCAATTTCATTTTGTTGCATATGGATTTCCAGTTTTCCCAGCACCATTTGTTGAAGATGCTATTCTCTCTCCAGTGCATGCTTTTAGCATCTTTGTCTAATAAGGTAGTTGTAGTTTTGTGGGTTAGTCTCTGTGTCCTCTATTCTGTACCATTGGTCCACCTGCCTGTTTTATTGCCAGTACCATGCTGTTTTTGTTACTATTTCTCTGTAGTATAGTTTAAGATCTGGTATAGTAATACCACCTGTTTCACTCTTCCTGCTAAAAATTGCTTTAGCTATTCTGGGTGTCTTAATTTTCCAGATGAATTTCATAATTGCTTTTTCTATTTCTGTGAGGAATGCCACTGGTATTTTGATAAGAATTGCATTGAATCTGTATAGTGCTTTTGGTAGTACAGTCGTTTTAATAATATTAATTCTGCCTATGCATGAGCAAGTTAGATCATCCCATCTTCTAAGATCTTCTTCTATTTCTCTCTTTAGGGTTCTATAGTTTTCATTGTATAGATCTTTCACCTCTCTTGTTAAGTTGATTCCCAAGTATTTTATTTTATTTTTTAGGATATTCTGAATGGGGTAGTTTTCCTCATTTCCTTTTCAGAGGATTTGTCACTGATAAACAGGAGTACCTTTGATTTATGGGTGTTGATTTTATATCCTGCCACTTTGCTAAATTCATTTACTAGTTAAATAACCCAATCAACAAATGGGCTAAGGACCTGAGCAGACACTTCTCAGAAGAGGATATAAAATCAATCAACAAATATACGAAAAAATGCTCATCATCTCTAGCAATCAGAGAAATGCAAATTAAAACTACTCTAAGATATCATCTCACTCCAGTAAGAATGGCAGCGATGATGAAGACAAACAACAACAACTGCTGGCGAGGATGCGGGGGAAAAGGTACACTCATACACTGCTGGTGGGACGGCAAATTGGTGCAGCCAATTTGGAAAGCAGTATGGAGATTCCTTGGAAAGCTGGGAATGAAACCATCATTTGACCCAGCTATTCCTCTTCTCAGACTATACCCCAAAGATCTAAAAACAGCATACTACAGGGACACAGCCACATCAATGTATATAGCAGCACAATTCACAGTAGCTAAACTGTGGATCCAACCTAGATGCCCTTCAATGGATGAATGGATTAAAAAAATGTGGCATATATATATACAATAGAATATTACTCAGCACTAAAAAATAATAAGATCATGGCATTTGCAGGGAAATGGATGGCATTAGAGCAGATTATGCTAAGTGAAGTTAGCCAATCCCCAAAAAACAAATGCTGAATGTCTTCTCTGATATAAGGGGGGTGACTCAAAATGGGGAAGAGAGGAAGAGAATGGGAAGAAGATTAATTCCACATAGGGAAGAGGGATGGGAAGGAAAGGAAAGAAGAAAGGGAATTGCATGGATGGTGCAAGGAGACCCTCACTATTATACAGAATACATGTATGAAAATGTGAGAAAAAAAAAGAATAGCATTACCCTAGATTAGGTAGAGAGAAGTGATGGAAGGGAAGGGGATGGGTTGGGGAGATAGGAAGGATAGTAGAATGAAACAGACATTATTATTACTGTGTGTATATATGTAAATGCTTGATCAATGTGATTCTGCAACCTGTATACTCAGAAAAATGAGAAATTATATCCCATCTGATTCAAATGTATAATATGTCAAGGTCATTGTACTGTCATGTGTAACTAATTAAAACAATTTTTTTAAAAAAAGAACAATGGCAAGAAGAAAGAAAGGAAGGAAGGAAGGAAGGAAGGAAGGAAGGACCAACGAACGAAAGAGAGAAAGCAACTGTCCCCTTCAGCCAGGAACACCCAGAGGAAACCTAACTCAGGGAATACTTCGTATCCAAGGCATCCCCTTAATTAGGTGGGTTGAAAGTGAAGGGGTAGGGTCACAAGACCCAACCAATGGATGCACAGATACTGCTGACCATGATCTTTACTTTAAAAATATGAAAATACTATCTTAAAAGAAGCTGAGGACAGATTTATGTTCAATAGATTATAGCTTTCCATGCCTGATCATGTATCTGTAAGTATAGGTGCCAGAGTGCATGCTCCAAAAGTGGATGGGTATTTGATAACTGTCAATATTCAAGACAGGAAGGCTAGGAAATCACAGTGAAATGGACATTTTGATCATCAAAGAAAACAGACTGTTGTTCTAAAGCACACATAAAAATACTTGGCATGGCTGGCTGTATCCAAATAGAAACAAATAATATGTAGGCTACTGCTAATTGATATACTTGTTTATCAGATTCAGCAATTAATATTTATATACCATATTCTTTGTACTTGCTGTATCTGTCATGTTAAGGCTATGCTGCTGAATAGTGGAGCAATTAGAGTTTTTGTTTTTTATAGTAGTTTACTAGGTGCATTCTGAAAAGTAATAGGGTCTGTGATAAAATACATATTGTTTTTTAAAACAAAAGAAATGTATTTGGGTTGTTATTTTGGTACTTTTTGTATTTGTAAATGCACCTAACTAAAGTCCTTATTCATGTCTACTTTAAAAGATAATATTTAGATTTTCCTAGGACCTAGCTCAGGAGTCTCCAAACCATATCCATTATCAACCCTTTGATTTTTATTTTCTTTTTCACACTTTAACAGTGTGCCTGGATTCTAGGTTAATTAGAAATGATATTTGAGAAAGAATATTTAGAGAAAATAAATTATTGCATTCTTCAGGGTGTAATTTTAACTTAAAAATCATTTTATGATAATGTAACCAATACAATTACATGTATTAATATAGTTATCACTGGCCTTTTCTCTGTATGATCTTAAAAAAATCAAATTTAAGTAGGATTACTTTCCACAAAATGATATAACAAAGTTTTCTTTTTTTTTTTTTAATATGGTAGCCTATCTTCACTTTGGTGTAAGCCCTCCTCAAATGTGAAATATTTTAAGAGTTTCTAAGAAATTAATATAATTAATTAGGTATATGACCTATATTTGAAAAATATTTATATTATATATATATATACACATTAGAATATGTTTGTTTCTAAATGTTTATATATAGAAATTTTAAATGTATATATGTATATATACACATATATACATATATGTCTGTGTGTATAACACACAGATATATACATGCATTGATGAACAATGGGGTAACCTGTAGAATGCATCAGAAGGACAGTTTGCCATTATGTGAACATTACAGATCACAGAGTGTACTTATACAGACTAAGAAAACTATGATATCACAAGGTGATATGAGAACACTCATATACACAATTTATCAATGACTAAAATGTTATGTGGCACATGAATGTATATATATGTACATACACATATACACATATATACATATATGATTGAGTCTATGTGCATATATATACATAAAACTATGATATCTTTATATATATATATACATGAATATACATATATATACACACATTATTTATATATATGTATATATACACAAAACTATATATGGTACTATTTATTCAGTGCACAAATTAACACACTGAATTTTATAGTAAGAATCTAAAATATTCACATTTCAGGAACATTTCTTTGATCATATAATTCTAAGCAGAATTTTTAGAATATGCCATCTTATGCTTGGAAGAGTCTATAAAGAATAGTGATTATGACTTTGTAGAAAAATAAAAGCAAGTAAATAGATATTTTTGAAAAATAGAGAAGTTAGATTACAAAAGAAAGTTGAATTCTAAAACTTTGTCTTTTTTAATACATAGGATTTTAACTTCACAGACTAATGTATCAGATTAATTTGTGAAAAGCAAATATTTTAGGGAAATTCAAACTACTTCAGGAAAAAGTGAATTGTTTGCATAGATTTAATCCTTACCATAGTTTTCAGCAGTGTTTTAAAATTTACAGTCTCAAGCTTTAATTTAGCTAAAAATTAAAACTACATGTATATATACCACATATAGGAAAAAAATCATATATTTTACTCACAGGCAAACTGAAGTGTGGCTTCTCTACTCAGAATACTTCCAAAGGTGTTGGTTGCTAAACACTGATAATGACCAGAGTCCTTTGCTTCATTTGGATTGTTTATGATGAAGGTGCCATCTATCAAACTATAGCGGTAATCACTTTCCAAATCTATTTCTGTTCCATTCCGGAGCCATCTTAGGAAAAAATAAGAAGATACCTATGTAAAAATTATCTAAGACATTATGATACTCCCTGGGAGTGTATCTCATTGATGGGAATTTTTTTCAGACTTAACGAGCAATGATAATTATTGTTTTATCTACCTGTAGCTGGGAACTGGGTTGCCACGAACTTCACAATTCAGTGCTACCTTCTTCTCATCAGAATCAGTTGGGAAAATGATGTCATCTGGTTCTTGTACAAACACTGGCCCATAGTCCACACTTTCTGTAAGGACCAAAAAAGATGCACATTTTAATTCCTCAAAAGAGCAAGATACATTGTTCTCTACCTCACTATGTTTATATTCAAGATTACTGCTTTGTGTAATCAACAAATTTTCAAAAGAAGGTATAACTAATATAATAGTCAATGTATAACTACATTGTTTTTCATAAATGGCAGAAATTTAAAAATAATTTTATCTACCAAAAATATTTTAAATTTATGATATATGCAATAGAAAAACAAATATCTCATTTATATATATTTTTCAACATATATTTTGTTTTCATCTTGCAAAGCAGAGCTAAAGAAATTATTAAACATAAACATTTTAAAAAGGCTAAAAGTTTATAATACTCCTAGAATCTTAAAAATAACAACAAAGAAAAGTAACAAACTAATATTGTGTCACTAACTGAATGCTATACATAAAAACATGCTGTTCCACATGCATTCCTTGTATATTCCTTTCTTTTCAATTATTTGCTCAAGCACTACTTAGTGCTAATGATGCTAAAGTATAAGGGAAATTGATATAATGCAAATAAACATGTTTTCAAGGAATAAGACATGTCCTCCATAAATTAATTAATATGTCAAAACATTAACCATTAAGTGTTCCATCAGTAGATTCATGTACTCAGTAAGGAAATCAGAGGAGAAAAGGTGTAAGGAAGAAAGGGGAAGAGTGGAAAGAACACTTAAGTGTGCTTCCTTTTACGTTCCACGTATGAGATTTTACTTAGTTCACAGTCTAAGTCGTCTTATGATGAAGGTAATTTGAAAGTAGTAAAAACTTCACAGAAAAAGTGGGAATAAAAATGGACTGTATATGGCAGCCTAGGCTTAAGTTTTATAATTTTGCTGGAGAAGTGATGAGCAAGCATGGTGTTGGGGATGTGAGCAGGTCATCTCAGCTTGCAGGTTTGTCGAAGTTTAGAGCATCGTGTGCAGGTTTAGGATCTATAAAATTCTGAATTATGAATTTGGGAAAAGTTAACTTTTTTTTCTTTTTTTGGTTCAAGGGATTGAACCTAGGGTGCTTAACCACTGAGTCACATCCCCACCCCTTTTTATTGTTTTTATTTTGAGACAGCGTCTTTATAAGTTGGTTAGGGCCTTTCCAAGTTGCTGAGGCTGGCTTTGAACTTGGGATCCTAGCAAATAAATTGCAACTTGGAAAACAGATCCAAGACTGCTAGCTCTTGAATTTGAATACCACTATCACTACTACTACTGCTACTATTCTTCCTCCTCCTCTTTGTTTATGAGTGCTGCCATTCTTGTTATATATTTTTGTGTGACTGACTTTTACTATAAATTCACCTAATTAAGAGTTTGACTCCATTTCTGCTATCTGACTACTGACAGCTTTCAAGTCCTACCAGTTGCTTTTTCCCTTTTGCGTCACCTCAGGACAAACTGATAAGGAGAGAACCCCCTCCCTTGAGTCTGGAGGGCGAGTTCACACCATACTAACCTCAGTCCACATAGAAACCCTCACCCCAGCTCTACCCACCATCATTTATGTTGAAAACCATGCCCACTCATTTTTTAACTTGAGCCATTTTCAGACCAGCAGATCCGCATCTCCTCAAAATATGAAGAACAACTTTTTTCAACCCCTCGTGAAACACATATGGCATCACCATCCTCTATATTTGGACCAATTTTGGGCCTTAGAGGTATTGGTCTCATCCTCCACGGGGAAAGCACACAACTAATCAGGATTCAAACATCTGGTTAGGAGACACTAGGTCTTCAGGTAAAATGTGAAAGGAGACTCAGAAGAAAGGCAACTGATATACTCTGGACACTATTCTCTTAGTCCTTTTTTTTAAAAAAAATATTTTTTATTGGTTCTTTTGAGTAATACATGACAATGGAATCTATCTTGACATAATTATCCAAGCATGGACTATATCTTGCTCTCCTTAACACCCTAGTATTTCTCCTTAGTTTTAAATCAGAGAAACAGGATATGCTGTAGGATCATCTAAATGTTGGGTAAGACGGCCCTGACAATGGGAGTTAGACAGCACTTGGAGGCAAACAGAGAGTAGCATCAACTAGAGATACTCAAATTACCCGTATCTGGAGGCAATCATATAAAACAGCATAAACTGAACACATTTTAACTACAACTGATTTTCCTTTGTTTATTCCAGAGCCTTTGTAACAATCCTATCCACACTAGTCTAGTATCTGAACAAGCCCAGAAAGATAATATGGAATTGATAAAAAAGTGCTTCACAGCTATCTAGTACTTCTCAAGTTCATTTAATAATATTTCATGTTCTCCCTTTCTTATATTAAAAATGCATTAATATTCAAAATACTTCCATGTAAAATGTTTTAAAAATCAATGACAAATGAAAGAAAAATAAATAAAAAATAATATCTAATTAAATGTAAATTATCAAGATCCAGTATAATAGAATTCATAAAGAAATCAAGAATTTGTTTTATTGTGTTTTTTTTTTTTCCTTTTCACAAAGCCCCATGAATGCAGCTGCTACAAATGTGAAATGATTCAGGTATGTGGTACTGGTGACTCAAATGTCATGAGCAGCATTAGTGTTGAGTTGTGTGATTTTCTAAGTAGTCACTGATTCTTGGTAAGGCTCTAAACAAAGTTAAATATAATCTTGTTATAATTTAGTTTTTGCACTGACATTCATTATATTTAAAAATACTTGCACATAACTTAATACCAGTTGGATTCTTTTTCCAAATAATTAAAAAGAATTTTTTTCACTTATGAGAATGTTTGGCATGGTGTTCAAGAATCCTGTGAGTTCCAGGTATGTAGTTCATTTAATTTTCTTCATGTCCCTTCTCTAAATTCAAGTAGCATCCCTTAATCATTGAGATAGCCTGACTACTCCCACGAATTTCAGAAACATTTCTAAGGGGAATGGTGTTATACCTCGAGCAAATCACTCTGCTAGAGCAATGAACAAAAAATAACTACACCTACCTAAAGTCATCTGGGTTCTAGCAGTTGTCTCCAATGAGAGATTCCTGAACAGGAATCTGAAGCTCCTGTGAATTTCAACTTAGAGGCCCATGTGTCTTTCTTCAAGTAGTGCTTTCTGCAGTACTGGTTTATTACTTTGTCTGAGAGACGATAGGTGCTTTAGGTGCTTTATAGAGGCTTGTGCTAGGATCAAGTTAGTATCTGGCTTTGATTCCTTTTGAAATTTCTTTCACTTATTGATAGGCTTCCTGGATTCTAATTCCCTTCCTGCAAAAACATTTTAAATGTCAACTCTTCTGAGATTCCTATAGCCAGGTTGCCTAGAAAAGCCTTGCTTCTTGAAGTGGGATGTTATTGTTTTTAATTGTTTTCTCAGATCATGACCTGACATTATCTTATCTCTCTGGATTCTAAACCTGCCATTTCAGACTTAAATCCTCTTTAAAACCTATCTCTGTGCTCATTTTCACAAAGATTATGTCTAATGCCAGGTCCCAGCCAACTCTACCTGCCAGTTTGCTTTAATTTATGGTCCTGCCTAGCTGATTCTTATAATGTGACCTAAGCATATTAGCAATATAATCTAGAAAAAATATCAGATTATCATGTCTGATACAATTATAAGAATCACTTCTAAAAACACTTAGAAGAACCAATGCCTACACTTTCTGCCTTGACCAAATAAAACCATATGGAGAGTCTCCAATAGTATACAAGGGAGACAGATTATCTTCTCTTTATCCCAATTGCTCCTGCTTCCTCTCAGGCAATTATATTTTTTCTAAGTGTGATAGCCTCCTACTGACAGTTTTTACTTCTCTCTTGCCATGGAAATGATTGTGATTATTATTATTTTAAGTCTAATGTTCAGAGGTCTCTAAGGCAATTACTGGTGAAAGTATTCCATGGCTTAATGGGGACATTCTGTTAACCTGGATAAAAATGTTATGCTCTTTAACTCTATATTTTCATGACAGTCATTAACACTTTGCTACAAGCACATTTTTGGACAGTTCCCTAAATATAAGGAATTGTGTTCTTGCTGGGCACTATGTCTTTGAACATATTATTGGTTCTATCTGGAATGTACTTCTACATCTAATATTTTAGATCCACTATCACTTTCTCAGTGTAGTTTCTCCTGAGAGAAAATATTTTCAGGTAAAATAACTGTCAACTTCAAATTTTACACCCTGTTAAATATCTATAACTTAAGAGTGAAGGCAAGGGACCAAGGTTGTAGCTCAGTGGTATAGAACTTGCCTAGCACATGTGAGGCACTCGGTTCAATCCTCAGCACCTCATAAAAATAAATAGAATAAAGGAATTGTGTCCATCTACAACTAAATTTTTTTTTAATAAAGAGTGAAGATAAAATAAAAATATATTCACACTTAACAACTGTACCACAGTCTTGTTCTCAGGACAAACAGGTTATATTTGATGACCCTCTTCTATGCTCTTACAGAATCATGTGCATGTCTCTGACATGACAACTGTAATAGATTTCAATGTGCTTTTTGTGGCTGTGTCCATATCAAAAACCAAACACATGAGGCTACAGTTACATTAAATAGTGTATACTTGGGAAGATGAAAGTAGGCTGAAAAAGCTTCCTGACTAGGAACAAAGTCAAGTTGTTCCTGAGCTTAGTTACTGAATTTCAGTATCCTCAAGTGGGAGCAGGTGCTTCAGAAATGCCATTAAACTTATTCTGATCTAGAAGTACTAGGGACCAGGTGGCAGTGACCACAAATTGGTTAAACATAAGAGGTAAGAACAGAGGAGAAAGAGAGAAAGAAAATAAGTTAAAATGTGTCCATCCCATAGATACATGAAAAATAAACCATAATTCCAATGTAGATAAGAAATTCTAGTGTTGCAAATCAAACTTAATAAAAATAAAAAAAATCATAGGTATGATAAATTTACTCCAGATGAAATATATTTTAAAACCCTGCCTAAAACAAAACATGAAAATAAATATGATTAGGATATCAAAAGGCATATAAGACCAAGTGGATTATAATTATGAAACATAAAAAGGGTAAAAAATAAGTAATATAAAGATGAATTGGGAACAATTTTTGAAATCAAATATAGCTGATTAAAATTTCTCCTATGTAATACAACTTAGAAATTTTAAGTTATATTAAAAGTTGTATTAAAACTTCTAAAGGTTAAAGTTCTATTATTTAAAGAAATTTAAAGATACTTAAAAGATATGGAGGGGAACATTTTATAAATCTTATTTGCAAAAATCATATACATGACAGATACCCACTCTGCTAAAAATAATTAATAAAGGGGAAAAAATGAAATATTTAGTACAGAAGTGGTATTTAAAGGAAAAAGAAGAATTTTGCACATTTGAAAAGAAACATGTTATCTTTCCTTCCAGATTGCTGCACAAGTACTGGGAAGATAAAAAAGAAGTCTCCTTTTAGAAACTACAAAGTAAATATGCAAAACACCAAGAATTAGAAAAGAAATAACTTGCATTAGAGAGTCCATTTGCAAAGGGATGACAATTAGATTGATAACAGACTTCTTACTTGGTTAAAGAAGATAACTAAAGTATTCAGGGAAAATAACTGTCAGCTTCAAATTTTACACCCTGTTAAATATCTATCACTTAAGAGCAAAGGCCTCTTAAGTGATGGATAGAGGTTGTAGCTCAGTGGTATAGCACTTGCCTAGCACATGTGAGGCACTGGGTTTGATCCTCAGCATCACAAAACTATTTAAAATAAAGATATTGTGTCTATCTACAACTAAAATAAATTTTAAAAAGAGTGAAGATACGATAAAGATATATTCAAACATACAAAGACAGTCTTATTCTCAGTATTAAGGAATATGCTTCACCAAAAAAGTGAACACAGAGAGATGAAATCATGACTACAGATACTAAAAAGTGAAAATATAATTCAATATTAATTTTACAGCTTTTTAAAATAAAAGGTAAAATTAATAAAAATAAAGGTAATAAGTATGTAAGCATGCAAATATGACATGTTGAAAAACTAAAATTATTGAATAACCTTATACTTGAGAAATTTCTGAGTTAAGAATGTAAATGATAATCAATGAAAGAATAGTTGATGATAATATGAAAGAGAATAGTTATTCTGGGTGGTGGCAAGCACTGTAATCCCAGAAGCTTGGGAGGCTGAGGCAGGAGGATCACCACTACAAAGTCAGCCTTAACAACTTGGCAAAACCCTGCCTCTAAAAAATATTTTAAAAATAGCTGAGGATTTGGCTCAGGGATTAAGCACTCCTGGGTTCAATCTCAGGTACAAAAAAAATGAATTTACATATAATATGTAAAATCCAAAACAAAAATGAATCAAATATAGAAAACTGGATCTAGCCAATAAGAGGCATGGGATATTGAAAAGTTTCCTTAAAAAAGTAAAAAATGTGGAGACACTGGCTTATTATAAACAAATCTTTCTTTTTTTTTCCTTCTTTGGTTTTGTTTCTTCCCTAAACACATAGCTAGCTACTTTCTTTTACAAGTAATTTTTTCTAATGCACTATCCACCACATAATATCGGACAAGACCATATGGGCAAGAGCTAACAGAAAATATCAGGCAACAGAAACAGAGCCATGGGATTCTAGATACCAGATTTAACAGATTCAGACTACAGACAACTGTTTACTATGTTAGTGTTTCCTCAGAGAAGAAAACTGATAAAATCTAGTAATAAACCTAACAAAATATGTTTAAAAAACTTCATTATTAAAGAATTTAAAATATGTTTGAAAATATGATAGAGGTTGTTTTATAAAACAGTAGTTTTATCTTAGTTTATAAACAGTACTCTGAAAATAGAAAAAAATGATATTGTCGTTAATATTATATGCAAAACTACTTTAAATAATTTAAATATCTAAACAATAAAATCCAAATTTAAAGCAAGAAATGAATAAAACAAAGTAAAAAAGGCTTATACTTAAGATACAAAAAGCAGAGACTATAAGAGAAAATATTACTATTTCTGATTATGTGAAAATTAAAATTTCTGTTGAACAAAATATCCATTGACATGATAAAAAGACAAGGTAAATGCTTAGAGAAGATATTTATAATGAATTTTACTGAATTTTACCAATGGTTTTTAAATTTTCTACATAATAGTAAAAAGACAAATGTTCTAATAGGAAAAACAATATATATGAATAAGCAATACACAGAAGAGAGAAGCAGAATGTTTGATATGTACCTAATATAATTTTAACCTTACTAATCAAGGAAATGTAAAATAAAACCAAAAAACAACATAATATTTGAAGGATTGGGAAAAAATATTATGGCTTGTTAACAACATAGAGAAGTGGGAACATTCTTGCAGAAACATGTAAAGCAATATAACAATATTAAAAAGAGTTGCAATTATACATATAGTTTAATATAAAAATAGCACTTCTAAAATGTGTATAGCATAGTTGTCAACAAAAAATGCAAAAGAACATTCATTTGATGTTCCAACAACTGAAAATTAAAAACAATCAAAATACTCATCAAAAAGAAATATTTATTAGTCAAATAGTGATTTGCCTTATAGGGTATAAAAGGAACTCAGAACTGCAAATATCAAGATAGATGAACATTAGGGATATAATATTTATCCAGAAAAGGTAGATCATGACTGACATACTGAATAAAATTTACATTATTGGTAAGTACATGTATTTTATAGATTTAATTCAGAATGGTAATGATATTACATTCAGGTGAGTAACAAAACTCATATAATGGTTCCTAAAAGACTAAAAGGGGAGACATGATCTGAACAAAGCTTTCAGGAGCTTTCAATTTAAATTCTATGAAAAAAAATACTAAAGCAAATTTGGCAAAATATTAAAATTTAATAAAACTAATATATCATTCTGAGATTTTCATGAAATTTCTTTTATATCTTAAATATTTTACAATTTTGAATAGAATGAATAAATCATAAAACTTTTAAAATAAACTATTAAGTAAAATAGTAGGAAGATTTGATTTTTCTCTTTTCCACTCAAAGTGCCTTTTTTTCTCGGCATCTATTAATGTAATAGATAGAACTAAAAATCGGGTTTTGTATAGAATATTAAAGAGAATATATAATGAAGACCTGAATAAATAAATCTTGGCTGAATATAGGGATTTTCTGCCTAGGAAAATATACCAAGCTGTGGGGATGACCACAAGATGACATAGAAAATGGAAATAGATGAAATGGATGAAAGAAACTTTGGAAATATGAAACTGTGAAAAGAATTCTCTGTAGAAAATGTAGAGATATGGTAAGATTAACAGGAGGGATACCCATAAAACAACAACAAAAAACTGTATGTTTATCATCTATCTCGAGGGTCAAGAAAACAGGTATAGTTTAAGCAGGTCCTATGAATGTGTGTCTTTGGTGAAGTGGGACCATAGCTTCACATCAAGATTGGAATAGCTTCACAGATCCAACTGTGAACTCCCTCATGTGATAATTGGTTGGGTTCAGTTCCTGAGGATTGTGGGACTGAGTGCCTCAATTACTCATGGACTGTCCAGAGGCCATTCTCAGTGGAAACTTCTGTCAACATTAGCTGACTTCCATTAGCAAGAGCAAGCCAGAGACTAAGAAAGGTGAATAAGACAGAAGCCAGGATCTTTTGCAGCCCCACATTGAAAGTCATATCCCATTATTTTTGTCAGAATCTCTTCTCCAGAAGCAAGTTAACAGTAGGATTCTGAGAGCAGGGAGACATTATGTTATAAATGCCAGGAGATGGGAATCATTGGGAGCCGTTGTAGATGCCAGTACCTACTACAGGTGTCATCATATTTGTTTCAGAGATTTTAAGAAATTAAATATCACTAAGTTGTGGATATATATATATATATATATATATATATATATATATATATATATATATATATATATATATATATATATATCCTGGTACTCCTTTCCTTCTCACATGTTCCCTTTGACCTCAGAGGTAAGCTCTAGAATCCACTTGTGGTTTCAAGTTCATGCTTTAAAACAACTACATACGTGTATACATATAAAATCCCTTAATTGTTTCAAAAATGGCATAATATATTTGTAATTATTTGTAATAACCTTCTTCAATTGACCATTATATTTTAAGGTATATACATTTTGTTTCATAAAGTTATAACCCATTCACTTCACAGCTGTAGCTTGTCATTGAGGGGAAAAATACAATTTATTTCTATCCCTTCTGACGGACTTCTGAGGTTTTCCAATTTTTACCTTTAAACATATATTGCGGTTAACGTACTTTTAATTTTCCTGTATATGTGTAGGAGTGTTTAACCAGGATTCATATCCAGGAGTGGAATCACTTCACCAAATTGCTCTTCAAACTGGGTTTTTACATTTGTCAGAAAAATCTTTGTTCCACCCGTGGTACTCCTTGGTTCAAGTCTAGCATAAAGTGGGATGGCTTTCTATTCAGGCTCTGTTAGAGTTCTCATTTTTCACAAGAGCATGTCAACCTCAGGTTTATACTTTATCAAGGCTAAAGGGAATTACCTGACAAAAGCCATATGTCAGACTCTTGTCAGAGAGAAAGAATTCAAAATCACAGCTAGCCAAGATCTATCAAATACTCAGATGAGACAATAGTAGTTAGGAAAGATCACTTGGGAAATACTCAAACTATCCGCTCTTCTGGATATTGTAAAATGTGGATTAAGCTAGATCCACAGAAGATACACATCATATTAAATTGGTTCTCAGACTAGGGCCTTGCTTCTCAAAGTATAGACGAGCAGCATCAGCATCACCAAGGAGATGTTTTCTAACTGAGGTAATCTGACCCCACTCCAGATCTTCAAAATGGGATTTATATTTTAAGATACTCAAATGAATAACTTGCAGGTACACTTAAGATCCAGGAGCACAGATTTAGAGAAAAACTCATCCTTTTGTTGTTGCTATTTTTGTTCTATGTCCCTGTATTGAAGGGGAAATAAAGTGAAATTTTTTTAAATAGTAAAAATAATGTTCAGGCTGGGGGTGGTGACACATGCTGTAATCCCAGCAGCTCAGGGGCCAAAGCAGGAGGATTGTGAGTTCAAACCAGCTTCATCAACTTAGCAAGGTCCTAAGCAACTTCTAGAACCCCGTCTCTAAATAAAACATATATTTTTTAAAAAAACAAGGGCTGGGGATATGGCTCAATGGTTAACCACCCCTGGCTTTAATTCTTGGAATAAATAAATAAATAAATAAATAAATAAATAAATAAAGTTCAGGTCAGTGCCCATTTTAACAAATAATAAAGGCTTAATGAGGACCCTCCAGAAAACTGTGTCTGACCTGTGTAGGAAATACTTGTGCTTCTATTGAATAACAATTCTGTTTCACTGTTTGAAGACTGTCAAATATTGACAGAATAATTAAATAATTAAATAATTGATCAGAATATCTCATTCCTTGGCTACTAATTACCCAAAATGGGACGTACATAACAAGTATATATTCTACTATAAATGCAGGTGTTTTCAACATTTAATTTGAATTAGCTTCATGCTTGGCTCCATAATATATGATTGCCTAATTGTTGCATATTTTAACTCATATTTTCTTACTATATTTTACTTATCACTGTAAGGTTCCTGAACTTTCATTTGGAACAAGTGTACAAAAGAGTAGAATACTAGTTGGTAGCAAATTATACCAAATGAGTATTCGTAGTTCTCAGCACTGAATACATTCTACTTATACATCATCCCATAATATAAAAATGCCCAAAGAACACAAATCCCCAAATATCTCTGCCTGATTGAGTGTAACATTGAATTTAAAGTAATGGAAATTCTAATATTTATTCTGAGTTTAAATATAGTTTGGTAAATAAAACATATTTAGAGTGCTAACACTGTGCATAAATAAAATTTCAATGCCAATACTATGGAGGGGCCACTGGAAACAAGTTATATAATCACAGGAAATGAGTTTGCCTGTTCCTAGCATCACAATCCAATTTGACATTTGAATATCCAACATTAAAATCTTTTCAAGTAATTTAATTTTTGCAAATATTTCTTGACATGTTTAATCCTTCATCAGTTATAACTGAAATGTAGCCCACATATACTGTTATTAAAATGAGTAGACATGTAAATGAAAACTGGGTATACTATTTATTAGCAGTGTGACTTGTGCAAAATACTCACCTATCCACAAGTTTCAATTTCTGTAGAATATAGTAACAATATACACTACCACACATACTTGTTGAAGAAATTGAATGAAATAAGCTATGTAAGTGACTGGCATAGAGCCTGTTGATAATGAAGGGCTATTGTGTCCCATGGCTATTAATTAACCTAATACCTATTTTGTTTTCCTGTATATTCAATAATGACAGGGTTAGAGAAAATCTAGAAAATATTTTTCAGAGTTTAATATTAACAGCTACAGAGTAGTCCTTAAATTAACCCATATCTTAGTGTTGGACATTGTTTATTATTTAACACTCATAAATAATGCTAAATATATACATATACTTGTGTGTGCCCTGTTTATTATTTCTTTGTACAGAATATACACCTAGAAATAAAACCATTGGATTATATCACACTTCTATTTTAAGGTTATTGATATTCATTGCTAAATTGCCAAATATATATTTTTATTTATAAAAATATACAATATTTAGTCTTAATCCTAAATCATGATTGGTATTGAGTATAATTAAATAATAATTAAATGCATTAAAATATGTGAGAGAAATTTAGAATTGAAGAGATATTTATGACCAACTACCTCAACAGTAGTTTCTTCTTCTTGATCAATTTCAGTTTTTTTCCTTATTGTAGTCTGTTGAATGTCTTTTTATTTTAAAACATTAATTTTTACAAATTTAAAATTGCAATCTCATTCTCAGTTCCTTTGATACATAAATCATCTCCCAATCTCTACCTTTTTTGCAAACCAGCAATGTCTGTCTCAATGACCTGAGAGCTATCCACTTGAAGTGCAGTCATTGAGAATTATAGGGTCACAATCTCTGTGAGAGGGTAGGAGTTGAACTTCAACATGGTTTTTGAAAGACTGGCCAGAGCAATTAGACGAAAGAAATTAAAGGGATATGTATAGGAAAAGAAGAACTTAAATTAGCACCATTTGATGATGATACGAAGTAGCAGGATATAAAATCAATACCCTAAATCAAAAGTATTTCTGTATATCAATGACAAATTCTCTGAGAAGGAAATGAGGACTACTATCCCATTTACAATAACCTAAAAAAAATAAGATAATTGGAAATCAACAAAAGAGGTGACAGATCTATACAGTGTAAACGAAAGGACCCTAAAGAAAGAAATCAAAGAAGAAAGATCTACCTTGCTCTTGGATAGGCAGAATTAACATTATCAAAATGACTATACTACCAAAAGCACTATACAAACTTAATACAAATCCGATCAAAATCCCAATGGCATTCCTCACAGGAATAGAAAAAGCAATTATGAAATTCATCTGGAAAAATAAGAGACCCAGAATAGCTAAAGCAATCTTTAGCAGGAAGAGTGAAGCAGGTTGGCCTCACTATACCAGACCTTAAACTATACTACAGAGCAATAGTAACAAAAGCAGCATGGTTTTGGCACCAAAATAGACTGTTAGACCAAGGTACAAAATAGAGGACACAGAGACTAACCCACAAAACTACAATTATCTTATATTAGACAAAGGTGCCAAAAACATGCATTGGAGAAAAGATAGCCTCTTCAACAAACGGTGCTGGAAAAACTGGAAATCCATATGCAACAAAATGAAATTAAACCCCTATCTCTCACAATGCACAAAACTCAATTCAAAGTGGATCAAGGACCTAACCCAAAGACTGTGCATCTAAAAGGTAGGCCAAAATCTTCATCATGTGGGATTAGGCCCCAATTTCCTTATTAAGACTCCTATAGCACAAGAATTAAAACCAAGAATCAATAAATGGGATGAAATCAAACTAAACCATTTCTTCTCAGCAAAAGAAACAATCTGTGAGATAAACAGAAAGCCTACATCCTGGGAGCAAATTTTTACCCCTCACACATCAGATAGAGCACTAATCTCTAGAGCTCAAAAAGCTAAACACCAAAAATAAATAAATAAATAAATAACCCAATCAACAAATGGGCCAAGGACCTGAACAAACACTTCTCAGAAGAGAATATACAATCAATCAACAGATGTATGAAAAAATGTTCATCATCTCTATCAATTAGAGAATTACAAATCAAAACTACTCTAAGATATCATCTCAGTCCAGTCAGAATGGCAGCTATTATGAAGATAAATAACAATAAGTGTTGGCGAGGATGTGGGGAAAAAAGGTATACTCATACATTGCTGGTGGGTCTGCAAATTGGTGCAGCCAATATGGAAAGCAGTACGGAGATTCCTTGGAAATCTGGGAATGAAACCACCATTTGACCCAACTATCCCTCTCCTTATATGCCCAAAAGACTTAAAAACAGCATACTACAGGACACAGCCACATCAATGTTTATAGCAGCACAATTCACAATAGCTAAACTGTGAGCCAACTGAGATGCCCTTCAGTGGATGAATGGATAAAAAAAAAGTGGCATATAAACACAATGGAATTTTACTCAGCAATAAAAGTGAATAAAATCATGGCATTTGCAGGTAAATGAATGACTTTGGAGAAGATAATGCTAAATGAAGTTAGTCAATCCCCCCAAAACAGATGCAGAATGTTTTCTCTGATATAAGGAGGCTGACTCATAGTTGGGTAGGGAGGGGGAGCATGGGAGGAATAAATTCCAGATAGGGCAGAGGGATGGGAGGGAAAGGGAGACATCAGGGGAAGCAAGGATGGTGGAATGTGATAGACATCATTATCCAAAGTACATGTATGAAGACACAAATTGGTGTCAACATACTTTATATATATCCGGAAATATGAAAAATTGTGATTTATATGTGTTATAAGAATTGTAATGCATTCTGCTGTCATTTATTTAAAAAAAATCAATTTAAAAAAGCACCAGTAAACACAGATAGCCTAATCTGGCTGACCAAGTTCACCTCTAAACTCTTCTAATTTTCCTCCAGTTCATCATACCTCTTAGAAACTCTACTGTCTTTAGTCATAGCACAGAAAAGTTCAGTCTCTTCTATTGTAGCCATCTTTACCCCTATTCCTATAGTCTTAAATAAAATATTCCTGGCCTGTTTAACTCCATCTTTGCAGTTTTTCTTTGACACTTACCATCTTGTTTGAAGGCATCTGAGGAATGATAAAGACTGATGGGAGAATAATAGTGTTGAGCTGCCCCTCGCCAGCTGGGCGAAGAGACACTCAGTGTTCCCAAGGAAGGGCTGCTGTATCGCTGTCTGGCCTTGGAACCAAAGAGAGATGAGGATGAGCTCTTCTTAATTCTTAGCAAAGCTGCTTGTGAAGTAGGGAGACCAGGAGGAGCTTCAGAATACTCTGTAAAACAAAACAATAATAAAAAGTGAGTTCTAAGGAGACTATTTATTTTTTAAAAAATAAAATTTGTTTCTACACAGATATGGTTAAAAATCTTCCTTGGAGCTGCAAACAAATTCATACTACAGTGTGAATAAAAAACATTTATGAAAGTCCTACTGATTGTAATTTTGGACTTTATAAGAAAAAAAAGATATTAAGGGGAAAAAAGCAAATAAAGAAACATAGTGATGGAGGGAAGCAAAAGAAAGAAGACAATAAAGGAAGGAACAAGGGCATGCAAAACTTCAAGCCTTCTACTTTCCTAGTCAGAAATGTTTGAGAATCAGCCTTATACATTTGCCTTAATATTTCATTAAAAACACTGAAACAATATTCATCCCACATACATTAGATCAGATTCTTTTTATTGTTAAAAATAGGGGTGCAGGGAAAGGGGGCTAGAGTTGCGGCTCAGTGGTAGAGTATTTGCCTAGCATGTGTGAGGCCCTGGATTTGATCCTCAGCACCACATAAAAATAAATAAGATAAAGGTATTTAAAAAAATAACGGGAGGGAAGAAAAAATAATCTCACTTCTGTTCTTTAAATATATTGGGTCTGCATCACCTATAAATTATAATTTCATAGGAAATATATCTAAGGGAGCACATAAGTTTAGAATAACCTTGAATTTATAACTTTTAACTAGAAAAGCAAAATAACTATGGTACATAAAAAGAATTTGAATGTAATTTCTTTTGTATGTTTTGTTGTATAATTTATAAAGCTTACTACTATCAAGTGGCATATTATTATAAAGCTCCTACTTTTATTGATTACTGAGAATATTTTGTCTGTAATTTAATTACCAAAGTATTTGCTTAGAAAAGGTGTGCATAGTGCCTGGAATAGATTGTACTAATTTATTTCTTGTTCACAGGGAAGATAAGTTAGGTGCATAAATTAATTTTTTAAAAAAACATAGAAATTATAATATTAAAGAGCAATTAGGAGAGGGATTTTTTTTCTATGTCTAATATCAATTCAACCAGACAATTTGCTGGTCATAAAAATCCTATTAGCAATCAGTCAATTTTGTTGAAGGTATCTGACATTTGATCTTAGTGATTGCTAACTTAGTGTAAGATACAAGTAATTTTTTTTTTCAGTAAGCTTTCTCATAATTAAAACTACTCAGAATCATTACACTTCTTCATAAAGATATTTTGGAATTCTAGAAGCATTTCTGTGATTTGGAAATAACAGGTTAGGTGTTAAGCATCAAATTAAGTTTAACATCTTCTGCACTGTGAAATTGTAAATATGAGTTCTCTGAAACTCTATAAAGTATATTTTTAGATGTTTTCTACACTTAAAATGAGTATGATATGTGTAGTTCAAGACCATCAGGAGTTGTTAAGAGATTCATGTCCTTTAGTCTTTGCTGTTCAAGCACAAGCCTGGTGAAAGGTGGATCAATTTTAACTGAAAAGAGCTAACTTCTCCTGGGCAAGCTATGTGAGAATAGATTATGGGTAGACATAAAATCTCCTTTAAAACTTCGAATTAAATGCAATTTTTGGCACCTAGAGGTGTAAGGTAATGAAAAGAGAATGAGTTTTCCTTTAAAGTGGTTTGTAGTTGTAGTTTCTGAACCTATTTATTTCTAGCCCAGTCTGCTACTTAGTATTTTAACTGCTTGCTCTGATCATTTATAAAATAGAGAAGAGAAAAAGAACCATGCCAGGCTAGTGTTAAAATTAAAATAATATGAGGTTATTTTTTATAGTTCTTAAAGCTAGAAAGGGATAATTCATAGAAAACCAGAGGACCATAATGAAGATTAAAAAGGCTAGAATCATTATCATGGTTGTAATTATGTATAATAACAGCTTTAGGTTCACTCTCCAAGAGGTACAGAAATTGATTTATGCCATTTGTGTCAATAGAGATGAGCCAACTGGCAGTTTGGCTGTGTTCTCCACACTAGGGCTTCATTTGTTATGTAATCAGTTGCATCTGTTGCAACAGTGATTGCTTTTCTATCAATTAATGGGATCCTAAAGCTGTTACTAGAAATCTGGCAATTCATTCATTTGTGCATTCAACAAACATGTAGTGAGAATTAATCATGTGTCAAATACTAGGGACGCAAAGGTGAATAATATATTGCCTCCATCTTCAAGAAGTTTTAATCCAGTGGAAATGAAAGTCATATATAGAGCAATTATAATCTACTGTAATAGAAAAATGATTTAAGGAACTATGGGCTCTCTCTGATATGGGTAAGGATTCCTCTCATTCAGTGGATGACCCTCAGAAAATGATTTCCAGAGGAAATTCTATCTAAACAGAGTCCTGAGAGCCCATTATCTATCAGCTAAGAAAAGCCCACAGCAGAGAAGAAAGGTATTCCAGTCAAAGGAAAGAAAATTTATGAACACCTGTAAAGGAAAGGCATCATGACATGCTTAGTGAACTAAAATAGGAGCCCAGAATATGAGGGAGTAAATTGGGCACAGCGGGAAGGCTGGATAATTAAGCAAGACCAAATGATGAAAATGCTTTAAGTATCATGCTAATATGGTCTAGCTCTGAAAGGGGAATGGCAAAAGTTTCAGAGTCCATTCTGGCTGTAGTGCCATATTGTAATAGGACACAGTGCAGAAACACTATTCAAGGGCCTAAAGCTATAAGATAAGCAAAGGTTAATAAGAATAGGAAGATGGTAATATGTATGGAAAGAAAATGAGAAAGATTACAGACTACATAGACTGAAAAAAAAAAGTAAAGGACAAGAATTAGGCATGGTCTAGCCACTGAAAGATGAAAAGCAATGCATTCAGGAAAAGGCATATGTTGGAGGTGAAGAGCCATGGATTCTGGTTTGGAAAGGTGGAGAGCTTGAAGAACACCTTGGGAATTGTAATTATAACATTCTGCCAAAGAAAGGGAGAGTTCAGTCTCAGGAGAGGGATGATTAAATGGTACTTGAATAAAGGGTTACTGAAACTATTAGGATGGGTCAGTTTGCCAAGGAAGTATTTAAAATAAGAAATGGAGTGTTGAAAAATGAAAATGGAATTCAGGGGAGCACCAACATTTAAGAGAAAAACCAAAGTTGAACCTGGACAGGAAAGAAGGAAAGCAGAGTGTCATTGAAGAAAAAGAAAGTGAGTCTTTTGACACGGATAAGGAAATAGCTGATAGGGCAGAGACCAAGTGCAGAGGCTAAACCTGCAGAGAGAGGATGCACAGCAGAGCACAGCCTGCTCCACACAGTGTGGGGAAGATGTGCAGGGAGGTTAGAGCCAAGGGGTGAAGGGGACTTTATAAGCTCTGGAGAGAGTATGAACCTCTACACTGTCATATCCATTTTATTTACATTCAGGCCCAGGCCTTTTCCTGTGGTTTCTTTCAGTCTCATGGTCTGAGTGCCCTGGATAATCATTCAAACTTGCCACACCACTTCTCAGAAATATGTTTAATCAGTTTTTACTATGACATCTCTAGTTCCCCTATTCCTCGCTCAGGTTCTAGGATCCTGAGATCTATAAAATAGATATATTAGCATAAATAAATGGGAAAGTATGTTTCAATTAGAACTTTGCTTAGCCTTCAACTTTGGGATACATTAACTCAACAAATGCAGGCATCTGTTAAGAGTGAAAAATAACTGTACCTCCTTCCTAGTTTTAAATTCAAGAATTTGCATTTTTGTTGATCTTATTGTACAGTCTCTTTCTACCTCCCCCTCCTGCACTGTTTTTAACAATACTATCTATGATAGCAACTACTTTGAGACCTACGACCTATTGATCATAATGCCTTTTCACACTCCCATATTCTCCTCTCCTTAGTAACTTCCGGGTTGGAGGTCATTCACTTGAAACCAAAATACCTTTACTTTTCACCCTACCTTGTTTTCAAAGGCTAAAAATCTTCCTACTAATTTAATTCCAACTACGGACATAATCTGTAGCTAGAGAACACAGTGTCATGCTTAAAGATATTAGTTCATTACCATTAACCTCAAAGTCCCTTGTGAGCTTCTACTCACAAGTGCTACTGCATCTCTGAGTCTATTTACTTTCATGCATTCAGTATAAAAAATTTACATCTTATCATCTCCTCACATGCCTACCTTCTTGATCTTCTCCATTGAGAAAATAGAAGCAATCAGAACAGAGAGTCCCTCATACATGCCTACCATCTATAGGTATACATGTACAATTTGCCTTGTTTTCACTATTGTGTGTCAAATAAAGAACTGAGCATCTATTAAAGAACAATCTGTCTATGTGTGTGCATTGGATCCTATTCCATCCCACTTTACTACTCCTGAAAATAGAGGAATTCACAAAATTCCTATTTCTTTAACATCAATTTTTATCTCTGCTAGATTGTTCCCATAACAATATAAACATTGTTTTAACTTTTTCTTAAGGAAATTATTGACTTTATCATTCCTTCTGCCTATTTTCCTTTGCAGCAATTCTCCTGGAAAAGAGTTGTGTATGGTCAATGCATTCAATTCCTCTCCTTCCATTCACCCTTGAGTCTATTCCAAGCAGTGTTTCTTGAACCACGCCACATTTCTTTTCAACATTAAAAATGACCAGGCAATTGTTAAATCTAAGATCAATTTTCACTATACCAGACCTATCAGAGTTTATCATCTCTTTTCCCTTTAAACATTTTCTTCATGATTTCCAGAGACCATAACTTCAAATCTTCATTCTTTTCTTACCAGCACTTTATCTCTTTGTCTCCTAAACTTTTAAAGATTAGTTAACCCTAGGAGACAACTCTTTTCAATCTAAATGACCCCTTAAATGATCTTGTTCAAAAACATTCCTTCCCTGATGAATTCTACCTGGAAGTTCTAAGTTCTGGGCCCAGGATTTCAAAGAAGCCAAGTGAGATAGAAATTTGAGTGGCACTCTTGAGTGGCTCAGGACTGGATTCTTTGTAGACATAATTCCTAGTTTTCTTTTTGCAAACTCAAACATTATTTTCTCCCTAATGGATTCCTTTATCATTCATCATTCATCAAGTTTTTCAATAGCTCCTTATTGTGTTCTTACATTGGGTTAAGAATCAGGATACAGAATTGAGCAAACCACAAAGGAAGGTCATGAGGCCCCTAGCTTCACAGGATTTACGGTCTGGGTGTATTGGTAGCAGATTATCAATTGCTAGTATATTAGTGGAGGAGCATTACACAAATGAATTTATTCTATAAATATATAAATCTAGGAAGTATGACACATATGATGGGGAAGAAAAAAAAAGATAGCCTCGAGAAGAAACTTACCAACTTTTTTTTTTTCTAAATTATGCTGGCATTATGGCTCAAGTCTTGGGAATAATTCTTTTTTAAGCTCTGAGGCATACATCTTCCTCCCATGCCATGGCTACTCAGTTTTTAGATTGAGATTATTGAGTGAGAGAAGCTATCAGTAATCTGTTTGCAATGCAGATGGCATGGATTTACATCTGGACTATGCCTCATAATAGCTCCATGCCCTTATTAGTACAGGAATAGTTCTATCACTCATTTTCTTTGCTTTTGGAAGGGGAATGATAGGTTCATCCTTATAGGTTTTTAAAGAGATCAAACAAAATAGTATGTATAAAGCAAATGGAACTATGCCTGGTTTAAAGTGAGAAATCAATAAATGATAGCTCTATTTTCTGTATTATATTCTGTAGTTTAGTTATTACCTTATTACCATTGGTAAGTATAACTGGCTTCCCCTTCCATCTGAAATTAGGTCATGAAATGGTAATATAAATACCCAATTTTGGGACTGGGGTTATGGCTCAGAGGTAGAGCGCTCGCATAGCATGTGTGAGACACTGGGTTCGATGATCAGCAACACATAAAAATAAAATAAAAATACTGTGTTCACCTATAACCAAAAAATAAATATAAAAAATGAATAAATACCCAATTTTAATATACATTTTACCCTGAGGAGTTACAAGGGTGGGTAATGGAAAGAGAACGTTCAATTTTTTTCCGAGTAAGTATACTACAATTAGCAAATTCTTAAGGGAAAAATATCTGGACACTGATAGAAACTATCAGTTAACACTTATTTATTCGTGTGATTTCATTGGTCAGAGTATAATCCACTCATCTTTACTTCACTTTCCTAAGCAGGTATGGAAAGAAGAGCCACTCTATTTTTTTTCAGAGAAAATCTTCTTTAGCTCCTCAATGTTTTAATGAATATCTAGACTGAAATGTCAAAAGAATCTAGTAATTTGTTACTAATTTCTTCTTCTATTTTCTTACTTTATATAGATCAGACCTTAGGGAATGTGCCTTACAGTTATTTCTAAAGTGGCAAAAAGATTTTTTGATAAAACTCAATTAACCTGGTGCTCTCATACCATGAAATTCCAGCTGGAAGATGGGTAGGAGTAAATATTAATGCCTTCATTAAATATTTCCTAATCAAATGACCCTGGGACCACTGAACTTATATTATTTAGTAAAACCATAGTCTACTAAGTTAGAATGACATTGCCACCACTTGTGGTGTTAAAACTAATAGCATTCTGTTTCATTATTTAAAAGGTCACGCTATAGATAACATTACCATTGAATGCAAATAATATTAATGAAATAGTGGATTAGAATATGTAAAGCTAGAACTTCTTATGGGAATATTAATAAGTAAAACAAAATAAAATGTCAGTATGATAAAGGCTATTTTAAAATATTTACTTAGCATATTTTAAATATCCCTAAATTTTCTGATAGCAATTAAACTTAAGAATTCTATTTATATTCTTAAGTATAAAAAATATATCTATAAAGACCTTGAAAGCTTTTAAAATATTTATCATACAACTAGTATATCACTATTGAATACTGGATATGAATCTTTTCTGTCAGCACCTTATATAACATTGTTAATTTTTATAACTGTAGATGGGAAAGGAAAAACAAAAATTCACGAAATGATGAATCTCTTATATAAATTCATTCATTCTCAATAATGCCAGTTTGATCTTAAATAAACTAAAACACCAAGTGATATGCAGCACTTCTAAGAATATTAATGATTATTCATTTACTCATAAGTCAAGCAAGATGAGAGTAGCCGTGCATACTGATGACAGTGTACAGAAAAAGCAAAAGTCATACAATCTCCAAGCCTGCAGTGTGACTCAATTTGGATCAAAGTCAGCATAAAGAAATTTGATATCTGACCTTTTTCAGGGTAATTGCTAAGGCTGTCCTCTCTTTGATGAGGATTAATGTTAACTGTGCAACTTTAGCTGCTACTGTTTTATGAAGCTTGCAAGGATGGATGTAACACCTCAGAGAAGCCAGTCATGTGAAGCATATTTAGAAATGGTTAATAATTTATAAATAAAGTGCATTATTTCAATTTGGTTTCTAAATCTATGGCAGAGGAGAGCTTGAAATAGCCAGAATCATATGCATTCTATGTCTTAACTCAGCATTTTCTTCAAAAATTGTATTATGTGTAAACTTTACAGTGTTTTAGCTGCAGGAGCAAGAATGTATATGCACAGGATGAAATTCACCATTTTTAAAGCACCAAAGTCAGGCATATAAAGTGAAGTTTATAACAAATAGTTCTAACATAGAAGAAGAAAATTTAACAGCACTGCATTCCTGGTGTTCTTTGCATAAGATTGAAAAATAGACATACTTAAAAGGGTAAAAAGAAACATAGTTCAAAAAGATTTCTGCCACTCTTTCTCCAAAAGATATACCATTTATCTTTGAAGTCATAATGATTTAATATTTGGAGAACTTTATTTTCCTTTTTATATAGCAAATACTTAGTGATTTGTATAGATATATTTTTAAAATGTTGTACATTAAACTGGATACTTTATGCTTTTACTAAAAATAATATTCTTATAGTTTTCTTCTTTTGTGTATTTTTGTGGTTGTTAAAAGTCTTTAAAACTATCATATTTACGCACTATCTCTTTAAATTACCCAAAGCATGAATTGTGATTGCATTAAATTGATATTTCTTCATTATACAAATATGAATCACTGAGGAAATTAATAAGGGCAGGAGCTAGTTGTGAAGTAGAACCAAATTAGTGATTAAAGAATTCCCTCTTGTTTTGGATAATTAAAGGTTTCAGTGAAGTTTAACTCTGTAATGATAATAATAACTTATATGATTTGATTCTCTGTTTATAACAGATCAGATATTATTTGTTGCTAAATTTTAAAACAGCTTATACTTATAAATAAAAACTGAAGCTAAAACATTAATATATTTCCCACAAGTTTAGAAATTGTAGTTTAGGCACATTACACTTACATTATAGAAGTATTATAAATAATAAATTGAGTATTTTAATATGCTCACATTTCCTTTGGTATGGTACAGATTGTTTATAGAATCTCCAAGACATAGGTACTCTCAGCCAATTGCAGATTTCCAAATGGAATTCAGAATGGCTAATTACATCAGTGGAGTTCAAGATAACTAAAATAATCATGGTACTTGGGCATATGTATACATAATGCAATACAAGATTTAATATTTATTCAATACATATAATTTTTGATTATCTATAAGATATCCCATATGGAAAGATAACTGCAAATATAGAAAGCAATAAAATATGCAATTTCTGACTTCAAAGAATTTTTATAAACCAAGAAGGGAATACTATAAACTTCATAGAAATCACATTATAATCAGAAAATGTGGACAAAACACTTAGAGTCAGAGCCACTCAGATAAAATATGTTTATTTTAGAGAAATGTGTAGTTCTTTCCTATTCAGGATGTATGGGAATTATTTTTATACTTTCTGGAAGTTCACAGCTATGTGTAGCAGTAAGAGGGTCCAACACTACTCTCTATTAAGAAAATGAAAGCTTTTCTCAGGACTGCTGAAGCCTTACTCAACCTGGCTACTATCTTAGCTCTAGACTTACATAAGGAAATCCATAGGATTCAAGCAAGTAGTGCTTTCCTCCTTGGGTGTATGCATTTTGTATTACTGCTCTGAGCAAATAGATTTCTTTATACTTTACCATTAAAAGAAATCTTATGCTTGTCATCTTGATTTGTTTGTTACTGTCTTACCATTGATCACAGTCTCACAGTGATGCTAATGCCACAACCCAAAATATTAAAGGGAGAGTGAAATAGGTATATAATGGGATTACTGTTCAAGGTAACTTGTGTGGAAGCATCTAAAAAGAAGCAATTGATACCAAACAAATAGTGCTTGGCAGGAGAGATGGAATTTCAATTGCACTTTGGTCATTTCTCTTAAATGGAAATAAGCACATTGGAAATATGTTTATGATTTCTATTTTGCTACTTTGCACATGAAAAGGTTGCCAAAGACTCCCTACAAGAGGAGTTAGCTATCAAAGCCCTCAAATGACCTCATTATATGACAATTTTTCTTCAAAGGCAGTCCCACAGCTTTGCCCTTGGGAATAAAAGGGTAGTGAGGCACATACCAGAGTAAATGGGAAATTGTACAACTACTAGCAATTTCTTTGAAGAAAACCTATCAATGAAAATTGTTCATTGACAATTTGGCTGTTTGGCAAGTGCTCCTTTAACAGATAAGATACCTGCTAATCAATTTAAATGTACTCATTTGTTGTGGTTGTGGTGTTGTTTACTAAAAGGACAGCACATTTGATCCAGTTACTTAGTAAAGCTGAAACAAAGACATGAAGCAGGATAAAGCATTGTAAGCTGATTATGTCACTGTTACCATCATTTGCCCCATCTCTGACACTCATTCAGTATCTAGCCAAATCCTCTTTCCAGAAACAAATCCTCAATGTTGGAACTACTATTTCTCCACTACTGGTCATAAACTGTCCTACTTCTCCAGCCAAAAGTCTTCCATGTGAATCAAATTTCAAAGGAATATGAAATCTTTATGAATCTGTGTCTATCTCAGCTATTTACTTCTTATATTTTGCCCTCTGAGTCAGAAGTGACCCTTTCTTAAGTCTTTTCCTTAGGAAGGATGTTGTGGGGTTCAGGATGAAAAGAAAGGGTGATATCTTACATTTCCCATGAACTATTATTTTTTTTATTTTAAAAAGAAATATATGTTCACTGTAGAATCAAAATGATCTCTGATTTTGCAATCCAGAAATAGCACTTTGCCAAAACAAACTCTAATGTAGTCTTATTTCATTTACACACAGATATATCAACAGAAACAGGCAGATTTTGTTTTGTTTTGTTTTAAGGAAACTGGATCAATTGACACAAGTAATTTTCTAATTCCATTTTATATTGTGATTACTTAGTCATGTTAAAAAGGTCTTTCAGGAGTATTTCCTAATTACATCATATTCCTATTATGTGTTTTTTATAAGTTCACTATATCCCTGTGATTAGATGAATTTACATGTCATATAATGCTGTGGAAATATCCCTGTGCACATGGTATTTGTAGTCATTCATTTCCTTAGTCTATCATCATAGATAATTTTTAAACATGAAAATAGTTTTTGCTAGAATTATTTTTCTAGGAATTTTAAGTTGTTTATACCCCTGCTAGCATCATAGAGTATAATATATTTTTTAACATTATAGATAATTGGCCCTAGAAACCATATAATAAATATTATCTTTTTAAAATTCTATAAATATAGTAAAACTCATTTCAACACTATTTACATTTTGATTCGTAGTCACATATTTTATTTTCCTTTATTAAACATTTTTTCTTTAAATCATGTCTTCATTTTCCTTTTTCCCCTTGAAGTAGATTTTTGTATACTAATACCATTGATAATTAAAAATAACACTACAGCAAAATAAATTAACTATTATTTTATTATTTATTATTATTTAATTAATTTGATTTGATTATTTATTTAATTTATTATTTAATTGACTATTATTATTTAATTAACTCTTATTTTCTTTGTGATTTCATTTATCTTATTTAGAATTGTCTCTTGAAATTACTAATGATTACTTTAAGAACTGAATTTAGATTTATTGGCCAACTAACCCTACAGGGGTACTTACTTTTCCCTCTGTCACTTTCAAAAATTAGTAGGGAATTAATATTAGCCTAAGATTGATTGATTATTGTTTTATTTTTCTGGGAATTGCACCCCGGGGTGGGGGGTTTTAACCACTGAAGTACACCCTCATCCTTTTATCAGGTACAGAATTGTCAGAAGTTAGTAAGGTTGGATGCTTCAAAGGGTGAAAGTAAATGTTTAGTTCATATTAAAAAAAGAATGAAGTCAAGTAAAATAAAGTCATTTAAATAACACAAAGAAGATCCTTTTCAGGCTACTCTGGCTCCATAGTAAAGGCAGACTGCATTACAAAACAATGCTTAAAAAATATTAGTGACATCTCACATGCTGTCAGGTTTTTTTTTCTCCTTTTGAGACGGTCATTAAGAACACTTAGCTTAATGCTGGATACACTTTATTGCACCTAAAACTTTAAATTTCATGACAATGCAAAAAAAATTCTCACTTTTGTGGTGACATTTTTTTTCTTCTTTTTCAGAATGACAGTTGGTCAGTGGTTAAGGCTCAATGACATTTATCAGCTACCTAATTAAAATGTAGACACTTTTATAATAATTGCAAATGTGACCTTCATTTGTGTATTTTTGCTTGCTAGCATGTTTAGTCAAATGTCACAAAGAACCCTAATCTATTCTTTCCCATAATGTTTAATTATATTATCTTGAAAGTGTTCATTCCTTGGTTACCATGGTGTATGGAATCACATTGCCTCCCTGGAGAGTGAGGAGCTGTATTTCCTATACCCTAATGAGCAGTGACTACAAGGTTGTGTGTCTACAAGCTGCCAAAGCAACTAGCTGAAAAGTGAAAATTTGTTCAATTAACAAGTTGGTTTGCCTTCATCATGACAAACAATACCTCGATTTTTTTTCCCTCTGTACAAACAAAGCTTCATAGACACGGGCTTGATTGTTTGGCTTTTTGTAAAAATAGCCCAGATCTCTGCTCTCACCTTTAGACCTTTAAAATTGACATCCTAAATTAAATCTCCTAGGATGTTCTACAGGTATTGACAACTTTAAGCCTGCCTCAATATGCTCTAAGTTTTACCTCCTACATACCCATAAACATAGACCGACTTAATTCTCTCTCTGCCTAATTTCTTCCCAGACCTGGCAAGTCTGTGCTCCAAAATTCCATACTAGTCATGTTTCTGATCATAGTATGTGCCTGCCCCAAATACTGTGATTGTTCTTCTAAAACCTTGAAAACAATGCAAACTTTTTCTGAGACTCAAGACCATTTTTGATTATTGTTTTCTGACACTTAAATCTACTTCCCTCAAGTTCAAATCCCAATTCATTTTTCCTTCTATATCTGACATTAGATAATTTAGTAAGTCTCTCAAACCTCTATAAAATTTGGACAGTATTAAGTACTTCCCAATGATTATTCTGAAAATTGAGTAATATGTATGAATTTTCAACTACATTGGCAAAAAATAGAAATCCTGCAAATTATATCATGATCATTATTATCAAGATAATTTTTATTATTGTTTCTAAATCTAAAACAATAATTGAAATTAAAGTAGGTTTGATATACATCTACTGATCCTTCAAAGTTACGTAGAATTATTTTTTATAATTCTTTTGCTTTACAACAAGTGTTGGCGAGGATGTGGGGAAAAAGGTACACTCATACACTGCTGGTGGGACTGCAAATTAGTGCAACCAATTTGGAAAACAGTATGGATAATCCTTGGAAAGCTGGGAATGGAACCTCCATTTGACCCAGCTATTCCTCTTCTCGGACTATACCCAAAGGACCTAAAAACAGCATACTACAGGGACACAACCACATCAATGTTTATAGCAGCACAATTCACAATAGCTAAACTGTGGAGCCAACCTAGATGTCCTTTGGTGGATGAATGGATTAAAAAATGTGGCATTTATACACAATGGAATATTACTCAGCACTAAAAAATAGTAAGATCATGGCATTTGCAGGGAAATGGATGGCATTAAAGCAGATAATGCTAAGTGAAGTTAGCCAATCCTCCCAAAACAAATGCCAAATGTTTTCTGATATAAGGGGGGTGACTCAAAATGGAGTAGGGAGGGAGAGCATGGGAGGAAAATTACCTCTAGATAGGGAATAAGGGTGGGAGGGAAAGGGAGAGAGAAGGAGAATATCTAGGATGGTGGAAGAAGACCCTCATCATTATACAAAATTCATTTATGAAGATGTGAATTTGGTGTCAGCATACCTTATATACAAATAGAGATATGATAAATGATGGTATTAAAATGTATTAAGAATTGTGTGCAAAAAAATAAGAGCTCATGTACAATGGCATAATTTGGTGTGAACATACTTTATCTACAGAGTTATAAAAAATTGTGCTGTGAATGGATATTATGAATGTAATGCACTCTACTATTGTCATGTATGTAAGAAATAAGTAAAACAAGAAAAAAATAATTATTATTTTGCTTTTTTCGAATAGTAGAGATTCCTGGAGTTAACAAGTACTATTTGCACGAGTGTTAACTTTTATATCATAATGTTATAGAAAAAAAAAGATTAGAAATAAAATATTAGGTCACTAAATTAGGGGGAGCTTTTAATCAAAATTTTGGGTCAGAAGCAATCTAATATATACCAAAGATTTGGGTTGATAAAACCTGAAACTGAACTTCCTTAATAAAAATGTTTCCTGTAAATATATTTTTTTTTCATAAAAAAATGAAAAACTATACATAACAAAATTGATTTCTTTTCTCTATCTATTGAGGAGAAATTACATCTGGCCAAGAGGCAATTGAATAAAAATTTTAATAAGTACATATCATAAAAATCTAATAAGTACATATCATAGTGATAGTAAAGTACACAAAGGAATATGATAGTTATCATATGGGTTCCTAAAATGGTTGCTTAGTAGAATCTGAATAAGTGTTAAAGTTCTCATCTGCTACACTAGTGAAAAAGCTGAATTTACCCCCATAGTGTCTACACTCGTGTTTTATATATGGTTGGTACTGAATTAAGTGTTGTTGAACAGAACCAAAATCTAAAAGCATGATTGATTTTCTGCAATTGTTCAATACAAAGTGAAATAATATAAAATAAAGTTTACCTATGAACTTTAGAATGACTTCCAACAATATTCCTATAGTTGAATCATAATTTATATCTCCAAATAAGTCCTTTGAAAGTTTTCCCTTCTAATAATGCTACTATTGTTTGTCATTGCCCAACATTTTAGCATATATTTTGAATAGCCTGCATAGCCTTATGACTTTATGTTACTTAAAAGCAGCCTTATTTATGATAATAAAAAGCAATGAAACTCAATGAGTGGACAGTTTTTATTGAAGATAAATTTCAGATAAAAAGAGATTAAGGCTAGGAGATGAAAAACTTACATCAGGAAAAATGCAAAAAAAAAATAATGTCAGTGAGATTTACAGAGTATAAGAACTGGAAGGGACTTCCAAGGAGATAAAAGATTTCTATTATTTTGACCATGGATACGAGATGAGCCAAGGACACAAGGGGAGCTTATCCAAGTTGTGTTAAGGTTTCAGTAAAAGCTGAATGATGTAGACACTATTCCTAATTGTCCAATAATTATAATGAAATAAACTACCATAAATAACGTAAATAGTAATTGGCATAATATTTGCATGGGATCTGGTTAACTACACATTTTTGCAAAATTGTGGGGAGAAGTTATTTAGGAATTTAAGCCATTGAAAGGTCATGAGCAAGAATGTAAATTATGTAGTAAAGGCTTAATTATTGACATAGTGCATATCTGAAATTTTTCTCTGCTGGCTCTGGTCAAAACATGGAGATAAACCATGTACATGTACTTAGTAACATGTTTTTCTTCCCTCAAAGAAAATGAAATTGAAAATTGTTGTAAACACTTGTGTTCTTTTTTCCCAACCTTTAGATGAGCTATAGCTCCAGCCCCTTACTTGCAATTATAAGTCCTTAATTGGAAAAGTTGACTTTGTACCACAGTAGGGTGTTGCAGTCTCCCTGGATCATTTTTTTTTTTTTTTGGTAGGGGAGGGGCGTGTGTTGAAAACTACTTCCTGGTTTGGAAATATAGCCTGAGGCAAAAACACCAAACGTATCCTCCTTGCTAAGAATGTAAGTTTTGTTTTATACCTTACAACTGACATTTTTAGAAAAAAGTTAAAAGGTAAAATTTTAAAAAATTAAAGAGTTTTAATATGAAATATGACTATAATATTGTTAATAAAGTTGAACAAATCCTAATTTCACAATCACAGTCTTAAAAAATAATAAAACAAATTCTTATTGTTTGATTCTCTATTTTTGGAGTAGACATAAAATTTTTTTCACTCAATGCCTCACTATTCTTGTGTATTTCTTTCCCAGTTAGGGTGATCATTCCTTTTTTTAAAACAATCAAAATCTGTACTGATTTTGGGGGAGGCAGTGCTGGGGATTGAACTCGGGGGCAATGGACCGCTGAGCCACATTCTCAGCCCTATTTTGTGTTTTATTTAGAGACAGGGCCTCACTGAGTTGTTTAGCACCTCCCTTTTGCTGAGGCTGGCTTTGAACTCATAATCCTCCTGCCTCAGCCTCCTGAGCTGCTGGGATTACAAGTGTGTGACACTGTGCCTAGCTGTACCGATTTTTTGAAGGAAATGAGAAACTAATATCATTCCATAAATTTAAAATTTATATCTGATCACATTTGACAATCAACACCAAGTCAGAAGTCTCATATCCTTATACATACTTTCTGAAAAGTTACTTAAATAGGATTTATCTATCAATGTATGAACTATCTTCCATTCTACTAGTATCCCCAAATAAACTGAACAAAAGTTCTTAACCAGGCTTACTGATGACTTTCAAAGATTCTTTGAACTTCTTAAACTCATCTGTCAAATATTATGTGCACATGCATTTGAGGAGAGTTGAGGCTAAGCACACAAATAAAATTTAAATCAGGTAAGTAGTATTTTCAAACTTTTTTATAGATATATATTATTCTTATAGCCTATTGAGTCCAATATTCCAAGAAACACAAGAAAATAGTAATTTTACAAAATCTAAGTGACATATAACCTTTTATTTTAATGTTTAAGCTGAGCTCTTAGATTTAAAATACATCCTTTCTGAGCACTAAATAAATGTGAGATCTTGTTTTGGAGACCACAATAATGAAGAGATAGCTCAGGTTCTCAGGCAGCTTCCAATCAATTTTACTTTTGAATATGATCATGGTTATAGAATAATGTATAAACAACAATAATGGTCTTAAGCAAACACAATTTTCCAAGAATCAAGGTAAAATTTTGAATTTGCAGAAGTACAGTAAATTAAGAGCCTGTGATCAATTGGCATCTAGTAATATTTTTTATGGGCACTCAAAATATTGCCTTATTGACTAACGTAGGCGTTATCTTAGGATGACTCTAAGATGACTCTTGTGTTTCCAATAAAGGTCCATCCTTGGCCGTCTTTCAAAGTCATCTGTGAATTAAACCTGCCCTATTTACCAAGAATTCTCTCTCATTTTTCCTAGTGTGCCCTAATACATTTTCCTTGAAATTGTACTTTTTAAACTCAGTTACTGATAATGCAGCACAGTGTCCCCCTGTATCTTAACAACAACAAAAGAAAAACCCCACAATTTCATAGACCATCAATTTTACTTATGATTTGAGAATCAAAATTGGGAAATATATGTGCAAGCTGTTAATATATGAAGATCACCCCTTAGCTTTTGGGGCTGATCCTTGCATTGAGTTCCCTTGGGCTACTTTCTAAGATCTGTGTTTTGTCTCATTCTCATTTGCACGTTCTAATACTTTGCTAAATACGATTCTTAAGTCTTAAAATTCCACTTACTCAAAACCTAGTCTTTATTCATGCATTTCCCACTTAAAATGTCTTCAGAATGCCTTTCCTCTCCTTCCAGCTAAATTCAACATTCTCCTCTAAGCCCAATTCTAATCTTCATAGGTGATGAAATCTTTTACTAAACCACTTTTCCTCTTGCTTTGATCTTCTTCAACGCTGATGAATAATCTGTTATCAAACATTTGCAGGTATGTTTGCTAATATAAAAAGTGTTCATAAATGCATACATGAGGCACAATTAATCTCATAGTACCCAGAATTGTAATAAGGAGACCTTGAGGATAACTGTAAGAGAAACTAGCAGTAGTTCATCTACAAAGTAAGAGAAGAGGCAATGTTGCCACAGTATTTTTAAGGATCCTGGCAATCTTTATAATATCCATGTCCAGACTCCATCTGTCTTAAACAGGCAACTTCTCCCTCTCCACACATGTACATTAAGAGACTTTAGGCAAATTGAGTGTAGGAAGAATCCATGTGCGTGAAAACATGGGCTCTAGGATGTACTGGGCATGCTGACTACAAGGGTGGCAGCAGGGTTGCTGGGTGCATCAACAAGAGAACAGACAGTGAGCCCTGTGCTAATCTCAGTCTCTGGAAACTTATACTTCTTTAATAGAATACTTTCTTGGACATACACAGGGGATTTTGTGTTGGCCACATATTTATATAATAAGAGCTTTCTTTGAGCAGTAAACTTTTTGAGGGGATACCAGAAATTGAACCCAGGGGTGCTTTACCACTGAGTCACATCACCAGCTCTTTCTTATATTTTTATTTAGAGACGGGATCTCACGGGGTTGCTTAGGGCCTTGCTAAGTCGTTGAGGCTAGATTTGATCTCTTGATCCTCCCGCCTCAGCCTCCCATGCCACTTGGGACTACAGGCATGTGCCACCATCCCCAGCTACAGTAAACTGAATTTAAACATTGCCAAGATCTTTGATAAGTCACTCATTCTTGCTATGCCTACGATTCCTTATTTTTCCAGGAGGAATTATAACACATTCTCACAGGACTGCTGTGAGAGAGAATGTGAAGAGCTAATACATATAAAGTACTTAGACCAGACAAAATACTTGGTACAGATGAAGTACACATTAAACTTCATCTTTATTATTTTTTGAAAGCAAGATAGGATTTACCAGTCTACTGGAAATTTAGGACTAAGACTAGGTTTTGAATCACATATTTTAAATAACTTGACCAACGCATGATGACTAGTGTACCTGGATGCACAAGGTGAATTTAAAAGTGCTAGCATTATATTCACACTCCAGTTTAAGTTCCAAGTAGTCTGACTGATATGAATTCAAAATTCTGCTTCTACATCTAAATTCAGCTGGAATTATAGAGAAAGTGAACAATGCCTTGATAAGAGTGATATAACAAAGAAGAAATAAAATTAACTACATATGTCTCTATTTTGCTTAAAGATTTAAAATATGAAAATTGTTTGTAGTTTATTTTCTTCCAAACATGGGCATATTTATAAAATTAAGATATTTATAACAATACTAAAATGTTTAGAGGTTACTGAAATAATCTAAGCAGTTGAATTATGTGATTAGAAGATAATGGATTTTTTCTTTTTATTTTCTCATAAAGAATGAAATAGTATTTTTTAAAGCATATTTATAGATTTTCTAGTTCACAAGGATATTCCTACTGAGAAGAATGATTTGAGAATGAACCAAAACAGTTATCAAATTAATTTTCAAAGCCCTTTTAAAAATTTAAATAATGAAGAATTAAAATCATTGTCAATATCAATGAAGTTAAAAATCAGTGACACTTTTACTAATTTAGTTATTTTTGAACTCACCATTCTTCAAATTTACATTATAATTAATAATAACAAATTGACTTATTCATTGCCCAATTTTGGAGAAACTCTTTAGATGCATAATAAAATAACAGGTTTCTTTCTCAACAAGGCCCTTAGCTTGATTTTACCTTGAATATGAATTATGTAGCATTCAACAGAGCAGTTACTTATTTCCACAATTTAAGGGGGACAACAAGAAGAAGCCATTGCAATCACAGACACATAAACTTTATTCATCTAATCTAATGTACATTATTTTTAAAGGCTTCCTATGATTAGGAAAAAATCTTTTGATACTCAGAAGTATAATTTCAAAGTATACAGTATATTCACACAACTGTTTTAATTAACTGTAGTTTTAGAATAAGAAAACATCACAGAACTATACCTATTCACTATTCATTGTTAACACAATAACGTTTCTCAGCATTTAAGACTCTCTAAAACACATCTGAAAACTGATGTGCATTTACTCTGGACTTATCTAAGATTGTGTCTGAGAATCCATTACCATAAAGCTCTTGTTTTTGATTCCAATAGTTTTACGAAGGCGATCATTCTAATAGAAGGTCAGATTAATCCAAATCCTGTCCAGTATTGACCACTGCTTCTGGTAAGACATTTTCATTAGCAACTCGAATTAAACAATGAAGTCATACATGGTTATGTAACTTAAAAATACCCAGAGTTAGAATGACATAAGTGTAAACTCATTAGGGTTGTGTTTAACAATGTCACAGAAAACTCAGTTGCTATTTCCTCTATTTGATGGGACTGTCAGCAGATTGTTTTACCATATAGTATTATGGAAAATCTGTATAAAAACAATTTTGGAGTATTTAGATATGCTTTTATACACATATGTGAAAGGAATCCATGAACTATGTCATATAAATGTGAGACGATATAATTAGCACTATTATTGTTATTCAATTTGAAATGTTTTGGCAGTAAAAATCAACTCTGCTACACCTGAGGTTTGCTCAGCACTCAAAGAAGCAATTGGAGTTTTCAATTTAGAAACATACCCTCAGCAACCACACATTTACTTGTCTAATAGAACAAAATTGTCTAGAACATTTTTTTCTATTTTCTCTTGAGAGTTAACAGTTTTTGATTGAACCTGCAAAAATTGTCATCAAATCTATTTTTCAATAGTTGAAAAGTTCAGTGGCAGATATAAGCTCCAAACTTTTTTTTTGAGCCTGAAACCTTGATATATCATTTATTCTCTTAATTTTGCATTTAAATATTCATAATTTATCTTGTCTAACCAATTTGCTTAGTATTAAGTTTCATAATTAAAGGCAAATAAAAATCTAAACAAGAGAACAGAACTCCTATTTCTGTGAAAAAAAGATGCAGAACATGTGCAAAAATTTAAATATCCATGGGCAGGATGTAAATGTGCTATTTAAAAAGACATGGGTGAACTTGAAACTATATTGTTGTCTTGCTGTAAACCATATCCTTCTTGAATAGTAAATTGCCAAAAATTATAAATACTACAATGGATGTAATATTTCCCATAACAAGAATCTTAATTTCATGTCCTTAAAGTTGTAATGACAACCACCAAATTTGGCTACCTGGGAAGCGAAATGGTATTTGCTCCACTGAAGGACAACATAAAAGTAAATCAAATTAACAAAATTAACATTTTGATTAAAAATGAAGGAGGGACTGACTCACTTCCCACAGAATACAATTTCCTGGAGAAAGTAAGAAGTTTGCTTACCCTCCTCTTCATACTGGAGACCAAGCTTTTCTAGCCCCTGTAAGAGGTCAAGGTAAACTTTTGAATATGTCAAGTCAAAGTTTGATATTATTTTTAGCAGTCATATGAGGTTGTATTTAAAAAAAAATTAAAAAAAAAATTGGTCATTGAGTTTCCTTTAATATGGCCTACATCCTCCTACCCTATGAAGGATTCTCTACATGAGTTGACTGGCTTCTGTCCAGTAGAGGGCACTGCTGTATATTTATGCAAGCCTACTTGGACATTAAAATTTGAAAATGAAAGTTAATAGGTATGACTTTTGTCTATCACCAAGACAAAGAAATAGAGGCCATAGAGCCAAGAGAGGGGAGAAGTAGGGAAAGAACTCTGAGAATATCATTCTAATTTTAAACATTATTACTATTTTAATCTCAGAAAGAATTGTGTTAAAATTAATAGCTACTTTCTTTTCTCTCAAATGGTGTAGGAAACTAAAACACATTTGACAACTATAGAAACATTATTTGAGAGAAAATGTTTTCCATAAATAGCACGTAAAATTTGAGGATTAAATTTCAAACAGATTTCTTTAAATCTTACATTTAAAATTCCTACCTACTGAAAATCTCTCCCTGTGACATTACCATTTCTCAGGGGAGACTATTTCTTCTTCCTTTAAACTCACACAAGATGCTATGCATATGGTATGTACACAGTTTTTTCAGGCTTCACTGAACTGTTGCCTCAGTGAGGGGAGAGTAATTTTCCCATTCATTTTTTTTAACAATGTTTTGTAGAGTGTTTGCTGAATATCTATGTATTGACTAAATGACAAAAGGTTAATTAATGACAATAAAAATCATTTCAAGAGCAAAGAAAATGTTTACCTAGAATACAAAATTAGCAATAAAGTTATAAATTCTATGAAAAATATGACTAAAGAGAACATTTGGATGTTCTCCAAATTACCCTATGCATGAAACTACACATAAGATTCCCTATCATTGTACAGTCTGATGTTTTTACTGCACTTATATTTAACATTGTTACTAGTTTTTCTTCTTTCTTGGTATCTATTTTTAAATGAGAATATTGAAGAAGATATTCAAGTTTCCACTTACCAAACAATTCAAGATTCCACTTATAAAATGCACGCATACACTTTATTAGAGCATTATAATAGCCTGTGGCTTTCTTTTGACAAAATTTTACATATAAGGAAATCGACTTAAGCCTTTATATCCCCTTTCTCCTCCCCTCCCTTCTCTTTTTCCATCCTCTACTGATCTTCCTTTCACTCCTTTTATATCTCCTTTATTTGATTGGTTCTCTCTCTCTCATATGTGTGTGTGTGTGTGTGTGAGCGCGCGCAGGCATGTTTACAGACACATTTTTGAAAGAAAAGTATCTAGCTAATCTAAGAGTCATATATATGCTCAAAGGAAACTATAAATTCAAATATAATAATTTTGAAAATATTTCTTAAAAGTAAATTTTCAATAATTCTTTGTTTCTTTAATTCCTGTTATTTTTTATATTTTACATTTTTTTATTTTTAGCATTGCAGCTTTAACCTAGAGCCTCACATATGCTAAGCATATGCTCTGTTTCTCTGTTTCTCTGTTTCTTTCATTCCAAGTCTCTATTTTTTTCCCAAGTTGAGTTTTTTGTTTGATAAAACTCTTGAGTAGATGACACGTTGGCACAATATACTTTTATGTTTCTTTAGGTTGATTAGTTATCAAACTTAATTTGCAAAATGACATGAACACTCATTCTGAATAGTTCAGTGAATAGACATTTAATCTTCCTAACAGTTATTCCCAGGAAATCTGTATCTCATGGGTTTTCTATAATTCTGTATGATTTTCCTTTGTTAAAGAACAATAAAAACCATAAATGAAAATGGCTGTATTCAAAAAGAAAGATGTTTTTCTTCCTAAAGTGATTGAAAAGGGGGAGATTATAGTAGTTGAAAATACAAAAATGTTATCACCCAATGGCAACACTCTTTATGGTTAAGTATCATGCCAGTGGCATAGTAAAAACCACTCAGTGTGGCCACAATGGACGATTGTTTTGGATTGACTTTGCTACAGAGCATCTGCAGAGACTTAAGGGATTGGCCACAATTCTCTTCTGTTTGCTCTGCCAATGCACGGTCAATTTATTTCATGTCTGTAGACATGATCCAAGCTAAAGTCATGTTTTCAAGTGATTATCAAATGCACCTGAATAAAATTTCATAATGCAAATTAATTCTGCACTATTTTACCTTGTTTGAGATCAGCCTGGGCAACTTATTGAGACGCAAATAAAATACCTGGGGATGTAGCTTAATGGTCAAGGACCCCCTGGGTTCAATCTCTAATAATAAGAAAAACAAAAATATAGCCAAATCATCAATAGATAGATACTTGGTTACTGTTTTTTTAATGAAAGTTACTTTTCTCCTTTTTCCAACACTTGATTACAATGACTTTAATGTAGTAAAAGAGAGCATATCTGTAATGCAAATTTAATATGGGCAGACATGTAACTAAGGAAACTGAAACTCTGCTCATTTATAGATTGTAGGAGAGGAATGCTGTTTGAAAATGTGTGAGGTGATGGGCAAAGAAAAGCAAAATTTCAAGTACAGGGAATAAGAAGACAAGAATGATGATCACCAAGGAGTGTCTACCCCAGGCTCTTCTAGGGATACCTGGAGAGAAGATGAAGTATGCACAGCTGCTATTGAGGACACATGTGTTGTAGTTTTAACTGGTTTCTATATCAGAGAACATTTTTTTTTACTTCTCTTATCAATTTACTAAAAATTTTGTCCTTGCTCACTTAGAAATATTTCATGAGATACAGAAACAATATAAACAAAAAGAGAATAATGAGATTAACTACTGTATTGGGCAAACCCTGTTTAACACAAGTAAAAAAAAAAGCACAAAATTATTTAGCAGTCGCTAAATGCCTTACCATTTCTTCACTATAATGAGTGACAAAGATTTATTCATACATAAAAAATAGTTGATGAGTGCCCATAATATGCTCAGTAAAGATGATTAAAAATAGTTAAATAGTTTTTGCTTCCTAGGAGCTCATAATATTAGAGAGATGACTCAGAAGCTGAAGCCACCTGTACCTAGTGTAAAAAAAATATTGCAATAAAAGTAGGCAATGAACTTGAAAACAGTATTAAAAATGGTGGTCACCATCCACAAAGGCTTAGTGAATGAAGAATGAGAATGGTGTTTTAAAAGAAAAATAGAAGTTTGCATCATACAAAAGATAGAAACTGTTATACTATTCAAAGGATAAGCACTTTAATAGACATGAAAAGCTATGATGTTTAGTAGGAAACCAGTAGCAATCCACTATTTTTTGTAATATGGGGGGGGGGTTAGCTTGGGGTCCAGAGGGAGATGGGGACCAAGTCAAGAAAGGCCTTATATGGCTAAATACCTTGCATGCCATCTTCCAGATGTATTCAGGGTACTGAGTTAAGAGGTCTTACAAAGAGAATTATACTCAGTGACTTAAAAGTTGGCATATAATTGGTATTTATAGTTGGGCATAGTGGCACACATGGGTGATCCTAGCAAGTCAGGAGGCTGAAGCAGGAGGATCATAGTTTGAGGTCAGAATGGACAGTTTAACAACCTCAGCAACTTAATGTGATGGCCTAAAATCAAACAAATAATAGACTGGGGATGTAGCTCATTAGTAAACTGCCCCTGGGTTAAGTACCCAGCAACACACACACACATACAAAGAAATTGACATTTATGTTAGTGAGATAAATTATATTTTCCTAATTTCCAGTTTTAAATAAAACTATTGCCAGTATTTTTACTGTATGAAGACAACAAAATGATACAATTAAAATGGCCATTTATTTTCCTATACATAAGGTTAAGTGGTTTTGGATGTCATTTCAATAACAATTCTTTAAAAATTAATTTCTATTCTAAAATACCCTAGGGTAGTATTAAAATGCATAGAGTATTCAGTACAATGACCTTAAAACCCAAAGACTTTGATGAGGCCCAGGAAGTGATTTATAATAACTTCTATAAATCTGTCTAAGAAAAATACTCAGAATATTTTATTTGTGAAATCTCTCTCTTTATAATTCTGAATAATGCAACTAAACTTTAATTGGATCTGTTGTATTTAATAACTTCAAGACCTATATGAAAACACTGAAATTTCTTTGGGGTTATGAATTGTTGTTCAGTCATGGCTACCAAAGATTTTCCTTTTAAACTCAGGTCTTTTACCTTCAAAACCAATGCCATCTTTGATAACATTGCAAATCTATGCCTTCCTTGGATGTGAATTAAAATTCAAGCTGACTGATAACAGCAGTTTCCCATGGTGATCTGGGTCATTGGCTACAGGCCTAACAGTCTTCCCCCACCCCCTGCTTGTCATGATTTGTTTAATTCACCCACAAGAATGGGGTCCTAATTAAAATAATATATATTCCATGCTTATATACTTTACTCAAAATGGATTTGGCTGTCATATATAAGAAGGCCTTTTGAATTCTGACAAGGATCCACTTCTTGATCTACTTGTTTCATCCTTAGGTTTACTTGTAGCAATTCATCAACCTGAAAATAGGATTTACTGAATATGTACAATCCTAATGCAGCATGTGAAACCAAGTGGGGCAAACATTGAATTATGTTCAAATTCTTCTCAGACCAAGCACTCCCCCACCAGCTTCCTATCTATCCATGTATGTCTCGCAGGTGGGGACTGAGATCCTGGTACCTTTCTTCCACACTCCCTTATAAAAGTGCTATTAAATTTTTACAGGTTTGGATATTAGGGAATACAACTCTGTTCAACTTAAGCAGCAATCTATTATTTAAAATGTATTGTGATGCATTGAAACAGAAAAACAACCTGTTTCTTTAGCAAAACAAGTTCACCTTCAAAAGTATCTTGAGGTTTGGTTAGAAAAATAATCATCCTTCACTAGACAAGGATGTTTTCCTTGATCAAGTTCAGCTTCAGTGTTTTTGAAATAGGGAAGAATACACTGCATGTTAGCCAGGTCAGCTAAGCCAACCCCAGAAATCAATGGGGATTCTTAGAGGAATATATGAAAAGAAAATCCAAGAGAGCTTGCTTCAGCACGAGTAACAAATGTTCAGAGAAGTACTTCATAGCAGCTCTGTCATGTCCTCTGGAAAATGAAACACCAAACAAAACACAACACATACAGATTATCTACATCCTGATACATCACACAGTATTGTAGTAGTTGATATGGCTGGCTATACTTTTAACTCTAAGCTGAGAAAAGTCAATGAATTTGGACTTACCTATATTTGTAACCCAAAGACTAAAACAGTGTCTTAATTTACTTTGAAAGAAAAAGTAATGTGGTAGAAAAAATTTCTCAAAATATCCAGGATCTCTCTCCTTTTGACCAAAGCAGGAATTTTCTGCTATTATCATAAAAACATTTGTCTTTTCCTTTACTGACCCCTCATATGTGCCTGTTATTTTTATTAGAAAAACTCTTCAGAGCAATATTCCCCAGGCACTTCCAGTTACATCACAAATACCTAAAATCTAAGGATATAATACACAACAATTTAAGATCACCACCATTTTCCTTTGGGAACCTTCCCAACAAAAAGAAGTTTCTCAGTGGCTATCTCTGTACACAATAGCCATAATACCCTGGATACAAGAAAAATAGGTGGAAAGACCAAGGGTACCATCTGCAATGCTGGATTAATCAAATTTTTTTCCCAGAGAATTTGACAAAAGGGGATTATTGAAGAGGTCTATTTGCCATATCAGCATTATAAGAACTCCAGAGTCTTAAATTGCCAAAGTTGCCTGGTTCTTACTACCTAAACATGGCTGTATAGTTTTTCTTTAATTCAAAGAGTTACTCCATATTGTTACAATAGATCCCCTTTTTAGCTTATGTTAAGGAAGTTTATTTCTTATGTTATTGCTATTAGCCAAAACTTCTTGAGAATAGGAGGTTAAAGAAGAAAGCTTAGAATTGATACAGGGAATAATTAAATCTCTCAAGTGTATTGTAGCATGAAGAGCCAGAGACCTTTCAAGTTCCCAAGCAAAAGCTTGGCATGAGGTGAAGCAAAAGTTAAGTGAGCCTTACTAAAACTGTTTTTCTACCCAAACACTGCTAATTCCTGGATTAGATTGATATGGTCATCTCCTCATCCTATATGACTACCAAAGAAAAAGAGGAAACATTTCTGAGAAAACCAACTGCAGCATCTTCTCCTATATATTATAAAAATGACTCATGTAAAAATAAAGGAAAAAGTTATTGTTGATAAAAAGATAAATTGGATAGTAAAAGTAAACCCACCAAAGTTCCTGTTGTGGTGGTATAAGGACACTCGTTATAATAAATATATTTAATAAAATAGAGACAAAGAAAGGTAAACAATGAGGTTATGTTTTATCTATTTTTAAAAAGCAAAATTTTAAAATGGTAAACATTATTATTGCATACTGAGAAAAACTATCAAATTTTAGACATGATCACACAGAAAGTTAATGAATAAGTATGTTTTGAAAGAATTCTTGATAGAAAACACTCAGTGAAACATGTTCTAGAACACAAAGATAAAAAAGACCTTGAAATTCACTAAACAGGTTTTAGCTGTGGTTTTGATATTGTAATTCTTGATCTGTTTTTTGTCTATCTCATAAGATAAATCAAATAATTATATATACTGAATTACTAATAGTCAACATTTGTACTAAGGTACAGAGGAGATCAAATTGTAGAATTGGAAGAGATAAAATATTATCATATATCACTGAATTTTAATTAGAATAAGAGTTTAGCATTTAAAAAAGTAAGATTATTCCCAGCTTTCCAAGGAATCTCCATACTGCTTTCCATACTGCTGAACCAATTTGCAGTCCCACCAGCAATGTTCAAGTGTACCTATTTCCCCACATCCTCGCCAGCTATTCCCCTTCTCAGACTATACCCAAAAGACCTAAAAAGAGTATACTATAGGGACACAGCTACAACAATGTTCATAGCAGCACAATTCACAATAGCTAGACTGTGGAACCAACCTAGATGCCCTTAAATAGATGAATGGATTAAAAAAATGTGCCATTTATACACAATGGAATATTACTCAGCACTAAAAAATAACAAAATTATGGCATTTTCAGGGAAATGGATGACATTAGAGCAGATTATGCTAAGTGAAGTTAGCCAATTCCTAAAAAACAAATGCTGAATGTCTTCTTTGATAAAAGGGGGGATCTCTCAGAGTAGGGAGGAAGAGCATGATAAGATGATTACCACTAAACAGAGAAGAGAGGTGGGAGGGAATGGGAGGGAGAAGGGGAATTGCACGGAAGATGGAAGGAGACCCTCTTGTTATACAAAATGCATATACAATGGTGTGAGGGGAAAGAAAGAAAAAAAATGTGTCACAGTAGATTGGGTAGAGAGAGGTGATGAAAGGGGAGGGAAGGGGATGGAGGGGGGACAGAAAGGGCAGCAGAGGACAACAGACACTAGTATTGCTGTATGTATAAACGTGGCTGTATAACCAATGTGATCCTGCAATCTGTACACATGGAAAAATAAGAATTCATACATGTGAATCAAATGTATGATATGTCAAGATCATTGTATTGTTTTGAGCAACTAAAAAAAAGAATATGATAGTATAAAAAAAGTAAAAAAAAAAAGTAAGATTATTTCCTAGTTTTGTTTTAAATTCTTAGTAGCTTTGGCCACATCTAATACTCAGATCATGATGTCTTTCTAACTAAAATTAGAATTCCTTGGAGGAATAGCATAAACCAGGTTTGGGGCAAGGGAATTAACAATATAAGCCTTGAATATTTTGTTGTCTCATAACTTAAAGATATAATAAATGACCAAACAGGACAAAAATACAAAGATGCCAGTGTGAAGGAGTTTCAAATAGCTAGTTCAAATACTTTAAGTATTGAAAAGCACTGCCAATCCAAGAGCATGGGAGATCTTTCCATCTTCTAAAGTCTTCTTCAATTTCTTTTCTTTAGTGTTCTGTAGTTTTCATTGTAGAGCTCTTTCACCTCTTTTTTTGGTGATTCCCAAGTATATTATTTTTTAGGCTATTGGGAATGGGGGTAGTTTTCCTAATGTCTCTTTGAGAGAGTTCATCACTGATGTATAGAAATGCATTTGATTTATGGGTATTGATTTTATATACTACTACTTTGCTGAATTCATTTATTAATCCTAGAAGTTTTCTGGTGGAGGTTTTTTTTTTTTTGGATCAGCTAAGTATAGAATCATGTCATCAGCAAATAACGATAATTTGAAATCTTCTTTTCCTATTCACATCCCTTTAATTTCTTTCATCTGTCTAATTGCTCTGGCTAGAGTTTCAAGGACTATGTTGAATAGAAGTGGTGAAAAGGGCATCCCTGTCTTATTCTAGTTTAAGAGGAAATGCTTCCAATTTTTTTTCCATTTAGAATTATGTTGGCCTTGGATTTAGCATAGATATCTTTTAGAAAGCTGAGGTATGTTCCTACTATCTCTAGTTTTTCTAGTGTTTTGAACATGAAACATTGCTATATTTTGTCAAATGCTTTCTCTGCATCAATTTATACAATCAGGGACTAGGGTTGTGGCTTGCCTAGCACGTGTGAGGCTCTGGGTTTAATCCTCAGCACCACATAAAAATACATATAAAATAAAGGTACAATATCTTTGTGTCCAACTGCAACTGAAAAATAAATATTTAAAACAAACAAAAATTTATACAATCATATGATTCTTATCTTTAAGTCTACTGATATGATGAATTATGTTTTTTGATTTCTATATGTTGAACCAACATTGCATACCTGGAATGGACCCTACTTGGCCATGGTACACTATTTTTTAATATGTTTTTGATAGGCAAAATTAATATTGTCAAAATGGCCATACTACCCAAAGTACTATATGATTCAATGCAATTCAAATTAAAACCCCAACATCATTCCTTATAAAAATAGAAAAAGCAATTGTGAAATTCTTTTGGAATAATAAGAGACCCAGAACAGCCAAGGCAATACTTAGCAAGAAGAGTGAAGCAGGAAGCATCACAATACCAAACCTTAAGTTGTACTACAAAGCTATAGTAACAAAATCAGCATGGTGTTGGCACCAACATAGACATGTGGACCAATGGTACAGAACAGAAGACACAAAGACAAACCTACATAAATACAGTTATATCATATTAGACAAAGGAACTAAAAACATACATTGGAGGAAAGATAGCCTCTTTAACAAGTGGTGCTAGAAGAACTGGAAATCCATACGCAGCAAAATGTAACTAAATCCCTATCTCTTAATATGCACAAAAATCAACTCAAAGTGGATCGAGAACCTAGGAGTTAGTCCAAAGACCTTGCACCTAATAGAAGACAAAGTAGGCCCAAATCTTCATCATGTTGAATTGGGCCCCAACTTCCCTAATAAGACTCCTAAATCACAAGAAATAAAATCGAGAATTAATAAGTGAGATGGTTTCAAACTAAGAAGCTTCTTCCCAGCAAAAGTAACATATAATGAAGTGAAGAGAGAACCAACATTTTGATATTTATTTTTTTTTAGTTTTCGGCAGACACAACATCTTTGTTGGTATGTGGTGCTGAGGATCGAACCCAGGCCGCACGCGTGCCAGGCGAGCGCGCTACCGCTTGAGCCACATCCCCAGCCCAGAACCAACATTTTGAGACCAAATTTTTGCCACATGCACATCAGATACAGCACTAATCTCCAGGATGTATAAAGAACTCAAACACAACACCAAAAAAACAAACAAGCCAGTCAATGAATGGGATAAGGAACTTAACAGACTTCTCAGAAGAAGATATATCCTCGATCAATTAATACATGAAAAAAAAAATGTTCAACATCTCTAGTAATTAGAGAAATGCAAACCAAAACTAAGATTTCATCTCAGGCCATCAGAATGGCAGTTATCAAGAATTTAAAAAAAAAATAAAAATAAGTGTTGGTGAGGATATGGGGGAAAGAGCACACTCATTTATTGTTGGTGGGACGGCAAATTGGTGCAACTACTCTGGACAGCAGTATGGAGATTCCTCAGATAATTTGGAATGGACCCACCATTTGACCCAGCTATCCTACCCCTCCATCATTACTCAAAGGACTTAAAATCAGCATACTATAGTAATGCAGTCATATCAATGTTTACGGCAACTCATTTCACAATACCTAAACTGTGGAAGCAACTTAGATGTCCTTCAATAAATGAATGGATAAAGAAACTGAGGTACATATACACAATGGAATATTACTCAGCCTTAAAAGAGAATAAAATTATGGCATTTTCAGGTAAATGGATGGAGTTGGAGAATATCATGATAAGGAAAGTAAGCCAATCCCCCAAATCCAAATGTTCTGATAAGTGGATGTTGATCTGTAATACAGGGGGCATGGGAAAAATGGAGGAACTTTGTTTGGCAAATGGTAGGGATGCTGAGGGGAGGGGAGGGAGTATGGGGACAGGAAAGATGGTGGAATGAGATGGACATTATCACCCTAGGTGCATGTATGACTGCACATACGGTTTGACACTACATATTGTACAGAGAAATGAAAATTTGTGCTGCAATTGTGTACAATGAATCAAAATGCATTCCATCATATACGCCTAATTAAATTAATTTAAAAAGAAGTCAAAAAATACTCCCAATATTTATAATTTCACATTGAATAAAAATCCACAAGTCCATAATAAAGTTTGAAGACAATTATCTTAGACTTAATGAGAACAGAAATATAATGAATGTTAAATCAACAGTGGATAATAGATTATTGGAGTCTTAAGAGATACAACTTCAAATGTACCACATAAACCTTGAAAGAATAGTGCATTGAGGCATTTGAATACTTTTGAATATGGATTGTATATGCTGAAACCCCAGTCACTTGTTGTCAATTGTATAAAAATTGTATTTCTGTATGAATATGTGTATGGTCTACCTATCTGTAATTGTCTATGAAGATAGAAAGACAAAACAAATCAAGCAAATCAGTAACTGGTTAGAGGTTAATGAACTTTTTTTTTTCTGTAAAAGGACAGATGGTAAATATTTCAGGGTTTGTGGCCCATATTGTTTGTCACAACGACTTAATTCTGTGTTGTAGTGCAAAAGCAGCTTACAGATAATTCATAAATGAGAGGGCATAGCTTTGTTCTAATAAGAGTACTTGCAAAAGCAGGTGACTACATAAAATTATTCATTGAACTATAGTTTACAGACCCCTTAGAAATAACTGTTTATGTGGATATTCATTTTACTTTTCTGTAGATTTGAAAATACTTTAAAAAAAGGTAAAGGAATAAAATATACTCTGGTGGGATGAAAATATGTATTTGGTGTTTTTTGCTATAAAAGTGAAAATGACAACAGTATTTAACAAGGAGTCATTTTGACTTTATTTGCTGTAATGGCATTGCCCTTTTCATAAATATAAAAAGGGAATGGTTAGAGACTATTTAGATTCAGTTCTTAAGAAACAAAAAGCATTATTAACCACAAAGAGCAGAAATTACACTGCATGTATGCTCAATTCTGTTTCATTTTTAATTTTTTAATCTTAAAATACTAAAATCGTTAGTGATGATGAAAATAAAAAGAAGTGTTTTCAAGAAAAAAATATACATTTTTTTTGATTATCAAACTTGGACTTGTACTATTTGAAGTACTATATCTTATTAATATGTGTTACAGGAAATTAGCTTTTACTACTAGATGGTATGTGAACTCACTAACCTTGTGACAGTTAACAAACCAAAATACATACTGCATGGGCATTAGCTTTCTCTTGAAGATTTGTTTACAATTGTTAGCTTAGCAGATATGATTCCATCATAAGGAAAATGCCTGTTCCATCACAGTTCTACATAATTTCTCTCTTTCCCTCATTTAATACCATTTTGCTTTAATTTTGTAAGTGAATTTTCTTCACTTACCAGTATGTTTAATACAATTTCATGTAATGAATATGTATCATATATCATGAGTGAATGTTAGGATTGATGGATGCATAGCTGGATAGATACAGATGGATAGAAATGGGGTAGATGTATTGTCTTAAGTAGAAAAAAAGGGCTGGATACAGAGATATAGAGATAGAAATACTTGTGAAATTGCCTAGAGAGCAGTTACATCTGACTGAATGGATGGAGAAGAAGGGGGTTGATTCAGAGCACAGCAAGCCATGGAAAGGATGTAGGGGCACCTGAGGACATGGAGTGATAAGCAAGTATTGAAAGAATAAAAAGAATACTCAAACACAACTTCTCTTTTTAAACTGAGATGGCAGGGATCTGAAGAAGACCAGAAGAGCTCATAATGGGCTTTTTTGTTTGAAATGCTCTCAAGTATGTCATTTATATATGGAAAGAATAAATTACTGCAGATTTTAAAAACACCTGTTAAAGTAGTCATAACTTCAGCATGAAAAAAAAATCTATTTTAAAGCATGTTAAACCCAACCCAATGATAAATTTGACAGAGAAACAATGAGAAAAGAAGTTAGATAAAAGTGATGGGCAAAAGTGTCAAAATGATTGACAAAAGTGTCAAAGAAATGTGAGTAATGTTTGGCACAGGAGTGTGGCCTCAGACTCCTAAAGTAACTCAAACTGCATCTTCTTTGACAAAGGAGGAGCCTTGTAAAACTTTGTATTCGTTTTTAATACAAAATAATATTTTTCCATCTCAAGAAAAGTAGAAAATAGGATTATCCAGAGCTATCTATAATCTTTCAGACCTATAATACTGTAGTTTTTGCCTAATGGAATTTATCCTTGCATTCATTTTACTTAGAACATTATACAAGATACATAAAAATTTCTATGTTCTTCTTTTATTGCAATTATTTTGTAGGCATTTTATTTGAAGACTCATTAATTCAAATGGAATTGTTCATTCAAAATACATTCTTGAAGCTCCTCTCTGGGCTAGAGACATTGGATGCTTGGAACATTTTGGAGATATATTGACATGCCAGTAAAGCCAACTTCTTGGTGTACCTTATGGGACCGCTTCTAGTTGTAATAAAACAATTGCTTATCATATGACATACAGCTGTGAGGTTATATGTGTCCACAAATACAGTTACTACTAGGTACATCATAACAAAATATTATTTTTCAGCAGGGAGTACTATATTATTTGCAATAGTCATCAAGTACCAGGGGAAATATTCATGTTCTCTGATCAGAGACAATATTCAAGATTCTAGGAAAATTATTCAAAGTAACAAAAACCCAGAAGCCTAGAGGTTGCTTTCTGACATATATAAATTTAACTATCCTAATATTACGTGATATTTGACTCTGGGTCACTCTTGTTTAATACAAACAGAAAGAACACAGGTCCATGTTCTCAGCAACTGATATTCTACAGATGAACAGAGTCATAACTCCTCCTTATTCTATACCTTTCAAGCAGCTCCTCCATAGACCATCATCAACAATAAAATAGGGATAGTCTTTTCTGTGGGTGTCAATGACATTAAGATTTCCAGAATTCCTCAGCTCCTTTCTTTGTCAAAGAATCCCTTATAATCTGAAAGGCTAAAATTTTATGATAAGCCTGTTAGACTCCCATAATACATGTTAAATATCACAAAGAAATGTATAAATGTAGAGAAGTTGCACAATCAAAATAGTGTTCTAAATATTTAATCCTCTAGAGCAAATCAGATTATAGAATCAAAACTATACATCACCCTGAATATTTTTTTTTTGATATATAGCTTCTCGTGATGAATTTGTAAATATCTCCCAATGATTAAATCTCAGGGTGGAATGTTTGATGCTAATGGCCTAAGATGATGTCAGGTGGCACAGTGACTTTGGAGTAAGTAATGCAGTGAAAAGTTTGTTCTCTCTTTGATCCTGGTCATTTCAAGTCATATAGTAGTATGTATTTTACATACCTAAATAACTGTTCAGTCTTTATAACAGAACAATTGGTCTCAGCCTGAATTTATAGGCAAAAAATATCTGATGTGTAATAACTGTTTAAAGTATTTTGTGGTTACCTTCTGTATAATTGACAAGTCGGAAATGAGACAAAACTTTTAAAATTAATAGACTTAGGTTAAAATAATGAGTTAATTCAGAGAAAAATAGTAAGATGATACAGTACATGTAATATGTGAGTATGACATAAATCAGATAATTAGTTACATTGTGTTACAGAGAAGAGGAATAAGCATTGACACATGAACGGTATGGTTTAGATGTGGTTTCCTCCAAAAGTTCACATGTGAGATTTGGTGATAGCCTTAATCTAATCAGTAAATGCCTGATTGGATTAACTGGGTGGTAACTGGAGGCAGGGGGGTGTGTGGCTGGAGTAGGTGGGACCCTGGGAACAGGGCTATAGGGTATACATTTTGCCTCTGCAGAATGGAGTCTCTCTCTCTCTCTCTCTGCTTCCTGATCGCTATGTGAGCTGCTTCCCTCTCCCATACTCTTCCACCATGATGTTCAGACTAGCTGTCTACAGACTGAGACTCTGAAACCATCAGTCTCCAAATAATCTTTCCTCCTCTACAGTTGTTCTAGTCATACCTTTTAGTCATTGCAGTGAAAAGGCTGATTAAAACAATGAATAAACAAAATTTAGGGAATACCAGCTTAGATTTGAGATGTTGAAGAAGACAGAGCTACATGTGCCTACTGGGCACTTGAGATATATGGCTATTCCAAATTGATATGTTTTGTGAGTGTGAGCTACACCCTAGATTAAAGATGACTTTTTATATTGATTTAATGTTAATATAAGATGTCTAGCCAGGTATGGTGGTACACACCTGTATCTCAGTGACTCCACAGGCTGAGGCTGGAAGTTTGGAAGTTCTAAGCCAGCTTCAGCAAATCAGCTCGGCCCTAAGCATCTTAGTGAGACTCTGTCTCCAAAACAGCAACAACAACAAAAGGCTAAGGGTATGGCTGAGTGGCTAAGTCCCCACAAGACCCAATCCCTGGTACAGAAATAAATATCTAATGTATTTCATTAGGTAAACATTTTATTAAAATTGTTATTGTCCATTTCTCCTCTTTACAATATGTGGCTGACTACAAGAAAACATAAAATTTCACAAGTAACAACAGAAATGTGAATTGTTACATTTTAGGATGCTATTATACCCTTTCTGGGAAAAAGAAATATAAATATCAGTTATTTGAAAACCATAATAGTTCATTAAAAAATGTATGTGAACAGTTCTTTGTTTAGGATTTGGAAATTTCATAGTATTGATTTGTACTATACTATTTCTTTTTTTTTATTGTTGGTTGTTCAAAATATTACATGGTTCTTGATATATCATATTTCACACTTTGATTCAAGTGGGTTATGAACTCCCATTTTTACCCCATATACAGATTGCAGAATCACATCAGTTACACTTCCATTGATTTACATATTGCCATACTCGTGTCTGTTGTATTCTGCTGCCTTTCTGTACTATGCTATTTCATTTTGACTCCACTTTGCCCATAGAATGTCTTTCAATGTAACAGAGTTCTTCTTGACATTTTTATGGTCGTCCTTATATACAACTCTGCACAAAAAGTCTACAAAAATGATTTTTTAAAAGCTATATAATAACACTAATTTTTTTCAGGATTATCAGATTTTTTTGCAGCTGATTAAACTATATATATGTGTGTGTGTGTGTGTGTGTGTGTGTGTGTGTGTGTGTATAAATAATAAACATGCTTAAACAGAATATAAAGCTTTAACCAAACTGTTTAACAGAACATAGTTTTCATGGAACTATGTCTCTTAATAAGTATAGTTTTATATCCCCATTTTCCATCTTTGAAATGGAAAAAATTTCATTGAAAAAAATTCACATACTAAGTAGATAAGAACATTTTTGTTGAATCAATGTAATTCAATATCCTAAATTCCTTCTGAATTATGTTTTAGAATCAGTTATCTATAATCAAAATGATAGTAAATTATCAGCAAGCAATTTAATTTGATATTCCTTTAATGTGGTTAAAAAGATGCACTGGAGAAGCCAATTGGATTGCATATTAGATAAATTGGTATCTTTTACTTTCTGCAGTCTACACTGATAATTTTGATTCTTTTTTTTTTCCGTTCCCATTGTGTATCCTGATATAATACCACTGCCTGTCCTCACACAAGAATTTGAAAAACATTTAGTAAATTTCTTATAAAAGTTACAATTAATTTGGCTAATAATGCTTGTTATTATGTATTAGGTCTGTTCTCTAAAGACTATAAGCTCTTTGTGAGTAGGATCATGTAATATTTCTTTTATTCATGTTACCTACCATAATACTTTCCATACAGTAGAGGATAATTATTGATCAAATAAAAAAAACTTAAAGAGGAAAAGGGGAAGGGTATAATAGTTTCTTTAAAATGGTGTATCGTGTAGTACAGTTAATTTTCATCCAAGGGTTTCAAAAGCACAGTTTCCATCTACATCCTACAAAGTCCGCTAGACTTAAAATATATTGCCAGCAATAGGAAGGCATAGTCAATTTATTTTAACATTAAAGCAATATGACAACACTTTCACTAAATTGTTCATGTTTTGATAGAGACTAGTATTTCCTCTCTAAATACAAGTCAAACAACTTAGTTGCTTATAAAGAAAAAGAGCTGCCTTAATTCTTACAACAGTCATAAAATGATAAGGTTAATTTTCTTTTAAAGAAAGTTCTATCCGGCAAATACTTTGATAGTTCACAAACATTTTTGAAGTCTGAAACAAAAGTAAGGGTCATTCTCTTTATATACAGGAAAGAAGCTAGAAGATCACATAATATCTTAGACTATATAACTACTAATTGGAAGAGCTTGAACTCAAATGAGGATGTTTCCATATCCAAAGTTCATGTATTGTGTACTGGGTTGAATAATAAGTCTATATCCTTCCTGGGCTCTCAGAATCTGCCCTTATTTGAAAACAGATTCTTTGCAAACAAAACCAAGCTAAGAAGAGGTCATGCAGTGGGAAGGCACTAATAAGGCCCTGTAAGGCAGGTCCTTAGAAGAGTAAACAGACATGGACAGACATGTAGGAAATACACACCATGAAGATGAAAAAAGAGGTTGGATTGAAAGCACTACAGGTCCATAAGTATCAAGTCCTGTTATCAATACCAGAAGCTAACAGAAAATCCCAGAGGAGATTGTGCTCTAGGGTCTTTAGAGCAAACAGGGCCCTGCCAGCACCTTCAAGCTGGAACATTTTAACATGTAGTTTGTAATAATTTGTACTAGAAGCCCCAGGAAATTATATGTATTGAGTAAATAATATAAAAATGTTATTTCCTAAAAGTTTGATATTAGCATGTTAGTTATTTCCATAATATCTCTCTCAAAAAACCCTTTATTATTTCTAATTTACTTTGGCTTATTTTAGACTTTTAGTCATTATTTCCTTTTACATAATACACAGCTTAAATAAATCTCTTATCAGAAAAAAACTACTTTTAAGCATCATTTCTTTCTTACACAAAATGAATAGATTAGGAAGAGTTAAGGGAAGCATTTTGATAAGATCTACAGACCTGTGAAGTTCAAATACCTTGAGAATGGGTGACAATTCTGAAATTTACCTAAGCTTCTGTGTAAATGTTCAAAGGTTTTAGCACAACAAGCCTGATGATCAGACCATTCTTGGAATGTGTATTTAATGAGACAACTCTGATTTCTAGTGATCCGAGCAGAAAGAAATATCTTCAGCTCACTCACTGTGCTTCCATTGTGACAGAATGCAATCCACCTTTCCTTTTGCTTCTTCTTACTTTAATAGGATTTGGTATTTACATTGTCAGGAAAAGAAAATTGTCTGTGAAAAGTCTGTCCTAATCCATGCAAATAATAGACACTTGATATAACTATGCATGTGGCTCTCAATCATATGTTTAGAAAGGACTTATTAAAAAAGTATAGAGATCTCACTTAGAAAAGCCCACAATGGACTATGATCATTCTTCTAACCTCAGTCTCCCAAGTTACATTTGCAAATTTCATTCTGTTCTTAGTTATAGCCAATATTTTTTTTTTCTGTAGGGAGAAACATTCAAAAACATAGGACAATCTAATTTTATTCATAGCACATTTTTTTTTCTTTCTCAGTTTAATAATGACAACCTGAAAATGTTTTCCCAACAAAACAAAATCTTTTAAAAAGCAATAGGGTATTGAAATTTCTAAATCTCTATTAGTTTGCAAGTTTTTATTTATCACACTTTGTGGTAAGTTGTGATATCAAAGTGCCACTTGAAATATATATATCATAAGGGGTGAGACATAAAAGGCAGTTTAGAATTAATCTAGTAAGTTCCTCTAATTTAAATAATATATGCGATAATACAACTACAAGAACAGAAGAAAATATGAGAGACATTGGTGGATAATGAGAATACAAACCACAGACTGGGAGAAAGTATTTGCCCATCTATATCTGATAAAGAACTACTATTCAAAATACATAAAGAACTCTTAGAACTCAACAATAAAAAGTCCCAATGGGAAAAAATATAGTTAAAAGATCTGGATAGATCTCAGTGAATAAGAGTTACTGATGACAAACAAGCATGTGAAGAGTTTAGCATGCTGTAATTACAAATTTGGAAATTTTAAAATATATGATACTATTATACACTTATTAGAATAACCAAATTCCACAACACTGACAATATTAAATGCTGGTGAAGATGTAAAGCAAAATCAATTCTCTCTCTCTTTGATGGTAGAAATATATAATGGTATAGGCATTTGAAAAATTCTTAAATAACTAAATATACACTTCCCATATAATTGATCAACTTGACTCTTTGATATTTACCCAAATGAGCAGAATAATTATATTCACACAAAATCTTATACACACCTTTATTATAGAGTTACTTATAATTGGCATAACTTGAAAGTGATCAAGATATTTTCCATTAAATGAATAAATAAACTATGCTATATCCAGACAATGGAATATGATCCAATGTAACAAGAAATAAACTTTGAAACCTTCAATATACATTGTTATGTTGAAGAAATCAACCTGAAAGATTCTGTATTATATGATTCCAACTGTAAGGCACTCTGGAGAAGGCAAAAACTGTGGAGATAGTTAAAATCTCAGAGGTTTCCAGGAGTTATGTGCAGGCAGGGATGAATAACTCAAGCACAGGGGAATTTAAGTCAATACAACTTTTCTGTGAGATACTACAGTGATGGATGTCTGTCAGTATACATTTGTCAAAAATCAAGATGAATTCTAATGGATTCACCATGGCACTATGGATTTGGCATAATAATGATGTGTCAATATAATTTTGTAGACTGTAAAATATTTACCATTATAATTTTAGGATGTTGATAGAGGGCTCTGACTGTGTATAAAAGGTGAGAAGCAGACCGGCAATAAATGGGAACTTTGTTCCACAGAAATGTCCTGTGAACATAAAACTGCTCTAAACATTAAAGTATATTTAAACAAACAAGTAAACAAAGTTCTTATATATTAAAAAAACAAATCATGAACTATTTAGGGGTAACAGTTGAAAACCTCTGAGGAATTAAGGAGAATCAGAAAATGAAGCACAGCCAAATTGTTCTCCATCATAAATTAACAGAATTCAAGGGTGAGGGAGAGGAGAATACTCAGGAAGAGCACAGGAAGGAAGCAAAGTAGGTGAGCACAATGTTGGGGCAGTTAAAGAGCTCTTACACTAGAGCTCTTAGGCTAGAAAATGTGTCTATTTCTCTACTAAAGCTCTTGTATTCCTAAAGTGTTAATTCCTCAATATACACTTTTACTCCACAGATGTTATTTAAATTATTTAACAACATTTATGGCATGGATAACCCCCAGTGGAGATGAACTCACTGATTGATTAGAATAGACACGAGCTATACAGCCAGCTTCGTCTTACCACTGCATACTACCTGAATAATTGCCCTGAACTTACAGCTATTGTTACATACATGCCTTATATCAAAGTGTGGGGTTATTTTTGCCTTATTTTTTGTTTCTCAGAAAAAAAAAAAAAACTGGTGTTAGAATCATGTCTACCTGAAACTAAGTAGTGCTGGGATGACTCATGTGATACCACATAGCTAATGACTAACCCATGGCAAGCAGAAGCCAATGAAGTGCTGATAACGGGAGAGGAGACTAATCTGAATAGATCACATTCTCTGCCTATAGACAGGGGACTTCAGACCTGTCTTTCTCAACACATCCTTTTTTTTTTTTTTTTTTTGGAAGGAGGGTGGAGGGAGTATTATAGTCAAAACAAATTTAAAAGTGAATATTCCTAGACCAGACAACTACAGATTCTCTTTATTCATTTTGGGGGCAACAATCTTATATTGTATTCAACAATCATATATTGTATTTTCCTGTCCTTATTATTATCCATTACTACACTATTTTTGAAACTGTGTAGCAATGTAATTCTAGAATGGCTAAAAGTTGATTCTAAAAATGTTTTAAATTAAATACTGTATTTTTTTTTCTGTAGGATGATGTTTCAAAATTCTGAAGTGGCAATTGTTATACAATATAATTCAATAATTAATTTTAAATTCCTTTATTCTTGCAGGAGAAATATATTTACAATCATCAATGTCAAATAAAAATATGAAAAGGAATATTGAACATAATTAATAAGAAATGACAAATTATAAACTTGCCTCATTGTACTTTAATTATTTCAATTTTTCATTACTTATATTCTAAGGATGTTTGATAGTATTTAAATCTTCACTTTACCTATCAGTCTCTTATTCTGTTTATTCATTCATTCAATTATTCATTCATATCATCAGTATAGGTTGCTAATAATGCTTACCCTTCAATTTAAATATCTCTGGAGAATAGAAGATGTTCCACTCACTCATGTCCTAGGTTTCTAAGTAACTTCACAGAGACATGGCTGCAATATTTTGAATGAATCAGCTTCATACAATTCCCTGAAAAATAATTTAAAGCGCTTCTCCAGGAAAGAGTCATCAGGATCACATTTAAACATGCAACACAGGAAATCTTAACTTATTCTTAAGACAGGAAGGGAATGACTATATTTATTTGGTGTCTTCATTTGTTTGTGTTACTGTAACAAAATACCTGAGAATGAATAATTTATAAAGAACAAAATTTCTCACAATTCTGGAGGCTAGAAGTTCATGAATAAGACACCAGTAAAGTTGGTGTTAAACCTTAATCTCTCTGCTTCCAAGATGGTACATTGGAAGCTTCACTCTCCAGAGGGCACAAATATTGCATCCTTCCATGGTAGAAGATATAGAAGGGCAACCAGTGATGTTATGTGAAGCTTCTTTTATCCCATTGATGAGAGGGGAGCCTTTATAACCCAACCATCTCATAAAGGCCACACCTCTTAATTCTGTCACATTGGGAATTAAGTTTCAACAGGAATTTGTAGAGTTCACATTCAAAATATACCATGTGACAACTGATGTTTACTTTTGTGAAAAATTCAAAATATTTATTCCAGTGATTAAAATGTCATCTATGTTATTATACAGGATGTAACATTTAGATGATACTAAAATAATATGCTATTTTAAGGATGTACAGATGCAAGAACTTTTGCCAGTGTTGTATAAGACATATTTTATACCTGATTTATACAGTGAGAAATGGGTGGAAGTAGAAATTATTGAATACTAAAAGCAAAGTTGTTTTAAATTTGGCACATATCTCACATATTCTATTAAAATGCATAAATCTCTTTCGGGGACAAGAAGTAATTTTAAAAATTATCTTGTAGCATGTAGGATTTATGTACTAATTGTGAGAGACAAACATATCCCTTTAACACTGCAAGAAGCATGGTTAATACTGAAGTTGGCTAATTAATTGAAAGGCCACAGTGATTTTTGTCTAGAGAAGCTTTAATGTAAACTCTGATAGCTCAAATAGTTCAGTTTCACTTTCTAACCACACTTAGAGAAGCAGAAACAGATGCTTCAGGCTAAAGATTGCTCACAAAAGATTCTAATGAGATGAAAAAGTATGAATATAAATTGCACCTTATCTCTGATGCTTTAAGAGGGAATTTTCTCAGAGATTATGTTTAGAAAGAGATTGTTCCTGTGATGAGCGTAAATGTTCACACTTAATTTCACTTATTGAAAGTCATATTTCTATTTCTTCTGTCTCTTAAGGAATAGCTCTACAGCATTTTTAGTTAGATTTTGGCAATAAGTAGTCTGTCATTCTGGGAAAACATGATTCGATATATTATCATTTATTTTCTGTCAGAAGATGTAAGAATTGTTCTTAGCTCCCAGAGAGAACAACTTCAAATCTCTCAAACTTCAGACACATGATTCCTGGAGCCTGTAAAAATTGTGCAGATATATCATTCTGATGGAGTTATAATATCGCTACTATGGATGCTTATAAGTTTGGGCTCTTCTTCTCAACTGAAATAGGAGTTGAGGTATAAGACCATAATCACTGAAATTGTCTTCCCCAACTGTCAAAGAAACATTTCTTATTTAGAAGTAGGATGGGTATTAAATCTCATATTAAAAGCTTCAAATATTTTTTAGCGAAGATACTTGGAATATTATTGTAGAGAGGAAAATACCTTAAAATATATCAATTCCATGTAGATTTACACATAATATGGAGATTACATGATTTCTTCCCAAAATAAGAGATTTGTATGTATCCAGGCAAAACTTAAGCTACTGTAAATAAATACCAGAATCAAGATTTACTTTTCCTCATCTATCAATTGAAAATAGGAAGACTTTGTGAGGTCAAGTCATTTTGACTCGTGACTTTTGACTTTCACTTATGCATCTATGGCAAATAGTCTCATTTCTGCTACCTCAGAACAAGAAGAAGGAAAAAAAAAGCAATAGGGAAGTCAACATCCTGTGCTTTTAAAGGGCAAAACTAGAAGTAGCACCCATATGCCATTGGTCAGAGCTGAAGTTAAATGGCTACACTGAACTCTGAGGAAGATTGAGTGTGGTGGGAGCTTCTCAACTGACCAAATGTCCCCACTGTAAACCATGATAAGATGGAACTGAAATAGATTCACTTTAGCTAAGAAAAGATGCATACTAAATAATAAGGCAGTTGGAAATGTAAGCTGATTATACTTCTAATACCCACTAGAGAAAGTTCCATCTGATCCAAACAGTTTTACATTTTTCCAGTTGTGTGCTGAATTTTGCAAGAAATTAACTCATATTGGGAATGTAGCAGGGAGAAAAGAGGAAATTTATTTGAAATGGTAAGACAGAGTGACTGAGGTTATCAATACCAGCTATTATGACTGTCTACATGCATCATTCTAAGCACCTTTTATGAACTAACAAATTTAGTCTTCAGAAGGACTCTTCAAAGTAAGCATTATCATGTTAGGGGTATTAAATTTGAGATTAAGGTAAATTTTTCATTTTTTATTAATTCTTATGTTCTCTCTCTCTCTCTCTCTCTCTCTCTCACTCACTCACCAACTTCACCCCTCTTCTTATCTAATGCATAATTCATTCTTTTTTTTTAACTAAGGAGATTACCAGAATGTTACTCTGGCCTGTCCACTGTAGACATGACCCTTGGGTTTGCTATTAAAATCATTATAGAATCAAGAGTAAAAACAGAAATAGTTCTTGGCATTTATCTCTCTCCAAATAGGAACTTTCCAAATGCCAGAGAGTACTTGTCTGAACTCAAGTTGCAGTAAACCTTTGGGATGGCTACATTCTTTGTCACAGAGTATGATAATATGATTGATGGAAGCATGGCCACAGAAATGTGCTTCTAACCATTCTGTGATCCATATTGCCAACACAGATGGAATGAGCATCCACCTTCATATTCTCCTCAATGGACATCATCACTAGCTCATCATTGCCCAGAGGTGAACTCATATTCATGTGTTTTTTTGTCTTGTTCTGTACCTTCAAAGACTTTCCAGCTTTTCTTTTCTTTTTTTAAAATATATTTATTTTTTAGGTGTAGATGGACACAACACAATGCCTTTATTTTTTTTATGTGGTGCTGAGGATCGAACCCAGGTCCCGTCCATGCTAGGCAAGCAATCAACCACTGAGCCACAATTCCAGCCCCAGCTTTTCCCTTCATCTCCCTAACTTATGTTTTCATGACTTCTAGCTCTGGAAAGACTGGGTCTTGAAGAAAATATAAACAGATGAATAATGTGTAAGGAAACCATGTTGGTTATTTTTTTGTGTGTCAAATTGATGAAGGGATACCCAGGTAGCTGGGAAAACATTAGGTCTGGGTGTGTTTGTAAGTCAGTTCCTGAAAAAAAATTTAGCATTTGATTAACGATGATGTAACTTATCATGAATGGTACCACCCAATTCATTAAAGGTACAGACAAGAATAGAAAAGACAAACTCCCTTCCTCTTCTAGGTAGCCATCTTTTCCTGCCCCTGATATCAAAGCTTCAGGTTTTCAGGTCTTCAGACTCTGGGACTTCTATCAGTGTTCCCTCACCCACTGATTCCTAAACTGTGGTCCTTGGAGTGAGAATTAAATTATACAACTGGCTATTTGGATTCTTAAGTCTTTGGATTCAAATTGAATTATACCACTGGATTTCTTGACTTTGTAGCTTGCAGACACAGCATATTATGAAACTTATTAGCTTCCATAATTACATGAGTCAATTCCCATTATAAATTCCCTTTAGTGTATCTATATAGCTTATCAGTTCTGTTTCTCTGGAGATCTCTGACTAAAACAGATCAGTAATCAAAAACCTGACAAGAAAAAGACTAATCCTCGTGGCTTCACTAGTGAATTCTAGTAAACACATAAAGAAGAATTAATGTCAAGATGCCTGAAAGCCTTCCAGAAAATTAAGGAGGGAACACTTACAAACTTCTTTTACAAGGCTAGGATTACCCTCATCATGACATATTCAGATAAGGATACTACAAAAAAAAAAAAAAACGTACAGGACAATTTATCCCCAAGGAACATAGATACAAAAAATTCAACATAATGCCAGCAAAGTGAATTTAACTGCACATTAAGAGCATTAATTAATCCTGACAAAAATGACGACAGAATATCATTGGGAAATAAGGATAGTTCAACCTATCGAAGTCAGTAGTGTGACATACCACATAAAATGAAAGATAAAAATTATAAGATTATACCAAGTGATATAGACAAAGCATTGATGAAATTCAACATTTTTTCATAATAAAAACTGTCAACCAATTATGAATAGAAGCAGTGGTAAAGACCACATATTACAATCCCACAGGAATCATTATACTTAAATGATGAAGAGCTGAAAGATTTTCCTTTAAGACTGGGAACAAGGCAAGGATGCCCATTCTTATCACTTCTATTCTAGATGATAATTGCAGGATATAAAATAAACATACATAAATCAGTAGGGTTTCTATACACTAACAATGAAATTTCCAAAAAAGAAATTTAAAAAATTCCATTTATTAGACCATCAAAACCAAAATAAAATTCTTGGAAATAAACTTAATCAAGGAGCGGAAATATTCATACATTGAAAACTGCCATATATTCATGAAAAAAAGCAACATATAACTAGAAAGATACATCATATATTAATATTATTAAAATGTCTAGTATCTGAATTTACCTACAGATTCAGTACCATTACTTTCAAATTTCCAATGATATTTTGCACAGAAATAGAAAAATGTCCTTAAAGTCATCCACAACCATAAAAGAATCTGTGAAACAAATTCAATCTTGAGCAAAACAAAAACAGCTGGAGACATCATCCCAATGCCTAATCTCAAAATACACTACAAAGCTATAGTAATCAAAACATCATGGTACTGACATGAAAATAAAAAAGTCATGTAGACCAATAGAACAGAACAGAGAACCCAGAAATAAATCTGTATATTTATTGTCATGTGATAATAATAAAAAAAAAAAGTTGCCAAGAATACACAATGGGAAAAGAATAGTCTTTGGAAAATTGGAAATCCACTTGCAGAAAATGAAATTAGATTCATTTCTCACATCATATACAAAAATCAACTGAAGATGAACTTAAGTGAAACTATAAAACTACTAGCAAAAAGTACAAGGAAAAGATTCTTGATCTTGGTCGAGGCAAACATTTTATGCATATAATCCCCAAAGCATTGTTTAACAAATTGATGGTTACTCTATAATTTAATAATTATTTGCAACTAACTTTGGGTAGTGATCACATTTGTTTTGAAAAGAGCCAAGACCTCTTGTAATCCCAGTGGCTGGGGAGGCTGAGACAATTGCCAGAATCAGCAACAACAAGGTACTAAGCAACTCAGTGAGACCCTATCAATAAATAAAATACAAAATAGGGTTGGGGATATGGCTCAGTTGTCAAGTGCCCCTGAATTCAACCCCTGGTACTGGAGAGAGAGAGAGAGAGAGAGAGAGAGAGAGAGAGAGAGAGAGAGAGAGAGAGAGAGAGAGAGAGAGAGAGAGCGAGCTCTTAACCTTCCCAAATCCTTCTTGCATCATCTGTTTGATGATGCTTCTGTCACCATCATTCCCACCTGTACCAGTGCAAGATTTCATTAGTGTGTTCTCTGTCACTACTCTAACTTGAGTATTTCTAGTGCTATGTATATGATATGTCTATCATACTTGATCATATTTATTTTACTATCTTCCTTGTTTATAAGATCCTTAAAAGCAATGTGCAGTATCCAAGTCTTCTTTGTGTTCCCCTCTGCCAAATTCAATGTTGAACATTCTCAGTAAATGTTAATTAACTGCATTAGAGGACAATTAACTAAAGTTGGCACAAATAAGGATTGGAATTATTTGAAACCTGTAGAGTTGGTCCCTTTTGTTACCCACTGCAGGAAACAATCATTACATTCTTTAATCTAAACCTAGGAATCCTTTTTAGCACAGGAAAATGCTATCTACCAATAGAGGCTGACATAACATGAAAGTTCTTTCATAAGGCCGCCATACAGGTTAGCAAGGCAAAAACTTCTCAGCTGACTATGGACAGACTACTATCCTCACTCTTGGCTAAATGTTGTCAGTTTAAGCTAATAATAGCAACATACCCTTGTAATTAGGTAATAAAAATAACAATGAGGCTTTACAAAAGAAGAGAAATTAAGTTTTGGATAAAAGTGTCTTCTGCTATTTCATACAGGGTGATAGAAGTTTAGAGTCAGTTTATATTGCCCCTTGTAAGGTTTTGTTTTTCTTCTTCATCTAAAACTAAGAGAGCTTTACCTTCTTTTCTTGTGCTTTACCATTGTTCTAATTAAGACATTCATAAGGGTGAACTGGGGGATGACCCTGAAATCTATGCCCATCGGGGAGCCATTTCCACACCCAAAACATAAGTTTTACGCCTGTCGATATAAACACTTAATGGAGGAAATTTGCTGAAATGCTGAGCAAGAATTATGTGTGTTTTTTTCACACCTTTTGTGTACAAAATCAATGATCCTGATCAATCACCTACTTGGAAAGATTGATCTTTGCAATTGTGAAATTGAATAGTAAGGGAAATGAAGGAATAGAAGGCTGAAAATAAGGGCTCCCTTAAAGTTTGGGAATTTAGGACTTAAAACGCAGCTTCTATATTGGCAGGCAACTAAACTATTTTCATTTTCCCCAAGCTTAACTTTATTATTAATGAGAAAAGGCCTTTTGGGCGCAGGGCTAGCATATATGTGTCATAATTACAGCTGTTATAAGCATGAGTTGGACACTAGCCCTGTGTCTTGTGTGTATAAGTCGTTTACTATTCTGTGGGTTGTATTTGTCAGAAGCCTATAATGTTTGCAAGTCAGAATAATCATATATTTAAGAGTGGTTCATACTTGTCTCTCCTCTGTGAAGAAAAAGTTAGCTGGACATTAGTAGTAGAATTGATAATGGCTCATTTTGGTTAGATGGAAATTAAATAAGCCTGGATGCTGTGGTTTTTAATCACTATCTTAGTGATCTACTATGAAGTCAAATAGTGCTTTATCAGCTTGAGGTCCTTGGAAGTGTTTCTTTTCCCCCACCTCCACGTCACAAAATATGGAGTTTTACTGTCTCTGAATGAAAGCTTTTATAATACATGCTCAGTTTATCCAAGATGCAGAAGTCAGGTTAAAAAAAGTTCCATTTTTGTATTTCAGCTTAGGTTTTACTCAACATTCACTGTTCCTATGTCACTACACTTGTGTTTGAGTAACACAAGATTTGAAGATAAATTTCTGCTGAAGTAAAAAAATAATACTTGTCTAGATTTATTCAAGGTTCTCTTAAGATTTCATTGAGTTGTTAAAATGACTTTTTTTTATCATCTGGAAGTTATTTATACCTTCATTTATGACTTTACAAATAACTTATGAATGTGTTTGACTTTTTATAGCTAAGTCACCTGCTGTAGTAGATGCCTATATGCAGAATACTCCTGAATGAAATCCCTCCCCAACAATGACAAAAATCCTCTTAATGTGCTGTATTCTACATATGATATATAACAAGTAGGAGATATCCATTACATAGCTCATATGTACTATGCCCTATTAACATTTCATATGTTCTTCACATGCTTCTGCTTTTATATGTAAGAAAACAGATTTAGAGAGGGTAAGTAATGTGCCAAGGTACATACAAACTTTATGGGACAGAGTTCAGCATAAGCAAGTTATTTTTACTATTATATGCTCCCTCCCATGAACTCACAATATAATGAGGAAGATAAATAGCAAACGTATACTTCCTAATATCTGAACATTAGATTCATCATTTGTAATATGAGGATAAATCTACTGCCTAGGTTTGTCAAGAAGATTAAATAAAAAAAGTGTATGAAGAGAATGATTTATATTCATATGAGTATAAATAATCAGGCAAAGAGCTTAAAAATGCCATGTCTAATGTACAAATTCTAGATATAATTGAGATTCTTTATTGTTCTTTCAAAATGATGTATCTTTTTCCTCCTGCTTTTTCATTGTACTGTTAATGAGCAAAAACAACATATTTTCCCTATCCTTCCCTTTCAGGTAACTCATGACTTTCTAATTCTAACCACCAAAGCATGTTATACATTGCTGAGTTTAGCCACACAGGCTTATGCTAAAATGGCAGCATGCATGGTCTCCTGAGACTGTGAGCTTCCTGCAGAACCTTCTCCTAGTGGTTCTCTTAATCAGACCATTGGCACAGGTCTGACACATTGACTGAAAGTATGTCCAACATCTCGTTATTTTCCAGAATATTTGACATAGACATATTTGATTTGATAATACTAACTTGCAGTATTAGCAAGGCAGAGTTTTAACAGAAGGAGAACTAGTCAAGATGATAGACCCTGGGCTAGCCACAGTCTCTATTTCTTGCCTAATACAGCTGTTCATTAGCCATGGGATCTTGCTCAATTCACTCTTACTTCCTTAAGTGTAATATATGAATCTATAAAATAAATACAAAAATACTTGCCTCACTATTTAAAATAAAGCTATAAATAATAGAATTAAAGTGTTTCAGAGTTTGCAAAGGACCAAGAAATTGCTTTTTCTTCCTTTCTACCACAACTGTACTTAAAGCTTACAAACATTTAAATCTAACAGTCATCCAATATATAGTTGATTTAACAAAAGAAAACCCTTTATTAGTTATTGAGCCAAGGTTTATTTTCCAGCGTAGTCTAATATTTATTACCCTATTAGAAAAAAACTTATACATTTAGTAACTATAATCTAATAAATCTCACATATGAAACATACTCTAGAATTTACAAAATACTAGTTTGTCAATCATTCTAGATTGATAATCATCACCATTCCAACATTTACAGCACAGATCTTAGAATCAGAAAATTTAGAATGATTTAGCCAAAGCCACCTCTCTACAAGAGCCCCTGTAGAACTTGGATCCACCATATTATCTTTTAATCCTTTTTCCACTTTGAATAGCAGTTATATACTTTCTATATACTATGGATAGTGTTATTTTCTAACTATACGGGCTTATTTTATTTTTTACATAAAATTTAGTAGTTACATTTTCTTTTTTTTCCTCCTTAATAGATTCTAATCTCCAGTAATAAAAATGCTATTTTTCTTACTGATAAATTACAAAATTGTTACTGTTCTTTTCAGGAGTAAAATGCTATGTCCTTACTGGAAGAAACCATAGGGAATTTATAGTTACAACCTTGCTGAGCATATTTTTGCAAAACTTCTAATACCAGTTACATAGCAGTAAAACATTACACACACACACACACACACACACACACACATATATATAAAATATGTATGTAATGAAAAGAAAATACCTAATCTGCCTTAAGGAAGATAAAACTTGTGGAATTCCCAGTTAATGAATTTTTCTAAATTGAGTAGAACAAGAGTAGAAAGCTTTTGAAGGGCTTATTTTTAAGCTATGAATTAACATTAGGAGGTGAAGTCTCCTGGTGGGTGAGGTTTGAGACAAATTGATCCACTGGCCAAGTTCACTGAGCAAGCAAGTGGCTATTCAGGTACTTCATTAAAGTATATTAATAAGAATATTTAGTTACTTGCGTCAGTGAAGTAATAGTGTGCACAGCTGGTAGACTCCATGTGAGCTTGGTTTTCCAAAATGTTAAAGCAGAAATATTCTATCCCTATAAAATGTTGAGCATGTTTAAGCAGCTTATATAATGATAAAGTATACCGAGTGGATTGTGAAACAGAAGGTTCTCATAAAACAGAGGTACACTTAGAAATAAAAGACAAAAAAAGGCAATTGGATTGAACAAATGCATTATTGAGTTAGCCAGTAAATGAAACAACTTATTCTTTCCATTTAATATTAGCTACAGATATATTGAAATTAATGATTTACAAGAGTTAATACATATGCTAGACAGAGGCAAAACTGTTATAATAGTTGTTATTCCAATTAGAATCTCAATGACAGTGGAAATAATAATACATGATATTATTACTTTGGTATTTTATTTCAGTGACTGGTACTCACTACATTGCAGGAGTATTTTTAGTCCAGTCATTTTAATCCATTTTTTGAAGTACTTAAAACCAAATACTATGAAAAGGAAGGAATTCTGCTCAAAAATGTCACATTGAATCCCAGCCTCTTTTCAGCCCTCTGCTTTTTAAAAATTCATACTCAAGACTGCAACATCCACACTTGCTTATATAAGCTGCCGATCTGCCCTGCAGGTGCAGACTTGCCAGCCTCCACAATCATATAATTCCTTAAAATCTCTCTCCATACACACATGTATGCATGTATGTGTTTAATGTGTATGTATGCATATGTGTATATATGTATGCATATGTGTGTGTGTGTGTGTATTCTTACTATTTCTATTTTTTTCTGGAAAAATCTAATATGCTCTTATGTGTCTTTCTCCAAAGTTATTTATTTTTAATCCAATAAACTATATACTGTTGAAATTCTCATGGAACAAGACCAACAATAAATTAATAAGTAAAATAAGTAGTAAGAAAACTTACACATGCAACATACAAACGCATACATATATTCCAGGCAATTACTCTCAGAATTCCAAAGTCAAAGATAAAATCCTGGGTTAAAATATTTTTAGATCTGTATACGGGGTAAAATTGGGAGTTCATAACCCACTTGAATCAAACTGTGAAATATGATGTATTAAGAACTATGTAATGTTTTGAACGACCAACAATAAAAAATATATATATATGTATTTTTTTTTTTTAGAAAATTTGGAATCCAAGTTGGATATAAAATGGGTCATGCTTGAATCAGGGAAAATGAAATGTGAAATAAAGATCATCTAAGCAGAGAACTGAATTTAATAGCATATTATGTTTAGCTAGGTAACAATGGGCTACTTCCTATGTGCATGTGGATTATTTGGAGGTGAGTTGAGGGAGATTATGTATTATTAATAATTTATGTTCATAGGTTTTCAGTTTAGATCATTTCAAATTCACTGTAGCATTTGGTACATGCCCAGCAAATATTTACTGCTGAAGATTAGCTGCAAATTCTTGTTGTACATTACCTATGGCCTGCTGAGGATATAGCAAGGGGTTGAATTCAGCCTGTGTCAACTTGCCCAGTCAGGGCTACAAGCACCAGGAAGGCAGAAAGCTTTCTTCTAATTCATAAAGTCACCCTATGTGTCAGAGGCAGCCCTAGTACAAATACATTCTCAGCTTCTTCTGTTTTACTTCAAAAAAGGATCAGTTCATTCCTGTTCTTTTCATTATTGATTTCAAAACATTAAATAAATTTTATGTTACCAATACTATGAACTAATGCTGAAGCAAAATATGTGTGTGTGTGTGTGTGTGTGTGTGTGTGTGTGTTTAACATTCCCTGATGGCAATAGGGGATATGGGTAAATTCTTTCTATTCAACTACCCTAGGGTTCAAATTTAAATTCCAGATGATACTAAGGTTTCTTTAGTTTTTTAGAATCTTCTTTCTTCCATGACTATACAACTTTGTTAAAGAAAAGGCTCTAACATTTGTAGCTTGTATTTATTAACATAGTTAAGAAGAGACTAATAGAACAGAATCTTTTCATTTATATTCTTTGAAAAATATTTGTGCTTTATAATTGGAATTATTCTCTCCCAAGATAATTTAAATAGGTATAGATTATATTACCAAAATTTTGACATGATCTTACAGTATTTCATAAAATTTTGGGATTGAGGGTATATTTATCACCACATGTGGGTAAATTAACTTGCCAAATGTCTAAAATACATAGATCAATATATTTTAACCTATACACAGCAAACAGGTCACAGTCATATTTAAATAACCCAGTCCTGGGGCTAGGATTGTGGCTCAGTGGTGGAGCACTTGCCTGGCACATGTGAGGCACCAGATTCAATTCTCAGCATCACATGAGAATAAATAAATAAAATAAAGATATTAAAACAATAAAAATAAAAAATAACCCAGTCCTTCATTCTAGCTGAAGCTCTTGCCTAGACTTAATTCTTCAATTCAATTTACCATATATTTTTTTTGTGCTCAATATATACCAGATCCTACATAGAACCTAATGTGCCCTTACAAAGAATTAAAAACAGAAGCAAAACTGAAACTATCATGTAGTCTTGACTAGTGAGCAGAACCTGGCTGGAAGTTAGACCCCATTTTTACCCTCGGGGCATGTTGTGCAACCTCTCCAGGAATATCAGTATTCTCCCCAGCCTGGCCAAGTCCCCATCCTTCCATCTTTCTAAGTAATATGATAGACGCTCAAGCCAAATGGAAACTAGCATATTCCAAGGAGAAGTATTTTATACATCAAAAATGAATATTTTTGTATTTATGTCTTCCAAGTGATATATGCCCGGTTTTTGTTTAAAATGATGTAAATGCAAATCTGAGGTGTAAAAGATTCCCAAAAAAGACAATCTGTTTTGATGTGGAATTTTGTGCTATTATCATATCTTCCCCACTATGCACTTCCTATCAAGTAAAAAACTAATTTTTACTCTCAAGTAAAATCTATGTATATGTAAATATAAATTTGCGCACAAATGTGTGGCACATACATGCACACACACACACACACACACACACACACACACACACACACACACACACTCGATAAATAGCTGCATTGCATTGGCCAAAGTTGCCACAACTTAGTCATATGGATCATTTTGCTAAGACCTCCAAGAGGGGTAGTTTTAAAGCTTTAATTAATTGTGTGAACCTCCACACTGAATTTAAAATGTATATTCTTCTGACTTTTTAGAGTCAATACAGAAAGGTCAATTTTGTAATCTGTGGTACCAGTGGTAAGAAAAATGAATTCAGAATAGCTATAATGTCAGTAAAGTCTAAATGCGATTGAGTACCACAGAAGAAGATGGTAATGTTAACAAAATGTAATAGGCTCTAGAACACTAAAAATATTTCAAATCAATCTAGCATTTATTCTTCTCATACCTGACCCTTGTAAAGACAGCTCCTGATATACACATACATGCACATGCTTTGTTTATTTATTCTTATTTGTGTTTAAGTGTAGGCTAGAAAATATTCTAGTATTTTGTCTCATGGTAATAAAGGAAGGCCACTTTTCACATGCTTTAAAGAAAGCCACACTTATCTTATTACTGGAATTTTTCTACATGCCTAAAACTGCTGAGAGCCATTGCCAAGTAGGAATGACGCATGGAAATTTTCTTGTCAGCCTACCCCATGTTGCTTAGAGGAAGGACTCTCCTTTGTGGAAATGGGCTTGTCTTAGACTCAGGTCATTTGCAGTGACATTGCATGTATGCTTGAGTAAGGTGACCTTGCTCAAGGACCAGGGCGGATCCAGGTTTAGGGCGGATCAGGTTTTAGGGAGTATCCCGCTCCTTGGGTTTAGGGCGGTTCCAGGTTTAAGGTGTACCCTGCGGGATAGGGCGTATCCTGCTGATTAGAGCCTGGTGGAGTACGTGGATTTTGCTCAGAATGATGTTTGTAGAGGGCCGGTGTGATTTGGGGAATAAAGAGTTGCTGTTTGAATCTACAAGGTGTGTGGTGGCTTGTGATTTTGTGACCAGCCAGACTGCGGCATAAAACCCTCTCTGCTGCCCATGAGATAGATTCCAAATTCCTTTACCCAAATTTCAAGTTCTTGGCACTGGATTTCCTCTCCAGCTTCAATTCTCACTCACCACTTCCTTTACTAAGTATACTTTCTACAGTCCAGATACGTATGTGCACAGTCACAGCTTCTATGAATATAAGATTTTTTTCTCATAGCATGCCCTTTGAGGGTTATTATTCTGCCACCATTTCTTTCTTTCCATGGTTTTTCACCTGGCTATTCTTACTGAGATGAATTGGGCATCGACATGTCTAGGAGCCCTGTTGGGTCAACTATGTCAGGCTTCTAGGGCATTGAAACAATGTATCTCATATTGTTTAAACAACTGATATTTTCCCCCAATTTCTGTGATTTTTTTTTTTTTGTGTGTGTGGGGGGGATGCTGGGGATCGAACCCAGGGTCTTGTTCATGTGAAGCAAGCACTGTACCAACTGAGTTGTGTCCCCAGCTTTCCCTTACTTCTGGAGTAAAGAAGTTCAAGGTCAAGGTGTGGATAAGCTTGTTTCTTCTAAGACCTGTTTACTTGTCTCAGACCATTATTCTCACATGGTCTTTCCTTAGTGTTCTTCCACCCAGTGTCTGTATATCTAAATTTCCCTTCTTTATGAAGATATCAGTGAGACTGGACTAGGACCCAGCCTACTGATCTCACTTTAACTTAATTGCCTCTGTAAAGTCCAAATCCATTCACATTTTGAGAGACTAGAGATTGAGAACTTCAAAATATGAATTTGAGTTGGGGCACAGAATTCAGTTCTTAACATTGGTTATACATATACCAGAACAAATCTAATCCCCTTCTAACTCTTTCCAACTTGAATTTGATGCCCATTTTTGTCTATGATCTTATGGTATATCCTACATTCTCTAGTAATATTTCACAGTTGTTTTCTATTTTGTCTTATCAACTTTGTTTATTTAACTATACCTTGAGGCAAGATCTATATATTATTATATAGATCTTGCCTCAAGGTATAGTTAATTAAGATGTATCACAGTTTCAGAGATTTTAAATGGTAAAATTAATGTTTATGGTGATTATAACACTTTACTGATGGTGAGATATTTTATTTTAGGGATGTTAAAATGTTAAAAATGTACATATTATAATTGATAATATATTTGTTGTTTTATCCCCAAGGCCTAGTTGAGTGATCTGTATTAGGATTTTGGGAAATTATCTTAAATACAAAGATTATTGTATTCTCCTAACACTGTATAAATTGGGAAATTTGGAATTACACTTAAACAAAATAAATCATGCCTCATAGAAAATACATATTCTCATCACATAGTTGCCTGGAAAGGACTCCAAGATCAGAACTTAGGTGCTTAAATTATTTATTTCAAATTCTTTCCCTGCATCTCAGAGTCAGTAAATGGCAACACAGAGACCAGAAAGACAAACTTGTGACTCAGTCTACATCTTTTCAGTTTTTAAACTACCTGAAATGTGCAGATCATGCTGTAGTTTGCAGGCTGGAAAGAGGATATACGGCTTTGTGGCTAGGGTATTTATTTGTACCAAGACTAATATAACACTTGTATTCACTTGGATTATGCTTATTCTTAGCTGGAAGATGACTAAAGCAGAAAACTTAAATAATGTTACATGGCATATGTAGTGAGTTGATTTAGCAGAGTGGTAAAAGACAAGTCAAAGCAGAACTTAACTTTGTCTTTGGAAGTCTCTGTGTGTGTGTATGTGTGTGTGTGCGTGTGTGTGGGTATGTGAAAGTGTGTGCTACAAGATGGTTGAAAAAATTTTTCCTTTTTCACAAAAGACATGCAAAATATGATGATTATTTTGAAATGTGATATTATAATCCACGATATGAGGAACACTGTGTTCATTGTGCTTGAGATTATTATTATATAGCTCCTTAGTATGGCTTTGTGATTTTTTTTTATACATTTTGGAACAAGAGATTGGAAGATGTACAATTCCTCACTGTTGACTTGTTTGGTTATTGTAGATGGTACAAGAAAGCATTGTATAATATATAAGATTATATGTTAAATACAAATAAGACAGTATCTTCCTGGATTCTTAAAATCCTTTTGAGGTATTATCAACATTTTACAGATATAGAAGGATATAGATATAGACATAGATATGCATTCGTGTATATAAGAAAATCAAAATATGTGGCAGACATCACTAACATTATATCGTTTTCACACTTCAAGAATTATGATTTCCTATGCATGGATAACTGGTGCAGTTTCCTGTGCTTGAAGCAAGTAATAAATTTACCTCTGCTAGATCTTGAGTAGAAGAAAACTTTATCTTACATAAACTGATTAAATGCATTAGACACAGCCATGTAATATAGTTGTTTTAAAATGCTATTTTGACCCAGTTTTGAGGTCCTGGCTAGAGGCCAATCTATTGTTCACCAATAATTGATTAAGTTTATACCTCACTCTTTTGCTTATCAGACTTTTACATTCTGGGGCTCCTCTGAACCAGGTTTACTGCCCCAAGGGTAGGTGCCACATATCTATGAACAATTCATCATCTCTAGAGCTTTCAAAAATTATTCAAGTTAACTACTCCACAGGGAACTAGAGAAATCCAGCTAACCCTTCCTCACTTTCCAAATATGAGTTGGCTCCTGTAGAGGCAGCTTGCTGTCACATCATCCTTAGGCACAACTCCTGCGGTCCTGCCTGTCAGCCTTCTTTCTTCAAAGCTATAATAGAACTCTGCCTTTCATCTACCCAAGTATCCGTGTGTAGGCTTCTCTCAAAAGCAATCTTTAAATTTTATAAAACAAGCCAATCTAGTGTTTTCAGTAGTTTAAAAAATGGAAAAAAAGGGGAAAAAGAAGCTATTCAATTCATAGAAGTAGAGCAAAATGGCAGTTGCTGGGGACTGGGGACTGGAGGGGAGAGGAGAAATGGAGAGATATTAGTCAAGTTGTGTTAATTTTCAGTGATACATGATCTGCAGATCTAGTGCATAGAAATGTGACTATAATTAACAGTATTGTATTGAATTCTTAAAATTTGTTTAAAAAGGCAGATCTTAAATTTTCTCAACATATACACGTAAAATGACACCAAGGTAAGGTGAAGAGTATGCAACTAGTTTGACCGTGATGGTGATTATACAATATATTTATCATCAAGTGAATATTAAGTATACATAATTTTTATTTGTCAATTATACCTCAATACAAATGGGGGTGGGTAAAGCTAGTCAACCTTTCTAAGTATTTGGTATATTCCAATTTAATAATATAAATATTTGTCTTTTGTGCACATTAGCATTGGTTGGTTTTACACAAGTCCCAACACATACTAAATCATCAAACAATTGAGTTAATGAATGCAATCTTTTTGGCTCAATTCTCTAATGGTCCACAACATTCATAGTAAATTTTAACCAGGATTGGTGAAATAGTTCCGTCTATCTGCAACTGTACAAAATGAATGTATACTGCTGTGTGTCAGGGATTTGTTTCTCAATTTCCACCATTGAGAAAATAAGTAAGGTAGAATTCAAAACAGAGAAGTAACTAAAGACAGTTGGAGAAACCATGGCATTGTTTAGCTCATCTGTGTTTTACAAGGAGATGAATTCTTGTAGGAATAGCTGTTTCAGAGGAAAACTTATTAGCCTGGCATATCTCAGAATGTAAAATCTTCTAGAATTTAAGCTCTGTAAAGACAAGAACTTAGAACAAAGCCAGAGGTATAGTAGGTACCAGTTAAAGTCTGTAGAATGAGTGAACCACAGATATTGACAGCTTAATTTGTATTAATACACAACGTTTTAGAAAGCTTTAATAGAGTCATAGTAGACATAGTTGCTCCTCTGCCCCATGGCATACAGGAATTGGGGATTATTTCTTCCCAAGGGACACATCTCCCTTGCCTAGGAACAATGAAAGATCAATAGGTATGTAAAATAAAACCAATGTCTTTTGGAAGTCTCTTTTTGAGGCAAACTAGGAATTCACTGAAATAAAATATGAAAGCAACATTAATGCAGCATCTTGCATCTTTAAAAACAGGATTTCTGGATAAAACAATACTTGTTTGATTGTTATATCTATCCAGCAGAAAAGGCCATAGGAAATTTTCACCTTGAGGCATTTCATTGAACTGGACCATCATATGTTTAGAAATTTCCTAAGAGTTTTATAGGTTTTTTTTTTTTTTTGGTGTATGTGTGTGTATGTGTGTGTGTGTGTGTGTGTGTGTGTGTGTGTGTGCGCTTGATTTGCCAACCAAACTACTCCTAAAATGGAATAAGGAAAAATAAAGTCCTCTTAATTTTATAGATCTCATCAGTACATTTTAAAGAAACAGTTCATTTCCATGGGTTGTTGCAATGGTGCTTTAACTGGCCTCTTTTCCCAGTCTCATTGCAATCAATCTTGCATGCTTTCCCAAGTTTCCCATATTTGTTTTCCCAAGTTGTTTTTTATCATATCCCTTTCTCACTAAAATGTGTTTTCAGTGGTTCTCACTTTCCAAAGATCAAATTGTCAACTTCTTATCTGACACTGCAAGCCCATCACACATTTAAGCACTAAGTGGAGCACTCTATGCAAGTAGTGACACTACAGTATTACTGTGCTTTTTCCAACCAGCATTCTTCCTTTGCCGATTCCCTCCTACCTCCAAGATTCAACTCACTTCCCACATCTTGCATTAGATCTTTTTCATTTTTCTTCTGCCTACCATGATCACTAGCTTTGCCCTGAATTTAAGGCTAAGTTTTAGAAGTGTACCCTATATTGATTATTATGCTGCCTTGTTTTCTTATCAAATTTATTTCTAGTTCCATGTTTTGATTCTTTGCATTATTTTTACCAATAACTAACTGTACACTTCCATAATCTGTCTTCTGAATACCCCTTACCACTCTATCTCGTGAAATCCATTACTTCCATTCCAATAATTCTTTAACCAGACTCTAAAGGGCCTCAGCTGCAGTTTTTCATTATCCTCCAAATTTCTTTTATTGGCTCTTTGCTGCCAATGACAAGCTCCTTGCAGAAATCTTTAAAATCCTTTTGACAACTAAGTCTAATTTACATTGTCTGATGAAACTCAAACTCTGCTTGAATTAACAATTTTCCTTCTTTATATCTATAATGAATTATACATAATTTATATTACAAATAAAAATAGAAAAAAATATGCTAACTTTGCTGACTTCAAAAGTATGATACCATACTAAAATTCAAACATGCATTAAAGTACATTATAGCTAAAGACTGGCTTCCATATTTTTTTCCAGCATGTACCACATATTCTACTTGCCCCCTTAAGAGACAAAATTTATTTCTCTTCTTGTTGAATCTGGAAGGGGCTAATACCAGACTTAATCAATAGAATCATAATCAATAGAATGTGGTAGTAGTGATTTGGTACCAGTTTGTAGCCTGGCCCCAAGAGGTATTCAGAGAGGCTGGGGAAGCACATTGAAGTATGGGTATCTATCTCAGACTGAGGGTAGGGAAAATTTCCTGGAAATGATTTTGCCTAAGGCCTGAATTAAATCTTGCATTAATATGAGAGTGAGATAGTGATAATGGTAGAGTTGGTAGGAATAAATATGCCCGGAAGGCAGTTTTTGCCTGTGATGTCACCTGCCCTTATTATTATTATTTCACTCAACTCTACATGTAAATATTCTATTTCTGATATAGCACTGCCATCCTCCCACCTACATGAAAATTTCAGGTCCCTAAATGAGGTTTTAAAAGACTAAGGTGAAGCATTTGATAACTGTTCCAATAACTAGCTCCATCCTAGAAGCATGGGACAAGAACTTCAATTGTTACTTCATGACAAAAAAGTTTAAAAATGAGATCCCTTCCAGCATAAAGGAAGGGGTGTACCAAAAGGCAAAACCAACTTCTTAGAATACTCAAATTTCTATTTCTATACAATTGTTTCTCTCCCTCCAGTTTGGTTGGATGTTTAAAAGTTTTGAGAATATAATTCAATACTCTATGGTATTGAGGAACAAATTAGGGTTAAACAAGAATAAGTAATATGGTTATTTTGCAATACAAAAGAGAGAACACACTGGGAATCCATAATCATAAATATAAATTTGGTTTCATAAATATTATAAGTACTTGTTGAATTAATGAGTTTGTAAATATCTAGTTCAATAGCAGATATCTGGAAGCCCTAAGGAGACATAAAATATTGATGAGTTTCCGTCAGTGGTCTTTTTATGACTGAAACAAAAACAGAAAAAGCCATAGAGTGATAAACTGGAGTTACATGTCAGGTCCCTGTCCTTGTTTTTTTTATGCATTATTCTCTTGAAATATTTTTTTTAAGAAAGTGAATATAGAATTTGTCTTTTCTGAGGCAAAGCCAATCAAGCAAAAGTTATTCTTGCATTTAGGCTTTAGAGTCCTTAGCACACTACACCCTGCTTCTGGAGAATATAGACTCCCTCTTCTGTAATCAGAAGTCATTTCTAGCCGCAGCATGCCTGCTTCTGAGGAACTGAACATAACTAGCTCATAATTACTTATTTCTGTTTAATTAGCAATTATTGAAAAATCTACCAGAAGTCACATGAGATGGTGGATATATACCATGTATGGGGGTGAACCAGGATAGAAAGGAAAGAAATGGGAAGAAAGGAGACATGAAGGAAGAATGAGGAGATATAATTTTAATCTGAGTTCCAAAAAGTTTTCTAGGCTTTTTACTCCCCAGTTGAGTCTGCCTCTGAAGTCTGTCATTCCCAAATTTCTGGGAAATCTATGAATCTCTCTTATGCATTGTCATCCCCCCCCAACAATAAATAGCTTAAAGAAGAAAATTTTAAGAAACCTATGATTTAGGAGCTTTTCCAGAATTCTCTACTGAATCAGATATTGGAGACCTTGTCAATCATATGGATCCTTAAAATGACCATATCACCATAAACCCTCTTGAGAATGCCAGGCTGATGTCATCATTACATTCCTTTCCATACTCTCCCCTCACCAAGTTCCTTTTAAAAGAGCCAGAACCCCAAGCATGTCTCTCACTCTTGAGATGACCCATGTTCTCTCTTGAATTGGTATTCTTTGCTTTCCTAAATAAATCTGTGTACTTCTATTGACACATACTCAAATTTCTTGTCACAAATGTCAAGGACTCTACTGGTCATGAGCTGAGTTACCCCTTCATTCTTAGGATCCTCTTGTGGAGATCTCTCTTCTCTACTGACAGGGATATATGAAAACAAGGCAAGGCTTCTTGTTCCTAACAGCTTGAATGAAGAGGTGTTAAATTAGAAAATGGCTCAAAATGTATGGAAATTTGCACTGAATTTTACTTCCTGTTTAGTATCAATATATCCTCTCTATATCTTCTCCCATATATTCCCTTGGGACTAGAATTAGTCTCATCCTCTTTATACCCATGTCCCTGCAACCTTTCATATGCATTTTATGTAAAGTTATAAAGGTGTCAATCTGTCCATAGCAGTGGAAATCCTTTGAGGACCAGGAACACATCTTAGTCACAACTGATTCTCCCTTGCTTAGCACCAGAGGGGAGTGCTCTATCAATGTTGACATCACCCTACTGAACATAGGTGGTTTGGCTCAAGAATGTAGGTTCATAAGATGAAGGGTTATGTTGATCCTAAAGCCATGACACCTAGATGCCCTATCTCTGTATGGTCCATCTACAACTTTATTTCCCATTCCCATTTATTCTGACCATGATTCTTTCTGTCCTCTTCTGCCTGAGGTGGACCTTGATTACAGATGCTTTTCCAATACCTAAGACCTTTACCTTTCCTTTCAGACAAAACTTCAAAAAAAATTAAAAGAGAAAAGTATTCACTCTGATCTCAGTGATTCACAATATCCCACCACCACCTTCTTTTACAGTGAACTATGTTCTCTACCATCCTGGGGTCTTGATCTGGAGAGTTCCAGCCACTGGACTAGCTTCCTGAAACCTATGTTCTACATCACAATGAGGCTGCCATCAAACCGAACAAACAAACAAAAAGAAGCCCTGACAACAGGCTATGTTCTACTTCTTAAAAATCATTTGCCTTCTATAAGAGAGAACGTGATGAATTGAGAAACATCTAGTATATATGTAATTAATAACTGCTAACATTAGAAAGTTGCTCTTCTTTTTGTTACTGATGAAATGACATTGTCAGTACATAGTGAAGTTAAGTACTGTTATGGTTTGAAGTGAGGTGTCCCCCAAAAGCTCATGTGTGAGACAACGCAAGAAGGTTTGGAGAAATGATTGGGCCATAACCTTAATCTAATCAGCGAATTAATCCATGATGGGATTAACTGAGTGGGAACCTGAGGCAGGTAGGATGTAGCTGAAGGAAGTGGCTCATTGGTTTAGTGTGGTTATGGAATATATATTTGTTTCTGGAGAGTGGCGTCTGTTTCCCAATCATGAGGTGAGCTTCTACCCTCTCCCACCATCTCCAACATGATGTTTTACCTCACCTTGAGTCCCAGGAAATGAAGCTGGCCTTCTATGGACTAAGACCTTTGAAACTGTGAGAACTTAAATAAATTTTCCTCCTGTATAGTTGTTCTGTTTAGGTCTTTTAGTCACTGCAGCAAAAAAGATGACTAAAACAAATAATTAGTCTGGATTTTCAATATTTGGCAGGCCTTGATCCAATCTCAAAATCTTAGGTAAAAATAGTACCTAAAAGATCTATTAAACCACTAAAAAATACTGCATATTGGGTTTTTATATAGTATCTTGGGTAGCAGAATATGCATGAGTGAAAACATTTATGAAATCTATTCATGTCTTCAAAATTAAATTAGTTAAGTGTTCTGTTCTTAGGAAACACTGAGGAAATTATATTAGTATACCCACCTGTTGACTCTTCATACTCCAAGCTATCATCTTTGTTTACATTAACCCTTATCAATTGTCTTAAAACCATTCTAATTAATATGTCTGTTTACCTTTTAAGTTCTTATTCAATTTGGGCAAAGCATAGACACCATTAACATCGTCTGGCCAAATGTACAATGAATAGCTCTAATTCCTTATCAGTGGTAGGGAAAATGCTAAAACCCATTCATTCATCCATCTATTAATCATCTTTCTCATAGGATCAATTTCTCATTTTCTTAAACATATATAGAAAAGTACATCATTTCAATATATTTACAAATACATTCCTTTTTATGAATTTCTCTCTCACATTTATTCTAATCCGCATGAGGCAGAGTCCATAAAGTTATCTCCTTCTGTTTCCAATCATCCTGAATGAATAAAATGAGTGACTCGGTTTATTGTCAGAGGCAGATTACCACAAGAGTGTTAAATGAACAGATTGAATGGGTTTCTAATTTTAGACAAAAAATTACATACATGGAAATTAAATGAGTTAATTAATATAAAATATTTAATACTATATAGGCATGAGCTAAACAATACTATAAAATATGAGATAATATTTAGAATGAACAAGAATACAAATGGCCTATATATGATATAATTTTTCAAATGACTTTGATATTGTGTTTTATGTTAATTCATTTAAATCTATGGCACCATGTAGGTATTCTTAGTTAATAAATAAACCCATGTATAACTTCATTTTATTTCCAATGTTTTCTCTTTTTTTAATGTTTTGCATCGGGTGTTTAAGAAATATAAAATTTACCTTGATACCTTCTACTGAAAGAGAAAAATCATTTAAATTCTACCTGGAAATGGGGAATTGTAGTTTCTAGGAACATTTGATGCTCATAGCATTTAAACAATTGTCAAGAGTGAAGCTACTGTGTAAGTTATGTTTATTGACAAGGTCTTGGTATTTTGTATGTTCTGCCTTGTCAACTCAGAAGCCAAAGAGGTTTCAGAAGTATGAGCCATACTTACTATTGTTTATTTACATGATAGTATTCTAATAACATACAATAGCTACAATATGCCTGAAATTTTATAAATATGTACGAAACAATTCTTGAGTTTATAAAACAATGGCCAGATGAAGATAACTTATTCAAATTATGGAGCTTATTTTAAGGACATTTCCAATAAATATTTATGGCTTGCCTTTAAAAGATTCACAGAACTTGGATACAAATACACTTCTTTTTAATTAAATGGGGAAAAAAACATACAAAGTTGGGAGGGAGTGGTTTTGTATAGTGGATATATGAACCACCCACCCCATTTAACATCTCCAAAATTAACTGAACTGCATTTGTGAAAGTTAGCTTTGCTACAAATTGCATGCCCTTGAAAAATTAAGCTGTATTTTAGGGTAGCCATCTGTACAATGGAGACAGTGTTTCTCATCTTTTAGCACTTACTGAGAGATTAATGAACATATGAAAATACTTACAATATTTCTTGAAGTAAAATAAAATCAGTGATTATTATTACATAAAGTATTCAGCCTAAACCAAATATTACAGAATAATTGTCAAGGTTATTGCTCTGTTTCTTCCTAATAGAAAATATTGCTACTTTCTGTGAGTTGTCAATCCTAGCTTGAGGCACTTAATGTGAACTCTAAATATGAGATAATACAACACTAAGGCAAACATAAAATATTCCATAGATTATAAGAAAAACCTTAATATATGACATTTTGTCATTGTCTGATACTCTGACACACAAGATAATGCATAGATTATACGTTAGATCTCCTGGACAAGTAACTTCCTATTCACTTCTTTCTTCACTCAGGGCTCTTTGCAGAGTAGTTAGAAATTCTTTCCAGTTTATGTCAGTGTTCCCAGAGATAAAAAGAGAGACTTGAAGTGATACTGACATCATGTGCAAGAGGAAATAATATTTAAAAAGAGCTTCACATTTCCTCTAAACTCAGTGTGCCTTGGATTTATTTATTTTACTATTCTGATGTAGCTTGTATCTTTAAAAAAAAACGAATGTAGAGGATTTAAGCAGTTCCTATAACATGTCAGATTTGAAAGGCCACACCATTATAGAAAGCCTGGTCATCAGAATCTGCAGTTAGGAGTTGCTTGTGTTTAATAAAGCTTGTACAAATTTACCATTGGACCATTCAAAATGGCAGAAAAGCAGGGCACAACTAATGACCTGAGAGGAAACTGCTGAACAGCAGAGCCTGAAGGACATGTGGGTATACAAGTGGGGTTTGTTTCTACAGCACAGGAAATGTATCACACGTGTCTCTAAAGTATAAGAAGTGTAATAATTTGTAAAATATTAATGAATTTAGATCTACTTATTATCAGTTTTCAATTACTATTCATTTTGTCTTTCAAGGAATTAAGAAAATGTTATAAAATAAGTTATTAAAATGGTATCAATTGACTTATTTCATTGTGATTTTTATAGAGCACTTTTGTTTTGGCTCAAAGGACTACCTACAACATATAACATAAAAACATTATTAAAATAAAAACCAAAGTTTAATATAATTAAGAGAAAAATTCTTCTTAGAAATAGTATCTTCACAGGAACTTTGAAAATGGCTATCTAGCATACTTTTCAAATGATATCTATTTTCTCCCTTAAAAAGTTGTAATTATAGGTAATTTTCACTTTTTATCATTATTGTTTTTTATTTTCTACAATTTACACAGTGTCTTATAAAAATCTGATTCTTGGGCAGGTCTAAAGGAAGTTTGACAGCACTGTTTGCTGAGGACACGCACAGGTTGAAGAAACATTGTGGAAGGTAAGTTTCATGTTGACATATACTGACAGTTATAAACAAGAATATTCAGATTATCCTCCTCTTCGTAGTTGTTTCTTTCTACATGATCAATCCTACTTAAAGTGGTTTAAAAATTACGCCTCATATCCACCCACACCAGCCTCTGTAGGGCCAAGGCACACAGCAGGCAGGGTCTACCCCTTTCCCAGCAGGGCAAGCACTCTCCAGAGCCTAGCCTCTGGTGCAGGACCACCCCTTCTGAGGAGTACACTACCCCCCAGAGAGCATACATCAAGCCCAGACAGCCCACAACAGCCTGTGTGGGATCTAGGATTTCAGTAGGCCCATTTCCTCTCTTCCCCAGCAGGGCAGACACTACCAGCGCCTAGCCGTTGGCACAAGGCCACCCCTTCCTACCAGCAGACTACCACCAGAGGTTAAGCCCAGTGGCCAAGATTCACCCACTTCAACTTACTCAGGTCCCAGACACAGGACGCAGTAGCATCCTTTGAAGGATACCAGCAGGGTCTGGAAGCCCAACATCAAGGTGAGTTACATGCAATCTGCATGTGTACTACAAGAATATAGGAAAGAAACTATAATATCTCAGATTCACATTGCAAGAAAGGAAGACAAAGACAACATGAAAAAACAAGGGAGGAAAGTGCCCCAAACAAACCAGGACACTATAATAACAGAACCCATGGATGGCAAAGTTGATGAAATGTCAGAGAATGTGTTCAGAAGGTTCATAATTAAATGATCTGCGAATTAAAGACTGACCTAAATGAGCAAATACAAGCAAAAATTGATCACTTCAACAATGAGATAAGAGAGCAAACACAGGTAGCAAAAGATTACTTCAAGAGTGAGCTAGAGACCCTGGGGGAGGGAAAAAAAACCAGAAATGATTGAAATAAAGTATAAAATAAATAAAATAAAAAACTCAAAGAAAGCATAATCAACAGACTAGATCACTTGGAAGAAAGAACACCAGATAATGAAGACAAAGTAAACAATCTGGAAAATAAAGTTGATCACACAGTGAAGAAAGTTAGAAACCATGAACAGAACATTTAAGAATTATGAGATAGCACCAACAGACCAAATATAAGAGTTATTGGGATAGAAGAAGGCACCAAGTTTCAAACCAAAGGAATGCACAATCTCTTCAATGAGATAATATCAGAAAAATTTCCAAGCATGTAGAATGAAATGGAAAACCAAATACAACAGGCTTACAGGACACCAAATGTACAAAATTATAACAGATCTACACCAAGGCATATTATAATGAAAATGCCTAGAATAGAGATAAGGATAGAATCTTAAAAGCCATAAGAGAGAGGATCACATATAGGGGGAAACCTATTTGTATCTTAGAAGATTTTTTAACCCAGATCCTCAAAGCCAGGAGATCATGGAACAACATATACCAAGCTCTGAAAGAAAATGGATGCCAACCAAGAATCTTATATCCAACAAAAGTAAGCTTTATATACGATGAAATAAAAACCTTCCATAATAAAAGAATTTACAAAGAGAAAACCTGAATTACAGAACATCCTCAGCAAAATATTCCAATAAATATTCTATTGAAAAACAATGATGAAAATGAACAGATGGAGAAATTAAACTAAAGGAAAATCTAATAAGAGGAGAAACCAAGTCACGTTAAATCACAAAAATAAAAATGGCTGGGAATACAAATAATGTCTCAATAATAACCTGAATGTTAATGGCCTTAACTCACCAATCAATAGACATAGATTATCAGATTTGATTAAAAAAAAAGACTCAACAATATGCTGCCTCTAAGAGACACATATTATAGAAAAAGACATTCAAAGGACTGAAGGTAAAGGTTTGGGGAAAATCATACCACTCACATGGACAAGCAGGGGTTTCCATCCCATATCCAATAAAGTACACTTCAAAAAAAGTCAATCAAAAAGGATAAAGAAGGACACTACATTCTGCTCAAAGGAATCATACACCAACAAGACTTAACAAATATATATGCTCCAAACAATGGAGCATCTACATTCATTAAACAAACTCTTCTCATGTTCAAGAGGCAAATAGACCACAACCCATTAATTTTGGGTGACTTTAACATGCCTCTTTCATCACTAGAAATTATAGAAATCAATAATGCAATCAATAACTTGGACTTCACCTACATATATAGAGTATTCCAAACTTCAATGAGAGAATATACTTTTCTCTCAGCAGCACATGGATCCTTCTCTAAAATAGATCATATACTATGCCACCAATCAACTCTTAGCAAATATAAAAAGTAGAGATACTACCCTTTATTCTATCAGATCATAATGGAATGAAATTAGAAGTCAGTGATAAAATAAGAAATAAAATCCACTCCAACACCTGGAGACTAAATAGTATGCTACTAAATGAAGACTAGGTTACAGAAGAGGAAATTAAAAAGTTTTTAGAGGTGAATGAGAACACAGATACAACATATCAAAATCTCTGGGACACTATGAAAGCAGCCTAAAATGAAAGTTTATTGCATGGAGTTCATTCCTTAAAAAAAGAATGAGTCAACAAATAAATGACTTAACACTACATCTCAAAGCCCTAGAAAAAGAAGAACAAATCAACACCAAAAGCAGAAGAAGACAGGAAATAATTAAAATCAGTGTTGAAATCAATGAAATTGAAACAATTGAAAAAACTGACAGAACAAAAAGTTCTTTGAAAAAATAAATAAAATTGACAGACCCTTAGCTATGTTAACAAAGAGAAGGAGAGAGAAAACTCAAATAATTAACATACGTGATGAAAAAGGAAATATCACAACAGGCACTACAGAAATACAGACGATGATTAGAAATTTTTTATTATTACCTAATTATCTTCTGTATTATTTTGAAAATCTGTACTCCAATAAAATAGAAAATATCAAAGACATTGACAAATTTCTAGAGCCATATAATTTGCCCAAATTCAATCAGGATGATATACACAATTTAAATAGATCAATTTCAAGTGACAAAATAGCAGACACAATCAAAAGCCTACCAACCAAGAAAAGCCCAGGACCAAATGGATACACAGTGGAGTTTGACAACATCTTTAAAGAAGAATACCAATACTCTCCAATTTATTTCAGGAAATAGAAAAAGAGGCAGGCAGCACTTCCAAACTCATTCTATGAGGCCAAAATCACTGATTCCAAAACCAGGCAAAGACACATCAAAAGAAGAAAATGTCAGACCAATATCTCTAATAAAGACAGATGCAGGGCTGGGGATGTGGCTCAAGCAGTAGCGCGCTTGTCTGGCATGCGTGCGGCCCGAGTTTGATCCTCAGCACCACATACAAAGATGTTGTGTCCGCTGAAAACTAAAAAATAAATATTAAAAATATTCTAAAAAAAAGACAGATGCAAAGGTGCTCAATAAAATTCTGGCAAATCGAATACAAAAAACATATGAAAAAGAAGTGCACCATGATCAAGTGGGATTCATCCCAGGGATGCAAGGTTGGTTCAACATACATAAATCAATAAACGAAATTCATCCCATCAATAGACTTAATGAAAGAATCATATAATCATCTCAATAGACACAGAAAAAAATCATTTGACAAAATACAGCTCTCCTTTTATGTTCAAAACACTTAAAATTTTGGGGATAACAGTAACATATCTTAACATCATAAAGGCTATCTATGCTAAGCCCCAGGCCATCATCATTCTAAATGGAGAAAAATTGAAGGAATTTCCTCTAAAAACTGGAACAAGACAGGGATGCCCTCTTTCACCACTTCTATTTAAGATAGTTCTTGAAACACTGGCCAGAGCAATTAGATGAAAGAAATCAGAAGGATACACATAGGAAAAGAAGAACTTGAATTGGCACTATTTGGTGATATATGATTTTATACCTGCAAGACCCTAAAAATTCCACCACAAAACTCCTTGATAGTAAATGAATTCAGCAAAGTAGCAAGATATAAAATCAACACTCATAAATCAAAGGCATTTCTATATGTTAGTGACAAATCCTCAGAAAGGGAAATTAAGAAAACTATCCCATTCTCAATAGCCTCAAAAAATATAAAATAATTGAAAATCAACTTAACAAAAGAGGTGAAAAATATCTATACAATGAAAACTACAGAACCCTAAAGAGAGAAATCAAAGAAGACCTTAGAACATGTAAAAATCTACCTTGCTCTTAGATAGGCAGAATTAATATTATCAAAATGACAATACTTCCAAAAGCACTATACAAATTTAATGCAATTATGATCAAAATCCCAATGGCATTCCTCATAGAAATAGAAAAAGCAATCATGAAATTCATCTGGAAAAAAAAAGAAACCCAGAATAGCTAAAGCAATCCTTAGCAGGGAGAGGGAAGCCACTATACCAGACCTTAAACTACACTAAAGATCAAGAGGAGAAAAAAAACAACAGCAATGTAGTGGCACCAAAACAAACTGATAGACCAGTGGTACAGAATAGAGGACACAAAAACTAACCCACAAAACTACAATTATATTAGACAAAGGTGCCAAGAACATGCATTGGAAAAAAAGATATCCTCTTTAACAAATGATGCTGGGAAAACTGGAAATCCATATGCAACAAGATGAAATGAAACTCCTATCACTCACCATGCACAAAACAACTCAAATTGGATCAAGGAGTTAGGAGTACAACCAGAGATCTTATGTCTACTAGAAGAAAAAGTAGGCCAAAATCTCCATCATGTGGGATTAGGCCCCAATTTCCTTAATAAGACTCCTGTGGCTCAAGAATTAAAATCAAGAATCAATAAATGTGCTAGAATCAAACTAAAAAGGTTCTTCTCAGCAAAAGAAACAATCTGTGAGGTGAACAGCGAGCCTAAATCTTGGGAGAAAATCTTTACCCCTCACACATCAGATAGAGCACTATTCTGTAGGGTATATAAAAAAACTCAAAAAGCTAAACACCAAAAAACCAAATAACCCAATTAATAAATGGGCCAAGGATCTGAAGCAACACTTCTCAGAAGATGATTTAAAGTCAATTAACAAATATATGAAAAAAATGTTTATCATCACTAGCAATTAGAGAAATGCAAATCAAAACCACTCTAAGATTTCATCTCATTCCAGTCAGAATGGCAGCTATTATGCATAAAAACAACTGTAAGTGTTGGTGAAGATGTGGGGAGAAAAGGCACACTCATACACTGCTGGTGGGTCTGCAAATTGTTGCAGACAATATGCAAAACAGTATGGAAATTTCTTGGAAAATTTGGAATGGAAACACCATTTGACTCAGCTGTCCCTCTCCTCAGTCTATACCCAAAGGACACAGCCACATCAATGTTTATAGCAGCATAATTCACAATAGCTAAACTGTGGAGCCAACCTAGATGCTCTTCAGTGGATGAATGAATAAAAAAAAATGTGGCATATATACACAATGGGATATTACTCAGCAATAAAAGAGAATAAAATCATGACATTTGCAGGTAAATGGATGGAGTTAGAAAAGATAATGCTAACTGAAGTTAGTTAATCCCCCAAAAAACAAATGCCAAATATTTTCTCTGATATAAGGAGGCTGATTCATATTAGGGGTAGGGAGGGGGAGCATGGGAGGAATAGAGGAACTCTAGATAGGGCAGAGGGGTTGGAAGGGAAGAAAGGGGGCATGGGGTAATTGATGATGGTGGAATGTGATGATCATTATTATCCAAAGTACATGTATGAAGACATTAATTGGTGTGAATATACTATGTATACACCAGAGATGAAAAATTTTGCTCTATATATGTAATAAGAATTATAATGCATTCTGCTGTCATATATATATGTAAATATATATATATATGTAGATATATATATATGTAGATATATATATATATGTAGATATATATATATATGTAGATATATATATATAATTCAGCCTTAGAGCATGCAATCTTTTGTATCTTGATAACAAAGTCAAATTCTGTCTTAATTTCATACAGTTAGGGTTACTGAACCCTTCATGATCTTTTCTAAAAGGCAACATATATAAAGCTACAGTAACCTGCCTCTGTCACCAAATAACCAGGTCAAAATACCACAATATGACATTCATTCCTCTAGTCTCTGCATTTAAAAAAATTATATATGAATAATTTGTTTATATATATATAATAAATCATACTTATATATGTTTTATTATATATAATAAATATATATGAATATATTATTTATAACAAATAAAATTTGTTTTTTAAAATATACATGACACTAGGATTATTTTGACATGTTATACATACATTGAGTATAACATTCTAATTAGGATCCCATTTTTGTGGTTGTACATGTTGTAGAGTTTCACTGGTCATGTATTCATATATGAACATTGAAAATTTATATCCAATTCATCTACTTTCTTTCCTATTCCCATCTCCCCACTATTCTTTTCATTCCCCTTTATATTTTTTAAGTGCTGTTATTCAGCCTGTTAGACTCAGTCAATATTTCTGGTGAATTTGCCAATAACTATCTGAGAGGTATCTGAGAGGTCCTCTGGAGCTGGGCCATGTGGTTCAATTCCCAGTTCAAATAATCAGTAGCTGTATGACTTTGTTAAGTTCTCTGTACCTCACTTTCTCATTTGAATATTGGGGATAAAATTTGTACTGGTTCTCACAAATTGTAAGTACTGAATTAATTTCCACATATAACAACTTAAAACAATGCTTTCTACCAAGATTTCACAGAGTGTTATAATTGCCAAGTAAAAAGCATGCAGTGGTGTTTCAGTGTGGAATCTATAAAATGAGTAAGAACAAGCAGCAGCAGAAGATCTGCTAGAACATATATATAACAGAGCGTGTGTTTGTGAGATATAGATGGTGCTAAGACATGTGTGGCATTGCTTAGAGGTCAAAAGAGAAAAAAATTCAGTTCAAAGGACCAGAGAGAGAGAGAGAGAGAGACAGAGACAGAGACAGAGAGAGAGAGACAGAGAGACACTGACTGACTATATCTTAGACATGTCCAGACGAGCATGCTGAATTCCAACAGGCACAAGACAGAGCACAGTCCTCTTACTGGAAGGGAATCCTGTTGCGAGAGTGGCTGTGCTGGCTCAGCTTAGACCAGATTGAAGAAGAGGAAGGAAGCTTCTGGTTTGACAAAGATTAAGGTATAAGAAGGTAGAGCAAAATAAGAAGATAAGGATATTCTGGGGCACAAGCACCAATAAGACTATTAGAAGTAATATTTGGGACTTCATTTGGTACCTTTGGGTTCTGATGTGGGTTGGAATTATGGCTCCACTACATAAGGGCTCAGCATTCCTTAGAAAATTAAATGCTATAAACCTAAGTTTTGTCACTTTTCAAAGGAAGATCATAAGATTTATCTCATAAAATTACTTAAATGAGTAGATGCACACACACACAAGTACTGTACCCTTGAATTGCTGCAAATATATAGATACCCAGACAAATTATGAAGACAACAGTTTTGCCCACTTGGAGCTTAGTATGACATATAGCATGACAGAAATGCAAGACAAATACACAATAAACAAAATACTTAAGGAATTACATAGTATAATAAACAGTGTTAAGTGTTATGGAGAAAATGAAGCACAGCACAAATGCAGGATAGATGCATTGGTAGATACTGGTATGACTTTTCTTATATTTGATTTTATCAGAAATAAGGACTGGAGACTATAGTGAGAAAAAAATAGAGGTTGGATTTTGGACTAGAAATGAGAAGGTAAAATGGAAAAGACCCAAAGAATAGACATGCATGCTTGCCTGGAAGCATGGAGGGGCTTAAAATGAGACAAGACAGCATGTTTTAACTTTTCCTTCTACCACGTTTGTCTACAGGAGGATTCAGAGTAGACAGATGTTCTGGGCCAATATGGATTTCTTTCCCCTCAGAAAAGAGGGATCTACAGGAAAGAGATAAGGTATCTGAATTATATACAGGGTGCAAACCGTAGGTAGGTGAGCAACTTCAGGACTAGGTCAAGTGATGGGCAGTGAGATTGGGATAAGAACAATGGAATGTAGATATCAGTGTAGTCAAAAGATCATTGCAATTCAAACATTAGAGTATATGATCAGGAAGAAACAGAAGAGCATGCTTAAAATGTGATTCAGGTTAGTATAACAACCTCCTGGATCTGACAGGGAGAGGGGATAGTTTTCTGAGAAAATTCAAAGGATAAGGTGATTAAAAGAGAGGAGGCAAGGAGTTCATACAGCAGGGTATTGGAAAATTAGTTTATATATACTGACATTGTGGCATTATGACAGGAATACTGGAAAGAATAACAGTGATTTAGGTGCTTAAGTCTTAAGTAACATGAGGGAATAAATGTGGAGTTGGAAGTCTGTAAGAAGGAGTAATAGGCAATGTGTCTGATGTCATGACAGTCAAACCTTATGGGTTTTTTTCTCCAAGAAAAAGGGAGTGAGTATAATGTGAAGGCAGCAAAGAAAAGTAAGAATACTTTTCCCACCTTTATTACAGAACTTTGAGGGTGCTGTGTTTAGAATAATACAAATAAGGGACTTGTATCCAAAATATATAAGGAACTTGAAATGATGAATACCAACAACAAAAAACTCCAATTAAAAAAAAAGAAATATCAACCAAAAAAAATATCAATTAAAAAATGGGCTATCCAGGTATGATTGTACATGCCTCTAATCCCAGTAGCTGACTTGGGTGGCTGAGATAAGAGGATTGTAAGTTTGAGGCCAACCTCAGCCACTTAGTGAAACCCTGAGAAACTTAGTAAGATCCTGTTTCAAAATTAAAGTTAAAAACAAACAAACAAAAAAACCAAAACTGGGCATATAGCTTAGTCAAAAAGTGGTCCTGGGTTAGATCCTCAGTACCAAATAAATAAATAAATAATAAATAAATAAATAGATGGCTAAAGACCAAATTAGACACATCTCAAAAGAAGATATACAAATGGCCAATGAGCACATGAAAAAAATGTTTAGTCTCACTAATCATCAGGGAAACACAAAGTCAGAATCACCAGAAATCATCTCACCCAAATTAGACAGTTTATCATAAAAAAAGACAAAGTCACAAATGTATCATTAAAAAGACAAAATAAATAAAAAATGTTGACAAGGGGACTCAGAGAAAGGAAATTTGTACCCATTGTTGGTGAGAACATAAATTAGTACAGTCATTACAGAGGACAGTATGGAGATTCCCCAAGAAATAAAAATAAAACTGGGATATTTTCCAGCAATCCCACTACTTGGACATGTAGTTAAAGGAGATGGAATCATTATAACAAAAAGACACTTCAACTCCATTCATTGCTATTCATAATACCTAACAAATGGAATCCACCCAGATGCTCTTTGGTGGATAAAGAAAATGTGTCACATATACTATGGAATATTATTCATCCAGAATAAAAAAAATGAATTCCTGTAATTTCCAGCAACAGGGATGGAACTAGAAGTTTTTATGTTAAGTCAATCGGAAACAATAAGTCAAATATTGTCAATACGTCAAATATTGCTCATTTGTGAAACTAGTAAATCAATCTTGTAAAAGATTGAACTTCATTCTTCTACAAGATTGAACTTTGAGGGTGCTGTGTTTAGAATAATACAAATAAGGGACTGGTATGCAAAATATATAAGGAACTTGAAATGATGAATGCCAACAAAAAACTCCAAAGTTCAATCTTGTAGAAGAATGAAAGGGAATATTGGTCACATAAGAGACTGGGAAGGGAAGGGCGAGATGGAAGAAGTTCAATATGGGGCAGCAAAACTGGAGTAATTGTTTCTGGTTCTTCTTTATCACAGTAAGGGGACTATTTGCTAAAACAACCTATGGTATATTTTTAAATGACTAGGAGAATAAAAGATTAGGGCTCTACTTGATGTGTGAGGGGTAAAGATTTGCTCCCCAAATGTAGGCTCTATCTTTTCTCCAATGTATGTTCTTGGCACCTTTGTCTAATATAAGATAATTGTAGTTTTGTGAGTTAGTCTCTGTGTCCTCTATTCTGTACCATTGGTCTACCAGTCTGTGTTGGTCCCCAAAATCTTAACAAATAAAAATAATGTTTAAAGGGATGGAAATACTTATTACCCTGATTTGATTATTGAATATCATATATATGTTTAACTATCATAATATACCCCATAAAGATGTACTGATATTATGTCTCAAAGAAACAAACGAATATTTAAGATTGTGGTTGTAAAATTGAGAGATTTGGGGCTTCAGGGAAAAATGCATCTTAAGGTGAGGGTTAAGTTTCAGTTAAAGCATAATGTTAAGGGAATATGAAACAGATTGACTGAGGATTTAGGGGTATTGTGTGAAGGCTTTGAGTCAGGAGGCTGAAGGGTTCCTGGAGTGCAATTGCAAATAGGGATCAGAGTACAGCAAGGGCAGGTGAGGAGGAAATCTGCCAGACTCCAGGTCTTCAACACATGGGGGTAGGAGATGAGGACTAAGTGTTGGGGTACAGTAAAAGGCAGAGTCTTACCAGGAGTTCTCAGAATTCTCCAGCCAAAACTTATTATATGTTTCAGCAATTTCACTCTGCCTCATGGTTTTAAAAGACTAGGGCTGATCAGCTCTTAAATATCTAAACCATTGCCTCAAGATCTTGCTTCATCTTCAGATTTCCCTTTTTATTTGATAAGAAGTATGTTCTTCATTTGTGTATATTTTATTTTTACAGATACATGTATACGCGCACACACACACACACAGCTCTGAGATAAAAATGGCCTTCTTAAACATGATTCTCTACCATACGCATAATCCTGGGATCTATCTTCCTTGGAACTTCAATCATTTTGTCCTCTCAATATAAAAGCTGTTTATTTCTATTCTGAGTGAAACTCTTTGAGAATGATGCTCAAAAAAACAATACTGTGTCAGTACAGCTGATCTACAGTTGAATGTTAGTTTTAGGACTTACTGTGGTCCTTAATGAATTATGAGTTGTTGAGTCTATTAATCTTTTTTTTCCCCTACGACAGTTGGAGAGATAAACATGTTAATATTTTTGACACATAGTACAGTGTTTGGTATAGAGTAAGATGTCACTAAACAATGACTCAATTTACATTTTGTAATTTTTTTTTCTTACAGTGTTGGATTGAAGGCAGGACCTCCCACATGCTAGGCAACTGCTTTACCACCAAGCTACACTCCCCATAACTCTCTTGCTAGCTTTTCATAGCAGTTGATGCTACAGATTATCACCCTCACATTCTGTTCCTGTCAAGCCTCTGACAATGCTAGAGTTGAGCTACTATTTTTTTAATATTTTCCTCTTTACTATTTCTTTCTCTCTCAGCTTCCTTACTCTTTCATATAGTTCCAAGAAGCATCTCCAAGGTGACAGTTCCAAAATCTGCTTTCGGAATTTCAAATGCATTCACCTCATCTATATTTGGATCCCATATTGGCCACAGACCAGAATCAATAAAGAAATCTTCTAAACACCCTGAACCTTCTCCCAGATGAAATGAATCAGAATCTCAGAGGACAGAATCTATTATTGTGATGCCAAGAAAGATTTATAAAATATATATTATGAACTCATTAGTTTGTCACAAAGCTCATTTTTGTTTAATCCCCACTGTGACTAGAACAGTGTCTGACACACAGTGATTAATAAATGAATTAACTACTACATAACAGAATTAATGCATAATGTAAGAACAATCATGAAGAATGAGGTCATTAAAAGGAATAAGTGAAATGACTCCTGGAAATGCATGAGGACCCAATTAGTGCGTGTTGTCATGAACAAGTGGAAGTCCATTAAGAGGAATTAAATGACATTCTTCAACAAAGTTTGACATTGAAGAATTGGACACTTCATACATAAAATGTAGAGAAGAAAACATAAGTGGGGGGAAGAGCAATGAAAGGACTGCAGAACAAGAAGCTACCATTCTAAGTGTGCCCTGAGGGTTAAGTTGCCAGGGCTGAGCTAGATCCACTCAACTTAAACTATTTTGTTCAACTATAAACTTTGAGTAACCAGGTGTTCACATTTTGGTAACATTTTGCATATTTTTTCAGAAGCTTTCTGTTCAGAATAATATTTAGCCTACTTATGTGCCACATAAATCACGGCACATTTATTTCCTCTATATGCATTTGATAAACACCTGGATTTCGGTATTACATTTTTCTATCATCTTGCTATTATTCATTTTTGGAATCAGATTGTGGATACATCCATATGTTACTCTGATTTATCTGCATTTAATTGAACAAATGTTGCTTAAAAGGTGTTGATTTAAGAAGTTTGATTCAGAACACCTGTTTAATTAAACACACACACACACATACACACACACACTTGTATTGCTCATTCAAAAAACACAATGGAAATTTTGTACTCTTATTTTTTTCCCCTGATTTTGAATTTCTTATAGCATTGTGTTGGTAGTGCACATGAATAATTCCTAGCTTTTTCCACACTTTTCTTTATAAGCAGGTATGGCTTTTCTGCAAATTTACAAAATTTTGAATAGTTAGAAACAATGTATGTGATTATAATTAATCCTACTAAATAAAATTTTCCCTTAACCTTCTATATTCAAGTGAGTAGCAATAATCTTGGATTTACTTTTTCTCTAGAAATTTCAAATCAGCAGTTTCAATTCTACAGGACACTAAGCAAAGGAACAAACCATAGGAAAACTGGTATGCTATGCGTAATTTAATTTCACTAATAATAATACTGATTTTCTCAGCTGCTTCCCAGGCAGGCTCCTTTAGCATGGATCTATGTCTTAAACACTATCATTTCCAACACACACTGCACTTAGCATAACACTTGAACACAAAACATTTCTACTTTATGAACATCTGCTCACAGATTTTTAAAAACTGTTAAATGAATGACTATCCAAAAACAATTTCAGTCATTCAATAATATTTTCTAAACTTTCCCCTCTACAAGGGGTCATTGCAATATTAATTCCATGGACACTGAGGGTGGGCAGTTTATTGCAACCTCTGAAGGCTGGGTATTGTTTGAGAAAGGAATACACAAGAAATGTGGAAAATAGGATGTTGAAGCTGATGAGTCCAGGCTGCACATGTTGAGGTTAACTCGTTTGTGAGATGATGTGGGAGCAGCACAGAAGGCAAGTGATTCATGCAGTATTCAGCCAAGGGTCTTGATGGAGAGAGAGAGAAGAAGATGAGTTTCATCTGCTCACTGAGGAGTAGTCCCCAAGGAGGAGGAAAAAAATCAGAAGCTAGAATACCATTGAAGTCATGGTGGGTTTCAAAGAAGGGGAGAATTTTTAGAAGACATCAGTTTAAATTGCTAAATACAATCTTGTAAGAAGAAAGAAAATTGGACAGTGTCTATCTTTTTTAATATTTTAAAGAATTTTCCATGAGCACATTGTTCCACTAGGGGTTATGATGGGTTCAAAGAAAAACAATATGCTTGCTTATTCAAGAGAGTTCACAATTATGGAAAGAACAAAAGGAAATTGTAGTGATTGAATTAAAATACTAAATTATACAATACAGAGTATAAAAAACAATTTATATTCTCAGGATCACTTTACTAAGAAAGTCTTCCAAATATGTTTCTTTGAAATCAAAAAACAATAATGCTATGATTATTTGGGGAAATGAATTTCTATACTTGTGTTAAGGCTATATATCCTTCTCTTTGTTTGTAATATAGAAATAATTTATAGAAATCAGTTTTTGTCATTTATATAAATTTTGGCTTGACCAAATAATGTTTCTAAAATATTAGGTGTTTCTTTATGACTATGAAGATGTCATGATTAAAGTATATGAATCTGTATATATCTATATAATATTTAAAAAGCTATGTTCTTTTCAGCATAAAGATGCAATATTATATACCAGATAACAATTCATAATCCAAAATTTCTGCTCTCGCTTTCTGTGCATGCTTTTCTCCCTAGATCAACATCCAGATATTTTGGGGATTGTATTATGAAATCGGTACAAACTGCACCAGTCCTTGGGAGCCACTGTGTATCTCTGTTCTTACTTTGGTTCCTCTTGGCAACATTCACGGCTGGCTCAAATGTAGAAGGTGCCTAGCCATTGACACTACTAGGCAAAGGCACCGACTCTGTCTCTTGGTTCCTTCAAATTGATCTCTGCAGTGTGTTGGAAGGTTCTAGACTGCATGTAGAGGTTGGAAGGATAGCTTTGTATTCGTCGCTGTGAGCTGGATGTGGAGGGTTCTGTTGATTCCCAAATATTACATAAAATCTCTCAAATAATTGTTGTTTTTCACCACTTGATCACAAAATTCCAGGAGCCATTCTATCCTACTTTATTTATTCAGTTTCCTCTCTCTCCAATACTTTTATACAAGTACCTATGCAAATTTACTTTTAGTGACATTTACTGAAGAATTAATAACAAGTTCTGAGGTAGATACTATTATTAACTCTATTTTACAGATGAGAAAAACAAGGCATGCTAGGTAAAGCCTATATTTAAATGCAAATTTTGAGATTCTACAACCTTTGAGCTTTAAATGCTCTCAAAACGCCCTTTCATCATTACAAAAAAAAAAAAAAATGCCTAGAATTAAGGCTTGAAGGAGACTGTCAGTATGAGCTGCAGTTCAACCAGGCTAAATGGTTTGATGTATTAACAGTATGTGTAATTGCATTTTCATCAAACAAATGATAAAACCTTTTCATTTGGGCAGAATATAGTGAACATGACATGGAATTTGTAAATTAAGTTGTACTTGGCTCTTGGCTTGAACTCATTTTTCCATTAATGTGACATTATGCTGTTTATGGCAACTCCCTGAGCCTGTATTTCTTTGTCTTCACAGAGGAATAATAATGTCTATATTTAACATAGATCTAGCCCTGTTTGAAGAAGTAAGATAATACCTGTAAAGCAACCAGCAATGGTGCACAGAACTCTTATAAGGCAGCCACTAAAGATTACTTTGTCTTCTTTCCCTTATCCAAAAGATAAAAAAGTTAAACAATGAGATACTATATTTCACTATGCTTCTAGGTAGATTCTTTTTGCAATACAGAACTCAAGATAAAGAGGATAGTCCTATTTAAAACTCTTAAGTGCTGTACATAATTACTTTTTCCATAGAATGAGAGTGAAAATTAAAACAATTCAAAATTCACTAGTTGCTACAATTTTTCCTGAGATGGGTATGTGTTGATGATATTTACAACATTAAAGAATCTCCAATAACATATAATGCTTCACCATAGTAAAATACAACAGAGCTACTGATTCTAAGGGGTCTATAAATGTTTGTATAATTATTTGTGTGTAGCTACATTACGACATACTATTAAGCACTCAATCACGTTTGTATTATGGTTGTATTTGAAGTTCAAAAGTACAAATATCATTGTTAAATGGGTAATATAAGGCATTATTCCTAAACTCTAAAAATAAAAATAAACATTCCTAAAGAGTTTTGGATCAGTTGTAATTAGTTATTTATTCTGTGTTGGGAAAATCTCAGTATTAAGCTCAGTCCAGATGTTGCTTTAAAAATATTAGTATTAAGAATATATCACTTATATCAAACACAGAACAGCCATTTTTGCTCAGCTATGTAGATATTCCAATTCTTCAGGCCTAAATCCTGATTGTTGTCAGTTATACTTTCCACAATAAAATACTATAGGTTTTGCTGTATTCACACTCTGAGTACAAGTATTTGAATTTTTTCCTAGGTCTAGACATGTGTAGGTTATGCCTTAGAAGAAAACAAACAAATCTTGATAGTTAAAAGTACATTGGTTTCTATCTATAAACATATACACACATTTATGACACACAAAAGAAATTTCCACTCTACCAATTTGTTCTAGAGTTTACTTCAGCCAAGAGTCTTGCATGGATGATGGGTTCAAAAGTATCTTTTCAAAAGATGCACAAGGTAATAGAGAATATTTCTCAATAAGAAAACTCTTGTATGGAGCTGATACAGTTTGATTACAGTTTTTCTGAATAACAAGAAATAGTAAGAAAGTTAGGCAAAACACAGAACAATATAATGACCAAAGCCATTACTACATCATGAACATGGGCCACTTTTCTGTGAAAGAATGTACTATAGGAATTTCAAAAATCAAACAAAAAACAGCAATGTCATCTCTCTCTACAAAGTTGATTTCTCAACACTAGTTTCCTACTGAAAATTTCATTAAAAGCTGATTTTAAAAAACAAATCAAGATATGCAATTTAAAAGAGTAATTGAAAAATGAGCAACAATCTTGTGGAAAAATTCAGAAGCTATCACATGCAATATATCTAACTAGAAATTCCAGCTTTCATTAATAAAGGACTTATATTGTATGTCACATCCAATATAGGTGACATATTAATACTTAAAAAGGCATACTTTGTTTATCTGAAATTCAAATTTAACTAAACCACCTATATTTTATATAACAATTATCAAACTCGTGTTCCAAATGTATTTTAATAAATTAGTATACAATAAATTGGTATACAAAATGTGCTTTTAAAACTATTTTTAACTGCTGTTTTTCAAGTGCCTTAGGTTGAAAATAATTAACATGCCAAAGCAGCATATTTGGTGGATGTATTCTCTGAACACTAGCATAGTGCACACAATAGACACCAACAAAATATTTGCCCTTCACACCCACCCCACGTCCCTCCTATAACACTTCCTGCAAAACTACCAAAAATTACATGTTATTGTCTGCTTACATCTATCTTTTGCCCACTAGATTGTGAGATTCACAATGACCGGGCCTATTTCTTTTTGCTTTCATATCATGAATGTATAAAAGTACTCGGGATATGACAGATGTTTAAATAAATCCCAGTTGAATAAATAAAGAAAAAAATATTTTTAACTATTTAAACTTGCTATTAATTTCTGCATTTCCCTCTTGTTTCCTTTGATGTACATGTCTTTAAACATTCAGAACACCTTTCCAGTAAGGGGGTATGTTCTTAATCCTCTCCTGATGAACTTGTTTTAATCATCATTTTACTCACAAAATATGAGACTGAGACTTTAGGAAAAAGTGTCAGACTTGGGATGTAGGCATTAATTATTCACACACACATGCAAGTCTAGAACAGGGGCTTTAGGGTTGGGGTTATGCCTTTAATATAAATTTCTCTGTCTTACCATTCTTCCTTCCTCTCCAACACAGATTCACATCCAGCAATAACACACTTGCATTCTGATTTCTACAGTGTTATGGTAGTAGTAGTTTAATGAAATGGAAAAGCTACAGGAAGTTTGAAGTTGCTTGCATCCTGGAGTGTTAGAGTAGGATGAACGGGTAGCGGGTAAAGCACTGTGGAGGGGTGTCAATGGGATTCTTACCATGGGGTAGTGATGCTGGCAGTGATGATGACAAAACCAGCAACTCCAAGAAGAGAGCTACTGAGGGTACCTGACTTATATGGAAAAGTACCAGCTGGAGAAGTCTCTGTGGTATCTGAGAAAGTACAAGGATAAAATTAGCTGGACCCACCTGTGGTGTGAATTGTTCACTTTTAGTACCCCAAATACTCGTAGCACAATAAAAGTAGAATATGAGAGCAATGTTTTCTGGAAGAGGAAGGAGTACAGAGTCACATGTGTAAAGATAAGGCAGATGCAGAAATCTCAGGTGTACTTAAGTGATCAATGTAAATTTTAAAAATAAATACCAAGAAATCAACTATTTGGGGAACAACTTCCATTAGATATTTTTCTGAAATATATCCCTAAACCTAGGGCTTTTCTCTAATCCTCTTTCTCAGAAAAAAATAAAAGGCTTGAACTGCTTCAATACTTTTGCCTTAGTAAAACACCATTTAGTACAAACTTAAGCCATATATTATTAACTTTAATAAATCCTTTTCAAGCCTCCATTAAGTTTTACTCCAAGCAAACTGGAGGGTGTTATTCTTATGATAAACCTGTTAGTTTGCAATATTTTGGTTCAATTGAAATATTGCCCCATTAAGAATGCTTAATTTATAAACTACTTTCCAGAAATGTATCTATTGTTCTAATGGGGTTTACATGTAAAATTATGTACATGTGTGCATGCTTATGTGTCTAACATAATTCTTAAACAATTTAAATACCTACTTCCTATACTCATATATTAGATGACAACTTTTCATGTGAAAGTCCACTGAATAATGTACAGCAAAATACTGGCATTATTTAACCTATTTTTAGTAGTATTGTTCTTTTTTTCCTCCACTTCTTTAAATTAGTGGCAATCATGCAGTATATGTTGTATACACTCCAGCAACCCCACCCTGAGGGTGGAGCAGGCATTACACTTTAGGCCACATGACAATATTGCATAGAAGGGAAGCCGACAATTGAAATTGTAGGAGAAAATGTGTGGTCTGGATTCCATGTTTATTCAAAGAAATTTTCAGAGCAAAAAAATGTATATTCTTATAAAAGATTTGTAAGATTTCAAAGGGTACATTTCAAATAAAGTAGTTCAATAAATGGTTGTTATGTTAATCCATGGATTAAAATTTAATCACTCAAAGTCTGTTGATCTTTTGAACCATTGATGAGCCTTTATAAAGGTCTTTGGGAAACAGCCACTGCATTTTCAGGATGGAAAGAATGCTAAAGTCTAGAAGCCTAGAGTCACTTTCCAGTGGGAAGCAGGCTAACCAAATGGAACCATACCATATGGGCTTGAATTCCAGTCTTGCCATTTTCCAGCAGATTAACAGGGGTAAATTACTTAAACTGCTTACACTTAAATTTCCTCATCAATAAAATAGTGATTACATTTTACATTTCTCACTGAGTACGTTTGAGTTGTAAATGATTTCATATTTGTAAAATACTTTAATGCCAGGAACATGCAAAATGCTATGTGAGTAGTTAGAATTTCTCTAACTTTACCAAAACAAAAGAAAATAAAGACTTCTTGAGGGGGAAAAAATGTTGAATACAACAAAATAAAAATGAGCAAATTTAATAAAATAATTCACTATTATTACTATTAATTTGTTTCTATGTGTTCATAGACTTAGATTATGGTTTTGTGCTAGACACTTTTCATATACCATTTCAACCTTTCAATAATTGTTTGAAGATATATTATTATTAATTTGTGGACTAAAAAAAACAACATACTCAAAGCTTAGAAAGATAAATTGAATTCCTCTGTGTAATAACAGTGAAATAATGGTAGACCTGAATTCAACCAAGTCTTATGGTCTTTTATTCTAGTATTTATTCTACTGTGCACAGGAAGAATTCTGTCATTTATGGAAAGAATTTGCTCTGGAAAGATTTTTGAAAAGTTATTACATTTAAATCATTGCAACTACACAAAGTACAACTTGACTTATATTCCTTCCTTCACTCACTTAAATAATAATACCTATCAGTTTAAAGGCATCTACTAGTATGCAAGATGTTTCAATATACTGTTAAATTTCACAGGTTAAAGAAAGTATACACATTTATAGGTAAACATTTCAGGTTGACAGAGACTGAAAACTTTATGCTAGTAAATTCTAACTATGAATGATCTAGCTAGATGGGAATTAAAGCCAGGTATTTTAAGCTTATTCCACAAAATCTTATTAGCTTTTATGTAAATATATATATAAACCAGTGATCTCTATTTATTAACAAAAATATTACTTGGTGTCTTCTCTATTAAAAATAATTTCTGCATTACCTATGAAAATTTGAAGAGTATAATCAGTTTTTGTAGTTATAATGATGCTATTATGGGGAAATAATAAAAGGTACTTTCCTGACTATATCATGGCATGAAACCAAGAAATCAGAAAGCTTCTCAGCAAGATGGTGGGGGTGGGGAAGAGGAAGAGGCTTCACTGGGCTTCAAAACTGGACATTGAAAGCGCATCAGGGACTCAGGAGGTTGGATATGATAAGAAAGAAATCCCCAGCAACAGCCCTGCTTCCATGGCTTGAGGCACCAGCCAAAGTGGTCCCTTCATGAGCAAAGTGAAGGGATAATTGAATTAAAGGACTGAGGTATGCCTGGCTATGGAGAGATCAGAGATCAAAGACACTGCCCATCTAAACAAAAGGTGTGCTGCTGCATAACATCTTTGTGCAAGAAAGAAACTGCACCTTTCATGGCTGCCTGCAGAGAACAGAGGAAGGACCTATTTTGCAGCCATAGGGTAGGGGATAGCAGCTGGGGGAGAGCCAATTTGTGATACAACAGAACTTGGCCCTAAATACAGGCCTGGCAAACCCACACTGCATGACAGAGTGTGGCTAAGTGACCAGGAGAAAAATCAATTGTGGAGAAGCATATACACAGGGGAATACTGGTCATAGAAACCCACCCAGCTCACCGCCCACCCCCACCCCCACCTCCAATCTGGCAATTTGTAGGACCAGCTGGGAGAGACTCCAGCTGGGATTTTGAAAGGGTGAGGATAGAAGAGATTAAGTTCGAAGAATAAACCCAAGAGACCAGGAAATGTAGGGTCCACAGGTGATGGAGGGGACTAAGAATTTGCTATTCAACTGAATGACTGGAATCCAAGAAAAATCTCTGGGATCCAGTCTTCCAGTATAGACCCACAACTGCTGGGCTTGGACTTTCACCAATTTAAAATCTTCAGACCAATCACCCCCCAACAAAGAACCTAGAGATAACCCAAGCTTAAACCCTGCCTCCAGGAGATTCACCTATGGGATTCCCTTTTACACTCCAGCAACCCCACCCTGAGGGTGGAGCAGGCTTCACACTTTAGGCCACAGGACCTAATACTGCAGAGAAGGGAAGCTGACAATCATTTGAACTCCAATTGAAACAATTCTTTAATCTTTCATCAAGTTCTTTTATTTGTTTAATTTTATGTTTTTTTTCTTTTTGCTTTTCTCTATTTAATTGTGACCTCAATGGGGTTCATAGACAGTTATACATACTCATATTTGTATTTTTTTCTCATTGCTACCGTTTTTGAAGCCAGTATTTTTCATGGATAAATATTTGAGGACTATGTTTGATTACTATATTTCAGTTTTGTTTAGGATTCTCTCATTTTTATGTTTATTTTAGTTTAATTTTTTTTACTTTATATATATACATATGTGATTTTTTTCTATCAATTTTGTTTTCCATAATTGTCTTTCACTCTTTCCTAACAGCTAATCTCTATTGTTCTCTCTCATTCTTCTTTTAATTTTTTCACTTCTATTTTTTCTCCTTCTTCCTTAAAATCTTCATATCCTACATCACTTGTATTCTCTTTCTGTGCACCATTCAAAATTTGTAAAATTTTTTTCAAGCTTACTATAATTACTGTGGGCAAAACTGATCACATCATTTGTGACAATTAATACTGTAGATGTCATAGCAGGAACTATTTCATTTATGATGTATATTTTCTGCATTGGTGATGGTTATTGCTTGTCTCTCCCTAAATGGGGAGGTACTATGAACTTTCAGAGACACAACAAATCTGCAGGGTATAAACTCTACTGTCTCATATCCATAGTTAGATGGGTAGACAAACAAACATGAAAAAAACAAGGAAAAAAATGGTCCAAATAAACCAAGATACTCTAATTACAGAATCCATTGACAACACAGTGAAATAAATGTCAGAGAAGGAATTTAGAATGTTCATAATTAAACTGATCAGGAAAGTAATGGATGATGTCAAGTGAAATCAGAGAAAATATGGAAAATGAAACATCACTTCAGTAAAGAGATAGACAGTTTGAAAAAAAATCAAGCTGACATCTTCAAAATGAAGGAATCCATAAGCCAAATTAAAAATTTAATGGAAAGCATTGTCAGAAGACTAGACAACTTGGAAGACAGGATTTCAGGCAATGATGACAAAATACATCATCATAAGTAGGATATGAAAATCAATAAATATAAATCAATTGCTTTCCCATACACCAATGATGAATAACCTCAAAGAGAAATTTGAAAAACGATCCAATTCATAATAGCCTCAAAAAGGAAAAAAAAAAAACTGTGAATCAATCTAACAAAAAAGATTTAAGACACCTACAATTAAAACCACAAAATAATAAAGAAAGAAATGGAAAAAGACTTTAGAAAATAGAAAGATCTCCCATGCTCTTGAATAGGCAGCAATAATATTGTCATAATGATCACAATACCTAAAGTGCTATACAGGTTTAGAATGATTTCTGATAAAATTCCACTGAATTCTCACTGAAATAGACAGAGGCATTGTGAAATTCATTTGGAAAAATATGAAGCCCAGAATAGACAAAGCAATTCTCAGCAAGAAAAGTAAATCAGGAAACATCTCAATACCAAAAATTAAATTATACTATAGAGCTACAGTAACAAAATCATAATATTTACACAAAAACATACACAAAGACCGATGGAACATAATAGAAGACGTAGACAGACCCACATGAATACAGTTATCTTCTACTGACAAAGGCACCCTAAACATACATTGGAGAAAATATGTCCAATGTGGTGCTTGGAAATCTGGAGAACTTTATTTATGTAGTTTTTGTAGTCAGCTTACTCACTGCTGTGACTAAAGCACCCAATCAGCAGAACTGTAGAGGGGAAAACATTTACTCAGGGGCTCAGTTTCAGAAGTACTAGTCCATAGAATCCTGGCTCTATTTCTCAGAGTTGGATATGATGTAGAACATCATGGCAGAAGAGTATGGCAGAGGGAAGCAGCTCATATGGTGGTCAAGAAGCAGAAAGAGAGAGACTCTACTTGCCAGATACAAATATATATACCTCAGTGCCATGCCCCAATTCCCACCTCTTCCATCCCCCCCTCCACAAATTCAGTTACCACTGAGTTAATCCCTATCAGGGGATTAATTCACTGATTGGGTTAAGGCTTTCACATTCCAATCATTTCTTCTCTGAATCTTCTTGCATTGTCTGACATGTAAGATTGTGGGGGACCTCTCACATCCAAATCATAACAATAGTAGAACAAAATTTAAACCCTATCTCTCACCATGCACAAAAATCAACTGAAAATCGATCATTAGACCAGACTAGGCATTAGACCAGAGACACTATTCCTACTAGAAAAAAAATGTAGGCCCAACACTCCAATATGTTGGTTTAGGAGCCAACTTCCTCAACAAGACCCCTAAAGTTCAAGAAATAAAACCAAGAATCAATCAATGGGATGGTATCAAACTAAAAAGCTTCTTCACTACAAAGGAAACAATCAAGAACACGAAGAGATGGTCTACAGAATGGGAGAAAGTCTTTGCCATTTCACTTGAGGTAGAGCACTAAAATCCAGGATATGTAAAGAATTCAAAAAACTCAGCACCAAAAAAAAAAAAAAAATTAAATAACTAAATCAATAAATGGGCAAAGGAACTGAACAGGTATTTCACAGAAGAAATACAAATGGTCAGCAAATATATGAAAAATGTTCAATATGTCTAGCAGTTAGAGAAATGAAAATCAAAACCTCACTGAGATTCTATCTCACTCCAGTCAGAATGGCAATTATCAAGAATAGAAGCAACAATAAATGTTGGCAAGCATGTGAGGGAAAAGGCACACTAATACATTGCTGTTGGGACTGCAAATTGGTGAACCACTCTGAAAAGCAGTATAGAGATTCCTCAGAAAACTTGGAATGAAATGACCATTTGACCCAGTTTTTCTACACCTCAGCTTATACCCAAAGGATAAAATCAGTATACTGCAGTGATTCAGCCACACCAATGTTTACAGCAGCTCAATTTACAATAGCCAAGGCATGGAACCAACTTAGGTCCCCTACAACAGATAAATGGATAAAGAAAATGTAATATACATGGACAATGAAATATTAATCAGCCATAAAGAATGAAATTATGGCATTTGCTGATATATGGATGGAACTGTAGACTATCATGCTAAGTTAAATAAGTGATTCTCAGAAACCCAAAGGTTGAATGTTGTGATATGAGGATGCTAACACACAATAAGTGAGACTGGAACAATAGACGTTCACTGGGTTAGACAAAGGGGAAGGGAGGGAGTTTGGATTAGATAAGACAGTAGAATGAATCCCACATAACTTTCCTACGTTCACTAGTGAATACAAGACCAGTGTAACTCCACATCATGTTCGACTACAATAATTTGATCCTAATTAGAATTAGTTATACTGCATGAGTGTATAATATGTCAAAATACATTCTATTATATATATATATGTGTGTGTGTGTGTGTATTAAAAAAGGAATTAGTTTCTCATGAAAAATGTAAAGTACTGTCAATTTTCTTTCTGAAATTTACATTTGAAAAATACTATAGTTATTTCCATAAAAATATATTCTTAGATAACATCTTATAGGTTTTTTATATTTATATGAATCAATAAACCAAAATTTTAAGGAAAAAAAAATGATGCTATTATGGATTGAGTGTGTCCTTCAAAAGTGCATGTTTATCCTGACCCTCAGAATGCTATTACTAGGATACTTAAATCAAGAGCGTAGAATTCCTCAGGAATGAGAAGAGTGACTTTATGAAAGAGATTCCTAAGATCTCTCTAGCCTTCTTGCTGAATATGAGGCTATCAGGAGAAGTTGGCAAGCTGCAACCTGCCTGAGGGCCTTCACCAGAATCTAACTATCCTGGCTCATCCCCTTTATGTAGTCTTTCAGTCTCCAAAAATTTTAAGAAGTTTCTTATTTAAGCCACTCAGTCTACGATAATGTGCACCCCATCCAAACTGAAGGCAGATGCTATTATAAATGAGAGTTTTCTTGATTTACTGTCACATTGTTCCTTAGCCTATAGACATGCAGTGATTTTTGTATGTTAATTTTGTATTCTCCAACTTGGCTGAATCATTTCATTTGTTCTAAGCATTATTTAAAATCTTCAGGATTTGCTTTATACATCATTCATGAAGAAATCATTTTAGGTCTTTGTTTCTGATTTTGATACTTTTTATTTCTTTTTCCTGGCTATCTGCTGCGGATAGTACCTCCAGGACTGTGTTACCTGAAATGGTTAAAGTGGGCTTTCCTTTCTCATTCCTTACCTTACAGGAAAAGCTTTCAGTTTCTCACCATTGTGAATTTGGCTTTGAGCTTTGCAAGTATTTTGTTGTGGATTTGTGTATCCATGTTCAGAGATTTGGGTCTTCTTTAGTGTCTTTTCTGGCTTTTTTATCAAAGCTTTTCTTTCCTTGTGAGTTTGTGTTTCGTCCTCTTCAATTTTTTTTTTTAAAGAGATTGAGAAAGAGATTATTTCTTAAAATTTTTCTAGAGCTCATCAATAAAGCCATCTGGTACTATGATTTTTCTGTTAAAAACTGTTTTTATTACAGATATTACATTCATAATAACAGATCTCAGATTTTCTATTTTTCTTGACTCTGTAGGTGGTCTACTTCCAGAAATTTATCAATTTCCTCTAGGTTATTCAGTTGTTTGTCTCACTGAAATTTAATGGAATCAGAGAAGTCTTCATTAGGGAGAAACTCAGAGTTAATTAAGACAAATAAATGTCATTTAGACATGCAAGGAATATTTAAAGTTGCAATATCTGAATGCCATAGGCTTCTTCCGAATGTCCTCATACAATTGTTAAAATCTGGTTCCCAGACATTATTTGTAAATATCTGTTTTAGTAGTTTGGGAAGAAAATCCAGAAATGTATGTTTAATAAGCATGACATATAATGTGCATTGAAAATAGGCACAAGAATGCCTTAAAAAAAAGACTATTATGCTAAGAATACCAAGTTTTTACCAGAAAGAAAAGGATGTGATGAATGAGATTAGTTATAAGAAAATTGCATGTTACTTTAGTAACTTTAGACACCACTAAAAAGTTTTAAGTGGAGAAAATGTCAAGAATAGTTTAGTATTTGGAAGACATTACCAACAGAGTTGTGAGGAAGCTGAATTTCAATCAAGATATGGACACAAGTGAAGAGATTCTTACCAAATCTAACAGAAAGTGAATTCTATTCTGTGTGAGATGGTTAGGAGCAGTATAAATAAAGAAAAGAAAGAAGGGGAAAATTTAGGAGATAACCTAGGTTTCAGATGACTTGTAAATCTGAATTAAAAAAAAAAAAAAGAGAAAGAGAGAAGTAAAAACAACCCTGGGGCTTTTAGCCCAATTGGCTGCAATACAGATAGTGACAGAGACATTTTTCCTCTTCCTTTTGCCTTAAGGTCTAGAAGCATTTGGCCAATCATTGAGAAGGTATTGAAGGTGTAGAAGAAAGATGGAAGAGAAGTCCTTTAGATGTATTCGATCACTTGTTAATAGTTAAGGCACTAGTGGGTCAGAGATTGCTTTATTCAGGTATCCAATTAGAATGTTGAAAGTCCTTTAAATAATGTGTACAGAGGGAAAGTTAATGCATCTGTCAACTTTTATATTTTTATTTACTTTGATCACTTAAAATTTCAATAATGTTGATTGTGACTTTATTAAGTGGTATGAACATATTTGTCTTTATCATGCAAATGTCAAATATATGTGAAGCACTTAAATTATTAAACAGAGAAAATTTTAAGTTATCTCTGTATGCATGTGAAAAGTAATAACTCCAAGGCAAGGATTAACATCTATTTTCCTAAAAGGTCTGAAATTTTAAGTTCTGCAGCAGTATTCATTCATCATAGCTGAAATATTTTCCCTGTATTTCACGGAGTAGAAAAAAGTGTCAATTTTATTCCAAGCCAGAGAAGATTTCTCTATAGTTATTCATCAAGAACAGTGGCCTAGGTCACAATTTATGCTCTAGATTTTAAAATTTGACCTCTGAAGGTTGTTCACTTTCATCTTTAAAATTCGTTCTTAAAAAACAGATACTGAAAGATTTAGTTATAAACTAAGTATATTAATAATAACTCTAGACATCTATATAGGACATTTCAAGAATTCTCTTTAAAGGGCTATTTTAGACCTATTAAAATATTTAGATATGTCATTATTTATCTAATAATGATAAAAATAGCAGGTTTCCCATTTGGGGCCAAAAATAGGGACATTTTAAAAACTTTAATATTCATCCAATAAATTTTATATTACAGAATTTTAGGTAAGATTGATGATCCATGATAGGAGAATACTAAGCATTTTAACAAGAGGAGTAATGCTTTTTGATATCCCTTACCTAGGTGCATTTCATACACTGGTTAATAAAGATTGAACTTGAATCTTTATTTCCAAAGATTAAGACAACAAATTCAAATGGAAATTTGATTTCATTTCTATGAAAATTAGTGAGACAATGTGGCTTGCTCAAAATTACTCACTTAACAGAATCAAGTTTTTCAAGGTTAAGACCTGAACATTTTCCTCCTACTCAATTCTTTAATATCCTCACTCTAGTGATTTCATTTATATTAGGAATTCATGCACAACTAAATGCCTAGATTATTCAGGAGCTTTGAATTTGTAATGATGTTGGGAGGAAAATCAATTTAGATAATCAAATGGGCAATGATGTCTTGCAATCCTTAATTATTATTTTTGTTTAGGTTAGTTTAAGACTATAAGTTAATTTGAAACACTTACAATGTATAGGAAAACTTGATCACTTTGGCCTTTATCTTTTTTCACAGAGGAAGCTTCAATAACATTTATCTTCTTCGGTGCATTTAAAAATCAGTGAGGGGTAAAGATAAATTTTACTTGACCAATAGGAAAAAAAATGGCTGTAAACTGGTTCTGAATGCACATCATGTAGTTTTCATCTTCTGACAGAGCAGTATTTTAGAAGATAACAGAGAGCAGAAATTTATGGCAGGTGCATTACTACTTAGGAACTAATCTTACCCACATGGCTGTTAACGTGAAATATGGATTTTAATAATCCTGGCTCTGTGAGTTGTGTGATCCTGCCTGGTGGGGAATGTGATTAGCCATAGCCTGAAAGATTAATTGAGATATATAGCACATGATTACATCAAGTGAACTTCAAGTCCCCCTGATTATGCTAGAGTTTGCATAGTTAGTGTTACAAAGTTATAGTGAAAGAACTAAACTAAAAACAAATCAATCAATAATTTTTTTATGACAAGAAAGAGAACACATCTTTCCTTAGTTCATGATAAAGGTCGCTTGAATAGATTATAAAAGTATTCCAGAGGCAGGAAAATTTTCTAAAATAGATAGGTAGAAAAATAAAGTGAATTCATTTGTAAGAGTTTTGAAACTTCTTTGATTATTATGCCTATTATTTAAAGTAGAATTTTATTTGAGGTAGAAAAAGTGTTTGACTTTAGAAAAGTCATTTAGGAAGGGAAAATTTGAAATTAAATTTTAATTAATGATCATCTTATTATTTTCTAGAAGAGATAAGATAGTGACTTAGTTTTTTTCTTAAGTCAACAGTTTTGCAAAGTATTTCCAATTATGAATATAACTGCCAAATAAAGGATCTAAAAAATTGCTCAATTACCATCTATTAGGTTTTAGATCTTATTAAATGATAATATTTACTTTAAATAAAATAAATGAACTAATGAAGCCTATTACATATGTAAGAGTAAGAAAAGCATTTTAATAAAATTGCTTAACGGTAACACTAAGTTCCAAAGACATACTTTTTACAAAGACCTACATAAAATAGGCAGCCCCATTATTGACATTTCCCAATGCATAAGATAAAATTACACCTATCCACATTTGAGAAATGTAATCCATTGCTTCCCACCAAATTTATTCTTTCTACATTTATTTTTTTTTAATCATGGTACTATTAGCCAATATTGACATCGTCTTTTTAAAATTTTAATCCCTAAATTAAACAAAGGTCAATTATTAGATATTTAACCAATGACTAATGTACAGCCCTAGTAAGTTTTCTCTTTAGAGAAGGCTTTAATGACACCTCCCCCCACCACCTTAACTATGTCCACTAGACTAGAATTTGTCTGAGTTTCCATTACACTTCCTTCTAGTTGATAGTTCATTATTCTGGTAAATGGTGTTATTATTTGTGCTCTTGATGGTAAGGATTCTGACCTTGAAGGCAGGGACTGCATAATCTTATCACCTAACACAGTATAAGTCTTAGAGTTTTTGTTTTAAAAATAACTGAAGAAATATATCTTTTCAAACTCTCTCTCTGCTCTTCTTTGTGCACTGTGCTCTTCACCAGTATTATATTCCTTCCTAATCCTAACAGAGCTAGCCTCGTTCAAAACTGTACACACTAGTTTAATCGACAACTGCACTCTTTTTTCCTCTTTTTGTGCTATTTGTTTATGAAGGAAAATGAGGTATTCAACAAGTAAATGTGCCATTAATAACCAAAAAAAGCCACAGATTTGCGAAAGTGAGTTCCTACTCTAATAAAACCTACCAAGCATAGGATGATACACTCAAGACTCCAGGAACCTAAGGACACACATTAAGTAGTCACCTCTATTACTGAACTCAGACACATGAAGGCAATTTTAGGACTCTACTTGGTAATGGTGAAAGATTGGTTATCATTCAAGTTAGAAATTTTAATAACTCTCCTTAGAGCACATCTGGACTAACTGACCATATTCTAGAACTCCAGGCCCAGAGGGGAGTTCTAAAATTTTGAAGGAAACCACAAAGCAAGCATTATTTGATCTTTTGTGGTTCTGGGAATCCCTACCAGGGCCTCTGGCATGCTGTGCAGATGTTCTACAACTGAGTTATACCTTCAGCCCAAGAGAGTACTACTTCTTGTAAATGACAATGAAACTCAGAATTCTAGGAAGGCGGACAGAATAAAAAAATAAATGTGTTCTCCAGGCATGGGGTTGCAAGCTATTTTCAGCTTCTCTATAGGCAAGGCACACATATTCCAAATATGAGGCCAGCCTTGTCAATTTATCCAGACTGTTTCAAAATTAAGGGGGTCAGAGCAGTACTGAAAAAAAAAAAGTGTATGTATATGTGTTTTCAGGAGAGATTTCTGTATATTTTGGTGAGACACCTCAAAATGGGCAATTAAATGGAATTTGGAGATGTTTAAAGCAGCCATAGATTTCTTTTTACTATTGATTTGCTAGCTTTTTCTTTTTAACCAAATAAACTATAGTTAATGACCAAACTGAACTTAGCAAAAGGAATGATGTTTTTCAAGAATACTTTTTTTTTTTTTTACCACAAATGGTAAATATTTGAGAAAATACATATGCTTACTCTGATTTGATCATTTTTATATAATGTAAACAGGTATGGGAACATTACATGTAATTCCATACATGTGAAAATATAACTTTTATGTATATAATTTTTATCCTCCTCCCCCGTACTGGGGATTAAAGCCAGGGGTACTCTATTACTGAGCTACCTTCCTGGCCCTTATTTATTTATTTATTTTAACTTTGACATGGTGTTTCACTAAATTGCCCAGCCTGGCCTCAAATTTGTGATTCTTCTGCCTCAGCCTCCTGACTAGCTGGGATTAAAGGTATGTGCCATCACACCCACATCATCAAGTAATGTTTATTTTACCTATATTCTACATATCTTAAAAGCTAAATATAAACATAGAATTTTTTAAAAAGGAAATGTATTTAGAAATAATTAAAGATATACTAGTAACTGCAAATTCATGGGTTGCTGAACAACACACACATTTTAAGGGAAAGATATATGTTTTCTTCTGAGAAGGACTTTGGTGACTAATGACAGAGGAATCTTCTCTTGATATAATTTTTGCATGTTGATATTTTTACTCCTTTTTCTTTTTAAAAAATATTTATGTTTTAGTTGTAGTTGGACACAATGCCTTTATTTTTATGTGGTGCTGAGGATCGAACCCAGGGTACGCACATGCTAAGCAAGCACTCTACCACTGAGCTACAACCCCAGCCCTTCCTTTTGTCTTTTTAAAAATACTTGTGTCTCATCTTAAAAAGTATCATAAGTTGCCAAGAATAGCATGTCCTTTTAGGGATATATAGAATGAACATATAAATAAAATACTCTTAAATAATTTAAATATGGTTGGAAAATGGTAATATCATGTACTTCATATATTGAGAGTCATTAGTCAACTTTTGATGGCAAATAATTTTTTTTCAGTTTTTAGTATTTTCTTTTATCTTGATCAACAGCATGAATGAATTTCTTCCATTTTTCATCTTCATCTAGAAATCACTATTCAGTTATACATAGTAAAACATAGATCTATTCATCAAGTTCACTTTTTAATATCATAGAAAGAAATCAAAAGTCATTCTGGCTTCTATTCTTCATCTTCTAATCCATATCAATTTCACAATCCATCTGATTTACTGAGCACTGAATCAGATCCAAGGTACATACCTAATATGTTGCTGCTTGGGACAATGCAGAGACTTGTGTGGAAATATTGAGCAAAGCAGAGAAGAACTCAGGGCTAAGAGTAGTTTTAGACACTGGGATTAGAAAAGCACTATGTATCTAGGTAGATACATAGATATACACACTCATCTCTCTCTACATGTCTGCATGTGCATGCATATACATACATTTGTTTTATTTTCCTTCACTTATAATGCTTTAGCAACTCTCCACATTCCCGTGACGGTCCAACACAAATTGTTCAGGAGCGTTTATTTCTATTCTTATTGTGTTTATAATCCTACACATGAATCATGATCATTTAATATAAGATAAAAATAATTAAATTTCAAACTTGCCTTGATGAAATGAAGGACACCCAACAGAATTATTCAAATGTGCGATACCTCAGCCAAATAAATGCTTAAAATATTTAATGGCTAATCCCTCTATATGTTGAAATTTTGTTAATAGAGACATTATATAAGATTGATGGATTTTTAACTTGTAAAATTCCAGGATTTATTTTAAAAGTAAAAGAAAGTTATAACCCACTTCATGTTTCTATATTCACTGATTATATTTCCAGAGGTCATTATATGTAATTTTAGTCTTTGGAGTCAAATCTGATTTGCAATTAAGTTGACCAGCTTGTAGCTTTATTAATCTGGTTCCACTTCTGTCCTCTGGATTTTTGCATGTTAAATATAGAAACAGTTGCCAGGAGTGGTGGGGCACACCTATAATTCCAGTGGCTCAGAGGCTGAGACAGGAAAATTGCAAGTTCAAAGCCAGCCTCAGCAATGGAGAAGAGCTAAGCAACTCAGTGAGACCCTGTCTCTAAATAAAATACAAAATAGGGCTGGGGATGTGACTCACTGATTGAATATCTCTGAGTTCAATCTCTGATCCCCCCCCCAAAAAAAAAAAACATAAAATAGAAATAAGGCCTATCACATAGGCCTTAAAGTTATTATGTAGATTAAATATAAAGAACACCATTTAGTTATCAGCAGAATCAAAGGACTCATAAAATGACAGACATATTTATTAACAAAAAACTATCCCTATATGCCACATCATGATCCTATATTTAGAAGTCCCCCAAAACTCCACTAGCAAAGTAGCAAGATATAAAATTAACATATAAATCAATTGTGTTTCTATATACTCATGAAGAATAAGCTGGAAGAAAAATTAAGGGTACTCTCCAATTCACAATGGCCTTGGAAAATAAAATACTTGGCAATCAATCTAAAAAATGTAAAAGACACCTACAATGAAAACCATAGAACACTAAAGAAAGAAATGGAAGACGACCTTAAAAGATGGAAAGATCTCCCATGTTCTTGAATAGGCAGAATAATATTGTCAAAATGGCCATATTACCCAAACTGCTATACAGATTTAGTTTAATTTCTATTAAGATTTCAATGATATTCTCATTGAAATAGAAAAAAGCAGTCATGAATTCATCTGGAAAAAAAATAAGGGGCCTAGAATATCCAAAGCAAACCTTAGCGAGAAAAGTGAATAGGAGGCATCACAACAGCAGATCTTAAATTATACTACAGAGTTATAGTAACAAAACTAGATAATTGCAGAGAAACAGAGGTAAAGACCAATTCAACAGAATAGAAGACACAGAGACAAAGCCAAATATATACAGTTATCTCATACTAGAGAAAGGCACCCTAAACATACATTGGAGAAAATATATCCTATTCAAAAAATGGTGTTGGAAATCTGGAAATCTTTATGTAGTAGAATGAAATTTAACCCTTATCTCACCATGCACAAAACTCAAAGTGGATCAAAGAACTAGGCATTAGACCAGAGACCCTATAACTACTAGAAAAAAATGTAGGCCCAAACCTCCAATATGCCGGCTAAGGAGCCATCTTCTTCAACAAGACCCCTAAAGTTCTAGAAATAAAGTCAAGAATCAATCAATGGATAGTATCAAACTAAAAAGCTTCTTCACTACAAAGGAAACAATCAAGAACACGAAGAGATGGTCTACAGAATGGGAGAAAATCTTTGCCACCTTCACTTGAGGTAGAGCACTAAAATCCAGGATATGTAAAGAACTCAAAACACTTAATACCAAAGAATCAAATAACCCAATCAATAAATGGGCAAAGGAACAGGCATTTCACAGAAGAAATTCAAACAGTCAGCAAATATATGAAAAAATGTTCAACATTTCTAGCAGAGAAATGCAGATTAAAACCACATTGAGATTCCATCTCACTCCAGTCAGAATGGCAATTATCAAGAATAGAAGCAACAATAAATGTTCAAAAGCATGTGGGGGAAAAGGTACATTCATACATTGCTGTTGGGACTGAAAATTGGTGCAACCACTCTGGAAAGCAGTATAGAGATTCCTCAGACAACTTGGAATGGAAACACTATTCGACCCAGTCATCCCAGTCATTGGTATATAGCCAAAGGACTTAAAATCAGCATACTAGAGTGATGCAGCCACATCAATATTTACAGGAGCTCAATTCACAATAGCCAAGCTATTGAAACAACCATGTATGTAATAGAATATTTCTCATGCATAATAAATGATGACTTTATGACATTTCCCACTAAATGGATGGATCTGGAGACTATCATGATAAGTAAAATAAGTCAACCCCTACCCTGCCCACCAAAACAAAACAAAAATAAAAAAACAAACACCACACACAATGGTGGAATATTCTCTCTGAAATGCAGATGTTAACACATAACAAGGGGAGGGGAAAGAACAGAAGTTGAGTTGATTAGACAAAGAGGAATGAAGAGAAGAGGAAATAGGAAAGATAATGGAATAACTCTAACATGACTTTCCTATGTACATGTAAGCATATACCACAGTGAATTTCCACATTATATCCACAAGAATAAGATATACTTGGTGTTTGTATAAATATGTCAAAATAAACTCTGTCATGTGTAAAGAAGACTATTTGGGAAAATAACTGTAACACTTTATTTCATCTAAGGAGGAAAATCTTAAAAATCATCCTCTGGTTTAATATAATTTACATAAGCATAGTTTATTTGTTCTAAACTTGGTCAGAAAACACAAGCAAATGATCAGAAAACATAAGGAAGAAAAGTATTGATATATATTTTATGTGAAAGCAGCTAGTAAACCAAAGTTTAAAAATCAAATAAAGATTAGAAAAAAACAAAGTCATTACTAGTAGTAAAGGGTTTTAAAATTGGGCCAGGCACTGTGGCACACATCTGTCCTCTGACTCCAGAGGCTTGAAAATTCAAGGCTAGCCTCAGCAATTTAGCAAGTCCCTAAGCAACTTAGTAAGACCCTGTCTCAAAATAAAAAGGGCTAGGGATGTGACTCAGTGGTTAATCACCACTGGGTTCAATCCTCAGTACCCCCCCAAAAAAAAAAGTTTTAAAATAATAGTTATAGGAATTATAAGCCTGTTTCTTAAAGTTCATATTTTCATTTATTATGTAAAAGAAAGCTATCCACCCCTAGACAATTTACCTGATGCTATACTGCATTAGAAATTTTTGTTGTGTTTTGTTTTAAAAGGAAGATAAAATTACAGCCTACATCACACATACAAATTTTAATGATTATCATTTCCGGAGGTCCTCTCACAAACAAAAATAAACAATAGAATTTCTTCTTTTTCTGTACAGATGGTGCCTTCTTTTAGCCTTAGCAAGCAGTTTTTCAAGTCAATGTTTTAACAATGAATAGGAAACAGATGAGAATTCATATCTTCCAGAGAATTCATGAATTAACTCAATTGCTTGAAGATCAAGCAGCTTGGATATAAAAACACAAGGTTGGAATTCAAATACTTAAGCATCCTAGAAAATACTGATAAATAATGTTAAAATTATGCTGGTTAAATATAATTGAATTTTGAAATTTTATTTCTGAAGATTTTAAATGTACAAATGATATGCTGGGTATCCCTAGTTTGTAATTACAAAATAATTTATGTTATTAAAATCATATAATGATAATTATGTCCAAATTCCATAATGATTTTGGAATTGATAAACATACCATTGTTAAATGTACAAGATCATTTCCATTGAAATGACCTAAGTTATTTTATTCATTTTAACATCTGATATCTTAATTATAAATATATTAAAATGGGAAACTGAGGTACAAGGCTGTGTGTTTTGTTGGTGAAAAGGCTAGTAATAGAATACTTCATATTGCTAAGTATTTCAGCATTTGTTTGGCCAACTATCTTAAATATGTATCCTAAAATATAGGATCATATTGATGTATCACATTAACTTTTTCATAGACAAGTAGACATAGCCTACCTCAATTTCCCCAATAGTTTTCCAATGAAAAGCTCACAATTTTTGTGTCATTTAGATTGTCATTTTCTCTGTTTTAAGTAGCTATATCTCTACTATTGAAAAATTCTAAGTGATTAAACAAAACTCAAAAAATACATTTAATAAATGAAACTGACTCGATTCTATAGTCCCTAATTCTTGTCATAAGTTAATTGACACCAAATAATTCTGGAGTATCTTTCAAAAGTAGAATCAGACATAAGTGCATGAAACATTAGAAGTAAAATAGTACAATATAAATAAAGCAATTTCAAAAGCCGTGTCCAAAAGAAATAAGTGCCAATGGCATAAGAATCTGCTAATTATCTTCATAGATGCTTTACATTTAGCAGACTGTATCAGTAAAATTTAAAGAACAATTGCAGGTATAGTTTTAAAAAACAATTATTTTTTATAATTCAAAGTAAATCTACTATAAGACAAAAACAAAGTAAATCTAAACATTTTCAATTTCTTTTTATTGGAGGTAACTGTACAATATTTTAAAGCTATATAGGCCCTATGCATGATTTTGTAAACAGGATCATATATTATAGAAATTATTATCATCTGAATTAAAATTAAAATGCTTCACTTTTATACTTAATTTTTTGTTTAATTAAAATTTTCTTATATTACTTTGAAAATACTTGCATGTTTGGGAATAAGTCAGAGTTCTAGAATTAATTCTCCTTTTCCACTTCCACATTAGCCACATTTTTTATCATCTATTGAGAAATTAATGGTTATATCAATGATTTCTTTCACATAATACACAAAAATAACTTTTAAGACTTTTTCTCAACTTCAGCGTTATGAGATCACTTGTCAGTTTACCTCTTTTCCATCTTTAAGTTTCCCTTTTAGACTTCTTTACTTATGAATTTGAATTATTTCTCTGTTGAATTTTTAAGGTATGTCCTGTTTGCTTAGTAGAGAAGTAGACAGGAATTTACTTGTAAATTTCTGCACACTTTTTACTGACACAGTCCGAGGTGTGACCTTTACAAATGAATGTTTGAATGAAGACATACTTTTTCAGACATATACCAAGACGATCCTTAAACAGGCATGTTATTTTATATTTAAGAAAATTTTTACTTCAGTATCATTTCAGCTTCTGTTTCTGTAAGAAAAAAACATCAAATTTTTTCTATGATTTTTCATTGTGGCCTTGGGTATCAAAGTTAAGGCCTCCCACACACTTATCACACCACCTTCTCTACGCCCTCTTCCCTTCCCTTCACTGTGGGGGGTGGAAAAAATTTATATTTAGTCTTTAAGAACAACTAAAGGGGAGAATTATTGCAAAAACCTTTTGAATTCTTATCCTCCAGCCATGTCCATTCTCTGCCTTTTAAAACAGTAGATCTCCAAATATGTCTGAAAAATGACAGATAATTGCTATTCCTCCTATAAAGATAGGACAGTGACAGTAACTATTGAACCTAGAATGAAAACCATTTACCTATTTCTTCTCTCTCAGGGTAATTTCTATACTGTTGCTCACCCACAAATTGTTGCATTTCATGTCAAATCAGAGAAATATTTGTCTTGAAAATACAAAGAGCAAAAACAAAACCCAAACAAGGCTACAAAACTATTTGATATTTCAGTCAATCTTACTGATATATTCTTAATTTTCATAACTAAATGAGATAAAAATAAGAAATTTTTAAAAATCATGTAATATATTTGCATAACCTTGCATTGTCTAACAATTTTGTAAATATTCTGCATCAATTAGAATTTTCAGTAAAGAAAATATGGATACACTAGATTGTCCTTTCACATTTTATAAATGTAGAATTTCATGTTCAGAATCACACTAATTTTCACTTATTAAGTTGTATGAGTACAATTGGAATCTTGAATGGAAATCAAGTTTAAGTCATTTATTTTGCTTCCTATATAATTTTAAATATTCATTGCCAAGGGCATTCTTGATCTTATTAAGTATTATGGTATTATATTTCAAACGAAAGACATAAAAATTTGTTTTTCTTTGGACAAATCAGGTAACCCTCTGGTTAGTGCTGTATTTCTTCATTCTCTATCTGTGGCAATCTGGAGGCCAATAAGATAGTCAATTGGTAATAAATACAGTAACCATTTATTCAAGTAGTTTTGTATGTTTCTTATATTCATATATTGAATGCATTCATTCATTGGTTTAACCACTATGAACTTAGCCTCTTTGCTAGGGTTTGGAAATGTGTCCTGGTGCAGGGATGGTGGTGGAGGGGGGGACTTAAGTCCTGAAATGCTGTGAGACCTCAGCAACAGGGACTCCTATGAAAAGTCACTACAAAAGGAGGGGCTGAACTTGAGGATAGACAAGAAGGTGAGGGAGACACACCACAACTGAGCATTATAGGGTAGAGGTGTATGCTACAGGTAGTGATAAAGGTGCTTAAAGATCTTAAGTGGATCCCATGATCTAACCATCAGTAGTTAACTTCAATTTCCCAATTAGAAGAAATGGAAAGACTTCTAAGAGGAGTAATTTTAACAGTAGACATTTTTCTATATCTAATATTACTCTGGGGACATTATTAGCACTATCTCTTGCTTTATGAGGATTCTATTTTACAAATGAGTAAAACAAAAATGTTTATTTATCAATTTTTCAATTCCAAGTAGATTGCATTTCATCCATCATGAAATCTTGAAATGTTCCACGGAAGCTCAGTGCATGATATTTGCAAACAATTTTGACAAATGCCATAAAGTGAGTTTTTTTTTATTTTAGATATTTAAAAAATGGTAAAATTTCAAATTTTCATATATATATATTTAGACTTTTAAAATGTTTCTTGCACTTTAGTTTTTTAAAATGTGAAAACATATTAAACATTAAATAAAATTAATGATTGATGCTTTTTAAGCTTTACTTCATTTTAGTTTTCTCATTTAAAGTCCATGTGATATTCCTTAGGAAGTAATAAATTTAAAAGATCTTGCATAGAGTTATGAAGAGTTGCACAGGGGAATCATCATTGTTCATCATGTATTCTTGAAAGTTGGAGAGGATAAAATGGAACACTAGCTTTTTCTCTGGATGAAAGTCATATAGTGATCTACCTTCATCAATAGCTTTATGTTCTTATGAACTTTTATTTGAATTTGATTTAGAAGAAAAAGTGAAGGCTTTTTTTTATTTTTTATTTTTGTGCTCTCAATAGTAGCTCCTCTTTTGAAACTCCAACATAGTTTCAAGCATTTTGTATGTAGTTTGTGTTCTTATCTTTCCAACACTCTTTCTATGTCAAGTTCAATTGAGATTAAGATTCACTGCTTTGTTCTAAAAGATAATTTTATTATCTTGATTGCAGCATTAAAAAATTAGTAATTTCATTTTTTCCTTTTTTCACTAATTTTACAGCATAAAAAATAAAATACTGTAAAATATTGTAAAAAATAATTCTATACAAATAAAACCAAAATAAGCCTTGGTTTGTCAAGCAACATCATTATGCATTTACAGAAACAATGTGTTCAAAAGTCAGAATAGTGGATATATGGAAGGCATTTTAGAGGTGTTAAGTTTGATTTCATGAAAGTGCAAGTAGAGTTAAAGTCAGGAATGTTGAATCTCATGCATATGAAACTTCATTCAACAAATGTGCTGGGCCCAAGAAGGTAGGACATTGTCAATATTCATGATAGTATATGTGAAAAAAATCAACTGTTATAGAGTAATTCTGGGGATCTAAATGATCTAGGAATGACTTTAGAACACAGCATTTAATTTCTATGTCTTTTATAGATTTCTCTTTCCCTAGGTATTTTAAAGAATCACACTACAAAAATTGCTAAGTATATTCCCTTTTTGTTTGTTATTTAAATTTCTAAAAGTCAAATTCTTTTCTCCTTCACTTACTGATGTTTAAATTGCTAAAAAGCATAATTTAGAAAATCCCTAGATTTCAATGGTTACTGAAGCAGTGATTTAAAAGCACAGAAATTATATGCAAAAAAATGAATAATTTATTCCAGAGTTTAAAATAGAAGCATTTGGTGAAAATATGGTAATAATGGTTAGTGCTCAATTTTACTTTTTAAGAAATCAAATACAGTTTGCTTAAGAGTGACAGAAATGTACTTGACCAGTATTTAACAGGATATTGTCAGATTATATTAAATACTATGTTATATGTTGACTTTGGTTATATAAAATTTTGTTTGATAATTGCTTTATATTTTCAGAAAATTTGCAGGTAGTACAACTCCCATATATCCCATAGCCAATTTCTACTCTTATTGATATCTTATATTTAATAAGATACATTGCACCATACACTGCATTACAATGCCTCTGTGCTGTTATAGTATTACTAAAGTCCATGTGTTATTCAGATTCTTCTAGGGAATTTCTCCTGTTCTTTTATTGTTCCAGGACCCCATACATGATACTGTGTTGCAATATTCATCACACTTTAGGATCTTCTTGGCTGAGAAAACTTCTAAGTCATTTGTTTTTGATGACCTTGACAGTTTCCAGGAGTATTGGTCAGGAATAGTCAAATGCTGGATTTGTCTAATGTTCTTAGTTGGATTTGCCTGAATTTATGGATTTTTGAATTTTGAGGAGGAAGACTGGAGAGTTATGTTGTCATTCTCATTGTAGAGGTCTCAGAATGCATTCCCCAGGTAAAAGAGGAGACTACTTGGTCATGAAATCATATGAAAGAAAGCTTCTGTCACTTTTGTACTCTCTACCATAGCTGATGAATCTCTAGAAAGTGCCTTGAGTCTCCCCCGAGTTCTAACATTTTATAGTCAACAGCTTTGTGTCCACCTTCACTTAGAGCTATTTTAGGCACTTGAAAATACTCATACCATACAAAATATCACTAATCATTTCTACCCTGCTTTCTGAATTTCCTATATCCGAATACATTACTCTGCAATCTCCCAAACCAGAAAAATCAAAAATTTCTTAGCTCTTCCATTTCCTTTACTTTCATTCCGTCAATTTATGAATATTCAATAAATCAGTCTAGAAATCTTATTGTTTCTACTAAACTCTTTTATTCCTATCATCCTTCTACCTTTTTCATGTTTCATGGCTTGGTGGGATTCCTACAACAGAACTCCACTAGAATTCATCTAATTCTAGAGTTCTTTTTCTTTCCAGTCTGCTATCAGGCTGTAGAAACCTATAGGTCTTTGAAAACTATACATTGACTCCATAATATCAAAATTAAGGGGCAACTATTTGACTCTCATTCAAGTGTGAAAATATCCATAGACAGCACTGAAAGCATGTGTTTGGTTGTGTTCCAATCTTTACTTACAAAATAATGGTAATAAGACAGATTTAATCTCCTGTCCACAGTTTACCAATGTCTAAACTTAAGGATAAAATCCTGGTCTATTAGGATGGCTTCAGAGACTTGTGACAAAATTCATTTTTTTTCTTGGCCTTTTTTCCCATTCTCATATTTTACATTCCAACCACATTAAACTACTTATAGTTCTCTGCAACAGTATTTCTCATGCTTCATATTTCTGCTTATGCAGACCCTTCTATCTTGATCACTCTTCTTATCCCAGATTTAAATTCTGAATATTATTCATCAGGCATCAGCTCAGGCTTCCTCTAAGTCAGAAAGACTTTTAGGCATCTTAGGTTCATAAATATATTTATGTATCTGTTTTCTTCATCAAGAGGGATTATATCATATTCATCCCCTATCTTTAGAATCTGACTCAGTATATATTTGTTAAGCCAAAATGAACCTCCATGTTATATTATCCATTCCAAAAGGTATAGATGTTACAGTTATATAAATCAAAGCAACAATATACCCCCTCAAAATTACACTGACATTGGTATCTATATTTAAGAACTGAAATCATTTTCTTCTGAGTTTCTTAACTTGGATATTTCATGTGCACACACACACTATGCTTGCTGCCATGGTCAGCTGTCCCAGGTAACTGGGCTTTACGCCATTCTGAAAGACTGTCTTTGCCCCTTCTCTGGGCTCTGTGCCTTCTGCTTTGCATGCCCCATTTCACAACCTTGACCTCCTCAATTTTATATTTAAGTTTATAGTTGTTTGACTAAAAATATGAAGTAGGCTGGGATATGAACTTGGAAGTAGAGGATGTGCTTAGTATGTTCAAGGTACTAAATTCCATCCCCAATACCAAAAACAAAACCAAAAAAAGAACTAAATTCTAAGCTCTGTGGAGAGAGAAGTTCCGTATGGGGGCACTTCTAACATCTAAAAAAAAATCACTTGGCATGTATATACTCAATAAATGTGTTGAATGAAAAATAAAAACTGGAATAATTTAGTTACTTTCAATTGTGGAACTATCAGTTTAGAACAATTTCCTCTTTTATACTAAAAGGGTTTTATACATATTTGTGTTTTCAGTGTTGTATACAAACACACCCAATGCTGATGTTTCTGATTGATGACTTACTTTTCAATAGCTACATACACATACACACACACACACACACACACACACACACACACACACATATGTATAAATATATATCTTATTTTCCTCAAGTGTTTGCATATGTGATTTTTTTTAACTTGGAAATTTAATTTTTCTTAAATGTTATGAGAAGTTTCTATTTACAGATTCACCTGTTAAAATAGCTTTTTCATTCTTTCATATCCAAAGTCATTGACTCTATGTCATTTTGATCTCACAATCAGGATTCATTAGCTTTAATCACTTCTCCCAGGTATAATAATTACCCAACTAAATGCTCTACAAAATTGTACTTTCCCAAGAGACATCAATAGCTATTTGGAAGAAAAAAAAAACAAGGAGTTGGCAGGGTTTATGGTGAATAAAGTTTGGTATTAAATAAGGTTAAAGATATTTCCTTACTGTGGGAGCTTTAAACATACTTATGTGTTTTGAAAATTGCCTCCAAAATCATGTTCTCCAAAATGATTTGATCATGGAACTATGAACTGCATATCCATTTAGGACTTATCTGCGTATTATCTATTACAGTTTACATGACTGATCCCTTATGGAGCATTAAACTCTATGAAAGTAGGATTACACTATGCTATTCATCCTGGCCTCACCAGTTATGCTATTTTAAATTCATGCTCAAATAAATTTTGTATACTTTAGTTGAATTAAAGTGATCCAGACACTGTTCAAAATAAGCTTTCATCAGCTATCTTTGTTTTACTAATTTTTTATCATAGCTATTATTTCCTTTTACATTTTCACATTTATGGAATTCTTTGAGTAAGGAAGAAATTACTAGGTAAATAAATTACAAAACAAATCCACTGATTTATAAAACAAATAAGCAGTTTAATAGCCAATCAGCATGTCACTTAAATCCATCTTATAGCTCCTGGAAATTATGAAAAGAATGTATGTAGCTTTATTTCAAATACTTGCCAACTAAGCACATGCCTCTGAATACTAAACACAGGCATAAGGATTGAAGTAAATAAGGGTAGAAACATAACTTGGACTCTTACTATAGGATAGAACCAGGACATGACTATTTTTGATTTTTTTGAAATATAATATACTACATTGAGACATATTAAGACTTTTGCAAGTAACCAGATATATTTTGTGAGAAATGTACATGTACATAAATACTGAAGAATCTTATGTTTCCTATAGTCTGTGTCTATGATGGTGTCAATTATCACTGAGCCACCTTAATGTAGTATTCATTTTCATAAAGCCCAAGGAAGAACACCATGAAGTAACTATTATGTAACTTAAGCAATTCAAATGAACTACAGCCCATAAAGTATGGCTAAGTGAGCATTTTGAAAATTCAGTGTGTGCCTTATGGTCTTGACCTTTGAGATGCACTTCAAGACAAGAACTCTGACACTTAAAGTTGGATAAGTAGCAACTTAACTATCTAGAAAATTACCTCAAACCATTTTTAAAAAGATTTTATATACAACAAGGCACATTCTATGAGGTTATTAAACTACTTTATGTTTACAGAGAATATTGTATTGTCAGGCATATAATTACTGAGCAAATTACCAATCTAACACACTAAGTGCTATCACATTGACCTTGTTCATATAGTATTAAGTATCTCTGAGTCAAAGTGTTCTTGGGTGCAATTTGCCATCTGGAAAGGTCAATATAGAGTTTTCTTTAGTTCCTGATACAGGACTCAATAACTGCAAAAAAAGTGCAGAATTTGTATTGTAGTTACAAATACACTAATCTTCAGCTCTACTTGTGTAAGTGACTGTGAAGGATTCAGAGCCTGACACAGCTCTTCACACAAATAGTCTATTTACCTTTCCTGAGTTAAAGGGTTTATAAAGCTCTGGGAAGCAGTAATGGGTGTGAAGATTCTTCACTTTTGGGCACGTAAAAGCAATCCAGCATCAGAGCTGCAGAGTGAGAGTTGTGGGCAGAGTTGGTCTAACAAGAGTGTAGGTTCCTTCCATCCCCGGCTCCTGAGAAGGGACCTAACCAAAGAGCATCTGCTTTTCTGAGCTGAGAGGATGTATAATTCTCAGGAGAAGGAGGAGGCCAGCATCACATATGCTCTCTTATTGGCCTCAGGGTCTTAAAGCCCACACTTTCCCTTTACTTGTATATCTATTGACACAGAGTTCCCCAAAATATACCCCTGAGCCCCCCCAAAAAAGAAGATAGTAATAATCTCTGATGATCAGAAAAAAAAAATTAGTCATATGTTACAGTGAAAGTGCACATGGAGGAGAGAAATTTGAAAGAAACCTAAAATATGTAATTTCAAAGGATTTGGGAGCTAGAAAAATATATCTTTCTAACAAAAATTGCAGAGATTTCTAGTATAGACTTAATATAGCAAGTTGAACTTTATCAAGAACAAAAAGAAAAAAGGAAACACAAAGATACTAAAATTCTCTATCCAAAGAAAACAAGAGTAATATATGTATATAATTGTGTATATGTATTCTTGATTACTTACATATGTATTATATGCATCTGTGGGTATATGTATAAAATTTTGAAATAAATACAAATAAAGCTACTCCAGAATAATAAACACTAAGGTAACGTAACCACCAGAAAACCCATTAAAATATTAAAGAAATTTCTGCAGAAAGAATGCACATTGTGTGTGTATGTATGAGAAAGAGAAAGAGGCAAAGAGAAGGATTGGGGATTGAACCCAGAGTACTCTATCATTGAATTATATCCTTACCCCTTTTATTTTTTTGAGAGAAAGTCTTGCTCAATTGCCCAGGATAGGGTTGAACTTGAGATCTTCCTGCTTTAGTTTCCCAAGTCACTGAGATTATAGGTATGCCTGACTGTACACAGATGAAAATGATCAGAGCTAGAAACTAGTGATAAAGAACAAAGAACAAAGGATAGATAGTGGGTTAATTTAGTTAAGTAATGACTGCATAAAATAGTAATATCAATGCCATTTAAAGCTTAAAATATATACAAAGAATAAAATATATAGAAACAATGGTGTTTATGCATACACTCAAAGGTAAGGAAATTGATTATTTTGTTATATATCATATCAGTGATGAAATTTTAAGAGTACAAGAGAAGATGTATTAGACCTTTCAATGGAAAACTAAAAGGTATTACTATCTGGAAGACACAAAGATAAGCACTGTATGATCTCACATGAAAATCTTAAGAAATAGATTTCATAGCAGCAAAGACTTAACAGTGGTTAGCAGAGACTGGGGTGGGAGAGTGGGGAGATTAGGGAGATGTTTGTTAGAGGAAGAGAATTTTATTTATGAGAAATAAGTTCAAAATATCTATTATCAATGATTGACTGCAGTTAACAACAATGTACTGTTTATTTGAAAACTGCTAGATGTTAAGTGCTCTCATTGCCCACCCCCCAAAAAAAATCAGTAGCGTGTAAGACAATGCATGTTAATTAGGTTGACTTACCCATTCCTTAAAGTATACATATGAATATCATGTTGAACATCCTAAATATGTAGTACTTGCCAATTTAGAAAAAATAGAAAATATCACTGGTTGAAATTAGACAAAAATGTAAAAGACAAATATACTATGTTGCCTGGAAAACTCATCATTTTTAAATAGTTAATTCTTTCCCAAATGTACTAAATGCACTTACAACCAAAAGTTTCAATGTCCTCTCTCGTTTTGCCATAATTACCAAATTTCTAAAATTTATGAGAAAGTGCAGATTACACCCCTTAGCCAAGATAGTCTGAGAAGAACATAGCTGGAGAGTGGACAACCTAGTACAAAGACTCGCAATAAATGTATGTATGATATTGTTCCAGTGGAACAAATTAAAGAATCCATAAACTTTACTTCTGCATGTATCAGAGGGAAGACATGCAATAGTGGGAAAAGCACAGTGTTTTCAAGTACTACTGGATCAGTCACACGTTCACATGAAACAATAGAACACCATTCCTACCTTGCATCCTATCAGAAAGTGCCATGTAAAATAGCAAAATTTCCATAAATTAATGAGACTATATATCTTATGAACTATAGTAGGGAAAGATTCATAAGATGTGAGATAAAAACACTATTAGTGAAGATACAAGTCAAAATACTACTTATATCATGTGAGATTGACAAAGGATTTATATGCTAAGTATATAACAAGTACTTCCAAATTCATAAGAAAAATAATAGGGAACATTGTGTTTTCTTGTTTATATTTTCTTACATTCCCTGAAGTTTGTTTTATATGTGTGTTACTGTTGTATTGTTCAGTGAATAGATATATATATAATGTTTTTATATAACTTATAAATTGTGACTAACAGCAATATAAAACGGCTTACTTTTTTCTTACTTAATGCTTTTTACCTAAATTCTGTGATGCCTGGTATAGGTGTTTTGTTTTTTTCTTCCTTATCGTTTTCACTTGCCTGATGTATTTATGCCATCCATTTATTTTAGTACTTCAGAATGACTGTATTTTAAGTACATTTCTTGTATAGCATAGATGTGGGTTTGTTTTATGACCCAATATGAAAATCATTTTAAGTTAAAATATGAGTTAAGTCTGCTCACATTTATCGATAGGATTGATGTGTGTGGATTTGTCTTTTTTTAGTATACTTACTGAATTATAATTGAGAGATACAGCAAATAAAATATATCTCCTTTTAAAAGCATTTTCATGTTTGTTCAATTGGTTATTTTTGCATTTACACCTTTTGTGGTTATTAAATCCCTACCTCGGCTCCTCTTCCTCCTGATTCAGCATTTTAATACCCATTTTTCATTTTTAAATGGTATCTTGTGACTTGCACCTATTACCTACACATCACTTAATATCTCATTTGATGTTCACTTCTCTATTCACCTTTTATTTCTTATTGAAAACTTTTTGCTTTGCCTGAACATATAAATTGAAATACCGTCCATCCATTTATACTCTCACCCATGCTTTGGAATTAAATATATGAATGTGAACAATCAATTCTCTTGATTATATTTTTCTAATTACATTTTAATTGGATGGAATTAAGTATATATAATAGGTTCTTCTGGAACAACTTGTATAGACATTGTTCCCAGGGTTCAAGCATTTATTTTTCTATACAGTTGATATCCAAAGAAGAAAGCTTTGCCTGGATATACAATCCTTTGAACATTCTTTTGTTGGCTGCTCCATTTTCTTTGCTTGTATAATGTTCCTAAGAAGTCTACAGCCATTCTAATTTTCTTATTGTAAGTTATATGATCTTTTTTCTCTACAGAATCTAAAGACGTGTTTAAGAAGATCTATAGTTTTACTAAGATAAAACTAAAGTTTTCTTAGTTCTAGAATTTTTAAAATCAGAATGCACATATCATTAGTTCAGTTTTACTTTTACTGTATATATCAATAAAAACAATTTTTAAAAAGGTAAAATATTGTGGTCAGAGAAACAGTGTTTGGAATGAAATGCAGATGTAAAAAGGCTCTCTCAATTCTTGTGGTTGTTTACATGCCTTGCCACAACTTACTAAATGATCATTTGTATTTTCTTCTCCTTGAGCACATGGCAATTTATTTCTTTACTGTATTCACTGCTGTAAACCACCTTGTCCTCAACCTTTGTTCAGCTTTATCTTTCTAAGGACAATTTTTTTTTTCTGTACTTTACCCTTCTCTCTCTTTTTCAAGGACTCAAACTTCCCTTCCCACCATTCATGCTCACAGTCTCGCAGTGGTCCCTTGGAAGTTCTGTTGAAAGTACTAATGGGATTTTGTGATTAATCTTTTGCTTATAGGTAGCTTTAAATTCATAGTGTATTTTATCTCTTAGAAATACTTATATTGTTGATTTTTTTCTTAACATACCTTGTTAAATGTATGGTTTTGGAATATATGAAGGATGTATGGAGAGATATGAATGAAGGAGATCCCATTCAGAAACAGTATTGTTTGTTTGTTTTTTGGTACCAGATACTGAACTTGGAGGTGCTTAACCACTGAGCCAAATCCATAGTTCCTTTTCTTTTCTTATTTATTTATTTAGAGATAGGGTCTTCCCGAGTTGCTAGGGCCTTGCTAGGTTGCTAGCTGGCTTTGAATTCATGATCCTCCTGCTTCAGCCTCTGGAGCCGCTGGGATTACAGGCTTATGCCACTGCTTGAAACAGGGAATTTTAAAACATGTGTTGCAATGACTTTTTTTTGTTTGTTTGTTCAGCCAGATGTAAGAATCATTCAACTCTAGATTTACCAATCTTTCCTTATCATATTTTTGGCTTAATATTTATTCAGCTATGTTTTAACTCCAATTGTGAAAATCTTACTTTCTGCAAAACCCAGGAGTTAAGTTCTCTTTTTAGAAAAAAAAACATATTTACAAATCAAGTGAATATTAAGAAAGATAACCAGTAATAGCATGCATGTTCAGTGATGTGATTTATTTAAGAATCACATAATGGGTAGTCTGTAGAAGATGGGTAAACATACAAACAACAATAATAGAAATAAGAATAAGTGCCAGAAAACATAAAGACAAAGGGCTGTCAGAGAATAAAGGGGAAAAAAAAGTGACTTGAGCAGAAGGATAATTGGAAATCTAGTTATCTGAGAAGAGCCAGGGGAATCTGCTTCATTACAAGGAAAAACAAAAATGGGAGAGTTTCACATGCATGGGAAACAATATTGTCCAGGTATAAATTTATAGTAATTATAAGATCATAAGATAAATGTCTTTTCCAAAAAAACTTACAAAAATTATTACAAAAATGTTTACACTTGCACAGAAACATGTTAATAACTAAATAACCAACCCATCCCATTTCTGAGAAATACAATGTGGATTAAAAGAAATACTCTTAAAAAAGTAAAAAACCAATTTTTAAGAAAGTTAATAGAGGTTTTTAGTGTAATCTTTGAGAATCCTCTTGTAAGAATTTATGAATAATAAAAAAGACGTGAGTTTTCCTTGCAAAATGAAAAACAAAACAGAACAGCATGACATTACATTTTGATGAGTGTTTTTAAAAGTATCATAGTCGTGTACTAGATAAAAATAAATGCTGCAATATTGTCTAGCTATTTTAGAAGCCAATGTTCTCACAACTGCTCAAGTAGTGGAAGCTGTTCCACTGTTGTTTTTGTTCTGTGGATCAGAAGGACATTCACTGCATTGAGGTGGTGGCTGCAAATACGATTTCAAATGCCTTTTGTTAAATTGCTTCCAGAAACATGCAAAAGCACTTGCTCCACTACACTTACTGTTGGCAGCTTTCAGGTCTCTGAGCTGAGCTGAAGAGAGGAGCTTATTAAAGAAATGGTATTTTCTTCCCTCTGAGAAATGGTGATAAAACAAATGACTTTTGAATTCAATAAGCACATCTTTGCCTGATACTTTAGGTGGCTTAGTATCAACTTATTATTGTGCAACATTATAAAATATACTTGTATATCAAAATAACTTGTTTTGCTAGGACTTTTTTCTATTTTAATGTATTTATAAAATAAAAATGATTGACCAAGAGATATTTAAATTTTCAGATGGATAATGAGTTTGGGTTTATAAAAGTGTTGCAAAATATGTCATATGCATTATTTCAAAAACCTAGCAGTATTTTTACATGTAGGTGGAGAGCTTTGAGCAGTGTGGTCACTATATTATGAGATACCTGGGCCATAAGATTGTATATATTACAGAATTCCTTAAGTTATTAAACTTCTATTTGAGTAATACATTTCCCTTTGTAGTCAAGCAGGGTGGTGCATGCCTGTAATCCTAGAGGCTCAGGAGGCTGAAGCAGGAGAACTATAAGTTCAAATCCAGCCTCTGCAAAAGCAAGATGCTAAGCAACTCAGGGAGACCCTGATTCCAAATAAAGCACAAAAAATATGGCTGGTGATGTGACTGAGTGATTGAGTTACCCTGAGGTCAATCCCCAGTACCCACTCCCCCCAAAAAAATTCCCTTTGTAATTATTTGTGTTTAAGACATTGGTGTATAGATTCATTTTTTTCCTCCCACAGTGATAAGTTCAAGAACTTACTAGTTTATTTTGCAGTTCTTCTTTTCTTAACCACCAAGTTATGAAAAAAAAAAGAGTTGCTTCTGCAAAGTAATGCAGATTCAGAGTCTGCAGTGTATAAAAATTTTATAACAGAAGCCCTTGTCATTTTATTGCAGCAGGTTCTTCACATGTGCTAACTTATTTTGCACCAACTACAGAGGTCTGGCAAAGGGCCTGTAAAAAAGAAGGTATTTCTTAGAAAAATCTTTTGACTTGAAAGTGTATAATATATTCACTTCTGCATTAGCTTTGGTTTGTCAGTATCAAGCAACTTCTATTTTCACTTTCTCTATTATTCTATTATGATTCTTAATAAAACAAAACAGAATCAAAAACAATTAACATAAATAAGTCAATTAATTCACTGACCACAAAGCAAGTCTTTATCACATTCTGGGTCCCGGAGATGCCAAGTCAACAAAAATACAGTAATAAGAACACATGGTCCAGCACAATATTAAGCCATTACAAATTATAATTATATATAGCAAGTGATCATTAGTGTTAGTTACATCTTTGATGCTTGGTTAAGGTGGCTGCACATCCAGGAAGCAGGTTGAAATACAGCAGTTTCAAGTAATCAGTGTGGAACAATCATAATAAACAGAAGAAAAACTCTTGTAAAATCAGATGTTTCTCTTAGTAATTCACCTAAGTCACTGAGTAAATTACCACAACTCTATGTGGACATTATTATCTTTATTTTTCCAAGGAGTATAGAATTGGTGGTGTATATCTGCCCATCTGGCTCTAGAGTATGTGCTTCCAATCACAATGTCATGCTATTCATGAAATCAGAATTCAATATTTTCCAATGGTGTTGGAGATGTCCCTAGAAAGTTTGTTCAATATCCATATTTCTAAGATGTATAATTGTAGTTTTAACTACAAACACAGCAAACTATTGAGCAAGGTTTTTCCTTTTTTCTAGAACAGCAGCCAGAATTATAAGCTGAGGAAAATGTTTTCTAAGAGTCTTGTACTGTATGAGGAGGGCACCATTGTTAGCAAGGCTCAGACTCTCTCTGGAGGGATTGCCTCACCATAAATCTGTAGCCCAGAGCCATCTCCTACTGCCTTCTACCACACACATACAAAAGAAGGATAAACCTATAAGAAGCCACAAGAATTTTGATTGTCTAGTGAAGAATGTTTAGTCAAAGGATTTGATGACTCTCTCCAATAGTTGCTACCGGAAAAAAAAAAATAAAAAGAATTGTGGAGACTGGCAGAGGGGTCAGTAAGGTTGCTAGTATTCAACAACATTGTATTAGGATTCTTGGTTCCTACCATATGGTTAATCCTTGCCATACTTTTGGCTTGTGCAGAGTGAAAGAGATTATAAGGAATTTCTTGGACTGCTCATGCTTGGGGTGCATATGAGAGAAGCTTAAAGCCACCCTGTAGGGCCAAATCTCTCTTGGGACTGACAAAACCCTGGGAGCACTTGCCATCACAAAGCAGCCAGTATCCACATACAATGAGCCCACAGTCAGGAAGGGCAATGATCCAGCTCACCAAACCTACACGAAAAAGGAAAGAAGTAATGTGAATGATAGAGCAAAGCCCTATCTATGTTTGAAAGTGCAAACAAAGATGTTCGAGTGAAGGGCACATAAGACAGATGTTAATAGATGCTTATGAGAAGCAAAGTAGGGTTTTGAAAAAGATGTGGGACTAAGGTTTTAAATTAAATCATAACAGAACTATTAGAATCAAAGGGACTACTCAAGAAAAAGTGACAAGAAGTTATAAAATCTGGTCATGTAATCCTTTAGGTCATAGCTGATCAGCAGCAAGGGGGAACATGACATAGCACACTGGAGAATAATTATAACAAAATTAACATTTTTAATGTGTACAACTTCAAACATTAAAAGTCCTCAGCAAACCAGGTGTGTGCATCTGAAGGTATGTGAATTATGCATGTACAAAGATACATTTTAACTTCAAGAAGCAATGTTATACCCCTAAACATAAAAGTTCTTCTCTACTATTATTACCAATAAAAATTGAATTTCTCAAAGTAATTTTTCTTTTACTTAAAAATTATAATAAAAAATTATAATAAGTTGGTACAGAATAGTTCTGTGGGATGAGTAGAGATGTAACAAAAACTAATGCATACGTCATATTTTCAGTAAAGCACATTGCTGACAGCAGTTTTTGTTTTAAATAACATGAGAATTCAGCAGCATATTTATTTTTCATATAGTAAATTTCTTCTCTGGACACTTTGGAAATCTTTCTTAATTTCTGTTTTTATGTATCAGGTGCCTGTGATTTTTTAATAACAATATGTATCTGCTTCACTCATATTCACCAATAGTTTGCAGGTGGTACATCTGAATACATGAATGTCTCTAAGTGTACATCAAACAAGTTCGATTACTAAAATCGTTATTTAGTCACAAATATTATCTCATACATTTCAAGAACTGGGATAGGGATTGAAAAATACAAGATAAACAGTCTGTCCACAAATTATTGGCATATTGGAAAGGGCAGGTAAGTAAAATATGTATCACCAAGATGATAAATGGAGGTAAAGACATGGCGTGGAAAAGGAATACTTAATATAAATGGAAGTTCCAAAAATAAGAGTTCACAAGAGAATAACATTTAAGATGAGATCTAAAGCAAGCAGGATAAGAGTTGAAGCCAAATGGCAGGACTAGAAGAGTACTCCAGAAAAAGTGAAGCAATGACGAATGACGAAAAGTTAAATAATGCCCATGAGGTGCCAGGTAAGATTCTATGCACTTTCCATGCATGTACTCTCAAATAGGTACTGCCTAATTACCACTTTAGAGGAAAGAGATAAAGAGAGGTTGAAATTTGCCCCAGTAACACAGCTGGGATTCAGATCCAGGACTGTGCCCCTTACATGCTGCAGAGTCACTGGGCTTAGGCTCCCATTTTTGTATATTTTTATCTACCAAACTTCAGAAACAAGACAGCATGTGGTACATTTGTACAGTCTTCCAGACTCAGCCTGGTTGTGATAGAGGAAGGGGTGAAAGTCACTGGCTATGGGATAGGAAGTTCAGATGAAGAAGTGGTTGGATAACAGGGAGTGTACTACTTCACAGCCAATGTCTTCAATCTAATCCCCAGGTGTAAGTGTTAATGTTAGATTAGGGGAGTGATACCCTGGGGTTGAGAGGCCATTTAAGAGGACTTTGCAGTAATCAAGGTGAGAAATATTGGTGGTCTGAAATACAAATGGAGATAAATGGATTATTCTTCATTTTTAAGGGGGCATAATTTTTCTCTAGGGATTTAAGAGTATAATGGAAATTGAAAGTTTGCATTCAGGAGCCTCAGTTATGTTACTTACCCTATTCTGTTGGGTTACATGTGAATTTGCAATAGGGTGACTCCATAAACAGTATATTACTATTAACTTAAAACATAAATAGAGGAAAATGGGACATGAGCAAATGTTAATAATACATTCCTTAGAGAATTTTGTTGTTTAACCAACAACTAGGACACTAGAATAAAGGCTAGAGATATTGATAAAATGCTGTTTACAAAGTCTAATTTTACAAATATGCCACATAAAACAATGCAGCTATTCTCACAGGGAGGGATTTAAAGGAGAGGTGTCTCCTAAATCTTCAAAGAAGCTTATAGACTTCAGTGGTGGAATTTCTAAAACTCCCATTGGAATTAAACAACTAAATATTTCATTATTGCTTCTAACAGATGCATTAAATACACAGCACTTAAGGATATGACATTCCTTACATCACCAGTTCTTAAGATCAGTTTAAAGATGCAGTTTAGGTTTAAATCTTCTGCTAAAAAGGTAAATCAGAATGAAAGAATTCTAGACTTTGGTGAGTTAAAGGGGTCAAATATTCTAGTAGAGCTGAATCATGTAGCTGAGGTAAAAGAGTTATAGTTCCTTATTAAAAGTTTACTGTTAAATTTGTTAATTTGCTCTTGGAAACATAAATCAAATAGCTTTATTTTTCTAACACTTTTATACCCACCTTCTTACACAATTTTGCCATTTTGTTTATGAAAGTCCATTTTGTTTATGCATACCATGCAATACGTATGTAGTATAGCCAGGAAAAGTACTCAAGACCTCTTCATGGAGACCAAACCCTACTCAAGCATGATAAACACTGGAGTTATGAAATGATGTGTGAGTAGACTATGATAATTTAGGTGGCTGTAATTCTAGGATTAGAATTTTCTGGTCTCTCTCTCTCAGGATTCAATTTCTTATACTTTTCCTCATCTGAAGATTCAGTATAGTCTTGTTTTCCTTGATATATCATAAAAAAACACCCTTCTATTTCTCCTTACTGGTTTACTGGCTTAGAAGATACTTTTAAACCATGTCATACCAGTAACAAAACTATAACTGTAGAAATGGAAGGACTGAAGATGTTGTACAAAATAGACAAAAATAAGATTACAAATTTATATAACAGAAAATTTCATATGTGCATAAAATTTCAAAATAAATTGGATAAATTACACTCCCAAATTGTAATCTGTGGTGAAATAAAGTAAGTTTTCATTCCCAAAATGGAGCATTCCATTTGGTACTAGGGATAGAACCTGGAAACGTGTACATGCTGGGCAAGTGCTCAATCACTGGGCTACATCTTCATCAAACAAATTAGAACATTTTAAACTTGGTATTTAAATCTTACAAATTGAAATGAGGCAAGAAAACTTATCTCAATCTTTATCATTAATGAAGCTGCCCTGTTCAACAATGAATAATTATATGAAAATGGTTTGAGAGTATAATAAATGAGGTAAATATAACTAACAGTGTTTTTCTGGTTTAAGCCTCACCTGCAACATGGCAAGAGACAAGTTTCTTCTGGAATCTACTTTAGTACCCCTATTCTGTGGCTTAAGGGCTGGTCCTGCTGTAAGTGTCCTCATAGGTTACTGTTGCCCATGGTACTGGTCAGCACTGCTCCCCTTCTGGCAGACATGAGGGAAACAATCATTTGCACTCCAGGATTGACATTCTTTGGGTTTCTCTGTGCTGCCTGAGCTCCTAGTTGCTGGACAAAACAATAAGAATGCAGGGATTGGGAACCCTCTGTTCAGGATGAGAGGCACTGAAGGGGACAGTCTGTTCTTGCTGCACTGCTACCTGGCTAATCTGGAGTCTATAAATCTCTTGTTTTATCCTGCTAACATAGTAGCAGTCCTTGCACTTCCCGTTCCCCTAGGTCAAGAAATAATTGACTATTTGAAATGACAATCTCATTCACTTAGAAATTACAAGAGTGCTATGTGGGTTCTGAGTGGGGTATATTTAGGCTCAGTAGAAATGGTGCTGGTTATACAGCAGAATCTGCCACAGACATCCTACTGAGTATTTGTCATTTCTACATTTAGCAATGTCAAGGAAATTATATTAAAAACTCAACATCCAATACTTTGATAGTTTCAGTGGTATTCATGTCAAGTTATATTTATTGGGTACTCAATATGGATGAAGAAACATGCTCAGTACCAGGGAGGAATGTAATGAAGAGCCAAATTTATTTGACTTGTATACAAAACTCCAGTAAATCATTGGATAAAAAAAATTGAATGATTCTGTTTTATATATGCAACTTAACCTTGTTATTGAGAACTCATAATTGAAGCTAGATACCCCGGGGTATTGGGGATAGAGTGTTGGTGGTGATAGTTGCTATTAGATCCTTGAGTGGGAACTTGGAAAGCACAAACATATGAAAACAAAATTATAGTTAAGTGTATTTAAAACGTTTTCATATACTTAAAGATTATGAAAACTATTGATAAATTGGTATACAGCACTCTTGTAGTAGATTTGCATCACTTACAATTTAAGCCAATGGTCTGTTTCTTTGCTGTGCAATACAGTCGTCATTAGTCATATGTGATTATGGAGAATTTGCAATGTAATTAGCCTGCACTTAAGAGAGGTCAAAAATCCATACAATGAAAACTACAGAACCCTAAAGAAAGAAACCAAAGAAGACCTTAGAACATGGAAACATCTACCTTGCTCTTGGATAGGCAGAATTAATATTATCAAAATGACCATACTATCAAAAGCACTATACAGACAATGCAATTCCAATCAAAATCCCAATAGAATTCCTCATAGAAATAGAAAAAGCAATCATGAAATTCATCTGGAGAAATAAGACACCCAGAATAGCTAAAGCAATCCTTAGCAGAAAAAGTGAAGCCGGTGGCCTCACTATACCAGACCTTAAACTACACTAAAGAGCAATAAAAAAAACAGCATGGTATTGGCACCAAAACAGACTGGTAGATCAATGGTACAGAATAGATGACACAGAGAATAACCCACAAAATTACAATTATCTTATATTAGAAAAAGGTGCCAAGAACATGCATTGGAGAAAAGGATAGCCTCTTCAAAAAATGGTGCTGTGAAAACTGGAAATCCATATGCAACAAAATGAAATTAAACCCATCTCTCTCACCATGCATAAAACTCAACTCAAAGTGAATCAAGGACCTGGAAATTAAACCAGAGACTCTATGTCTAATAGAGAAAAAAGTAGGCCCTAATCTTCATCATATGGGATTAGGCTCCAACTACTTTAAAAAGACTCCTATAGCACAAGAATTAAAACCAAGAATCAATAAACAGGATGGATTCAAACTAAAAAGTTTCTTCTCAGCAAAAAAAAAAAAAAAAAAAAATCTGAAGTGAACAGAGAGCCTACATCCTGGGAGCAAATTTTTACCCCTCAGACATCAGATAAAACACTAATCTCTAGGGTATATAAAGAACTCAAGGGCTGGGGATGTGGCTCAAGTGGTATTGTGCTCGCCTCGAATACGTGAGGCACTGGATTCAATCCTCAGCACCACATAAAAATAAATAAGTGAAATAAAGGCATGCTGTCCATCTACAACAAACAAACAAACAAACAAACAAATAAATTTTAAAAAAGAACTCAAAAAGCTAAGCACCCAAAAACAAAAATCCAATCAATAAATGGGTCAAGGACCTGAACAGACACTTCTCAGAAGAGGATATACAATCAACAAATATATGAAAATATGTTCATCATCTCCAGCCATTAGAGAAATGCAAATCAAAACTACTCTAAGATATCATCTCACTCCAGTCAGAATGGCAGCTATTATGAAGACTAACAACAATAAGTGTTGGCAAGGATGTGGGGGGAAAAAGGTAAACTCATACACTGCTGGTGGGACTGCAAATTGGTACAGCCAATATAGAAAGAAAGATGGAGATGCCTTGGAAAATTGGGAATGGAAACATCATTTGACCCGGGGCTATCCCTATCCTTGGTCTATACCCAAGGACTTAAAAACAGCATATGCACTAATAAGACATGATAAAGAGAAAGAGGTAGATATTATAAATGATTAAAATATGGGAAATAGAAGGAGCATGAGAATTTACAGAGATGACATTTTTGTGAAGGAATTTGCAAAGGTTTTGATAAGAAATTGACTTTTTATTTGAAACTTGAAGATTAAGTGAACTTTTTTAAGGATGGGAATAAACTGGCATTCCTGATAGAACAGCTTTGTCACAGCTTTTGATGCTATAGGGTTTTGTGAATATATTACAAATTTTATGGTTATATCTGATATCTTCATTTATGCATTTTAATAAAGGGATATTAAACACAAAAAAAAAATTTAAAGATTTACATATAAGATTTTGAACACTAAGTCCATGATTTTATATTGATTTCATATTAAAGAAACATTCTGAGTAAATAGGGCTAAATATAGCATATATTATTAAATTAATTTTACCTGTTTTTAAAAATTTTCTATTTAATTCCTAGGATATTTAAAATTGCCTATATGGTTCTTATTATGGCCGCCTATTGGACACTTGTCTTTAATAAAATCTTCATTAGCATCTTTTGCATTGATTTTTTAAAAAATGTCATAGAATGCAGCACTTTACACACAAACAGGCCCATGAACCAACTAGTTTGTTGTATAATAATACTCTCAGAATTTCATACAATGTCTTGTTAAATGCTCTAGTTCATGCTCAGGGCTTATTTAGCCAAAACTATGAAACATTTCTTGATATGGGAGATTTTGTACTCTAAACAAGGCTTCTTAAACTAGAATATGTATGCCTCTGGGAAGTTTTTAAAGTGTAGATTCTGACTCAGTAGCTCCAAGTGGGGTCTGAGATTCTTCATATTTTCCAGTAGTTGCTGCCCAGGTAATGCAGATGCTATTGGTCTTGGGACCACACTTTGAGGTACAAATTTTTACATAGTCATGTTCATATATACTTAGATTCCAATAAAAATAGAACAGGAGCTAAATGTACTCACACTATTTCATTTGACCTTATAAATTAATCATTTTAATATTATATAAGCTTCAAAAATTTAATCATTTAAACTTTTTTCTGAATATAACTATGTGCTAAACATAACAATGTAAGGAAATAGGAAAAGCATAAAAAAAAGAAACTGAGCATCATCTACCATCACTGTACCCAGTGATAACAATCATTACATTTGTATGTATTTGTATCTAGCACTTTTACTGTCTAACATTGGGAATACTGCTTTGCAATATTTTCTCCAAATGTGTTTATATTATGAACATTATCCTAATTTCCAACATAGTTGTCAACAAAATGTAGTTTAGTGGCTGATTATTTTAGAATATGGACACTTAAAATCTACTAAATCCCCACTTATGTCACTCATCACTTCCAATTATATGCCTTTATCAAGAATAGTGTGATGAGCCACTGTCTCCTGTTTCTTTGAAATATTCTTGCCAATATTTTTAGTGAAGCAAATAGTTTAGTACTTTTGAGTATATGCTTCAGAAGAACTAGTGCCATTAATAGAGTATTATTGGGCTGGGGATGTGGCTCAAGCGGTAGCACGCTCGCCTGGCATGCGTGCGGCCCGAGTTCGATCCTCAGTACCACATACCAACAAAGATGTTGTGTCCGCCGAGAACTAAAAAATAAATATTAAAAATTCTCTCTCTCTCTCTCTCTCTCTCTCTCTCTCTCTCTCTCTCTTCCCTCTCCCACTCTCTCTTTAAAAAAAAATAGAGTATTATTAAAGGTTATATTGATTCATGCAGATCCCATTCTCTTCACCAAAACTTGAATTACTTAGATAATGCACTACTTTGAAAGTGTCTATAGGCCTGTATATATATCATCTGTACTGAAAAGAGGAAAAATGTGAATAATCATTTTCTCTATTTTTTCTATGATATTGGATTTCCAAACTTTTATTTATTGTTGCATCATAAGTTAAAATATGTTCTACTAGACCTTGTAACTTTAAAATTTTGAATCCTGCACTATATATGCCATTGCTGGAAGGATTTTCTAGGTACTTTAGAAAACTTCATGCCCCTATTTAAAGCAAATGCATACATAGCATATACACATATAATAATGTTAAGGCAATAGAATACTCTACATCTAATGTATAATACATTTATCAGAGATTAAAATAGCTTTAGTTATGAAATTAACATTCTTGACGAGTGCTTATTCAGGAATTATGAAACCCAGTGCACATGTCCTGATAATTTCAAAGAAACTTGAAATTAACATTATCCCTTTAAGACTCTCCCCTAATTTCTCGATTATTGGTTTACATTAAAGATATATATTATAGAATATAGTTATAACTTTTCTAGGATTCAGTCTTTGGGTATTTTCTGTACTGTAAAACCATAAACTCTTTTGTCAGAAGTAATCTAAACAGACCAATATTAAGCAATGAAATTGAAACAGCAATCAAATGCCTACCAACAAAGGAAAGCCCAAGACCAGATGAATTCTCAGGTGGGGTCTACCAGACCTTTGAAGAACACCAGACTTTCTCAAATTATTCCATGAAATTGAAAGGGAAGGAATACTCCCAAATACATTCTATGGAGCCAGTATAATTCCAATACCCAAACCAGACAAAAATACATCTAGGAAAGATTATTACAGAACAATATCTGTGATGAACACATATGCAAAAACCTTAAAATATTAGCAAATCACATTAAAGAACACATTAAGTAGATGATGTACCATGACCTAATGGGCTTCATCCCAGGGATGAAATGTTGGTTCAACATATATAAATCAATAAATGTAATTTACCACATTAATAAAATTAAGAACAAGAACCATATGGTTATCTCAATGAATAGAGAAAAGGCCCTTGATAAAATACAACAACCATTCATGTTAAAAAGCCTGGAAAAACTAGGAATAGATGGAACTTACCTAAACATTATAAAGGCTATAAATGACAAACCCAAGGCTAACATCATACTGAATAGACAAAAAAATGAAAGCTTTTTTGTTTCAAAAAAAAAGGATACTCATTCTTATCATTTCTATTTAGTATAGTTCTCAAAACTCTAGCCAGAGTAATCAGAAAGGAGAAAGAAATTAAAGCAATACAAATAGGAAAAGAAATCAAACTACTACTGTTTGAAGATGACATGATCTTACATCTAAAACACCCAAAAAGTTCCACCACAAGATTCTTATAGCTTACAAGTGAATTTAGCATAGTAGCAGGATATAATATCAATACTCAAAAATCAATAGCTTTTCCATACTCCAACAACAATTCAGCTGAGAAAGAAATAAGGAAAACTATCCCCTTCACAATATCAAAAAAATAAAAATAAAAATCTGGAAATTAATCTAACGCAGGACGTGAAGGATCTCTACAATGAGACATACAGAACTCTGAATTGAAGAAGACCTTGGAAGATGGAAAGACCAACGTTCTTTGATAGGCAGAATATATATTGTCAAAATGGCCACACTATCAAAATGAAAATACAGATTCAATGCAACCCCCATCCAAATATCAATGGCCTTCTTCAGAGAACTAGAAAGAAACAGTCCTTAAAATCCTTTGGAAGAATAAGAGATACAGAATAGTCAAAGCCATTCCAAATAAGAAAATTGACACAGGAGGCATCTCAATGCCCAATCTTCAATCATATTACAGAACCACAGTAGCAAAAATAGCATGGTATTAGCATCAAAGTAGACACCAGTGAAATAGAAAATACAGAAAAACCCCACATACTTACAGCCATCTGATACTTGACAAAGGTGCCAAAATACATATGTTGGGGAAAAGATAGCCTTTTAAACAAATGTTGCTAAGAAAACTGATATCTACATTTATAAGAAAAAAATTAGAACCCTATCTTTCACCCTGCAAAAAGTTATATAAAATTTAGACACTGTCACTTTAAAAAGCTTCTGCACAGCAAAGAAAATGATTAGGAGAATGAAGAGAGAACCCACAGAATGGGAAAAAATCTTTGCCAGCTACTCTTCTGACAGGAGATTAATATCCAGAATATATAAAGAACTCAAAATAATGCCAACAACAAAAGTAAATCAATAAATGCACAAAAGAACAGATCTCTCAAAAGAAACACAAATGCCCCAAAAAATACATGAAAAAAAGTTCATCCCTAGCAATCATCAAATTTCAAATCCCAAGATTTCATCTCATAACAGAATGACAACGATCAGAAAATGAATGATAATAAATGCTTGAGAGGATGTAGATGGAAAAGGTGAGAAAGTACACTCATATTGTTTGTGGGGCTCCAAATCAGTATACCACTCTGGAAGATAGTGTGAAAATTCCTCTCAAAAAGGAAACCACCATATGACTCAGGTATCCCATTCCTCAGTATTTATCCTAAAGCATACTATAGTGATCCAACCACTACACCGTTTATAGCAGCAAAATTCACAATAACCAAATTATGGAATCAGCCCAGATACCTGTCAATAGATGACTGGATTAAGAAAATGTGCTATCTGTACACAATGGAGTTTTAGTCAGCCATAAAGAATGAAATAATGCCATTGTACAGTAAATGGGATGAAAATGGAGAAAACCATGCTAAGGGAAATAAGCCAGACTTAGAAAATCAAGGGTCAAATGTTCTAATGTGTGAAAGCTAAAGAAAAAAATAATGAAAGGAATGGAGTAGGGCAGGGGAGGGAATCAGATATCATAAAGATATAGGGAAGATCAGTAGAAGTCAGAGAATAAGAGGGAAGGAGGAAGGGTAAAGGGAAGAAGTCTGAAATGAATCTAACAGAATCATGTTACAAACAAATATAAATGTACTAGAGGAAATTTCTCCTTTTTATAGAAAATGCCAATAAAAAATAAGTACGTAAAGGAGTGAAAGCATCATTGGAGTAAAGGAGAGAGAAAAAGGTCAGTAAGGAGGGGAGGAAAAGGTGAGGGGGATGAGGCTTAAAATTAAATTTCTTATATGTATAATTTTGTCATAAGGAACTCAAATGCTAATTATAATGCTCCAAGTAAAAACAAAGTAGTTATATCATCCTGACTACTTCTGTGTTTAACCTCTTTGATTCTCTTCCTTTTTCTATAAACTGAGTTTGCTACTATCTGTATTACAGGATTATGGCAATAAAATTTAACATATTTAATGGTTTGTAAGAGAGTCTAACAGGGGGCATCAGTCTTTCCTATTAATATTTTAACATTACTATTCTCATGCTTTTTCAAGGATGAATGGAAAAAGACTATTTTCCAAAGTGTTAGTGAGGTGATGTTCAGTCTCTTGTTTAGAAGATAAATTACCTTTCCACATAAAATCCTATATGGAACTTTAATACAGAAATTATTACCATCTATATCACCACCATCACAATGAGACCTTCCCATTCAAAGGTGGAGAAGAGAAAAAAATGGAGTGGAAGAATCTATTTGCTGAGCTGCTTTCTCCTTAAGTAGTTACTAGTGGGACCTCTGCATAGAATTTGAAATCCCGAAGTCTATAATAATTATTTTAGAAGTCAAACAACTGTTTACCCAGATTCTCAGACCTGGGAGCCATCCTATATCCTACTATTTCTTTCTTTTCAAACAGTTGTGCTGACTCTACTGCAAGAAGAATCTGTTAGTTTCTTGCCATGACCCCTGTCATCACCCTGATTCAGGCACTCCTCATCTATCATTTAGACTATGACAAAAGACTTTCTCTGGTATTTTTTGCAACAAGTTTGTTAAGGCACTACAGACATATAACAAAATGGCACATCTTCAAGATACATGATTTGATAACTTCTGACATGTGGATACACCTGTGAAAATATCACCACACTGAACAGGACAAATATACCCATCACACACAAGTGTCCTCATGCCCGTTTGTAATTCCCCTTGACCCTACCTCCCATCATCCTTAGGCAATCCATGGTTTCATGGTTTCTGAAACTATAGATTAGTTTGAATTTTCTCAAGATTATATAAATACAAGATTAGTTTATACTCCTGTAGTTTTGATTCCTTCTCTTAGTATGAGCCTTGAGATTCTTCAGTGTGGCTCCATAAAATAGTCCATTCCTTTATTATAGAATAGTATTTCCTCATGTGAATATATCACAATGTGTTCATCAATTTTCCTGCTAATGGACATTTGGGTGGTTTCCAGGTTGAGAGTTTTGCTAATAAATTTGCTTTGAATATTTATGTATAAGACTTTATATGAGTATTTACTTTTTCTTAAATATTAGGGTTAGAAACTTAGGATGAAATGATAAGAGTATGTTCAACTTCTGAAGAAACTAATCGTTTTACAAAGTGGTTGCAATACTTTACCACTAGCATAGCATGAAGGTTAAAGTTTCTACCTATCCTTGCCAGCAGTTAAAAATGGTGTTTAAGTTTTAATCATTTTAATAGGTTTGTAGTGGTTCTTCCTAGTGGTTGTCATTTTGCATTTTCCTAATGAGAAATTATGTAAAACATCTTATGTTTGTCATCTGTATATTTTCCCTGATAAATTGTATATTCAAACTTTTGTCATTTAAAAATATTTTTTTCTTATAATTACATTTTGGGAGTTCTATCTTCTGAAAACAAGTTTATTTTACATAGATATTTATGTTTGTACTGCTCTTCTCAATCCATTGTTCACCTTTTCCTTAAGAGCATCTTTGAGGAGACATTTTCAATTTTGCAAGTTCCAATTATCATTTTCTTTAATTATGCCTTTGGTGTTAATTTTAATAACTGACTATGCCAAGGTCACAAAAATTTCCATTTTTCTATGGGATGTATATACTTATGTTTTTACATAAAGGCCTATGATCTACCTCAACTGAGGTTTTGTATATGGAATGACGTAATGGATCAAAATTCATATTTTTACATATGGATATTCAATGATTCCAGTACAAGTGATTGAAATGACCACCTTTTATCCATTGAATTATATTTGCACCTTCATAAAAGTCAGATACCCATGTATGTATGGCTCATAATTTTTGCTTAATTCAACAACAGCAAAGTCAAAAGTAATCACCAGATTTGATTATTGAGGCTCAAATATTTTGTGTTAATTTGGCTGCACTATGATATCCTGATAGTGGTCAAATATCAGGTCTAGATAGTATTGTGAAGGCACTTTTTCAGATGAGATTATAATTTAAATCACATAATATTGACTAAATCAGATTATCCTCCATAATGTAAGTATAAAGTGTACCTCAACCAATCAGGTGAAATCTTTAAGAGGGAAGGAAACAAAAAAGCAGGTGCACCAAAGAAGAATATTCTCCCTCCAGATGCCTTTGGGTTGAAGCTGCAACATTAACTCTTCCCTCCACAATTGTGTGAGAGAGTCCCTAGAATATATCTCTAAATTTGCACACCTTATTTGTTCTGTTTGTCTGGACAACTCTGCAAACTACAGTGATATAGCATCTTCATATTATTTAGTATATTGTTTACAGACCCCAAAACTTAAAGTATCTAAAGCAAAAATTGTATTACATTTACTGGAGTCTCTCAATGTTATTCAAAAATAGAACTTGCAGCTGGCTCAGGAACAATTGGAGCCAGGAATTCAACCACCAGAGCTCCATTTCCTCCTCTTATTATTCTCTTCCTTTCACTTGTTATTTTCATGTCACTCAGAAAGCCCGACTTCCTTTACTTCTCAGATGTATTCACACAAGGATACGACTCCTGATAGTCCCCGAGATTTATATATCTTATTTCAAAGATCTAAAATCTCTAAATTCCAACACTAAAAATCTCATGAATGAGCCTCAATGATTGGCTTGGGTCAAGTGCCCATCCCTGGATTTCCCAATTATTACTGGGTTGGAGATACAATATATATTTATGCTGGAACCATGTAAATGATTTACAGGAAGAGACTGGTACTAAAGGAAGGTATTGGACAAGCAAATAGCATTCACTGCATTTCAGAAAGAGTAAATAAGCTAAATTTCTAAAGTGACACAAGAGTAAATACCCTATTTTTGACAGCTGGCTCAAATTCAAGACTCTGCCTGTGACATGAAGATAAAATCAGATTATAAATTTTTATTGGAATAGTATCATCCATACAGTTGACACAAAATGTTCCTCTATCCATATCTGGCTTTTTCCTCTCATTTTATTCATTTGCTCTATATAAGTGTGAATTTGATTTTCATTTTGTATTATCAATACTTGAAAAGTTTTACAGGAAATAATGTCGAGCTCATTCCCTAAACACCTTATAAAAATTGTCACCCTCTGTCCTCATCCCAGTACCTGGCTTTGTTCTTATTCAGATTAAGTGTCACAACCTGGACTGCAGATTTGTTATTTTGTTTTCTTTTGATTTATGTTTGCATCCCCCTAGTTATAGAACATAAATTGCACAAGAGCTGGGGCTTTTCTGTTTTATTCATAGTTGCATTCCAGCACTTGAAAATGGATTGGCATGAATTAGGGATGCAAAAAAAAATAAGTGAAATATGAATCTATATTTAGATATGTTTATAGGCTTTTAAAATCATATTTATAAAGATAGATTCATTATTCAGTGGCCAGAGTGGTAGAACAACACACTATTGAGGGGCTGCTACTTTCATAATACAGTCTAAAATGGTCTAGTCACCTTAACTCATCCTTCAAAAACCAGTGATCTAGCACCCACATGTACAAATTTTCCTTGAATTTTTCATGTACTCCTTCTCCATGTGTCAAGTGTGACAGAATAGATGTAGTCAGTGAGTGATCAAACAGATGTTTCCTTTGTATCACCATTCATTACAATATGTCATAATTGACAGCACAACCATGCAACTTGTCAAGTCCCTAAATCTATGCAGGTCTCTTTTTAAGGGAAGTCATGATTAAAAACAAACAGAACTTCCTGTGAAACACTTGCAAAAGTTAAACGTCTCTATCTAAAAGAAACTGTCAATACTGGATGGCATCAAACAGTCATGTGAGCCTTCTTTTCAGGTTGCAAATGATAAACAAGGAATTTTTTCACTCTCCTCAGAGCAATCACAGGTTACCATGGAGACTTGACTCAATGAAATGATCATGCAGCCCCTGCCCAATCCTTAGATCATACATAAATTGCATGTGAAAAACAAAGTTCCAACCTCGAAAAATGGACAGTCACACTTTTATTTAAAGGTCATTATACTATACATTATCTTCATCATGTGCTTGTGATAGCAATTGTGTTTCCCCAACATTTCTGACAGATTCCCCCTTTACAATGCCATCTACATCCTATAACTCTCAAACAGGATATTATGAACCATTTTCTCGTATTTCATTACAAAAATTCAGTGAGATTTTATTCATGGATTCTGTTTATTGGAACTTTGTGATTTTTCATTAAGCTGGGCATGTTACTGTATATTTACTTTGGAGTCTCTTTTGGAAGGGATGCTTCTTTTGATCTTTGTTTTAAAAGCAATACATTTCAGTTCTCAAATTTAACTGCAAAAACTTAATTTTGAAAAACTGTCAAATCTAATTAAATTGTGACACTGAACCCTAAGCTACTGAGATTGCGGAAAGAAACATTCTACCAAGTATTCTTGAGGCCCTGTATTCTTTGAAAGGCTTACAAGTTTCCTTAAAGCCTAATGAAGGCCTTTCGTGCTTCTCTCAGAAATCTTTCCCTTCCCAATTGTTAATTTCAAAAGCAGGCATGCAGTTTTACTCCTACCCTTGATGTATCACATATTTTCAATAGTCTCAATTTTTAGGCAGGAGAACTTTTGTATTTCAATAACTTCTATTATGTGTTCTGTAAAACTTCCCAAGAAAATACAAAAATATTAGCTGTGCGGCTGCTTTTGTCTAGAGACAACCCACATTCTCCCTTCAGTGTGTATCCATCTTCCTAAATAGACCTTTATCTATGCCTCTGTCTGGCTGGTGCTGAAATTCTTTTCTGCCATGTATGACAAGAATTCAGAGTCCTTAGTCAAGTTCCCCCTCTCCTCCAGGAACTCCTTGGGCCCTTTGGAGAGAAATTTTCTCCCATGATGGCTTTTGGCTCTTGAACATGGGGCTTCAGAGATATCAACTTTGGTATTATCAAGTATTTTCTTTCTCGACTGTGACCTTTTTTTTAAAAAAATTTTATTTTTGTTATTGAACTCAGAGCCACTCGACCACTAAGCCACATCCTCAGCCCTATTTTGTATGTTATTTAGAGACAGGGTCTCACTGATTTGCTTAGTGCCTTGCCTTTGTTGAGGATGGCTTTGAATTCGAAATCTTCCTGTTTCAGCCTCCTAAGCCACTGAAATTACAGGTGGGGGCCACTGCACCTGGCAACTGTGACTTATTCTGTTAATTCCTATAGCTATAACCTCTCTCCTGCTTCTTCTCTACTTTCAAAGACCAGAGAGTACAATATCAATCTGCCTCATTTGCCGTGGTTCCACTTCTTGGGTAGCCGAGAAATCCCCAGGCCTTTGTAGGTTCAAGTGGCAATAAGGTGGTGGCTGATACAATCCTAGGGATTTGGTAGAGTCTCTGAAATCTAAAACTTATGGAACTTGGTGGTCCTTTTAAAATCTGTTTCTTATGCTGCAAAACTGGCATCAGGTTTCTCAGCCTCTGTGGGACTTAGATGGGTGATGTTCTGTTTCTCTTCCTCCTCTCGTTGGCCTGGAGCCCTCTTGCTTTTTAAAAGATGTTTATTAAAGCATGAAGATAAGAGAGTCCCTTAGGCTAACACATCCAGTTCCTGGGTCAGAAGGAACATAAATTGCTCCTCTGAAAGATGCACACAAGGGATTGGTCTCCCAGCATCTTGAGCACCCTCTTTTTTTTTTTGCCAAACATGGGGTTCACCTGAGACACATTGTTGAAGGGACCTGGCCATGATGTGACAATCAAGGAACCTACCTCTATTAATTATCAAATTCAGACCCAATACACAGTGGCCATTTCTGGACTCTAAGCTTCTGCTGATCTCTAAAACTCTGGCCTGTCTTGTCCTTGGCCTGTATTCCCTTTTCTGAACTATTTTTGTACTCTCACATGTGTCTCAGCTAAGTTATTCTATCCTGATAGGGACTATCATTCTTGTAATTCACATGAATTAAACCTTTAAGAAAAAGTTCAATTTAAATTTGTTAAACAGTAAAAATGCCATTAAAATTCTTAACCTACATATTTTTATAGTTAGGCAGGAAAACAAGAGTGTTGATTTCTATAAGATGATTGAAGTGAAATTTCCATTGACTCATTTTTTTTGAGAGAGAGAGAGAGAGAGAGAGAGAGAGAGAGAATGAATTATTTTTTAATATTTATTTTTTAGTTTTCGGTGGACACAACATCTTTGTTGGTATGTGGTGCTGATGATCAAACCCGGGCCGCACGCATGCCAGGCGAGCACGCTACCACTTGAGCCACATCCTCAACCTCTCAAATTTTTTCTTCATTAGAAAAAAGATGGCTTATTCTGTTATGTACACTTCTCTGGCAACTTTAGGTTACCCATGGAAACCAAGGTAACAGAAAATAAAAGAGTAAATTAGATTTAACATACATGGGATTAATCATCATAAACGTGTTCAGAGGGGACATCTTATTCATTTGCAAAGTTAAAATCCTAAATTAAAGTACTCTTGACATGTAAAAGGTAATATATATTTGAATATATTAAATTATTTTAGAAGTGGTAAATGAAGAGTTTAAAATTACTTTAGGTCTTTACTGAAAGCAAGGTTATTAAGAGTTAAAATTCTGACAGGTATAATTCTATAGGCAAAGTGCAAAAATGTTTCAGCTCTGTTTCAATGAAAGTATTATATAAAGTATTTTATTAAGAGGAGTAATTTGGAAAAATTTTAAAATTTCTTAAGGATTGTTTCAAAACACAAATTTTAAAAAGGCTCAGCAATTAAGAAAGACATAAGAAAGTTCTAGATATGAAACTAAATATGTTTGAGCTTTGAGTGCTATGAAAAAATCTGCTATTATAGAAAAAAGATGAATTTGTACATGAGATAATAAGTATTTCTGATCATAAACACTTTATTAAACATATAAGAGATTTAAGGTTTAACTTTAATCTTTGTCAGTGTCACTAACCTATACAGACCTGTGATTATAGTTCCTCTACACTATGGATCCTAAATTTTTCTTTAAAAGTCAAACTTGGTTAATACAGACATCAGTTTAATTGTGATGCTGTTCCTGGCTTCTTTGTATATTAGATGTATTCATGCCCTGTAAGTACACAAGTCTTTATAAAGATTAGAAAAGCACTTTACCAAGCTGGTGATCGCTAAACTAAAGTTGTCTGTAGCAATAGTCCCTTGTAGAATCATATAGAAATAACAAATTTTTAGTTGGGGGTTTATTTATATCATTTAATATTTCTTAATTGGATAAAAATAATGTCATCCATAAGTTTTATAAAATTTTGTGTTATCTTTACACTGGGATGAAAATTTAAATGTACTTGGAAGGTAATAAGGAGATCTTGATTTGTTTAAAGGTTGACAATGTGGACCATGAAAATATTTTGCCACTTTTCCACAAAAAGGAGTCAGGAACTATCTTGGTTTGTTTAATTCATGTTTCAGATGTAATATTGCATTGTATTGATATTTGTATAGACTCAGGAAACATTGTATAAAAACTTTATAAAATGATATTTATGAGGCAAAGACCAGTTTCAGAAATAAAACACTCAAGATTTGTCATGAGCCCTGCCTCACCCAAGTTAATACTCTGCCTCTCACCTTACTCCATATTAGGATGCTTCCAAAGTAGGTTAAACATAAGCTTATTTAAAATTGTGTTCAAAGATAGCTTTTTAAAGATTACTGTGATCTCAAATATCCAAGGATTATAATACAAAACTAAGTAACAGTTTGATTAAATTGTAAAATATATACAAGATTGTAAGAGTTTTAAAGAAAAAATGAAATTTGTAAAGGATTGAGTTGATGAATTTATGTCTCTGTGAAAGCAAAATAGATACCAAAGACATTAATTAGTATTATTATAGAAATGTTTTTTGCTATTGTTTTTGTTGTTTTTGTTCAAATCAATCATACAAACTGAATGTTTTTGGTCTGTTAATTTCATTTTGTATTTTCCTTATAAAACTTTAACTGTTACCCATTTAAAGAAATACTCCAAACATAGCATTCTAATTTGAGATAATAAGTCAACACCTATAGACAGATTAGGACATAAATTTGACTTCCAGTACTAATACTAACCCTAGTTAAGTGGAAGGAATAACTATAAAATTATAGACATTTATAGTTACTGGCAAAACTGATCCACTGGATGTTTAAAAACAAAATTTGGAAACCAAAGGTAAAGAAGTAGAAATGTCAAGGAAAAAGTAGCCAATATTTTGGCCCTTGCTCTCTAAGGTCATCTAGGACCCAAGGAACAAAGGGACTTTGATAAGTGTTGTGCAACTCTGGGTAAATCACTTGACCTCCTGATCAGAGGGATTGAGAGGATGCTAGAGAACAGGAAGTCAACTAGTGTGCATTCTGCCAAGAGGAGGGTCACTGGAGAGGGAAATGTCCCTGATGTTTCCAAGGGAAGTCACATTAGGGTCAACAAGACCCTCACCTATCCTGGCAGGTGGCACAACTAGTACAGGAAGACCAAAAGAGTTGAGAGTTTGCACAAGTTCCCAAAAGGGATCCTGAGGGATCTCAGCCAACCCTAACTGTAGACAGGAAGGAACAAAGTCAATTTTTGACCAACTTGGTCTTAAACATATGGCAGGAAAGTATAACTAAAGAACAATCATAAATGGACATAAAAAAAAGACTTCTGCTAAATGAAACTTGATGTATATTTGTGTCAGCCATACCAAAAGTATATAGAAAAAGAAGTCTTATGCATGAGTGTCTGATGATGATGATAATAGTAATAATAATCAGAAGAGATTGATAAAATAACATTTGCCCTAAATTTATTTTCTGATCTAACAGTCATGCTTTAAAAATACAAAAACAAAACCCAAATCCTGAGATACACACAGGAAAATAAAACTATTAATGCTTACTTACTTGACTTCACTTGACTGTTTCCACTGTTAGGACCTCTAGTAAGTATTACTTCTGCTCCTATTGCTCATTCCAGGCCTTTTTAATCTAATAAAGCTTGCATCTTCCAGATTACAACAATTCCATGTTAAGAGGATGTCAACATAAGAATAACAACCCATCCCTGAAACTGAGAACAGTGTCTTCCCTTTAGAATAGTCAGAATGAGACCTTTGATCCGTGGCAAGGCAGGGTCCTCACCACTTTCCAGCCTGAAGCAGCCATTGAAGATGAATCTTCACCTCTCATCAACACTTAAGATTTAAGGGATCAAAGTCTGGGGTGGGGGAAGAGATAGGGATTTAGGAAAAGAGAAATGGATCTTTAGGGAAACACCATCAAGTCATTGAAATGCAGAAACAAGCTATTGAGAAGCAAAAAATACTTGCAAACCTTGGCCCATGCCCTTGTAAAATGATGAAATACACAAGCACAGGAAAACTGGCCCCCAAATGCAGCTCTATTCTAATCCATCTCTAGTCTAGCCCCAAGATACAGCCCTTCTATAAATACTGGACCAACAGTCCAAGTCAAGACTACTTCTCACTCTTAAGACATCCTGAATTCTCTCTTGAACATGACTATCTTCCTAAATAGACATCTGTCAAAAAAAAAAAAATCTAGCTATGTTTTTAGAATGGGAAAGTAGAGAGGAAGGCAAATACTAGCAAAACATGCAAGTTAACATTTCAAAGCTTATCCATACAGTTGGTTTTATCTACATTTTTTGTCACCCACTCCCTTATCATCAAGGATTATACTCAAGAACACTTAATCACTGAGCCACATCACCAGCCAGTTTTATTTTTGAGACAGAATCTTGCTAAGTTTCAGAGGTTGGCATTGAATTTGTGATCCTCCTGCCTCAGCCTTCTGAGGTGCTTGAATTACAGGTGTGAGCTACCATACCCAGTTAACCTAACTCTTCATATTTCTCATTTTACATCTAAATAATGAAGAGATTATAGTACAATAAAAATGTAGGATGCAAAGGCTAGAACAAATTTATTCAGGACCCCAAATAAACATGTGTTGTTTACTCCAGCTAGCTATTTAGTAGCCCTACAACAAACATCTGTTTAAAATATATGTATCTTTAAAAACATATGAATTTTTATTATATGTGTAATTTTATTTTCAATTTATGGATGAAGCAAGAATGATGAGTCCATTTATATTAGGAATACAGCAGTATCCTAGGCCCAATCAATGTCATAATCTTCAAGATTATAATGGCAAGAGAGCCATTGACATTTCAACTGCTTGTTTCTGAAGAGATTCAGATCTTTCTGTGAAGACAGTAAAGCAGGTACCTTGAGGAGATGGAAGGAAGGTCAGGAAGGAAGCATGGAGATTCTGCCCAAGGAGGGAGGTCTCTCTCATAGAGAAAAGTTGGATTTTAAGCAACAGCGATTGTCAAAAGGTTTGGAATGCCTTGTATGTAATTCAGCATCCAAGATTTATTAGATAAAATTAACTTCCTTCTAGACCAAACAAGCATTGCAGAAAATGCTATTAATGTCCAGACCTTTGAACCCTTCAGGACTATCATTTTCAGAATATTGCCTACAGAAGCAGTGGTTTAATATGTGTAAATCAGATCTTCATTCTTTCTCATCCAACTCAGTACCTGTGAATCTATATCAGAGAATGTGCCCCAGTTGAAATCTGCCTCATTTTAATATCACAGCACCATTCTATGCACAATTTGGTCCTATACTCCTTTCTTTTTTACATTATCAGAACTTCCTAATGGAACTCCATGCTCATTCTCTGAAGAATACCAATGGACTAGATAAGACGTACACTGATATATTCCTTAGCAAGCCCCTTCCTTAAATAAAAAAGACTGCCAATCCCCCAATTCTATCACTACTTCAATTTCATCTACCATAGATTTTTAGCTCTATACACTATACAATACTGATACATTAGTATCTATAGAAACAACCTTTTTTTTAGTTGAAACAAACAAAAAATCCATATATTATATTCCACTGGCACTTTCCTTTTTTTTTTTTTTTTTCTTTTTTTGGTGGTGCTGGGGATTGAACCCAGGGCCTTGTAAGCAAGCAGTCTACCAACTCAGCTAAATCCCCAATCCACCACTGGCACTTTCTGAAACATGTAGTAGTGACTCAGAATTCAGGGAAATTCTCAGCTCTCATAACTTCCCTTTTAGTCTTTCACCTGATTTGTTTACATGATGAAATATTTATATGACTAATGAAGACTGAAAAAAGTCCAGTAACAGCTTTTTTTCAATTTTTTATTTTATTTCGTTATGGATGACAGCAGAATGCAATACAATTTGTATTACACATAGCAAGCACAATTTTTCATTCTATTGTCGTACACAACATAGAGTCACACCATTCATATCTTCATACATAGGGTAATGATATCCATCTCTTTCCACCATCTTTGCCCTACCGAGAGAATTCATCTAATCCTCCCATACCCAGCCCTCCACCACATTATGAATAAGCAGCCATAAATCAGAGACAACATTTGGCATTTGGTTTTTGGGGATCGGCTAACTTTACTTAGCATTATATTCTCCAACTCCATCCATTTACCTGCAAACACCATGATTTTATTCTCTTTTAAAGCTGAATAATATTCCATTGTGTATATATACCACATTTTTAATAATTATGTGATCGTGATATACTTTTTATATATTTGTGTTTGATTTGACAGAATTTTAGTGAGATTTTTTTAATCTATGTTCATTAGAGTTATTGGTCTGAAGTTTTTTCTTTGATGTATCTTTGCTTGGTTTTGAAATCAGGGAGATAATGACCTCATAGAAAAAGAGAGCATACTTCCAAACTCCTACTATTTCTTTAAATAAATTGAAGAGTATTGGTATTAATTCTTCTTTAGAGATCTTGTAGAACTTGGCTGTGTATCCATGTTGTCCTGGGCTTTTCTTGGTTGGTAGACTTCTAATGGTGTTTTCTATTTCATCACTTGAAATCTATCTGTTTAAATTGTGAATATCATCCTGATACAATTTGGGTAAATCATAGGAAGCTAGAAATTTGTCGATGCCTTAGATAGTTTCTATTTTCTTGTACTACAATTTTTCAAAATGATTTCTAATTATCTTCTCTATTTCTGTAGTGTCTGTTGTAATATTTCCATTTTCATCAAGAAAATTAGACGGGATTCCAGATGGTGGTGGTGGTGGGGGGGGTGCAGTAGATCCAAGGTTACCTTGGGCCCTGGCTCCTGTGCAGGTCAGGGAGTCTGGTCAGGGCCCAGCCTGATTCTGGTGGGACCTACCTTGGGCCTGATCTTCCATGCAGGTCAGCAAGGCAGGTCTGGACTAAGCCGACTCTGGCGAGTTTCTCACTTTGTTTTGTTTTATACTTAAAAAAATAAATCCATCAAATTGTTTAAGTCAAAATAACAGTACTTTGATTTAGCTGCCTTGATTGACTGACTGCTTTGTCACTATTTAGACAAAGGGGGATATATCATTTTAACAAGCAGTTTAGAAGCTGCATGACAATCCACTGTAGAAATTTTTTTTTTTTTTTTTAAGAAAAGTTTCTGTAAGATCCCTCTGCTTATTATGAGGAATCGGATATCCTGAATTAATTCTCAAAGTCCAATCTGACTACAGCAAAGATCTAATGAGAAATCTGTGCTCTCCTAGGAGCTCATTTAATTAACTCAAGCATTGCTTTCAAAGTACAAGTTATAGTGTTGCTTGTAAATTCACATATAATACATGTAAATTATAATACATTTTGGAGGAAAGGGAGTTTGGTGACAGTCCAATTTACATTTCTTTCTTGGCCGTAAGCATTTTCCCCCTTCTCACGATCTAAATTTAGCATTCATAGATTCATATGGAGGACTTTTGTTTTGCTAGCTATTGTCATCAAGATATACACTTTTGTTCCTTTTAAATATGGTAATTCCTTCAGTAAATATAACTATTTCTGATTTAAGCTTGAAATCTGAGAGGGGAAAGCTATAAGCATATAAAATTTTTATTAGTTGACTTAAATCTGGATGGATAAATTGTACTCTTAAGTGAAACAGGTTTTGCCCTGAGGGACAGATACTTTGCTTAAGAGAGGGGAAAATGAGACAAATAAGCTTATAAGAAATATCTTGCTTTAATGTACCACACAATGAGGGAAAAAAAAAATTCTCCTTTGTTCTATAGTTTAGTAGTACAAATTAAATGTTTATGGTGTATTTCACTGAATAACTTCCAACAAGTTTCATTCACCTCATATGTAACATCATTATAAATATTGTCCTATTTTTCAAAGGAGTCAGTAATGAAATTAAAACCAGTTAATTCAGTTTTGAAGGATATACACATAATATTGGATTATTCTTTGCCTCTTCTTATTTTTATCCTTATAAAGTTCATTTAAATAAGCCAATGTTGAATTTACCCCAAGTTTACATACCCTTAAAATGCCCCCTTTCATATTGAACTCCTAATTTTAGAAAACTTTAGATTTAGTGCAAATTTTTTTTTTTTTTTTCAAATCTGAAACACTTGGTGGGGGACAGTCTTTTTTTTTTTTTGAAAGGTAATACTGCACACACTCATTAAACTCTACTGAACACCTTCATGGAGGCATTCCCTAGTGCACTTAATTATATAATAGTGTGTGCAATGGACTTTATACTCAATCATATTAATATCCTGGCAAAATAACGTGAGCATTTTTGCTAAATGGATTAAATAAATTCTATGCATGGCCTATCAGTTCTCAGATTTCCTCAACAAATTCATGATGAATGTTTTTGATTTTTAGAGCATTTGGACTTTATAACTGGAGTGACCACGGAAGTATGATATTCAAATATAACACTGGTAGGCAGAATTCTAAGACAAACTCCAAGAATCTAGCCCCTTGGTGAAGCCAGATTTAAAGATAGGTAGTTAGTGTAGATAGGTAAATCGGGTCTCATATCTAAGATAAAGAAAATGGAGACCATTTTCCAGAATGGAGTCCAGGAAACAACACTTGGGGAAATTGAAATGTTAATGTCCCAGAGGCCTGGAACAAATCCCAAGGAACTGTGAATGAAGTAGCTCGCAGCAAACAGGGAGGTGCTAATCAAACCACCCCAGGCCCTTCCTGCTCAGATTACATTTCCAGTCCCCCTATCTTTCACTTTTTGGCCTTTCCACCTGCATTCTATCACTGCAGGATAAAGGGAAACAAAGGTCAGGAATGTGGGAAGACTAAAAGAAGATCTTAGCTATAAAAAAGGGAAGACCTCCCCCTTCCACAGATTCTGCCTTTGGGTCCCCTTCTTCCTCCTGGGAGAAGTTTTTCTGCTATCCTTTAATAAAGCCTTCCACTTTCCCACTTCTACTTGCCTCATCGAGCTTCTCTGATGTTATACTTCAGCATAACATCGGGGAGGCAAGGACTCGGTAAACAGCAATAACATTGGTATACATGCTCTATAAAGCCCTGTTCTTCAGTGTTGGCCATACCTATGGATACTAAAGGACAGCCACTGTATTGATTAATTTATGCTACATAACAAAGGTCATGCAGAGCCACTCTCATGATTATTTTACATTATATAATGTGCCATCATAGCCACCCAGAGATGTATTGCTCTAAAAGATTGGAAGAAATACGGTGTCATGTTGTGAGGGCCACATGAATTGGACCTGAGTGCAGTACCTAAGAGGTAAGACTCCCAGACTGACAGCCAGTTTAAAAAGAAAAAAAAGAGAGATACCTCTGTCCTAAGAGAGATACCTTTGTCCTATAGCCACAGGGGACTAAATTCTATAAGCAACCCAAGGACCTTGGAAGAGGACCCTGAACTTCAGATGAGAAAAGATATTGCAGCCCATATCAACATCGAAAATTTAGCCTGGTGAGATGCTGACCAGAACTGCTGGCCATTCTGTGCCAGGATTTCTGATTCACCAAAATTTTAAGATAATGCATTTATGTTGTCAAATCTGTGGTAGTTTTGTTATGCACCAACAGAAAATTAATGCAATTATTGAATTTCATTTATTTCCAGTTCAAACTTAAAAAATAAAACAGATCCTCATCCACAATCTAAGTAGTTTTCCATAATTCTTAAGTCATTGTCTCGGTCTTATAAAGAAACAAAAAATACTCTGGGATAAAGTTTTTTTTAAAATTTATTTATTTTTTATTAGTTGCTCAAGACAATACAATGATCTTGGCACATCATACATTTTATTCAAATAGGGTATGAATTCTCATTTTTCCACGTGTACAAATTGCAGGATCACATTGATTCAACCTCCATGTGTATACATACAGCAACCCTAGTGTCAGTTGTATTCTGCTGCCTTCCCTATCCTCCCCTTCCCTCCCCTCCCATCACCTCTCTCTACACATTCTACTGTGACACTTATCTAAGATCACTTTATAGTTGACTTTCATTTTAAGTTTATATAGAGTATAAAGAGTATGGATGGGATGTTAAAATTACTGATAAAAGCATATAAAAGAAAGTTTAGTTTTAATTTATATAACCCTTCTTTTATTTTTAAAAGAGGTTTTGAACTTGTTTTTTCTCAGATGAAATAAATTTGATCAAAATAAAACATACAATATTTTTAATTTGTAATATGACTCATGAAAGTCTAACAGCCAAAACACTTTGTATCTGTCACTTCATTTCTTACTAGGAGCATGAAAAGGATGTGTTCAATGATATTAAATTTAAATGTGCTTGGGATCAAATTGCCTTTCTGCATCTTAAAATTTCTATCAGTTTTCAGGATGAACTGGTTTTAAGGAATGAGTGTTCTATTAAAATTCTTTCAGTTTTTCCACTGTTTCCATATATTAACTCAATTCCTGTACTCATTCTGCATGTCCTACCACAAGCAATCAAAATGAAAGAGAATTATCAAAGCTACTTTATCAAATTACTGAATGTGACAATTATTTATGGTATCTGTTTACAGAATCACCAGTTGATGTTTTTTTTTTTTCTTTCAAATTTCAGGTAGCCAGCTGTGAAATAAATGTCCTTAATTCACTTACCTATGTGATCTTGGCATTTTATATTAAATAACTTTTCTAAGGAAGATAAAGGGTTTTATCTTAATTGTGTATGCTAAATAGCAAATAACTTTTTATAACTAAGTTGGTTCATCAAATCTTTAAATAGGGAGATGTATATAATAATATTATTGGAATTTTCTCATGGTTCATTTATTATCAAGGACTATCCCTGAATCCCAGAACAGGACTGACAATTTTGTAAGACAAACTGCTTCATCCACATGGTATTCTCTAAGGGCTCATCTTCAACCAGCATGTGACATAATGATTTTTATTGAGGCAAAGTTACCAGATCTCTAATCAGAGTATAGTAATATTTCTTAATAGTGCCAAGAAAGGATATGACAAGGTCATATCTCAAGAAATCCATGAGGCTAGCAAACTTCAGATCATTTAATCTCTTTGCCTCATAATTAAATGAAATACTTTTAATGGTAAAACATATTACTAACATATTACATTAATATTTTTAAGAACATTGACATCAGCAGTGGGAATTTTGTGAAAATGTTTATAAAGATGAATCATTGCAAATGTTCTCTGAACAGTTAAAGACAGCCCAAGCCGAATTGGCTAAAAATATTAAGACAGTTTCCAGAGAACAGAAAAGCTGGCTTCTCTGGGCTGGTAAGCCTAGAATCCTGGCTCTTAATTTCCCACACTACAGGCACTCCCAATCAAATATGCTAACAACTCAAGCAATCTCTCCAAGGTGGAGCATGGTGACTGATGCTCCCTCTGGAGTTATTAGAAGGATTATCCTTACTGCCTATGTAACTACCAAAGAGTGCAATGCTATCTAGACCCATCTCCCTTCTGCATTTTATTTTCTCTGGCTTTTGGAGGTAAGATGAAGAGCAAAGTAAAAATAAATCTGTTTCTTTCCCCTTTTATGATACTAAAAGAAAGTATTTGCCAAGAAGAGAATTGGAGAACCATACACTGAAATGTTTTTTTTTAAACTTATTGGTTTTATCCATCACTCTCTTTCTTAAATGGCATATAACAGTCTCTCAAATGTATACTTGCTAAATTCATGAAACATGTATTTGGTTTTATTACTCATGTTCTTTCTGCACTTATAGCCGTTTTGCATAGAACGATCAGTTATCCAAAATATCACAACTTGAAACCCATTATTATAGTTTGGGTCTGGAATGCACACCAAGGGCTTATATGTTAAAGGCTTGGTCCACAATGCAGCAGTATTCAAAGGTGGGACTCTGGGGGAGTTATTCCATCATCAAGGTGCGAAGCTTATCAGTGATTCATTTCAGTAAAAAAAAGGGTAGTGGGAAGCGAGGATATTAAAACATAATATATTGCATGTGTTGAAATGTCAAAGTGTAACAATATGAGTTAATATTCAACAAATTCAAGAATAGTCAAGGAAAAAAAATTACCAGTAAAATTCTAAAATCTAGGTAAGATAGGTATTAACTCAGCGAAGACCAACTTTTTTTTTAACTTCTAAACTTTTATCATAGAAAGTAGACTTTTTATTTATCAAAAGAATCTGTTAAATGAAAATATGTAGTCTATATGACATCTACAATTAGGAAAAAATAATGGTAGTGTTTTGTAAACAGCCTGACCTGCTGAAGTCTGAGGTTTTTTTTTTTCCATGCAGCACAGATGTTAGTATAATAGAGATCAATGGATTATGATACCATAGCCTGATGGGATCAGTTATTCAGATGTATGACTAGCTCCACTTTCTGAGAGCTTATGCTTACCAAATAACCTGAGTATCTGACTCACCCTTAGATTTTCTGCTATGGAAGGGAAATACTGATTCTGGAAATTTACTAGTTATACTGCTCACAATAAATTCATTGATATCATACTTTTTACATTTGTCTTGTAACTTTGTTTCATTAATTTTTAGCCTGAGTAAAAGTATCCCATACCAGAAATTACATAAATAGCTTTCTTTTTTCAGATTGACAAACTCAGTTAATAAAAATATTTTATGTTCCTCACATGATCCAAATACAAATAAAAATATGGATTTCATGTAGATTATAATTATCTCTCATATAAAAGAGGACCTGGACATATAAATATATATTTCAGGAATCATTCTAGTTGGCATGGATAATAGTATAAGTTTGCTATAAGTAATACTCATTTGTAAAGAGGGAGAAGAAAGAATTTTGTAATCAAGTGGTGGTAACCAACATCAATTATCAGCAACACCTCAGATAACTTTGAGTAAACAGACCCAAATAAATCAAGATTCCAGCATGTTTTCTGAAAAGTCTATTTGCTCCATGGAACAAAAAACATTTTTTTATTGTGAGGTGACTCGAGTGAACCCTGTACTTAAAATATGAATTTCTCCCAATAAAGGTAAAATATTTAATGCATGGATTTGCTTTTTCATTTGTTCTCCTTTATGCAATGATTATCCTGAAACATTACAGCTTTTCTTAGGAAACTCAGTTTATCACACATTGTCTAGTTGCTTAGTATTGCAGTTTACAAAGAAACCGCTTTTCTTTCAGTATCTCTATTATTCCTACACTTCTATGTCCATTTCTGTGTGTTTAGGGAAAATAAATATAAAGTATTGTTATTTTAATTAAAATTTTCATTGCAAACATATTAACATACTCTTAATTTTCTACTAAAATCATTCTGCCTCTTTCATGTTTCTTTTTTCATGATTTCAAAGGGATGCTAATTTTGACTAGAAAAATTAAATAATTGAATAAAATATATCCAGAATATTTCAATGAGTTTAAATTAACTATTTCTATGAAAAGATGGAAAGTTATTTATAATCAATAGTCTTTTATAGAATTGACATTGATGAAGGGCTTCAAGCTCTTAAAACATTCTTTTGTTCAGTCTTGTCAAGTATTCCCAATTACTTCTGAGCCCAGTGAAAAATATAAATGTTTTTCATTGGTTCACTGGTTTATTCAACAAATGTGTTTTGAGTATTGTGTGATGGAAAATATCCTTGATGGAGAATTACAGAAATAAATCATATGAAGTACTTGCTTAAAAGTTGTCAAAATATTAGGGAAGACCGGCCTGTAAGAAAATAAATACTTGTCAACTTTATGTCCTGAATAGCAGTTATATTGAGCAGTCATGTAGAAGCTTCAGGTGAGCAAATGCAGTGTACATTCTGATATCTGTGGAAAATATTTCCTTTTGTTTCTGTGTGCTACATTTTGGTTGACCTTGCATTAAACATTTTCTTCTCTAGCTGAAGACACAAATTTTTGCTTAAATAGTGTTTGTCATATCCAAATAATAGCAAATATGGGCTATCAAGTTCTCACATATGCATATTAAGGCAGATGTAACCCTTCCAGATAATATAGGTATTAATGCACTTTGCTATCAAGTTCTTTCATTTTTGATATGTTTTTCCAATTTTTCTTTCAGGCAGTGATTGTACATAGACATGAGCTTCCCAGCGAAATAAACAAAACAGAGCCAATGCTTTCGACTGCGAATAACTCAAGCTCCTGGCAAAGTATGCCCAGATCAAAAATCAATACTGAGAAATGGACTCCACAAAAACAAATTAACTGCACTAGTGACTTGCACTTGTTCTGCAAACTTTTGCTCCACTGTTGTTTAACCCTTATTGTGTTAGCTATCCAATCAAAGTACAGATGGCAAATTTAACCAATGCTTTCATTAGCAAACTTCAGATCATGTAAAGCCGTAGTGTAAGTCTTAGAAATCCAACCACTTATCCTTTTTTTTTTTTTTTTTTTGCTTCTTTTGTAAAGTCCAAGTTTTAGAGACAAATCTTCTGGAATGTATTTAAACTTCAAAGCAGAATATTAAAAACCCCCCAAAAGCATGTGTTTTAAAAAGAATCTTGTATGATTTCTTTTAGTCTCTCAGTATCGTGTAAGTATCTAAAACAAGTTAGAGCAATAACTTTATTTACGTAGAAAAATGTTCTAATTTCCTGTGTTTTGCTTAGGTGCTTTACTAGTGAATATTTAATAAAACTTATTGAAATAAATTTAATCAAATTGATCCACAAACATGCTTTTCAAGGAAAATTATATCTTTTGTCCCAATATTTTCATCATATTTTTGAAAACTTTTCACAATATTAATAGAGATCTGTGGCTAAAACTTTTAAAAATTCAGAATTCTAATGTAATTGTCCAATTTTGTCCATTTGAAATATGATAGGAAAAAATCAATTATTTATAGAACATAAGTCATTTGACTTGAGATTCATTTCTAAATTGAGTTATGAAATTATGTAGAGCAGAATCTGGTGTAATCTTTTCATTCTTCAATTCTTCTTTGGTTCCTTAGCTTTCTCACTGCTCAAGGAAGTGTAGTCTAAATGTAAAATAAAAAAGACACTGATAACTTATCAATTGTGTGGTAGCTTAAAATGAAGTGAAGGGAAAAATAAAACAAGCTCAATTTTGTGTTCAAAGTTCTCAACTAGAACTCAATAAAATGAGCAACTATATCATTGGGAGTGATAGGGATGAAAAGACAACACTGAACAGCTGAGGAGAAACATCCAATTTGACTCCTCTGCGAAGCATAGATCAAACATCTTTCTATGCTAGATAAATTCTTTTATGGAAATAGTATTGAGAATTTCACAATATGGGGATATGAATCCATGTTTGAAAGCTAACACTTGAATTTATAAATGATTATACATGAAGCTATAGGTTTTTACTTACAATAGTATTTATATTTTTTTATTCAACCATTTTAGTAGTAAATTGTGCATGCACATAGAATGTGGATTTTGCATAATATATTTCTAAATTTTAGAAAAATTCACTTCAAAATTATTTAATTACACCATACCTATTAAGTTTCATAAAGTTAATATTTTTATTTAAACTTAAGCATAACTAAAATTAAATTTTAATTATTCTAAATTATATGTGTATAAAATAGTAAATTTTTTTTATTTCAGTGTTATTTTATTGCAGAAATTCAGTTACACTAGAAGTGCCATAGAGGTGTAACATATGTGTCCATTTTTGTGGATCACAAATTATACTAGTTGTGCTTAGCATACACCTGTAACAAAGTAAGCCCAGTCAGTGGTCGCTGCCACTATTATTATTTTATTATTAACATTAATAGACCTGAACTTTTCTTATGAATTATGCATTTAAGTTTATTAAATATATGTATTTTGGAAACAAAATGATGATTCATATTGAATGTTTTTATTGGCCATTGTTCTATGTCAAATATTGTATGAGTCTAGTATAATCATTACGCTTATTTACATCATGTGAAAGTTAAAACACCAAGTTGTTTAAGAACACCGAGGATATATTGTTAGAATTACAAGTGTTAGAAAAAAAAAATCCTATCTGTTAGAGTATGTAAACAAGTCAAAATAACACCTGGCATTTTGCCAGGAGAATGTTAGGGTTCCTGAACAAGTCTGGATGGTGCCTGGCAAAATGCCAGAGGGAGTGGTTTGAGACATAACAAAAGCAAGCCATTAAGTGTGGAGATTCCTTATTGGTTGACTGATGTATCTAGTTTATGCTAATTAAGATAAGCTGTGTGAAATGTATAAATACCTGTTGTCCTACAATAAAGGGTTCCTACTCCTGCTGTATCCATCTACACAAGTTATTCTGTGTCCCCCCCCCCTCGCCTCCCCTTATTTTGCTGCAGCCAGACTGCGGCACCTATCCCAAGTAATATCACTTCAGATCTACTCTTATTGTTCTGTCTCCATATATATATATGTATTTTCCTCATATATTAATATAAATAAGTACATGTATGTATATATATCTGTATGTACACACATTTATACAAAAAACAATTATACACACATTTATGCCTTTTCCAATTCCTTTGAGATTTTTCACGTCCTTGCTCAAGTTTCCTGTAATAGTTTCCATAGGTTATTTCTGACATATTGCTGTTATAAAGCTTAATCCAGGCTGGGGATATGGCTCAGTGGTATAACACTTGCATAGCACATGTACCATTAAAAAAAAAAAAAAATCCTATCCCAAGTAATATTGAAAAACCAGCCTCTACTTCAGAGCAAAGCCTGTCCAAGGCAGGGACATGACCCTTGTCCTTGGAAAGACCCAAAGAGTACTCCTAGGCACATTCCCACCCTGCTAAGTTGTTTATCTAACAGGAGAGATCTGCTGTGCCAGGTGTCCCTGACTCAGTTAGGCTGGGTGGGGACCCATAGCAACCCCCTAACACCCACCAATCAGCATGAGACAGGGAAATACCTAGGATGCCAGATGACCCTCCCAGTAGATTATGGTGGTTGATAACGTGTTGGGAAACCATGTAGTTCAGCACGAACACCCCTCTTGGCTTAAACCAATCAGTTCAAATGAATCCCCCTCTTGTAGTAACTAATCACCCCTACCCAACCTGTTCCCGCCAGTAAATGTGCTAACCATGTTTTAGAGTTGTTATTCGATTTTCCCAGGGTGTGTGATGATTTGCTAAGAGATGCTATGATGTATGTGGGGGGTCCCTGCCTTCTCATGTATAAATGTACTGCAAACCCTAGGCTCAGGGCCTCTCAGCATCACCAGTTGCTGTGTGCACGTGCAGAACGTGGAGGACTGAGCTAACTTGCAATAAACACCTGTTTGCTGTTTACATGGATCTTGGTCTCTGGTGGTCTTTTGGGGGTCCAGAATTCGAGCATAACAATATCACTTCAGATCTAGTCTTCATGTGCTGTCTCCTCATATATATGTATTCTCCTCATAAATTTTTAAAATAGTTTTTTTAAAAAAGCTTAATCTAGCATGCACATATATAGTGTTATAATAAGAAAATTTCTATTGCAAATGACAGAGATCCAACTTGCAATGATTTAAAAATTAAAAAAAATAAAAGCAGTGGCATTTATTGGTTCACATAACCAAATTACAGAATAGCAGTGTAGAATCAGTCACTTGGGAAACAAAGGAGACAAGGAAATTGGATTCTCTCAAGACTCTCATTATCTGAGTCTTGTCTCTCTGTCAGCACCATTCTTACTATTATGTAACATATGAAACAGAATTTTTCAGAACAGCAAGGAACATCGCCAGAGGCTGCTCAAGACCAACACATTCTTTTAAGCAGAATGTAATCCTTCCCATCTGCCTCACTTGAAAATATCCTCGAATAGGATTTTGAATAATCTAACAGAGGTTTCCTAGCTGACCCAGTTATCATATGTAAAAGGAGGAAGTCGCATGCCCATCCTGTGTTTAGCAATTTACTTTTCAGTCAGCCTTCACAAGATGGTGAGACCCAGGAACAGAAGAGGAGTCTTGAATATAGAAAGTATGTCAGTGCCTCTCTCTCCATCTCTACTTAAGAGTCTGTAATTTTACTATAGTTAGGCAAACAGAATCATGAAGATAGTCAAATAAAAGACATCCAATCTTTTAGTACAGGAGCTCTGTTCTCATAGGAATGACCAACAATGCATCTTAAAAATAAAACTGAACATTAAGAGTCCTGTTAACATGTAACTTGAGAATTAAGCCAGGGAGGGAAAATATAGAAAGGCTGGTCCACTCACACAGGAAGAGAAGAACCAGAAGGATGAGGGTCAAATGGTGTTTCTCCAGAAGAAGTATTTAAGTGCCAGTAAATTTACCTGAGAGTTAGGAAAAGTAAAGACTGATAATAGGCATTTCTAGGGAGACAAAGTAATAGTTATGTTACGTGGGCTTCATGTTTTTGCCACATTGATGTCAGAATACTCAGGTTATTTTTGAGAAATTAAAAAAATAGAAAAGTATAAAGAATATAAGAAACATCTGCTTTTTACCGGGAAAAAAGTTGTTCACTTTATTATTTTTCACTTTCTTCTATAACTTTTTTTGTATAACTGATTCATATTCTTATTTATCAACCACCTAAAATTCTACTTCCAACACATTTACAATCATGAATTAATATAAGTTCCAATTCACCATTTATATGCACATGGACATAAATGTCATGTAATATCAGTTATATTTATTCCACTTATCATGTTCCAAAAACACCCTGTAGTTTACTTTTTTTGCTTAAACATTATAGGGTTGTGATTCCTCCCTGTTGATTGTGATGATTTATTTCACTCATATTATTGCTAGTATATTCTGGCTATATTTTATTCTGTGATTTGCAACATGTCACTAATATTTAAGTGACAGTGAAATAAACGTTTCCAAAATTTTACATTTGCAAACTTTCCATTAGAATTTGGATAAGACACTTCACAGTTAATTTTGAATGCATTATTATTTTTAAACAACAGCATAACTGACCCAAAATCCACCAGAGTTTAGGGAACTATCAAATGGTGCAATATTCTGCACTTAACAGTGGGAAGTCATTTGCTTCTTAATTCATTAGGTTACTGTGAAATGTAGCTATATGAAGAGAGGCACTTGATGTATGCCTTTTAGTAGGAGAAAGCAGACAACCACTAGTGACTGGACCAGGAGGAAACTAGGGGACCGATTCCTCCATCTCACTTTCCTTTGGCCTGCCATCTTCTGCCTTCATCTCTGATAAGCTTTCAACCCAAACAAAAGCTGGAGGTAGAGAGAAAGGCCATTGGTACCACCCAAAGGCTTAATTTCTCAGAGCATGAAGTAAGAAGGGACAGAAGAGTTAAAAGGGAATCTAGAAAAGCAAACAGGAAAACAAAAATGTTCAGATTAACAGTTTCCTATATGCTGATGTGAAATATGTCTGAATATGTGGTATATGGTAGGAACAGTGCTTTTTCAATTTTGTTATTTATTTAGGTCATCCATCTCCCCCAAATAGATACAATACTGAAAATATTTTGTGAAAATAGTCAAATATAAAATAGAATTCTCCTTGTCTTTGTTCTTAGATGATTTATGAAGTGTTCTATTGGCATATGCATATGTGTATCTGGTTTCCTAACACAGGAGTTTAAAGAAAAAAAAATGTTTTCCTCCTTAAAAAGCTTTCTCTTTTAGTTGTTTTCTAGGAGTGAACATATTGTATGGGAGGAAAAATAAATTTCAATTGAATTTTATTAATTTTGAAGGGCGTCAACTTCTTTTTTAAAGTATATCTTCCATTGAGAAATAGTCAAAATGGATGAAAGCTTTTTCCTATTTCAAAATACTGTTTTACCACACCACTTGGGACTTTTTATCCTGGGTTTTATATTTTTATGTATAAAGTGACTGTAATAAAACAAAGCTGTGAACACCCAAGTGCCAGCTTGAAATAGTAACAAAACTGACATGAACATACAAATATATAAACATAATTTATTTACCAACCATGAGCTTGTCATTTTCCCTAGGGATGTTGTCATTTAGAGGACATCTCTCCTTCTCTTACTTGTTTTCACAGCTATATGCATAGCTGATAAACACATTTGTAAAAATAAAAATGCCACGACATCCCTGGGATTTGGATTCCCTACAGAGGTTACTACTCATAAAACAAAACCTTTCAAGACTCAGAATTTGGAAGAAAGGGAGGGGGTACTGTAATAACAGGTAGTAAGCTCAAGTTTTATGTAGCTTCTACTGCTGTGATTTCTAGTTTTAGCATCTACCATTTGCTGAACTCCTGCTCTAGACTATCAGGGCTGTTACAAATACAGAATCTCTTAATATTGAAGAAATACAAAATTTTGGTAGCATGATCTTCATTTTAAAGAGGAAACTGGGCCTCAAAGAATTTAAATGGCTTGCACAAAATAAAAATCGCTAACTCTGGTGTTTCTGAGGTTATGTTGAAGTCCCACATCTTTGGTTGCTAACTTTAGTATTTTTGGTTATCATAAAACTCTAATTTTCATGTTATACATTGACATACATAACCCATAACTTAAAGATTCCCTTATTAGAAATATATTAAAAACATTAAAAGAATAGAAAATGTTCTTCCAAAATTTTATACCTAAGTCATAGACATAAAAGGCATCTCATCCTTCTAGTCAAATCATGCCTCATCTCTACTTTCCTTCAGAATCCATAAGGAACAGTGTGACACACTTTCTTACATATTCCCAAATTTATACAGACATTTATGCATGTATTCTGTTGTTTTTTTTTTTTTTCTTATATCAACTATTGCACTGTGAAAGCCAAACTTGACCTTCAGGACACTGGTGACAGATGAAGATTTCAGTTTCTGCAGTTAACACCTGCTAGGCAATGAGGTTGCACAGTCAGGTGCTTGGTGTCACCTTCCACCATGAAAGCTATTCTCTTACCTACTTCTTTTTGCAATCTACCACTGCTTTTGCCCAATGCTGACTCTGGGAAAGTGTAACAGAGTGACAGGGAAGTGACTGGGCAGAGTTTCTCATTGCTAGTAGTAGCTTCATAAATGGAAGGTGTTCAACAGAAAGTTTACTTTAAGATGTACACTCAAGAAATGTATAGATTAGACTGAGTCCGTTACTAAAGACACAGAGCCAGCAAACTTCCATGAATTGAATGATATCATCTTGAAGAGGAAATGAAGACAGAAAGGGTACGACAATAGAATCAAGATGGTATTTCAATTGAACAAATGTCAACCCCTGAGACAATGACACATCAGTGATGACCAGAAGACATTCAAAGTCTAGGAAATAGACTTTTATGAATGTTGTTGTTAGGGGAAGAACACTTGTGGGAGGGAAATCTGGGTGTCTATTAAGTTTTTGAGTAGACATGTATAGTTATGTGCTAAATTGTATTCCCTAAAATCCATGTTGAAATCTTGACACATAGCACCTTGGATGTGACTAGAGTTAGGCCTGTGAAAGGGATAATTAAGTTAAAATTAGGTCATTAGCATGGGCCCTATTCCAATTTGACTGATGTCCTTAAAGGAAGAGATTAGGGAGGCCATCTGAACACACAGGGAGAAGGCTGAAATAATTATGAAACTAATGAGAAAGGTCTCAATAGAAACCAACCCCGCCAACAGCTTCATCTCAGACTTCAGTTTCCAAAACTGTAAGAAAATGTCTATTATTTAAGCTACTCAGTCTGTGCTACTATGTTACATTATGAGAGCACCAGAAAATAAACACTTCTAACCAAAATTGCACAGTATTCCGTTCAGAGTTAGAAAGTAATATTTGAACCAATTTAAGAAACTTAGTCTGAAACTCCCATGAATGGTGATGAAAGTGGCAGCAGCCAAGAAAACTCTCAAAGAAACAGCATAACCTGAGAACACATCTTTTGTTAGTGCAAAGATTTTAAACCATAATTACAAAATAATTACCACCAGTCCATGTTTTTTAATTTCAAACCAATCCTTGAATCAATATTTTAATTACTTCTGGCAAAGGAGGAAAGGAGATATTATCTGGTAAAAGCAACATCACTGGTAAGTGTCAGAAACTGGAAACAATGTCTCCAGATCCCACAAGCTCAATCACACTAACATAATTTTAGAGCATTGTAATCTCTCCACATTTTCATTTAGAAAGAATACAGTAATAAATATCAGGACAAAGATTAGAATGCAAGTATAACATTTTAGAGTATCTCAAGATAATTAAACTTATGACACTCATGGTAGCTTCTACATTTGGTCTTCACCTTTCCACTGCAATTCCTCCAATAATTAAATGCCCTCAGAAATTCCAAATTCAATGATGCCTTTCCAATTTTATCTAATTTGACTTTTTCATGGTATTTGCACTAGTGAGCAATATATTCTTAAATTTCTCTCATCCCTCGATTTTCTATTCTTCTCTGGCCATTTCTTCTCACACTATTTGTGGGTATTCAGATTCTAATCATCTGTTAAATATAGGTGTCAATCAGGTTTTGAGCCTGGCTTTAAACTCTTTCCTGGACCATTGCACACTATTTTCTGAGAGCATTTCATTGCTTTTAACCTCCCCCATAGTCTACTTGCAGTTTAGCCTTCATATTACTGCCTGATTAACTTTTCTAAAATACAAAGCTAATGATTCCATCTTTACTTAAAGCCTTTTTTTCCTTTCATTTGGAACAAGACAAAGTTTATATTGACATACTGAGCAATGTTTTTAGAGGCTGTCTGCACTTTAAATGCCTTCACCTAGCCTATCTTGTTCATGTTTCTTCATAATTCTAAAAATCTAAAATTCCTACTCTAAGTGTAACTTCTTTACAACCCCCAATCACTGTTTCATCCAATAGAAAATAATGGGCTTTTCCTCTGTGGTTTTATCTAATTGAGGGTACTTCTTTATTAAGGGATTTGCTTTTCTGAGTGGGAAATGGTTTTGCTGTTATTTTCTTTGTCTTCTGCACTAGACTTAACTTCATGTAATAAAATATCTAGAAGGTGCTGTTGCTTGTAAAAGTTATATGTGATCAAAATGTATTGCAAGACCAAACTACATTGGGTAAATTTCAGTTTCTGACTGTAATACAATTCTGCTCTTCATGAGAAACAGTCTCCCAGTATGAAATGTCTGTATTTTAGGGGCTGAAAATAAGAAAAAATATCACTACAAAGTTTCTTAAGTGTGCGGATACTATAGATGGCAGACATAAGTAGTATCAGAGTCTAAATATGCTGGTTTAAACAGAACAATTTGTGTTCATGAACTATGCCAGGTTAATAAATCTAAAAACAGAACTATTGTCAGGTTTATTGTACACTAAAAATTGTCACTGAAAAACTGAATATTTCCCTCCTGTCTGTTCTCCTTTTGAATTTTTAAATAATTTTGTAGTCTTCTACATGAGAAAAGTAATTTCTGAAGCTTTCAAACTGGAGCTGCTTCCCTATTCCATCAAGATTTGAGTTACATTTCTTTTTTAATCCTAAGTACAGAGATGATGAACTACTCTATAATGGGTCTATATCTTCTTAAAGAAATGCAACCAGAAAAATAATATGAAAGTTATTTTTTGCAATATTTCCTTCCTCAGAAGGAATGTGGCCATTTTCTTGGTCTCTAAAATATACCTTAAATGATTATGCACATCTTTGGTGGTATAAATACAATCCTTTGGAATACATAGAAATTGAAAAATTTAAAGGTCAAATAACTTTTTTTTCTTTAGTGATAGAGATTGTATCAAGAGTCCTTTACATGTTGGGGAAGTGTTCTACCAGTGAGCTGCAGCCCCTAATATATTTTTAAATCTGAAAATCTATTGCCTAGCAAGGCAGAATATCCCTGAAACTTTTGTTTATATTTAGTGTGAACAATAAGAACTACTGAATCTTAAATCTTAAATGTACCCTTCTAGTTGAGCTATTAAAAACATTGTTAAATAGATACACAAATAATTTGTACAAGTCCTTTACATTCAGTTTTGAAGTCAAAAGCAACAAGTCTAGATACCTAGGGCACTAGAGTCAAAGTCAATTTTGACAAATAACTTGAGAAAGAAGAATTTTAATGGTAGAAGACCTCCTAAGCATATCAAACCCATAGATGCCTGTCTAATTCTGGGCCTTTAAAGTCTTTGAATTTCTCTCTCTACCTTGGCAGAGTGTTCTAACCCCTTTGTCTTAACTGTAACTTGGGCAAGATGGAAGGTTTACACCAAGAGTAATTAGAGTTTAAGTTGGACAAAAGCTATACATTTGACTGCATCATTTATAAATTTAATGATTATAATTAGTATGATTTTGTAGTATATAATTTTATCCTAGTTATTTAAATATAAATGTTTAGCCACTTTAGCTTATGCATAGTTGTGTTAAATATGTCATTATATTTTAATCTAAATCATAAAATGAGACATGTGAAGATCATAAGATTGTTCATGCAATCAAATTTTAAGTTGTATTTTGATATTCTCAGTTATTTGCTTTGCTATCTTATCCACATTATTTAACTTTTCTGAGTCTCACTTTGTGTGTATTCTTTTTCATGAGAGGTATGACACAGATTATTCAGGTTTATTCTAACAAAGTAAAAAATATATTTGAAATGGCTGGCATATGGAAAGTAAACAATAAATGAAAGATGTCACTAGAAACAATACTTCTTAGCAATGTCACATTACCAATCATAAAAAACTATATATAGCTGGAGAGGAAATACGAAAAACTAATTTGTCTAGCCTATAATTAAATATAGACAAGTACCCTTTCTAGCAGTTATACAATTATTTATCAGAAAATATATTAGTTAATTTAGTCATTCTTTACTAACTCAAGCAGTTTAAGAACCCTAGAAACAGAATCCATTCTATTTTAAGAATGCTTTCATAATATGTGTTGATGTTACATTACACGTAAGTGGCTCTTTATGTGCTTCTAAATCATATCAGTTTAAGGTAAGTGGCATTTTCTTTTCTCCTTTTCTGGCTTCCTTATTAAAATCAAGTGTTTCAAAAAATCCATGCAAGAGCAGGAAGAAAAGATTAACATTAAACAGAGACATGAGGTGGGAGGGAAAGGGAGAGAAAAGGGAAATTGCATGGAAATGGAGGGAGACCCTCATTGTTATACAAAATTACAAAGAGGTTGTGAGGGGAATGGGAAAATAAACAAGGAGAAAAATGAATTACAGTAGATGGGGTAGAGAGAGAAGATGGGAGGGAAGAGGAGGGAGGATAGTAGAGGATAGGAAAGGTAGCAGAATACAGCAGTTACTAATAGGGCATTATGTAAAAATGTGGATGTGTAACCAATGTGATTCTGCAATCTGTATTTGGGGTAAAAATGGGAGTTCATAACCCACTTGAATCTAATGTATGAAATATGATATGTCAAGAGCTTTGTAATGTTTTGAACAACCAATAAAAAAAAAGAAAAAGAAAAATCCATGCAGTGTTTCTCCCTGAAAAGTTAGTAAAGTATGAAATTTAAAACTCTTACCTTTCACACACATAAAAAAGCAAGCTAATAAATTTATTTAAATATTCTGAAAAGCACTCAGTGTGTTTCCTCCTGTGCTAATTTTCTATGATTAATTTTATAGGAACAAGAACCAAAAAAAAAAAAATCAGCCATTCTGCAGTATAAATTAGCAAGAATACTTTATTTTTAATCATGAAAAATAAGGCAACTCTATCCTTTTATGGTGTGAAAAATAAGGCTTTTAGATTTAATAAGTGCATTGATGCTGAGGATGGAAGACGAGATAGGAAGAATAGCAGTCCACAGTGCTTTTCAATGTACATGAACAGGAAGTAATAAAGCTAATTTATCTCCAAAATAGCAAATTGCTTTTTAGCAAATGGTCCACAAGGGTGCAATAAAAACAACAACATTAAAGATTCTTTGACATGGTAAATAATTAAGAGATTGGTCAAGGACTTGATATAAAGTTTCTCCTGTCTAATCTAGAAATTACTAAGACTCAGGAGTATAGCACACTCCCACATCCAGTGTACTCTTGATTATATGGCTGAAAGAAAGTGCCAATGCCAACATACAAAATGAATAGTTAATATTAACAGCAGATCCATGTGACTAAGAGAGATGAAAAAATTCATCTAAATCACCTGTGGTCATGAGTCTGAACGGTATAGAATAGAGTAAGCGAGGCATGGTGGTTATTACAAGGGGTGTGGCAGGATGGGTAGAAGTAAGCTTGTGTAATCACCTGAATCACTAAGAAAAGTGCACGCGCACGTACGCGCACACACACTCAAAATAATACAAATCATTTTCATAACCTAGAGAAGGGGAGGACAGACAGGGTCTCCATAAATTTCCTGTGTGATATCTCATTACTCCTTCCCCAGAGGCAGCCAGTGATAGCATTTTTTCATGACCCTCTCAATAATATTCTAGTCCTATATGCATACCTACCTCCAGAAACCAAGGTACAATGTTTTGGAATTTGTTTCTAATAAAACCATATATTTCAGTGATTATTATGTGTATTGATGTAAACCTATCTATTTTTAATGAATTTATGGTAGTGTAATTTAATAATTTAACTATTGATGGCCATTTGAATTGCTTATGATTTTGGAAGAAAAATTATAAATTATGTTTTTATCTCCCTAGTGTAAATACATGTATGTCATACACAAATTTACATTAACTTAAAACCCATGTGAAAATCTTGACTGAAACAATCTGAGCATAAGATATTTTGTCAAATATTATCAACTTAAAATTTAATAAAATCAGTCACCAACATTTGCCTGAAATTTTGTATATAAGTGACAGGAAGTTGTGAAACATCTTTTTTTTACAGTACCTACATATAGGCTTTGTAAAATTGTATCAACAAAAAAAAATTACATAAATTTTATGTAGTAAGAATCAGGTTTCTTAAAAATTCTTTGTAAATCAGATAATCAGATTTTTTAATAATTTGAGATAGCAATTTAAATAATAATTTTAGTTTTTTGAATATGCTTTTATTACAAATTCTGTACCACTAACAACTGCCCTCCAGAAATTTCACTTGATTTGCTAGTATTTTCCTACATTGACTGGAAAGAAGAGTGTTGAGATGACCATATAGATAGACCACTTATTAATATATCATAAAATATGTCTGCAGTAAAAGAATGAAGTCCTTGAAAAATGGATGCTTTTTTTTTTTTTTTAATTTAGAGAAACTTATTTTCTAAACTTTTCAACTTTGGGACTGTATCCCAAATAGATACAAGGGTAATAATCTCATTTGCCACCTAGTAAAATATAATTGTTTTAAGTTTTTTATTTCTTATTAAAAATTTTCTGAAGCAAAGCAACAATCCAAATGCCTTAATAAGTTCAATTTTTGTGCTATTATTCTTTAGTAAAAAAATTAATCACAATAATCATTTCTGCCACTTTTTTTTAAAAAAAGGTAATATATTTATAATCCTCTCATAAGGGGCTTACTTCCAGTATACACCTAGTTTGAATTCTAAAGCAAAAAGTCAACTTCTTCAATTTGTACTTCAGAATATGTGCTGATCCCACGAATTGTTTCCAATAATGCTCTCACTTGCAAGTGCCCTATCTTAATTATCTTAACAGTAAATTGTATGCAAATTAACTAGTCAAAGCTTTTACTTGTTTGAGCTTTTGTGTAGAGCTTTGCTTCTAAACTATTGGGGTTGGCAATTATTCACATAGAAAACCATTTCATTGGCAAAGCAGGAAAAAAGATATTTATGCCAATACATTTTACCCATTTCCTATGCACTTTGTTGGATTTCTGAATATTTTTCTTACCTACAAGATATACAAATGGTTATGTATAGTAGTTATAATAAGTCTTCTTCCTCTCCCTCCATATAGGTGTATATATTATTACCTATTATAGTATTTGGCTTTTTATTCCTAGGCCTATTGAGATGTCTGTAGATAGATATAATTCAGTGGGTTTTCTGTTTTCCTTTTGGTTAAATTAGAAACGCTTACCTGAGGTATATGGTGAATTATAACCAACCTACACAACAGTTTTAAAACATTGATACTGATTGAATCCTGCGTCATTATCTTAATAACAGAGAAGTGAAGAAAGTTTGATCAAAGGATACTAAATTACATTTAGATAGTAGTAAGAAATAGGTAACAATAATATGCTGTACATTTCAAAAGCTTATTATAAGGCTTGAATGTTTTCACCATAAAGAAAAGATAAATGCTTGAGCAGATAGATATGTTTAACCTGATTTAAAGATTAAAGTTTAATGTATCAAACCAACACATAGTACACCATTAATATATACAAGTTTTATGTTTTCATATATCAGTTTAAAATTAAAAAAAAAATGTTCATTAGCTTTTCATCACTGTAATGAAACACTTAACACAAGCCAATTATGAAACAAAGAGGCTATTGTGCTCACAGTTTTGGAGGCTGCAAGTCCAAACATCATAACAGGAGCTCTGGTGAAGTCCCTGTGACAGGATTTGGAAAAGCAGAGTTGAAAAGAAGAGGCAATTTAACTGTGTCAGACGACAGGAAGTGAGTGAGAGCACAGTCTAGGACCAGCCTTCATATCTGAGTCCAGGAACCAAGAGGGGTAAGGAGGGGCTAGCCTGCTCTTTTTATTACAACCCCAGCATGGGCCACGTGAGAATAGCTTCCATGAGCACACCCTCGATTGCCTAACAAACACCTGCTAGGTTCCAACTCCTGATAGCTCCATAGCACCCCGCAATAGTTAGTATCACCTGGGACCAAGCACTAATCACATGAATTTTTGTGGGCCACATGGAGCTGGAGGAATATACTTAAATCATGTGCAAGCTATAATAAATTTCCTTACTTTAAAAAGAATAGCATAATTTCCCAAGTACCAGCAATAGAGAGGTTATGTTTTCATTAAAAACTTGGTATTTCAATCAAGAGTTGTTTCTCATTCTAAGCAGTGACGCCTCCTAGAAAGAGTTAAGTGCAGCAAAATATAACGCAGAGTTAATGAGACTTCAAGATGGGTCCAATGTTTACCCTAAAAATAATACTAAGTTTCCTAGTTACATTGTGAATGATAATGATGACAAATTAGAGAAGAATAAATTAGGCTTTAATTTTCCTGCAATTTGAACCAAGTTGATGCTAAAAGAAATCCTCTAATTGCTCCTTTTAAGGCTGCAATGAGACCTTGTGCAGCCAATGAAAGGATGATGTCTTTTGCCTGATTAAATCCAGGGTCTTATTCTGCCAACCATGTTCATTTTGTTGAGCCAATCCACTGCAAATAAGAATGCAATGTCTATAATTCATAGCTGAATGTGCTTCCTGACCTGGAAGCTACATGATCCACCAGACATAGCAAGTTGTCACTAACCAGGAACAGGGGAATAACCTGGGTGATATGGGAAATCCTGAGATAAATAAAATATTCGACTGAGTTATACCAGATTTATTGGCATCCCCTCTCTCTTCTCAGGCTTTGCCAGTTCTGAGCCTGTCTAGTCTATATGTCAAAGACCAAAAAGTGCATGTGGATATTTACAGGAATCCAACTGCATTCTTAGGGAAGTACTTGGTAATTAATGCCACCTGAGCTTAATTTACTAATTGCCAGGCAGGGGTGTATAATCACCTGGTTCTCCTTGTGGTTCTAGTGAATTAATTCTGAGGCACATATTCTTTTCTGAATTCTCCAGTTATTATAGTCTATCAATTCTGAGGTGCTCTTTCTAAAATAATTTTCACATTTGGCAAGAACTGAGATTTATTTTTTAATGCAGTGTAGTTGTTTTTTTCCCTTATCTGAAAAAGCATATTTTTTTTCATTTTATATCCTTAATCATGGCTATTGAGTAAATCTTGAACTAGAGTAAGAATTACTCTTAAAATAGTAGCTGAATCAGTTACACTTTCATTAAAATAAAATTTACAAGCCACAATAGATAGTCCAATTTGGAAATGTTTATTATAGGGAAGTAGAAGTCTTTTCATTTAAATGTTGTAAGAGCTGGGGAATTAAGTCCAGGGATATGGCTGCTAGAGTGTACTGATGCACAGGAGCTGTGATAAACCTCATCAATATCAAGGAGGATGGAAACACTGATTTTTGCTTCCAGCAATATGGAAGTCAGAGCTTCTTCTATCCCTGAATCTTCCTGCAATTATCTCTTACTTCCCTTTCCTGTCTTCCAAATCATACACAAATGTTTTTCCTTGGCAGATTCTGAACCTGGAACTATATGGAGAAAAGGGATACTACTAAAGGTCCTTCCAGTATGTCTCTCTGCAATGGCAAAATAGCTGTGACACATGAGATAATAATGCTGACTGGATCACAGGTAGCATAGCACAGAAATGGTACTGTATCAACTACTTTTCTTCATTTTCTTGAGCACTGTGAATTATAGAACACTTTCTCAACGAATGTGCATTTTCTCAGTTCAAAAATTAAATATGGCATACGACTTTCCAGGTCTCTCTTAAGAAGTAAATGATTAAATTGTTAGAAATATACATGTTTTCCCTAATGCAAATACAGTATTTCCATACAAGAAAATAGCATGATATACAAATATTTTTTAAAACTAAATGCTCACATTCAGCATTGTAATTTCTAGGAGAGATTGCTTCAGACTAGAAAGGGAATGGGAGACTTCTTGAAGGAGGTGACATTTGTGCTGAAGGATACACAGGATTTGGAAAAGCAGAGTTGAAAGAAGAGGAAATTTAACTGTATCAGATGACATAAAGAAGGCAAAGCCTATAATATTCTTCATACTCCCACCAGCATGTTTTTCCTAACATGCTATTCTAATCATATCACTCTGTAATGCTAAAAGCATTTAATAGTTTCTCATGCCTTAACACTTTCCTTACAACCTATCCCCAGGTCTGAGGCACACTGTGGATCCCAGCAAACTTTCTATCCCCCCCCATCATTAATCTCTAACATAAAAGCTGAGTTTCAGTCAGGCTGAATTAATTTGTACATACACCACAGGCCTCAGTCTCATCCTATCTCGTGTGTGCTCACACAGGTCCCTTTGTTACATCTTCTGCATCTCATCTCCACTCTACATTTTACCTCTGGGACCTCTCTACTTCCTTCACCACCTCACTCAAAATTCCATAATGTCTGCTTCTCCCTTGCCCACTTTTTCCCCCTGCTTTGAGCTTTTGGTCTTTACAATGCTTATTAATTCTGAATATGATTAAATTTTATTTGCATTTACATCTTTCCCCAACCATAAGCTCATGATACATGATAAAAGGATCTTTACACTTCTTACCTCACCATGCAACATCTCAGAAAGTGCCTTGCATGGAACAGCCTATCAGCATTTTTTTTTAGTTGAGTATGTATTATGATAAAAGAAGTCAATGGCTTCATTATCTCACTGGAAGAAAAGCAATGGGATTTCATGCAGTAGGAGGTTTTGATAAGATCTAATGATGAACCTCTATAATGATTCATTTTTAATAGCTGTTCAGTCTCTAAGAGGCTGAAAATACTCCCAAATAATAGATAAAATATGAACATATCTGTAATGTATTTTGGCTACAAATTATGAAATAGTTTAGTACGGTTTCTTTGATAGTGCAAATTGACATCTTTCTTAATCCTGAATCTCACAGAATAAATATAAATGTAGGGCAGTTCAAATAGGGTAGAAAAGAGCCCGCATTCTGAGGGCTTCCACTGAAGATGAATGAATGATGCTACAGCTGACATCTCTTTCTGCTTAGAATCATGATCTCCAAAGAATGATCTTTCCCTGAAATGCAATTGTTTAAGGCTTAATTATTCTATGAGAAATCATAGTACTGTCCTACTTAATTCACTCATAGCACCCACTTGCTTTCTCCATCAAGTGTGTTTGGATCAAGTAGCAGATCATGGGGAAATTTAACAGCAGGCTAGTGTAAAAGAAAACAGCTCTCAGGAGTTTATTCCTTTCCCTCGTGGTGACTTTAATAGATAGGTTTCCAATTCATTAATTCTGGAACAATTGCTTACACTTTATGTGTCAGACACTGAGTTAGATGATAGGGAGAAAAAAATGGAAATTATTATATGATAGACAAAGCAGATCTCAGGTAACTGATAGAGCTTGGTGATCTTGTCAGATGAAAATAACAGTATGGTCTCAACATCAGGAAGCTTGGGTATCAGCTATTTTTTAACATCTCTCTTTAGAGGGGATGGGTTTCTATACCATTGCTATTTTCTCTCCCTGTGACTGATTGGCTGTATTTACAGAAGTAATGTGCTATATTTGCAGAATTGTGAGGTTTATTAAAAAAAAAAACAACAAAATATCACTATAATGCCTACCCCAGCCACTTAGCACAAGAGCCTAATAACTCTACTGCCTATAGCAGAGTGCTTCACAGAAATGGATTTCACTATCTTATGCTGTCTCATAAAGGTAGGAAATATGTCAGAACTCTTTTTGAAAAAATGAGAAAACATAACAAATTATTGACATATGATTCCATGAAACTATCCAATGTCTTTTAGACTGCATTGACTGAAGTAAAAACCCATTCTAGCAATGTGTGGTCAAACACTATTTCTTGGCTCCAATTTTACATTCTCACTACCTCATCTAAAGACTTTACTCAACAAGATTTTTTTTTTGTAGTTTTATTGATTTTATTTTTTAAATACAAGACAGCAGAATGCATTACAATTCTTATTATACATATAGAGTATACTTTTTCATATCTTTGTATATAAAGTATGTTCATGCCTTTATATATGTACTTTTTTTTTGCATTACAATTCTTATTACACATATATACCACAATTTTTCACATCTCTCTTTGTATATATGTTGACACCCAATTCGAGTCTTCATACATGTACTTTGGATAATGATGTCCATCACATTCCACTGTCCTTGCTAATCCCCTGCCCCCTCCCTGTCCCTCCCACCCCTCTTTCCTATCTAGAATTGTCACACCATACTTTAAAAACACATGTTACATAAAGGGTACATTATGATAAAAATCCACAAATAGATGTGAAATATCAAATTTTACTGAATGCTATCAAAAATACAATAATTTATCATCTAACAAGGATAATTAATGTTCATCTAGAAATTCTAATAGCTTATGTGAAGGGAGTGCAAATAGGTAATGTAACTTGCAACTTCCAATAGATAGGAGAATATTTAGTGAATCAGGAAGAAAATTTGTAAAGAAAGCACTGCTCAAATGTTAGCAGACTAAGGCAGAAATAAATGGGAAAATCCTTTAAAAAGGGAAGTATGTTTGTTATGAAACCTTATGAAAAGATTTTGTGAGGATCAACAATTTTTTATTTTTTTATTGAGACATAATTTATTCATTCTTTATTAGGCACAGTATGGCAATTCAATAGAAGTATACAATATGTAATAACTAAATCAGAGTAATAAGCATTTTTCTCTCTTCAAACATTAATAATTTGTAATGTGTTGGGAATTTCATACTCTTCTAGTCATTCTGAAATACATCAAGTTGCCTCAACTTATATTTGCCATACTAAAGAGAAACCAGCACTCATATCTGTACTCCAAGTGTGTTATGGTGTCCCATATTGAAGTTTCTTCTGGCCCCTCTCCCTATCCACCTTGCCAAACTCTGGTGAACACTATTACATTCTGTTCTTCTACAAGACTGACTTATAAATTTCTACAAATGAGTGTGAATGAGGTATTTATCTTTCTGTGTCTAGCTTATTTTGTTTAATATCATGACCTCTAATTAGAACTATTTTGCTATAAATGATAGAATTTCATTCTTTTTTTGTGGTTAAATAATATTCCATGACATATATACATATATATATATGTGTGTGTGTGTGTATGTATGTATGTGTGTGTGTATATATATATATTTCTTTTATCAATTCACCCACTGAAGGTCATCTCGGTCCACTCCACATTTCACTATTTTGAATTTCTGTAATAAACAGGTGAGAGCAAGGCTTTTGTTGTTGTTGTTGTTGTTATTTATTTATTTATTTGGGGGGGTATGAGAATTTTGTCTCCTTTGAATATATCTCCAGTAGTGGAATATGATCAACAATTATTTTAAAGCAACAAGTGTATATATGAGTTTCTAGACTAGAAAAGTCATATTCAGAGAGGCATGAGGAATGAGATTCTGTCTTCAGTGACCTCTTGGTCTTGTCAAGTGCTCGTTATACATTGTAAGAAGAGTAAGCCAACTGAACTTAAGTTTATACGGAATAAGAGTCCAGATCTTGTAAAGAAAAGCAAAGCTGGGGGTCGGGGGGAAACGAGAGACAGAGAGAGAGAGAGAGAGAGAGAGAGAGAGAGAGAGAGAGAGAGAGAGAGAGAGAGAGAGGCGTGTGCGTATGCCTTGACAACATAATTTGAGGTCTGGGATCCAGTCAAGCCTAAATCATTGCCACTCTTTGAACTTCTTACTTACCTGGGTCAGTTGTCCCCATTTTTTGTGTATGCACTATTTTGAATGGGGTTTTATCACCTGGAGCCAAAAAAAACCACTGGATTACACAATCATGAATGGCAAACTGGTACTAAGAACACCATGATTCAGAAGAAGGACAGTCAGTGTGGGGAGGGCAATTACCAGGCAAGTCTTCATCAACTGTAGGAAATATTCTAATTCGATCTTTATAAAGTGAATAGTTTACTGCTCTATTTAACAAAGAAAACCATTCCAAACTCATGAGAAAGTGAGGGAAGCCATGGAGGAAGTAACAGAATGGCTAGCAGTTCTGACTGAATGAGAACATGTGAATTAGAGTCAGAGCTCTGGGTGGCACCCTAATTACAGTTGCAGGTTTAGATTCAGAAAACCAAAAAGAGTCTTGAATAAGAGCATTAGATTACATGCATGTTCATTTGTCATTTATTTTCTTAGTCTTTCAATAAAAAGGTGAAGCTGAACACCAAGGGGGAGGAATCAATTAACAAGTTAGCAAAGTCATGTATATAACCTTTCCAGGGAACTGGCCTTTTCATTGAATAATCAATGGTAAAACACCTGTTTCCAAATCTCAGAACACAATGAAATTTAGATTACCATCTCTTTAATTAGCATTCTACTAAAAACAAAGCTTAGAGAAGTTGGGTCAGCATCTATTCTTGAATCATCCTTTTATTGAAAGGGTGACTGATACTATTCCATGGCTCAATTAAATGGGCAGGAGGCATTGTAAAGTACCTGGAAAACACATTAGTTGAAAATGCAAACTCTAAGTCTTCCCCAGATAATTAGAATTTTTTACTTTGTTGCAAAATGGTTTTTGGAACAATCATGTTTCTCATGACTATTTAGACAGAACAGTTGTTTGCATTATAAATTCAGTAGAGTACCAAAGGCCTCCTTCTCTCCAGTTATACTGTATGATTTTAATTTCATTAAACCGAATTGATTACAAACTCATTTACATTTAAGACAGCAGAACATTGTATATTTTATTTTTACTGGTTTGAATATATGATCCAACAAAATTAGGGAGAAATTCTCACTGTTGCAAATATACAGTTAATAACTTACTGAATCCCACATGCCAATGAAAACATTATGCAAATGAAGCAAAATTTTCACCTATCCAGGAACTAAACAACAGATATGATTCATTTGAAGACTGCCTTTGTATGGGAGAAAAGTAAAATAAAAAACTATTAAAAAGATTCATTATATAAATGCATGTACTGAATTAGGCATAAACCAAACCATTGTGTGTAGCTCTGAAGTGTTCCAGACAAAATAAGTCAAGTTTTATCCACCATGAGAAATCAGTAAGTTATTTAGGAAATAACAGAGGATAATAACCTTCAAATATATTTCATGGCTAGCAGTAACAGAGAAGTAGCCAATATTTGCACATTAATTAAAAGAACCATACCATAGAACAATGCAATACAATTGTTAAACTACTGATAAATATATAATGTTTTTAATTACACCTATGGGAAGTGATAAATATATTGGGAAGATGCTTTTGTGTGTCTAACTAAGCAACTTTTCTAAGTTGCAAGAAACCTGTCTTCCAAAAGATGACTAACACATAACTTTCATATTTGCAATCATAAATATTCTGATTTTGGCCTCTTCTATAACTAATAAAAAGAAAGAATTAGTATTTACCTTCCCAAACTAAACCCTAGGTAAAGTAGTAAAATAAAAGTCTTATAGGCAAATATTTTAATCAATGTGTAATTTGTTGACCTCATGCAAAGACATAATACTAGAAAGTCTCTTTTGTTGGAAGCTATATTGATAATTCAGGGATATTTTTCTGCACTTACAATCAGTCACCTTTATATATGAAAAAAATTATTTTGAGGGCAAAAATGTTTTTTCATGTATAGTTTAAAATTTACAATCCTGTTCTTTTATTTATTCAAGAACACTGGTTTGTTTATTTGTGTTCCTGACTTACACATTTAACCTTCTCTTGATTCCAATCCCTCCGACTGGTTTGCTCTTTTCTATTCTTTGTCTGTCAAATCAAATTTAAGACCTTAAATACACTTGTTTGGGGGAGCCTTTTACCACTGGCCACAACTGAACAAGGATCTCCATATCATGTATACTCCACAGTACTCTGTGTCTAATCCTATCACAACCCTTAAGCTATGTAATAAACATTTTTGTTTGTTTTATCTCTACAATAGACTCTATGCTATATAAATGTAGAGATTATATTCTGTTGTTTGTATCTCATTCCTACCACAGCATCTTGTACAAATTCGGCCTTCAAGTGTCTATTGAATTAACTCACTGGGAGAAATTAAAAAAAAAAAAAACAGACAAAAAATAGACAAAAATGATTTTAAGCACAATTAGATGCTTAAAGATTTTTAATCCTGATTTATCAGGATTTTAATCAGGATTAAAAATTTTTTTTGTTTCTTTTCCTTTTCTAACTCTATTGTTGCACTCTTATGTAGAATTCTCTTTGACAAGTCACAAATTTTAACTTGATAATGAATAGGCTCAGGAATCGCCTTCCGATTCTTGCATAGCTACTTGGTTTGCAGATTGAACAGCACTATGAGATTATGTGCTGCTGAGAGGCTAGTTTTCTATCACTTGGTTTTTCTATGCCCACAATTTGATATGCAACATATTGGTTTCTTGGGATTTCTGCTGACATTAACTGCTGGGCCATCAGTCTTTAAAACCAGGCATGCAGTTAACTATTTTAGGCATATCTTTATTTATTCAATTCATATTTCCTGTGGTGAAAGCTCAAAATAAAGCAGCTTTAAAATCCTGCTAAGTCATTTCTTCTTCACTAATTCTAAAGAAAAAATATTTCTTAAATTTTGTAAAAAGGACATAAGTGTTTGCAATATAGAAAATAAAATGTTACATGCTGGCAAAAATGTACATGTTTACTTTTCATTTAATTATAAAATATTATGATATTTTAAAACATAAATTTTGAGATAAATTTAAAGACCAAGGTATGAAATACTATAAAAAAGAGATTCTAGAACCTTATACAGATAAAATAAACAATGATCATGACTGGGAATGATTATATTTAGCTCTGAGGATATGATGGCATGGTTTTAATGCCAAGTAATTTTCTTCAACTCTTAACCAATAAATGTCCTGAAAATTCACTTTAAGCATTTTCTTAAAACTATAAAAATTTTAATGTAATGAAAAATAATTATAAATTTAAAAATTTTAGGGACTTGCCCTGATCTAAGCTTCATCTCTTAATATTTCACATGTTAAGAATTTTAGAACCTAAAAGTAAATATTAAAGTATAAAACTCATTCTAAAGCATGATCAACTTATTTATTAGGCATATTAGGGCAATTTCACTGGTTTAAACTTTTATTTTTTGAGTATTTAAAGTTTATTTTGATGCAAAATTATAATAAAAAATTTTATTGTTGAAAATGGCAAACAAAATTCTAGCTCAGGAAGATGAAAAGGTTCTGAAGATGGATGGTAAAATGAAGATTTTTAATGCCAGTGAACCATACACTTAAAAATGGTGAAATGGTGAATTTTATCTAAGGCATATTTGACCACAATAGAAAATCTTCAGAAAAAAATAAATGAAAATGCATATTACTTTCATGATGTTTAATTAGTTGCTTACTCAGCTAATAAATAATTCATAATATCAGTATTAAATTTTTATAGTTTTATGATAAATTTAGAACTTTAATATAGAAATTACTGATGTTTCACTAATAATATTTTAGGGACTATACAAACATTACTAAAATCTAAAATAGTTTTGTTATTTTGATTTTGATGAAGAAAAAGACCTTAGAATAAATAACAAACCAGTAGGTAAATGCCAAATAACCTTATTTAAAAATGGAAAATAAACCTAAATAGATATGTCTCAAAAAAGGCATGTAAGTAGTCAAAAGGTAAATAATAATAATAATAATAATAATAATAATAATAATAATAATAATAAAAGGTTCACATCACTAGTCATCAGAGAAAAACAAAACAAAACCACAATGAGATATTACCTCACTCCAGTAAGATGCCTATTGTCAAAGACAAAATAGAAGGACTGGCTTTTAGAAAAAGCCGAAAAGGAAATCTTGGCACACCGTTGGTGGGAAAGGGAATTAGTATAAGCATTTGGAAAACAGCTCTGAAAACTGGTTTAGAAATTTCAGTGCATGCTGCTTAGCCGCATCAGCATAAGGGGAAACATCATGGCAGAGTGCCTGTGCTGGCACTGCTGCTCAACCTGTGGTGGTCTGGAAGTGATGAAAGTGAAGGGACTAGGGACAAGATAAACCCTGCAAGGCATGTCACCGGTGACCTCCTCTCATCAACTGGGTATCCCAATAGCACTAGCAGCTGGGGACCAAGCCTTCAACACAAGTATCTTTGGGGGACATTCCAGATCCAAACTTTAATGGAGGTCTCAATTGTTTTCTTTTACTGAATGATCTGTATAAGACATAGCTATTCATATGATATGCAAAGTAGGTCAGACACATCTATTATTTCATTCTTCTGAGATTATGCATTATGGTCAGTTTAATTAAATAATTTATTATCCAAACCCAAATATTTCAAGAGTTAAATAGAGACAGTATTAATAATTATCCTGTGGTACAGTGTACAGAAACAGGAATATTTCCAGGTAAAGCAGAAAATGCGGTCACCTTATGTGTGGTACTCATATTAAAACTGATTACAACCCTGTACTTTAGTAAATCACTATGGTTGACAAATAATAATAACATTAAGTAAAACTCTGTGTTGAAAGTAGGGACTTTTAATTCCTAGTCTTTCTCCTTTCCTGTTAAGTGCCAAAGAACTGTTCAGTTTATTTTCTACATTATAAAGATTACAGAGCAGATGAAATCTAGACATGAAATAGTGAATGATAAATATTAATTTTTTTTGTGCCAGTCATTTTACAAATGACTGGCACAAAAAATTAATATTCAGAAGTTTAAAGAAATGAGACCATTTCTAATCACTCTCTCAACTGGTTTATTATAAAACCATTTTATAAAGAGTTCAACTTTCAACACTTAGAGTTGTAAATTGATGTCTACTAAATTTTAAGTATTTCTTTAAAAATTCTGATTCTGGATCAGAGTAAGAAATTCCCAAAGACTTTGACACAATTTAGTTTTTAATTCTCCCCTTCACCAATGTTTCCTGAGCACATTTTTATTCGAGACACCATGTTAGATGCTGTAAATACAAATATAATATGAACTCTGTTCCCAAATAACTGTTCTCTAATATGAGACACGGAGAAGTGAACCCATAATGAACAAAGAAGTCAATGACGCCTGCAATGAAATGATGTGCCAGGCACTAGGGAAGAACTGTTAGCTGCAGCTCTTAACAGAGGGTGTTAGAACTGCTTTCTTCCTCACATGTTTTACCAGGCTAGTTAGTCCCAGTGGTTTCATTTCTACATTTATTTATTCATGCTTCCCTTTGGCCTGTCTTCATGTGTTAAGTCTGTACCTTTCCCAAATGTCTAATACACAGATTAGGGTGATGATATGTTGATCTCAACATTTATCTACTCATCAGTATCGGGAAAATATCTGAATCTATAGGAACTCTGGGTCCTTTTCCTAGACTGACACTGATGAAGATAAAAGAGTTTGGATTACTTTCTCAAAAAATATGGAATTAGTCTCTACAGAACTTTATTTTTCAATTTTTATTTATTCATGTAGCTCAGCTTTATGGAAACCTCTTGAGATTCTTCAGGATAATAATGGATAAGTCAAGTATGCATTGCACATCAAAAATCATATAAAGAACATCTGTGCTAATTCTTGATTCTGAATATTACAGCCCAACAACTGAGATGACGAGCTCTTTTCATTTGTTTTAATTTTATTCAACACATAATTTTTTAAAATTACCAAATACTTACAGATTCAAAGAAGTTACAAAATATAGTACAGAGAGAGTCTTGTGCCCTTTTTCCAAGTTCCTCTGCTGTTAACATTTGCCTAATTATAGTACAGTATCACAGCCAAGAAGTTGGCATTGGTAAAGCCCAAAGATCTTATTTAAATCTTTCATGCTTTATGCCTTTTTTAATGCATTCATATATACGTGTGTTGTGTGTATTAAGTTCTATACAGTTTTGCACATGCATTTATCTGTGTCAAGATAAAGAATTATTCCATTAATTCAAGCATCTCTATTTCTACTTTTCCCAATTTCTGCCCTGTTTCTTTTCTTCCCCTAACATTAACCAACTTCTAATGTGGTGGATATTATTTAGAAATAAAATGACAAATATTACATCAATTTAAGGATCATAATTTGTATTCTAAAGTCTAGACTACTTGATTCTATACTCCAGCTTTTAGGACTTGTTGTCTATGTGACTTTGCACTTAATTTCCTTAAACATCAATTTCCTCATCTACTATATGAGTATATACCAGCCTATATTTCATGGGGTTATGATGATTTCATCCATTAATTCACTGTGATGATAGAAATTATTATAATGAATTATGCCTGTCCTTTTGTGTTTACAGCCTAGTAGAGAATATGGACATTAGGATATTAGAAAACAGCATAACAGCTTCCAGAAGATTCCTATGGCAAAATTTGTGAAGGAATCTAACCTATACTTGGGGGAAAGAATGTGAGAAATGGAATATTGAAGGAAGTGATGAAAAAAACCCTAAGATTTAAAAGATGAATTGGCAGGAGGCAGATCAGAGGGGTTAAGTATTTTTCAAGAAGAGTAGCAGCTAGAAGTATATAGATCTTTTGGAAAACTTGATAATTTGATATGGCTGTAACTCAAAGATAGAGAAGGAAGACCTTTCAAGATGCTTAGAAGTCTAATTTTCATCTGGAAAACTAAGGAAGAAATCGAGAAGAGTAACATTATCAGATCAGATTTGCATTTCAGAAAAATCACCCTGGTGGAGTGTAAGAAAAGGTAGAAGGACTGTAGATTATTATCCATAAATCATTACTAATTAATGAGTCATTTTTAGTTAAAGATAATTCTTCTTAAAAAGGTGGGTTATACTAACTGAACTTGAGGTTAAATTCTAAGCTTGTGATTTTGATTAAAATCTATTAACAAGACTTACAAATTGAACTTCAGTGGTAAAAATAGTCAGCTAGTTTAGAGAAGTCCAAAAGCCAAAAGGACAATGAGAGAAAAACAACTTTTTAATGAGCCAGATCCTTCCATTTGCACCACAGAAGAACAAATATAAATAGTAGCTTCAAGTATTTATGGCACTTTTGATATCAAGTAATTAGTTTTGGTAAGTTTCACGTTCCTTATTAACTCCTTAGTAATAGGAGAGCAGTTTCTTAGTGTCTTTCTCTTTTTCTCTTTCTATGTATGATACATATGATATGTATATATTTGTAATGTATATAATGTATATAATACTATCTCAGTTGTTATATGCAATGAATGTATATGAAAAGGTAGAGATACCAATCTATAGCAATCTTTGTTTTTACATAGAGATACACACACACACACACACACACACACAAAGACAGATTAATATAGACCGACATATATATTTATACCATATCCTTCTTAGGAGTGAAAAGTCTGAAGTATCATGTTGAGAAATTGTTCATCTTAATGCAGATTTTTCTCATTTAGCATTTAAGCCAGGATCAAGGCACAATGATCTGTACCAGCAGTCACAGAAACAGCTGGCAGAGCCCAGGGAAGTGGGGGATGCACAGTGGATACTGGATTATTCACTCTCACCCCCTGTTCTTAGTTCCTTTCATTGCATGACTCTAAAATCACTAATTCGATTCAGAGTTTTTTTCTTCCCCCAGCAGCCAGAGAGTACATAAGTGCTGTCCTTTCCAGCTGCTGAGAAGCCCTTGCCAAGGGCCAGAACACTTCTATTAGCTGTTTGCTGCTCCCACCACTCTTCCACTCACTCTATGGTGAAAAAAAGCAAAAAACAAGTATGAAAGGTTGAACTTGAGAAGAACACAAATAGATTTTGATTCCCCTTTACTCTGGATTATTTGTTCCATTTTTGTAGAGTGATTCTGAAAAATAAGAGATGATCATGTTATGGGAAAAATAAATTTAAACCAATGAAAAAAACTTGATATAGATATTTAGAATTGATACATAAAAATCAAACACATAAAGAATATATTACCTAAATGAAAAAATGAGATTTCATCTTCTTGATTTATTTGGACAGAAAAAATTATTAGAGGAAAACCAACTTACCTAGGTTCTTCAACTTGTAAGAATCTTGTTTTGAATAGCACAAAAAGAAATAAATATTTCATTACCCATATAAAAATTAAAAACATAATCCACATACTGAATAACTATAATAGATTTTGTATGACATTCTACAGTTATAAAAATGTAGAGCCAGGCACAGTAGCATATGACTGCAATCCTAATACTTGGGAGACTGAAGCAGAGGGATCACAAGTTCAAAGCTGGCCTGAGAAACTTAGTGAGGCCCTACGCAACTTAGCCAGACCCTGTCTCAAAATAAAGAGTGAAATAAAAGGAAAAGAAAAGAAAAGTCTGGGGATGTTGCACAGTGATGAAGCACCCCTAGGTTCATCCCTGGTACCAAAAAGAAAAAAAATTGTATAAGTCATAATTCAGGATTTTTTAAAACTATCATTCCAACATTTTTATCAAGTTCTATAGATTTAAATGACACCAAATGTCTGTAGTTTTTGACTAAAAACTACAAAGTACAAATTAATATCATATCAAGAATATTTATTCTAAAATATACTAATAAAAAGAACTTTTTTATTTCAGCTTTATCTGAACAATTAAACTTTTTAGTGGGTGATTTTAAAACTATAAATTAACAAATATTCTAGCATAAAAGAAGTAATCATTATTTTTAAAAATATATCATCTTAATATTCCTTTTTATGATGAAGTATTTTTCTTAATTTTATATTATTTGATGCCAAAATAAAAGTGAGTATTTCAGTCTTTTTCCTTCCTTTTTTTTGATATTCCTTTTCTCCTTCTTCCCATTGCAGGATCCTTATTGCCTGGCTTTTGCTTTACTTTTTGCTATCTCCTTCTTTGGCTTTCCTATAATGATTGATGGTGCCTGTGAGCATCATGATTTTGGACTAAAGAACTTGATTTAAGGCTCTGGCTTTACTTTGCTATCAGACTTCCAAACTTCTAATTAGCTTTGAAATCTGTCAATCCCCTGGGCCCCAAGCTTACATTGACATTCTAACCCCAGTTTTTGTATTACCTCTGGGTCCAAAGCTCCCAGTTCTTCATCCACTTCTCTATAGCACTTGTCTGAGTACTTACGTGTCAAGCTCACAGAATATTAATATCTCCAAAGACAGAATTTTATCATATGCATTTTGAATCTCCACTGTATGGCAGAGTGCTTTTTAAATAGCAGATAATAAATAGTTGTTAAGTAATATAAAGGAAGGGATTACTAATTAAATGTGAAGAGTGCATATTGACAAGATTATGATTAATTGAATAGATGCTTGGAAAAAATATAATGTCTATGTTTTGAGAAAATAAAAAAGTAGCTTTTTAGAACTCAGAGTACTACTTGATTCATGAAGGCCTTAAGATCCTCCAGATCAAAGGTACTCAAAAGGACTCACAGAAGAAAATATGGGTTTAATGACATACTAAGAAAGATCATTGACATACCAAGAAAGAAATTGAATATCATATTACTATTAAAGATGTTTGATTTTTAACTTTCATATCAACTTTTTACTTACTCCATCCAAAGTACCAAGGAGGAAGATGAAACTAAAAGTATAATGTCCAGAGTCTTCTGTCTGCCACCAGTAAGTAGGAGAGCTTTTCAAGCCAAGTTCACCTGTCCCCAAACTTTGAATGTTATGTGCCTTCTACTGTATCTTGCTTCAAGTTAGAACTAGTTTGAGGTTAGGAAACCTTGGTTTCAGTTCAGGTTTGCAATTTAGTACCTTTTGGATTTCAAACATTTTATTTGATAATTGTGAGTCTCATTTTTCTTCTTTGGGAAATCTAAATAATTTGTTATACCTCCTAGGGTTACTATAACATTGGGAAATTATTGTTGCAGGTGCCTGATACATATTAGTTGCTAGTAATGTTATGATCTTCTTTGAAGATTGTGGCTCTAGAGAGCCCTTGAAAATTCAAAATGCAATAGTGGGTATGGAGAAAAACCTCTCTTAACTCTTGCCTTTTACTTTCCCATATTGAATAAAGTACAAAATGCCTTTTTTTATTCTAGAGTTATTGAATTCTATTATACATTCTATTATACATGTTTGAGAAAGTTTGGGGGTAATTTTCCCACTATTTGTTAAGAGCTATGACATCTTAAGGCATAAAACTGCCAGCCTACTTTCTATAATTAGAAATAAAGACAACTTCTCTGTAATTTTGCTTTCTGGTCAAGTGCATCTTTAGGAATAATACTGGAGAAGGAAACAGACTCTCTGTTGTAGTAAAGTCTATGTACTTCCTTCCATTTCTTTTCATCTACTTGGGTAGATTATATCATATATGAATCTTAAAAGAATTGAAATTGGCAGATTCACAGATGTCAGATAGGCCTGATTTAAATACAGTTTAAAATAAATTGAACTCAAGTCCATTTTTCTCCACATATTCACTCTCAACACAGACTCTATTAATAGCATATTTAGAAAATTTGAACCGACTTTTATTTCACATTTAACTTTTCTAAACTGCCAGATAAATACAAGAAGCACTGTGATTAATTTTGTCTTAAGTAAGATTTATCTCCCATGAGTCAAGCTGATAAATTACTGCTGTATATATTTTACTCAGATGAATTATATCTGTTTGGGGGATCTCCAAGTGCTGGTGGGTTTGAACAGCCTTTAGAATGTATCTATTACTGACTACACTATCAAAATGCAGTATACTATAGCTCAGTATTCTTTTGATGTAGTTTTTTTTTTTTTCCAGTTTGGAGAACCCCTGTGATAAGAATGACTGAAAATATGAAGAGGTGGATGTTTTATTTCAGAATGTTGATGAGAAGTAAATATTCAAACAGAATTTATGTTGTAAAGACACAGCATCAGTTATGGAAAAATGGCAATCGGCATTGTCTTTGCTGGCACCTTGAAATAGTTTTCATCCCCCCAGCCACCCACCGCTCCCGCCCCCCAAAAAGGCATTTTAAATAATTCACCAACATCCTCAGAACAAAGACCCTGAAGGCTTGCATGTATTACTAAGTAGTTCCAGTCTTGTGCATATGTGTTCACACATACTTGTGTACTTAAATTATCTGAATACACCTTGCTTTTCTCTACATACTGGGCCCTGCTCTTTTTAAGAAACTTTCTAGTTTATTTCTGAAACCATTGCTTCCCCATCCCTGCTGTACAGTTACCTTGGAAAAACCTCTCAAATTTTCTCTCATTGCTGGAAATAATTACTGAACATCATTAGCTTAAGTTTTCTGCCTTTGATAGTTCTCCATCTGCCTTTTACTGTTTCCCAATACAAAAACACCGAAATCTCCATTCTGCTTAGTGTCAGAGGCTCTCACACGTCCCCTTGAAATTCTTTCACTTCCTTACTAGAATTAAACTTTGCCTTTTTCTGTTAATACCTTGTGTCACTGTCTTCTATCAAAAAGATCCATTTCTTGCGGGTAGTGACACTACTTCTTGTAGAGTAGTTTTACTTCTGAGCCAAATCTTGCACTGTATTTTAATTTGTTTTCAGTCCTTGAATCTGGTTATAGCCCTGTCTAGGAAAATAAAATATGTTCTAAGATCCAATTCTAACTTCCTCCATAAATTCAACATTTGGATCACATTATTTCTCATCATGCTATCTATGTCTAGGAGTGGTCCTAAATTTGATATGGGACTGAGAATCTATACCTGTGTGAGAAATAATACCAGCTATAAAGAATAGGATGCATCAAAGCCAGAGTCAGACCATTAGATCAGTGAAATTTTCCTACTGACAGATGAGAAAAATAATTAACAAGATCCCCAAAGTCTAAATACTTGGAAAGAAAGGATTAACATTCATTTTGTGCTTCTGTGCATCAGATGTGTTGAGTGCTTTGCATGCATTAGGAAGCAACCTTAAGACTTAGACATTAAAATAAGGCTTTCTAAGATCTACTACTTGCCATTATAGACTCAGGTAAGTACCCAATTTTCCACTTCTTTATTTGTGCAAAATGTACAATTTACCTGGTCAGGTGTGGTGGCACAAGCCTGTAATTCTAGGGACTCAGGAGACTGAGGCAGAAGGATCCCAAGTTCAAAGCCAGCCTGAGCAACTTAGAGAGGGCCTAAACAATTCAGTGAGACCCTGTCTCTATATAAAATACAAAAAAGAACTGGGGATATGGCTCTCTGGTAAAGTGCCTCTGGGTTCAATCTCTGGTACCAAAAAAAAAAAGTACAATTTATCTTATACTTATGTGAATTAGATAAGGTAACATATGAATTATATTCAGTGTCTGCTATACATGAGGAGTAATTGTTAGCTATATTATTTACTTTTTCCAATAATTCTAAAAAATTAATGGAACTCAAAAAAATTGAGGCAAATGTCACTCACTAAACTTTTTTTTCAAAAATGATAATGATAAATCTACAACTAGTAAACAATAGAGTCAAAACATAGTTTTCTTCTGCTTTTAATTTCATATAAAATGATTTCATATAATTTCATTTTATATAAAATTATTACTATATGTAGCAGATAATATAATAGGTATGTAGCACAGAATAAGTATTTAGTTCACAATCTCTGTTATCTTTTGATTTTTTCATTTTTTTATACCTTTTCCATTGTAATCTACTCAATATTGACATCACTTGAACAATGATCTAAAATATGGAGATAATATGGATTGTCTTTAAAAGCTAAATTTATTAAATGAACAGCATTGAAAATATGTTCTATTCTTTTTGCTGCATCATGTAGAACCATGAAAGAAATGTGAACCAATTCCTACTTCCTCTTCATTTCTCCAACAATCAAGTCCTAATTTTCTACTTATACCTGTGGAACATACAAGTGCTCCACAGTCCATTAAATATTATAATTATGATGTTAAGCAGCAGCTATAATCTTATAAAAGAAAAAGGAACCTAACAGGTAGGAGTGTTCTGACCTCCACAGGTATTAGTCCATCAGAAGTCCTTGGTCAGGTGCTCAGTCTAATTGCTTACTATTCACCATTTTAGGTCTATGTATTCCCTGTTTTTCTGTACTGTGTTCATATTCTTTATTCAAATACAAAGATAATAGGATCTCCATTAAGTCTCATTCCAAATAAGTTAGCAATAGAATGTTCAATTGGAATGTTCCACAGTTAATTGCTGATCCTACAACCAATGACTATCTTTTCCTAATTGGAACATTCCTGCTCCTACATCACAGTGCCAAATCAAATCTGCAACAAGATGCTTATCTAGATCTCTTGGATGGCTACTGAGAATCTGATTACCTTTTAATAACATTAAACATGAAAAATATTACTTTGAATATAGGCAGAATCTGATTTCAACTCTAATTTGCCTTTTACGGGGTTTGAATGAATAAATTACACATGTTCCTTGATTGCATAGAGACAAGATACAGACAAGATTTGTTTTTTTGTTTGTTTTGTTTTGTTTTAAACTTGTGAGGATTAAAAAATATAATCTATAAAGTATTTCATATGTGTCTCGCCTGGAATACATCTTTAATGGTGACTAGAATTATTAAAATGCACAATTATTTGTCTTGACATACACTCCTTATTTAGATATTAATTTGGTTGGATCTTTTAATAGTGATAGCTATACTTATCTTGCCCAAACATTACATTAACATTCTATAATACTGCAAAATCTTGTTTGCTTTCCTGGACTCCTGATTTCTCTATTCCCTGATAGAATCTTGTCAGTGTTGAATTATGATTCAATAATCTCAAATCTCAGAGCAAATGCTCTCAAATATAATATGTTGCTAACAGTTTATTATCATCAATTGTTTTGGGGTATAATCTCACAGCTAGCTGCATTCCTAAAGAGTAAATATGTGTCCTGGAACAATAAGGCTTTCCTGATATTTATATGGTGAAGTTAGGTATAATCCTCCAGAAGTCATTATTTCTTGAATGGTTCACATCTTTTAATATAATTTAAATATAAAACTATACATCCAAATCTTCTCTCTCCCAAAAGTATACCAAAGGGCTGGATTGTGACTCAGTGGCAGAGCGCTCGCCTAGCACCTTCGAGGCTCTGGGTTCAAGCCTCAGCACCACATAAAAATAAATGAATAAAATAAAGGTATTGTGCCAACTACAACTAAAAATATATATATTTTTTAAAAAAAGTATACCAAAGTTTCTACTAATATTCTTTAACTGAATTGACTAAAATTTCTGCACTAGATTTTCACATAGATAACATTCTAAGAAAATAATTATTTTTTAGCTTTTGATCTAACTATTTCCACTAAGAAAAAAAAATATGATATATTCCATTAAATATTTCCATTACTTTAATCTTCTCTGTTTCTCTACAAGTTTTCCACATGATCTTATTTCTTTACAGAAAGCTGAACATTTGAGGGGGAAAAATGCTAAAGACTTCAAAGTCACAAAGAATTGATGTGCTACCAATAGACATCAGTGTGGTAGCCCAAGTTTAAGTAGACATAAGGAGTAATAAGCAAAGGACAAGAGAACAAAATTTAAATTCTACCTGGATTTTTATACATTGATCTGAAAAAAAAAATCCATTCTGAGCTATTTGTATCATCTGTCATACTGATGTCAATTCTAGGAAGAAAGGTGGACATTGGGGAATAGACATGTGAAACGGACATAGAAAGGTGAAGGACTGGCTGAAGAAAGGGTGCTGCAGAATTGCCAATGAGAAAGAAGAATAAGTATCAAAGTTAATTCCCACAGGTCATATTGCACTGTTTAATTCCATTTCAAGATTATAATACTCTTATAGTACTATAGTCTCCATTTAATTAATATTCATTGCTATTGCCTTGTTATTTAGAACTTACATAGAAGCTTAAGGTCCTTGTCATAATAAGGTACATACATTCATGCAAGTGGAATGGAAAGCTAGATAAGTAAGTTTATTGCCTGTATCATCTCACTGAGGCTGCCTCAACTTAGGACCACAAATTGGGTAACAAAAACAGCAAATGTTTAGTATCACAGTTCTGGAGGATCTGTGATGGCATGATCTGTTTCAGGCCTCCCTCCTTGGCTTGCAGATGGCTGTGTTTTCTTTGTGTCTCTTAATATATCTTCCTGCTATGCATTCATATTTCCATATCCAAAATTTACCTTTTTATAAATACACCAGCCATAAAGAATTAGGTCTAACTATAAAGAACTCACTTTAACTTGGTTAACTCTGTAAAACAAGACTCAGTTTACAAATAATGTGACATTCAATGGACCTGAGGTTTAGGACTCCAACAAGCTTTGCTTGAGTGACACAATTCAACTCAAGTCATTGCCCTCATACCCAATATAAATTTATTGTTTCTGTAGGCCTGATCCTCCCTGCTGACAGCAATTTGCTAGGCAAGGAAGCAAGCAGGGCAGGAGGCTTTCGTAGTATCCTGTAATCCAAAAGATGTCAAGAGCTTTGTAATGTTTTGAACAACCAATAAAAAAAAAAAAAAAAAAAGAATGCAACTTAGCTATTAGATGGGGCAACTTGAACTTTTTTAACATTTCATATAAAATGATTACTATTTGTAGCAGATGATATAATAGGTATGTTGTACAGAATAAGTATTTAGTTCACAATCTCATTATCTTTTGATTTTTTTTTTCATATTGCACCAACACTTCCTCAAGCTTCCACAAAAGTGCAGTGGTAGTTAGATCATGTGTTTGTTTTTGTTTTTATTACTTACTTGTAGTTCATTGACCTTACTTAACTACAGTTCCTTTGCAAGAGTTTTTTATTTTTGTCCCCCACTAAATAATGTTAATACATGGATATATCTTTAATTGGTTTATTCACAAAGAGGATCTGGTGAGTACAATCTCTTATGGATCTGCCTTTCTTATTGTACCCTTAGCTGGAGTTCACCTGTCTCCTGAGATCGTAAGAGTGCATCATATACATTCCTCTTAAATATCTACCCTGAATTCATTAAGTTATCATGTGAGATCTCTATCAACTAAATCTATTTTTAGTCTCCAACAAATGCATTTATTCTCTGATTAACAACTTTTCAAAAACAATTTTTGTAGTTGTAGATGGACAGCATAACTTTATTTTATTTGCTTATTTTTGAATGTGGTGCTAAGGATTGAACTCAGTGCCTCACACATGCTAGGCAAGCACTCTGCCACTGAGCCCCAGCCCCAGCCCCTGACTAACATTTTTAATAAAATAAATAAACAAAGAAGAAATCAGAGGTAAGTATACAAAGCAGACCTCAATAATTTTTATGCATAATAAATTATATATTCCTATAAGAACTTGTTTCCATCTCATAGTAACATTCTTTTTATGTAACTTCTTTTTTCTATGACATGGATCTATTATTAGATAGTGGAGAACTTAGATTTCATGTGATGAATTTGAAATCTCCATAAATCTAGTTATTTTGTGCATGTAATAGTCAAAACCATCATTAGTGTATATATTAAATGGCCTTGTATTTTATTGCATGTTAATCTATAAAGTGGTAAAAATTATACGGCATTCTTCCTACTGTTGAGAAGATTAATTTTAAGTACAGAAGCATGACGTTTACATCTAAATGTAAACATCACATACAGCCTTTGTGTGGATAGTTAAATGACTGTGTCAGAGACAAAGTATCACAGGAGTTCAGAGAGGAAGCCAGCACTGTTGTCCTTTATTATCACCAAGACCTCCAAAGAGGAGATAGAGTGGATAATCTCAGAGCTGGATGAGGTCTCAGAAAAGAGAACTTTTAGAATGTCATATAAGTAAATACAGAGAAGCACAGGATAGTCATTTTGTGAGGCTTGTTTTGTCAAGAATTTGTGCATAATAAATTTAAGAATATTGTGATGGAAATTTGTAAGGAGTACTGTAAATATCAGCTGCATTGAGATTATTTTCTTACTGGCAAGGCAAGTCTGTAACATCTTAGGAAGAAGTCATTTTAAGGATCTTTTCTATTCTTATTGTGTAGAAGGAATTTGAAGATGATAAAGTATTGGCAGGAGGTAATAACTGCCAGAACTAGTAGGTGGAAAGAAAGAAAGTCTACACAAACCAGAAAGAAAGAAAATACAACCTGATGTTTGATTAAGTAAACAGTGCTAGTCTTATGTGGATCACATAGCAAGTAATTTTTAATACTCTTAAAATTCAGAGAAACTATTTTGTAGGAGTGTTTAAAAATCAACCTCAATTCCTGTCATCAAGAAAGGTTTGTTTCTCCCTACTTTTAAATAACTTAGGCTTTATTGTGTTTCATTTCTCCATATTACTATAGCTTTTATACACGATATATTAAATATTAATAATACATTTTATTGATTTCTATTTTATTTATCTTTCATTTTCCCACATGGATATTGAGTTTTTGACAAAGTGTCTGTGCCTAATAAATCAAATATTATGTCATTAAGTATGTTGTTGTATTTAACAGATTCTTACTGTCTAGTTTTTTTCAAAATGGTCACCTACGGATCATGAAAAACATTTACACATGGGACTTGGTTAGATGTGAGCATATCAGCCTTGGTATTTTGTTAGGGAGAAAGGATATCACTATATAGTTAATTTTTTTTTACATATACTAGTTTAACCCACTTAAAAAATACATCCTGTATTATCATTGGTACTCTTTAGTACAAAACACTGTATTTAGAAATAACTCAAAAATATTAAATTGAACATTTACTTTGTAAGCTATTGACATTATTCAAGCACATTCAATTCTTCTTATAAGATGTTACAGACATTATATATAAAATAATAGACAAATCAATAACATATTAAAATTCATTTCTCACATGGTTGAATCAATGTTAAAATCCTGTCAGAAAACTGTTCTCTTCTAAAGGTACTTGTCAATACACAACCTATGAGAGGTGGAGGCATTTTTACAAAATCAGCTCAATAAAATTTTGAAGATGGTTACTATACTTATTTGAAGAATTCCAGTATAGTATGTGCATGTACAATATGCCACCATGAAACCCACTTTTCCTTATAATTACTATACACCAATACATTTTCAAAAATAAAAAATCCAATTTCCATAATGCCTCCAGAATGTAGGTGTCTTATTTTATATAAAAATTCTCCAAGTGACAAATTGAACTTACAAATACATTTTAAAAAACATTTTGTCATTCTGTATTATGAGGATTTATATTTTGCTGTTTTGAAATTAATTATGTATTTGCAGTATTTCAAAAATAGATTTAAAAAGTTGCAACTATGACACATTATTTTAACTTACTTAAATGTTACTGCTCATAAATTTATCATGTTAAATTTTCCTAATTTTATTTGATTAATAAAGGGCTCTATTAAGGACACATTTATCATAAACATAGTGTTCAGTTTGATAGCATATTTGAAATTGACTAACATTTGTCATATGTGAAAATGAAATATGTCACTGATTGTCAGTAAAAATGGTGTTTTAAATGTATATTAAAATATGAATGGTTACCTACTGTGAGTTCTAAAAGTTCCATGGTAATAATAGCATCACATACAATGTGATGATGTGAAATATCTTCTACACATGCCCTTTCCTGCTTCCCTGGGTTGTCATCATGGCCTTCCTGTCTGAGTGCCAAATGGCATGTGTTAGACTTTTAGTTCATATCTGAGAAAAAAAAAAGTTTTTTGTTTTGTTTTGTTTTGTTTATTCCTAAACTAAAAGGAAGAAATTTTCCAAAGGGCAAACTTGCTTAATTTTCCCCTGAGTTGTTGTTAAGAAGGCAAAAAGGCTTTTGACATTTAAAAGAAAAAAAATTTTATATATACACACACACACATACACACACATATCTATCTGACAGATAGATATATTTAAAATATTTATTTTTTTGGTTTTACGTGGACACAATAACTTTATTTTACATTTATGTGGTGCTGAGGATTGAACCCAGTGCCTCATGCATGCTAGGCGAGCACTCTACTACTAAGCCACAACCCTAGCCCTGTATATATATTTTAATATGTATGAAAACATTACAAATTTTCTTTAAAACAATCTGTATTGGAGGATTCATATTTTCATATATATATGAAAAAAAGGGTGTAGGAAATAGAGACTACATGAAAAAACTTTTAGGAACTTAGGGAGTCTAAAATTGTAATTCTGGACATTACCTAGAAATATCTGCATATTAAGAGACTGGTATCATGTTCCCTTCATAAAATATTCCAATCAACAGAATCTCCAAACATATCCTCATGGCTCAGAATCATGGGTGAACAAAATTAAATAAATAAATATATAAGAAGAGATGATAGACTGCATATTAGGGAGACAATATCAGGATGGTTCATTTGTATATAACTAATACAACCCAAAGGCACATGCCTGTAACGCATGCAACTCGGGAAGCTGAGGCAGGAGGATCATAAGTTTGAGACAAACCTGGGCAACTTAGTGAGACTGTGTCTCAAAATAAAAATAAAAGTAATAATAATAATAATAAAGGGGTGGGGATGGAGCTCAGAGGTAGAACACCTCTGGGATCAATCCACAGTTAAAAAAAGAGCTGAGAGCTGAGGTAGCCCCTACTAAGGAATAACTGGGCTTACTAAAAAACCTGTGGGGTACATAAGCTCTTGAAATTCTAGACACAGGTAGTCATTTCTCCTTAGCATTCCTGGTACCCTGAAGATAAGTAGAGTGGCCACCTGGGCACTTGAGAAGCAATAAATGCTGAGAAAGCCAAACACTTTCAAATAAGCAGCTGAATACATGCTGACAACAGACCTGGGCCAAGGACTCTGGCAGTCTCAGTCAATAGATAAATAATCTCCATTTTTGTTCTGAGAATCCTAAATGTAAACAGACTCTATCTTTCCAGGTTTCCTCCACTACCCTCCTTTGAGGTATCTTGAAAACTTTGGGGAATGTATAGTGAGCAACAAAAAGAGGAAGGATTAAAAATAGTTAAATTGTCCCAATTTCTAGGCTACATGAAACAACTTAAACCTGCAGTGACTGAAAAGTTATTGGGTGGATTAAACTTAACCTATTAGGATGGAATCACTTATAGAGCACTTTACTTCATATGCTGACTAAAACTTCAGAGCCAAGAACATTTCACAGAACTCAAATTTTATATTTGCTTATATTTGATAGTAAATATTCAATTACATTTGTTATGAATTGTGTCTTTGTACTGCTTAACATGTCCTGTGACAACAGCAAGAGATTCTTCTGGATCAGAAATCATTCCTCAACTCTAGTATGTCATAGAGGTGAAGTCTGAAAGACATTACTATTTATAATTTTCAAAAATTGAGATGTATAAAGAAAACTTCTCTCAAGTACTAAGTGATATTTTTTCTTCCTAATCATAAGGTGAAAAAAAGTTCTCATGTTTAACAGTTTCAATGAATCAATAATAGACTAAAGCATTTAATCATTTGTCAAGTATATATTATATATATTTATGTATATATATATATATATGTATGTATGTGTATGTATGCCCTTTGTTTTATATATATATATATATATATATATATATATATATATATATCAACCCAATATAATTAATTGCATTGTTGTTAGTCTATTTGTGAAATTTTAAATCTTTTTGCCTGATAGGTAGTTTTATAGACCAGAAAAGAGAAATCACTTTACATTGATGAAAAGTGCTTCCCTAACACAGAGAAGTAATTTGTTTTATTAATTCATAGAAATAATGATTCATCTTCTGCCATTCCAATTGTTAAATTCTTTCTTTTTGTTGTGGTTTTCATTGGTACCAGAAATTGAACCCAGAGGGACTCAACCACTGAGCCACATCCCCAGCACATTTTATAGTTTTTATTTTGAGACAAGGTCTCACTAAGTTGCTTAAGGCTTCACTAAGTTGTTGAGGCTAGCTTTGATCTTGCAATCCTCCTGCCTCAGCTTCTCAAGCCACTGGGATTACAGGTGTGTGCTGTGGCACCCGACCCAGTAGTTAATTTCCCCCCAAAATATTGGCTATCCACAAACACTAAAAATCCAACAAGTCTTCTTCTCATTGCATGTAATGCCTAATTCCATGCCTCCTTAATGGACTAATCAGATTGCTAATTTGAATGCTGAAGCAAAGACATAAAAAAAAAAAAAACCCTTTCTTTTCTTTAAGACAATTTACTTTAGATTTCTTTAGGACTGTACCTATTGAAGCTTGTAAATTTTTCTTCAAATTCATGATTTTATAAGATGTTAAAAAAATACTGGAATAAATGTCTGTTGATTGAAGGGTTCACACAAAAGAGGGACATTAGTAGTTTGTTGTGATCTTTTTTAGGTTACATCTTTAAGAACAGAAACTCCTTGATGTTACTGTGTTAATGGAAGAATAATCAGCCGGATTCAGTTTCTTGAACAGGATTCCAAGTTACTTTTATTCATGGTATCGTGATCCTATACTGTGGTACAGGACAGCATTGATTATTTAGGATTCAGTTATCTTGGAAATTTTTAAGTTTCAAAGACCTGAAGTGGCTCTAAAAATTAAACAAAGGATTCTACCATAATATAGTAACATCCTTATTGACTTATACTATAAAAACATTAATTTGGATTGTAATGCCTGACTCTGAAAAAAATCTTCACAAACAAGAACTAAAGATTTTCTTGGCAATTTAGTCTGGTGCTTCTCAAATTATGAGTTTCTGAAGTAAGAGGACCTCATTAAAACGCATATTTTGACTCAGTAAGTTGAGGTGATGTTCTTTAATTCTAACAAGCTCTCAAGTGACAACTGACAAGCTTCAATGTAGCCCCTAGTTTGAGCAAGTAAAGTTTTAAAGGTTTTAAGACCCTTCTGATGGATAAGGTGCACCGTACTAAAGTTCATTATATATTAATTTCACTTGTAAAGATCACAAGTGTCTTGCCACTATTATATTATGATATACATTTGGATTGAAAAGAAGGAATTCAGCGTACCTTTATCATTATAGAAATTGATATTCACAGTATCATGGATAGAACCTTTATTTTATTAGTTTATTAGTTTAGAGAAAGGTTTTGGAGAAAGACAATGTCAATTGATCTATCTGCTTTATAGCTTACATGCTCCCGATTCTTGTAGTATCATTAAATTTACTTATCCTTACAATTCCTTTAATTATTATACTCTATTATTTTTACTAATGTTCTGAGTTACTAGTATTTAAAAGAGGTTTGAGAGATTTAGATTATTTTCATATTTAACTCACCTTTTTAAAAACAAGGACGGAGTTGTACATGTGAGGAAATCATGTATACTGAGGAAACGTCTACAGATATTTTCACTCATCATTTTAATAATCTGTGACTTGAAGAGAAAGGTTGTGGAAATATCATCTAAGTGTCCTATCAAAATCAACTGAAGAGTGAGGATTACTAAGCCAGAGTCTTTTTGAATAAGATGAAAGTACCAGTACCGCCTTTCATATTGTGCTAAGTTTAAATGCTACCTCTTACAGGGCTGTACTGATCTAAAGTGGTACCATTAACAGCAGTGTGGCAAGCCATCGTTAACCACCTACAGCTTTGTGCTGGGCAAAATTGATGCTACCTATTGTGTTGTAACTAAAGCACTTCTTTTCACAGTTGCATTCCAAGTTAAGAGCTCATATTGATAGAACAGGCCAAGGCTAACCTGATACTCCACTGTATCCCATTATATGGTGGCGGATTGTAACAGTTAACCTTTACCTGTTCCTAAAGTGCATTGCCCTTCTTAAGAGTGCCCGGGTGAAGCAGAACTGCATGCTAGGAATTGAGCTTACATAAAGGTCTAAACAAAAAGAAACAGACCAAGGCTACTTTTTGAATATAAGCTTTGTCCAGATCTCAGCTACATCCCCGGAACAGGCAGAGTGTTAAAGCCTCACTTGTCTGCATTAACTGTAGCTTTTCACACAACTGCACTTAATGAAAAAAAGCTACCAACCAAAGCACTCCACTCAGCAAAACTGTTCCCAGTCAAAGAATTGTAGCAAATAAAATAAACACTACCTTCAAGAGTGATAGAAATGTAGATAACAATAGGTCCTATAAGTCTAAGACTAAAATGCTTCTTCACAATAAAGTAACTTTATCTACTAGACCAAGAAAAATATGCTATGATAATGAATATACCATACATATAAAAATAGAGACCATTCTAGGAAAACCAACAATCAGGCAGTAATTAACAGATATTTTTATAGGATATTCTGATTAAAGTGCAACAACACTAGAAAGAGAAATATTCCTAATCCCCTCCACAATCATCATATATCAAAGAGATGACACATTTTGTACTGTGTATCGGTAGAGAAGATGCATATTAAGTCAACTGGCCCATTCGGTGATTGATCTCATCTTGTCATTGTGCTATGAGTAGAATAGAGATTCTGGAAAATACTCAAAAGTGGAAATAGACATGATCCAAATCATGGGGATCTGGCAGAAGTTGTACTTTCTGGTCCAGATCCTTTGTAAACATAGATGATAGAAAGGAAAGCTTTTAGATGGTGAGATTTTGTTGGTGGAAAGAACACAACAACCTAAAAATATGCTAAAATATTATTTTGTCAATATCTACAAAGTCTTCTCTATTATTAAATCTGCTTGATATAGAATTAATTAGTTTCCACAACAATAGAAACACAAGTTTTTTTTTTCTGCAAAGAAAATAGTGAAGATAAGAGAAAGAAATATTGTTATATTATGCTTTTGTAGCCACATGATGATGTGTACTTTTAATAAAGGCAGTTAAAGGTTGAAGTTGCACTGACGGAGGTCCCCAGTGTGTGACAGAAAACACTTAAATTATCAGTGAACAACTGACAGTCCCTTTCATACAAGTGACAAAAATTCCATTCAATTTTTATATCTTATGTGCTTTGTTGGCCTGTAACAGAGCTGTTTTTTTGGTTATGTATCCTTTGGGCATTCTAGCAATCAAGAGGATATTACAAGAGGTGATAAAAAAATCTTTATGCTCTTAATTTATAAATGCCTAAAATATTCTTCTTTATTTCAGGGTAATAATGAAGGAAAATGCACTGCCCACTAGAACAGGAAAACCTAGGGCCAGAAGTTACAGAAATATCTAATCTAGCTATAAGTCAATCCTGGTGGAGAAAAGATAACATATTTACTCACTTCTAAAAATTTATTTGAGGGATGCTTAAGTTGTCATTTCTAAGAGTTGTCAGCTCCATCTCCTTCCTTCTTTCCTCCCTTCCATCTTTCTGTCCTTTCTTCCTTCTATCTTTCTCCTCTCACATTGTATATACAAATCACTGGAAAATATTATTGTCCTTAACATTAAAATATATCTGGAAACCTAATACTTAACAACACCTCCTTTCTTACCACACTGGTCCAAGTCACCATCATTGCTTATCCAGACTACTGTCATTAGTCCACTTCCCTGGTGCCTATCTCCTATAGTTCCTGCAAAAACTTATATTTCACTGTGTTCTTCTGTTGACAAATTCTTGTAATGGTTTCCTATTTAAATCAGAGTAAAAGCCAAAGTATTCCCAGTGATTTAAGTATCCTACTCAAAAGAGATTTGGGCTCTTTCATCCCATGACTTGGCTGGCCAGGTCAGATGTCTAGTCTGGGTAGAATGCCCAGACTATGAGACAACAAAGCCACAAGCCATTGGGTAAAAAGAAATTAGGCCCCTGAAAAGCCATACCCCCTACACTACTACCAAAGGAGCACTGATATAGTGGTCACCTGAGTGAAAATGACACTGGATGTGGGTAAGTGATTTAGATAGTCATCACACCCTGCATAAAGCACCATGATGTATCAAGGTAACACAAGATATTTGAAAAGGTATATGATCAGCACCAAATAAATTACGCAGGCTATACATTCAGTGTGTCTACAAGAGGGCACCATCATCCTCAGTTGGTGGTTCATGAGACGATCTACCTGAAAGATAGTCAGGTTCTTAAAAAATAAATAAGAAGTGAATAGGTAAAACAAATATAAGTGTATGTCAGGGAAGGTGACTGGAATTGTTCAAATGACAGACAAGAAAACATGAATTACATCTGAAAGACAACCCATAAACTCATCAGACTACAGTTCAATAAAATTAGAGAAATTGGAGAAGTCAGAGATGTGGGCGCAATCCTCATAGGCTTAGCTGCAATCAAAAGAAACATCCAGAAAAGGATATAAAAGTATTTTTTACTCTTCCAACACCATGCCTTCAGGGTCATACCTGAGAACTTGTAATGACTAGTAACTACATTTCCCCAACAAAAATGTCAAGTTTCAAGTAACTTTCTTTAGACAGTCACCTCTGACCTTCATTTGCTCTGCATTTGCTCTGGTACCTCAGCCCAGGAGTTTTGACTCTGCTCTACCATGAACCCCCATCCCTGTTTTCACCATGCTTGTCCTCCTCCTCCTCATTCTCCTCTTTTCCCAGCACAATGCCAAGGTCTTCAGACCTCTCTTGCTCTTCTCACCCCAACTGTATTGCATTTTCCCATGATATTTCTAGCCCTAATTAATTTCAATAATTATAATCATTTCATTTGCTTATAACTAACTGGAAGATAGACAAAATTACACAACTGGTTTCACTATCTTCCTTTCTCTTAAATAAATGTTAATATGTATATTTAAGTATGCAACTTGATGTTAATACATATCTATATACACATCAATACGCATAACATGATGTGTATCTATAATATGTATGTGTATATGTTTACATAAATATCTATTTATTATTTCAGAGGATGAAATGACATTCATTATCTCATATTTACCCATCTACCTCCATGAGAAGAACAGCTATAATCTACTGATTTCACAAAATCCTGAATACTCTATTACCTATAGTTGTTCTGTTGTACAGTAGATCTTTTAACTCATTCAGGCTGCATATTTGCTACTTTGAAACTTTGACTTTTATTTCTCCATCTTCTCCCCTGAACTCTAACCATGGTAACCACATTTTTATTTTATTTGATCTTCTTTTAAGATCCCACATGTAATATTTTGCCTTGTAAGTCTAGCTTATTTCACTTAGCACATGTTAGCTATAAATTGAACTGACTTATTTACTGTATTTATGTTAGCATTAAGTACTATAGGTCCATCAATTTGGAAAATCATAGGCTCTCCTTTTTTTTTATACCTGAATAATAATATTCCGTCACACACACACACACACACACACACACACACACACACACACACACACCACAATTTCTTCATCCATTCATGGCTACATAGGTTGTTTCCACATCTTGGCTAAAGTGAATAGTGTAATGAACGTGGTAATGCAGAACGTGGTAATGTAAAAACCACCCAGGTAATGGTTTAATTTCCTCTAGGTACATACCTAGAAGAAGAATTGCTGGGCCATATGATCATTCTAAATGTAATAGCTTTGGAAGTTTCCATATTATATTCCATAACAGCTCTGCCAATATACATTACCACCAACAGTATACACATTTCCCTTTTTTTCACATTCATGCTAACTCTTTTCCATAATAGCTACTCTAAAGAGTATTAGGTGACACCTAACTATGGTTTTGATTTGCATTTCCCTGATGGTTAGTGACCTTGAGAATCTTTTTTGTAACCTGTTGACCATTTGTAGGTGAATGTCTATTTAAATCCTTTGCCCATTTTTAAGTAGATAATATGTTTTCTTGCTGTTGAGTCCTGTGAGTTATTCATACATACTGGATTTAACCACTTACCTGATACATGGTTTGTAAATATTCTTTCCAGTCGTTAAGTTGCACTTTCATTTTTCTGGTTGTTTCCTTTGTTGTAGAGATTATCTAAGTGGATATAGTCCCACTGATTCATTTTTGGCAAACCGGAACTTTTTGGTGTAATATCCAAAAATCATTGCCAATATCAGTTTTCTCCTGGGAGTTTCATAGGTTTTACATTTAGATCCTCTAATTTTTTGAGCTGATTTTTGTGTTTATAAGAATCCAATCTCATTCTTTTTCCTATATAAATCCAGTTTCCCTGGCACCATTTTTGATGACATGTCCTATGAGGTTCTTTTGGTACCAATGTCAAATATTAGTCAACCTTGTTTGGCTTTATTTCTGGACTCTCTATGCTGTTTTAGTCTATGTGTCTATTTTTATGACAGCACCTTATTGTTTTTATTACTGTAGCTTTGTAGTATAATTTTAAATTAGGAAGTAAGATACTTCCAACCTTCTTTATTTTTCTCAGAATCAATATAGATATTCTTGGTATTTTTGGTTCATACAAATACTAAGGTTTTTTTCTTTCTTATGAAAAGAATATCATTGAGATTTAAACAGAAATTTCTTTTAAGTAATGTGGGGATTTTTATAATATGAGTTCTTCGGATCCATGAGGATGGAATATGTTTCTATTTATTTTTGTCCTTTTCAATTTCTTTCATCAGTGTTTTATAGCTATCAGTATACAGTTGTTTCACCACCTTGATTAAAATTATTCCTTAATAATATTTTATTTTTAAATTGACACTAATTATGGGGTACAATATGATAATTCAATATATCTACACAATATGTAATGAATACATCAAGGTAATTAACATCTTTTTGTAGGGAAGTTTGAGCTTTTCTGATGTCATTTTAATTGGATTATTTCCTTGAATTCTTTTTAGCTACATTATCATTTGTTTTCAGAAATGCAACAGATATTTTGTATCTTGATTTTATTTCCTACAACTTTACTTAAACAATTTTTTAGATCGAACAATTTTTTTTGTGGAATCTTAAGGAATTGGATTTCCTTAAATTCCAGAACTTAAACTTCAGATTTATTCTCAAATTTATGTTTTTCCCACTTTCCCAAATAGCTATTGTGAACATCTTTGCAGTCTCCTCAAAGTGTCTTTAGGCTTTTTCTCCACTTTGAGCCTCATCTTTGCTGACTATTAATTAGAAGCAGTTTCATCCCCCACCACACAATGGCAAACCTACACCATCTATAATTATTCTAGGTCATTCTTTTACAATTTAAGAAAAGTCCCCATTTTTACATTGTACTAACTATTTTACTTTTGAAATATGATTTTACTCTACTTCAAGTATTTAAAAAGGCAAAGCAAAAAAAATTATTTATGAGACATTAAATTCATATTCCCTTTCACTTAATCCCATGTCTCTGAACCTTTTCCCATGTTCTTTTCCTTCCTTCCTTCTCAAAGGAAGCAGTCATTAGTGGCTCATAATTTATACTTTTTGGTCATTTATTCTTTGCATTTATAGTTTTACTAATTTATGCTTTACTTGATATTTTGTAGTATGATTATAATATCTTTATTTGAAATGTAGCAAATATTTATTTTTATGGTTAGTGTGAAAAAGTCATTATGGACACTTTTTTCTTAGTGTTATTCTTCATAGTATTAAAAGAATAAACACTAGCATGATCAAGGTGATTGCTAATCACCCTACTTCTGTACTCATCTTGAACAATTCTCCTCTTAGCTCACTGTGTTCTTTCTATATTTGGCTCCTTTTTACTGGTTATTCTAAACTCTTTCCTGCTACAACCTTTATACTTGCTGGTTCTTTAGTCTAGAATGATCTTGTTTTGATTCTTTGCATAGGAGTTTTTTTTTTTCTGACATACTTCTTATATGCAAAATTTGTACCTAGCTATAAATATTCCTTCCCAGACACATATCCAATAATGTAAGACCAATCATTTCTATGACATTAGTTACTGTTAATGTGCTCAGAAACAATGTCCTAGCTCATCCTTTCTACTTGTGAAGTAATATTATTTCACTTTTAAAGTTGATGTATTTTAAGTGGCTCATAAAGTAACACATAAAGCTATGTGGACAATAAGTAGCAATGCCAAAGTTTGAACTTGAGTGTCTAATTTCAGATCTCCTCTTCTTTTCATTAGTCTCCGAGATCATTCCCACTTTTCTCATTTCTGTACCTAGCAGTTTTCCCTTTTATATTCATTGTTATTAGTGGCATTTTTTTAACATAGTGCTCTGTGTACCTGCTTCTTTTATCCTTCTTTGACTTATGTAATCATTGCTGTCCTGCTTTCTGCCTACCCGCTTCCTTCACTGGATTCCTTTCTACTTAAATATAGGCCTGACTGCCTTTGTTCAAAGCATTTCTCTTCCCTTGAATCATTTCCCCCCCTCCCTCCATATCTCAAACTCATCTTTCAAGGACTGAATATAACCAAGTGTTGTCTCTCTCTAATCATTCTATAACACTTCCTTCCTTGACCACTGTATGGCATATGAACACTCTACAGTATGACTCATGTTATATTATTCACCTTCATTTTTCCTGCTCATTAACTTTTTCTCACACCCAAAACTATTATACAAATAATATGAGGACAGTAAGCTTCTTCATATTTCTTCAAATATTATGTCTTATTGTTCTGTCCCAGTATAGGAGTCATGGTATGACTATCACATACATTGGACTGGTACTAATGATCAAATTTTATGTGGATACTAATGTGAATGTATGTATATTTGATTTTTTTCTTTTTATTCAATTATTTTTTCAAACATATTAAAATCATAATTCATTAAGTTAATGTATTTTTCAAATATTTATGGAAACAGGAATTTTATGTTTTCAACTAACATATGAGAAATTCACTGTGAACAACCTATTTCTGAGATCATCTCTGGATTAATTTTCTATAACAATATTTCTTTAAGGAAAAATTACTTTTAATATTCTTAATATACATGTACTTTATTTCAGATCCTTTTTCTTTTTTTTGTTTTTTTTTCAGAAATTAAACTCACCTGTATTTTCCTTAACTTTTCCTAAGGCTTCTTGAAAAACTTTTAGCTTCTAGTTATTCCCAGAAAGGAGTTACTATGTACAGAATTAAACATGATTATTGGATAGACTGTTCTAGCATACCATTCTGATTAACTTGAAGTACCTTCAGATTACTTAATGCCAACTTATCAGTTTACTGGTGAAAAATCCTATCCTAGTTGTTAATTTCACCAACAGTCCTTCATTGCAATACAAACACAAAAACATATTATTTTGGCCTCCTTTAGGCAGAAGAAAATGCCAAGATTAACTTTGCCTTCATATCCAGAAAGATGTTTTATTTTATTATTATTACTTTTTGTATGTGTGTGTGTGGTACTGGGCATTGAATCAAGACCACTCTGCCACTGAGTTACATCCCAGTCCTTTTTAGTTTTTCCAGACAGGGTCTTCCTCAGTTGCAGACATTATCCTTAAACTTGCAATACTGCCTCAGCCTCCCAAGATGCTGGGCTTAAAAATGTGCACTGCTGTGCCTGGCTTGGGCAGATGTTTTAGAATGGAGACACCAACTATGTTTATGTGGGAGTTATGCCTTTGGTTCTATTTTTTACCCTTTATTCAGAACACAGGGCAACATTGCAGTTTGAGATCATGAAATGAACAGACAGTGATAAAGTATTAACAATAAGCATGACCTGAATTCTGAGAGTAAGTGGTTTTCTAGTTCAAGGAGTAGGAGACAGAACTGTTAGAGTCTGTAAACAAGTCTGGATGCCGCCTGACAAAATGCCAGAGGGAGTGGTTTGTGAAGTAAAGCCAGGGAGCCATTAAGTGTGGAGATTCCTAATTGGTTGACTGCTGTATCTAGTTTATGCTAATTTGATAAGCTGTGTGGAATGTACAAATACAGTTCCTGTCCTATAATAAATGGCTTCCACTCCTGCTGTATCAATGTACACAAGTTGTTTGTCACCCCCGGGGTTATTTTGCTGCAGCCAGACTGCGCACAGAACAGGTGCAATATCTTCTCCAAAGGAGAAGAGGACCAACCACGTTACTCAGTGAGTCACCAAAGGGTTTTGCCTTTAACTAAGGGCAAGAAGAAATGCCAGTCCTAATCTTTATCACAGCAAATCCAAATCTCCAATTTCTCAAACTAATTGTAGGTAGAAGAGAATATAACTCCAGACTGATTAATTGGTCTAGATGACTACTGAAATGTCCTACATTCATGAGTTGCTAAAAATCTTCAGAGTGACTGTTGAAGAAGGGAACCTTTCATGTGTTCCAGGTTATTATATAGTGCATAGAGGATAGTTAGTATTAGTCCTGCCAGACCACCTTGTGCTACCCCACAAAGACCACCTGTACATTTATACAACATGCCTATCATAGTTCCGGCTGCTACTGTGTTGAGGTCATTTTCTGCACCTCGTGTTTTCTCAATGATAACACCAAATGCACTATAAAGCAGAGCCAGAGAACCTAGAGTATTAGCCCAAAGTGCACCTTGCCTAGTCACCATATTCAAAATCTGTACATTTTTTGGTTTGGACTAGGCCATGTTCTGGGTTTCCTTAAATTCTAGCCGAAGACCATTCACTGCCCCAAATGCAGCTCCTGTCATACAACATCCTCCAATGGTAAGGAAGGCTAGTTCACATCTGCCCCGTGTTTTATTAGCTCCAGTGGGTAAAATAAACTCATCCGTATCCTGCACAAGATATCGTGGATCCACATTTAAATAAGGAGACAGAGGGTTCATACCAGTTAGCCGGACGCCAGCTAAATCCGCGGGTTAGTAACCTGCTCCACCGGCTCCGAAAAAACCTGCCAATCCCCCTGTGGTTTTGTTACCACTCCCCCCCCTATTACTATTGAGATAGTAATAGGAAACTACTATCTCAAGCCGGGGTCCAGCGCTTGGCGGTTGCTTCACCGTAGGCGCAGGGAGACCCGCGTTTCAGATCCTTTTTCTGAAGCAGTATTTTTCAGGTTTGGGTTATTTAGAATATTGAATACTGAAAGATCAGAGTAGAACGTATTGAATTCTAAATTAAAATTAATCAAATGGCTTAAATATGCACATTTAACACACTTTTAAATTATTGTACTTATGTGTCTTATTGATGGTTATTTCCCCTGAAATTGCAAAATCCTATGAGGGTATGACTGTGTTTGAGTTATTCTCATCTTCTCATTTACGCAGTGTTTTATTGAGTATTTCACCCTACTGAAAAGGATATTCATCTTAAAATTGCCCCCTTCGAAGTCACCCCTTGCATTAGGACAGTGTTTATATTAACATTTTGCTCCACTTCTGCTTCACATTCTATCAATGCTCTTTTCTATCTTACAATCCTGGTTCTAAACAATACACTACCTATCAAGATACCGACAATATTGCTTTTGCTATTTTTATTTCTAGAAAAAAAATATCAAGCCTAAGTATACTTGAGGGAAAACTATAATTACTTCATATAATTAATTACTTTTCCACAACAGCAACTGTGACAATTATTCATTCTAAGAAACTCTAATCACATTACAGAAACTTGTTACAGTTACTTAGCTCCCAATACAGACAGGAACATTGCTAAGGTTGGTCTGCATAGAGACCTGCTTCACTGTCATGCTGCTGTGGCTTTCACCATCCTGGATCTCTCTAATTGCTGAAGTTGAACACAGGTGAGATGTTAGTCCGGATTGCAACTGCTGGAGTCTATAGTCCTGCAGCTTTAGAAATTTTTCTTTTCCTTTCATATGTTAAATAAAAGCTAGAAGACACTCTCTGAGCCCCCTGGCACCCTCACAGGATGAAAAGTTCAATTTCTCCTATTTGCACCACCTGCTGTCTAAGCACTCACTAGGAGACTTAATGTCTCTTTATTACATTTTGTCTCAAAGTACTGGTTCCCCTGAACTTCTATTTTACCCATAAAGATTTTCATTTCCTTTTCTTAATCTGAAAATGTCATGAATGTGGAAGTCAGTGCCTCTGCCTTGACTTCTGCAAACTACCATTTAGATAAAGAGATGGTACATGGTATCTTGGGACAATTAAACCAAATATCTTCCTCAGGTTCTTGTCCTCTTCTTATTTTACCTCTCTGTTGCTTTCTTCTCTAGGTCAGATCTAAGGAACTAAAAATGCCTCCACTTTATAAACAGAACCATTCAGCTCTTAATGTCTCTCAGCATGGCCCATTTTATCCAAACTTCAAAAGAATTCTTTTGAAAACCAAAATAATCCCTCAAGGTGTTTTTCTAACAACTGACATTTATTTTGTTACAGAGAGCTTGGGCTACCTGCTTTTAAAGTGACCATTATTTTAAAATATGTAAAAAATGTCCTCAACAGTTTTCCCTTAGGAATATTTTTCTATTATAGGCAAATGACTTCCAAGTTAGGAATATATCCCTATTCCCACACATTTTGCCCATCGAATGATACTTGAAGAGTTGAAACATACTATTTAATGGAACCAAACACGTGATTCCCAGACTGATCTTTACCCAGGGAGAGTGGATTTTTCTTGGTATCAAATAGCATCAGACTAGGTGTTTTGGTCCCAGCTGTCCTGTAACTGAATCTGGTTGTTCTTTTCAGGGGACTTGCTCCCCATACCAGGTGTCTGTTCTGGAACTTATGCCTCCTTTATGTGAGACTTTTTATTTTTCCCCAGCTAGTTTCCTATATGCATTACTTTGTGCAGTGGCTCAGCATGTGTATTTTCTTCCAAAAACAAATGTTCACTCTCTCCAAAATTTAAGCAATTGTAGGCTTGTTTCCAAGATCTGTTCCATAAGAAGATCATATGCAATGTAGGTAGAATAGAATAGATTGTTCACTCTTGTGTTTCAGCAGCACAACATCAGAATTATCTATGTTGTCAAACCTCTCCAATTCTGAGCCACTATGTGTTAATAGCCAATGTTTGTGATACTATGCAGTTTTCCACATATGGTACAAACTTGGTAAATAAACTTGAATTTTGTTTGTATTATTTTAACTAGAAAAAGTTGATTAATCTGACTTTTTGTCAATTACTAGACTACCATTGATGACTTTCTTTCCTTGTGCATAATATTCTGGGATAGGGTTTCATGTCTAGCCCCATATAGTGTCCTAGGTTTGAATGCTATTCTTTATTATAAATGTAATATATAATGTCAAATGCTTATTAAGTGAATTTCTTAGATGTATGGCTCCTCTTCAAACTCGAAAATTAGTCAACATATAAATAATCATTACTCTCAGCCATGTATAGTCTGTGTGCCTTTCCTATATGTATATGTAGCCTACTTATAATTGTGACTGAAATATGATACAGGGAGGGCATAATCTCTGTCCTCTCATAGCTTATGGTATAGTAGTAATATTAATAGGGAAAGCCATGAATATTTATTTAGTACTTGCTTTCTGTGTTTTAGCTATTGTACTTATTGCCTTACAAAGTAATAAGTACAATGGTTACATCTTATAAAAGATGATATATAAGATGATGATGGAAGGATTATGGGAGTAATGCAAAGAAAGATACCAAGATTAAAATAGATTTGTCATGCTGGAAGAGAACATGAATAAACTTTCATTGGAACAGTTCTTATTTACAGAGAGTAAAATGTATGATCAGAGTGGTGGATGTGATGAGAAGTATTAGATTCATTCTTTCATCAATGCTTAAAAATAATTATTTCTTTATACCTGATTGTGTAGAGGGTTGATAGTGATGTATCTGGGACTAAAATAAACCTGTTAATCATTCTGCATATTTCAGGATGGGTTGGAAGAGCAAAAAAAAAAAAAAAAAAAGAACGATGGTACTGATAGCCAGATACAAATAAGCCAACCAGACATGAGGTAATTTAGTAATGATTTTAAATAAGTAAAAATAGAAAGAAAAGGATATATAATGTGAGGTGTTACAACAGAAGAAATGAACTGAATGAGTAAATAAATTCAGAGGAAAGAATGGGAAGGAAGTGAAACGTGTTTTTCAACATCTAGTCTTTGTCATTGCTATTTTTCTGCTTCCCCTCGAGAATGTTAAATTTAGTAGTTCCTTTGGATATATCAGGATTTATATGAGGAAGGTCAGAATATTTTATAGTTCATGAGTTTCTTCAAGTATTATCTTCCTGATTTCAAATATGACTTCCACGCTAGTCTCCATCTCATGCTTTGAGTCATCAGATATATTTAGTGTCTACATTAAATTTTGTACAGGGGTAGTTCTCAAACCTTTTGGTGTTGGACATATTTGCAGTTTGAAAAATTACTAAAGCAATAATTGTGTTTAAGTGAGTAATATCTGATCATATTTTTACTCTGTTGGGCATTAAAACAGAGAAATTGAAAGTAATCATTACCAATTATTTTTAAAACAACCATACTAATCCAACTATATGCTAACTTAATGACATCTTATTGAAATAATGGCTACTGTAGTTTCCAAAACAAAAACAAACAAGCAAAAAAAAAACTTAATGACATCTTATTGAAATAATGGCTACTGTAGTTTCCAAAACAAAAACAAAAAATTGCCAGTAAAAAAGAGTGCATAATTATGCATTTTTGCAAGCCAAAATTTGACTTAATAAAGGAAGCTGCGTGGATCCTCATACCTGTTTTGTGTCCAATCAGCTACAATGCTGCTTTAAGTGGAGCAAATGAAGAAAATCCAGCTCAAATACACACACACACACACACACACACACACACACACACACAAACCAAGAGAAACAGAGAGAAAGAATAAAGAAGAATTTTTGACATCCTTTGCAAACAAGCATGTGTGTTCTTAAGTGCCATACCAAAACACAAGAAGTAAGTTTCCTCAAGGAACAATGTGATGTATATTCTAAAATTCATGTCTGTGAACTTTTTGTACTTTGCTAAATTAAATTATCCTTTGGTTGGGTATTTATTTTGACATGCTCTTTTACTTGTGTAAGACCTTGTAACTTCATGCTTTTGTTCATTTGGAAAATATTGCATCACTGAATTGTTCCCACTTTATTAGACAATTTGTAAAAAACAAAAAAATAAATTAAAATTAAAGTCGCCATTAAAATCATTAAGTATTGGGAAGTGATCTGGCTCCTGAAGGTGAACATAAGTTTCCAGAAAGTTAGTTTGGGGACAGAAGCTTGAATTTTGTCTCTGGTAACAAATACCATCAGTTATTTTCCTGAAGTGACAGGCCTACTTACATCATTTTAAAGAAAATATCTGCCAAGTACAACTGAATCACAGTTTGTCAGTCTTTCTTTCAAGTAAATTGGTGTTTCATGGAAAAATGGCTTCTTGGTTTTCTCACAAATCAGAAATCACACAATTTCAAATAGAAGCATGATGCTTTTTCTTAAAGGAACCATGAGCCTTCTGCATGACCTAGCAGTGGTTTATCATGCTTTTAATTTCATCACACAAATTATGAAAAGATGTGTGCTCAAAGCTTTTAATAAAAATTAATGTATTCAATAGTTTCATTAAGGATATTGGGTAAGACTAAAGTTCAAATTTTACTTAATACTACTTGGTGCTGCTGTAGCCATATTTGAACCACGGTTCTGGCATTTTTCTCAAGGTTGTTTATGCATCACTAATAAAAATATCAAGACAGTTTTCAAAAAGATCAATAACATAGTAGTATAAACATAATCTGCCATCATGGACCCTCTGAAGTGTCTCTAAGATCCTGTGGTCTGTGGCTTACTCAACGTGAAGCCCCAGACTAGAAGGGAATAGTAATTAAGGCCCATGTGACCCAGTACTGTGAGTCAAGAGGAAAACTGTGCAATTATTTTTTAAGTAGGAGAATACAGAGCCAATTTTAGGACTGTATATGCATGACCTAGTAAAATACCATATATGCTTTCTCCCCACAAGGGAGAAGAAAGCTGAATAATTTAAATATTCAATTTTAAAGTTAATAGTTGCAAATTGAAAAAAAAAAACTGGCTTGAGGAGCTCAGCATGGAATACTTGGTGCAGGAATCATGTCTTTCTTATTAGTGCCTTTGACACCAATAAATAATTCTGACCTATTTTATGAAATTAATTCTATGATTACCGCTATTGCTCATATCCAATACTGAATAAACACAATGAAAACCTTTGAAAATTAATTCCCCACTGTAAGAATGTAGAATCATTTTTAAATATATCAGAAGCAATAAATGAAGGATTGTCCAAACTCTGTTTTCAATATATGTCTATGGGAATTATCATGTGATATTCCCATAGGCTCTATCAAATATTCCATTTTGTTCTATTTATTACTCTAAGAATAGATTTTTCTACAATCTCTCAGTAGAAAAAAATTTGCCACGCATGTTTTTTAATTAAATGAAAATCATAACATTCTGTAATAAACCACTATATTGACATAAGTTATAGCAAAATGCCTAGTAAAAACATAAATGTCATAACTTCTGCACATTAATCTAGGAAAAAGCATCTATTTGTTCTGGATTCTATGTTTTATCCAAACAGTACAATTAATCATTCATGAATCAACAGGTCACATATCCTCAATTTATTCTGCTAAGCTTGAATAGCTCACTTGAGCTTAAGGTTATGGAATATGAGTGCTTGGGGGAAAGGCAGAGGAGCTGAGTAAGAATCTCTGTAATGTGCTGAAGGATGGATATAAGGAGGCAGAGCTGGGAGCTCTCTGCAAAATGTGAGTGCATTGTTCCCTGTTTTAATGCACTTTTCTTCTCTTTCCTCCTATCTAAATATACTCAATATTTTATCACCCTCTTAGAAGCCTTGTCTTCTGAATTATTTTAATGTGCATTACTAACAAATGACCTAGGGAGGATTCTAATGAAACTATTTTTTAACATAAGGAATGCTCTATACTATAAAGATTCCTGGGTACGTTTCCCTCAATCTAGCTCAAGATTTGATCATTGGGTCCAAAGGTCTATACTGTGATCTAATGCTTGTATCCCTCCAGAATTCATCTAACCCTTAAGGTGATAGTATTGAGAGAGGGATCATTTGGGAGGTGATTGGGTCATAAGGGCTGAGCACTCATGAACAGGATCAGCACCCTTAAAAAAGAATTATTAGCCTCTTCCATGATATGTGCACATATCAGGAAAGTGCCATTCATGAGAAAATAGTCCCTTAGCAGACACCGAATTCAAAGGTGACTAGATTTTGGATTTTCCTGCTTGTAAAAGTCTGAGAAAATAGAATTCTATTGTCTTTAAGCCACCCAGTTTATTGTACTTTGTTAGAGTAGCCTGAATGGACTTGACAGTCTGTATCCTATATGAATGAAGATCATGTGGGAGTCCTTTTTCTCTATTAATCTGCAGTTTCTAGGGTCTATGTTCCCTAACTCATAGTAGCTTTCAATACATTTTTACTGAAAAAAATAATATCAATTAAATATTACTGTGAGTTTATATATCAATAATAAAAAAATGTCCAATTATATGTAATACATTTAAGACCGAGACTGAAAAAATTTTATGTTTCTCTAATTACTGCTTTAAACATCTGCCAAATTTCCTTTCCCCTGCCCTAGATGACATTGTCAATAGATCTCCAGCTGTCCATACTCTTTAAAATATTAGAACAAGGCATGATATAGCAATTAAAATTAATTTTTAGTATACAGTTATCCCTTGGTATTCACAAGGGATTAGTTTCAGGACCCCCTGCAGATACCAGCATGTGGATGCTCAAGTCTTTTACATAAAATGGCATAGGATTGGCATATAGCCTGAGCACATTCTCCTGTATACTTTAAATCATCTCTAGATTAATTATAATACCTTATACAATGCAAATGTTATGTAAATATTTTTATACTGAATTGTTAAGAAATAATGACAAGGGGAAAAGCCTGTATATATTCAGCACAGGTGTAATTTTTTTGAAAGATTCTTAGTCTGCAATTGGTGGAATCTCTTGTATGCAGAACCTGTATATGCAAAGAGCTGTCTGTATTAATACATTAGTCCTTCCCAAACAGTCTTTAACCTCTCATTCCTCCTTTCTTTCTTCCCCACAGATAAGGCTTGCTCTGTTGCCAGGGGACTTATGGTGGGGCAAAAAGGATGCCTTTGTTTTATTCTATTTTTGCTTTTAATCTTTATTTCCCTTCTCTTCTATTGATGAATCTTTCAGATGATGAACACCAAAAGATCAGAAGTCTTAGTTGATTGATTGGGCAAGTCATGATGTGTCCACAGAGACTATGTGTATGGCATTTATCCACATGCTGATTCTTTAGTGGGTTGCATATGTTGGTTCTTTGATGATACTTTCTAATCTAACATTCTGCCTAGTTGTAGACAAGACAACCCACACTCTGACTGATGTCTTATGTGAATAACTTCCTTCCAGTTCCAGGCACTAGTAGTCAGCTATGGTTCAGGTATTATTTGAGTGCTCCTCAATAGTTCATATGCTGGAAGCTAGGTCCCCAGTGTGGTAGCATGAGGTGAACACTAAGAGGAGGTCCCAGTGGAAGGCAATAAGATCCTTGGGATCCATCTCAAATAGGATTAATGGTGGCTTGTAGAGTGAGTTCTAAGGAGAGCAAGTTGGTATAAGGTAAGGCCAAGACAGGCACTTGGCACTATTGGTATGTTGCGGTTTCCCTTTCCAATTCTCTACCATGTTTTCACACAACTAGGAGCCCCTAAACAGGTTGCTGGAGTGTAGTGATCTTAGAGTTCCAGAAGTGTGAGCCAAATAAATCATTTTTCTTTATAAAGTACTCAGCTTCAGTATTTTGTTATAGCACCATACAATTTATTAAGACATAGTCTCCCTATTCTTAGTCACCTCCTCCTGTCAGGTGGTACTAGCTAGAATCTAGATGGCTCAAATCTGTTTATATCTGACGCACCAACTTCTGACCCACACAAATCTTTGCCCTTCCAAGTGTCAGGACTTAGTGGATCCCCTGCTATCTTTAAATCTACTTCTGTTTTTAAGAGTAGGTAGGTCTTATCAACTTCCTGACTTTAGAGAATGGGAGCCAATTTCTATTCTCTTATATCACTCATTCTTAAAATGTATAGAAGGTTTTCTCAAGATTTTTCAAGTATGCTTTGTTTAGCATTTCTATCATTTAGTAGAAGAATGATGGTATTTGGGTTGGGATGAGAGACTTTTTTCTTTCTGGAGACATGTCAATCAATGCAAGTGGTTTCTTTGAAGATCTCTATCTTCGTTGGAGAAAAGTCCCTCTTTCTTTCCCCTTCATAAGAAAGAAAGAAAATTCAGACCATTGCTGTCAGTTTATGCAGTGTGGTACTTCATTTTCCCTATCTGTTAACTTTCTTTAAAGATTTAATTATTTAATCTGGACCTCATTTAACATCTTTTAGTAAATACTACATGGATGTGTCTAGTACCATTCTTTCAAATGTATGGACAAATACATTTTTATGTCAACTTTCTCTTGGGGTTCTACTAGAAGTTCTGAGATGATTGGAAAACATTAGCCTATAGAAGAGGATTTATGTAGCTGAGAGCACAGTGTTACAGAAAATGAAGTGATGACTTACGGAAGGTCCCACAATTCATGGCAAAACTGAAACTAGTACAGGCCTCCAAATTCAAGTTCGTTTTCTCCAAAATGTGCTATTTTGCATTTTGAATGTAATTAATATTGAAAGATTATTAGGAAACTATATTTAAAACATGTTTCCAAACATATGGAATAACCTTGCAGAATGGAATAGAATCTGAGTACATAAAAAGGCCATTTTGTAATCAGGTCCATATTATTATATTACTTAAAAAAGTTATTTTGGATGGAATCCAAAACAGATCATATTCTTTCTTATGCTCCATTATGCTCCAGAAACACACTAATATATTAATTTTTCCACCAATTCATTGCTTTTTATTTGACAATACTTTCTCAAATTCAGTGTTACATCTTATCTTTTCATCTTTACTTTCAAAATAACCTCCTCTTTTAGTTTTTCTTTATTTTTATTTCTATCTCCACGATTCTCAAACATGCTGGCTCAAAGGAGCAGACAGAACTATTTCTTACTCTCTTCTCTTATCCATTATATCCTATAGGTATCAGGTCAGATAGATATACACAGATTTTCTTTCTAACTTCCAATATTTTCTTTCTGTTCTTAGTTCTACCTGTAATCATTCTCCATTCTCTCATTTGGTAATATCCTGGTATAAAAACATCACCTATTATTAAATACTAAAGATAAAAACAATTATTTTTGAAGTCTAACTTGTAGAATCACAGTTCTAAGAATTGCAGGGGACTTTTATATAATCAGAGCAAACTGTATGTTACTAAAATTACATAATGATCATTTATCTCAGGCTGAACTGTATTTGAAAAGAGCTGACAGACTGCCTTGAGGTACAGCTGATTCTACCATTGAGCAACTCTGGCTGCTTAGAATGGCCTTCTTTTTAGATTAATACAATCTACCCTTTGTTATTCTGTAGCTTCTACTGGTTTGTCACTTTGAATCTCTTAAAATAAGTCTCAACTGATTGAATATGATTAATTTTGCTTATTTAAGGTAGCAATTGCATGAAGTATTTACTTCTGCGTTTTGAGTTGAGATGGTTGGCTATGTGGCAATTTCTTGTTGTGGGGAGTGAGAGGCTTTTGCATCTCACTAATAGAGCAGTTACTGAATACAATATTTACATATGGTACAAAAAGTTTACTTTCCTTCAAGTCTTTGTATCTTGTCATGTACAATTATAGCTGCTTGTTATTAAAGAATATACAGAGTTCAGCTCTCCAAATAACAAATAAAGATGACAATTTGAAATTGAAAGTAATTACTGTTAACCCAGGTATAAAAGAAAGAGACAAGTCAAATTATTCCATGGAAGTATAAATAGGATAAAAGCTTACTTGGCTTTTGTTTGTTATCTTACAGTTCTATATCTTTAACTCCATGGCTTATAAAAAGCAATAGTCGAACCAGGCACAGTGGTACATGCCTGTAATCCCAGCAGCTTGGGAGGCTGAGAAAGGAGGACTGTAAGTTCAATACCAGCCTCAGCAAAAGTGTGGTGCTTAGTATCTCAGTGAGATTCCGTGTCCAAATAAAATACAAAATAAGGCTGAGGATGTGGCTCAGTGGTTGAGTGCCCCTGAGTTCAATCCCTGCTACCCCAAAACAACAACAAAAAAAGCAAGAGTCAATTAATTCAATGAAGACTTTGCAAAAAGGAAGTATCTCTTGAGTTTTGGTCAAAAACTCCTGTAAATATTAGCTGTCATTGATTTACTTTTTCCAGTTATTTCTATTATTACCACATTTCAAGGTTTTTCATTACTTTGTTTTCCTTCTCCTGAATACATTTGTGATTATCCACGTTACCATGATATGACAGAGCCTGGAACTGAACATACTAGTACAGTTAATTATCATGAGAGATGGAAAGCAGATCCATCTTCATCTTTTCTGTAGATGTTTTTAATATGGCTGAATCATGTGAACTGTACTGGGGTAGGCAAAAATCAATACAGCCTCATAAAGAAGTCAAGAAATAGCATTCATATACCTGTACTGTTTTCTCACTCTAAAACTATTCCAATACCATCTTGCCTTTTCTCTGTTTCCTTCCTTGTTCAAGTTCTACAGTCTATTTCATAAATGTGCAAAGATAGTCATTTAATGTGTTATCTCCTCAGCTCAAAATGTGATCTGGCTACTGCCTATCTCTACATTTCACAACCTGTCACTTTTTTTTTTAAAGAGAGAGAGAGAATTTTAATATTCATTTATCTATTTTTTTTTTCCAGCGGACACAACATCTGTTTGTATGTGGTGCTTAGGATCGAACCCGGGCCGCACGCATGCCAGGCGAGCGTGATACCGCTTGAGCCACATCCCCAGCCCACCTGTCACTCTTCTTAACACACATTTCTCTTCATTCATACAGGTCCTTCTTCCATATCACTTCTTCTCATGAACACTGTTCATTCTAAAGGAATTAGACATTTGCCTTCTCCTGTCTGAGGCACCTTTTTTCCTCTAAATATTCATGTGTTCTGCTTTTTTACATTTACCAAATTTTCCTTAGAGACTTATTTACAGTGAACTTTCTTAACTAGTCTATATAAAATAATGCATTGCTATCCTACCCTCCATCACACTCACTATCTCTTTGTTTACTTAAATTTACTTTGTTTCTACACAGGAATTTTTCCTATCAGATTTTTTATTATTTCTATTTTTGCTAATTTGTTTATCTTTTCCACTAGAATAGGAGCTGGACAAAGATGGGGGTTTGTCTGTCTTGTTCACTACTATATCTTTAGTGTCTACTAGAGTATCTAGTAGACATTAAATAAATATTAGTATAAGTAACAGAAAGATGAATGAATTATAATCAAAGAAACTTAAATATGTCACTGGGAATTAGAATATTTTTAAATGTCCTTTATCTCTGTCATCCCTATCCCCAAGTGCAATCTTTGAAAATTATATATGCTATGTCTACATGAAGCATTTTATCTATAGCTATGATTTTTTAGAGGACAGACTGAAGCATGAAACAAATGTTACATGTTGAATTTTATAGAATCCCATTTTAAAAAACAGTCATTTCCTCCAGGGTTATTCTGAAACTAATAAGAATCCCAGGGCCAAGCTAAAATAGTTCTTTCTAAACTTGGGCATTAAATACAAATAGCTCTAGGCCAGCAAAGACACTGACAGTCAGTGCATCTCTCTGAATCACTAGATGAGCAAGTAGGAAGGCATATATGTCAGTTGTCTTATTGGTGACCTTTAGAACCTCTTTGAAGCAAATTCTGCCAGGAATATATGCTGTGTGGCAATGGTGAAATGAGGTTTAGGAGCCTGATTGAAAGTACTTACTCTTCAAGACTTTGCCCTTTCACTTTCTTTTTCTTCACTTTCTTTTCTCTTTTTTTTTTCCTGTATTTTTTTTTTCTACTTGTCGCTTTCATAATCCCCCCATCTACCTAAAACCAGTGCTACCACTTTCACTGAAGACATTTAGAATATCCCAGGAAGTCACTTCTTAGTTTTTTTCTTTGTGGGGATGGGGTCCTAGAGATAGAATTCAGGGGCAGCCAACCACTAAGCCACATCCCCAGCCCTATTTTGTATCTTATTTGGATACAGGGTCTCACTGAGTTGCTAAGCACCACACTTTTGCTGAGGCTTGCTTTGAACTTGCAATCCTCAGCCTCTCCAGCCACTGAGATTACAGGCTTGTGCTGCTGTGCAGCCAGGGATTAGTTCTTGATATTGAAAAACATCAGGAAAATCAAGTTAGAAAAGTGATTCAGCCTGTTTGGATATTTTCTACCTAGAAATTACTACAACCACAAATATAATATATGCTCCTCCTAATCCAAGATAAGCACCAAACAAATAAAACTTTCTTTTTATTAATTTATAAATAGAAGTCTAATATTTTATAGCAAGAATTCTTTTAGCTCTTATGTATGACATGTCACATAGTTCAGACATTGATTCTGTCCTTATACAACAGATGGTCTTGTATTTTTAATACAAACAACTAAAAATCCAAATTACAAAAATATAAAAGTACAAAAAATAAAAAGATCATCACTCAAAGCCATCTTTATATCTGATTTAGACCTCTCAGAGAGATCCAGCACACCCTAGACAGAGGCCAAAGTCATGCTGTATGCCACCAGCTCAGACACATCAGTGAGAACAGTGTTATATGATGAATTCTGTTAGAGTTATAACAAGAATTAGTATGGAAAAATTGTCTTTTCCATATTCTTGAAAGGAAAAATATTGTGACTAATTCCCATATCAAATAAATATCAGTAAATATTGAAGTTGACAAAGCTTCAAGAAATCCATGTTTAACTTCTTTAATGTTAGCGAAATAGAATTTTCCAAAGAGGTAAAATAAACAGAAGATAATATGTAGCATGTAATTGTTTTTCATTCTCACAATTAGTTACATATGGTCTATTTGACACATGATATATTTATATATGATATATCACTGACACATTTTAGTATTTGGGTCCTGAAAAATCCATAACATTTGTTTAAAAGTCAAGAAGAGCATGTTTTTTGCATCCCTATTTTGCTGGCCTACTTGGGTGCTCAATGAATGCAATCTTCTATTCACTTTATATTCAGAATAAAACTGTATTTCAACAAACTAAACAAAGGGAAAAATAAACTGTTGCCTTGAAAGTACTCAAATGACTACTTACCCACAGGCATCTATGATAAGCAATAAAATAATTTTTAGTATTAATAGATACACTTTACATTCATATTGGTGTGGTTTAAATTTATCTCTGCTTAAAGTTAACATTGTATACATTAATTCACAAGTTCTCAGGGACATGGTAAAATATGAATTCTTTGAGTATTATTTTATAACAAAGAAAATAAATTTATAAGATTAATTTTCTATTAGGAAAGCTATATCATTGTTCAAAATAATGATTGCAGTAAGTCAGTCCAGTTTAAGAAACCTAAGATAAATTTCACAGTATTTTCAAGATTATCAAAACACTTTGATATTTATTGCTTATTCCTTAGTCAATACTTAAGTGGAAAATATTTTTCAATAAATTTTTGTATGTAAAAGAAAGAAATTTAGATGACTTAATAAACTAATTAATTCTCTTTTTAAACATAAAAGCACTGAGATGCATATTTACTATAATTTTCTGGGATGCTGAACTGGCTCTTTAGTTGATGGTTTAATTTTCTATCACCCCAGGAATGGCTGACAATTATAGATACTATATAATATTTTCTTTGCCTTTAAGATAAAAATAACAAAACTTACTAAATTCAGATGACCCAATACTCATCCCACCTCCTGCCTTGCTGACAAGGAGAAATTAAATTGTTTTCTGATTAATTACATGTCTAATGCCACCAGTGCACAGCTGATAAGAGTCAAGTTGGAGTCCTACACAAAGGTGGTCTACATTATCATCACGACTTCCTTCCCAGAGGAACAATACAATGTGCAAATATATAATTTAAAAATAATCATGAAGTAGCTATAATCCATTTCTCTTCTTCTAGTGCAGTCAGCCAGTCAGAATTAATAGTATCAGGCACCTGTTTGCTGTAACACTTCTGTTTTCATTTTCTTTTGTAAGTTCTTAGGCAGCACTAACTGGCATGACAAAGTTCTGTGCAATTTACCACACTGCCACCAAAGAGGAGAGAATTTGTATAAGCTTATCAATGACAGACACTCTCTGTTCAACAGTATATCATCCATTTGGCAGAAGGAACAAACTGTCACCTCTTCAATAAAATGGATGTATCCCAAAGGAGAAGAATGAGGTCAAAGTAGACAGAAAAAAATGTTTTCTTCTTGTTGTTGTTATTTTTAAAGCAATACAGCTTACCACAGAAGCATCTGAAGGTAATTTAGAAGACAGGAACTCCGTGTACTTATGCAATTCTATACTTATGTAGGTCTAGGAGGAAGGTAGCTCCCATCAATTGGGTTTCCTTTCTTGTCTCAACTTCATGCTATCTGGTATGTTTTAAAAAAGGCATGGGTACAGGAGGCAGTCACCTAATCCCCTCCTGATACTTCATTAGCTGTCACCCACAGGACAGATCCTACCTCCCTGAGCCTCTCCCTGCTGAAAACACACTATATTTTATTTGCTCCAATGCATAGAGTTGGACCACACATCTCTTATATTTAATTGAGATTTATAATTTTAGGCAGGGAATGTAAACATCTCTGTTCGAGTAAACCCAATTAAATAACTTTTTATAGAAATTTATATAGTAGATCTGGGGTGTTGAAAAATGTACATTGGTACTGAGAAGTACAAAATGAATGTTTAAAAAAACAAAAACAAACTTAAACCAAATGAGAGTATGATGATGAACGTAATAATACTTATTTTCTCACCCATTCTAATAATAAAAAATAATAATAATGGTAGATAACAGATACTGCCTCCCCCTTCTTAGTATCCTTTCAGGCTGTTATATTATAGCTTCTGTCATATCCATCAAAAAGCAATCAGAGAGGGGGTTTCAAGATGGAAGAATAGAGCAGGCCACTTTTCTGGCTGCTCCATGATGTGAAACGAAGAAGAGAAGACAGGCAGTTTCTCAGCAAGGTGGGTGAATGGATACAAATAAGGGGGACTTTACTGCAATTTAATACTGGACACTCAAAACAGATTGGAGAATCAGGAGGTCAGATATAATAAGGAAGAAATCCCCAGCACCACAGCCCTGGCCAGAGAACACAAGCCAGAATGGTCCCTCAGGGAACACAGTAAAAGGGATAAGGGAATCAAAGGAACCCGCATTTTTAGGAGAGCTAAGGCATGTCTGGATAAGGAGAGTTTAAGATCAAAGATACTGCCCAACTGAACTGAAAGGTCCATTGTACAATATCCTTGTGCAAGAAAGAAATTCCATCTAGGCAGCATGTGGAAGTCAGAGAAAGGAACCGTTTTGCAGTCACAGGGCAGGGGCCAGTGGCTGAGAGAGCCAATTTCTGGCAAATTCGCATCTGGCCCCAAAAATAGGCCTGGCAAACCTATGCTGTGCAACAGAGAGTGTGCCTAAGTGACCAGGAGAGAATCAAATGTGTAGAGAAGTTTACACAGGGGAACGTGGGTTGTAGAAACTCACCTGGCTCTCCTCCTCCTCCTGCAATCTGGCTGCTTGCAGTGCCACCTGGAAGAGGCAAATCCTGGCTGAGAATTCAAAAGGGCACAGGTGGGAGAGATTAAGTTTGGAGACTGAACAAAACACCAGGAAATGTGTGGTAGGCAGGTGCTGTAGTGGACTAAGAATTGGCTCCTATACCACACAAGTGGAACCCAAAAGAGAGCCCTGGGGTGCAGGCTTCCAGTGTGGACAAATACTTACTAGTCCCTGGAGGAGTTCTAATTTAAAATCTTGGGACCATTTGGTATTTGGGAAGAGCAGGAAGAAAAGATTAACATTAAACAGAGACATGAGGTGGGAGGGAAAGGGAGAGAAAAGGGAAATTGCATGGAAATGGAGGGAGACCCTCATTGTTATACAAAATTACATATTAGAGGTTGTGAGGGGAATGGGATAATAAACAAGGAGGGAAATGAATTACAGTAGATGGGGTAGAGAGAGAAGATGGGAAGGGAGGGGAGGGGGGATAGTAGAGGATAGGAAAGGTAGCAGAATACAACAGTTACTAATATGGCATTATGTAAAAATGTGGATGTGTAACCGATGTGATTCTGCAATCTGTATTTGGGGTAAAAATGGGAGTTCATAACCCACTTGAATCTAATGTATGAAATATGATATGTCAAGATCATATTTGTAATGTTTTGAACAACCAATAAATAAAATAAAATAAAATAAAATCTTGGGAGCAATAGGCATTCAGCAAAGAGCCTACAGGCTACTTAAGGCTAAACCCTTCCTCCAGATGTTCTATCTCCAGGATAAACCTTCTCATCCTAGCAACCCCACCCTGAGAGTAGAACAGTCATCTTACTCCAGACCTAACACTGCTGAGAAGGGATGCTGAGAATCTCTTCATCTCCAACAGAAATAATTCTTTAACTTTTAATCAAGAACTTTTTTTTCTCCTTTTTTTTTCCTCCTCTCTTATTCTACCACTTTTAAAACCAGTTATTTTCATGGATCAGTTTATTGAGGACTAGGATGTTCGATTAGTATATTTCAGCTTTGTTTTGTATTATTTTACTTTTAAGGTTTTTTTTGTATGTTCAATTTTTAAAAATTTTACATCATATATATGTATATATATATATGTATATATATATATATATACATATTTTTTTCTCTCATTTATTTGTTTCCTTTGATTCTTGTTTTAGTAAGCTGTTTTACTGCTGTGATATGACTAGAACAATTTTAGGAGGAAAGGTTTATTTGAGGACTCATGATTTCAGAGGTCATAGTCCATAAAATCCTGGGCTCCATTCCTAAGGGCTGGAGGTGTGGCAGAACATCACAGAGGAAAGAGTGTGGCTATAGGAACCAGTTCACATGATGATCAGAAAGCAGTTAGAGCCTCCACTTGCCAGATACAAATATACACTCCAAAGCCATGTCCCCAATGCCCAACTCCTCTACCTACACACTACCACTTCAGTTATCAGATAGTTAATCCCTATTAGGGGATTAATTCACTATTTGCTTAAGATTCTCATAACCCAATCATTTCTCCTCTGAACTTTCTTGCACTGTCTCACACATGAGCTTTTGGGAGAAATCTCACATCTAAACCATAACCTTCTGCCCTTGGCCTCCGAAAGCTTACAACCATCTCATAATGCAAAATACATTTTGTCCATTTCCAAGAGTCCCCACAGTCTCAACAATTCTGGGATTGCTCAAAATTCAAGTCCAAAGTCTTCTCTGAGGCCCAAGGCAATCTCATTCTATGAGCTCTGTAAAATTAAAAGCAGTAAGTATTCAACATGTAATGGTACACAGTAAACATTTCCACTCACAAAATTAGGGATAGAAAGAAGGGATAGGAACAAAGCAAGATGGCTATCCAGCTGGGCAAACAAGTCTTATAGCTCCTTGTCTGGTACCTGGGGCACATGGCATTATGATGTACTCTCCAAAAGGTTTATGAAGCTCTGCCCCTGTAGCCATGTTGGTTGCAATCCAAGTGATTTTTCTGTTGGCTTGTCTTTGTTTAATTCCTGCAGCTTTCTTAGGACAATGTCCCACATTTTGGGCATTTCTTAATCTTGGGGGTCTCCTTTGCAGCTTCAGCTTCCTCCTCAAATCTTCGCATTAAAGTTTCTCAGTATTCCCATCAGGTACTCTTACCTTGCTGCATTTTATCATATCATAATGAAATTAAATTAGAAATCAATGATAAAAAAAACAAGCTATTCCAACATCTAGAGACTAAATAATATGCTATTAAATGAATAGTGTATTGCAGAAGACATCATAGAGGAGATTTAAAAATTCTTAGGGGTAAATGTGAATACTGATATAACATATCAAAATCTCTGGGACACTATGAAGGTAGTACTAAGAGGAAATTTCATTGCATGGAATGCATTTCTTAAAAGGAAAAAAAAAGTCAACAAATGAATGACCTAACATTACATTTCAAAGCCCTAGAAAAAGAAGTACAAATCAACAACAAAAGCAGTAGAAAACAGGAAATAAGTAAAATTAGAGCTGAAATCAATAAAATTGAAACAAAAGAAAAAATTGACAAGTTGGTTTTTTGAAAAAATAAACAAGAGTAATAAATCCCTAGCCATGCTAATGAAGAGAAGAAAAGAGAAAACACAAATTCTAACATCCATGATGAAAAAGGAAATATCACCTGAAATATTCATATACAGCACCCCTTCATATTCAAAACACTAGAAAAACTAGGGATAATAGGAACATATCTAAACATTGTAAAAGATATCTATGCTAATTGCCAGGCCAACATCATTCTAAACGGAGAAAAATGTAAAACATTCCCTCTAAAAACTGGAAAAAGACAGGGATGCCCTCCTTCACTACTTCTATTTAACATAGTTCTTGAAACTCTAGACAGAGCGATTACAGTTGAAAGGAGTTAAAGTGATTTGGATAGGAAAAGAAGAACTCACACTATCATTATTTGCCAGCAACATGATTCTATACCTGGAGGATCCAAAGAATTTCTCCAGAAAATTTCTAGAACTAATAATGAATTCAGGAAAGTAGCAAGACATAAAATCAACACCCATAAATTAATGGCATTTCTGTGTATCCATGATATATCCTCTGAAAGAGAAACTAAGAAAACTACCCCACTTACAATAGCCTCAAAAAAATAAAATACTTGGGAATCAACTTAATGAAAGAGGTGAAAGATCTCTACAATGTAAACTATAGAATGCTAAACAAAGAAATTAAAGAAGATTTTAGAAGATGGAAAGATTTTCCTTGTTATTGGATAGGCAGAATTAATATTGTCAGAATGATCATACTACCAAAAGCACTATACAGATTCAGTGAAATTCAAATCAAAATCCCAATGACATTCCTAATAGAAAAAGAAAGACCAATCATGAAATTCATCTGGAAAAATAAGAGACCCAGAATAGCCAAAGCAATTTTTAGCAAGAAGAGTGAAGCAGGTGGCATCACTATACCAGAACTTAAAATATACTGCAGAGTAATACTAACAAAAATGACATTGTATCGGCAGCAAAATAGACTTGAAGACCAATGGAATAGAATAGAGGACACAGAGACAAACTAATGTAAATACAGTTATTGCATACTAGACAAAGATGTCAAAAATATATATTTGGGGAAAAGATAGCCTCTTGAACAAAAGGTGCTGGGAAAACTGGAAATACATTTGCAGCAAAATGAAATTAAGCCCCTATTTCTCACCATGCACAAAACTCAACTCAAAGTGGATTATGGACCTAGGAATTAGACCAGAGACCCTGTGCCTAATAGAAGAAAAAGTAGGCCAAAATCTTCATCATTTTGGAAAGGCCCCAACCTCCTTAATGAGACTCCTATAGCATAAGAAATAAAATCAAGAATAAATAAATGGGATGGATTGAAACTGAAAAGCTTCTTCTCAGCAAAAGAAAAAAATCTGTGAGGTGAAGAAAGAGCCTACAGAATGGGGAAAATTTTACCACATACACATCAGATAGAGCACTAATCTCTAGGATATACAAAGAACACGAAACAACTTAACACAGACAAAAAAAAAAAAAAACAAATCAAATAACCCAATCAATAAATGGGCTAAGGGACTGAATATATACTTCTCAGAAGATGATATACAATTGATCAACAAATACATTTTAAAAAGTTCAATATCTTTAGCAATTAGATAAATGCAAATCAGAACAGCTCTAAGATTTCATCTCACTCCACTCAGAATGGCAGCTATTTAGAATATAGACAACAATAAGTGTTGGCAAGGATGTGGGGAAAAAGACACTTATATATTGCTGGTAGAACTGCTAATTGATGCAACCAATCTGAAAAGCAGTATGGAGATTCCTTAGAAAACTTGAAATGGAAGAACTATTTGACCCAACTATCCCACCATTTATACCCAAAGGCCTTCAAAACAGCATACTACAGTGACACACCCAAATCAATGCTTATAGCAGCCCAATTCACAATAGCTAAATTGTGGAACCAATATGGATGTCCTTCAATAGATGAATGAATAAAGAAACTGTGGTCTATATACACAGTAGAAAATTACTCAGCATAAAAGAGAATAGATAAATGGAAGGAGTTGGAGAATCATGCTATGTGAAGTAAGACAACCCCCAAAACCAAAGGCCAAATGTTTTCTCTGATATGTGTATTCTTATCCATAATGATAGTAGGAGGAAGCATGTGAGGAATGGAGAAACTTTGGATATGGCAAAGGGAAGGGAGGGGAAAGGAGTGGGTGTAGGGGTAGAAAAGATAGTGGAATGAGATGGACATCATTATTCTAAGTACATATATGAAGACACAAATGATGTGACTCTACTTTGTGTACAACCGGATAAATGAAATATTGTGGTCTATATGTATACTATGAATTTAAATGCATTCTGCTGTCTTGTATAATAAATTAGAATAAATAAATTTAAAAATGACTGGCAAATCACATATAAAACATATTAAAAAGATAGTGTACCACTATCAAGTTTAGTTCAACACAGAGAAATCAATAAACACTATTCATCACATTAATAGATTTAAAAACAAGAATCATATGACTATCTCAAAACATGAAGAAAAAGCATTTGATATCATACAACACCCATTCATGTACAAAAAAGTAGAAAAACTAGGGATATTAGGAACAGACCTTAACACTATAAAAACTCTATCAGCTAATGCCAAGGCCAACAACATTTTATATGTAGAAAAACTGAAAGCATTTCCCTCTAAATATTGGAACAAGACAAGGATTTCCTCTTTCACCACTTCTATTCAATTTCATCCTTATACCTCTAACCGGAGATTGGCAGAAGAAAGAAATTAAAGGGATACAAATATGAGAAGAACTCAAAGTATCCCTGTTTTCTGATGGCATAATTCTATTTAGAAGATCCAAAAACTCTACCAGAAAATTTCTAGAACTCATAAATGAATTCAGTAAAGTAGCAGGATATAAAATTAATAGCCATACATCAAATGCTTTCCTGTATATCAGTGATGAATCCACTAAAAAAGAAATTTGGACAACTAATTCATTCACAATAGCTTCAATAAAACAAAATAAAAATTTGTAAATTAATCTAACAAAAGAGGTGAAAGAACTCTAAAATAAAAACTGCAGAGCTCTAAAGAAAGAAATTGAAGAAGACCTTAGAATATGAAAGATCCCCATGTTCTTGGATAGGCAGAATTAATATTATCAAAATGTCCATACTACCAAAAAGTGCTGTCCATATTTAATGCAATTCCTATTAAAATTCCCATGACATTCTTCATAGAAATAGAAAGAGCAGTCATGAAATTCATTTGGAAAAATAAGGGACCCAGAATAGCCAAAGCAGTCATTACTAAGAAAAGTGAAGCAGGGGCATTACAATACCAGACCATAAATTATATCACAGAGCTTCAGTAACAAAAATTGCATGATGTTGGCACCAAAACAGACATTAGACCAATGGTACAAAATAGAAGACACAGAGACAAACCCACTTAAATACAGTTACCTAATACTACACAAAGGCACCACAAACATACAATGGAGAAAAGATAGCCTCTTCAACAAATGATGCTGGAAAAACTGGAAAACCTATGTAACAAAATACAATTAAACCCCTCTCACCCAGTACAAAATTCAACTCAAAGTGGATCAAAAACCCAGGCATTAGACCAGCGACCCTGCACCTAAAAAAAGAAACTTTAGGCTCAAATCTACATTATGTTGGCTTAGGAATGGAATTCCTTAGCAAGACTCCTAAAGCACAAGAAGTAAAAGCAAGAATCAACAAATGGGATGGCATCAAACTAAAAATCTTCACAGCAGAGGAAATCAAGATTTTGAACAGAAAGCCTACAGAATGGGAGAAAATCTTTGCCACCTGCACCTCAGATAGAGCATTCATCTCTAGGATATATAAAGAAGTCAAAAATTTAACACCATAAAACCAAATCTCCCAATCAATAAATGGGCAAAGGGACTGAACAGGCATTTCACAGAAGAAATACAGTTGGTCAACACATATATGAAAAAATGTTCAAAATCTCTGGCAATTAGAAAAATGCAAGTCAAAACTACACTGAGGTTCCAATTAACTCCCGTCAAAATGGCAATCATGAAGAATACAACTAACAATACATGGTGGTGAGGATGTGGGGCAAAAAGCACACTTGGGCCTGGGGCTCAGTGGTAGTGAACTTGCCTGGCATGTGTGAGGCATTGGGTTCAATTCTCAGCAGGGCATATAAATAAATAAAAAATAAAGGACTATCAACAACTAAAAAAATATATTTTTAAAAATATACTCATTCATTGCTGGTGGGATTGCAAATTGGTACCACCATTCTGGAAAAAACAATATGGATATTCCTAAGAAAACTTGGAATGGAACCACTATTCCAGCTATTCCACCCCTCAGTATATACCCAAAGGACACTGCCACATCAATGTTTATAGTAGTTGAATTCACAATAGTTAAACTATGGAACAAGCCTAGGTGCCCTTCAACAGAGGAATGGATAAAGAAAATGTGATATGCATAGACAATGGATTATTACTCAGCCATAAAAATAAATTAAATTAGGGTATTAGCCAGTAAATGCATGGAACTGGAGAATGTCATGCTAAGTGAAATTAGCCAATCACAATAATTCAAAGACCAAATATTCTCTCTGATATGTAGACACTAATTCACTTTAAGTATGGAGGGGGGTAAGGGAAGAATAGAAATACTTTGGATTAGACAATAGTGGGGAATGAAGGGAAAGGAGTGGGAATAGGAATAGAAAGGATAGAAGAATGAAGCAAACATTATTTTGCTAGAATCATATATGAATACAGGACCAATGTAATTGCACATCCTGCACAACCAAAAGAACAGGAGATTGTACTTCATGTATATATAATATGTCAAAATGCATTCTACTATCATACATAACAACAAAAAAAACCCTAAGTAAAATAAAAAAAAAGGAAAAAAGAAGAAGCAACAGCAGCAGTCAGAGCCAGATGCAGTGGCACATGCCTGTCACCCACAGGCTTGGGAGGCTGAAGCAGGAGGATCGAAAGTTCAAAGCAAGCCTCAGATATATATTGAGGCCCTAAGCAATTTATCAAGACCCTGTCTCAACATAAAATATTAAGAAGGCTGGCGATCTGACTCAGTAGTTAAGTGGCCTTGGGTTCAATCTCTGGTACCCATTCTTAAAAAAAAAAAAAATTAAAGCAGTCAGACACAGTGACTTCATCGCATGTATGCAAAACACTTCTCTGGGATTCCCATTTAATGGGCTATTCACTGCTTTTCTCTGTGAATCCATCTAGATTCTTACCTATGGTTCAGAGTTTAATTAAGCATGTGCTAAAAAAAATGTAAAAGTAACAAAAAAATCATGTGACATTAAGCAAACTTATGGAGACACAAAACATAATAATAGGAAAAGAGATGGAACTGCTAATCTTTGTGCATGCTAACAAATCAAAAACACCTCCGACTGTTCTTTATTCTCATAAAGCTGCTCCTGTTAAAGGCAACACTGTTATTATTACCAACCCCGACTACTGTGTATAATAACTACACAGATGTGTATGTTTTCACACTTCACCAATAAGCACCGATTTACATTTCACAGAAAAGAACCTACTTATAACAAATACTATTAAGATATCCTCCAATTGTTAAACTATTCTAAAGAAATCATAATTGATAGCCACAGACCAAAGGACTATGATGATTGAAAAACCTATTATATGGGGTATTCTGCATAAAAGACTATGTCAATTTAAACATTTTATTTTTTGATGTTGTTCCTTTGACTATGGACACTGAGTGAAAAGCAATTTGTAAAGAGCTATATGTCAGGAAATTTGATTTTAAATTCAAAATATATAAAGTGTGGTTAAATTGTCTCCTTCCAATTGTTACCTCTGCACATACTTAGAGAAGTATTCTTAAAGTATAATTTTGAAATATAGCAACAATATGACTTTTTACAGAGTAAAAATTAAAATGTATTGAGCCCCCATGTACATATTCATAAATTGTCAATAGTAATTATGATTCCCTCCAAATGGTTTCATATAATGAATCTAAAAGCTTAGCTTTTATTGAAGTTAATTTTGATTGATGAAAATAAATTTACTGATTTTAAAAGCATTTGTAAGCTCACCTAATAAGGTTATGTCACAATTTTCTGTTTGCTAATATACCTGAAATAAGAATGCAGAGAAATATTCATTCTTTACTGTTTACTAAGAATAGTTAGAATTGTTACTATTTATAGATGAAACAATCACAGAATGTTTTAGTCAGCTTTTTGCTTCTGTGACTAAAGGACCCAACCGGAACAACTTTAGAGGAGAAAAGTTTATTTGGGGGCTCACGGTTTCAGATGTCTCAGGCCACAGACAGCAGGCCCCATTTCTTGGGGCTCAAGGTGAGGCCACAACATCATGACAGAAGAGTGTAATGGAGGGAAGCAGCTCACACGATGATCAGAAAGCAGAGAGAGAGACTCCCCTCACCAGATACATACATATACCCTGAAGCCATGCCCCCAAGTTCCACCTCCTCCAATCATACCCTAAGATTTCAATTACCTCTAAGTTAATCCCTACCAGGGGATTAATCACCGATTGGATTAAGGCAATCACAACCTAATCATTTCTCTTCTGAACCTTCTTGTACATGTGAGCTTTTAGGGGATAACTCACATCCAAGCCATAACACAGAAATATATACATATGTGAGAAACTGCAAATAACCATTTTTTATTGCTATATGTACATTCTTTGCAATGAGATTTGGAACTACTCTTTTCGAGAATTTGAACTTACTTTTCTACTCCTTGATTCAGGCTTTGGCCCATGGGATTTGCTTTGACCAATAATACAGGAGCAAACATAAAACAGGCTTGAAAAGTGCTTGCAGATTGGGGTTTACTCTTTTTTCTGCTGTACCTGGGAACCTGCAAGCACAATCACCTAAAAGACCCCAAGTTAGTCTGCTGGATGGTTGGAGATGAGACTAGCATACTCCCAAGGCTCTTCCCTGTTATAAATACCCATGTGTGGAAAGAAATAAAACAATTTCTCGAAAGTGAGCAAGCAAGACAAGATTTACTTCTGACAGAAGGGCATGCTACAAGATTAGCAAAGCGCACCTGTGCATTTTGCCTGCTTGTATCCCTAAGGTAGTGCTGCCCTTTGCCCTGATTAGAGGAACTTGGAGTTAGAATCTATGTGATTGGATAATTTTAAAATTGGGGCCTGGTACACAACTAACATACAAGGCTGAGTCAGGATCAATAGTTCAAAATCAGCCTTAGTAACTTAGCAAACTCCTAAGCAACTTAGCAAGACCCTGTCTCTAAGTAAAATGTAAGAAGGACTGGGATGAACCTTAGTGGTTAAGTACCCCTGGGTTCAATCCTTGATCTCAAAAAAAAAAAAAAAAAAAAAGGTGGGCAAAGGGAAGGGTTATAATTAAAATGGCTACCAGACTTTCTGTTTCTCACATTTGCTAACAAGGAGTCACTCATCAGCAGTGTGAACCCTGATAAGACCATCCAATCTTACCCTGTCAAACCTCTCACAAATGGATGTGTTTCCTTTATAGATGTAAATTTGTCTTACAATAAAGCAACTTTGCAGAAGTACTCCTATGTCTGCAATTTCTCAAAATAGCCAACTCAAAATATTTTAAGATGCCAAAAGATATATTTGGGGGTGGCATATTATGATCTCCTGCAAACATACTTTGGGATGGAGTGTCCTGAGCCCCATCACCAATGTTCTCATTTCACTCAGATTTCCCTAGTATTAATTTAGTGTTCTTTTTTCTGTAATGGAATCCTATCCAGGATACCATCTTATATTTAGTTGTCATCTTTCCTAATGTTTTTTTTCTGTGATGGTTTCTCCAACTTTCTTTATTTTCAATGACATTGGAAGCTTTAAAGAATACTAGTCAGGTGTTTTACAATGCCCCTTAGTTGGAGTTTTTCTCATCATATTTTTTCTCATGGTTTGTCTGGGATTATGGATTTGGGGAAGAAAAACCCAGGAATGAGGCGTTATTCTCATTTCATTTTATCAAGTGTAAATTTTATCAAATGATATCCCAACTAAACTTGACTTTGATCGTCTCTGGCTGAGGCACTGATGACCAGGCTCACCCATGGGAAAATTAGTCTTTTTAGCCTCTTTTCTATTCTGTACACTTTGAAAAGTACTTTGGCAAGTTACTCTGTGAAATTCCTTCTTAAGGGGAGAATATTCCACAACCTCTTCAATGAGGAAGTGTCTACATAAATTATTTGAAATTCATCTACATGAAGATTTGTCTGTTCTCCCAATTCATTTATTTATTCAATCTTTTATTTTCATAATTATGAACTTGTGGGTATTTTTTATTGTTTAAATTATAACATAATTCTTTTTTAAATTTATTTTGCTGCCCAAATTGTTCAAGTTTTGGCTAATGGGAACTTTTTGCTTTGTTTCTTGTATCATATTGGCAACACTAAGCTTCTTATATTCTTTAAATTTGCTAGTTTGTTTTAGCACTTCCTTATTTCCTGGCCTTACAGGATAATATTTTATTATTTATTTGTTTTCTATCCCAGTCCTAGAATCATCATTTATTGAAGAGCCCTGGCTCCTTTAGCAAAAACGGGTGTTAGAAAGCAAGATTTTAATACCATGTGTGCTGGTTTCTGTTGGGATGCATTGCTTCTAAGCCTTCTCAACTGGACTTTTATATGTAAGCATCTACATCTATCTTGAGCCAAATATGAATTTATTCTAATGTCTCCAACCCCAATTCATCACCATGTGCAAGATTCTAAGCCTTACCCTTTGCTTGAAATGTAACTACCCACTCCAACAGTGAGAAATCTGGCCTCTACCATCTGCTAGCCCTTGGCTTAATTGTTCAAATCTAGTATGCATTTAGGTTGGCTTCAGAAATGCTAAACAATATTATAAAACAGAGTACCATGCTTAAGTACAGTACCTTTTGCCCTTAGTCTGTAAACTCATTTCAAAAGTTACTCCGGTCACCTTTACCCCACATTCTCCTAATTCAAGCTTGCTTCATACATTGGTAATATAGTTTGATCATTTGTCATACGTTCTGTTTTAGGTGCTTCTTATCTACTAAACTATTTCTATTTAATTTGCACACATTAAGGTTCACTCTATGATAGAAAGTTCTATATGGTTTTGATAAGTGCATAACATCATGCCTTTTCATTACTGTTTTATACAGAGTACTTTCACCATCTTAAAAAAAAAAAAAGCCCTTTGCTCCATTTACTCATCCCATCACCCCTGAACCAGCCCTTGGCAATCACTGACTTGCTTGTCTGTAGATTTTCCCTTTTCAAAAAGTAACAGAAATAGAAACATATAGTATGAAATCTATTCTGAGTAACTTCTTTCAATGCACATAGGAATCATTCATGTGTTTATATGATTTATAATTCATTCTTTTTTTATCACTGTTTAAATCACTGAGCAGTACTCCATTATTTGGATTTCACAGTTGGTTTATACAGTCATTTATTAAAGGACACCTATGTTTCTAGTTTTCAATTATTATTAATAAGACTACCATAAATATTTATAAAGAGGTTTATGTTTGGACATGAATTTTTTTGTTTGACACATAATAATTGTAACTAAGTTCAAATGAGTTAGATAAATGCCTAGGAACTCAATTGCTTCATCATTTGAGCTTTCTCTCTGTAAGAAATTGCCATTTTTAAAGTGACTACACCATTCTACATTCTCACTATCAATAAATGAGGGTTCCTATTGCTCCAGATCCTTATAAGCATTTGACATTGTTTCTATTCTTAATTTTTTGTTGTTATTGTAGTCATTTTGATGTGTGTGGTGGTATCTTATTTTACTTGTGGATCTATTTTGAATATAAGGTTGTAAGTTTTGTGAAAGTTGCCCAATCTTCATTATCCTCATCATCCAGTTAAAAAACAGGATTGTAATAATTTTTTTATATTTCTTAAACACTCCTAAAATAACCCATTCATTATGAAGATGTGAATTTGGTGTCAACATATCTTATATACAAACAGAGATATGATAAATAGTGGTATAAAGGTGTATTAAGAATTGTATGCAAAAAATAAGAGAGCTCATTATAATGGCATAATTTGGTGTGAACATACTTTATATACAGAGTTACAAAAAATTGTGCTGTGAATGGATAATTATGAATGTAATGCACTCCACTATTGTCATGTATGTAAGAAATAAATTTTAAAAATAAAGAAAAAAATCCCATTCATTTAAAATCTGAATAAATAATGCACCCTGGTACATGCCTGTAATCCCAGTGGTTTGAGATGCTGAGGCAAGGGGATCGAAGTTCAAAGCCAGCCTCAGCAACTCAGTGAGTCCCTAAATAACTCAGTGAGATCTTGTCTTTAAATAAAATTTTAAAAAGGTGGGCAATGGGAATGTGGCTCAGTAGTTGAGTGCCCCTGGGTTTAATCCAGGGTATAAAAGCAAGCAAATAAGAAACTGAATAAATAAAGGAAACATAAGTAAACTCTAAGTTTTCTCATATGTCTTCAATCAAATTTTCTGATTCAAACAGCAGCAACCACATAAAATGTGCTCATGACATAGAGTTTTCTTACCCTCATTTCTGTAATAGCCATCCACTGACTTGGGTGCCAAATAAGCCCACAGTGTGATATTCACAACTTAAAGCAGTGATTTAAAAAATCAAAAAATAAAATATTAAATTATTAAACAGTGAAGTAAATATTAAATATAAGTATTGACCAAGTAATGAGAGCAGAATAGGACCTCTACTTCCAGAATAATATAATAAAATAAAAGAATAAAGATCAGTTTTCATTCCTGAAAACTGATTCTTTCACATTGAATAGACTTTAATTTCACAGATGTATACAGAAGAGCTGAAATTAATCTGTTTAAAAAATAACTGATGTATTTTCTCCATGTTAAATGCAGGTATGATAACTAAAGATTAGATTCCATGTAATAATTATAAATTTCCTTTGTTTTCCTCTTATCTTTCTGCTTTGCTTATTATGTTTGAAATACCACTTACCTCAAATCAATCTAATTATTGCTATCTTTAACAGTCTTGTTCACGCCCTGGAAGAATAACAACTGGGTAGCCACATGAGCTGGGAACCTGGCAATTACAGACCCCACTTCAGGCTGAGTCTGCTTCTCTTTCCACAACCGCAATATAATGCCTCTCTTGGAGGGAGTTTATTTGGGAAAATAGTGTTGGGCCAGTAAAAGAGAGAGAAAAAAAATAGGACTGTTACTTAGATTATTACCTTTCCCTTTATGTAGCATTTCAGATTTATAAACAGAAATACTGGACAGTAGTGAAAGTGAAACAAAATATTGCATGAACATAGAAATAAAACCAAACAAACAAAATCTATTGACTGTTTTTGAAGTTAAAACTGGGCATTTTTAATTTCATCTCAAAACCCTACTTCTATCCCCGTCATCATATACTTTATGAGTTTAAATGTAGAATGACATTGAGAAATGAGAGAGAAATAGAAAAAAATCATCAGATAGTAATACTGTGCAGAAGGAAAAAAACCTGAGATAGGACAAAATATCCATAGACTCCTTTATTTAATTTTTTAAGTAACCATAATGTTGATGAACTATAATTTTCATTTAACTTTCAATGTCTTTGTAATTACACACCTTTTTTACGTCACCACAGATCTGTCTACCAACATTTTGTCTTTCACATCTCTTATTTACTTTATCCATTTTTTATAAGCACTGTCTTCAGCTTATAAAATTAATACAATACATTCATAATTATTTACTGTGTTACTTTGCAGTTATTTAATTTCTTGAAAACTAATCCTTTCAAGGATCAGAGTTAAAAGATGGAAGAAGCTTTTACCTATCTTTTAAAGCATTTAGATATATTCATGCATGTTTTAGATGAGACAACATATACACAATTTGTGAATGAAAGGTTAAATTTATCTCTGTATTTAAAGAAATTCTATTAGGTTTCAAACAAGATTTTTTTTTTTAAGAGAGAGTGTGTGTGTGGGGAGAGAGAGAGAGAGAGAGAGAGAGAGAGAGAGAGAGAGAGAGAGAGAGAGAGAGAGAGAATTTTTTTTTTAATATTTATTTTTTAGTTCTCGGCGGACACAACATCTTTGTTGGTATGTGGTGCTGAGGATCGAACCCGGGCCGCACGCATGCCAGGCAAGCATGCTACCGCTTGAGCCACATCCCCAGCCCCTCAAACAAGATTTTTGAGCACAATCTGATAGTAAGTTAAAGATTATCTTTGATGGCATGGAAAACCCCACATCATATTTATAGTTGAATTTATATTGTTAGTATTTCACAAATAGTAAACATTTATGAAAGACAAAGAATATCTGCTATAAAATTAGAATGCTAAAAATATGGTACAAGTGATTCTGAAAGTAATTCAAAATACATTCTATCTGGGTTTGTTCTGCTATCTGTTCTTTTTTGTAGACAATCTGCAGTTTTCTTAATAACACTCAATATAGAAAAGGTTAAGTTGTTAGGAGAATGTGTTTCATGCTTTGAAACAAAAAAAAAATTTTTTTTAGTATAGTCAATTTTTATTGCATAGTAATATAACAAGATATAAATGTTAAGGCTATTTGTGGTCATCTATAAAATGCATGCTCTGTACTTCAGATGGCCATATAGTCTGTATTATACTCATTTTCATGCATATATATGCTATGCCTTATTATATGTATGCATATGTTAATATGCATATTTACATTTAGTATTTGCAGAGTACTTAATTACCTTATATATATCAAAGTAAATATCTTATTATTTTAAAAATTAAGTTTAGTATACTTAAAACATTACAAATATCCTTAAAATAAAAGCAATCATTCATTCTAGAATTATAAATAATTACATTTTCAGACCCCCTTATTATATGTTACTTAAATTTTATTTTTAATAAAGACACTGAGTTAGATCAAATCAAGCTATAATTATTATGTGCATACTATTTAAATTACCACATTTCAATTTCTTGACATTAAAAACAATAAACTCTGCCATCTTAATTGTTGTCATACTCCAAAGAACATAAACTGCTTTTATTTTTATTTTTTATTTTATTTGTTTATTTTAGTTCCTGGGGATTGAACCAAGGGCCACTGAACTATACCTCCCTCCAGTCCTTTTCCATTTTCATTTTGAGACAGGGTCTCAGTAACTTGCTTAGGGCATTGCTAACTTGCTGAGGGTGACCTTGAACTTGACATCCTCTTGTCTCTGCTTCCTGAATCTCTGATATTAGAGGTGTGTGCCTCTACACCAGCTCATAAACTACTTTTGCCAAATAAAAGATCACATTTTATATCCAAGATGCAGAACAATAATACTAAACAAAACAATGTTAGGGAAGCAGAGACACTAAAGAAAAATACATTGGTACAGTTTCTTTTAAATAACATATATATTTATATGTGTGTCTTTATATAACATATATAAATATCTAATATATAAAAATATATAATACATAAATAATGTAAAGCCATTATTCTGTTTTTATATGGTGAAATTTAGCATTGTAGTTATTATAATGTAACTTTTATAATGATTTGATATAATATAAATATATATATATGTACATATATGCACAAAAACCAAGTTTCCTGAAAGCTAATAATGGCTTTGATTGTAAACAAAAATCAATGAAGTAGATACTTATGTTATTAATATTTATAATTTTTGTATTGTTTTATATTATGTATTTTGATATTATTCCATATTTTTATGATATTGAATTGTATATGACTTTTTGCTCTGCTAACAGAAATTTAAGGGTTGTTCGGTCTTTCTCTTGCTGAAAGATATAAAAATTAATATAAACTTTAACAAACACCAGAGGACACTTTGTAAGTGAGATCTTGAATATAGTTCTGTTAATTGATACTCAGAAAATTAAATAATTAGGCAGGCCTTTTACCTGAAAGACACCCGGTGACTGAGAGAAACAGAATTAGTGTCCAAAAGGAAGCCATCCTGGGTCACTGGAATCTTGTGTGCTCCAGCGTGTCTATCAGTGCTGATATTTCTTCATTAAAGATTGCCCTGTTGTAATAGATAACAACTTTCAAAAACAGAGAAAATAAATGACACAACAACACAAAAGTCTCCTAACATGATAAATGACATAGTGGAAAGGTCAGATGAATATACACTTGAACATTGACCACAATAAAATAGTTTCTGTTACAACTCAATTAATGCACAGCACAAAAACTTCAGAGAAGTGATAAAGTCTCACTATCACATTTATTTATGTAGGATATTCCCTTACAGATAGTAAAAACATCAGGTTCTAATGGGGATAATTTTTCCTCACAGAGAATGTATAATAGCCATATTTATTACATTAGACAAACTATTGTACTAGAAAAATAGGGTAGAGGAACCAGTTACATTAATATATGCTCCTGTGCTCTAGAACATAACTAATGATCAGTTAGCCAAGTGATTTTACACATTGTGCCTGTAAACTCCACAGGGAATACTTCTCATTTAATTATTAATGTCAACTGCCTTTGTTTATAACTCCTGTGATTATCTGTACTTGTTAGAGTTCCCTCCTTTGGTGAGTTATTTCTCTCAGCATCTTTTGCTAGCCAGAACCTAAGGGAAATAAGGATTTTCATGAATATTTAATATCTTTGTCTAATGCCATTTTTATAACAATAACTGGTATAGCACATTAATATCCTTAATTTCTTTTTTCCCTGAATGATAGAATAAGTGTAAAAGAATATAAAATTCTAACACTGAACTTTCTGTAAGAATTTGACAAATACATATTGGAAATTTCTGTCCTATACAAGCAGTTTCAGATTTTTGGGGTGCTAGCTGTGATTCTCTTGGCCAAAGATGACTCAATTGAGAAATAATTGCCCAGTAGGTTGATGATTTTTATACAATAACTGCTTTCTTGGTGTGAACCTTCTTTATTGACTTAGGCATCCAGGTTATGTCTATCTTTAAGGAATAGCTTAAAAATATAGACAAGCATTCTTCCCCTTACTTACTTACAATTTAATATAATTATACTAAAATAGGGAGTCTCTTGTTAATTCTTCTCCCTGAATAAAGCTAGTTCCATTTCATTGATATTTTAAAATATATGCCTTGGTAGTCTTTTTAATTTCATGGATATGGATCACTAGTAGAGAAGAAAGTTAAAAGCTAATAATGGCTGATTTATTTTTAACTACCTCTCATCAGAAAGAAACTTTCCACTGCTTTTTATTTTGTCCTGAATAAATATCAGAAATAAATACAATTTAAAGCACAAAAAATGGCCTCATAGATAAATTTTACAGTTTAGAACATTTTTATTATTTATAAACTGTTCTTTACCAGAAACGGAAAAAAAAAATAAATAAAATAAAATGAACATATCCCATGCAGCAACTGAAGAAACTCAAAGTTTGCTAGAACTATAATTATAATTCATGAGAATAGCATATTTGAATAAGTTAATTTTCATTTCATAAGAAAATTGTCCTTCCTTGAATGTGAGTCCTGTGAATGTAATATAGTTTTGAGTAAACTTGAACTTGTTTGATGAGCTTCTGCTCATTCCCGTGTCCCCCCAAATTGTCCTTCCTTTCTCTATTATCAATGTCTCAGTATTCTCTGTTGTCTTAAACATTTAACATCAAAAATGCTAATACGCCTGGAGCGCTGTGTGCTATGCATTAGGAATGTTGAAGAGAAAATCCACATACATGTGTGCTCCTCTGCATTCTACAGACACGGAAGGGAAACATCACAGAGAGCCACCAGCAGGATGCCGTGTAAGTGTTACATAGAGAAAGAGCTATGTAAAGAAGAGCTGATTCCTAAAGATGGCAGGAGCTGGGAATAGTAGAGCAGGATCTTCAATAAAATGGCAAGGCAGTCATTGGCCTTCTGGTGGTCTCACCACCAGAGGAAAGAGGGTAAATTTGAAACAGGTTCAGGCAAAGCCTCTCTGATAAGATGTTGTGTGGGCTGTTTTGAAAGAGTCTTTACATGTATACTCCAGACATTTTGTTTCCTTAATCTCTAATATAAATGAGGTAGATTGGATTTGATTGCTAAGAAACCCATTTTATATTAAAAGCTCTTTAGAAAAGAAAATGTGTGTGTGTGTGTGTGTGTGTTGTGTGTGTGTGTGTTCTCAAGCATCAATACTTGGTTCTGAGGGATTAAACACACAGAATACCACACATTCTTATGAAACAATGTGCTATGGTTTGGATCTCAAATGTTCTCCAAAGACCAATGTATTGAAGCTTAACTGTCTTCCTGTGATGATATTGGTGGAAACTTCAGCAGGTGGGAGCCAAGTGGGAAAGAATAGGTCATTGGGGGCATGCCCTTGAAGGTCCTCTTCTCCCTCTTCTCTCTCCTTGCTTCCTGGCATACCAGGAGGTGAGCAGCTTGTTCTACCAAATGTGCTCCCTGCCATGAGGTGCTACTGCTTTGTCACAGACCGGAAATCAGTGGACCAATCAACTATGCATTAAAATTTCGAAAACCATGAGCCAAAACAAATATTTTCCTGCTTATTAGTTGATTATGTTAGAAATTTTGTCTAAGAGAAAGCTGACTTTTTAAATTCTCTCTCTCTTCCCTCCCCCAAGGGGGAGGGGAAGATACCAGAAATTCAATTCAGGGGCACTCAACTACTAAGCCACATCCCCAGCCTTATTTTTTTCTATTTTACTTGGAGACAGGGTCTCACTGAGTTGCTAAGCACCTTGCAGTTGCTGAGGCTGGCTTTGAACTCACAATCCTCCAGCCTCCACCTTCCTCGCCATTGGGATTACAGGTGTGTGCCACAGCACCCAGCTTCTCTCTTGTTGATTAAAGTAAAAAGTATACGTAACAATCTCAAAACTCTGAATATGTGAACCTTTTATATGCTTTCCTTCAAAACACATTTATCCTATGACTTTAAGAAAATTACTATATCAAACTAATAATGAAAGGTAATTTATCACACATATTAAATTTCTTCTAGATGCCAGATTAAATTATAATCAGTAAATAAATGTCACCTTAGTAAATCAGAATGGTATGTATTTAGAAATGCCTTATTGGAGATTAACAGGTAAATATAACACTTGTTGTTCACAGAGAGATTGAAAAGCCAGCAATACTAATTTGGAAACTACCAATCAGAAACATATTTTAAAAGCCTTCAATTTTTTTAAAGAATTTGTTTCAGTGCTTAGAATATATACCCATTATCACATGTGATATGTAAAGACCACTGATTGGAATGACCTATTTCTCTGCATTTCTCTGATTTATTGCAGTTATTTGTAAGCAAAGTATAATAAGTAATCATTGTATCAGGTTTCAGTTACAAATTATAAAGAACAAATGCATTGTGGGGTTGATGGCCTGAACAAGTATTTAAAAACATCACACCTTAATAGAGCTAGTTATATGCTATATAAAATAAATGAGGTAATAATATATTATTGCTTAACTACAAGTTAGTCTTTCTCTTAAAGATCCGCAAAGGAGACCTCTTTCAATGACATGTGAAAACAGAGAGAGGGGAGGGATGTTTATTATAGACTACTGACTTCTCCCCAGTTCTATATGGGGTGGTGCCTTATGGGCAATTGTCATATAGCAGTCAGAATTATATTTTAGAACATAAATCAGATTGTACTGTATTTCTGTGTTTTGCTCTTAAAATATAACCCCAAATAAGTAATATTGTTTACAGGGCCATATGCGCTCTGATGCCACCTTTCTGTCTTCAATTTCTAAACATCCTGAACTTACTTCATTCTCAGACTCAGTTTCTTGCTGATTTTTAAATAGGCCAGGCATTCCTGTGTCTTCTTTCTGGACATCTCCAAAATCACTCCTTTTTCTACCTTACAGTTGTAAATCATCAAAAATTGATCCTTTAACCTTCTAGAGGCCCTTCTTGATCCCTCTCTTTAAAGCAAGCCACTTCTTGCTAGCCCTGTCACCAATTTTCCCTCTTATTTTTCTTCTTAGTAATTTTTGGTATCTAAGGTTACACTTTTATCTGTGTATTTATTATCTTTTTCTCCTACTGAGTGTCATATACATGTAAGTAATGATGTCTGTCTCATTTATCTTCATAGATTCAACTTCTAGAAAATGATTGGCATTCAGTAGGCGTTTATTTACTCTATTTTAGATAACAATTATTGAATAAACTGTAGTCTACAGTGAGCACATTATTTAGTATAAGAAGAAAGATACCACTGTTTCTCATATTTCTGTAGCACTTGTAACATTGTGCTAAGCCCTTCACTGTCCAACTTCTAGTAATGTCTTATGAATAAAGATAATTTATCCAAGAAATTTTATAGATATTTACCTAGTAAAGACAGAGTTGGGGTGAGAACTCTGTTAACCCTTAAGCTGTCTCATCTCACACAGGATTCCCAGCAATCCCCCCAACAGTCTCTAGAGCCATTTTATCTGCCCTAATTGAGACTAATTGAGTTAATAAAAATATTTAAAAACAACTCAAACATGCATACCTTTAATGTTGTCATCTGGCTAATTTTTTTTTATATTCCTAGACAAAAGAGATTGAAGATGAGGAAGAAGTGATATGAAAGGGAAGAACAGAGGAATCAATCCAAATCAGATTTTCATATGTGCATAGGAGGATGTAGCACAGTAGGTCCCAGCCTCAGGTGTATCTACAGGACACTAATGAAAAAAAAATGTAAATTGTAAATGGATTGAAGAGGGATAAGTGGAGGGGAGGGAGAGGAACAGTGGTGGGGGCAGGGAAGTGCTGAGGACTGAATTGGAACAGGTTATGTTCCAAGCTCTGATTATGTCAGAGTGTATACCAGTATTTTATATAACTAAAATGAATTTTTAAAAAGGAGTCTTCCTAATTAGGAATATTTTGGTGGACATATTCTCACTTTTATTTATTTATTTCATCCAAATACTCTTACTATTGTATCTTCATAATTCTAGGATTTTCATAATGCATATTTAAATAACACAATTACGACTACATGTACAATCTGCACAAACAGACTTTAGACACAAGCACACCGAATCTTGGTAAGCATATAACTTACCAACTTACAATGAGGTAGCTAGTTAATGATAGAGGTAAATCTGCTTAGATGTGAACATTTCATTTGTTTTGAGTTATTTTTATTTATGGAGGTAATAAAGGATGTTAGTTATTCTGGCAAATTGGAAAAGTAGAGGTTAAATAAAAATGTCTCTATTCCGTTTGTATATGTCAGAACTATTACATGAGATACTTGGGTATAAATTTTGGTGAAGGAAATAAAATTATGAAAGATCTCTTTTTTTTTTTCTGGAAATTGTATGCTCCATCTCAACCAGAAGTTTTCCCTGAGGCTGGAGCTAGTGGCATCTTTGCATGAAAGATATCTCTTAAGGTATGTGTAAGGTCAGAATAGAGTTCACAGAGAAGGAATATAAAATATGCTTTTGACGGGAGTTGTGTTCTAGATAACCTTGATGTTCTCTAGCTCAATGCACCTGGGCAAATCAATAGACAATAGGATGCAACAGAGATGTAGAAGAAATAAAATACAAATAAAAATGTGTGTTTGTGTTATAATTGCTATCATATATCTCTTGAAGGCCAAGCAACAGTGTCAGGAAGTGGGTAGACAGAATTTGGGCTCTTAAGTATAACTAGACTGAATTATGATACTGTGAACCACAAGGAAACAAATGACAGTTCTATACCCTGACAAGATGCTCTGGGATGTAGCAGGGAAACTGAGTTCACCATTGTTACATGTTTTAGAGATATACTTCATGATTTTCTATCGTGTGTTGTTTAGCATAGTGAAAATCTATTTTTCTCATTCATTTTAATCTAAGATCAAATTTTGAACCCAACAGAACTTGCCCTTGTGGAAGAAAATCCAGCAAGAATTTAATAAAGAATAGCACCAGTCTCCTGAGACATTAAGTCAACTTTATCATTGCAGTTAAAACATAAAAGTAGAGAAAAATATAGTTGACGATTATTTATGGCTCAGTAGTTTACTTAAGTCATGATTAGAGCTGGAAAAAAAGACAATTACTTTAGAAATCAGCCATCCACAAAAGGTCATGGTTCCCATCACCCAGGAACTGACACCAGGACAGGGTCACTACACCTGCCACCATGTAAAGACAGACAGGCCTTGTGCCATGTTGGGATCCAGAGAACTTGTCCATGGCCAGGTGGTAATAGATTTCTCTTTCTATTAATTTGAGAACTGTATCTAATAACTAAACTTCCTTCTTAAGGCAATATTCAAAATACTATAAAGTGTTTATAAACACATTAATCAAATATTTAGGAAGAAAAAATTAAACCACCAGAAGTCAAAGCTAAATCAGGGCAAAAGTTTGAAAATTGAAGTTAACTTTTACTGTTAGGTCACTTCCCAAATTCTGATAAACTTCACGATGATGTTCTTGGCTACTCTGAAAGTAGATACCTAAACATAGGTTCTAGATCCCCACGGGTGGACATTCAAATAGGAGAATCCAAATGTGTAGTTCCCAAATAGATCTCTCTCCAGAAAGAAATTCTACTCAGAGAAAAGTAAATTAAAAAATTCAGTCTTAAACTGTGGATTTGGATGGAAAGGCAAAAGAAAATCTGAGTGAAAAATTCATAGTCAATATTTACAAAACATATGAGAAAACAAATCTCTGTGAGAGTTGAGAGAAATAATGAACGTCAGAATCAATCTGCAAAGACTTCAAATATTTGACTTTTCAGACACACACATGCATGCACACATACATATATATACATGGTCTTTAAAAAAATAAAAGAATTGGTACCATGAGAAAGAAAAGAAACAAGAGAAATGAAGAAGTTATCTAGAAAGAATTCCAGAAAGGCAAATAGAAAGTTAAAAAAGAAGATGAACAGAACAAAGGTTTTAGTGAGCCCATAATTAAGTATGTCTAATTATATTTCTAGAAAAAGAGAGAATGGGTTGAGGCAATATACAAAGATAGAGATAATTGATAAAATTTTAAGAAACTGATAAAAGTTAAGAATTTTAAGATTCATGGAGACCAGATTTAAAAAACAAAACAAAACAAACAAACAAACAAAAAACCACCAAGAAGGATGGATACCCACGCAAATCATAGTAAAAATGCAGAACACCAAAAAACACAGGGTAAAATAAAACAAAAATCCAGAAAGAAAAAAGAGAATCAGCTATAAATTCATGAAAATCAGACTCAGTTAACTTCTTGTTATCAATGATGGGCTGTGGAGAAGAAAAAGAAAAAAGCTATGAAATGCTTTGAGGAAATAATTATCAAAAATCAAAAGGAGGTCATAAGCCTGAGGTTCTCTGTGTAATATGAACAACAAACCAGAACTTGGAAACAATTTTTTATAACTGACTTTAAAAAAATGAGCCTCCAAAAATGATCTCTTTTTTTCTGGAAACTGTATGATTGGTTCCTGCAATCACAAAGTGCCCAGCAGGTGATTGGTTGTACAACTAGATACCTCCCCTCAGACCATATCCAATGGAGGAAACCCCTGGTTGTGACCAATCCAGTTTTCTGTACTCTGCCTCAGAACTCCCTCACTGATCATATTACCAGAACAGAGACCTTTGAGTCTGCTTTGGTTTTGAGGGCTGCCTGATTTATGAATTGTTCTTTACTCTAATAAATTGTTAAATTTAAATGGTCTAAAGTTTTTTTTTTCTTTTATCAATTTATAATTCTAGACCAAGTGAAAATTTCTTTAAAGGATAAGAGAGAAAATATCTCTTTATAGTGAACCAAAAACTGAAGTTTCTAAAAGTAAATTCTTATTGGGAAAAATAGTAAATGATATTCATCAGATATAAAGAAAAAAATAATTGCAGAGGTAATCTTTGAATGTGCAAAGGGATAAAAGCATTACTCATGTATAAAATGCTTAATATATGTCAGAGGCTGTCCTAAATACTTTTCTATAGGAATTTATTTAACACAAAGAATACTATGAGGTAAATCTATTATTCTCATTCTACAGATAAACAAGTCGAGGCACAGGGAATTTAAGAAAAATTTCCAAAGCCACACAGCTATTGAGTAAGCTAGGAATTAATATCTAGACAGTTAACTTTCAGAAGCTATGACTTTAACATACTTCACTATCTGAAAGAACAGTAACGAAAAATGTGTAGTGATCATCTTTACAAATAATAATAAATAGGGTAAAATGTAATAAAAGTGTAAAGCTAAAATCCATTAAAATAGTGGCATAAAAATCAGGGGAGAAGTGACTGACATTAAATATTTCAATAGTTCATGTATTATGCAGAAGGGAAGCAAAGCTATTAACTTTAGTTTTTTGCAAAACATCTGTGTTACAATTTCTAGATTAACTGATGGAATAGAAATTTGTCAAAAAAACAAATTTATATTCTTCTTAAATCTTTATCACCTCTCACTATTTTAGAAAGAAGAAAGATATTAAAATTATATACTTAAAACTCTTTTACACAAAATTTAGCACATCCCGCAACTTTCTATCTCCTAAAAAGAAAAACCTACATTCTTTAGTCAGCCTTAGAGGACACAAACTATGCATCTTGTTATACCTTCTACTACTCCACCTTAAATATTTTGTAGCCCAGGTTATCTGAAACCTAATTTGTCTTGTATATCTTCCGTGAAATGTTCGCATTTGTATTCCTCAGCATATAATTTCTTATTTCAAAATATCTATTTGTGGAAGGAATGAAATAAATGTTTAAATTGCTTGGTCAAGGGGAACTGCAAAGACCTTCATGCAAGAATAGATTTGGTACATCCGGGCTGCAGAGAAAAGGCTAGCATGGCTAAACTAAGCTAATGCCTAAGAGGAGGGAGTAAGAGTTCAAGCCTTAACAGGCTAAATTGCAAATCGTTGCTAGGTCAGAGAAAGGAGTTATTATAAATACCATCATAATAAAAAAAATATTAGTACCACAAATTAATTTCTAAAATTCTCATATACTTTTTGTTTTTGTCAAGTAATGTACACTGGAACAAATGACACTTCATTGTTACAAACTGAACAAACAGATGTGAAAAACTGATGGGACTTGCCTAATGCTGTGAGTAAATAGAAGTCAGCATCAGAGTTAGCACTCCCATTGTCTGGTTCCTGAAGAGATCTAAATAATACATGCACCTTGCCTCTTCCATTCCCTACTGAGGAAAAAATGTACTCTAAGTTCAAGTTGTTGGAGAACTTAAGAGAGAATATTGGAATATATTTTGGAAAGTTTCTAAAAATGAGCCAGGGTGTCTCAATGCTTAAAATCTGGCAAAATGAAGAAAGGGTCTTGGGGAGGACCACTCTGTAGCTTCTGGGAATGTGGGGTTGGATATCTGTACTCTGGAAAAGGAATCTGTGAACAGAGAGGAACTAGCTCCACACGGGCAAGTAAGTCAAATGAATTTTGACTAAAAGAGTTTAAGTCTACAGTTTTAGGATTACATACTTTACTGAACAAGGAGAGGTAGTAAAATTTTGAGATAAATAAACTTTTTTTCTGATGACTTGGTTTCTAAGAGAGAATTCCAATGCCTGGCAGGTAGGTAGAACAATGCAAAAAGGAAACCCAAAGGATCTTGAGTTCTAAAGATTTCCTTGCATGACAACACAAGTCCCAAACTTATTTGAGTTTTTAATATTTCTTTAATTTAATTAAATATGAAAACAAGAATCCTTTGAAAACAGTTAAATAATTGCAATTGTATTCTGGGTTTAATTGGATTTTTTAATGATTTACTTAAAATTTGACCTACATTGGAAAATTGGCATTTTGAATCATTATCTTCATCTGGCAGTTGAAACCACAGGACTAAATTGCATTTAAACAGGCACATGGTTAAACTGGGAATTATAAATAATTCCAAGGCAATGTTTGAAACTGCTAAAGCAATCCCCTCAGGAATCATGTATATTTGTGTTTTTCTATTTTATATTAAATCCTTTTGCCTGGAATGTTCATATTCTGTAAAGGCAAGGCAAACAGAACTGAAAAAAATTTAAATGACAAAGGAACAAAAAATATATAATACTGTTATAAAATATTGGGAAATTTTATTTGGAATTATAAGACTCTGGAAGTATGGCTATATTGTTGATCAAAGGACTCATAAAGAAATCTCAATGAATGAAAAAGACTGTAGGGATAGACAATGGGGAATTTCATACCTTGAACTTGGCTACTATTGATTTCTTTTTCTTTCACAAAGTAACTACAAAGTATTGTGATCAAGTAGATAGGGACTATGGAAAAGTAAGGAAACCTGAATTCTGTTCAATATCAAGTCCCAAATTAACTACCTCTCCTTGCCTTAGTTTCTTTAACCTATTTCCTATAAGTACCAGTCTTTCCCAACTATGAGTGACATTACTTGATTCATTAAGTCCTTTGAAACTTCATAGATAAAGGTGTCTAAATGCTACACATTGCTACTTTCAATCAGTAAATGACTTTAAAAATTCTTAATATTCAGTTTTTTATTTTAGAAATGACTTCAAAACATTTACTACAAAAAATAGCTATTGATTTTTCTAATCCCTAATCTACCTACAAAAGCATATCACAATTTAATTCCATTACTAACACAGTACCTAAATAGTCTGAAAAAATAATTGCACATTATACTAAAAGCACATCTAATTTACATGTTTAAATATTTTTAAAGTTGCTGATTAGAAAATGTTCCTATATTTGGAAAAAGTTTTAAGGTTAGATATTAGATATACCTATTTCATTTGTTATATTGTATGTAATAAAGCAACATTAAATACTTATTGTGTATCTAAGTTCATTTTGCATTGATACATTATTACTTTTAGAATTAGCTCACATAATTTTGAAATGTCCCTAGTCTCTGAGAAATAGTATACCTGATTAAGAAATAATGCTAGCCAAGTTAAGAGTCTGACTTCAGTATTAGAAGCACAAATAGATGTGATGGTCAGCATAGTCATCCATCACAAAGAACTCCCTGACAGATACCTTGAATGTTTTTCATAAGAGTAGAAGGTATAAGGAATTGGTGACCATAGTAAATTGGGCAGTGACCTAAATTTAAGATATGCTGCATAAAACTAATGGAGACTATATTTTGCTGTTCTTTTACTCTTGTTCATTTGCAGGATTTATTTTATTTCCAAAGTCTAAGAACTATATATTTCAACTTTTGAATGCTGAGAAATACGATGTTGTAGAGTCAAACTGAGATTGTGATTACCTGGGAAAGGAAGCTAGCTAACATTTCAGGAGTGGTTTTTAAGAATTCTACTTCCAGATACAGAATGAAGCACAATAACAAGTCCTAGCAATGTTTAATAGGGTTGGCCATATAATGCATACCAGACTTGTCACAATATGAGGCCTTCATTCACAAAGGGGAACCTGTGGCCTTTATGGGGCACCCTTGAAGATAACACCACTCTGAGATTCTTTTGAAGAACAATTTTTAGTTCATTTGTAAGAACAGCAATCAGCTAACAGCTTCCAATTGTTAGCTCCTGCAGGATCCTCCTCAGTGTTGGATGGAACTGAGTTTGGTATGGTATAAGGACCTGGCCATTCTGCCTAATGGGAGACTCTATAGCAAGACAGTCTTTGTTCTCCAAGTACATATTGGGTCAGCCTAAACCATTGGTCTCAACCAGAGGTAATTTTTGCCTCCCAGGACATTTCTCAATATTTGGAGATTTGTATTTTTATTGTCACAACTGAGAGTATGCTTTTGGCATCTAGTAGTAAGGACCAAATGGCAGTAAAGATATCAAGTCCTTCTGAGTCAGCTATAATTTGCTTTTCTAGACTTTGTTCACATTTCTTCTATATAGGCCCTAGTTTTTCATTCATTCCTCAATGAGCAACTGAGTGTACATCACATACCCATATTCCGTGCTGAGCAGATGAAACAATGAGAAAGGAAGATACATCCCCTAAGCTCAAGTTACTCATAGCCATTGAGCACTACTGGCCCATTTTTGAGCTTAGGATGCTTCTTTGTCAAGCTCCTTCCAATGAGTGTATTTCCCTTCTTGCTCCTTAGTCTAGTTCTTTTCTTGTTTCAAGTCGCATGCCTATCAAGAATATTTCCTTGAGTTCCACCTTAATCTAACACTTTCTTGTACCTTTGTAGCACTTTGTTCATATTCCAGTTTTCACCCATGTTGTGGTAGTATGGCAACTATGAATCATCTCCTATATTGAGCTCCTGGAAGATATAAGCTGTATCTTTTCTGTATTTGTTTCTCAGGCTCCCAGAAAAGTATGAGGCATACCTAGGCACTCAGTAAATTATCACATTTGAAATGTTTATGCTCAAATTTTATCAAAGGAAAAAACAAAAGTCCTAATGTCAAACATAAATTGTATGCATTTTTGTTCTTTTGTTTGTTTTGTATCTTGAAAATTCAATATGTTTTATGTTCTTGGACATTTCTCTGTGCTGTGCTGACTTTTGTGGGTTTGCCCAACATAGAAGCCTTTTGCCATAGTGACATAGGAAGCATTTGTAATATTAGTGAAAGAACTTGAGATTTGTGAGAATACACAACTGCTCAGAAATAATCTAGGATTCAACTATAATTTATACCATCGAGATTACAAAAATATCTGTTCTTTAACATCTAGTGTTTCCTTTAAAGTTTATAGACTTCTAAGATTGTTGTAATATTATAAAATGATGTTTAATAGCAAAATGATGTGATAAACAACAATAATAATATTTACATATTAACTAGCATTATAAAATTCACTTTCAAATGAACTATAACATTGTGATAAATCGTAACAGCAAATTTACTAATTTAGACTTTATGGTTATTTAAACAAGACCTGGTATTAAGTTCCAATTTTCTGTGAATAAAGTCGGTGTTTTTTTTTATTGTAAATATTGTGATGCTGGTCAAGTCGCAGAGGTATTTTTTCACCTGAACAAATGACATTGTGATATCAGACCTTATAAGGTTGTTGATAGATTTTTACAAGTGAAGCAGATATGATTGTTTGCGTTTATAATATTCAGAAGGATTGGGGTAAATGAAAAAAAAGGAGATGATCCTGGTAGTATACCCTTCATAATATCAGTTAAGTATATTGCTTAGTACCTAAGCCTTAATGCAGGGAGCCATCCACAGACTATAAGATACACCCTAAGTGGGTTCTTTTAGTGTAATCTGGGTTCATGTGCTTCATGGAGGAGACTTCCAAGTAATTATTTTTTAGGGGGAGTATCAGGTATTGAACTCAGAGGCACTCAACCACTGAGCAACATCCCCAGCCCTATTTTGTCTTTTATTTAGAGACAGGGTCTCACCGAGTTGCTTAGGACTTCATCAAATTGCTGAGGCTGGCTTTGGACTGGAGATTCTTCTACCTCCACCTCCTGAGCTGCTGGGATTTACAGGCATGTGCCATTGCCTGGCACCATGTAATATATATTTTATAAAGTAAAACATATTGCTTCATTTAGACATTAACATTTACTTTAAAAAAATGTTTCCAACTATAAATTTCTGATGATAAATTAATTGTATTCAGAAACTATGTATTTTTTGAACAAGATTAATCATTCTTAGAAATAAGGGGTCCTTACAATGGGCAAACAGTTGGCTTTAAAATGTAGTTGCAAAGCAAAACAGCATTTGTTTCAATTACTTCAAGCAGTACCCACATTTCTAAAATAGCTATGGTGGTTTAAATGCTAGTAATTTTGTTCTTAGCCATTTTCCACTTGAATTACTCCAATACGTTTTTAAAACTGCCATGCTGAAAGATATTAATGATGCAACAAATTGACTAGTATTATAGGAATGTATCTGTTATTTTTATGAGCATATTTAATTGTAAGTGTTTCTGTAGGTTTCTAATTAAAATCAGTAGTAAAAATGATGTCTTCGTGCTTAAGCCTGCATTTTTAGACTAAAACATACCTCATAATTAGCACTAAAATACAGATAGTTCAGAAAGATATAATGCCAACACATTAAAGTGGATTGGAAAACCTATTATTAGTGTGATTATTAACAAAGACCTTGTCAGCAGAGGAAAAAAAAAAAACAACAAACAAATAAACCACTGTAGGTGGAATACTCGCTACTTCAGTTTCTTTCACAAATTTCCTGATATTGTAGACTAAATGTTAGAGAGATCAGGACATAAACGGTGGTATAATTCCAACAAAAAAAGTTTATCAGTTCCAGTGTATTTAACGTTGCACATTTTAAATACTGTCTCAAGATTTTATTACAGACTCAGTCTAAGAGGTAAAAAAACCCAACACAGTTCTGCAGTCTGGTGTGACAATTCACCAAATAATGATCTTTAACTATTTTTACTCAGTATTAGGCAGCCACCAATTAGAGCACTAAGTTCCTAGAGTCTCTAAGGGCAGTTCTACACTTCACATTTTCAGTGGCAAATTGTATTTGACATTTAATTTAAAGCCCAAGACACCATAACGTGAAATCTTCTTTGCCATTAATGACAAAGCATTAGGGTGGCCTCCCACCTCCCGTTGCCTAGGGCTACCTCTGGTATTTCCCAGAAGGCTGTGTCATTACTGCACATCTCACCCACTGGGAGTTTGTTCCTAATGCACAAGTGAAATCTAAACACCAGGCTCCTTCCTGGAGGCTTATCATATACTTTTTAGAGCTGTTTGTCAATATAAAACCAAGGACAGTGACAGTCCAATGGGCTAAAAGCTATTAATCAAATTTCTTGCTTTTGTGGTGGTATTGGTTATTGTTTCATTTTAAAAAAGAATAAAAAGACATGGATAATTTTTGAAAATATGAGAGGGGTTAGTTCTTAGTTATAAGAATCCCCTCCATCATTTATAATCATCATCTATTATAACCATTCAGTATCTAATTTTCTTTTGAATTATTTCTTTAGTGAATTGAGCTATTTACTGGTGATGCAGTTAAAATACAGACTTTGGGAAGGGCAGCAGAATACAACAGACACTAGTATGGCAGTATGTAAAAAAGTGGATGTGTAACCGATGTGAATCTGCAATATGTTTATGGGGTAAAAATGGGAGTTCATAATCTGCTTGAATCAAATGTATGAAATATGATATGTCAAGAGCTTTGTAATGTTTTGAACAATTAACAATAAAAGAAATTATTAAAAAAAATACAGACTTTGAAACTAGACAGACATGAGTTCATCTTCTGATTGTATTGTCTACTAATTGTGACTCGGATTTTACCTAATTTCTTTTTTTTAAATTTATATATGACAGCAGAATGCATTACAATTCTTATTACACATATAGAGTATAATTTTTCACATCTCTGGTTATATACAAAGTTTATTCACACCAATTCGTGTCTTTTTACCTGTACTTTGAATAATAATGATTGATCGTCACATTCCACCATCATTAATAACCCCATGCCCTCGCCCTTCCCCTCCAACTCCTCTGCCCTATCTAGAGTTCATTTATTCTTCCCATGCTCCCTCTCCCTATCCCATGTTCATCTATTCCTCCTATGCTCCCTCTCCCTATCCCATTATAAATCAGCCTCCTTATATCAGAGGAAACATTTGGCATTTGGTTTTTTGGGGATTGGCTAACTTCACTTAGTATTATCTTCTCTAAAGACCATTTGCTGATATGTGAAAGGAGGATACACATATGTCTACAAACCCCAGATCACATCTCCTCAAGCAGCACGGGGTGGTGTTCAAGAACTCCTGCCCTGCAGTGGGATCATCCAGTTCTAAACCTCAACTCCGCCCTTTTGCAGTAACTAAACCTGGGAAAACATGTAAAATCTCTAAGTCTGAGTTGCAATAGCCACTAGCCATACTTGACTACTAAGTATTTGAAAGGTAATTATTGAGCTATTCTAGAAATATATAAAAAAATGAAGACAGTATGAAAAAGAATGCAAAATACTCCAGTGCTTTCACATTTATTATATGTTGAAAGGATTATATTTTGAATTATATGTGTTTTTAATTTTATAAAATGATCTATTATAATTAATTTTACTTATTTCTTATAGCTTTTTTAAAAGAGTTACTACTAGAAAACTTATATGTAGCACATTCTATATTTCTATTGGCAATGTTTCCTAAACCTTATTTTTCTCATCTGTAAACAGAGTTGATAATACCTTATCCAAGGGATTTATATGGATATTGAAATTACTATGTAAAAATAAGCATTATTCCAATGCTTCCTCAACATAGTAAACCTAAGTAGAGCATTGTGTAATTCTTTTTCTCTCTCACATGGCAAGAAGATCAAATGTGAGGTCCTTCTTGCTACATTATTTGGGGTTCATATCCTTAAAATAGGACTTAAAAGATTGTACTGATTATCTGTAATTTTCCATGTTACAAGCTACTCTAAAAATTTAGTATTTTATTTACTTTATTTATTTACCGGTCTGTCTTCAAGACTCATGAGATCAGAGAACATGTGTTACATAACCTCTTAGGTCCAGGATGGAGCTCTCTATATTTTTACCAGTTATGAAATAAATATAATTTTCAGAATTTTCAAAAATATTGTTTTTTAGTTATAGATGGATATAATACCTTTATTTTATTTATTTATATTTATGTGGTGCTGAGGATCGAACCCAGTGCCTCACATATGCTAGGCAAGCACTCTACTGCTGTGCTACAACCCCAGGCCCGTTTCCAATAATTTTAATATAAACTATGTGATTAGTAAGTATTTTCTGAAGAAAACACTGGTATTTAATAGTAACTATAAGTGACTAACAATTCTATGAAAAGATGCTTTTTGTTTTGTTTTACTCATTTGAAGGCTAGGTTATCTATTCAAATAATATCACAAATACAGGAAGAGAATAAGTCGATAGCTATAACCATTTCATGAAAAAAATGCTACATTTAAATATGTAACTACACAGGATGGAAGATAGTTATTACCGTCACTGAAGTTAAATTTTTACCAACAAAATGATTCACTTATATTTTCTTTCCCTTATATGCATGCATAGACCCATGTTCTTTCTTTCGCCCCCTACCATTTATGTATAAATTAGCTTAAAATGTGACTGACACTATTATTTTTGAAAATCCAGCAACCTACAAACTATCAATATTAAAGACTGAATTAATAAAAATTCCCGATTTTTTCTCTTTTATATTCTAAAAAGGAGGAATCAAATAAGAAACAAGATTTTAGTGAATTAAAAACAATTCTAGAGAACATCATATATTCAGTGGATTGAATTAAGTCTGCTTATTTGGAAGATCTTTTCCACAGGAAAATTGAATGCAATCTAAAGGTAGAGCATGAAAAGATAGACGGAGAATAGCCTTTTATAATGACTGTGTAATGTCTTAACCACATATAAAACATTTCTACTTTGCTGCCTATCCCGTTTCAATTAAATCTCCCTACTTCAACCCGACCCCACACTTCCCTAAAGCTGTGCATGAGAACCTCCTGGGGAATTTTAAGACATTCCCATGCCCAGGCCCCACTCTAGACCAATTGAATCAGAATCTCTAAGAGGAGCTCCCAGGTGATTCTAATGGGGTCCAAATAGATTTGGGAAATAGTATTTTGAGGTCCCATTTATTTCTTATATTATTAAAGCAGGAGAAAATGGAATTAATGTGTCTCAGTATTAGAAGCTCAATTTCAGGAAGGTTAAACCTGAACTTTAGTCTTCTATTCTATCAAACATTTATCTCTCTCTCTCTCTCTTATCCTCCAAATTTAGTTTCTTCATAAATCCTAATAATTTTTTTTTCATTTATCCATCACTCTATTGCTATAATATTAGACCTAGCCATTATTATACTTTTGTCTGGACTACTAATAATTCCTACTATCAGGTCCTCCAATATTGGCACTTGTCCTCCTCCAGTTTGATGTCTGCACTGCACTGAGAGTAATATTTCCTGGATTCAAATATAATCATATCATCACATCCATATAATCCCTTTAATGGCTTTTGTATTAACTCAGACCATATATATTATCACAGCATATGACATTCTACATGATCTGTCCTTCAACATGTAGCTAGCTCTCTTTCTTTCCTTTACTCCATCCCAGCCCCCAGCCTTCTTTCTGTTTACTTCTCTGAACACAACTAGCTCTCTTCCAATATACTTTCTTTTCTCATGCCTTGCTAACACCAGGACTGCTTTTATTTCCAACCATCCTTGTATTATAATTGACTTACCACTGCCTGGCCACTGGAGAATGGAAACATGTATTATATGCCTTGGAATTACACTCTTCCTCTTCAGACTGGTAATTCTAATCTATGGTTTTAAAGTCTTTAGTGTGATCACTGGGATATTCATGGTATTCACAGTCATGAGGTTACTGGGATATTATGTAACAACCTGTACAGTAATATATAATTAACATGTTATTGTAATAATATGTAATGAAAATTCAAATTCTTTATATATTTTATTTCTATTACAGTATATTCTTTATTCTCTAAATAAGTTAATATACAGTATATATGTATATGTAAATATAAACTACCATCTACTCAATAATAATCTACAGCATAAATTACTCATTGAATTTTTCTATCTGTGCCCAAGTTATTTGATTTGTAGAAAGCATTTTTGTCATCCTTCATTTAAATCTTCTGTCATGAGTTAAGTAAAGTGTTAAACACTATGGTTTAACAGAAGAAGCCAGATAAAACTCTGAATAACAATCTCATTTTAAAAAATGGCCATTAGTTGACAGTATCAATAAACAGAGAATTTTTCTTTACATCAACAATAATATGCTTGGTACTGAACCATCTTTAGCTACTACTAATTTAACAGCAATTATTTTAACTTGATTTTAACCCTGACAACAGAATGAGAATTTTACGTATTCCATAGTTATATTATTGACTAACTCACAAAAATCATTTATTGCAACATCTCATTTAATTAGGCTTCATTAGTTCTTCAGTAGAGAGATGGGAAGTAGCACAGCATGCTAGTTTTCTCTCATGTATATAATAAATTTATTTTGGTTTTGGTCAGGAAGGCAGACATATGATAGATTTTAACAGACTTGGCACATTATTGGTAATAATTAACAGAGATGGTGAAACAGGGAACTTTTCCTATCATCCAGAGTTGTAATCTCCTCTAAAACAAATCAAAGTCATTTTTTCCCATGTGCATGAAGCTGAGTGATCCCTAGATCCTCAGCTATCCTCATTGACACCCCATCTTCTACTCTTTTGGTTTCTCCCAGCTGATATTCCACGGAGGCCAGAATTTCTATCCAACATTAGCAGTACAGGACACGTGGCATGGGTACAGCCTGTAGACATTTGGCCTTAGGTAAACTCCAGAGCATGTGCCTCACCAGTGACCAGGGACTTCTTTTTGTGGAGTTCCCACTGCTTTGGCCAGATTGTGTGTATACTGTTCATTCTAATTTGTTCTTTTTGTAGAGTTTTGTTTTTATAGTTTATTTGCTTTGGGGGCTTTGTATTTGTTTACTTTTTTCATTCCTAAATGTAATGGACAAGTTTATTTTAATAATCAAATGCTTCCCCACTGTCATTTCATTGAGCTCTTGCATTTCAAGTTTTTTATTGTGTTGTGTTTATATAGTTGTGTTTCTTAAGTCATGGTAAGATGTTTCGTGTGAATTTTCTGTTTTGATGCATCATCATTGTAGCAAATATTCCTTGGTATTTTTATGCTGATTCTTTAAAATTTCTACACTGCTTACCAATGAATCAGTAGGATCTCCTGTTCCAGTTCTTTATGGAAATCTCCTTCAAAGATTGGGTGACTTTTCTTTTCCTTTTTCATCCTTTGCATCCCTGAAATATTTGGTCATTTTATGTGCCCATTTCACTTTCTTCCTATCTTCTTCCTATGCAATTTCTAGTTAGTTTTGCCTTTTTTCTTTAGATCCTGAAATTCTTGTTTGGCACAAATGAGGAAATTATCCCCATCACAAATCTACATTATGCCTTTGTGAAGTGTATTTTTATTGGCATTTCCTTGGCAGCTATACTGTGATTCTTTCCCTTTCTAGGCTTCAGTGTGAGTCATACAGTCAGAATGATATATGCCTTCAAATTTCAGTGAAAATAGAGAACATGTTTACCTTGCTGCTTTTATATATAAAATATGTAGTACAAGAAACAAGTTACTATGTTTCTCTTTCATGTTTTTATGGAAAGTTTTGGGATTTAGTTTTACTTTCAGTTCCTTTGTACTATTAAATTTATTGCAATTGGTCAAGACTTATTTTAGAATTTTAAAGAAACTATATTTTTAAAGGCATAATACCAAGATTTTTAAGAGAGCAATTACAGGAAGAGATTGGAAAGATGTTTAAATCAGAAATAGTATTAATGTCCCTCATTTCTGTACTCTGGTAGTTTCTTGAAAGAAATACAATGTCGATCAGTCAAACACCCCTCAGGACACCCTAAAGACTACAGGCATTAGCTCTGCTGAATAAATGTTGGATTATAATCCTTGCACAAAATCTCAAGGCAAAGCAGTCATAAACTAAACTACAATCAATAGATAAACCAGTGAGTGAGAGAAGCATTTAACCTGAAAGCAAACATTCAGCTTCTTCAGACACACAGCCTTCCCAGGGCAGACAGGCAGCTTTACTTTTGGTTAAAAGGGCAATGGATCTCAGGAGACAGTTGAGATGTTAATAGGCTTACAGTGAGCACATAGGTAATTTGGTACTTTGTATTTTCCTCGCACATGCTTAATTACAACTTCACAGCCTGTTTGTATAATCACATCCAAATGTGGAAATGGTATGAAGATTTCTCTCAGTGACTAAAACATCAGAGCAGTTTCATGATCTTGGAAAGAGAAATTGAAACAGACATGTGTTTATATGTTAGTTGAATTTTACAGACTATGGAATCTTACAGCATCAAGTTCACTTTGGAATGGGAACACAGGCCCTCATGACGTATGCACAGTTCTGTTGTGAAGAAATAAGAGGAAGCACAGACTTAAACACATATGGCAATGCCCTTTATATAGTAAGGGCTAAATAACTGCACACTGTCCTTAGTGCAGCGTTATGGCATCTCAAAGAATCAATCATCACAACTTGAGACAATATGCTGAAGTTTCTTTTGTTGATCAGCTCTAACCTATATTTATGCATTAGTGTTACTGAAGCCACAAGCAATAATAAATAAATAAATATATAAATCCCTCAAACCCACATTTTTTTTTTCAGCTATTCCTGCATAAAACCATTTCATTCCTTTGTAAAAGCAGTTCCGGACTTCTCTGCTTAGAGATTTCAGTAAAAAGCATGATTTCTGAAATGAAGTCATCTAATAAATTGAATGAGGTATTTTGGGCTGTTCTAAGTATCAAAGGAGACCGCACAGTAGCTGGTAGGTCTTGGACCCCACAAGTAGATGTGTAAGTCAGTGTGGGATGAGCTCTATTTTGAAGCATGTGAAGGAAAACCACACGCTTTTTTTCTTTTTTCACATATTTTGCTCCACATACTTTCACTTATTATTATTAAATCAAGTTATTGGCAAGACAGAACCAGACTCTGCTGTTAACAGATAAATAAATTCTAATGTAGCCTTACAGTTATTTAAAGAGAATTGGAACATGTCTCTATTATCTAATGAATTGAACTCAGTTATTACTTCAAAGCAAAAAAAATGTTATTTGTATAAGAAATAAAACATTAAAAAATGAAAGTATAACAGCTTTTAAAGGTACAATTGCTTTGATGTAATTACAATACACTCATTCCTTTTGTTTATTCCATGCCATCAGGTTCTTTGTGTGTATTTGTGTTCGTGTGTGTGTGTATTTGTGTTCGTGTGTGTGTGTGTGTGTGTGTGTGTGTGTGTGTGTGAGTGATGCCTTCCAAAACAGTAAGATTGGTAATAGTCCTGTTCATATTGTACTTAGGGGACATGTCTTGGAAAAGTGAAACTAAACAAAACTAACTAAACAACAAAAAATACCAGAGCAGTTGTGCCTCTTGTTAGAATTCCATGATTCAGTCTCCAGTGACTTTATTTGCTCTCTGCCCGGCTACTGAAATGACATTCTCGTGTTCTTGCAAAATGGACTCACTACTTTACTCACTATACTACTTGAGCAGATCTAGGCTTTCCCTCAAACATTGTTAGCTTGTAGCTTTTATCTTAATTTCCCTTGTGCCCATTAGAAATATCCCCTAATCACTCATTTGTCAAATAAGGTTAACCATCCTTTAAATGATATCAGATCATCCTAATTCTAAGTGAATTCTGCATCTTTAAAATTTCTCTATTGTTCATGTACAGCATCCAGTTGCACACATTAACTAGACCTTGTGTATTTCATTATCATTTCACATATATTAGAAATTCCTTGGGGACAGGGACTATTGTACTTAGTAGGCACTTACAGATAATCAAAAAACCTAAGACATAGCAGCATCTACAAGTTCTCTTAAATGATCTGTAGAGTTTCTGATGGTTGTTTTGTATTAAGTTTTGCATTTTCAGAAAGTCTAGTCAGTCTTTGTTGATTCACTAGTTCTATTCATTAACTAGTGTTCTTGAAACTATTTTGATCCTTCTTTAATTTTTATAGCAGTTGGATGAGAACTAGACAAAGTCTTCCTAATGTTAAAAGCATTAGCTTCCCTTTTAAGTTAACTTTTATAATTAATAATGATAATACCATGGGAAAATCTGATGCAATCTGTATATGTTAAACAGGATTTCTATGCATATGAGACATTTCAACTAATACTCTTTTCATGTGTGTGCTGCACTCTAAAATGATTCAATTAAGTCCATTTCCTTTGAAATGTTCACTTACTTTTAAGGAGGCCTGATTATTATGTTCTGAAAGCTATTTGATCATAGTGATTTTAAAACTAAAACTGGGGAAAATAATGAAAGCATTTTAATATTTATATAATTTTCTATATTTTTATTGAAAGTATAAATATACCTAATGGATGAGAGTTATCATGTGGTTTATCTCCACAAACACTACAAAAGGCTTTCATAGTCTCTCAGTGGTTTTTTTTTTGAGATTTAATTTTAATTTAACAAACTAGATGAAAATATTTAGGATATTATATCTACACATAGGCAAACATCAAACACTGAACAAGAAATAAGCATGTAATTTTACCTTTAATTTAAAATGGTCATCTTATTGTAACACAAAACAAACTTGAGTAATCAGAAACTGTAAGAGCATGGTCAGGAAAACACCTCTAAGTAGCCATCTTCTATCTCCAGAATGAAGCATAGTCAGGAGTGACTCAGATCAAAGGATGTTACTCGACGTTTTCTACTGTTCACTAGAGCAGGTTCAGACAAAAACTGCTCCTCAGGAAATTTTGGAAAGATCATTTACATCCCATGTGTTTTTATGTTGAAGTTATTGAGAAGAGATATGTATTGCCTTATTTTAAAAAATTCCTTGCTCTTTCTCTGTTTCAGCACTCAAATTTTATCTTTGGCACAGCAGGGCTCTAGAGAAAAGGAATTATGGAGTCTAGGCTATTCAGACAATGTCAAATGTTAGAGTTAGCACTGACTGCCTACACTCATCCAGCTTCTGATAAATTTTAACGTGCCTTCAAAGACAACAAAAATATAATATACAAACAACACTGAGTATTGTTGAATCTATACCACATCAAATTTAGCCTTTTTTTTTTTTGCTAAACTCTGTTTCTTCAATATGTGCTAGGAAGAGTGAGACAGCCAGACAAGACACAAAAATAAGCAAGGGTTGTATCTTGAAAAGCATGTAATCTAGACAATCATATATCAATATGTTCAAAACTAAAGTGTGGTAAGAGCAATACCGTGAGGTAGGCTCAATATATGCAGGTAGTAGTACAGAAAGAAGGTATGTCAACTGGCAAAAGTAGTAGCCTTTGAAAGATGAGAAAACCTTTAAAAGGTAAAGAAGTGACAATCATTTCAGGCATTGAAAGAAAAAAAAAACCCTAAAACTATGAAAGGTTGCACGTTTAGAACATAATGTGAAAGATTAGTTAATGCCAGAGAGTGAATAAGTATCCTGGACTTCATTGGAATTCATCAGGGAAGCAGGGAGAGGTAATTGAAAGGTGTTAAGTGGGAGCATGACCTAATCAGGTCTGTGTAGAAGGATGATGCACGCAGCTGATGAAGGATGGTTGTAAGTGAAGAGTTTGGCAATAGGAGGGCAGTTAACCAGCTATGAAAGTAATACTCAAGTATTTTAAAAATATCATCAACAACAATAAAAGATACATACCACCTTAAACAGGAACATTCCTTAAAAATTAGCAGCTGGAAAGTGCCATTTTAAAAATCTTCATTATTTACAACCTTAACCCTATCTTCCTCTGATTACAATAAAAGCAGAGAGCAAAATTTGATATGATAGGTGATCTACTGATAGTGTTATAACATGCTAAATAATTCATTTAAATAGTGCAAATAACTTAGGTTTTAAAGTTAATTCCCCTAGAGAATTAAAACAAGTGTCTCTTTTCTTTTTTCTTTAAACTCCTTTTGTGAAAATACTTTCCCAGTATATCCTTATTTGTCCCTTGTGCTATAGTAGAATTCCCTAAGCATATTTGAAAACAATATTTAGTATTTTTATTCTACAGTATTATTAATAAAATAACCACTTAGTTTCCAATATTTCAAATCAGATTGGGTGGCCCGAGTTAATGATCATCATTTGGTAAAAATAGTTCATTTATATTCTAATGATGACAACTTGCTGTAACTTAGCAGGAATATAGCCTTACTCCACTTGAAAAAAAGAATTATTTCCTATATTGTGTTATTCCTGTTGCCTCCAAGTTTTAGGAAAAGAGATAAAAAGGAACCATCTCCTCTCCTTGGTGTCTGTTTCCCCAGGTGTGATTTCTTATAATGTGACCTGTGCCTCTGAGCCTTTGGGCCTGAAATTTTCAGTCTCATCAAAGACTATTTTCTATTCTTGATTTTCATTATTCAAGGTTTAAATTCTTAGTTCTCATAAGGATACTCACAGGAGGAAATTTATTGCAAAGATAAAGAAATGGCAAATATTTCTACATTTTGAGCATGTTGCTATTTTTCCAAGTAACACACAAATTCAACCCCAGCTAATTCATATAGGAATATACTGAATTGATCTTGTTCTAAAATATCCCCTTAAAGGAAAGCAAAAAATAAATAAATAAATAAATAAATAAAAAGGAGGAGAGAATTGCTGATGCTCTAGCTCTTTTTGTCTGTTAGAAAAGATTATTAGCATCCATGGCCAACAATAACAATAAGAAAAGCAAGTGTACTCTGTACCCATTGTTTAATGAGCAAAAAGGAGAGTGCTACTGATGATAGGAAATAGCAAGACAATTTAAGCATACTACATTCATGAAAGTCATGTTTATTGTTTTGTGTTTTGGTTTTGGTTTAGTTTTTGTATATTTTGAATATTTCCTTTAATCTAAAATAAAACATGAACTCACCTTTTTATTCATCTTTTAAAATATTTATATGTTGAGTAGAATTATTATTTCATTGTTCCTTTTTGAAAATTATAAGTGAAATCAATGGAAGTCATTTAACAGTATAATTATTTTATTAGAGATTACAAAATGTTTTTCATATAAAAAACTTTGCTTCAATCTTAAAAAGAGGCTTATTATTTAGACATGAGAGGTAAAGCCTCCATTTTACATGTGGAAACTTAATTTCAGAAAATGTAGATGCCTATGTCTGTCCAGCAAGTTAAATGGCAAGCCTGATATTTGGAAGTTCAGGAAGGGGCCTTGAAGGAAGGATGTTGGCAATGTTAAGACACACCTTTCCCCAACTTCAACTGAACTCTCAAAGCTGAACTTAACAATATTTTTATGAGAAGGAAGAGGGAGCGGAAGGGAGGATTTAGCAATCCATAGTGGGAAGCACAATGGATTAAGATTATAAGGGTTGGATTCTTATTCTGGCTCTAACAGACTTTAATCACAAAATCTTGAGTTGTGATGAGATTTAAAGAATATAATAAATTTAAAAGAGCTATATAAACTACTATTGTTATGCATTTGAAAGTTAATGTGATCATTAGTTGCTTACCTCCACAATTCATTTTGTCTTAATTAATATTTATTTGCCAACTTAAAGCAGTACAACTAAAGGTCACCAGTTGGGATCTTTGATTTATTCACATCTTCTCCACATCTCCATGGTGTTGTGCATTATTATTTTTCTTTTAACAGTTTTGATATAAGGCAAAGAATTTTGTTTCCCCCTTCGATTTCAAAATATATACTGAGAAAAAAGCAAAAAGCAGGAAGGGATAAATATCCACACTTCAGCTTTCACTCAAGTCCTGTCTCCATGACATTTCTTTGGGTGATTCCTTACTCTTTCCTTCCTTTATCAAGTAATGAAAGTTGTTGCTATACAGACATTGATCCCTCAGCACCACGTACTTCAATGGCCTGGGAAGAAATAGGAAGCTTCAAATCTTACTTCAGTTCTCCTTCAAAGGTTGAAGAAACCTGAGAGGTTATTGTAGGGAATCTAGTTGATTTTGATCAAATGCTTAAGCAACTTCTCTCGTCTGATGGTTTCTATCATTCCAGGAATGAGTTCCTTATCTCCTGTGGGAACATTTTGATTGTGCACCTAAGTTCACCAAAGCACCATTGAAAGGAGATGAGGAGGAGCACAGATAGAATGAAGATGAAGAATAATAGTTTACTAAAGCAGTTATCTGGGAGGCAAATACCTTTAGTATTACTATTTTTTTTCCCCTGGCTTTTTAGATGCTTTCTAAGTTACTTGAAAGTTTTAAGAACTCACACTTTACATTTAAGCGATCTTAATAATCCCATAGCAGTCTAAACTGTAAATATTCTGCAAGGGAATCTAACAGAAATACTTTAATTTTCAATTCACCAAGTGCTTTTCTGGTGGTTACTGAATTCTCATATACTGTAAAAGCCAGGGCAAGCATAAAATAAATGCTATACAGAAACATTTAAATATTCTGGTTCAGTGAACTGGCACAAAAGGTTGCTGCAGAAATGGCAGATAAGTAATCTAAAACAGCCAAGGGAGCATGGATGTGGGAAGAAAAATAGAGTAAATTATTTATCGACTACCTACTTAGAGTCTAAATTCTCCTGGTTCTTTGGAGGTAAAAACATATTAAATGCATGGTCTTTTACAGAGAAACTTGCTGTCTAGTTAGGGTGTGAATTAGGGCATATCAACTCTACTGACAGTACAAAATGCTTCCCCCACCCCTGTAAACTATAGAATTGTGTTCCCAGACTAGTTTGAATAACGACTGAATAGAAAATTTGTAGTTTTATGCAGTGAAACTAGCAAAAGTTTATATACTCATAAATGAATTCTATATTAAAATGGCATTTTTAATCAATAATGGTTCTAAAAACAAGTACTGTGGTTCTGTATTACAAGAAGTAGCATAATTAAGAAGAAGCAAAATGATAATTTAAAATAATCACCTTAACAAACTAATTTGATTTTACTTTTAAAAATTCAGATAATAGGGTTGTGGCTCAGTGGTAGAACATTCACCTAGCATAAATGAGGCACTGGGTTCCATCCTCAGCATCACATAAAAATGAATAAACAAAATAAACGTATTGTGTCCATCTACTAAAAAGATTTTAAAAAATTCAGGTAATAAAGGAATTATACAAATCATATACAGAGATGTAAAGAATAAAGATTTCTACCAAGGGATCTCTGACATTCTAGAGAACTGCCATTCTTTTATGCATGCATGCAACAAATGCTTATTAATTATGTACACTATTTCCATGAGATAGACACATTAGAAAAAGAAACACATATATGTTTTTCTTAACCAAACTTATAGCATGACCTTGAGACCATTAATCAAATAGTTACATTCAAAGGAGTAAATTGGTTTAAATTCTTGAGAGAGCAACAGAATGCTAAAAATAAAAGTACTGAGCAAGATGTATTAGGGGGGATTTGATCTAGTAGAGAGATCAAGGGAGCCTTCTGTAGGGAAGTTAGCTGGAGCTGAGAACATAAGAATGAATGAAATTAAAGAAAAGTAGGAAAAGGGAATTAAGATACAGAGAATAACATATACAATAACTGGAAAAATCCAAATACAGAGGAAAAGATTAAAAAGCCTGTTTAATTCAGCAGTCAGGTGTTAAGAGTTGAAGATAGGGTACAAGTGAACAAATTCATGGAATTCTGTCTTTATTCTAGGAGCTCTAGAACACCACTGAAAAACGTTAGAGAGAAAAGGGACATGCTTGGTTTTGAGTTTGCAAACTTCACCCCTAGATAAAGTCTGAAGAACAAGTTGAAATGATTCAGATTGGCAATTCTAAATTAGGAAGCTCCTTCCTACTGCAGGAGAAAGATGATGGTGACTGAAAGTAGAGTGTTGCAATGAACATGAGCAAGGTGGAAATTTTAAAAGATATTATAGAGGCATAATCATTAGAATTGATTGAGAAATCAAATATGAGATGGAAAAAGAGAAGAAAGGAGCAATGACATGAAATATCTTGGATTACAAACAAAATGGAAGGCATTAACATTCATTTCAATAAGTAACAATGAAAGAGATCATAACCTGTAGGATAGTTGACTGCCCATGTAATATAATCTATTGCTGCCATATTACCCTGGAGAAAAAATATTTTAAAGTGAAAAATATTAACTTTGTTGTTGCTACATTCCTTTGTAAGTAAAATGCTCCCCAAACTACCATCACTGCTATGATATACATAATTTAGGACCTAAGGATTTCAAAATATCTTGAAGAGCTTATTCATGGTTTGTCTATAGTTGTTCTGGCTAAGAGTGAATGGTATTATACTTTGGGGTTCTCTGTTTGGGTTTCTGATAAAATTTATAGTTTTATGTAGTGAAACTAGCAAAAGTTTATATACTCATAAATGAATTCTATATTAAAATGGCATTTTTTAGTCAATAATGGTTCTAAATACAAGTACTGCTTTTTCTTTATGCTTTCTTTTCTTACTAATCTTACCGAGTCAACTAAAGATACTGATTATCTGCAATAGATACCTTATAGGGTGTGGCCTAGCTCTCAACAATACTCTTTTTCTATAAATGATAATCTGTTGGTCATGTTTAGTTACATAAGTCTAAGTTGTTATTTATTCAGTTGTATATACCAGACTCAACTTAAGAAAATCAGATTTAGTCTATTGGGAATTTGAAACCTATAATAGAGGAACATACACACACATAGAGACATAGACTAATTAGAGCTGTGTCCCATTAAGTACAATATTCTAAATGAAGGTCCAAAACTGAGAACTGTTGGGATAACCTAAATTAATTCTTTGTTCATTCCCTTCTAGGTTTCAGATGGCTACTCAATCTTTTTTTTTTTTTTTTTTTGATCTAGTGTTTGAATTCTCTGGCAACATTCTCCTTTTTTTAAACCAATGAATATCTTTTTGTTGTTGTTGTTGACAGACCTTTATTCATATGTGATGTTGAGACTCAAACCCCGTGGCTCACATATGAGAGGCAAGTCCTCTACTACTGAGCCACAACCCCAAAGCTGTTTTTATTTTTTTTATTTTTTGGTGCTAGGGATTGATTCCAGGGCTTTGTGCATGTAAGGCAAGCACTCTACCAACTGAGCTATATCTCCAGCCTTGGCAACACTGTTTAACACATATAAATAATGAATGTATTGGCTGCTGTGTACCAAGAATATGATCTAGGTACAAAGTTTGCATATAGAATATGATATAGTTTTATTATTCTTAGAAATCAGATTGTTAGTTACAGAAAAATATGAAAGTTTAGATTTCCATGAAAGTTAGGTGGACTATGGAGGAATGTGTGTATTGGATCTTGTCAATTCACTTGTGAGAGGAGTCAGGCAGGTGTGACGTGAGCAAATGCTTCATGAAGGAAGCTCTGTCGTCAATAGCTTACAGAGGATAATCTAGAAAATCTTGTAAAAATTGGCACTTGTGGAGGGTGGCTCAAATCAGAGGGAGACAGGTGAGAAAACACTCAGACATAAAGCAGCCGAAAATAGATTATAGCTGCAATTATCTTGGAATGGCTGAGAAGTCTGGGAAAGAAATAGAAGAGTGTGTAAAAAATAAACCTTAAGCAATGAGCAGGGACCAGATTGTAGAGAATCTTGTAGAACTTGCCAAGAATTTCTGACTACATCCTACAAAAAATAGACACGCTGAGGATACTAAGCAAATGAGTCACATGATTAGTTTTACACCACAGGGAAAGAAAGGTGGTAGGAAAGATCTGCATTTTCTAGGGACTAGTAAGGAGACTGTTGCAGGCATCCAGGCAAGGTGAAGAAGTTCAAAAGCAATAATGGAGGAAGTATCAAAAAAAGGGTTTGTTATAAAAACGAAAATTCAATACAGATCAGTGATGGATTTGATTTGTGAGTAAAGAAATGAGAAGAAGGAGTGTGTGATATTTCTCATATTTCTGACTTTATACTTAACCTCCTTTCATTTGATTAATCTTTAAAGTGGAGATAAAACTTGACTATAAGATATTGTAAGGAATAAATTTAGATAGCGTTTGTGGAGAATCCTGCCATGTGTATAATATATATAAGGAATTCAAACAGACTAAGCTTACTTCCTTCTTTTCTTCTACTTACCAGATAATTTAAAGTAACCAGGAAGATACTTTTAATGCCAATTATAATTAGTGTTGATTCATTTTTATTGTATAAATTGTCAATTATTTTACCCGTGATTAACAAAAATCCCTTGTAAAATGTCATCTAACATAAGTATCTCACAGACTAATTTTATGTGCATTCCAAATGAAGTGAAAACATACAGGCTTTTACATGTTTTAGTATCAAAATTTTTACATATGGTGTGAAGTTTCATGAAAAAAAAGTCAAGTAATTTGCTGGAAATATTTTAAAATTCAGGATTAGGAATGGGGTGAAAAATGAAGCTTTTTTGTATTAATACAAAAAAATGAGATGACATTTATGTCTGTGCATGAGTTGCATGTGTGCCCCTGTTACATTTTGCTTTGCTCATCATTCCACTCTTCTAAAATAGAAAAAAAAAAGTGTAACATACTGCAAAGACAAACTCTAGACTATATTAAGTTTGCCTTCTCTTATACAATTTGAGCCAGATATTCTAATTTTCGAAGTTTATTTGGAAAATTTTGTTACTATAAGTAGACCTTGTTTGAAACATTTTTATAGCTTATAACATTGGTAAGAAAATAGACTATTAAAATGGGTGAAAATAATTTTTTCATTACTACGTCCTGCTGTTCACATATCTCATTTTAACTTAAAAATAAAAGACAAGTTTCACTTATGATTTAAATGTTGCTAAGAGGATCGTTTTCTTAACAATTTAATCTTTCTTTTTATTTTATTACTTAGGGTATGGCTTATTGCCTGCCAAACAGTCTATAACACAATTGATCATATGTGAATCATTTTCAGATATACCTAGCTGACCAGAAAACTTTCAGTGTGATCAAACGTATAGGAATGCCCATATTCTCTTTGTTTTCCATAAACATTGTATATATACACAATTGTATTAAATGTATAGACTTTTTTAATGTAGTTTAAAAATATTTCTTTCAAAATATAATTAGTAATTATTAATTTTATAAAATAATAGCAATTTATATAAGCAATATTTACTATTTAGCAGCTAATTATAAAATCCTATATTTTATTTAAAAGAATTTTAATGAAAACATATAGAAACAAAACAGCATAAATATATACAGAATACACATTCAGTTATGGCTTCATGTTTGAACCCTAATGTGAAAATCATCATGATTCTAACTATGAGTACTAGAAAAGAGAGAAAGTGGTGTTCATATTTTTAAAACATGTGCTCACTTTGAACTTATAAAATATATCAGTTTTCTCAAAGTATATACTAAGGCTTATTAATTACTTCCTATTATAAATAAATTATGATGTCAACAAAGGCAAAAAATTACAAAGCTGTCGTTGTCAGTTCAGTGTATAGAGTCGATGTATTTACCTAATAATACCACAAAAACTGGTTTTTCCTCTAAATTCCAGAGATAGACAGAATTTCAAGAGAATAAAGGCTATTTTTTTTTAAACCAGGATTTTCACTAAATTTTTTCAGGTTGGGGCTATCAATTCTAATTTTGCATATGTGTTATCAAAAACACTAAATTATGCGAACTTCCAAATGCTATTAACATTTTTGCTTTTTCTGGTCAAGTGCATTTTCTTTCTCTCCTTTTCTCTCTCTGTTTCTGGCTACTGTGAGGTGAGCTGCTTTCTTTCACCACACCCTTTCACCATGATATTCTGCTTCACCTCAGGCCCAAAGGAATGGAGACAATTAATCATAATTTGAAACCACAGAAACCATGAGCCAAGTGTTCCTTTAAGATGATTTTCTCAGGTGTTTTGTCGCAACAAAAAAATAATGACCAACACATGCAGTTTTCATTTATTGTTCCTAAGTTAACCTTAGAAAGGTTATACCCCATGGAAGCAATCTAGATGCCCTTCAATAGATGAGTGGTTAAAGAAACTGTGGTATGTATATACAATAAAATATTACTCAGCATTAAAACAGAATAAAATTATGGTATTTGCAGGTAAAGGGATGGAGTTGTAGAATAACATGCTAAGCCAAGTAAGATAATCCCAATAAACCATAGGCTGAATGTTCTCTCTGATAAGTGGATGGTGACCCATAAAGGCGGTTGGGGGGTATGGAAAACTTGAGGAACTTTAATTGGGCAAAGTGAAGGAAAGGGTGGGGAAGGGGCATGGGGGCAGGAAAGATGGTGGAATGAGATGGATATCATTAACAGAGGTACATATATGACTGCACATATGGTGTGATGTTATATGGTATACAACCAGAGAAATGAAAAGTTGTGTAGTAGTTGTGTACAATGAATCAAAATGCATTCTGCTGTCATATATACCTAAATAAAATAAATAAATTATATATATATATATATATCAACTAACACTTTCATATGGAGTTGCTGGTTCTATTTTTCCCCATACATATAGCAACTGAGAAATCTTTAAATCCAATATGTCAAAAAAGGTGTCCCATTGTTGTATTTATTTATTAAAATAATTCATTATACATTATGTATTACTTGACCATTTTTCTTTTTGTGAGGAGTTTATGCTCATATTGATTATTTTGTTCTATAATAATTATAAAATATAAAATGTATTAGACAGTTATGTTAAGCACTATCTTAAATAATATTCTAGTAATAACCAAATTATGTCCCACAATAGACATAGACTTTGTTTTATTCCACGTAGAAATGAAAAAGATGAGTTGAGAAAAGGCTAAAAAAATCATAGATAGGGTTATACAAATATGAACAGATGCAATCAGGACTTGAACCCAAGCACAGTGTTCATGTTAACTTGCTGAAAAGTGTTGCCTCTCATTGTTTAGTTGTTTGAATTCTTTTATATTATCTTGGAAACATTTTTTTCTATGGTAAGAAAATGGATTTATAAAATTAGAATACAAGGCCAATATATTAAGGAAATTATCCCTATGTTAAATGATCAGTAATAATTTAGGAACACAAAATATTTTTCTATTTTGTTTAAATCTTTTATTTTACTTACATATCTATTTATTTGTTTTCATAAAAGTATAATATTCAGATATAAATCAAATACTCTACATCATATGGTTATATTAATTTATGAGATTTCAAAAAATGAACCAAATATTTTTTTGAGTTAAAATCTAAAATTTGTTCTGGCCATTCCTACTTTAAAATGTGTTCAACATAACTTTTTTTTGTATTGTTCAACTAGCATCTTTATCTCTTGTCAGTGATTATGAGGGGCAATTCCTATTTTAGATATATACAGAGACCTGGGTTAAATTAATATTAATGGCTTCTTTTATTAAACTCCATATCTTTATATATACACAATGGAATTTTACTCAGCATTTAAAAAGAACAAAACCATGGCATTTGCAGGTAAATGCTAAGTGAAGTTAGCCAATTCCCCAAAAAACAAATACCAAATGTTTTCTCTGATATAAGGAGGTTGACTCACAGTGGCATTGGGAGGGAGAGCATAAGAATAGATAAATAGATAAAGAATAGATAAATTCTAGATAGGGCAGAGGGGTGGGAGGGAAAGGGAGGGGTCAGGGGATTAGCAAGGATGGTGGAATGTGATGGACATCATTATACAAATTACATGTAGGAAGACTTGAATTGGATGTCAACATACTTTATATACAAACAGAGATACAAAAATTGTGGTATATATGTATATACATATGTGTGTGTATATATGTACATATGTACATATATATATATATATATATATATATATATATAAAGAATTGTAATGAAAAAAAAGAATAGCATTAGCTTAGATTAGGTAGAGGGAAGTGAAAGGAGGGGAAGGCAGGGGATGTGGTGATAAGAAAGATCCTAGAATGAGACAGAGATTATTACTTTCTGTATGTATGTGGCTGTATGACCAATGTGATTCTACAATATGTATACTCAGAAAAATGAGAAATTATATCCCATCTATGTATGATATATCAAAGTATATAAGTGCATTCTACTATAATGTATAACTAACTAAAACAAACAAAAAAATTAAAAAACCCCTCCATGTCTTTAATTTTTATCTACTAAATATATTTTGAACATTTTTTAATGTACTATGATGAATTGTCTTCTGTTTCTTAGCAAACCCTGGAACAAACAAGCAAGAAGTAATTCAAGCATGCTTCTTAAATGAAGATTATAATGAATTTAGGGCTGAACACAGCACTTTGTATTCTTTTGGACAAAACATCTAAAATATGTATGAGCATTCACTTTTTATAAATATAATATTGTGGGATGATTTACATTCAGCTTACTGCTTTTGGTTCTATGATGCTCTTGCCACACCTATGATGATACTTTTCTTATATATCTGTAAAAGTTCTCCAGATATTTTTAGTGGTGTTTTTTCCACCTCATTTTTACACTTTATGTATTTTTAAAACAATTTTACCTTGTGAATACCTGACTCTGACATACTTTGGTTGATATAAAAGCCTACATTTTAAAAATATCATTTTATATTTTAATTAAATGTCCCATTATGCTCCTTAAAAATGTAATTATTCAAAAATATTATCCAAGAAGAGAAAAAAAAAGGCACTTATCATATAGGATAAGCATGCACCTAAGTATTTCCTATGCATTAATTCTATTATTTATTCAAAAAGGTTATGAAACAAGTATTATAATTTTCATTTTTCAACCAAGAAAGCAGAAGCTTGGTGAAGTCATGAACTCTTCAGTGACCTGTTCAGGCAGTCCTGTACCCAGGCCTCACACTATTTCAGGGCTTACACGTATGCTGTCATAGCTTATACCTATGCTCTCTGTCTCATTCTAGGATCTTTCTTATCACCACATCCCCTGCCTTCCCCTCCTTTCACTTCCCTCTACCTAATCTAAGCTAATGCTATTCTTTTTTTTCATTACAATTCTTTATATATATATATATATATATATATATATATATGTACATTGTATACTACACTATCTCCACAACTCTGTCCTAACTCTGAACACATCTTACGGAAAAGCATTTGTTTTGAGTATGAAAATATCATTTATTTGATCACATTAGCTTCTATTTTAATAGAATTTATGCTTCTCATTAATACAGTGAAAAGAAGAAAAAAGAAGGCACACTTCAAAAAAAAAACATAGGTGTGAGTTGTTTTATAAAGTTTTTCAAACATTTATGAATACCTTCAATCATGTAGTAGTTATTTATCTTGAACTAAAAAATATAAAACAAGTTTACATTTAATGGAAAATATGGGAAGTAAAAAATGAGTCATGATTGAACTATTAATATATTTTTATTGCCAATATTTAAAAATCAGAATAGAACAAGGGAAAAACACAATACAACTTAAAATGCACAGATATATTAATATATGTTGAATGCCCTTCAGGAATGTTCTCATGAGATGTTTTTATGTATTTTAGATCAGTGTAAATTATGTATATGTCTCAACCCATTTGTTGATCAAGAAATTCCTTTAATATGTCATAATCCAGTATTATTTAAGATTAATTTAAAACAAGGAAAAAAGAAAATATCAATATATTATATTTAGTAAGATGGCCATTGGTTTGAGAAACTTTGTTTTATCTGTATTTATATACTATGTGTATATATAAATAATAAATACAGTATATTTTTTATTGAAGGTATGGATCAAAATATTTGAATACTATTGCCTTAGATCTTATGTTGGATGTCATATTTTACATTTCCTATGCATTTTCTAACTTCTCAGACATTCTTAAGAAGCATAACTTCCTTCGTCATGGAATATTTTAAGATTCTTCTGCCATGAATTTACAAATTATTTCATCCTTAGGCATTTTGGTTGTTGCTATTTTTTGTATAATGAATTATCCAATGATTTTGCTGTATTTTACATTCATGTTATTGAAATAAATCCCTAGAATTACTATAATGAATATAATCACTTATAATCACATTAATAATTATGCTTATTTTATTATATTTACTTTACTACATTAAAATTCTACTACTTATTTATGTATAAAATACAACATTTCAGAATCTTTAAGTGAGAAAATAACACCTTATTCCTAATATACATACATTAATAATAATTTTATTTTTCATGTATTTATATACTTTTTACAGTGAGTATAATGTAAAACACAAATTATCTATCTAAAACAAATAGCAATAAAGAAAGCAATGCATAAATAGAAGACAGAGGTTCCTGTAAAGGTCAGTGAAAGAGAGGGGTATAAAATAGCTTTCAGTTAACAAATATAAAAGTTTTATGAAAGAAAATCTGCAATCATGGTTACATGATTGGAAAATAACAATCTTTTGCCATTACATGCAGGGGTATCATTTTTAACCCTTTTTGAATGGCTATTTAGAATTTTTGAAATATTTATTCATGAAGGATTTTCATTTTTAGCTACTTGCTGAGGTAGGCCCCCTTTTACTTTGCTGACCAAGAAATGGTAAGCATGGGGACAAGCCACACCACTTAGATTCAAGGATCAAAATGTCTGAGATCAACCCCCCAGTAACAAATGTTAAAGCTGTCAAAAATACTCAGAGCAATGGGCTGGAATGCATTATGCAGTAGCCTAAGGTGAAGGATTACCTCCGGTTTAGTCAAGCAGCTCCAACATGGAGGCCAAAGCCACAGTACCTGATCCGTTATGACTTTGAAAAGTGGAAAGAACACACACTAGTAAACCCACACAGAATTCAGACTAGGTGATTAGCTAGCCCTTGGCCTGGAGAGTGTCATTCATTTATGGACCAATGACCATAAACCTTGCAAAATGCTCCTGCTGATTAGGTTCAGAAAATTCTATGTGGGCAGAAAAGGAAGATCCTTCAGCAGTACAGTGAGGCCTGTGTTAGAAATGCAGAGGTTTCATATTATTTGAAAAACAAAACTAAAACCCTCACACTGAGAAGTCTTTACTATTTAGGGATTGGGGGGAAGAGCATATAACTGTGTGACTGCAAGTCTTGGGTATATAAAGAAATGGATAGGTAGCTAGGAATACTACGAAATCTCCCAAAGGCTGGATTTATGGTGCATAGCAAACTCCTTGCCAGTATTCTAACATCACTGTTTGGGTCTACTGTCTAAACGATGAGAGTGAATTATTCAAAAGTCATGTTGAAAACAAATCCCCTCTGCTTTCAAAAAACTCTATTTTCCCCACATCTCAGTTGTTTCTAAAATTAGCTTGCAAGTAACTCTTTCTTCTGTAAATAATATTCAGTAGGTTAGTAGAGAGACAGGTACTGTTAATAGATGCCCTTACATCACAAAACTGTACAGAAATTTTTACCACTAGAGATTCATTGCTTTGAGGGAAAATGCACTTCTTTTAAATGTTAGATCCTTTAATGGAACACCATGTAAAATAAGTGAATGGTCACCGATTTTTAATATTAACTAATTAAATCAAATGTTTCTTTCCAAACAGTTAATTCACAACATTGCTTGTGGGTAGTTAGTGTAATGAGAGTGAGGAAAAAAATATATTAAACATAAGTGAATCTGGATAGAATGACATTCTTGAAGCAGAGCCAATCAGATGTTAGTAAATGGGAAATAGGATCTGAGAGAGCATGAAGAGGAGGGTAAATACTCAGTATCTATTCTATTGCTGCTGGTCTCCTGTCTTGGCTTTCTACATTCTCTCTTCCTTTTTTTTTTTTCCTGTTTAGAATTCTGAGAACAATGAACTATGGATCCTGCACCCAAGAAGTCTGTGACATATTAAGGAAAGTGACACCAAACTCATTCATTCTTAATGTCAAGGGAATGTTAGTAGCAAAGGGTATGTCTATGGAGTCAGAGACAGAAGTTTCCATTAAGTAAAGAATCCTTCATTTTAGAGTTCAAAAAATACTTTCCTAACAATTTGCTTGATTTTACACTAAGCTTCTGCTTCAAATTCAAAGTTCTAGTGAAAATATGAGCTTCAATACAGAACAAAAAATATTAAATTAGACTGCATATTTACGAATGGGTTATGAATTTTATGAACAGTTTTATTCTTTAGACAACATGACAAAGCACTTGTCTAAACCCATGAGGACTAAGATTTTTATGAAAATATTAAGAACGGCAAATTTCCTTTAGAAATGTTAGTTGGTCGTATTGCAACTGTCTTAAACCTGTGCAGCTCTGTTCACCACAGATTTATAATTAAAGTACATTAACCTCACGTGGGTGAAGACAAACTTGTAAGCCAAGAAGCCAATGGAGCAATTAGTACACAAATGTAGAAAATGAACATAGAAATAGAACATGTAAATTGCTCTATTAAAATAAGGTTTTTGATGCAAATACATTGTAATTGAAACTATATTTCTTCTTAATTTAACTCAGTCTGCTCCATATTTATTGAATGCTTGTTAACTAAGGTGGATTATGACAATAAAATAGACCATTTTTTTTAAACAAAGGATGCTTCAAAAACCCTGTCATGGAAATAGTAGGATACATACTATATATTAAATATATTGTGTTCTATGTGATATATGTATGTATGTATGTATGTATCTATCTATATATATATATTTATATATGACATATATAAATATATATCATATAAATATATCAATTATTTACTATATGCCAGACTCCGTATTATTAGAGTCTGGAGATGACTAACTAAAAAAATCCAGCTTTTGTCCTTCAGTAGTTTTCAGTATAGCACATGTGAAAGCCAAATCAACAGTCATGTGGCACCACTTGATATTGCCTAGTCCACATTTAAAAAGGGCTTTATTTCAAACTCCCAGAATTCTGAAAAGATTTATGGAGCTTTATTATGTCTGAATTGAGCTTTGGAGGATGCACACTGTTAGGGTAGCTAAGAAAGAATGAGCAATGAGCAAGATGCTGAGAATTCAACTTTTTTTTTTTTTTTTTTTTTACAGAAAAGTTTTCTTTTACCTTGGTAAGTTACTGCCTTTTGCTATGAACAAAGTTTTTTCATGCTTGTATAGCAGTGAAAAGGGATGGAGCACCCATTTTGGCCATCCCAAGGGAGGATGGGATTAAAGTCAGGTTGTCCTCATATTCTAGCATATCAGTATCAAGTGTATGATACACTTGGTAGTCACAAAAATGTCAAAATACATCAGGGAAATGAATGGTAGGAGGGAAGTGAGAGGAATGTGTGTATCATAATTCTGGTAAGAGCATATTTATTAAATTCCAGGTAAAAATGTAAAAGGACTTAAATAAAAGTGCTATAGGTAAAGAAAGATTAGAATATATAAATGACAATTAGGATATAAAACTGACAGTGTTAATTTAACTTTTCAATGCAAAGGCAAGGAATGTAACCTACAAAGATTCTCAATTCTTCCTACTTGCCATCAATGTGGAATGACTGATATATGACGTCAGTGACTAAAATGTGGACTAAGGAATTTATAAAAAAAGATTTTGAGAAGGAGATGGTTCATTAAATAATGAACAAATTAGTTAAAAATGTTTTTGTTAAATACAGATGGAAATGAAAAGTGGATCATGTAATCTTATATTCACCTCTAGGACAGTGTAAGGGTGGGAGGGAGGTGGGGATCTAGAACAGAACTGTGATTTTGTCAATGAGAAGTAATTGTTGGGGCACTAAATATGCAACAAAACAAAATAAAACAAACACTAAACAAAGAAGGAACAGAAAGATTCCAAAGAAACAAAATGTGAAAAAACTAAGAACACTGCAGCATAAATTATGTTTTATTCTTTATAATATAGAATGTGTATGAAGCCATCAAACTTTGTTGTTAGCAATGAGAAGCACAAATACAATGAAATTCTCTGGTGAATATATAGAAAATAAAGAGGCAGTATTGATTGAAGAATAGAAAGAGCACAGTGCTATGGATGGGAAGAGTAGACACATGTGCTACCTGAGGATTAACTATGCCTAAGAATTTCCGAGGAGCCATCAGTGTTGTAACTGCAGATAGTTCAAAGCCACGAATTTTGGATAATGCCCAAGTTATCACATTAATTATTAACACTGATCAAAGATAGAAAAAAAAGAATACAAAATTACTAAATTCCTATTCATCAGTTATTATACATGTTGTCTTGTTAAATACTGAACATAATCAAGAAGAGCCTTTTTAACCCTTATTTTTAAAATTAGGGTATTATCTTGGAGAATTTGAATGACATATTTAAAGTCAAACATAGATAAAATTAGTTTCCAAAGCAGGTGTGCCTAATTTCTAAGGGTCAATGATGGCACTGTTTTAAAAAGAAACCACTAACTTATTTACTAAGCGGGTAATTCAATGAAAGGTGAAATTACTTATTTCCTTGGTAATTGGAATATCTTCTATTCATGTATCAAATCTAAAACAGTTTTGCACTAGGAATGGGCCACCTCGCTTTTGAAAATGCAAATGAATTATTTTGCAACTGCAGCATCATGCTTGATGCCAGGAAAGGTGGCTTGCTGTGTCGGTGGTTTCTTAAAGACTGCATCGACAGTTCAGGTCAGTAGAGACAGAAAAACTCATAAAGGAGATGGGATTTCAAGTATGTAAACGAAATATTGGTTAAACAAATTAGGGTTACTTAAACTTATTCTGAAGAATAGATTTCAGTGTTTTCTCCCTTTTTTACTGACTTGATTTGGACCCCATATATTTCATGAATAAGCAGGGTAATCACTCAAAAAAGCAAGTTGCTGAGAAGCTTGTAATTGAATACTCCAGTTACAGTCTAGTGGGATAAATGTTTGAAGTCGGTTATGCAAATGACATAGCAAAATAGTACACACACGTATACACACAAAAAAGAAATATACATATATATGAATGTATATGGACTATATATATATGGACTGTGCATAGGCACATACATATAAACAACAATAGACTGTAATATGCAAATACATATGTACATATGGTGCTTCAAAAAAACTCATTATGCTACATTTTTGGAGGAATTTTTGATATCTAAAGTATTTAAATGAATATACCCTGTAAAAGAATAGTATGAGTTTAAAAGACAACTGTTAATTAATATATATCTATTGCAATTATATTTGTACAACATAACCTGGAAATAATTAAAATATGCTTACATAAATAATACTGCAATAAATTATTTTTATATATAACATGGAATATTAGCTATTTAAAAGAAATATATTTATTGATAACATCATATTCTGAAAATATTCTTATGTGAACTAAATAGAAATCAAGTTTCATATATAATTATATGAAGAAAGAAAAGAGAGAAGGAGGAAGGGAGGGAGAAAGGAAGGGAGGAAGAAAAAAAAGGAAGGAAGAAGGAAGGAAAAATGTTAATATACTTTTGTAAAAGTATAGATATTTTTCTGGAAAAATACAAACAAGGTAGAAAGTAAACAGAGAATTCAGAAAAAAGTGGATTTCCCCCCATTTTTAGTACTTCAAGTCTCTCATTTATTTTTCTGTAATCATAATAAACAAGTGTTAGTTTTACATTTTTTAAAAGAAAACATTGTAGAATGGAATAAGTTCTGTTGTACTATTGCACAGTAAGGTGACTATAAATAATGACAATTTGTTGTATTTTGAAAAGCTACAAGAAAAGATTTTGAATATTTTTACCATAGAGAAGCGATAAACGTTCACAGAGATGAATGTTTAAAATGATGTAAGGAGAGCCACCACCTGCACCTGCAAGGTAGGCAGACCTGCGACCGACTGGGAGAAGAGGCCCAGAGACCCACCGGCGTGGTAGACACATCACCCCAGTTGGAGGAAGGGCCCAGCCACCGCCCGCAAGGTAGGCAGACCATGTGTCCCGGAGAAGGGGCCCAGCAGCCCGCAGCCTAGTTGAAAGATCACCCCAATTGGAGGAGGAGCACAGCCACCGCCTGCACCTGCAAGGTAGGCAGACCTACAACCTGGAGAACAGGCCCAGGGGCCCACCAGCGTGGTAGACAGATCACCCCTATTGGAGGAGGAACACAGCCGCTGCCCGTGCCTGCAAGGTAGGAAGGCTGCATGACCCAGAGAAGGGGCCCAGCGGCCTGCATGGTAGACAGAGCACCCCAATTGGAGGATGGGTCCAGCCGCCGCCTGCGCCTGCACGGTAGGCAGACCTGCAACCTGGAGAATAGGCCCAGTGACTCGCCTGAGCGATAGAAAGACCTCCCCAGTTGGAGGAGCCCAGCCTCCCACCGGTGAGGTAGACAGACCACTCCAACTGGAGGAGGGGCCCTGCTGCCCGCCCCTGTGGTCACCTGACTGAGCTCTTGACAAACATAAGGTTTCCCCAACACCCCCACCTCATCAAACACCTTATGAGAAAAACTGATGGAACTCATCTTGGAAAATCCCACCAACCCTTAAAACCCACCAATCGGTTGACTGGCATGGCTACCAGTGTGGTTCTGCAGTGGATCAGGCACCGGGTTTACATCTCAGAGAATAAGAGTAGAGAGGCCACAGGTGGAAGTTCAAGTCCTCTCACACTGACTACCACCACCATCCTGAACCCAGAGACTCAAGCTAGGAATAGACAATGCCACCAACGGGAAGAAATGAAAACAGAGTTCTGAGAGACATTTTTTTCTTTTTTTTTCTTTCTTTTTCTCTCTTCTCTCTCTCTTTTCAGCCATTCACCCAGTCTCCTCTACCCTCCCCCTCAGGTCTTCGCAACCTCAACATATGTGAAACCAAAAATTGTACAAGAAAAAGGTCTTTAACAACTGAATCACCAGAATAATATACTATAGAGGAATTGCATATGCCCCACCTCCCTTTCCTCTTTTTATTCCTTTTCTTTTTTATTGTATTTTCTTTTCCCCGCTCTCTTTTTTCTCTCCCTTTCCTTGTTATCTGTTTTCCTCACTCTTACTCCATCTATCCCACTTGCAACCTCCTAAATTTTACTATTCATAAGTAGGGTAATCTTATAAATACAGATAGGAATTTGAATCTATACATTCTTCCATAAATTACCCATCTATTGGTTAGAGCCCTCCAAAGTTACTAAGTTATATTAACTCCTTACCCTCACTCCTTTCCCCATAAACAATAACATCCTACACCTGAAATCCAATTTTCTTCAAGCTACCAGAAATGGTATGCCTTTCATGAAACTAATGACTATATTTGTAAACAATAATCATAACCAACATTTGTAGACAGAGTCTAGCTATAAATGTAGTAATAACGAAAAAGTGTGCTTAGATGATGTACTATTGATATTGAGAACTGTTAACATTGTCTTTCTCCATAAAAGGGAGACTTTGCAACTATACAAGAGCAATATAAATATATAGGGGGAAAATCAATAACACAACAGTTTCACTAAGCAGAAAGAAACGTAAGCAGTATGAAAAGACAAGGAAAGAAAGGACCACAAGCAATGCAGGTCAACTCAACTTTAGAAGAGGTAATATCTGCAGCAGATGGAATGTCAGATAAAGAATTCAGGATATGCATGCTTCAGATGATCTGGATTCTCAAGGAAGACATTAGACAGCAAAATCAGACAATGAAAGATCACTTCAACAATGAATTACATAAACAAATCCAAGAAGCAAAAGAACAACTATACAGGGAGATAGAGGTTATAAAAAACAAACAAACAGAAATCCTAAAAATGCAGGAAGCAATAAACCAAATTAAAAACTCAAATGAGAATACTACCAGCAGAGTAGAACACTTAGAAGATAGAACATCAGACAATGAAGACAAAGTATTTCAACTTGAAAAGAACATAGACAGCTCAGCAAGACTGTTAAAAAACCATGAGCAGAACATCCAAGAAATGCATAACATAAAGAGACCAAACTTAAGAGTCATTGGGATACAGGAAGGTATAGAGGTCCAAACCAAAGGAATTAGCAATCTGTTCAACGAAATAATACAAGAAAATTTCCCAGACTTGAAGAATGAGACATAATCCCAAATCCTAAAAGCCTACAGGACACCGAATGTGCAAAATCATAAGAGATCAACACCTAGACACATTATAATGAAGATGCCCAACATACAGAATAAGGAGAGAATTTTAAAAGCTACAAGAGAAAGGAAGCAGATTACATTTAGGGGTAAACCAATCAGGATCACAGCTGATCTTTCAACACAGACTCTGAAAGCTAGAAGATCCTGGAACAACATATTTCAAAGGCTGAAAGAAAATGGGTTCCAACCAAGAATTGTGTATCCAGCGAAATTAAGCTTCAGGATGGAAGACGAAATTAAAAACTTCCACGATAAACAAAAGTTAAAAGAATTTGCAGCTAGAAAACCATCTCCTCAAAACATCCTCGGCAAAACATTACAGGAAGAAGAAATGGAAAATAACAATGAAAACCAACAGTGGGAGGTAGTACAGTAAAGGGAAAAAATAATCAAAGAGGAAAAACAAACCATGTTAAGTAACATAAATAAACAAATATAGCTGGAAGAACAATCCATATCTCAATAATAACCCTAAATGTTAATGGCTTAAACTCACCAATTAAGAGACACAGTCTAGTAGAATGGATCAAAAAAAAAAAAAAAAAGAGATCCAACAATATGCTGCCTACAGGAGACACATTTGATAGGAAAAGACATACATAGACTGAAGGTGAAAGGTTGGGAAAAATCATATCACTCATATGGACTTTGAAGACAAGCAGGAGTGTCCATACTCATATCAAATAAAATATATTTCAAGCCAAAGTTAATCAAAAGGGATAAAGAGGGACACTACATACTGCTCAAGGGAACCATACACCAATAAGACATAATAATCATAAATATATATGCCCCAAACAATGGTGCAGCTATGTTCATCAAACAAACTCTTCTCAAGTTCAAGAGTCTAATAGACCACAATACAATACTTATGAGAGACTTCAACACACCTCTCTCACCACTGGACAGATCTTCCAAACAAAAGTTGAATAAAGAAACTATAGAACTCAATAATACAATTAATGACCTAGACTTAATTGACATATATCGAATATACCACCTAACATCAAGCAGTTACACTTTTTTCTCAGAAGCACATGGATCCTTCTCAAAAATAGATCATATATTATGTCACAGGGCAACTCTTAGATATTATAAAGGAGTAGAGATAATACCATGCATCTTAGCTGATCATAATGGAATGAAACTGGAAATCAATGATAAAAGAAGGAAAAATCATGCATCACTTGGAGAATGAACAATATGTTACTGAATGATCAATGGGTTATAGAAGACATCAAGGAGGAAATTAAAAAATTCTTAGAGATAAATGAAAATGCAGACACAATATATCAAAATCTATGGGACACAATGAAAGCAGTTCTAAGGGGAAAATTCATTGCTTAGAGTTCATTCCTTAAAAAAAGAAAGACCAACAAATAAATAATCTCACACTTCAACTCAAAATCCTAGAAAAAGAAGAGCAAACAACAGCAAAAGAAGTAGAAAGCAAGAAATAATTAAAATCAGAGCTGAAATTAATGAAATCGAAACAAAAGAAACAATTGAAAAAATTGACAAAACTAAAAGTTGGTTCTTTGAAAAAATAAATAAGATTGACAGACCCTTAGCCATGCTAAGGAAGAGAAAAAAAGAGAGAACTCAAATTACTAGCATACGGGATGAAAAAGGCAATATCACAACAGATACTTCAGAAATACAGAAGATAATCAGAAATTATTTTGAATCCTTATACTCCAATAAAACAGAAGATAGTGAAGGCATTGATAAATTTCTTAAGTCATATGATCTGCCCAGATTGAGTCAGGAGGATATAGACAACCTAAACAGACCAATATCAATTGAGGAAATAGAAGAAACCATCAAAAGACTACCAACTAAGAAAAGCCCGGGACAGGATGGGTATACAGCAGAGTTTTACAAAACCTATAAAGAAGAACTAATACCAATACTTTTCAAGCTATTTCAGGAAATAGAAAAAGAGAGAGAACTTCCAAATTCATTCTACGAGGCCAACATCACCCTGATTCCGAAACCAGACAAAGACACTTCAAAGAAAGTAAACTACAGACCAATATCTCTAATGAACCTAGATGCAAAAATCCTAAATAAAATTCTGGCGAATTGGATACAAAAACATATCAAAAAAATTGTGCACCATGATCAAGTAGGATTCATCCCTGGGATGCAAGGATTGTTCACTATATGGAAATCAATAAATGTTATTCACCACATCAATAGAGTTAAAGATAAGAACCATATGATCATCTTGATAGATGCAGAAAAAGCATTCGACAAAGTACAGCATCCCTTTATGTTCAAAACTCTAGAAAAACTAGGGATAACAGGAACATACCTCAATATTGTAAAAGCTGTCTATGCTAAGCCTCAGGCTAGCATCATTCTGAATGGAGAAAAATTGAAAGTATTCCCTCTTAAATCTGGAACAACACAGGGATGCCCTCTCTCACCACTTCTGTTCAACATAGTTCTCGAAACACTGGCCAGAGCAATTAGACAAAAGAAATTAAAGGCGTAAAAATAGGAAAAGAATAACTTAAATTATCACTATTTGTGGAAGACATGATACTATACCTAGCAGACCCAAAAGGGTCTACAAAGAAACTATTAGAGCTAATAAATGAATTCAGCAAAGTGGCAGGATATAAAATCAACACACATAAATCAAAGGCATTCCTGTGTATCAGTGACAAATCTTCTGAAATGAAAATGAGGACAACCACTCCATTCACAATATCCTCAAAAAAAATAAATAAAATAAAATACTTGGGAATCAACCTAACAAAAGAGGTGAAAGACTTATACAATGAAAACTACAGAACCCTAAAGAGAGAAATAGACGATCTTAGAAGATGGAAAAATATACCCTGTTCATGGATAGGCAGAACTAACATCATCAAAATGGCGATATTACCAAAAGTTCTCTATAGGTTTAATACAATGCCAATCAAAATCCCAATGGCATTTCTTGTAGAAATAGATAAAGCAATCATGAAATTCATATGGAAAAATAAAAGACCTAGAATAGCAAAAACAACTCTAAGCAGGAAGTGTGAATCAGGCGGTATAGGGATACCAGACTTCAAACTATACTGCAGAGCAATAGTAACAAAAACAGTATGATACTGGTACCAAAACAGGCAGGTGGACCAATGGTACAGAATAGAGGACACAGAGACCAATCCACAAAATTACAACTATCTTATATTTGATAAAGGGGCTAAAAGCATGCAATGGAGAAAGGATAGCATCTTCAACAAATGGTGCTGGGAAAACTGGAAATCCATATGCAACAAAATGAAACTGAATCCCTTTCTATTGCCATGCATAAAAGTTAACTCAAAATGGATCAAGGAGCTTGATATCAAATCAGAGACACTGCGTTTGATAGAAGAAAAAGTTGTCTCCAATCTACATACCTTGGGGTCGGGCTCCAAATTCCTCAATAGGACACCCATAGCACAAGAGTTAATAACTAGAATCAACAAATGGGACTTACCTAAACTAAAAAGTTTTTTCTCAGCAAGAGAAACAATAAGAGAGGTAAATAGGGAGCCTACACCCTGGGAACAAATCTTTACTCCTCACACTTCAGATAGAGCCCTAATATCCAGAGTATACAAAGAACTCAAAAAATTAAACAATAAGAAAACAAATAACCCAATCAACAAATGGGCCAAGAACCTGAACAGACACTTCTCAGAGGAGGACATACAATCAATCAACAAGTACATGAAAAAATGCTCACCATCTCTAGCAGTCAGAGAAATGCAAATCAAAACCACCCTAAGATACCATCTCACTCCAGTAAGATTGGCAGCCATTAGGAAGTCAAACAACAACAAGTGCTGGGGAGGATGTGGGGAAAAGGGTACACTTGTACACTGCTGGAGGGACTGCAAATTGGTGTGGCCAATTTGGAAAGCAGTATGGAGATTTCTTGGAAAGCTGGGAATGAAACCACCATTTGACCCAATTATTCCCCTTCTGGCTCTATTCCCTAAAGACCTAAAAAGAGCATACTACAGGGACACTGCTACATCGATGTTCATAGCAGTGCAATTCATAATAGCAAGACTGTTGAACCAACCTAGATGCCCTTCAATAGATGAATGGATAAAAAAATGTGGCATTTATACACAATGGAGTATTACTCTGCATTAACAAATGACAAAATCATGAAATTTGCAGGGAAATGGATGGCATTAGAGCAGATTATGCTAAGTGAAGCTAGCCAATCCCTAAAAAACAAATGCCAAATGACTTCTTTGATATAAGGAGAGTAACTAAGAACACAGTAGGGGGGAAGAGCATGAGAAGAAGATTAACATTAAATAGGGATGAGAGGTGGGAGGGAAAGGGAGAGAGAAGGGAAATTGCATGGAAATGGAAGGAGACCCTCAGGGTTATACAAAATTACATACAAGAGGAAGTGAGGGGAAAGGGAAAAAAAACAAGGGGGAGAAATGAATTACAGTAGATGGGGTAGAGAGAGAAGATGGGAAGGGAGGGGAAGGGAGGAGAGGGGGGATAGTAGAGGATAGGAAAGGCAGCAGAATACAACAGACACTAGTATGGCAATATGTAAATCAGTGGATGTGTAACCGATGTGATTCTGCAATCTGTATATAGGGTAAAAATGGGAGTTCATAACCCACTTGAATCAAAGTGTGAAATATGATATGTCAAGAACTATGTAATGTTTTGAACAACCAACAATAAAAATTAAAAATAAAATAAAATAAAATGATGTAAGCATAGCACAATGCATACATGTTTTGAAACTTTATGTGATCCAAAAAAATGAATTATTTTTATGGTGTTTGTATCTATAAAAATTAGTCTAGAAGGTGGGGTTGTGGCTCAGTGGTAGAGTGCTTGCCTCACATGTGTGAGGCACTGGGTTCAATTTTCAGCATTGTCTATAAATAAATGAATAAAATAAATGCCCATCAACACTAAAAAGAATTTTAAAATAGTGTAAATTTATAAAGGGAAATATTGCTATTAACTTGAGTGACTTAACAAGGAAGTTAATCCATATGTATATTTGAATCGAGTTACTATGCCTGCATATGAACGAACTCAGATTTTTTTAAATAAAAGATCAAAAAAATCTTACCTTGGGCTGGGGATGTGGCTCAAGTGGTAGCATGCTCGCCTGGCATGCATGGGGCGCTGGGTTCGATCCTCAGCACCACATAAAAATAAAATAAAGATGTTGTGTCCACCAAAAACTAAAAAATAAATATTAAAAAATTCTCTCTCTCTCTCTAAAAAAAAAAATCATACTTTCATCTTATGTGACAATTTAGCTTGTAGAAAACTTAATATGGTAAACTTAATCAGTAATGCAATACGTCTTTCAATTTGCCTTGAAGGTATCACAAAACAGGGTTTACAACTCAGTGAGACCAGTGGATTACAAAGATCTTTGAAAATAAATTATTACTAGTTTTGGATTTAGTGGCCTTCTAATCAAAACAAACAAACTAAATCCATGGCTTAATGTAACAGCTTTTTTTTTTTTTATCTGAGTAAAAACAAACAGCCTTATGTGAAATGCAGTCATGTTTCCCTGTTTACCTTTATTTCACCAGTATCTGTACTTCCTGAAACAAGATTAGATGACTTAGAAATCTATACAGTTTGAGTCTCTTGAATTAAGTAACTTTGACTAACAATTTAAGTCTTTGATTTTTTTTCTCTTATTACTATTACCCTATAAAAACCAAAGCTTCATTGAAGAGAATGTACCGTTCCTAAACATGAGAAATTGATCTTTCACCTCCTTTAGATACAGCATAATTTGCAAGGTAGTTAATATTTCCCAATTTGTTGCCAATATATTTCTTCTCATTTACCATAATTTAACTACATTAATATCATGATGAAATGTTTTTGATTATTAATATGGTTAAAAATTCTTCAGACATTTGCAATATGATTTCTTTCCAATAAAGATGCTGTAATCACATAGAGATAGTTAACTATGGGCAATTGCTGTAATCACATAGAGATAGTTAACTATGGGCAATTGATAGTTGTCAGTATTTATGGGCAAAGGGCATAATTTTTCTGAGGACAAGATGTACACCCTGTCTCCTGCAGCCTGGTCATATTCAGTGTCCACTAGGTGGAGGAGAAAAGAGATCACCCAGGAAGCATGCTCATTTTCTACCTGAGTTGGCTGAGCAGCAGCATACTTAACTGTACTGGTGAAAACAATCACAAGGTCACACCTGTGATGAGGATAGAAAATGGAGTCTCTTTCAGCCACCACCTCTTAGGTGAAACAGAATGTTATGAAAGACATTTTGGTATTCGGCTTGCCATTTGTGCCACAGACTGCCTGTTCTCTTATGGATTGTACTCAAATTGAATGAATTTCAAACAACATAAATTAACCTTTTGTAGAAGGATTTGTTATTTGAGCAAATATTTTCTAAATTTATATTCTTTTTACTCTCATTATGCTAGGATGATAAAAGTTCAACAGTTACAATAAAATATTTTTGGCAATTTCCACTGCTTTTATTTTCATTAATAATTTTATTTCCTGTTTCTCTCTAGTTACAAAAAAAGAAAATATCAATTAATGGTGCTTTTTAATGTCTGGAAAAATAAAAAAAATGAGAGTAATTAATAAATACTGATATTCAATTACAGTTGTAAGATAAAATACAGGATACTCTGTTTTGCCTGCAACATACTTAAAATAAAACATTATTTATGCTCTGCCTCTGTTTCTTTTATTATGACAAAGAAACTGTACTCCTATATTTATTTTCCTATTTTCATGTTTCTTCAATTCCTAGATCCCTGCTTCCGTGGAAGTCGCAATCCAAAAGTCAACGTGGGAAAGCATTTGGTACCAGCCAGTTTTGCCATTCTTATTTGAAATAAAAAATAAGCGTAGGATCTGGGGGTGTAGCTCAATGTTATAGCGCTGGCCTTGCATTTGTGAAACCGTGGGTTCAATCCCTGATAACACACACGCACACACACACACACACACACACACACACATGCATGCACACACACACACATTGAGCACAGGATGACAGGATGGAGAGCAGTCACAAATGTTCTTAAAAAAGAAAAAAACCCTGTATTGCTACATAAAACTAATGTTTATTTTTCTATGATGGGAAAACCATAAATAATGTAGTACAATTTTAGTTATGTTGCAGCATGCATTTCATAGAAAACACATCAGAATAGAAAACAATATGATCTGGAAAATATAAGTGATATATAAAATATAAAAATTTCATCATTAACAAAAAAAGTATGACCTGTATGTCAAATAAATATCAGAATTAGGTTTACTTTCACATTTCAACATAGACTCTTTGTTAGAATACACTTTTTGTCAGGAACATATGTAGGATTTTTATTTGAAAAAAACATTAATACTAATGAGGTATCTTATCCCATTTCCATTGCTTAAGAATATGTGAGACCAGCTACTGTATACTGAATAGAGATTTTTCTCACAGACTGGAGTTTGGGCAGTCCAAGCACATGGCACTAGAAAGCTTGCTGCTTGGTTTGGCAGTCTCCTCAGATAGTAGAAGGCAGAGGACAAGAGACTGAACACTGTAAAGCCTCTTTTGTACGTTCACCAGGCAGAGCCATTTGTGGCTTAGTCATCTCTTAAAGGCTTCACTTCATATTCCCACACAATTAAACCTCAGTATCATATTTTAGGCTTCTATTAAAAATTTAAGACAAACAAAAATTACTAGGAAGTAATCCAAGTTCAAATTTAGAAATAAGGAAATTTTATCTATCTTATTAGAAGTAGAATTTGGAGCAGGACTGGTTAATTTTAGATATATTATTGATTAAAAAATGCATTCTCTCTGAGAGTTGTTTGTTGCTACTGTTGTTGTTTTGTTTGGATTTTAACTGTGAGTAAAGGCAAACATACCAATATTGCTCTAAGTCAGGGAAGGCATTTCTTGGCTTTCCAGATTGTCAAAGTCATAGTTAAGTCTGGGTTTTATGTTACTCTCATTGGAAGTTTGCCATACCAACTGAAGCTTCTTCTCCTTGCTCATTCTAGCACATCAGGTGTATCCTAAAACTAGTTCCCCTGAGAACTAAATGGATTGCACACATTCTCACTGTAGTGTGCACGAGAAGGCAAATTGGTTTTCTTTCACCTCCTTCCAAGGGGAAAGGAAATATTTTTTCCTAGATTCCCTAACAACCAATGATACCTCTCTTTCTCCTGCTGTCTTATGGATTCATTCTTAAGCCACCACTGGTGACAGAGACATGAAGCAACATGAGTGGATTCTGCAAATTAGTGCCTATTTCTATATCATTGTCAGGAAGTGACATTTATTCAGGCCCTATGTCTGGCTGAAGACGGGAGGTTTACCAAAAAAATAGATAGATAGATAGATAGATAGATAGATAGATAAAATTTTAAAAAATCTCAGAAAAGGGGAGATTGATGCTAGTTAGAAAGAAGGAAGCAGATAAATTTAAACAATGAATCATGCTTAATAAAGATTTCCTATGAGTAGGCTGAATTAGAATGAGGAAAATAAGATACGAAAAAAATAGAATAACTCAGATTGAAGCAAGACAATAGCTGTGGTAATGGAGAGAGAAAAAGATATGGGAGGCTGAAAACTGTAACAACAAATGGCCCACTAACTTTACCCTAAACTACAATAATGCTATTTAGCTATAAAACTAAATGCAGTATAATTGCTATATGTTATGCCTTATTATGAAAATCAATACTGTTTACAAATTACAATTTAAGAGGAGCTAGAGAAAAGCAACAAAAATGACAAAAAAAGACATGAACAATGTGACTTATTGTCTCTCAGGTTCTAAACCCACTATGGCTCTGTGGGGACCCATTAGGTAACTATAAAGATGTTACCAAAGCAGAAAGTGTAAAATGGCCAAAACCATGAGACTAAATATACAGTAGCTAACATTGTGGAAAAGGATATCTCTAGTCAAAATTAACTCTAGGGAAACCGTAAGATGAAAAGAAGTTTGGGACAATTTAAAATATACCCCATATAAGTCTACCCAGGTGATCCTTTATTCTTTCTTTATTTATTTTTTGCCAATTTTACTAGATAAATTTCTAAAGTTATCACTTAAATATTTATAAAGAACTTACCTGCAAAATTTGATGATTCCTAATATGTTCTTATTTTGCCTGCATAGTAATATACTTTCCTCACTTTTTTGAAAGCTGCAAAGTGCTTTCCATTTTTACACCTGTATGAAGAAAAATCCAGTTTCCAACAACTATTATTTAGTTGTGTTTATTTCCAAGTTCACATTGTTATGACTATATATTGGATTGAACTATGTGTATGTGGTTCCATTTCTTCTAGAATGTTCTTGGGCTTTGTTTTTTCTCCCTCTCTTTGTTTGCTAGTTTTGTTGTCCTGCTATATGTCATTATTGTCTTTACTAGGACTCTAGGACTCTCTCTCGGGAATATTCTATTCTAATGTCCTAGATTAAAGGCAAGTTGTCCATCTGGGTTCTCTATATTTTTCTTTAGCTTCCACTTTGATAATTTTTTTCCTAATAGCCAGAATTTCTGAAAAACCAGCCTCTACCTCAGAGCAAAGCCTGTCCAAGGAAGGGACATCACCTTTGTCCTTGGAAAAACCCACAGAGCATTCCTAGGCACATTCCCACCCTGCTAAGTTGTTTATCTACAAATAACAGGAGAGATCTGACTCAGTCAGGCTAGGTGGGGATCCATAGCAACCCCCTAGCAGCCACCAATCAGCATGAGACAGGGAAATACCTGGGATGCCAGATGACCCTCCCAGTAGTTTATGGTGGTTGATAACATGTTGGAAAATCATGTAGTTCATCACGGACACCCCTCTTGGCTTAAACCAATCAGTTCAAATGAATACCCCTTTTGTACTGACCAACCACCCTTACCCAACTTGTTCCCACCAGTGAATGTGCTAATCATGTTTTAGAGTTGTTATTTGATTTTCCCTCCATGTGTGATGATTTGCTAAGAAATGCTATGATGTATGTGGGGGTCCCTGCCTTCTCCAAAAAATGTATAAAACTGCTGCAAACCCTGGGCTCAGGGCCTCTCAGCCTCACCAGTTGCTGTGTGTGTGCGCCAAGGACCGAGCTAGCTTGCAATAAACACCTCTTTGCTGTTTACATCTATCTTGGTCTCTGGTGGTCTTTTGGGGGTCCCAAATTCAAGCATAACATTTCCATTAAAGGCAGTATTTTCTTATATGTTTTCACAAATGATTTCTTAACTGACCTGCCTTTTCAGGATATCTAACTGTATTTCTGTCATCACCATCTGTCTTCTGTTTTTAGAAGTTTAGATTTATTAAGGAATAAGCCTCTTCTATAAAAAATTCATAGACTGTCATTTTATTCATGTTGTACCACCTTGGATTGCTACACAATTGTTTAGAGAGTCTCAGATTTGTGTATCAATCTTTTTGGAGCACTTACATGTGCTTGACTGTGCTTAAGGATTCTTCACAAATATTTTCTCTTTCAATGGTCAAGTTTGATATATATTTCACTAACATCCACTTTTCACAGATGAATGATTTGAGCTCTATGAAGATAAAATACCTAAGATTAGACCATTAGGAAGTATTAGAGTCTATACTTGAACTATGGACTATCAAACTAAAACCTTGATTCATTTAATCACTGTATTTTTCTTCTTATTTCTCCTTTTAATCGGGTTTAGCAGTAGTCTACTTTTACAGTTATGCTTTGACATTATACTTGCTGAAAATACATCAAAATCCATATTTATTTATGAAGGCAGAGTGTTTCCACTACATTTAGTCCCAGTTACCAGTTTTTTTCTCTTGAGAAGTCATCCAAAAAACTTCATAGAGATTGTAGCACATTTTTCACTCAAATGCCTCATCTGGAATATCTTTCATGATTGCATAGAGAGAGGCAGACTTTGCTTAATGCTGGCATTTCACTTCCTCAGCATTTTCCTAGACAGCCATTGATCTGATCTGTGGAATTATCTCTACGCCTTTACAAATGTTAATTTATTTCCTGTTTCTGAATACATCAGAGGGAATCTCCCTTAGGTAAAACTTGAGGATTAAAACTGGATTATTTTCTTTCAAGACATACAGAGAACTTTTTATTTTATCAAACACTATACAGTGGCACTTGCAATTCCGAGGACGAAGGAACAAAATGGGTAAAGGCCACTGAAGTAGAAAGCAGATCCATTTGATGCCCTTAGTGGGTTCAGGACAAGTCGAGGGCTATTGCTTTCATTCTTTGAGCTTGTGTTTCTTTACCTGTAATTGGAGACAATAATAGGGCCTATCTCTAGTGTTTTTAGATGTAATATAAATAAAGAGCTTAGCAGTGACTGGCCTTGAGTTAAGTACTCAATAATGGTTAACTGCTATTGCTACTATTTCAACCTGCTTCAATGGGAAACCTCAAGCCTACATTAAATTAGCTTGGTTCTTTTTTCTTTTTACACAGAAATGGAAAAATAAATTGGCTTTTTAACCCCCAAACAAAGAAAACAAAAAACAATAGATATTAGGAATGAGAAAGTGAAAAAAAATCTTCTTCTCTTTGGATTTATTGGAAATAAAAAAATCCTGGACTTCAACCAACCTTTCTGGCCACTCATTAAAAATCATTTTCATGGGTTCCTAGTCATCAATATATTCCCTTTTTTTTTTTTTTTTTTAGTCAGCTTTTTCCCTGCCATAACCAAACAAAAACCTGACAAGAACAATTAGAGGAGGAAAAGTTTATTTTAGGGCTCCTTTCAGAGGTCACATGAGTCCATTTATGGGGGCCTGAGATAAGGCAGAACTTCATGAAACAAGTGTGTTACTAAGAAAAGCAACTAGGAACATGGTAAGAGGAAGGAGAGAGAGAGAGAGAGAGAGAGAGAGAGAGAGAGAGAGAGAGAGAGAGAGAGAGAGAGAGAGGAGGGAGGGAGGGAGAGGGAGGGGGCGGGGGGAGGGGCAGGCAGGCTCCATTTAACAAGGACAAAATATAAAACCCAAGGACAGGCCCCCAGAAACCCATTCACTTCCTCCACACACACCCTACCTCTCTACAGTTACCACCAAGTTAATCCCCATCAGGGATTAACTGATTAGGTAAAACCTTTTATAACCCAGTAATTTCATCTCTAAGCTTTGTTGCATTGTCTCTCATATGAGCTTTTGGGAGATACTTTACATCTAGACCATGACAAATATTAATATTTAGAGCATTTAATCTCGGTCCTCCTCAGTTTTCTCCATGAAAAACTAATGCATGAGTACTTCTATCATTGAAATTTCACAAACATGCAAATAATCACTGACTAATTCTCTATCTTAGTCTATTTATTTCCTATTGTGTTAAATAGTTCTTAAGATATTTGTACTGATATACTACAGATACTTCAATCTAATGTGGCTAAATGAAATTCTCATCCTCTTCCACATTGTTCTTCTTAGTGTATTATCCAGCTTATTTAGTGGTGAATTCCATCATATATACCTACTCCTGAAAACTAGAGTTTCTTCTTTCTTATTCCCTCACTCAGTCACTGAATCCTGTCAGCTTCATCCTACTGTCTCTCTCAAATATTCCTCTCTACTTCTTACTACCTGAGATCAAAACTTTGTTAATTCTTTGTTAGATCTGAACACTGTCCTCTCAATTGCTCTTCTGAATTGAAACACTTCCTCTTTTCCAATTCAATCTTTAACCTGCTATCAAAGTGGTCTTTCTAATGGATTAAGCTCTCTTTTGCTAGAAATCCTTTATTGCTATCAAGACAGAATCTTATAATACATCAAAGCCTTTGTTTCCTTACTGCTAACCCACTTTCTGACTTTCCAAGTGGCTCATAACAATATTGGCTAATTTAGAAACCATTCTATTGCATAAGATAGGTGCATAGTGAATGGCTCAGTCTCTCTCTCTCTCTCTCTCTCTCTTTTTCTCTCTCCCTCTCTCAACTACAATTAGTATAGATATACATGTCCAAAAATTTTAATGCACTAAGAACAAGATTAATACTATTATTTTTAAATTTATAGAGTTTAAATTGAAAAATACTACAAGTACCTACGACAATATTTTTTAATGGTTGAAAAAAAGAAAGTAGAAATTATTATTTCATTTTAAACAATAGTCCTTTTATTTTATTATTTTAATTTTATAATTATAATCCCAATATTTTATTATAATTGTAAACAATAGTGAGATTCATTTTTTCATTTTGTGCATAACATAATTTGGTCAGTCTTATTCCTCAGTATTTCCCTTTCTCCTCCCCTCCCCATTTACTTGCTTTACTCTGCTGATCACCTTCTATTATTGTTGTTATTTTAATTAGACCATTATAAGCACATATATATGTATACATATATACTCATATATGTATATATATATGTGTGTGTATACACACACACACATACACACACACATATATATATATAATTAATTGTGGTATATTGAAATGCAGACATACAGACATAGCCTAATTTGGTAAATATCATTCCCCATTCCCACCCCATGCCTTCCCCTTCTCCTTCCCACTTGTGATCTCCTTCCAATACTCTATTGGTCTGTCTTCTATAAATAATAACCTTTTGTATATAACCCTACTTGACTCAGGTCAAGGTGAACATCTTAACATTAACAAAAAGCACTAGAAAATTACATAACACCTTTATTTACTTATGAACAGGGGAACATATCCATCAGTTGTATTAGTTTGCATTGTTTCAGCTCTGAAAGAAAGCATGACTCTTCATCATGCCTATCTGTGGCAAGCCAATTCTCACACTCCCCAAGGTTAACAGACTGGATAAAATGCATGTAAAACTTTTATATTCCACAGTGGATTATCAGATTTTTTCTTTTCTTTTCTCTTTTCAGAATCCCTGAAGTGTTTTTCTTCAAACATTAAAGTTATATCAGCTTGTTGGACTCCATTACCAGCAAGTAACAAGATTTTCTTCACCTTTTAAACTCAAGATCCAAAGAATGTTAGTATATCATGAAGCAATTATTTATTCCAATTAAGATAAAAGGTATACAGCGCAAAGGATTTACCACTGTCATTAAATATATTAGACAAAGGGATGTATTTTAGGATTAAGTCTTTTTAAGCTCACTTGTGAGATACAGCCTGGTGGGAAAGCAAAAGAGTACTGCAATTTCATTATTTTGGAGTTGAACTTTAAATACTGAGTGCATACATTCCTCTAAAGATTAAAAGGCATTTCATTTAGTCCATGGTTTGCCACATGAAGTTGATTACTTCTAAATTTGATAGAATCCTATATAGTGAGTTTCATCAATTCCAGGGGAGAACTATAAAGCTCTGACATGAAAGTCTCAGAGTGGTGCTATATCAAATTAAGTGAGTGTGTAGGCACCTCTATAGATTTTAATTCTCAGGAAACTAGCTTCCTGAAATATTTCTTTTTTCCTATAATAAATGACCACTAAGAGATTAATAAAACCCTGTAACAACCAATATCAGAATGAACATGTACTTTAGTATGATTATATACATTGCCTTTTAACTTTAGTACATTAGGTAAATCTTACTGAAATTTTATAGAAAATTAAATGTTGTATTATTATCCGTTATTAAAGCAATGAGAAGTACAGATCACATATAAGAAGGGTGAACCCTTTAACTCCTTATGTTTTAAAAATACACTTGCAAACATTTGTTCAAGTTTTGGTTCATCAGGGGGAACTTTCCTGATCATTTCAGTCCTCCTACTTTGTCTATCCTTTCCCATCTCTTATTTTTCTGTTCCATATCCACCTCTACTGACATGGCACTATTTATTTATTTTGTTGTTTTCAGTTTCCACTATACAGACTTTTGAATCAGTGCCATTTTGCTGATACTTATGTTTCTCTATTACTATCTATTAGCTAAATTTATAAACTCAAGTCTATATATCTAATGGATCTGATACTAAACAAGGTTAATTTTTGTTATTGGACATAATGGTAAAAGAGCAAAGATTATATATCCTTCTAAACCTCATCTATAAAATGAAAACACTAATAATGTCATTTAGGGGCTTTGTTGATTGAGTATATCAAATGAATCCAAGTAAAAGAACTTTAAAAACAGAACTTTAGAGTTGACTAAGATTGTTTTCATCATTATTGCTGATCTTATTTTTTGAACCAGTGTCTTAAATCAACTTTGAATTCTAGTACATTCTTTAAACAATCTTGGTTTTAAAAAGGAAGAAACAAACATATCTCAGACTATAATTTTTTCACTCACATATCATCTACTGTGTAACTAAAAGAAACAACAAAATCATAAGTTTCAGGAAGAAACTTGGCATCTGAGGAGACAGCAGAAGCAGGAATCTCTCTTTCACTTGATCCTGACATTCTCCCCTTAAGCAAGCCATAAAAACCTCTCTGATCTTCCTCAGAAGTAGTTCATTAGACCCTTAATCCAAAGGGAACAAATGTAAAACCCAGAGGAGCTTTATGTCTCTAATTCTGAAGATTCAGATACACGCAGAAGAATCTATTCAAGCCAACTTTGGTAAGTTCCCCTCAGTTTTTAACTACTAGATTATACTCCTCTTTCATTAAATCCTACTGCTATTTGCTATCCACTCTTCCTTAGATCTAAGCATAAAAAGGCACAGTTTTCTGTTTCTTTGAGGCATTATTGAAGG